>NC_137796.1:99110333-100587833 GCF_963383645.1 Muscardinus avellanarius | reverse complement strand
GTCAAAAAATGCACGTAGCACGCCCAGCCTACGGAAGGGCACAGTGTGGCAGCAGAGGCAGCGGAGGGGCGGCTTGTTCCCCTTCGTGATGCAGGGCTCGCTGGCCGCCGTCCGCACAGTGAGAGGACGGCACTGCGCACCGCGTGCCGAGGATAAGATCCGAGTTCAAAATGTAGTGACCGCCGTGTGCGTTTTGCTTTCGCACCATTGTGAAGTTGAAAACCGAACCAACGGAAACCCTTAAGCCAGGCTAAGTCAGGGACTCTGCATCACTTAATAACCAGGTGTCAGTTCCTAGGGAGAGAGTGACGAACGGACCCCTGGGGCCCTGCCCTGATGAAGTGTGGGTGCAGCGGGTGGACAGAAGCCATGATTCCCGGATGGCAGAGGGACGTTCCAAACGTTGACCGGGCAGGAGAGAGGATGTTGCGTCACCATGGTTAATTCTTCTGGCTTTTCTTATTATTATGGGATCTTGGAACACCTGTGCTATCCCCCGGGCTAGATGGTCCATGGCTCCCCTGAGCGCGTCTTTAACTGGCCGAGGCACGTGCTGCTGTGAGCCTCAGTTGACAGAGGCGGATGGGCGAGGATGACTGAGTTTCAGGAAGTTCAAAGGCTTCCCCAAGACCGCCCGGCTGGGGGCAGGAGCTGGGATTCTAGCTCTTAGCAGCCTGGCCCCAGCAGCCAGGCTCATCTGCCCCGTGCTGTTCACGAAGTGCCCTCTGGAATTACAGGCTGCGCCCCCACACCTGGCTCCAGAGCCTCGTTTAATCCGTCCAGGGTGCTGGGAGGAGCTTTAAGGGCATTTGAGCAGCTCCCCCTCACGTCTTCCCTTACTGAGGCAGGAGAACCCTGGTGTTCGTCAGCTGCTTCCAGCTGATTCCTTCTGTTTCTTGCCGGATTTTCTGGGGAAAACCTGGCCTGAGACAGAGAGTACCGGTTTCCTCTCTGTTAGTTTGACTTTTGGCTGGAGGTACCGCGCTCTGCAGCGGTGCAGAGTCGTGATGAAAACCAGGACGAAGTGCGTGTTTGTGTCTCCCGAGGGCAGGATGACGCTGGTGCCATCTGTTACCAAATTCCATTGATTACGGCTTTGATTAAAGCTGTTGCTGTATTTATGAAGATCACAATGATAGGTTCTTAATGGCTTATACCACGAAGGAGATTTATCATCGTTTTGTGATTTATTTCCTATTTCCCATCGGGTTTTTCACCTCTCAAAGTCAGCACATAGTGTCTGTCTGTCTGTCTGTCTGTCTGTCTGTCTCTCTCTCTCTCTCTCTCTCTCTCTCTGGGATACTGAGGATTGAACCTGCGGTATTCTACCTCTACATTACACCCCAGCCCCCCCCCCCTTTTAACTGTTTTTGAAACGGTCTCACCTAGTTGCAGACGGCCTTGCCAAGTTGCCAAGGCTGGCCTCAAACCTGCGATTCTCCTGCCTCAGTCTCCCAAGGACCGGGATTACGGATTTGGCACCACTATGCCCAGTTTTGTTTTTATATTTTAAAGAAATCAAGTGAGCAAGCTGAGAACAGGAAACAGGAATCTCTGGGCTTCCTCACCTCTTAGGGTTAGAGCATAATGATCGTAAAGGTGACGTCTGGGACCAGATGCTGCTGAAATTCAGTCCTCGCCCTACCAGCGACTGAGTGACTATATGAACTTTAAGCTTGAGGTTCTCATCTGCAAAACTGGGCCGGTAACAGTTCCTATTTTTTACAGTCGAAGTGAACTTAAATGAAGCAATTCATGCCAGAACTTAGCACAAAGCTGAACCCCTTGTTAAGTACCTCCCAGCTATTGGCCATGAGAATTCTTGGGAATTCTCTCTACAATTTATGAAAGAGTTTTGAAGCAACTGTTTGACCCCCCGAGACAGCAACACCCACTTACACAATGAGATCTAAATTTGACTTTGAAAGCAACACTTTAGGAAGCTGAGCTGACATTTTGACTAGACATAGGTTTTCCTAGATGGAGTTTGGTGAACTATCCTGGACCATTTAAAAGGCTATCAGCAAGCTGGGAGTGGTGGCGCACGCTTGTAAGCCCAGTACTTGGGAGGCTGAGACAAGGAGGATCACAGGTTCATGGCCAGCCTCAGCAGCTTAGTGAGGCTCTTAGCAACCTGGTGAGACCCTGTTTCAAAACAAAGAATAAAAAATGGGCTGGAGGTGTAGTTTGGAGGTAGAATGCTCCTGGGATCCATCCCACTACCAAAAACAGGGCTATCGGTAGCTGGACATGGTGGCGCATGCCTGTAATCCCAGTATGTGGGAGACAAGGCAAAAGAATCCGGCTCAAGAACATCTTAACATGATAATCAACTTAATCAAGGCCCCTCTGCAACTTAGTGAGATGCTATTTCAAAATAAAAAATAAAAAGGGCTGTGGCTGTAGCTGGGAGGTAGGATGTCCCTGAGCTCAATCCCCAATACCAACAAAATAAAATTAAAAAATAAAATAAAAATTGGAAAGAAGGAAAGAAGATCTGGCTAATAAGTCCTTTCCATGTTATTCTCGACACCAAATAACGGGCTTGCCCAAGGATTATTTAATTATCAGGGAGCGTGTGCTGTATCTAACTTTGTTATTTACTGATTCATTAGAACTTCACATCAGCCTGTAGATTTCTGTCCAGCGCACAAGATAACCTTAAAGGATACGAATTTATTGTGCTGTGGGAGGTTACTCAGCTTTGTATGCAACCCGGCGATCTTATTCTAAGATTCTTAGAAAATATGCCTCTTAAACCTAGTTTCTTAAATGCCCTTGGAATGAACTTTACCTACCGGCTCCCTCGCTAATAAGTTAAATACATTTTTTGACAAGGGTATATTTCATACTTGTATGAGTCATATTCTTGAGATTTGAAAACGCAGAACACTTCGGCACGTCGGAATAGTGCCGGGTCCCAGAGAATTCTCTGCCCTAATTTCGTTCAGTGACCGTTCTCAGGGTACCTTGGTATGCAAGACGTTGTGCGGGGTACTGCGGAGGAGACAAAGGCGGACTGGTCCCCGGAGTCAAGGATTTTATAATTACGTATGGGAGATAAGAAGTGTAGAAATTACTTCTCATAGTCCGCGGAAGGGGAAAGTGCCGAGGGCAGCTGGGAGTGGCCTTGGCGCTCCCAGCTCGGCCAGGCAGGCCCCTCTTGAACACAAATAATTCTGCAGATTGCCAACCTCAGACAAGGCCGTCCTAAGACCACGAGAGATCAAGACAAAAACGAGAGTATTCCACAGTCATGTCAGAAAGTGGATAAAGATAAGAACGGGGTCCAAACCACAGAAATCACCGAGCGTCTGGGTCTGGGTCTGTTTTATGTTGCCTATAACAACATGCCCGATGCTGAGTAACGTATTAAGAGGTGCATTCGGCTCTCAGTTCTCGTGGCTGGAAAGTCCAAAAGGCATGGTTTCGACGTCTTGTGACGGCCCGCCGGCCGTGTCACAATATGACGGGGGGCATCACATGGTAGGAGTGTGTGCAAGAGAGAGAAAGGTCACAGGGTACAAGAGGAAGAGAGTGTGGAGGGGCCGGGCTCACCTTTGAATAACAATCCACCTTTGCAGAAAATAACTCACTTCTGTGAGATGACTGGCCTCTCCCTGAGCCCAGCAGGAATCCCTTCCCGAGGGCGGTCATGCCCAGTCCACTCCCATTAAGCGCTCCTCTTCAAGTACCCCCACCTTTCACTCTCTTTACATTGGGAACCAAGCTTCCAGCGCACGGACTTTTGAGGACACAGCGTACCCCAACCATAGCAGTGCCGCGTCCCGTCCGCTCTAAGTGGCTGCTGCTTCTTGACCTGTATCAGCTTTCCCTCCCCTCACTTTGTGGGAAAGAATGATTTAGTCACCTCTCAGAGAACACCCCTGCTACCTGACGCCATCCACTGTAGAGTAAACGCCCTGCTTCCTTCAACTCGCCCCCAAAGTACCCAACACAAGCCCAGATCTCACAAGTTCATTCTGAAGCCAGGCGTGGTGGCCCGTGCCTGTAAACCCAGTACTTGGGAGCCTGAGATGAGAGGATCACAGGTTTGAGGCCAGCCTCAGCAATTGAGTGAGGCCCTCAACAACTTAGCAAGGCTGATGGTCTAGCTTAGCGGTAGAATACCCTTGGGTTCAATCCCACACACACCCTAATACCACACACACAAACATTCACAAACACACCACACACACACACACACACACACACACACACACACACACATTCTGCTGGGCGTGGTGGCACATGCCTATAATCCCAATACTTGAGATGTTGAGACAGGAGGGTTGCAGTTTCAAGGACAGCCTCAGAAAATAGTGGGACTCATCAACCTAGAGAGATCCTGTTTCAAACTAAAAATAAAATATAGTGCTGGGGGTATAACGTGGAGGTAGAATGTCCCTGGGTTCAATCCCCAGTAACACACACACACACACACACACACACACACACACACACACACACGTCAATTCTGACACCCTCTTCCTCTATCTTCTGGCCAGCACTGAATGAAGGGGCCAAGTACGGATCCACAAAGGGTGTAGCCCACTCACTAAGGTGTCATGAGACAGAGGAGGCTGTCCCCATCAGAACTTCGCTTCGAGAGGATGCGGTGTGGTCAGCAGGAACACTCCGAGAGGCCACTTGGGAGAGAAGCTTGTTTGAGCGCCGTTCCTTGGCTACAAGGAAGAGAAGTCGATTCTGCCCGACACAAGCGAAATAAGGGATTCAGTAGGAATCGTTGGTGTACTGGGGCCCAGAGAAACAAGAAGAGTCTGAAAGGGACAGGCCCAGACACTGGCCCCAGACACGGAGCGCGGGCCCAGGCTCCAGCTGAGCAGGACGCCTCTGCCGCGTCGTGGACACCCGGCAGCCAGCCCACCGTCTCTGCATCTCTGTGTCTTGCTCAGCAGTCAGAGTCTTGGCCGTGCGCTTCTGGTTGGCTCAGCCTGGGGCAGAGGCTGCCCCCCTGTTGAACTTCGCTATTAACCACCAACCCAGTGAATGGTTTCTTTAAAGCTCGGGTTTGAGTGTTGGGCATTGGAAAATTCCAACTTTGGTCCTAGACCAGGGACCACCCTCCCCCCCAACGTCCTGCAGAGACTTGGTGTGAGTAAGAGCAGGTAGGCTCTAAGGAGCCTTTTAAGTAAAATGAGTCCTGCCACCTGCAGGATTTGTTTTTAAAGAGAATTATGTAGAACTGATATCAGCTAAATTGCGCAGAGAACTGAAGATTCCTCACTGCCTACGTGTGGGCATCTGAGTCACAGCACTCAGGTTGGCATCCTGGCTCCACCATTTGAGTAGCTGTGTGATTCTGGTTGAGCCGTTAACCTCTCTGAGCTGCGGGCTATTTGCAAGAGAGATGATCATGAACCGGGCGTGGTGGCAAACACCTGCAATCCCAGTCCTTGGCAGGCTGAGATAGGAGGTTGGAGGCTAGCCTCAGCAACATAGGGGGACTCTCAGCAACCTAATGAGACCCTGTTTCAAAATAAAAATAGGCCGGGCGTGGTGGCGCACGCTTGTAATCCCCGCGCTTGGGAGGCGGAGACAGGAGGATGGCGCAGGTTCGAAGCCAGCCGCGCTGGCTAAAGAAACCCTGTTTCCAAATAAAAAAAATATAAAATAGGTCTGGGAGTGTAGCCCAGAAAAGTGTTTCCAGGAACCCCCAGTACCACTAAAATAAAAAAAATAAAAAAAATATAAAAATAAAATAGGGCTCGGGGTTTAGTTCAGAGATAGAATACCCCTGGATTCAGTCCCTAGTACTGTAAAAAGAGAGAGAGATATGATCATACAGCACCTATCCCAAAAGACTGTCCCAAGGATTACCACAGTCTATATAAAGCACTTAGTACGTATGCAAAACACAGAGAAAATTCCATACAACTGGTAGCTGAAATCATCACCATCGTCATCGCCACTGCTTCCGGCGCCCTTCTCCCCACACGACGCTCAGCTTCTCTCCTAAATACGTGTTGAATGAACATTTCAGGCTTGTTGAAGAGGCACCCCCAAATTTGCTCACTTGTCGATTCCAGCCAGTGATTATACATTTTCAGGAATCCTGTGAGCTGGTTGTTAAACTGTGGGTAGCTGGGAGTCTGTGATCACGTGGGAGTATTTACACCAGGGAAATTGGCAAGCGATACGGCAGCGCCTCCACCTGCCAACCCCACTCGCAGCTGGCGGTTAACCAGCGCGCAGCTAATCCTAGCCCTGGGCTAGCCCCATGATGCTCTGCTTTATGGGACCATCCAGTAGAGGACGTTTGCTCTTCCTGTGTGGTTCACTAAGCCCCAGCGTCCTGCGTCCATACAAAAGAAGCCACCAGTCACTAGTGCTGATTTAAACGTGAAGTTGATTTGAACATTCGTCAGCGTCAAAAACTTACCTGCTTCCGCTGGTGCAGCGGACCTGGTGGAGAAGGATGCTCTGTGTTCGGACAGGAGCACGGCTCTTTCTCCGCTATTCAAAGTGCAGTTCATAGGCCAAGCAGGAGGGGACAGGGAAAGAGCAGGGGAGTCCTCCCGGTGCTGCAGAATATGTCACGGAGGCTTTCCCCTTCTTTTCCTGGATGCGTAGTTAAAAGGAGCAAGAGCTTTGGAATTCCCGTGCAGGAGGGAATTCGTTTCTGCAGTGTTCTCACAAGGAGGGAAGGGGATTTATCTTAACACTGCTTTTGTGGCAGCAGGCTCACAGTCTTAACTGAGATTGGTGTAATATGAATCAATAAAAGTATTGTGGTTCTCCACCAAGTTTTTTTTTCTTCTACTTTACACAAAAATTGGGGGACATATCTATTGCCTAATCTCAAAAAAGAATTGAAAGCCGGGCGTAATGTGCGTGCCTGTGAACTCGGGATGCTGAGGCAGGAGGATCACAGGTTCAAGGCCAACCTGGGCCACTTGATGAAACCCTGTCTCAAAATAAAAATTAGAAAGGGCTGGGGATGTAGACAGTGGTAGAGGGCTCCTGGGTTCCATCCCCAATACTGGAGTACTGGAGAGAGAGAGAGAGAGAGAGAGAGAGAGAGAGAGAGAGAGATTTTCAAACTATTGAGTTGACTAGCTGGGCGTGGTGGCGCACGCTTGTAATCCCCGCGCTTGGGAGGCTGAGACAGGAGGATCGCACAGGTTCGAAGCCAGCCTCAGCTACTTAGTGAGGCTCTCAGCAACTTAGTGAGACCCTGTTTCCAAATAAAATAGAAAATAGGTCTGGGAGTGTAGCCCGGAGGTAGAAGGCCCCTGGGTTCCATCCCAGGACCACCAAAAAACAAACAAACAAAAAATACTGAGTTGGCTAATAGAAATTATGGGGTAGGACTCAAGCCCCCTCTTCCTCTCAAGAACGCCCACCCCTGAACTGTGAGGATGGGACAGAGTAAGTGAATAAGGAATCGCTGGGGCAGAGGGTGACCGCCTGGTATATAGGGTGGTGCACGTAGACTCGCGTTATGAAGCAATCATCGCGCCTCTGGAGTCAGATGCTCTTCATTTGAATCTTGCCAGCTGCGTGATCTTGGGTGATTTACTTAACATCTCTGAGACTAAGGTAGAGAATGAGATTGCCTGCCCTGTAGACCTAAGGTGAGCTGTTGCTAAGATCATTTCCAGACGGGCAGGGAATTGTCAACTGAATATGGGTTTCTGTTGGTGTCTGCGTGGGAGGAGGGTGGGCTGGGGAGCAGGGCGGGAAGGGCTGGGAGGAGAGGCGGGGCGCTGGCAGGAAGTCTCGGCAGGTGATGATAGATGGCGGGCACAGGGGGGCCGGGTGCTGAGAGCTCAGAATAGAAGCAGTATTGATAGCAGCATGCAAAGTGGGCCGCTGGAAATACGGACGCTTAATTGGATTTCTCCAGGGGTGACTCACTGCCGGTGATGGATGCCCTGCCCTTGTGGAGTCGCTGTCACGGGATGGGAAAATTTTCCACCCGCGTTTGTTTGTGGTCTCTGGGCCTTGTTTCAGTGGAACCCGGGACCGCGTGTACCTCCCCGCCTGCCTCCGTCACGCGCTTACTGGGACATGTCTGCACAGGGTGATGGGCTGGAAGCTCCGAGGAGAAGGCAAGGCCCCTTACAGGGGGCACGGTCTGTTTAGGGAGAAGCACAAATGCCCAGATGTTCACCAGGGGTGTTGGGGCCGTGGCAACGTGGAGGAAGGGGCTCGGTTTAGCCTGGGAGCATCAGGAGCTGCAGAAGGAAATGCAGGCCGACCAAGGGCCGCGTGGGAATGAGTCTGAGACCGAGTGGCCCAGAGCTGGAGAGAAGTGGGCTAAGACTTGAAGGAGCGGAGTGCGTGGATGGGCTGCTGGCTGCGACCTGGGCTCCATGGCTGGAGATGAGGCTGCAGAGGCCAGGGGCGGAGGGGCTTCTGCCCAGGCTACGCTAGCCCTGCTAGTCTCTGAGAAAAGGGGTGGTCCATGCAGTTAAAACACACCACCCCAGCTGGGGATGGTGGCCCATGCCCGTAATCCTGGTACTTGGGAGGCTGAGATAGGAGGAATGTAGGTTCGAGGAGGATTGTAGGTGAAACTCTCAGCAACTTAGAGAGACCTTGAATGAAAGGGGATGGGGATGTAGCTCGGAGGAAGAATGCCCCCTGGGTCTCATCCTAGTATATATATAGAGAGAGACAGACAGACAGGCAGACAGACCAAATCCAAAATCTTTAAAAATCATCCAGACAGAAGCTGAGGTTGTGATTCCGTGGTAGAGCATGTGCTTAGCATGTGTAAAGCCTGGGATTCAATCTCCAGAACTGGAAAAAAGAAAAGAAAAAGAAAAGAATCAGATATGTGCTTATTGGGAGGCTGAGACAGAAATCATGGTTCGCAGCCAGCCTGAGCTACTATTTAGTGAGGCCCTTTGCAACTCAGCGAGGCCCTGTTTCAAAATAAAAAATCAGGCTGGGGTGTAGCTCAGAGGTAGAATGCTCCTGGGTTTCATCCCCAGGGCCACAAAAAACAAACAAATGAAAAAACCTCAAAGATACAGACAGAGAAACATATAAAGGAAATGAATCTCTCTTGAAAACGATCATTGTAACATTATGAATCAATTCTTCCTTTTTTAATACATATGTACTTTGCAGAACTGGACCATAGCATTTCCTATCAGTTACTGGTATATGGTTTATCTCTGATGCCGACAGCCTCTCTCCAGAGCATCTTCTTAGCGACTTGTGGATTCCGCTTGTGCCCAGAATTTAAGCAGTGCCCATCACTGAACACAAGGCTGTTTTCCACAATGCCGTGTTACACATAATCATAATAGAATCCTTATGTGCCCATAAATATCTCCTTAGGATAAAGTCCCTAACCGAGTCGATAGACTGAGGCTTCAGATGTTTCTTGGGCGTTGGCACACACGTCAACTCGTCCGCAGTTCTCACCTGGACATCATTGTTAGCTCTTCCTGGGGCCTTGCGTTGCTTTCTTCTCAAACTCTGAAGTGGCTGGAAATTCATCTGCCCGGGGCTCTTCAGCAGGAGTGGGGAGAAACAAGGCGAGGCTATCTGTCATTATTCTGGCTCTTGGGCCTTCCAAAGTGACCACACCTCCTCTTCTTCCCTCTTATCCTTCTCTTCCTCCTCCTCCTGGAGCAGCCCCCCGGGCAACTATTGCTCAGAAAACGAGATTGATATTTGAAGTCTGGCTTCTTTCCATGTCTTGGTCCATTTTCCTCTGCCATCACGGATACCACCGATTGGGTAATTTATAGAGAAAGACACTTATCTTTCACAGAGCTGGAGGCTGCGAAGCCCCCGAGCCTGACACCGGCATGTGAGAGCTGTGTTGCCTGTATTGCAGGACAGTGAAAGTCCAGTGGGCCCCCCAAGATGGAGCTCCTCCTGCCTATCAGGAGCCCGCTCCCTCCACGGCTGCCGTAACCGTGCCCCAACCCCTCCTCAAGGTCTCACTTCTTAATCTTGCACAATTAAGTTAAGTTTCAATTCCAATTACATTTCAACGTGAGCTTTGGGGGGGACACTGAAGGCACAGCAGTGTTCTTGAAGGATTACCAGATGAAACCCAGGGCATCCCAATAAATCTGCAGCCATACAAATTTCAGATAAACTGGGTGTGGTGATACACGCTTGTAATCCGGGTACCTAGGAGGCTGAGACAGGAGGATCCCAGGTTCATGGCCAGCCGCAGCAATTTAGTGAGACCCTGTTTCAAAAATAAAGGCTGGGCGTGGTGGCACACCCCTGTAATCCCAGTACTTGGGAGGCTGAGACAAGAGGTTTGCAGGTTCAAGGACAGCCTCAGCAAGTAGTGAAACTTTCATCAACCTAGAGAGACCCTGTTTCAAAATAAAGATAAAAATAGGGCTGGGGGGAGGCTGAGACAGGGGATTGCCGTTCCTGGCCAGCCTCAGCTACTTAGTGAGGCCCTTTGCAACTCAGTGAGACCCTGTTTCAAAATAAAGAATAAAAATAGGGCTGGGGGTGGTGTAGGTCAGAGGTAGAATGTCCCTGGGTTCCACCTCTAGTACTGCAAAAAAAAAAAAAAATAGGGCTGGGGTATGTAGCTTGGAGGTAGAATGCCCCCAGGTTCAATTTCTAGTAAATAAATAAATAAATAAATAAATAAATAATAGGGCTGATGGTGCAGCTCAGAAATAGAATGTCTTCAGGGTTCAATCTCCAGTATAAAAAAAAATACTTTTTCCAGATAAACGATGAATAAGCTTCCTAGTATGTTTTCAATATTATCTAAGACAGACTTAACACCAAAAATTGTTGTATATCTGAAATGCAAATGTAACTATGAACTCCACATTTTAAAAAAACGTTATTTTAGTTGTTAGATGAAGCCCAGGATCTCACCTGTGTTCGGCAAGCCCCCTCCAACTGAGCTGCACCCCCAGCCCCTTTTAAATTTTACTTTGAGACAGGGTCTTGGCGTGTTGCTCAGGCTGGCCTTGAACCTGTGATCCTCTTTCCTCTGCCTCCCAAGTAGCTGGGACCACGGGCCGCACCGCCACGCCTCGCTTGAGCCTGACCTGTCACTTGCTAACTCCCGGGCCTCCTCGTCCACTGCCTATCCGCTGTGTCTTCTCAAGGGCGCCTCGCGCGCCGGCCAGCCAAGCCTCGCACTGGCCTTTTAGTTCTCCTATGAAGAGTTGGAAAACGATGTGTACATGTATGTACATGCAAGTTTTTTACCCCAATATGATGTATGAATCTAATGCACCAATAAAAGATTAAAAATAAATAAATAAAAATAATAAAATAATAAAAAAGAGTTGGAAAACAACTTGGGTTACCAGCGCCCTTCTTGTGAACTAATATTAATACTGTTTCCTCTTCTCGTCTCTTATTTCTTTCTCCTTTTCTTCCTTCCTCTCTTTTTTCCCATTTTCCTTTTCTCCCTTCCCTTTCCTTTCTGCCCTCTTCTCCTCTCCCTCTCTTTTCCCTTCTTCTATCTCTCCCTCCTTCTTTCTCCCTCCTCCTCCTCCTCCCTCTCTCTGGTTTTTTTTTTTTTTTTTTCTGGTACTAGGGATGGAATCCAGGGGCATTCTACCTCTGAGCTACACCCCCAGCCCGATTTTTTATTCTTTATTTGGAAACAGGGTCTCACTAAGTTTCAGAGGGCCTTGCTAAGTAGCTGAGGCTGTCCACAAACCTGCAATCCTCCTGTCTCGGCCTCTCAAGTACTGGGATTACAAGCATGGGCCACTGTGCCTGGCTTTCCTCTCTGGAATTTAATCTTTGCTCCCATCTTTATTTATTATATATTTTTTCTGGGCTAACTCAGCCAGGGTCTCAGGGCTAGACTCACTCTCTCTCTCTCCCTCTCTCTCTCTCTCTCTCTCTCTCTCTCTCTCTCTCTCTCTCTCTGTGCCCCGATGGGTGGCCAAGAGAAGGACTGAAGTACCTTGGCCCTGGCACCATCCTAGCAAGCATCTGGAGGGGAGCAGGAAATAAGAAATGACATTTGGACACTTTCTGTCTCCTTCACACCTCAGTAGAGGGAAGAGGGTGCAGGACCAGGCTGGCGTGGAAGCTGCCAGATCGCACCAGCAGCACCGCAGGAAAGTTGCTGGCTAGCCTTGCATGCACTGGCCACAGCCCAGTGCCCTGCTGGTGCCCAGAGAGGAGAGCAGCCTCTGGCCCCTCAGTCACAGCGGCCAGGTGTGAGAGCCCTGTGGTTTCCCCGCAGGGACTTGGCATCTGGCCTAATTCTTTTTTTTTTTTTTTACCAGTACTGAGGATGGAACCCAGGGGCATCCTACCTCCAAGCTACACCTCCAGCTCTATTTTTTATTCTTTATTTTGAAACAGGGTCTCACTGAGTTGCAGAGGGCCTCGCTAAGCAGCTGAGGCTGGCCGCGAACCGCGATCCTCCGGTCTCAGCCTCCCCGATGCTGGGATGACGAGCGTGCGGCACCTAATTCTTGGTGTCTCTTGGAAATACAAATTCGAGTCTGAAAGCCTGGCACATAGTTGGCCCTCAGGAACTGTTTTCTGGAAAAGCTGGTGAATTGTGGACAGCATTTCCCTCTCGGGGCGCTAGTTTCTTTACTCAGGTGAGAGATAGTTCTTTAGTTCTCCCAGTTCTGAGGAGTAGGGGCCATAACATTTCTTTCTCTCTTTTTTTTTTTAATTTTTGAATTTCTTAAAATTTTTTTTTTGGTAGTACTGGAGATTGAACCCAGAGGCTTTCTACCCAGCCCTATTTTTTAAATTTTTACTTTAAAACAGGGTCTCACGGCCAGGCCTGGTGGCGCGAGCTTCTAATTCCCGCCCTTGGGAGGCGGAGAAAGGAGGATCGTGCAGGTTCGAAGCCAGCCGCGCTGGCTTAAGAGACCCTGTTTCCAAATTTAAAAAAGTATAAAATAGGTCGAGGAGTATAGCCCAGAGGTAGAAGGGTTCCATCCCCAGTGCCACCAAAATAAATAATAAATAAATAAAATAAAACAGTGTCTCACTAGGTTGATGAGAGTCTCATTACTTGCCGAGGCTGTCCTCGAACCTGTGATCCTCCTGTCTCAGCCTCCCAAGTACTGGGATTACAGGCGTGTGCCCTCACTCCCAGCTTTTTTTCTTTCTTTTCTCTTTTCGGTACCAAGACTGATTGCTGGGCTGGAAGTACAGTCTGCCGATGTAACGTGAGAGCCAACACACAACCCGAAAATGAGTGTGCGTGACCGTTCCGTTACTGAAGGATGACGTTATCATTTAAAGATCTGAGTCTAGACTCGTACAGCTCTTTGTTGCAGAAAACAGAAGCTCAGTGGTAGGGCGCTGGCCGAGCGTGCACAAGGCCTAGAACATTCTTGAGGGAGAGACGAGAGGGTAGGCTGAGCTTGAGGGTGGTGACACTCTTTGGGACAGGGTATCACACACAGGCACGGGTGTCTGGTGACAGGCGAGGGTGAGTGAGTCCAGAGTGACGTGGGTACACACAAACACGGCGATCATAAAATGATCCACCAGGCAAGAAAGCAGGCGGTGCGGCCCCCGTGGCGTGTCTCCTGGGCGCACTGGCAGGCGCCTCTCTGGTCCCTTGGTTCCCAGCACGATGCTGAGAAATGGCCCAGCCCCGGGGCTCCCTGGTCCCCGGGGATGGAGTGTAAGCTCCCGAATCCTGCAGAAGCCAGACAAGTGCCGGTGTTCCTCTTCTCAGCCCGGCTGGGTTGGAGGTCAGACCAAACTGATCAGACCACAAAGGCTCAACACTACTTTCGCCACTGGGACATTGGTGAGGGCGGACGGAGCGACCCAGCCCAGCCGCGCCCTCCCACCCGGCCGAGGGGTCGGTGGAGGAGGCTTCCCTGCGGCCTGCTCCCTGCCGCTGACCCCTGGGCTCCTGCTGAAGTCTCACCCCACCCTGACACGATGGTATTTGTCCTTTTCAACTTGAGGGCCACTGAAGCTGAGACCGTTTACAGCAGCAGAGGTAGAACTGAGACCTGTCCTGGGATCTGGCTGTGCCGATGAACAGGGCTCCGGGGATCTCTGGAACCCATCTTTTTTTTTTTTTTTTTTTTTGGTGGTGGTGCTGGGGTTCCTGGAAGACCTTCTACCTCCGGGCTACACTCCCAGACCCATTTTATACTTATTTTTTATTTGGAAACAAGGTCTCTTAAGCCAGCACGGCTGGCTTTGAACCTGCGCGATTCTCCAGTCTCCACTTCCCAAGCGCGGGGATGACAAGCGTGCGCCACCACGCCCCGCGTTGCTGGGGATTGAACCCAGGGGCATTCCACCTCCAAGCTACACCTCCAGCCTGATTTTATTTTTATTCTTTATTTTGAAACATGGTCTCACTAAGTTGCAGAGGGCCTCACTAAGTAGCTGAGACTGCCCAGGAACCTGGATCCTCCTGTCTCAGCCTCCCAAGTACTGGGATTACAAGTGTGTGCCACCGTGCCTGGCTTAAAACCCATTTTTTTTTGTGTGTGTGATACTAGGGATGGGACCCTCCTACCTCTGGGCTACACTCCCAGACCTATTTATTTTATATTTTATTTGGAAACAGGATCTCACTAAGTTGCTGAGCGCCTCACTAAGTAGCTGAGGCTGGCTTTGAACCTGCGCGATCTTCCTGTCTCCGCCTCCCAGGCGCAGGGATTACAAGCATGTGCTACCACGCCCGGCGTTGCTGGGGATTGAACCCAGGGGCATTCTACCTCCAAGCTACACCTCCAGCCTGTTTTTTTTTTTTTTTGTTGTTGTTGTTTTTTTAATTGAAACAGGGTCTCACTAAATTGCAGAGGGCCTCATTAAGTAGCTGAGACTGCCCGGGAACCCGGATCCTCCTGTCTCAGACTCCCAAGTACTAGGATTACAAGCGTGCGCCACCACACCTGTCTTGAAACCCATGATTTTATGTATAAGGAAACAGAGTGCCAGAGGGAGAAACGAGCTGCCCAAGGTCCGAGAGGGCTCCGACTCGGACCTAGGCTCCCTCTCTGAGGTCAGGTGTCCCTTCCTCTGCTCCTCGCCCCAGGAAGTCTGCAGCTTCCGCGACTTACACAAGTAGGCGCCAGATGAATACCGTTTTAAAAAGTCAATCCTTCCCTCCAGCAATCCTCTTTGGTTTTTCCCACTGTGGTCTCTGCTGGGCTTCTATTAGGGCTGCAACTAATTCCAGCTGCTGGCACCTCTGGACCATGTAATTTTCAAAGAAATTTTGTAAAGCAATAACACTATGGTTCTGAAGGGGGCTGCTCATCCCTCCCCGCCCGAGGCTGGTCAAATGACTAATTTTCCACCATCGTCCCAGCGTGAAAAGCCGAGACGAAGGGCGGCCCCGGTTGCTCCCCATCCCTCCCGCATTCATCGGTGTTGCGCATGGCACGTGTCCCTGACAAGCTGGCAGTTTGGTTCCAGAATTCAATCCTCAGCCCTGCAGAGAGCTGTCTGAATGTGGCCCATTCAGGGTTCCAGCCAAGCTCCCAAAGCACTTGGCGCCATCTATTTAAATGCTTTTTGAACAGTCTCATTCAGTGATGCTGGAAAATCCTCGTGATGCCCGCCGTTGGGCTGGCACACGTAGGTGTGTTTCTATTTCAGTCTTATTAAGAACACACCTATCCACCTGTGTGTATCTGTGAATCGGTCATCAGCCTCAAGTAATAGAACATCCGACTAACAGTCTCTTAATCCTACGGTGACGGATTGTTTCAGTTTTGCCTGAGACTGAGGGGTTTCCCAGGTATGAGACTTACAGTGGTGTTAAGGTTGGAAGGTCTCAGGAAAATCAGTACCATTGGTCACCCTATTTAAGTCATAAGGCATTAATACAAGCCAGACATGGTGACGTACACCTGTAATTCCAGTACTTGGGAGGCTGAGATAAGAGGATCACAGGTTCAAGACCAGCCTCAGTAACTTAGCAAGGTCCCTCTGCAACTTAGTTTGGATTTTTTTTTTTTTTTTGGTGGTACTGGGGGTGGAACCCAGAGGCTTTCTACCTCCAGGCTATACTCCCAGACCATTTTTATATTTAATTTGGAAACAGGGTCTCACTAAATTGCTGGAAGCCTCACTGAGTAGCTGAGGCTGGCTTTGAACTCATGCGATCCTCCTGTCTCAGCCTCCCAAGCGCGGGGATTACAAGCGTGAGCCACCACGCCCGGCAAGTTTGGATGTTTGTAGAAAGCGGTGTCGTCTCAGGGATCTGGATGGAGTTCTGCAGCGTGACTCCTGAGTTTCTCTGCAGATTCCCGCCCTGCTTGTCAACACACAGTGGGATTGGGTGTTGGGGACGCTTCGCTGGCTTGCAGAATGTGGTCTGGAGATGAGGAGCTCGAGAACATGGGGTCTTGGGGAAGCCCACCCCTGAGGGACAAGCGGGGAACAGACCAGCAGGAAAACCAGCTAGACACGGTCCCTGCCGTCCCCAGGCCATGGTTATTCATCATTTTAGGTTCCTTCTTTGCCCTGGTTTGCATTTTCTAGAATTTCTACAGTGATTGAAGATTCCACTTCATAATGAGAGAATTCCAATTTACAATCTTTGGGGGTGTATGTGGTGGTGCACATCTGTAATCCTAGTGCATGGGAGATTGAAACAGGAGGACCACAGGTTTGAGGCCGGCCTCAGAAATGTACTGAAGCCCTGTTTCAAAATAAAAAATAAAGTAGAGCTGGGCATGGTAGCACATGCTTGTAATCCCAGTACTTGGAGGCTGAGATGGGAGGATCGCAGGTTCATGGCCAGCCTTACCAACTTAGGGACGCCCTCTGCAACTCAGTGAGACCTTGTTTCAAAATGAAAAATAAAATAGGGCTGGAGGTATGTTCAGAGGTGGAATGTCCCTGGGTTCAATCCTCAGTTTCACACACACACACACACACACACACACACACACACACACACACACACACATGAAAGAGAAAAAGTCTTTTTAACACCTTTATGGACAGGAATACAATCAGTTTCTTTTTAACACATCGGCTCCTTTTCTCAGATACATTCTTGTCCAGACTAATGTCTGCCTTCTCTCTCCCTCTTGCTTCTTCCTCACAGTGGGTAGTAACGGTAGATACCACTTCCTGGGCATTTTGCTGTGTGCGTCCCAGGCACCGTGCCCAGCACTTGCCATTCACAGCAATCCCAGGGGATACTGCCATCTCTCCTGCTTTAAAGATGATAAAAATAAGACCCAGAGACATCAGACGGCAGTGCGGCTCCTTCTGGTGTTGAACCAACTCCCAACCACTCCCTAGATCTCCCTCTTCTCTCTCTCTCACTCTCTCTCTCTCTCTCTCTCTCTCTCTCTCTCTCTCTCTCTCTCTCTCTCCCTCTCTCTCTCTCTCTCTCCATCTTCTCCTCCATCTTTCAAGATTTATGAATAAGACATCTTGGCCACTTCTGGGGTTATAACCCAAGATTTCTCAACCTCAACATGATTGGCATGTGGGACTGGACCATTCTCTGTTGGGGGCCCGTCCTTGGGCACCGTAGGGTATTTAGCACAAGCTAGAGCTCTTCCTGCTAGATGCCAGGAACACCCCCTTCCCCCAACACACATGTGTGCGGCACAGACAGGCACACGCACACACTCAAATATAATAACCAAATGTCTCCAGACTCATCCACGTCCTCAGAGGTCAAAATCACCCTCGTGGAGAATCACTCCTGCGGTCTCTGTGTTCGCTGTGGGGAGGGATGCTGGATCCCCTCCAGCTAACAATTGCTGGTAGAAACTCACAGGAACCGTCCGTGCTTTCTGGAAGCCTGAGCTCATTCTCAGCAGCCAACACGTGAGACATTCGGGGCAGGGCGTGAAAAGCGCTTTGGTGTGCCTCTAGCAGCACGAGATACAGGTGAAGCAAGGTGCCCCTGATTCTCGCCCTGAATGCTGGGATTGCAGCGGCCATGCGGGGACTTCCTGGTGAGCAGAGGACAGGCCTACGTGCTGGTCTGCAGATGGCACTGCCCAAAGAAGCCAGAAAACTAGGCTTTAAAACAATTTTTTTTTGGTACTAGTAGTTGAACCAGGGGCATTCTACCTCTGAGTTACACCCCCAGCCCTTTTTATTCTTTATTTCAAAGCAAGGTCTCGCTAAATTGTTGAGGCTGGCCTTGAGCCTGTGATCCTCCTGTCTCAGCCTCCCAAGTACTGGGATTACAAGTGTGTGCCACCACGCCTGGCTTAGACTGGGCTTTCGAAGATGCTGTAGGAGTCGGCAGACAATCACTGCGCTCAGTCTGAAGGCGTCCCTAGTCCAGGTCCAGCCAGCGGTATGACCAGTGGAGACAGACCCTTTACCTCTTTCCGCATTAGCAAAATGAGAATCTTGATGCTTTCCTCTAGCTCTTCTTGGACCAGTTGCCAGGGGCAACAGAAGATGCTGTCCGGAAACACTGTGCTCTGCTCCAGCTTTCCTCCTGAAGCACAGTCGGCCTTCCATATCTGAGGGTTCCACATCCACGGACTCTGTCAGCCCAGGCTGGCAAATATTCGAGGCAGAAAATTGTGTTTAAATTGAAGATGTTCAGACTTTTACTTCCTGCCATTATAACCTAAATGACACAGTATAACACTTATTTATGTAGCATATCCATTCCATTAGGTATTATCAGCAATATAGAGATGATTTAAAGTGTAGGAGAGAGCTGGGCATGGTGGCATACGCTTGTAATCCCAGCATTCAGGAGGCTGAGACAGGAGGATGGAGGTTCAAGGACAGCCTCAGCTACTTAGTGAGGCCCTTTGCAACTCAGTGAGACCCTGTTTCAAAATAAAGAATAAAAAATAGAGCTGGGGGTGCAGTTTGGAGGTAGAATGCCCCTGAGTTCCATCCCCAGTGCCACAAAAATAAAGTAAAATAAAATTTGTTTGCAATTACACTTTTCCATTTGGCACTGTGGCTTGTTGCTTACCTAGCTGAATATTTAATACCACAGTCCTCATACTTCATTTACTTAAGTGTTCATTTTAAATGAGCTGTGTATAGGAATTTGTATTTTGGAGGCACTTGATCTATCTACAAAGAAAAAATTAGGAATTGCTTTATTATAAAATGCTCCTAGAAGTCTTAATTGTGTTTATTTTTAAAACTGTAATGTTAGACTTGTGTGCATAGAAGTAATTAAGGGTACGTCATTACTGTAGTTTAAAAGTTGTACATGATAAGACATTTTTTTGTTTTTACTATATGTTTTTACCAAATGATCTATTCGCCATCCTGAGGCAAGCATGAATAAAATTAGGTTAAATGTATAAAAAAAAAAAAAAAAAACATAAGCAGACAAAAAAGAAAAAAAAACTGAACCTGCAACCTGAGCTCATGCATACCATCAACACAGGCACAGGAAGATCAGAAGAGTGTGATCCAGATGTTATTAATCAGCTGGGCACGGTGGCACACACCTGTAACCCCAGCACTCGGGAGGCCAACACAGGAGGACTCAGTTTCAGGGCAGCCTCAGCAGCTTAGCAAGACCCTATTTAAAAATAAAAGAGAAGACCGGGAGTGGTGGCGCACGCTTGTAATCCCCGCGCTTGGGAGGCAGAGACAGGAGGATCGCACGGGTTCGAAGCCAGCCTCAGCTGGCTTAAGAGACCCTGTTTCTAAATAAAAATATTTAAAAAAAAATAGGTCTGGGAGTGTAGCCAAAAGGCAGAAGGGCTTCCAATAACCCCAGTACCACAAAAATAATAATAAAATAGATTCTGAAGTTGTTTAAAATTTACCTTTTTTTTTTTAGGTACTGGAGATGGGACTCAGGGGCATTCTACCTTCGAGCTATACCCCCAGCCCTATTTTTTATTTTTTATTTTGAAACAGGGTCTCACTGAGTTGCAAAGGGCCTAAGTAGCTGAGGCTGGCCAGGAATGGTGATCCCCTGTCTCAGCCTCCCTAATGCTGGGATTACAAGCGTGCGCCACCATACCTGGCTAAAATTTACCATTATTTTGACCACTGGTGATTCTTTAGGTGGGTTAATTTATGTTTTGAGGTACGATACAATTTATACTTTTTCTTAAAGAAAAAACGTGGGTTTCTATATTAAGCGTATTTTGTGACTACTGTTAACTGGCTGATGTTAGATATTAAATGCTTTAAGCTATTTAAAAAAAATAAAACTGGGGGTATAGTTCAGAGGTAGAATGCCCCTGGGTTCAATACCCATCAATACACCACACACACACACACACACACACACACACACACACACACACACACACGAATGTCGGTCATTCCTGAGAAGCAGGATCATGGTAGTTTTTGGAATTCTACTTATGAGGACAAACTGTTATAATGAGCAAGTGTATGCGCGTATTAAAACAAAACAAAAGTAGGAAGAATAGGATAGAGGGTAGAGGTGTGTTAGGGGAACTGGCTCAAGTATCACAGAGTCTGGGAAATCCGACCGGCTGTCTGTCTGCTGCAGGGTGGAGAACCAGAGCGGCCGGCAGCAAGTCCAAGTCCATCAGCCTCAGAGTGAGAGAAGCCGATGATGCGGCCCCAGTCCAACCCAAAGGCAGTTCTGACGTCCAAGGGCAGAAGGAGGATGCCCTGTTCCAAGACAGGGGCTGGGGCTAGGAAGGAGGGAGGGAAGAGACAGAAAAAGAGAGGACCCACACCCTTACTTCTGTTTCATTTGCCATCCCGGCTCCCAGCCACACCAAGGGCGGCTCTTTCCCTCTCGGTCCACCTGACCTGCTTCATGGGCCAGCTGGGCATCCCTCAACGGCGCCAAGCCCAAGTTACCCATCACAGCACGCGTGGCCTTCACAAGAACAACCCTCCCACAGACCCCTTGTTCGAAAGGTGATGCCGGGCATGGCGTTGCACGCCTCTAATCCCAGTACTTGGGAGGCTGAGACAGGAGGATTGCAGGTTCAAGGCCAGCCTCTGGGTGTAATCCCTAGTGATGCTGGGACGTGACCTGCTGCTGTGACCCAGTGCCGCCTGCTGTTCTGTCTCCTCAGGATGGACGACATTCAGCTCTGTAAGGACATCATGGACCTGAAGCAGGAGCTGCAGAACTTGGTCGCCATCCCAGGTAACCACGGTCACCTCTCCTCCGCCCCAGCTGCTGCTCCCCTGCCCCGGGGTCTAGAAGGGGGAGCTCCGTCCTTCACCCCGGTGCGGCTTCTTCATTCTTGCCACGCAGAGCTCCCCGGCCATTCAGTTCAGGTCCAGCAGACCCAGGTCCAGGCCCTAATTCCCCACACCTTTTTGACCTTGGGCAAGATGCTTAATTTCTTTTGAGACTTACTGTCTCTGTTTCTGAAGATGGAAATGTCACAGTGCCTAACTCCTGAAGACTAAATATCACTGTGCTAAATGTACATTGTGCTGGGCGTGGTGGTGCACGCTTGTAATCCCAGTACTCGGGAGGCTGAGACAGGAGAATCACAGGTTCACAGCCAGCCTCGGCTACTTAATGAGGCCCTCCTCAACTTAGTGAGACCCTGTTTCAAAATAATAAAAAACAATAGGGCTGCGGGTGTCCTTTGAAGGTAGAATGCCCCTGGGCTCTGTCCTTGGTACCACACACACACACACACAGCAGCAGATACTGTTGCTTTGATGAACATCTACAAAATACCCAGTGCTGAGCAGGCCCTGGGAATAGTCCAGGGTTGTGGTCTGTCCTAAACAAAAGGGGGTGACAGGGCTTCTTTTGGGGGTGAATAAAACCACATAAAATGGACTGTAGGTGGTGGACACACAACTCTGCTAATATGCTTGGAAACGGTGAATTGCATGGTGTGTGAATTATGTCTCAATAAAGTTACCCAAACAAGTTAAATGTCTAACAGAAAACAATAAATAAAGGGGGGATGAATTCTAAAGTCCAGACCCCAAGCACTAGGAATTCCAGTGCCGTCGGTCAGGCGTGGGAGGGCGAGGATTTTCAGCTCAGGGGCCTGAGGTGGAGACACGGAAGGCGGGGAGGGTGTCTCTGCCTCCCGCCCGCATTGTGGTGCGCGGTCTGGCTTCCCGGAGCCTGGCAAGGCCGCCCCATCCGTCTAGGTAATTGCCTGTTGTGCCTGGAGGAAAGAATCAGGTCTCGAGACTTCACTTGTTAGAGTGATTTATTAGGAAGGAAAATGGATTCCAGGAGCAAGCATAGAAAGCAGAATGAGGGCAGCGCTGCAGCGTGCTATCCACAGCAGGCGCACACCCCAGATCCGGGACCGCGACCGCCTGGCATCAGGGCTGACAGCCCCCGCAGTCCCCGTCGCAACAGTACAAGGTAGAGGGCGCGTTCTCCCCGTGGGTGAGCCCCCAAAGCCTGCCGTCCTCGGGGAGTCCTTACGCAGGGCACCTGGACATCTGGTGGCCAACTCGTGCCGTGTTCCCAAGGGAGTGGCAGCTGCCCTTGAGAAAAGGAGAAACTGTCTCCCTTACTGTTTAGGAGAGCAGGTGCCATTGGGCTTGCTGAATTCCCAGTCTGCTTGTCCATTAAGATTCCTGACAAGGTGAATTTAGGGTCTTATTTTTTAACTGAAGTTTGGACAGTGTATTTACTATGCATGCAATGCCCAATCCTCAGAGTTTGAGTCCCAGTTTCCCCTTCCCAGGACACGTTGATAGGTTCAGTATGGGTTGCCATGTCCCTCTTGGGAGGGAGATTCCAAGGTCTACTCTTGGCTCAGTGGGACGCAGGGGAGCAGGCCCAGGCGAAGGGAACATGGGCGTGTGGACACCGTGTCTCCAAGGCCAGTGAGGCCGTGGGGTGGGGAGAGCGGCCTCTGGTGCACGTGTGAAACCACAGTCTTTGGCTGACACAGTGATGAGGAAATTAGCTGGCCAGGGCCAGGGCCAGGAGGAGGACAAGGCACTTAACAGGAGCCTCACGAACTCAGTAATCCTAGTACTTGGGAGGCTGAGATAGGAGGATCGCAGGTTCCCAGCCAGCCTCAGCAGCTTTGTGAAATCCCACTTCAAAATGGAAAATAAAAAGGGCTGGGTGTGTAGCTCAGAAGTAGAATGCCTCTGGTTCAATCCCCAGTACCAAAATAATAATCATCATCATCATCATCATCACCGTCATCCTCATCGTCTCGTCATCATCACCGTCGTCATCGTCATCGTCATCATCGTTGTCATTGTCGTCGTCGTCATCCTCATCGTTGCCGTCGTCATCGTCATCATCGTCGTTGTCGTCGTCATCATCATCACCGTCATCCTCATCGTCTTGTCATCATCATCATCATCATCGTCATCATCGTCATCGTCATCATCGTCATCGTCATCATCGTCATCGTTGTCGTCATCGTCATCGTCTTCGTCATCATAGTCATTGTCATCATCGTCGTCGTCATCGTCGTCGTCATCGTCGTCCATCGTTGTCGTCGTCATCGTCGTCATCGTCATCATCGCCGTTGTCATCGTCATCGTCATTGTCATCATCATCATCATCATCATCGTTGTCATCGTCATTGTCATTGTCGTCGTCATCGTCATCATCGTCGTCGTCATCGTCAACATCATTGTCGTCGTCGTCATCATCATCGTCGTCATCATCATCATTGTCATTGTCATCGTCATCGTCGTCGTCGTCATCGTCATAATCGTCATCGTCATCGTCGTCATCATCGTCGTCATCGTCATTGTCATCGTCGTCGTCGTCGTCATCGTCGTTGTCGTCATCGTCATTATCATCGTCGTCGTCATCGTCGTCATCATCATCATCGTCATCGTCGTCGTCATCATCGTCATCGTCATCGTCATCATCATCGTCGTCGTCGTCATCGTTGTCATCGTCATCGTCATCAGGCTGGGTTATAGTGCTCACTGGGCACTTGTCTAATACGCACGAGGCCCTGGGTTCAATGCCCAATACCACACACACACACAAATTTAGTAATCAGGATAAATCACATTCGATGCAGTGCTTTAAAAAATCCAAATGCATGCAAAAAATTTGTTTCCATGATGATGCACAGCAGGCACGGTGGCGCACCGCTGCCCTCCCAGTCCTTGGGATGCTGAGACAGGAAGATCTTAGATCAGCCTCAACAACTTAGCAAGACTCTCAGCAACCTAGAAAATCCCTGTTTCAAAACAAAACAAAACAAAATATAAAAGGCTGGGGACGTAGCTCCACGGTAGGATGCCTAAGGCTTCAACCCCCACACACACAAAAATCACGATGAGTAGAGCATCAAAAGTGTCCATCCAGGATCAGTACTGACACCCCGGGGTGCTCGACACCAGGTGGAGGCAGGCAGTCCCACCCGAGAACACCACTGACCCCTCCACAGGGCACCCGCTTGACCCGGGTCTAGTGCTGCTCCACAACAGAGCCGGGGTCCTGCCTGCAGCTCCACCGACTCCCTGAGCTGTTCTCAAACCTGCAATCCTCCTGTCTTAGTCTCCCAAATACTGGGATTTCAGGGTTGTACCACCACCCCCAGATGGATGTGCTGTTATTTATTTATTTATTTATTTATTTATTTATTTTTTTTTTGGTGGTGCTGGGGACTGTACTTGGGGCCTAGCGCATGCTAGGGGCGCGCTCTGCCCTGGCTCAGACCGTTCTGTCCGTCCCCTCACTTAGGTGCAGCAGCTCGGGTACTGTGCATGTGGGGAGTCCCTCTCCTTTCCTCTCCTCGCCTCAACTTTCCCCCTGGCTGGGTGTCTTTCTCTATGTTCCCTGGGCCAGGGCCAGGTTTCTAGATGGATGTTGTTTCATGCAGGAAGGAGAAAAGCCCATGTTTCTGGCAGCGCATCAATAATAAAAGATTAAGTAAAGAGACCAGTAAAGTGCCAAGAAAATCATGTTTCTTGAGCCGAGGTCAGAAAATAATTCACCAGTAACTTGATGGGGCCCATGGGACTGGGACTGGGACTGGGGACACGAGGGGCCTTCCTGCCTGGAGGGCTTCCCTGGGACCCCCGGGGCCTCCTGAGAACTGGGGATGCTTAGGTGCAGCCCTGAAGGCCACAGGTACCTTCCCCTTGCAGGTAAAAATAGTGTCTTCCTCCTTGGATTAGACCAGAGGTTCTCAACTGGGGGCGATTTTGTTCCCCAGGGGACTTTTGGGCAAAATCTGGGGACATGTTTAGATGTCATAGTTTCTAGGGGAGAGCACCTATTGGCACCTTGTGGGTAGAGACCGGAGATGCTGGTAAACACCTCAAAGCTCACAGCACAGCCCCAAAATAGAAAATGATCTGGCCCCAAGTGGTAATGGTGCAGAGGCTGGGAAGTCAGGGTTCAGAGACACCGCAGAGCTCATGGTAATACGAACCCAATTCTAATAGCTGCCATTTCTTAAGCACTTACCAGTACATGGTTGCAAGACTTGCCTTTCCTTTATTAAGTGCATATTTATTCCTTTTGTACATGACTAAGTAGATATTGGATCTGGAGGACATTTTATCATTAACACACCTGTGATAATATAAAATTATAGTCTGGATTGGAGGTGTGGCTCAGTGGTAGAGTGCTTCCCTAGCACATACAAGGCCCTGGGTTTGGTCCCCAGCACCATCAAAAACATAAAATAAGAGCTGGGCATGGTGGCACACGCTTGTAATCCCAGCATTCGGGAGGCTGAGACAGGAGGATCTTGGTTCACGGACAGCCTCAGCTACTTAGTGAGGCCCTCTGCAACTTAGTGAGACCTGGTTTCAAAATAAGGAATAAAAAAATAAGGCAGGGGATGTATTTTGGAGGTCAAATGCCCCTGGGTTCCATCCCCAGACCCGCAAAACAACAACAACAACAAAAAAACCCCACAAAAAATAGAATAATATAGTATATCATAATAGCAGTTAATTTTTCATAAGACCTTACTACGCATCAGGCAGGGAGGAAGGTATTTTACTTGATTTATGTCTCTTAAAACTTAAAACAAGCCGGGCGTGGTAGCGCACGCTTGTAATCCCAGCATTTGGGAGGCGGAGACCGGAGGATCGTGGTTCACAGATAGCCTCAGCTACTTAGTGAGGCCCTCTGCAACTCAGTGAGACCCTGTTTCAAAATAAAGACTAAAAATAGGGCTGGGGGTGGAGGTAGAATGCCCCTGGGTTCCATCTCCAGTACCACAAACCAAACCCAAAACAAACTTCAAACAATGAAGCTGGGTGTGGGGGCACACGCTTGTAATCCCAGGACTGGGGAGGCTGAGACTGACAGACTAAAGGTTCAAGACCAGTCTCAGCAACTTAACAAGACTCTCAGCAACCTAGCAAAGCCGTTAAAAAAAAAAAAATTAAAAAGGGCTCACTTGGGAGAGAGATAGTTGGCAGGCAGAATGCTCCTGAGTTCAACCCCAGTACCACAAAAGCAAAGCAAAAACAAAAAGGACATGATTATCAATGTCCAGAGTCTTAATGCCCAGCCTGGGTGAGGAACCAACCCGGAGTCACACAGCGAGGAAGATGGGAGGTGGGGCCAACAGGCCAGGATGCTAGGATGTACGGTAAAGGTCCCCGTCGTGATGGGAGCTGGGGCCACAGAGACCAGATGGGAAACACGGCGTGGTCCAGGGTCGAGGAGGTGACGGGAGGCAGCGGAAAGCAAGTTGGGATTCAGGGGGCAAGCTCGCAGAGGCGTGAGGAAGCAAGTGTGCGAGGCCAGCACGCGGGAGCGCAGTGGGCGGGCAAGCTGGCACCCTGGCTGCCGGGCGGGTGGGTGATGTGAGAGGGAGAGGGTGGCATCGTTAACTGGTGAGTGGTACCTGGAGGCGGTGGTTGATGTGGACAGGAAGGCAGAGTGCCCCTGGGCTTCATCCCCAGCAACACACACACACACACACACACACACACACACACACACACACACACACCCCACCACCACCACCACCAGGATGAACAGTGCGTGTGAACTGAACATTGTGCAGACATTTTCCCCCCGTCATTACTTCCTACACCATCTGTCCTAATGAAGCTGTTCACATAGCATTTCCACTGTAGCACATAGGATACGTCATCTAGAGATGGTGTGACGTTGACAGGTGGAGGGGCATAGGCTCTAATGCAAATGACACCATTTTATCCACAGGACTTGAGTGTCCTTGGAATTCAGGGCTGAGTCTGGTCCCCTGTGTCTCCTGAAGGATGGCTGATTTATATTCTCCTCATCTCTAGTTCTGCTTTCAAATCTAGAAGAAATTGTCAACAGCCCCCAAGTTGGCAGATGGAGAGAAAACCCATATATATATATATATATATATATATATATATATATATATATATATATATTTGTTTGTTTGTTTTGTTTTATTTTTGAAGGGATATAGTTTTGTTTTTGAAGGGATCTGAACAGAAAGAGGTGAATGTGGCTTAAATTTCTGCCTCCTGGCTTCTCTGTTCCAACCTCCAGGCCTCTTTTCCCTTCACATGCTGGCCCTGGGTATTTGGGATGGGGCTAATGCCATCAGCACCAATACGTTTCCCCTGGTCATCTGTGTACATCTCTCCTGGCATCCCCGTCCAAGCCCCTCATCCCCACCTTCTGCAGACCATGCTATGCCCTCACCATCTTGAGGGCTTGCTAAAGCCCAGCTCAAGGGGGATCCTTTGCTTATGGTACCTCATTTTAAAAATATTTTTAATTTTTATTTATTTATTTATGTTATTATTATTATTATTATTATTATTATTAATTTGCAGTACTGGGGATGGAACCCAGGGGCATTCTACCTCTGAGCGACACCCCAGCCCTATTTTTTTTTTATTCTTTATTGTGAAACAGGGTCTCACTGAGTTGCAAAGGGCCTCACTAAGCAGCTGAGGCTGTCTGTGAACCGCGATCCTCCTGTCTCATCCTCCCAGATGCTGGCGTTACAAATGTGCGCCACCACGCCCAGCTTAGTACCTCATTTTGAAGCCTCTTTGTGTGTGTTTAACAGATGGGAAACCAAGGCTTGAAGAGGTCTTGTTGCTTCTTCAGGTTCACCCGGGCGCGGGACAGGGTCGAGCCAGGATTCCCACCCGGGCCCCGCAGACCCAGGAGCTTCCATTTTCTTCACTAGTGATTTCTTCTTCTCCTTCTTCCTTCTTCCTTCCTTCCTCCTCCTCCTCCTTCTTCCTCCTCCTCCTCCTCCTCCTCCTCCTCCTCTTCTTCTTCCTTCTTCCTTCTTCTTCCTTCTTCTCCTTCTTCCTTCTTCTCCTCCTCCTCCTCCTCCTCTTCCTCCTCCTCCTCCTTCCACCCAGAAAAAGAAAAAACAAAGCTACAGAAGCAGAGAGAGGACGAGCTGATCCAGAAGATCCACCAGCTGGTGCAGAAGAGGGACTTCCTGGTGGACGACGCGGAGGTGGAGCGGTTAAGGTGGGCTCGCCAGCGCCCCATGCCCCCAAAGCCACCATCTGCCCTGCCACTCACAGCCTCGCCCAAGAGGCACGGCCTCGGCCACCGCTGCCCAGCCCCTGAACCCACCTGGCGCCCGAATTTCTGGCCCAAGACCCATTTCATACTAAAGAGAAATCCCAGTGCAGCCCCAAGGAGTCTTGGGAAGACCGGTGTGTCTTCCATGAATGTCACTGAGGGAGGTTCCCAGAGCTCCCTATCCTCAGAGCCTGGCCCCTGCTTAGCCCTGTGCCTCCTGCCTTTGGTTGCTGGACATTTTCTGGCTTACTGTGCTTTCTCTTTTACACATCTGCCTTCCCAGGGAGCAAGAAGAAGACAAGGAGATGGCGGATTTCCTGAGAATCAAGTTAAAACCTCTAGACAAAGTAACCAAATCTCCAGCCAGTGAGTGGCCGCTTTACACCTCTTCCCCCAAGAGGGAGCAAAGGATATTTCCAAGTGGTCTGAGAGCAGAGGGGCCTGGCCAGAGGCTTTCTAGAGATAAAACTTGAGCACAGGATGGTAGCAGGCAGGGCCAGTTGCCTGGCCTGCAGCAGGAGTGGTTCCCCAAGGAGAAGGGCTTTTTTTTTTTTTTTTTTTTCCTTCGGTACTGGAGGTGGAGCCCAGGGCATACTACCTCTGAGCTACACCCAACCCTATTTTTAGTCCTTTTTTATTTTTGAAACAGTGTCTCACTGAGTTGTGAAGGGCCTTGCCAAGTAGCTGAGGCTATGATCCTCCAGGCTGCTTTAATGCTGCTTAGTTTAAGTGTGTGTGTGTGTGTGTGTGTGTGTGTGTGTGTGTGTGTGTGTGTTACTGGGGGTTGAATTCAGGAGCATCCTACTTCTGATCTATACCCTCAGCTTTTTTAAAATTTTTTTCAGGTCTGGGTATGGAACCCAGGGGCATTTAACCTCTGAGCTACACCCCCTGCCCTATTTTTTATTCTTTATTTTGACACAGGGTCTCACTAAGTTACAGAGGTCCTTACTAAGTGGCTTGCAAAAAAATAGCTTAAAAATATTAGGTGGGTGTAGTGGTACATGCCTGTAATCCCAGTGCTTGGGAGGCTGAGACAAGTGGACTGCAGGTTCGAGCATAGCAATTTAGCAAGGCCCTCAAAAACTTAGTGATACCCTGTTTCAAAATAAAAAATAAAATTAAAAGGGCTGGGGGTGTTGCTTAGAGGTCAAATGCCCCTGGGTTCAATCCTCAGGACCCAAATAAATAAATAAATGAGATAAAATATTGTCACTGAAGCAAAAATGCAATGGATTAAATATAGAGATACAGCTAAAGGCATGATTCATAAATTGGAAAGCAGACCCAAGGAAATTACCCATAATGCAGCACAAACAGAACAGGAAGAACTGGAAAGCCCGAGAGGTCACAAAACAGAGAGGATAGAGTGGGAAGGCCCAGCTTCCATCCAGGGGGCACTCCAGAAGGAGAGCCAGCAAGAGGGAGGGGCTGTCTGAGAAGATAATGTAAACACATTTTCCAGAATTGCAAGGTGCAGACCCTCAAATTTTGAAGTGATTTGAAAGAAATTTCCCATTTACCAACTACTTCTTAAATGCCAGGCTGTATGGACAGTACCTTGACCACAGCAGCTCTCCACAGTCCTGGCAGGGAGGGGTGGGTAGAGCCGGGGCTGCCTGTGGTCTCCTCACCTCACCTCACCTCTCCCTCTCTGCTCCTACCACACTTCAGGCTCCCGGGCAGAGAAGAAAGCGGAGCCTCCACCTAGCAAGCCCACCGTGGCCAAGACAGGGCTGGCGCTCATCAAGGATTGCTGCGGAGCCACACAGTGCACCATCATGTGACCCCCCACGCGGGGTGCCCCCGGGGCCGCGGGGACCCTCTCCCACCCTCTTGTCGTCATAGCCCCCATTCCACCGGGGCCCAAGAGCTCTCCAAGGCTTCCGGAAGGGGTCGAAGGCAAGCCTGTGACTGCCGCCAGGGCCCGGGGTGCGGCAGGCGGGCCCGGCCGCCCTGTACAGAGTGTAGCAATAGGGAGTCCCCCACCGTCGCATGGCCCTCCCCAGAGCATGCCGAACCCAGGAGTCTGTCTCACCATTTATCCAACCACCAGGAAACTCCCTCAGAAAAAAATATATCTCCACTCCTATCTAGCTGTATCTAACCCACCGTGCCAATGGACTGGGAGGGGCATGACCCCCAGGTGTGCATAGTTGTGACTTTTCAACAACCCACCGTTGTGTTGGACGCCTCCCCTCCACCCTCCTAGCTCTGACATCAGGCCTGCCCCCCGTCTGTCCTCTCCCAGGGACTGCGTCCCGGAGGACTCCACACAGCCTGTGTATCTCAGGCGCCATCTCTACCACATTCCCGGAGATCGATGACTTATCTGTACAGACTAAGCTGGGGTGTGGTGTCCTGGTCACCTCCCCTGCTTCTTCCAATCCTGTGTCTGGGCCAGGTTCCTATCAGGAGGGTGTCTGCTGTGCTTTGGGCCCAGGGGTGTGGAGCAGAGTGGGGAGAGGAGGCCTGGGCAGAGGCAGAAAGCAGGAAGTTCTAGCCCAAAGCTAGGGCAGACAAGGAGGGCCAGCCGGATGCCACCCCACCAGCCCAACACCTGGACCTCCGTAAAGAGCAGTGACAGGCCGGAGAGGCAGCTTGGCCCCACCGTGTCCCCCCATTTGGTGGCGTATCGGAACCAGCCTAACGATTCCACCTGCTGTAACTTGATGTACACTTGCTACAGCCAACCCGGCACAGCCCGTGTGACCTCTCTGTACGTGTATGTGTGTGTGACCGGCCTAAGTAGTTAGCGTAACTCAAGATTCGCTGATGTTCAATCACCCGTCGGAGAAAATAAAAATGGAAACCACGTACGCAGCATTTTAAATGTTTGCACTTTTTAAAAATTGATCTTGGAAGTAATCCGTGTACATACTAAATCCTTTTTAAAGTACAGGAAGTATAAAGGCATTTTTTACTAACACCCATGATTCCTTCAAGTAGAGACCTCTGACATCACGGTGCGTTTCCTACAGTCATCTTTATGCCTTTCTTTTTCCACGCTCACATCATAATGTACCATTTTATAACCTGTGTTTTTTCTTTGTTGTTGTGGTTGTTTTCTATGTGTCATATCATTACAGTCCCCCACATCATTAAAAGCTCTTGGTAAACACAGAACACTCTTCATTGGTGTCTATACTGGCTGCTTAGTAACTCACCTCCAGGGTCGACCTTTCTTTATCTCTCACTCCCCACTCCTGGACATTTAGACTATTTCTAATGTTTTCAGCATTATAAATAACATCCGTGGCTAGGTGTGGTAGTGCACACCTATATTCCCAGTATTTTAGAGGCTGAGACAGGAGGATTGCAGGCTCCAGACCAGCCTCAGCAACTTAGCAAGACCCTTAACCACTTAGTGAGACCCTGTTTTGAAATAAAACAGGTCTGGAGTGCGGCTTGGAGGCAGAACGCCCCCTGGGCTCGCTGTGCCATGCTCCCTGCTGGCAGCTCTCCCGAATCTGCCAGGAACTTCTCAGCTTCCCCACCAGCCCTGCCTGCTCCCCACGGTGCTTTCTCCAAACTCCCCACGCGCAGCCCTGAGGCCAAAATGATCTTCCTGTGGTGCACATCTAACCAGGCGCATCGCTCCCGCGCCTACCCCGCCCAGCAGGGAGTTCTGGGTCTTGTTTCCCAACCCTTTCCTCCCTACTCCCTTCTCTCCTTTGCTCATGCCGGCGCTTAAGGGGCCGGCCAAGAAAAGAAGGAAAACCAGGCGGAAGGAAGTGTCAGAGAAGGTGTGCTCCAGTGTCCGGCACTACCCAGGGCCCGGGCCTTGGGAACTTTGCCACAGGATGTGGCTGGCGTGAGCAGTTCCGGCAAGGGGCCGGCATGGGAGCCGAGGCACCAGGCCAGAGGTGCGCTCTCGGCACCCCTGAGCCTCGCGGTTTCTGGGTGGCTCTGGGCCATGGGGTGTGATGCGGCTCTTGTGCGGTTTGAGTAGCTGCAGTTCCACCGTGTGCAAGGGGGGCGTCAGCAACTGGCAGGTCGAGGGGGCAGAACAACTGTCTGTATTAACGCGTTCACTAACTCCACTAGTCCATGCAGGACTTGGCAGGTGCTGGGCATCAGGTTCCAGCCTTGGTACAACTTGTCCTTTACTGAAGGAGATGGGGGGGTCAAAGGATGGCCAATCTGAACTGAGCCCCCAGCCAGCAGGATTGCGACAGGGAACAAATCCTAGAGAGGGACCGAGGGGTTGGGCTCAGAGCCGGACTGTCCGGGTTGAAATCCCAACTGAAGCCCCCTTTGGCACGAACGAGCCCAGGCCGCCGTCTACACTGTGTGTCTCGTGTCCATGTTGGTAGAAAGGGGAGAACCACGTGCACTGGGAGAGATGGCACAGAAAAGTTTGGAGCCGTGCACGCACATGGCTAAGTGTGAAACAGGAAGGGTGCCCGGGCCTCGCTGCGGGTCCTGGGGGGACAGGAGACAGGAGTGGAAAGGCGAGGCGCCGCCCTCACAGTCAGCTGGCGAGTTCGTGGGTGGGTCCGCCGAGATCCCAAGACTGCCACACCTTCCCCGCCGCCCTCGCCTCCTGCCCCAGGAGACTCCACATCCCTCCCCTCTCCCCCAGCCCCTCTCTCATCTCCTGCCAAGTCTGACAGAGTCTTGGGGCCCCTCTCCTCCACACACCCCAGAAACCAAGCCACACACTGCCCTGGACAGGGCCGACCTTCTAGAATGTTTCTGAAAGTCGGAGAGGGGTTCCCATCACCAGTATCTACTCAACCAAAGATTTTCTTTTAATGCTATGTTTTGGTGCAATGCAATCGTGTATCACGGTGAAAGTGAAAGTTCTACAAGCACACACATACCCGCGGCCCTGGTAGATTCCTCTACTCTGTACTCAACCCAAGAGTGAACATCAGATTTCCTGTTTCCAAGCTGGGCTGGGTGATGCACGCCAAGAGTCCCAGGGACCCTTGGGACTGAAGCAAGAGAACCACAAGTTCGAGGACAGCCTGGACAACTGAGCGAGCCCCCGCCTCAAAATAAGTAAGCTGGGCATGCTGGCGCATGCATGCATGTAATTCCAGTACTTGGGAAGCTGAGACAGGAGGATCTAAGTTCGTGGCCAGCCTCAGCAACTTGTGAGGCTCTTCACAACTTAGACCCTGTTTCAAAATAAAGAATAAAAAATAGGGCTGGGGGTGTAGTTCGGAGGTAGAATGCCCCTGGGTTCAATCCCCAGTGCTGAAAAAAATAAATAAAAATAAATAAGCAAATTAAGCCAGGTGTGACGGTGCACGCTTGTAATCCCAGCAGTCGGGAGGCTGAGACCGGTTCGCGGACAGCCTCAGCTACTTAGTGAGGCCCCCTGCAACTTAGTGAGACCCTGTTTCAAAATAAAGAATACAAAATAGGGCAGGGGGTGTAGCTTGGAGGTCGAATGCCCCTGGGTTCCATCCCAGACCTGCAAGATAAATAAATAAATAAATAAATACATAAATAAGTAAGCCAATTAATTAATTTAAATAAATAAAAGATCGCCTGGCTCTACCAGCTCTGCCACCCACCACCCTACGACTCACCTGGCCCCTGTAAAGCTCCTCTCCACTTTATAGGGAGGCTCCAGCTTCCTCTGGTGTTTGTACGAACCTGAGCCCAGGCCACCTTGGCACAGGACAGACAGGAGCCTCGGCTCTGCTGCCAACCGGCCCGGCTCTGGCGCACTCACACCGCCCACAGGTTCTGCAGGGGAAGCAGAGCAGGGAGAGCTCTCTCCACTGATAAGGGACACGGCTCTACCTGGGGACAGCGGCCGCTTGGCTTTGGGAGTCATGGACCACTGTTTTCCTCCTTCCCACCAGGGGGCAGCGGGAGGGCCGCCTCTCGGAGTCTGGGGTTCAGGAAGCTTCTCTGAGGAAGGGCGCCACAGGGACAGGACTCGGCGGGGGGAAGCCGGGGTGGCACACGGGTAGCAAGGCTGCCTGGCTCTTGGGTGCACTTGTCTACACGGTTGCAACATGGAAACCCAAGAGAGATGGGGTGAGTGGTAGAAGTGGGGGCCCCACGGCCAGCACCTACGACAGCTTTTGGGCAGAGGTGAAGAAGAGAGACCTTCATGTGAGCTGCCAGAGGTGGGCCAGAGAGATGGCACCCGGCAGGCCCAAGACGACCTCTGGGCCCATCCCTGGCCGGCTTGCCACCTCCCTAAGGAGCAAGGAGCATAGCCGCCAGCTGCTTAGCCGTGTGTACCCCAAACCCGGCTCTGCTCCCTGTACTGATTGCTTCCTGGCTTCCTCCTCGGTGCCCCAAGTTCCTCACTTCCAAATCCTTCCTTCCCAAAGAAGCTGTCTCTTCACCCGACTCAGGGAAGCTTTAGCCTTTGCTCCTCTGGCTTGAGATTGTCTAAGCCCCCGCCCCGCACACCTGAGGGACGGGGTCTTTCTTTCCTGCCGCTTTCATGATTCGCTCACCCCATCCCAAGGACAACCAGGTTTCCTCGGATTTCAAGTGAAGCCATCCCGGAGGACTGCCTGCCTCCCGGGGAGACTGGAAGCCTCTGGGAAAGAGACTCCATCCTGACCTGTAAGGAAGAGTCCAAACGGGCAAATCGGATTAGTCTTCTCTGCATCTCTCTCTAAAGAGTGGTGTTAACATGACTGACGCGGCCAGGTCAAGAGCTGGAAGCACCACCGTGCGGGAGAGGGCTGGGCCATGCACGGCTGAGATGGGAGCTGCTGGCCCCTCTGCTGTGTGACCAGTGAGCCAGGGTTATGGCTGCCACCTGTCCCAAGAACCTGACCGTGCACCCCCAAAAGATACCTCTTGAGCAGATGGGTGATTTTGAGATAAAACCACCTAGAAATAGCAGGTGAAGAGCTCTCTGCCCTCCCCTCCTCCCTGGAAACAAGTCATGAGACCCTCCCTCATGAGAGGGGCCCTCCCCATACTTGGAGGTAAGGAGTAGCTTTATTCCCCCAAAATGGGGTGTGTCTGTGTAAAAGATTAGCACGTCCCAGTAACCCTCATGGAAACAAGGCAGTGTGGGAAGCGGGGCTTGCTGGACCCCTAAGGAGGGGCCCCTGGGGGTGTGGCCCCGGGATCCTATATCCTTCCTCCTCCCCCTGCTCCCTCTCTCTGCTTCCGGCCTCCATGATGTTCTCTCCCTCCCTTGGCTTCTCGCTGCCATGCCCTGAGACCCATAACCCGGCCTTGCGTGGACTGAACTCAGAATCTCCAAGAAGCTGTGAGCAAATAAATCTCTCTTCCTCTAAGTTGTGTGGTCTGTGGACCGAGACAGGAGAAGAGGGGCCTTGGCAGTCTCCCGCTCACTGCCCGGAGCTCGGCCCGCGTGGCCCCGCCAGGCTGCTCCATGACTTCCCACTCCTCCCTAAACCTAGTACACAAGTGCTCGGCTCACCGTGTCTTCAGGTCGTCCTTTCCTTAAGAAGGCCTCCCGGCCCCACAAGATGTGTATTAAGTAGGTGTGTGTGCTTTTTCCTGTTAATCTGTCTCTGTCGGTTTAAGGCCCAGCCAGGGATCTAGGCAGGTGGAGGACAAGTTCTCCCTGCACAAAGGGGCTTCTGAGCCTTGGCTCGGCCTTCGTCCAGGGAAGGCAGATCCAAAGCAGGCTTCTCCTCCCGGTCAGGGGCCAGAGGCTCAGCCGCAGGTCTGGACTCGCTGACCTATGAGAACGACCTCTGCTACCGTGGAGAGCCGGCTTCCCCTGGCCAGTCACCACCGAAGCCTCTTCCAAGATGGGAGCTGCACACAGATACATGTGACAGCACGTCGTTAACCTTAATCTAGACCTAAAAAAACCCTTTTAGGCCACTTAGGGCCATGGCAGTGTTTGAAATGGATTCGAGGGAAACTGCAAATAAAATCTCATGAAGCCAAAAGTAACTTGGCAAGGCAATGCGCTTCTGCTCAGAAGGGTGTGTAACCGACCGAAAGGCTGGTTGACTGAGTACAAGTGAGGAGGAAGTCCACTTGGTTTTTATCATTAATGCGATTATGCCCTTTGCCCTGACTGGTGAGGACTTGGGTTCACAACTCTGTGCGACGGCTACTTTCTAAGACGGACAGGAATTCTGAAACAAAGATAGGCAAAGAAGTACAACTCTGTAGTTCCTGGCTTATTTCTATGACAGGCAGCAAGTATGAAACAAAATTTAATATCCTAGAAGATTCCTGGTCAGCTCAAGGTTATATGAGCAAAGACGGCTGACATTCTGGAAGATTCAGGTCAACCCAAAGTCATGTGAGCGAAGATGGCTGACATTCTGGAAGATTCAGGTCAACCCAAAGTCATGTGAGCGAAGATGGCTGACATTCTGGAAGACTCAGGGAGTGTAGCATACAGACACATGTACAGTTACCAAACCTAGCTACAGCCACAAAATGGAATGGAGTACACTTCTCTGTCATTTGCTACTTCAATAGAAAAGATTGTCTTTATTCCTCATGGCAGCAACTCAACTTTTATAGCAAAACTTTCCTCAGATTTTATAACAAAACTCTCTTATTGTGAAAGATGTTTTGAAAGGATTGCTAAAGGTCTCTAAGAAATTTTAATATTGACCTCAAAATCTCCTCTGGGTCCTTTCATATTCCCAGTGGGGTGGAAGTGGTGGGGGAATGGCAGTGCTTCACGGCTGGGTCTGAGAAGAAGTCTTTTCCAAACTGACTTATTCAAAGAGGAGGTCTGGCAGTAACGCAAACCAAGGAAGACAAAGAATATTTCCTTCTGTAAGAAGCATAAACAGGTGGTAAGACAGCAGCCATTTTATTTTATTATTATTATTTTTTTTAGTAGTACTAAAAAATGGGTGGAACCCAGGGGCTTTCTACCTCTGGGCTATACTCCCAGACCTATTTTCTGTTTTATTTGGAAACAGGGTCTCACTAAGTTGCTGAGAGCCTCACTAAGTAGCTGAGGCTGGCTTTGAACCTGCGCGATCCTCCTGTCTCAGCCTCCCAAGTGCAGGGATCACAAGCATGCGCCACCACACCCAGCGACAGCAACCATTTTAGCTCATATAACCTTTGGTTGACTGGAGTCTTCCAGAGTCTTAAAACTTAATTTCAAATCTCTTGCCAATCACTGTAGAGGTGTACTTTAAACTTTGTTTCAGAATTCCTGTCTTAGAAAATCGCCAATCGTAGCTAGGCGTGGTGGCACGTGGCATAAGCTTGTGATCTCAGCATTCAGGAGGCGGAGCCTGGAAGATCGCGGTTCGTGGACAGCCTCAGCTGCTTAGGCCCTTTGCAACTCATTGAGACCCTGTTTCAAAGAATAAAAAGACTAAAAATAGGACTGAGGGTGTAGCTTGGAGATAGAATGCCCCTGGGTTCCATCCTCAGGACTGAAAAAAAAAAAAGAAAAGAAAGAAACAAACAAACAAAACAAAATCATGCAGAATCATGAACCCAAGCCCAACCAATCATGGCGAGGGGCAGGATCATGTACGGGATAAAAGCCGAGCAGGAGGCCCACTCGGTGAGCTCGCTTACTGGGCTTCTTGCACGCTCTCCTGCAGAGGTAAAACAATTTTGCCTTGCTGAGCAACTCTTGAGAGTTTAGTTTTGATTGTCGGCTTGCGATGATCCCAGTTTTCTAACTGGAAGGCTCACGTGGCTATTGGATTTCCTCACACATGAAAGTAAGCTGGGGTCTGGTCCACACAGGGCCAACATCCATCCCACGGCTGCCCAGGGCAGGTGCCACCTCGGAGGCGTCTAAATGTCACATTAGTTTGCTCCCTGCCTCATTCTTACATTGTAAGAAGGGCGAGAAGCTGGGGCAGTTCCAAGATAAAAATGACAGACTAGCCTGGATTATAACCCCTCCCCACAGGTACAGACGGACGGACAGACCACTCACTTGGAGAACGCAGATTAGATGCTTGCTTGTAAAGTTTATTGACAACTGTTTGGTCCCAACACACAAAATAGCATTTGAACCACAAAAAAAGTGTTCAAACAAAGTAGACAGTTAAGAAAAACATCTCTTCCCCCAAGCCCAATCCAAAACAAACAGTGCGAGATGGGAAAGGGGGTTTTGGTGATAACTTCTTTTTTTAAAACAGGTACATCTAAGCCGGTACATTTTTCCACCAAGAAATAAAGAACTTCATCATCTCAATGCACATACATCACTTTGTCATTATTTAATTAGGCCTCTGGATAAAAAATAGATAGCAAAGGGACTGGCCACTGCGGAGCACCTCCTGAACCCACGTGCGTCCGCCGTCTCCGCATTCTGACAGCGACGCGCAGCCACACATCCCAGGCAACGCCAGCAAACGCTGCGAGGACACGTTCACCCCCACGAGGGCACAGGATTTGTTTCTCTGCTGCCCAAAGAACCTGCTCTCTGTGGCAGTTCCAAGTGACTTGCAATGGTACCGCTTACATTTTTAAAGTTGCACAATTCTTTCCATGCTAGCTAAACTGAAGTCCCAGCGTGCAAACTCAGCCCTATGAAGTCTCAGAATAAGGCAACTGATGTTCTCAACACCAACTTTATTACATTGTTTAAAAGCATCCTTAAAAAAATTGCACAATTGCATTTTACTCCCTGCCACACTATGTCTGTAGAGGAAATGCCTTCAGGAGGACTTGCAGAATGCCGAAATACCTAGAAGGTTTTCCCAGTGTTATTTCATCTTGATTGAGGCTGTGGGTTGAGAACCCGGAATTACTGGCTTCATTTAAAAAGATTTGGGGAACAAAAACAATCTCACTTGTAAAAATCTCTCTATAGCCCTTATTTTGTGGCATTTTATCAAAATGCTGGCTATGGAATCAGAGCCCATTTTCTGGCTTTCTAGAAATTGCAAAGTATAAACATTTCCCCAAAAGAAACCATCTAACTAGTGGAAGACCTTTCGCCAACAGGTTCTTTCTGCTCTATGGATGAATCCGCCTTTTCCGGCCCAACAAATACAATCCATTGTAAATGTCGGGTTTCTCCAGCAGGGGTGAGAGGCCCCCCGTCAGCGGACACCTCAGGCACCCAGAAAGGAAGGCCGGTCCACAGGGCAGTGCCTCCAAAGGCTGGCTTTCCCCAGGCGCCAACATCAGACACCACACAAAAAACCAAACATGCTTCCAACAGCGAGAAGTAACAAGAGTAAAAACAGACGCCATTAAAAGATGCTCAGCTAACACACAGACGCGCACGTCTCCACACGTAAAGCTTCCCAGCTACCAAAACCAGCTTTCAAATGACAAAAACAAGGTTAAGTTGATCAACCTTGGCCTTCGCCTGTATAGATCGAATCTGTCTCTTCCTAGTGGAAATAGTATTGATCCCGCTCCTATAAGGTACCTTCCCACTCAGCTCTGATTTAGAATTTATGCATTTGATGCATATTTTAGAAAATCAGGCTCTTTCCAGTCTTCCTCTCGACACACAATCACATGTGTCGTAGTTCCAATGCTGACTTCAGTTCATGACACCAAGACTATCTCCTTGTCCTTAACCTAATCCACATCAAACTGGAACTTCAAGTAGAAGGGAAGCTTAAAACGTTCTCAACTTTCTAGAAAGCTCCTCAATGGAACCCCGAATTGGAAACATTTAAAAAAATTTGCGATGAAGCCACATTTGTCAACTACAGACATAGTTAAATAAAAAAACAAGGCACACTTACAAGTCACATGGAAGCCAGGTACCTTCCTACTCCAACCCAAGACCATAGCTCAGCTCCGCACCTGCCCTCCTGCAGGTGAGGACGCACAGGCTCAAGGGACAGGCTGTTCCAGACACACCCTGCATTGGCTGATGCTGTCAGAAACCCTGGTGAGCGGGACGGGAGGCTCCCCACGCTCCGTGTGGGCTAAACCCAAGTGGCTCGACGGGAATAACGCCGCTTCCCGCCCGCGGACGTCTCACTGCTTGCTTCTTCCAGAAACCACTGGATTTCATAAGAGTTAAGAAAAACTTGGTAAAATATATTAAGGATTCTTTAACAAATGCCAGAAGTTCTAAGAATTGGAAAAAAGAAGGGGAAAAAAAATTCAGCCGAAAGCTGTGCTCAGTGTAGGAGAACAAAAACATGAATCCATCTAAAGAAGTGGGTGGCTTCCGGGGGAGGGGTCATCAAACAGAAAAGGATGTTTTCTGAGCCCATTTTTGTGTGCAGAATCAGACAGTTTTCCCCCCCATCCTAATTCTATGTTGAAAATGGGAGTTAAAGCTTGGTTATAGGTGCAAAGGAAAAGTTGGCTGCCAATTTCACTCTGTTCTTGGGCTGCTTTTTGGCCGGGCTTCCCATGAGCTCCTTGCTGAGTGGCGGCTCGGGGGCCTCTGAGGAGGGCTGGGGAGGCTCGGGGCCGGCTGCGGGGAGGCAGGATGAGCTGCCAGCGGACGGCAGCTGCCCCAGCTTCACAGGTACTGGGACTTCAAGGTTTTCTTCTTGGCTTAAAATCATAATTTCTATAAACACAGAAAAGCAAACATTCAGTTCGAGGACATAGAAGAAGTGTTGTTTTTCAGTTTTTTGCTTGCATTTGCTCAAAAAATATTGAAAAAATAACCCATGAAATGTTATACCTGAGCTGCGTGTGGTGGTGCACGCCTGTAATCCCAGGTCTTGGGCGGCTGAGACAGGGGGATTGCAGGTTCGCCTGTATCTATCTACACAAGACCTGTATTCTACATGGACCAAACACTTGGGGACACGAGTCAAAGTTACCCCAAACACCCGGGGAGTCGATTGCAGCCGGCTTCCCGCAGCGGCACTGACTGCTCTTTCTGGCTTGGCGACAAGTAATTCACCTGCAGCACAGGGGCCCGTGGCCAAGAAGGACGTCTCATGACACTTGGATGCCCACTGTGCGAGGCTGGCAGAAGGGCAGGAGCTCTGGCTCCTCCGGCAGCCAGGCAACCACGGAGGCGGCTGGTGCACAGAGCTGCCATGCTCTTCATGTGAGCTTTGCTTTCATGCCACGAGTACAACTGAACTTATGTTTTTTTTTGTGTGTGTGTGTTTTTTTTTTTTTTTTTTTTTTTTTTTTTTTTTTTTTTGGTGGTACTGGGGTTCCTGGAAGCCCTTCTACCTCTGGGCTACACTCCCAAACCTATTTTATATTTTTTATTTTTGGAAACAGGGTTTCTTAAGCCAGTGCAGTTGGCTTCAAACCTGCGCGATCCTCCTGTCTCCGCCTCCCAAGCGCGGGGATTACAAGCATGCGCCACCACGCCTAGCAAACTTCTGTATTCTAAAGGCACAAAAGCTGCAACCCCTGGAAAAGCTACTGCCATGTGCCGGCAGCTCCAGTGGGCGGTCCGAGGAGCACTGCACAGTCCCCACCTTTGTGGCGGGTTTTCTTGGACCCGAAGGTCTAGGTGCTCCCGTCCCGTTTCCCTGGTAAACAGCGCAGTTCTTTCACTGGCCGGCAGTGCCCCGGGGCAGAGTCAGCCCTGCTGCAGTGGCTGTCCCTGGTGACCTGGGAAAGCAGCACCAGCAGAGTGGGAAGGAGCGGGATCCAGAGCCAAGGAGAAGGGAAGGGTCTCTACAGAGCAGCGGGGCCTACTTGCAGAAGGCTGGCAACTCTGCAGAAAGACAAGAGGCTTTGGGTTCAAACCCACCTCTGCTGCTTCTAGCCAGCTGCGTCTCCCATGATGACACACACACCGCTCAGTCACCTGACCTGTGAGGCGGGAGCAGTGGAGCCCTTGCCTTCCAGGGTAAGCTAGCAGTGACCGTCTGCCTGAGCACGGGCCGGTGCCTGGTGAGAGCCTACTGCACGTCACACACGCGGGCACCAAGCCGAGGCCGTGAGGCCGGCCTCCTCTGCTCTTGGGTTGCTGGGCAGAGTGGGCTCAAGTTACAGGTGTCTCCTCCAGTCTCATCTTCAAAAGCCCCAGCATCTTCTGAGCCCCACAGGTGATGTGTGTGGAGCTGGTGACAGGCATGCCTGACAGCAGCTGAGCCTCTGAGAAGGCTGGGGGATGAGGCGTCCAGAAGGAAATGTCCACCCTCCTCCGTGGGCTCTTCCGTAGACCAGTCAGGTCGCCCCTCTAAACCCACCTCGTCCCCTTGGCTACACTCCCCAAGAAACCCCCAAATAACCCACACAGCATTTTTATGCCTGAAATGGTACCATTTCTTCCCACCTCCAGTAACCACCCACCAAACGGCATCATAGTTCTGTTTTTCTAAACCCACAAAGAAACCCTGACCAAGCAAACACTGTGGACCTACCAGAAGGCTCTTGAGGGCGTTCCTCAAACTGAATGAGGTCAGCAGACTGCAGGATGACAGGGTCCGGTCTCAGCTGAGGGGACGGCAGGCTCGAGGGGACGGGTGCACACAGGAGGTCGACAGGGGAGCTGCGGGTCAGGTGGAGAAGTTCCTGCTCCATCTGGCCGGGCCCTGCACAGAGAAGGCAGGCTGCGGCAGACCGCAAGACGCACACCAGGTCTGCACCCAGGGGTTCTGAGCCTTAACAATGATGTAAACGAGGATGTACTCAAGGTTAAAAAACAAAACAGCGATGACTAGAGAGACCCCTGTAAATGCGATGCCACAAGCCATCCATTTCTAAGATTTGTGTTCTTAAAATACCAACCAGGAAAAAGAGCTTGGCAGTGGCTTCTGAAAGTGGGCAACGTGGCGCCCGAGAAGGCCTGGGGGCAGTTACTGAGCGAGGCTCGAGTCAAGGGACTTGGGTCCTGCTACTGTCCGCTCTCAGCCGATTCCTCCTGTAATTTCAGTTTGGTGGGAGAACGGGGGTGGCTCTTTGTTGAGGGCCGCGGGGACAGGGTAAGCAGGTGACTTGCAGTGAGGTGCTGCGGCCCTGTGAACCTGTCTAATCCGCTCTCCTCTAAGCAGAGTATAGCAACACTCCTATCGCCTTGCAGTGTTGTAGGCCTGTAACATTCTTACATATAACAACAGGTTCAAAGTCTTTCAATGAAGTGAAACTGTTAAAAAAAAACAACCTCAAGAACACTGATTTCCACTAGAGATGGTTCTATGCAAAACCTACGGGACTCAGTGGTATTTTGAGGACCATTACTGTACTACAACAGTCTTTCTCAGGGAGGTCCTCTGACAAAAATTACTTGACCAAACTTTGGTCAGGCTCCTCTGAGCCCTGTTCTTGGCGAGGCCTTGCCCCTGCCTTCTGTGCCTCGTGCACCGGCCCTTGCCAAAGACTCCCGCTGAGCCAGCTCCGAGACCCTCCCTCATACTGACCAAAGCCCTTGCCCACCCGGACACCCAAGTCCTTGGCTGGCCTCTGAGACCCTCGCCCTGCCCCTCGGCTGCACCCCAACTTGTCCTTGTAGCGCTCAGAGCTGGTTTTCCTCTACTGCAACAGCCTGAAATGATCATCTCAGCAAGTGTCAGATACTTCTTTTTTTAACACCGGAATTGGGATATTGTTCAGTAAGGTGGTGCCAAACATAATTTTAAGGACCTGAACCAGTCCTCCATGTGATGATATCAAATGCAGGCCAGCTTCTTCTAACACTAAAACTGCTTTTAAAAATAAACAACATTAGAGTATTCTGACTTCAATTCTGGAAAGATACCAGGGTACCTGGACATACTGGGTATGTGGTGGTCCCATTCCTAGTGGTTTTTGTTGTTGTTGGTTTTTTTTTTTTTTTTTTTTTTTTTGTGTGTGTGTGTGTGTGTGTGTGTGTCCTGGGAATGAACCCAGGAGAGTTCTACCTTGGAGCTACACCTCCAGCCCTATTTTATTTTTTATTTTAAAATAGGGTCTAAGTTCTGAGGGCCTTGCTAAGTTTCTGAGGCTGGCTCTGAAGCCGCGATTCTGCCTCAACTCCCACGTACTGGGACTACAGGTGCCATGAGTGCGCAGGGCCCATTCCTAGTCTTGCAGTTACTGAAACGACCTGCTGCCACCCTTCCCTCCTCTCGCCCACCCCCGGCCATTTCTCTAGATCGTCACGGGCTTTGCTTTAGTTGAGTGCCTCTCGTACCACTGCCATCTGCTCCCAGCTGGGGCTCCTGGGCCATGCAGGATTCAGGCACCTCCAGGATTCGTTCGCTACCTGTGGGCTGGATGTCGTGACTGGCGGGGTTGAGAGCGAGCGAGCTCAGCCGGCCTAGAGGACAAGGAGCACGGTCAGAGGGAGGCCGGCCAGCTCGCTGGGGCTGTTTAGGGGTGGGGCTGGGTGCTTACTTACTTTTCATGTCATTTTTTAACACTACAATTCTCTTATGACCATGTCCTTTTATCCAGACCACCTGCGCACAAGACATACTACTGGTTAGGCAGTGGACAAGGAGGGGAAATTGCCCGAGCATTTGGGAAGAGTAGGGCCTGTCATGTCAGCTTTAAACACACTAGCATTTAGAAAGACTTAATGCCACAACACTTTTTCTATAGTCTAGCTTTTAAGCAATAGAAGGAAACCGACAAAAATATGCCTCTTTAAAAAAAGAAAAAAAGCAGAGCTGTCAAAAAATGAGGCAGGTTTAAAATACTCATGACTCTTCAAAAGACCGCCTGTCAAACACCAGTTTGGCACATAAATGAAGACAGTTGTTACATGAGGGCTCTCAGCAGTTTTTTCTCCAGAAACTAAACATGACCAAAATAATTAATCAAGATTTCCCGGTTCCCTCAAGCGAGGTCACTGATCAGAGTCCTAATGCAACGTCCTGGCCTGAGAGCCGGGCGTGGTGGCACAGGTTTGTAATCCAGCATTCAGGAGGCTGAGACAGGAGGATCGTGGTTCACAGACAGCTTCTGTTACTTAGGGAGGCCCTCCGCAACTCAGTGAGACCCTGTTTCAAAATAAAGAATTAAAAAATAGGGCTGAGGGTGTAGCTCAGAGGTCAAATGCCTCTGGGTTCCATTCCCTAGTACTGAAAAAAAAAAAAAGTCCCAGCCTGAGGCTGCTGCTACCGCTCAGCCAGTCAGGGAGGTGGCAGCCCTGGCCCAAGACTGTCCACACGGACTCTCGCCACATCCCTCTCTCAGCTCCGAGGGTTCTTCTTCTGTGTCCTTTGTCCTCTGTATCATTATAGGCTGAGTTTCCCTCTTCCAAAATGCTTGGGACCAGAAGTGTTTCAGGATTTTGAATTATTTCAGATTTTAAAATATTTGAGTATATATGATTAAGTATCTTGGGGCTGGGACCCAAAGCTAAACATAAAAGTCATTTGTTTCATATATACTTTATACATAGAGCCCAAGGGTTTTTAGTTTTGTTTTGCTTTTTACAGCACTAGGGCCTGGAACCCAGGGGCCTCTGCGTGGGAGGCAGGTTCTTCACGACTGAGCTCTCTCCCCAGCCCAGGGCCTTGCGATCCTCCTGCCTGAGCCTCTGGAGAAGCTGGAATCACAGACGCAAGCCAGCATACCTGGATCCTGAAGGGATCGTACACTTCCCAGTCAGAGCTGTGTGGCATTTTGACTGAAGCCTCTCACAAGGGGTCAGGTGTGGAATTTTCCACTTGTGGCTTCATGTTAGTGATAAAAATATTCTGGATTTTAGAGTATTTTGGATTTCAGACTTTTGGGTTAGAGACGCTCAAATGCCCTGCATTTCCACTCTGGCTCAATCCTTTCGTCTAACGGCAACTGGGACCTCTACACGATGGCAGGCAGGAGGCAAGCTACTCTCAACAGGGTCTCACTAAGTTACAGAGGACCTCACTAAGTAGCTGAGGCTGTCCTTGAATGTGCGATCCTAGCACGCCTCAGCCTCCCAAGCATGGGGATTACAAGCGTGCACCAAGCCCGGCGTCCACTCGTTTCTCTATTCTACCACGCACAGCGGCCACGGTGCTGCTTGCCAAATGCAACCTGGGCTTCTATAGCAATTTCCACCACACAGCCCAGCTCCATTCCTAGGGGAGAATGTCTTTAAAACCGAGCTTCTACTTCACAGGAAGGCTCCAGCACAGGCTTTATTTTTTCCTACTGTGGAGCTGGGGATGGAACCCAGAGCCTCGCCCATGCTAGGTGAGCACTCTGCCCTGAGTGCACCCCAGCCCTTCCTGTGTGGGTTTAATGTCCCGACTGCTTCTGCTGCTCTTCACCGCCGCCGCTGCTCCTTCTGTGTGGACTCCCCTCTCCCCTCTCCTCACATGGCCCCGGCCCCATCCTTGACACCTCCACTCTGGGAAGTGGGCTGCTCGCCCACTGAGCATGGGCGCAGGGCACCCACTCAGTAGCCAGCTCGGGTGTCCTGACGCTCTAGTTACCCAGAGCCGTTCTGAGGGCGGGGCCTGGGACTTAGCTCACCCAGCACACAGGACTTTAATAAAGGTTCATAGAATTCATGGGAAACCCCAAAATCATTTAGCTTCTCTTTTGAAATCAGCAGCTCAAATGCCTGCACTTTGTGTTCAGGAGTTAGCCTGTGGCTCTCCAGAACACACTCTCCCAGAGGCTGCGAGAACACCCACCTGCGGGATTGCTCCCAAGAGCTCCTCCACACTGCCGCAGCCGTATGTCTTAGGCTGCAGTGTTTCCCCAACATACTTGGTATAGGCCATGGAAAATTCATGAAGGAAGATCTGCTGGTAGTGGTAAGTATGGAGTAAAGACCGCACATTCTTTGCAAACAAATAGAGGCTTGTGAGCTTCACATACTCTTCTGCTTTATCATTAGTAAAAATCTGGTCCAAAAGAAAAAGCAGGATTAGACACGTCACGAAGAACTGACTCTGCTCCCTCAAAGTGAGGGCCTCCAGCTGAGAATAGAAAAGACCAGTGTCAATCTGGAAATGGGAACTAACCCAAGAAGGAGGGCAGGATTCATTCCAGGATCTTCTCCAAGACAAGTTCAGAGTCTTGAACAAACTTTATGTGCAAGTCTAAGAATGCAGAGGTGAAGAAGAAATGGGGAGAGAGTAGGGAAGGACGCCAGGAAGCCTGCAGTCTCACATCACAGGGGCAGGAAGAGGGGTGGCCAGGGGTGGAGAGGGCTGGGGGACAGTGGGACTGAACCCATCTCCCAAACTGGTTTTCCAAAAAACCCTTGGAAGACATTTTTTTCTCCCCCAGTACTGGCGGATGAACCCAGGGGCATTGTACCTCTGAGCTACACCCCCAGCCCTATTTTTTATTCTTGATTTTGAAACAGGGTCTCACTAAGTACCTGAGGATGGCCACAAACCTGCGATCCTCCTGTCTCAGCCTCCCAAGTACTGGGATGACAAGCGTGCGCCACCACACCCGGCTGACTTCAACATTTTTTAAAACCACAATGTCGGGCGTGGTAGCGCACGCTTGTAATCCTCAAGCTTGGGAGATGGAGACAGGAGGATCGCGCAGGTTAAAAGCCAGCCTCTCTGGCTTAAGAGACCCTGTTTCCAAATAAAAAAAATATAAAATAGGTCTGGGAGTGTAGCCCGGAGGTAAAAGGGTTTCCAGGAACCCCAGTACCACCAATAAATAAATAATTTTAAAAAACAATGAAGGCAGTAAGAAACAAACACATACATCTATGTCTCCTAGAAGGTTGTATGGATTTTTTTTTTTTTACCATAAACCTTTTTAGGGTTTTTAATATACATTAGGATCTCCTAGAGAAGGGCGAGTCCTCCCTAGCTGGTCATGGAAGTCTTCTGACAACTTCCGTTAGCGATTACAGAATATACAACTAACAGAGTTCAGGAAATGCTGGCCTTGCTATTTTAATTTTTGAACTGGATATTGAACCTATAGCCACTCTATCTCTGAGCTATACTCCCAGCCCCATTTCATTTTTTTATTTGGAAACAAGGTCTAAATTGCTGAGGACCTCGCTAAATTGCTGAGGCTGGCCTCGAATCTGTGATCCTCAGGTCTCAGTTTCCCAAGTACTGGGATTACAGGTATCCACCACCATGCACGGCTGGCTTTACTATTTTTTACCACATGGTTATTTGATAACAGTGGCTCATCATTCTTTTAATATCTTGCTGGATTTTTCTGTTACTATTTATTTAGAATTATTTTAAGGGACTATATTAGGTTTCTGGCATTAAAAGTTATTTTGGAGCTGGGCGTGGTGTCGCATGCTTGTAGTCTCAGCATTGGAGAGGCTGAGACAGGAGGATCACAGTTCGGGGATGGCCTGTGCTACTTAGTGAGGCTCTTTGCAACTTGGTGAGACTGTTTCAAAATAAAGAATAAAGCCGGGAGTGGTGGCGCATGCTTGCAATTCCAGCACTTGGGAGGCTGAGACAGGAGGATCATACAGTTCGAAGCTAGCCTCAGCTACTTAGTGAGGCTCTCAGCAACTTAGACCCTGTTTCCAAATAAAATAGAAAATAGGTCTGGGAGTGTAGCCAGAAGATAGAAAGTCTCTGGGTTCCATCCCCAGCATAAAAAGAATAAAAAAAATAGGGCTGGGGTGTAGCTCAGAGGTAGAATGCCTGTGGGTTCCATCCCCAGTACCGCAAGAAAGAAAAAAAGAAAGTTATTTTGGCACCATAAGAGTGGTAAACTCTCCTTTTTCTTTCCTTTTTTGTGTAGCCTAGAATGGTTATTTTAAAAAACTGGGAGTTATCACTTTTTTCAGGTTTAAAAGTCTATTATTAATCATTTGGTCCTGGAGCTTTTTTTCAGTGGTAAAATGTCAAGAACCTCCAGGGTCTCTCTTATGGTAAAAGGTCTAACTTCTAATTTCCTCTCACGTCAATTTTGAAATGTGGCTCATTTTTTTCTCCTAGGATCTCATCTATTTGCTCTTGGCTTTTATGTTTGTCTCTCAGTGACTGCATACAGTACTTTTGTAGCCTTGAAGCACCATTCTTTTTTTTCCCCCAAGGGGAGGGAGCTACTGAGGATTAAACCCAGGAGCATTCTACCTCCAAGCTATACCTCCAGCCCTTTTAACATTTTTATATTTGAAACACTGTCTCAGTAAGTTGCTGAGGCTGGCCTTGAACTGTGATCCTCCTGCCTCCTAAGTGCTGGGGTCGCAGGCCTGCCCCACTGCGTCCAGCTTGAACTACACTCTGAAAGGCTACCTGGGTGACTGGCCAGCCATCCTTTCTTTCTGACCCTTACTTTCACTGCTATGTCACTTCAAGCTACCACATACGCCATCTAATTCAGAAAGATTTAACTCTAGCAGAAAAAAAAGCACCTGTCAAGTCAGTCCAGTCATCGGGCCAGCCCGGCTCTGTGCTGTCGTCAGCAGGGCGCCTTCCCTCCCTAGGCTTACTTATTCATCTGTAAAATGACTCATCAGTCTTGACGATCTATCTCTAGGGTCCTCTCGACGTGCCAGGCTCATCTAGACCCCCAGGACATCCAGAAATGAACCCGGTTCAGTGCTCTGATGTGATGGTCTCAAGAACATGAACACGTACCTCAACTAAGTACGGCAGACTCTTCAGAAGTTCGGTCAAGGTCATGAATCCGTACTCACAGGGGTTCAGAGGAGTACTGTGTGCGCTTTCATAATGTCTCTTGAGCTCATCCACGGAAAGAGAGGTGGCTCCTTCCCAAGACATCAACAACACCAGCAACTGGGCAGTGAGAGACCGCAGGGACTTTCTGTTGATCAGCTGAATCTGCTTACCAGACTCCACATCGGCAACCTGCGGCAAAGAATCCCAAACGTGAGCTCGGGAGAGACGACCCAGGACCTGGCCCACGCGCCCAATGTCTTCGGTTACCAAGACCAAGAGGGAGATAGCTGTTTGGGGCTTAAGTTCAAGTAAGTGAGTAGGTTGCTTTGGGCTTCTCTGGGACGCTAGCCCAGTGCTTTGGATGCAACCAGAGCAGAAATTGCCTTCTGCTGGTCCACAACGCCAAGCTTCCATCTATCCCCACCTCGGGATCGTGGAGGACTGCTACTGCTCTCTTTATTGTCTCATTCGTTCTTTCTTTCCACTCCCCCATGGCAAGGAGGCCGCCTGGCTGGCTGGCACCCTGGTCCAAACTTGTGAGCCACGGGCTGCTGCTGGGCTCAGGAGGGGCTCAGCTGGGGAGGAGCACAGGCCCCTCTGACCACAGGCAAGCTGCATTTCTTGGAGTCAGTTAGTTCTAGCTGGAAAGCCAGCATTTTCCACTGTGACTGTCTACTCCTCGATGGTTTCAGATCCTCAAGGATAGAAAGGGTTCAAGTGATTAGGCACTCAGGGAAGAAACTTCATGGGCAAGACGCCATTATCACAGGGCACCAATGCCACACATGGAAGCAAGCAGCAGGCCTCGGGAAGGGGCCTTGACTGGCACCAAGAGCAGGCCTCACGAAGCCTGAGCGAGCAGCTTTCCCTTCACCTGGCTCCTCCGCCATCATCGCAGGTCTCCACACCTAGCCAAGGGCCAGCACGTGGCGAGCTTGTCCTCCCAGGCCTTAGAGGCAGGGGCAGGTGGGCTGTGGGGAGCCAGCAACAGGTGTCTACGTCTGTTCTGAGGTGCCCGGGCCAGCCGGAGACTCCCCTCCATGGCCGTGGCTATGGAACGGCACAGACTTCCTGCTCAGAAGTCAGTCAGCAGATACAAATGTGGAAGGCTCGCACCCAGGCCAGCAATGCTACTGCTGCCTTTCAAGCAACCCAACAAACCTTGTCATCTGATGCTCCCAGACCCATGTCTTGAGTCTCTATGCCGGCTCTACATTAGAATCACCTAGGGAGCTTTTAAAAGTACCAAAGCAGCTGGGTGTGGTGGCGCATGCCTGTGATCCCAACACATGGGAATCTGAGACAGGAGGATCGCAGGTTCAAGGACAGCCTGGGCAACTTAGTGAGACCAGGTTTCAAAATAAAAATAAAATAGGACTGCAGGTATAGCTCAGAGTTAGAGTAATCCTGAGTTCTGGGTAGAACTCCTAGCACCACTACCATCGAAAAAAATAAAAACAAAACAAAGCAAAAACACCAAAGCCTGAATGAATCCCATTCAGACTGATTACGTAAGAATCTCACCACAACCCGGGCAGTCTGGTGGGCAGCCAGCCTCCCACACTGGCCTCTCCACCTCCTCCCTTCTCCCATACTTCCCAGTCACTTGGCTGCATTCATCAGCCTCTGGCCACAGCTTAGTCTTCCCCTCCACCGGGGTTCACCCCGCCTATCACCCTGGCTACTGGACACTCCGGGGCCCAGTCCTCACTGTGGCCTCTCCGCCCTCAACTTCTCATCTCAGTTACATCTGCTGGACTCTGCCGCAGACATCCATCCTCCAGGGTACAATGCTCTCGTCCTATCCACAGTGACCTACCTGACCCAACCCTCGATGTCCTGCACGCAGAGACACCTGCACCCAGCATGGGGCTGGGCGCTCAAGCAGGAGTCCACGGCTCAGCCTCCACACCCTTCTCCAACCTGGCCCCACTAGGCCCTACTTGCTCCCAGTTCATGAGCCTCTTTCCTCACTCTCCTCTCTCCACTCTCTTGGCCATTAATGCACTGACATTCTGGTCCCTATGGGGAATTGTGTCGCCAGGCCTTTGGGCTCCTCCAGCAAGCCCCGCCAGGCGCCCAACTCCCCCCACCGGCCTCCAGGCTGCAGCAGCGAGGCACAGTGCTCCAGATGGCGCCGCCCTCCCGCGCCAGGACAACAGCAGGCTTTCCCCTCGGCTCCCATCGAGAGTCCTGCTGCTGCTTCTCTGCCTCTCTAAGCAGTTCATCTTGCCTTCTACTTAATGAAAAAACAGTCACTTGATGGAGAAGCAGCACCTTTCTCCTGATAACGCTTACTTACGTGGGTATCAGCCCGTCACTCCTCCCTCTTGTCCAACACCCAGGTCAGAGCCACCCCTCCTCCTCTCCCTCCCCCGTCTCTCTCAAGTGGATCCTTCTCAGTGGTTCTCAAACACGCCCAAGTGTCTCCAACAACTAGAGTCCCAAAGCTCGCTGTGAGCCACTGCCACTCTAGTCTCCAGCTGCCCTGCTCCAGCGCTCTTCCTTCTCAAGGAGCAAACCAAAGGGCCATGAAGACCTGCAGCATTTTCTCAGCTCACCTCGCTTCTCAGCCTGCTCCAGTACGCTTCTGTCCCCAATCACAGTGACCCCGTTCTTGCTCTCACCGCGCACCAGTACCTCCATTGGCTACAGCCCAAGGTCAAGTTAGACTCTGCTCCCCAGGAGCATGGGACCCTGCTGCCAGTTCCCCTCCTTGGCCTGGCCTGGATGTGCACTGTCCTCTCTGCCTCCTACCCCGGGCTGCCTCTCCCCACATCCTGTGAGGGCGCATCCTCTAGCTCGCAGCGCATGACCAGATCCCCCCTGGACCCGTGACGGGGGCCCCCACTTCACGTTATTTTCTTAGTTCTTCCTCCTGGTAGCGACTGTTCCTAGTCCTGTGCTGGAGGTGGAATGGAAACTGACCCGCTCTATGCCTTGCTGTGGGAGGGTCTCTTCAGTGTAGAGCAAGGCAAAGAGGAACTTCCCTGTGATATACAGCTCTAGCAGCATCAAAGAGCTGTCTGGAAGGATTCAACTTCATGTCAGCTGTGCTGAGAACACACACCCTGGGACAAAAAGTCACCTCATCAGTTTGAACAGGCACTACTTTGGCGAGGCCATTGATAAACAAGCGAAAGGAAGACCGACAAGCTGAAGGACCAACTCAGCACCTGCTCCTCAGAAGGCACGAGCGATACACAAAGTACGGTGTGAAGCCAGAGCAAGTAGCGCGAGGCGGAGCAGAGACAAGGACGCCTGTGTGAACGCCCCGGCAAGGCTTCTTCCATGCGTTTACTTTATGAAAATCAACAAAAACAGAACCAAATGTTTACCTTTACGACATGGCAGAGTTTCTGTGTCAAAGCTGAAACGGAACTGACATCGTAGTCTTGGAGACGAAATGTGTAGCCAAAAGTCTTAGCATATTCTGAAAATAGGTCTGTCATCATAAGGCAGTTATCTTTTTGGGACCGAAGAAGCTTAACAAATTGGGCAGCGAGAGCTTTGAACCGCTCCACTTCTGTCAAAGTGAGGATCTTTTCTTCTCCACATTCTAACACCTTGGAAAACACAGAGAGGAGGAAGGGAGACTGAACAAATTATGATGGTTCGTGAGATTAAATGGCATGAAAAATATATGCAGCTAGTAACTAAAAGGAACACCAGCATTGATTAATGGGTATTTAAGTTTTGTAAGACAGAAAAGCTTTGGAGATTGGTTGTACAACATGAGTGTATTTACTACTAAAATGCATACCCAAAATGGTTAAGACAGTAAAGTTTGTCATGTGTATTGTATGACAATAAAAAAAAGCCCTTTAGGAGTCAGAATATTAATAAAATCAACAACAAAAATATGGTTCTACTTAGCAGTAGCTTAGAGGCTTAGCATCGATATTAAGTCCTGTACTCACCCCTCTCTCTGACATACAAGATTTTATTTATTTATTTTTATTTTTTATTTTTGGTGGTACTGGGGTTCCTGGAAGCCCTTCTACCTCCAGGCTACACCCCCAGACCTATTTTTACATTTTTATTTGGAAACAGGGTCTCCTCAGCCAGCGTGTGCAGCTGGCTTCAAACCTGTGCGATCCTCCTGTCTCTGCCTCCCAAGTGCGGGGATTACATGGCGCACCACCACGCCCGGCTGACATACAAGATTTTAAAAGTATGAAATTAATTAGAGAGTATCCATCTTAAGTCAATCTATTTAAACCTTGTTTTGGTAATTACCCTAAAACAACTAAAAAAATAATTCTTTGTCAAAATAAAAACATTCACCAAGTCAGGCACGGTGGTGCATGCCTGTAATCCCAGTATTTGGGAGGCTGAGACCGGAGGATCGCGGTTCACAAATAGCCTCAGCTACTTAGTGAGGCCCTTTGCAACTCAGTGAGACCCTATTTCAAAACAAAGAATAAAAAATTGAGCCAGGCTCAGTGGCGCACGCTTATAATTCCAGCATTTGGGAGGCTGAGACTGGAGGATTGCGGTTCCCAGACAGCCTCAGCTACTTAGTGAGACCCTGTTTCAAAATAAAGAATAAAAAAAAATAGGGCAGGGGGGTGTAGCTCAGAGGTCGAATGCCCCTGGGTTCCATCCCCAGCCCCACAAAAAATAAATACATAAATACATAAATAAAATTGGGCAGGGGGTGTGGCTCGAAGGTCAAATGCCTCTGGGTTCCATCCCCAGACCCCCCCCCCAATTTTTTTTTTCCACCAAAAAATACTAATGAGCTGAAAAGACAGCTTATCTGATGGAATACCTCAGCTGACCACCCTCTCTGACACTTGCCCACTTCGCATGAAATCACGTGCTCTATGCTGTTCAGTACTTAGAGAATTAGAGTTGCTTCACTCACTTGCAAGGTATCGGGTATGGCTTCAAAAAGTTCAAGCAGTTTGCTAAACCCATAGTGCGCGAGTTTGCACTGCCGGCCAAAGTGGTGATGATAAGAAGGAATAAATTTGTTGAAGGGCATCCGGAAGTGGGGCTGGTGACGCAGCAAATCCACAGCATCTTTTGAGAACTGTCTTGTCCTCTCTATTTCATCCTGAGTACGTTCTTTGAAAGCAAAACAAAACAAATCACAGTCTTCTTCCACCCACTGTGTTTAACATCCACACTGCAGTAAGGTCTATTCGGAGTCTACAAGAGAGAACACCTTTGCCTTCCAAATCCTTACAACCTAAGACAAGCACACGCACTCTTCTCTCTTGGCAGGTTCCCCCACATGTTCAAGGGCAGAGCACTAGGCCAACTGGTACTGTGATGGTGCGCTCTGAAAAACGCATGCATTAACCTACTACCTTACAAGGCAGGAACAGCTGTAGAGCCATCACCCTCTCCCACCCCACAAGTATGAACACAATGCGCATATATTCTCTGTACTTGAAAAGCCATCTAGAAGCCGTGCGAGGTGGTGCATGCCTGGAGCCCCGGCTACTCAGGAAAATTAGGTGAAGGGTCACTTGAGCCCAGGAGTCTGAGACTAGCCTACACAACACAGTGAGACCCTGTCTCAAAATGAAAAAATGTAAGAGATTATTTCCATGTATTTCTGAGTATCCAATGCTTTCCACTTATTCAATGATCTTTAGTTGCCAAGAGAAAAAAGTAGCAGGCATCAAAAGCCTAACAATAAAGGAGAAAATGCTTAAACTTTTATTTTTGTTTCTACTAATTTTACACTGTTATTTACTTCTGAGATGGGGTCTTGCTGTGTTGCCCTGGCTGGCCTTGAACTTTTTGACCCTCTTGTCTCAGCCTTCTAAGTAGCTGTGGTTACACAGCTATTTCTAATCATTTTTAAAACAGAATTAGAAAAGACTGAAATTATTAATTTTAGCTGTGGAATCCTATGACTTTAAGGACATCATGTCCCAGAGCAACCTGGTTTAAGAATGAGTCTCAGTGGGAGCACATGACTCCAGACTTCAACTAGAACTACTAAACTTTGTGTGATGCTGGTGATTGAACCCAGGCACATTCTACTGCTGAAATATACCCTATTTTATTTTTGAAACAGGGTCTCACTAAGCTACAATGTGCTGTCCTCGAGCCTGTGATCCTCCTGTCTTAGCCTCCCAAGTACTGGGATTACAGGTGTGTGTCACTGAACCTGGCTTAGGATTATAAATATTGAAAGATAAATCACAAAATTAATCTGAGTTTCCTCCCTGCTCAAATGTGCAAAGTAGCTTCAAGTCAAAGAAGGCACAGTAATAGCTGTACAACAGAATCTCACCTGGGCAACAGAGTATACACAGGCTGGGAAAAAGGCACTTTCAGAAAGCACTAGTAAAACTCTTTTTTCCTTTAGAGTAAATTCTTTTTTTTTTTTTTTTGGTGGTACTAGAGTTGGAACTCAGAGGCATTCTACCACCAAGCTATACCCCCAGCCCTATTTTATTCTTTATTTTGAAACAGGGTCTCACTATGTTGCAGATGACCTCACTAAGCAGCTGAGGCTGACCTGAAACCTGTGATCCTCCTGTCTCAGCCTCCCAAGTACTGGGATTAAAAGCGTATGCCACCACGCCTGGCCCTTACAGTGAATTCTAAGAAAACTAGTGTGCTTTCCTTTGACTCGGAAGAACTCTGGATTACTGTGCTTCCAAACTGTACTTTCCATGGAATCTTTCAGAAGCATGGAAAGGGAGGAAAGTGTATCCCCTCAGCCACCCCATTTTAAAGGAACCATGGAGATAAGACACCATGCTCCCAGGAATGTAGGTCACGTACCTCTCTTGGGGATACAAATCACCATATCTTTATCTTGTTGGGACAAGCAGATGGTTGTGTCGGGAATCTCTGATAACATATCAATCAATTCACACACACCATATTCAGTGACATCCCAGTCTTTTGAGAAACACCTGTTTTAACATTGGAAATGGATAGAGAATGTCACAGCATTGCTAAAATAATGACAGGTTTCCAAGAGAGTGCTTAAAAAAAAGTCAGATAACTGTTTAAAATTTGGAAGAAGAAAGAGTGATTTAAAATATTTGCTTTTACCAGGCACAGTGGCACATGCTTGTAATCCCAGTACTTGGGAGACTGAGATAGGAGAATCACAGGTTCAAGGCCAGCCTCAATTAGTGAAGCCCTCTGCAACTTAATGACACCATGTTTCCAAATAAAAAAATGAAATAGGCTGGAGGTGTGAATCAGAAGTAGAAAGCCCCTGGGTTCAATCCCCAGTACCACAATAAGAAAGAAAAAGATCGCTTTCGCTTTTTTACTTCTCATCAACTCACCAGTGATAAGCCTGTGAGAATTCTCTCACGATGACCTGTTTGCTGGCCTGGGACTTAAGAAGTTTTAGTAAATCCTGAGTAAAACGCTTCACTTGGGCCCTGTGGGTGAGGGTCAGCAAACGTTTGGAGCCCATTCCAAGAATCTGCAAAGCAAGTATTTGATTCTTTATAATCATAAGGTCTCAACAGATGCTGGCTTCACTGCTGCTCGCTCTCGTACATTCTCACTCATTCCCTCCCTTCCTCCTTTCTCCCTGTCCTTCTCCTGCCCGCCCCAACCCCTTGGACAGTAATTCCCTTTATGTACAATGTTTGTAATATGAAACACACAAAAATAAAATGCAGCTAGTAAAAAAAGAAGAGCTGCTCAATTATCTGGTACTATTTTTTTTAAGGAATGGGGGGATTCCTGTATACCTTCTCCAAAACAGTTACTAGTTCAGAAATGAAAAGAATACTATTAGTCAGAACTAGTTTTGACTCTAAAAGACAGCTAAAGTTCTTCATGCCATTTATACAAGTAGGGAACTATTAAAACACTGTAAGTTAATAGCAAGTCCTCAAAGGATCCAAGGCTCCGCTCTCACCAAGAAACTAGCCTCCAAGTCACTTAGGAGGAAGGTTATGCCCTGAACACGTGGGCGCCAACGGGGAAGTACATGGAGGCTCACAGCAGCTCCTCTGAGTAGAGGCCAATTGTGGAGAAGGCTGTGCGAGGAGGAAGGAGTCTACAGACACAAACACCCGAGGAGAAATACTCCACCGTCCCTGAAGGACCTTTAAGTTGGAAACTTCTAGCTGCCTGAAAAAGATCAAGGCGCCACCTTGTGTCTACTTCCTGCAACTGGAGAAAGATCTTACAGGATCTTTCAGAACTGGTGTCTTAGGAATTAGGTTACCGTGCATGTAATTTCTTTGGCTGGGGCAGCCAGAGTCCAGGAGGTACATTTCTGTCTTTAAAGAGCTCCCTTGGCATCTTTACCTGTAGCACGTGAGGCACAGCTTCTAAGAGCTCAATCAGCTTGGAGTAGCCGTAGTCGGACACCCGGCACTGCTTAGCGAAGTGATGGTGATAGGCCGGGATGAAGTTACTGACGGGCATGATGCAAGACGGCTGGCTCTTGAGCAGGTCCATCACTTCTCGGCTGAACTGGATCAGCTGGGGGTTGCCTACAGGGCTTTTAGAACGCAGAAGCCAAGGGTCTAGAGGGGGAAAGAACAGGCGCATCCATGAAGCCTAACCTCACTGCCGGCAGGAAGGAAACTGCAGTTCCTAGGCTGGGCCCGGTCGTGCGCCAGCAAGGAAACCCAACAGCTGACTTCGCCTTGGCCTCTATGCGCAGGTCCCATGCCACAGCTGGCTTGCTCAACTCATTAATGGCCGCCAAATCCTTTTTACTAACTCTCAAAGTTAAGCTGACACTGTTCACTAGATTTTACTTACAATACAAACACACTGGTTTCCTTTCAAAGATCCATTTGTAACTTGGTCACGTGGGTTCACGTTCCCACAGAGACGAAGCTATAAATGGTCATCAGGTGGGTATCCAGAGGGTCACTAAGCCACAGTGGAGCTCAAACTGTTGACCAGAAATCCAGGGAAAACACAAACCACACTGCCATGACATACAACTGAGCAAGAAACAGGTGTTGTACAATCTTGAATGCTAATACCTACATAAAAAGATTTAATTTCAAAAACATAATCAGACGGAAACCTTTATTTATTTATTTTTGTACTGGGGATTTAACCCAAAGGTGTCCTAGCTCTGAGCTACATCCCCAGCCCTCTTCACTTTTTTTATTTTCAACCAGGGCCTTGCAAAGTTGCAGAGACTGGCCTCGAACCTGTGATCATACTGTCTCACCTCCCAAGTACTGGGATGACAGGCTTGTGCCACCACGCCAGGCAGATGGAAACCTTTAAAGAAAGGTAAAAGGGGCAGCAGACTCATGGCACAGGAGAGAGAGAGGAGGGGCAGCATGATCTATAACCCCCTAGCAGTCTTAAGACTGAGAGGAATGGAAGGAGGGTTTTGGGAAGATTTGGTACATACACTTCTCCTCCAAGAACCGCTTGCCTGGGCAGAGCTCCCTGATTACCTTCATCTTTTCTCCTGTTCATTGGGAGAGATGGAAGGACAAAGGGAGGATGTGTTGGGGACCAAGAGAAAGAAGTGTGTGTGTGTGTGTGTGTGTGTGTGTGTACAAATACATACATATATACACACACACATATGTAAACATATATATATATGGAAGCAACAATTTAAAGTGCTACTCATAGACAGCAGCATTAAACACTAACGACTCAGGGGATGCCCATAACTCAAAAATTTGCCCAAACTGAGGTCCAAACTCCCTGGTCCCTTAGATTTATTTGCACATTTATCAAAGAAAGACATGTCAACCAAAATGAGTTTTAAAACTTTAACCATGTTAAAAAACAATTCTTTCAAATATCTGAAACCATCTTTAAAGGCCAGTCAGTCTGGTGACGAGCCAAAGGCTTCACAGGATCGGGTCACTAACAGCATGTGTAGCTGGGAAATGGGTCTTTAATTTTTTACATATGTGGTCCTGGGGGTGAACCCAGGGGCATTCTACCTCTGAGTTACCCCCGCCCCAGCCCCATTTTATTTTTTCTTTTGAAACAGGATCTCACTAAATCAAACCTGTGACCCTTCTGACTCAGCCTCCCAGAGGTACTAGGATTACAGGCGTGTGCCACCATGCCCAGGCAGGTTTTTAATTTTTTACATAATTTACCCTGTGGTGCTTTCACACTTGGCAAATGGTGCTGTCTTTAGAGAAGCCAGCGGGCTCCCCGGGTGTCCCGGGAGACAGGGCAGCGCAGAAAGCCACAGTCCCGACACTCACCAGCGCTGGGAGGCGGGGGCTTGTTGTGGATCCACTTCACCACTTTGACGCCGTTCTGAGCCGTGGCAATGTTCACGCCTGGGATGCAGGTGATGAAGTGCTCCAGGGCGACACCCCCTTGGTGTTCCTGCACAACTTCTAGGTCACCGAACTCTGCAGCATAGCAGTCTGGAAAGCTGAGGGGGGCGGTGCGTTACAATGACCCAGAAGCAAAGCACCCTGTGAGAGCAGCCCGAGCTGGACGCGCCCTTGCTAAGTGGCGGCTGCCTAACTGCCAGTCTGGGTTTGGATGTCGGACTCAAGTCCAGGAGGCAACTGCTCTGGTCTTTCGGAAGCATCTGATGGTACTAGAAAGTGCTGGGCACTTTTCCCGGGAGCCTCACTGTAAGGCAGCTGAGCTCTCGGCCATTATCTGTCTGTGCTAACATTCGAGCATGAATGTCACTCACTGCCGCACAGCTTCTGTGAGAAGTCTGCCACGGAGGAGCTCAGTGGACTTCTGAAGAGTACTTTTCTCTTCTGGAGTCCGAGATTTCCCAGTCGTTGAAGCTGTACACACGCCTGGCCCTTGTGCAGTCCTCTATCACAGCACCTCTAAGACACTGTCCTGTTTGTATTGATGTTTGTGAAATGTAGCAGAAACACCCATTTTCTTGTGGGAATACTGAGTGAATGGAGCCACTTAAGGTGCATTTTGACCCAAGTCTAAAGCATGAGGTTGAAGCGCCCACGGGACGTGAGCCAGCGTGGACAGGCTCTCTGCACTGGGGAGAGCAAGGCGTGCCATCCACGGCGGCGCTGACATGGCTCACCTTAACAAAGGCACGGTGCCCTCGTGGGTCTGGAGAAGACTGTGAACCTGGGGCGCAAAAGTCTTCAAAGAGAGAATCACAAAAGGAATCTTGTAAGAGTCTGGATCAAATTCGTGTTCACTGCGCGAAAGAGAACGAAACAGTGACATTCCTCCTGTCTAACCAGTCACAGGGGAACTACGACGGGCCGCGACCTTGCGCAAGGACCGCCTAAGGCAGAAGGCCGGCTTACCTCAAGCCCTCGTTCGAGCAGTGCTGCCGGCACAGGGGCTCATGGTACTCCAGCTCCTCAAAGACGATCGGGCTACAGTTGGTGGAGGAGCCGTCGTGCGACTGGGAAGACCCCAGGGGGCTCTGGCGGGCCTGACTGCTGGGCAAGAGGCACACCAGCCGCCCATTCCCCTGTTCACGGACTGCCACTGTGTCTGTTAATTTATATAAATCTGACACGCTCAATTTGTGTCCAAATCTTAAAAAAAAAAAAAGCGAGAGAGATGCTCTCCTTAGGATGTCTTTCTTCTATGGCACAGAGCTGCCTGTCCTGTTTAATAAAGGACGACAACTGAGAGTGGTTGTTCTGTCTCTTCAAAAGTAAAACAAGACTACTCTATTCTGACTTCATCCGCTGTAGAGGCTGTGAGGGAGGCACGCCTTGGCGTCATCTCTGCTCGGGGCCCAGCACAATGATCTCTTCTCTCAGCCTCCTGCTATGCCTGCCCAGCTTCCATAAAGCCCCTCACTTCATTCTCTAGATGAAAGCGCCTGGCTGGTGTGTCTGCACGCGAGAGGGCTCCCCTCACTCCCAAAGCCCTCTGCACTGCTCCCACCTGCTCTCCCCTTGGCAGCAGGCCCCTTCCCAGCGACTCTCACTTCCCTGAGCCTCAGCTGCAGGACCAAATGTCCTCTGAGGCGGGAAGACTTCACCTTTTCGACTCGTGCCTCCTAGTTGGAGCTTAAATACCCTGGCTCATCTGCATCCGGACTCAACTTCGAGCTGTGTGATCTTAGTCAAGACACAACGCAACCTGGGCCTGTTTCCCCACCTGTAAACTGAGTAGTGATAACACCTGTCTCACAGCAGGGGTCACTGGAGGACTGCATGTGACTAAGCACAGACAGTGGCTTGTAGGATCCCTCGCTCTTCCCCTGCCTGTCTGCTGGCTCCTTCCCGGTGCCCTGCCCCGTGCTCCGATCTCCCTTCCCGAAGCCAGCCCGTCCTCTCCACTCCCAGGCAGGTGCGTGCTCTCCTCCTCAGCCCTGCCCTGACTTAGCTCCTCTGCACTGAGGCAGCCAGTTTCTCAGCAGCTGCTCTCGCTCTTGTCCTCGCGGCTCTCAACCCTTCCCTCTAGGCCCTGTTTACAAATTAAAACATGTTAAAAATTGGGCTGGAGGCCTAGCTTGGAGCTAGAGTGTTCAGGGGCTCAATCCCCAGTAATAACCCCACCCCACCCTCTGAAAAAACAACTCAGAATCGAACTGACCTCTACGTTCTTTTTTTTTTTTTTTTTTTTTGGTGGTACTGGGAATGGAACCCAGAGGCCTTCTACCTCTGGGCTACACTCCCAGACCTATTTTATACTCTATTTGGAAACAGGGTCTCGCTAAGTTGCTGAGAGCCTCACTAAGTAGCTGAGGCTGGCTTTAAACCTGCGATCCTCCTGTCTCAGCCTCCCAAGCGTGGGGATTACAAGCGTGTGCCACCACGCCCGGCTGAACTGACCTCTATTTTCTACCTTGTCTGCTCTGTAACTAGTCACCTCCTCTTGTTTCACTGACACTGGACATTTCTGTGGAAACGCCTTAAAAGTGGCCACCATGGTTTTGGGCAGAGAAGTCACCAATCAGTGCTGACTGGATCAAAGAAAAAAGAGAGCTAACTTACTTTTTTTCATAGATATCGGTGAGTTTAAAAAGAGGCAAACAACAGGCAGGAGCATCCTGAAGAATAGACATTATTTCTGCACTGTAAGATAAAGTTTTATTAATTAGAGAGCAGACCATTTCTTCTACAAGGAACATATATATTTTTTTTCATATATATACATACACACATATTTATACATGTATTATAAATATGCATTTTATATTCAGTCGTAGGTGTCCCACACCCAGGGGGCAGAGCTGCTGCTCACTGTGGGATGAACCCGGCCTTTACTTCACAGCGAAGGGCAGCACAGCGGGGTTATCTCTTGCCACAGTGCGGCGTGTGTGTTATATACGTGGGAATGGAATTCCCACACGTGATGGGATACCAAACTGAATACAACACTGTCTCAACTACTGCTTCAAAAGTTGAAAGGTACCAAAAAGCACCCACAGGAAAATAAAATTTAAAAACCCTACAAAAACAAAATGCCGAGCTGTTAAGTGTGACCGATTTTGAGCCGCAGAAATGTGGATGACTTTTCCCCTCCCGCATGTTTCTGAACTTTCCAGATTTTCTTCAATCAGAACTATTTTTATTCTAAGGAAAAAAAATTTAAATAATAATGAAGTACAAGTTAGAGAAAGATCCTTGATTATGTAGATATTCAGGGTGAGCCCCCTTTTACTAGCCCTCCCTCAAACAGGGAGAGCCAGGAAGAATCGAATTTCATTATGGATAAAATCAAAGGATTCCCAAGACTGAGATGTGAAGTCACGAAGCAGGCCTATGGGGCTGGGTGTCTATCTGACAGTAAGGATATATTTGCAAGCTGAGGGCTTGGAGCTGTGTAGACCTAGCCTTTACATACAAATCTGCCTTCTACTAAGATCTGGAGGAAATGTTTTAGGTTTTCCGGGCTTTACTGCAGACCTCTATTTTCAGACCCTGTTCTGGATTTGTGGTATGCTATTTACTCCCGAGTGCCAGTCAAGTGTACGTTGTACTTCCTCTGTGGTTCATGACTTACTGAGGGTGGCGTGGCTTGTTCGTAATGCTATCAACTGGGAAAAATCATCCCTGTGCATGTTACCATCACGATAGAATTGGGAATGTGATAAAAACCCACTTTCATCATTTCTCCAATCATTTCTGGGTCAAATGGTCCGCCTAGTATAAATGGCTGCTCTTTTAGTTTTGCTTTGTCTCTCACCTCAGCAGCGAGAGTGACTTATTAGCGACTCCTGTGGCAAGTGAGACCAGGATCTTCTTGTTGCCGACTTTACACCTGTGGAGGCCGTTCACTGCACTGATGGCTTCCTGTAAGTTTCCCATCTGAACAACAGCCTTGAGCTGATAATCTGTATGGGGGCTGAGCTCAACACTCTTCACCTACAGCAGGAGAAAAGGAAAGAAAATGCTAGGTCTGTCCAGAACCCTGTCACCTGAAAACTTAAGGTGAATAATTAAGAAACACGTGGACTTCAGTGCGCTTCTGCCCACCAGCACGGAAGTGACCTAGCTGGGGTGGCCCTCCTAGGAGTGTGGCCCTGGCGTGGTCTGCCCATGCTCTGGCACACACAGCTCTCCAGGGCAACTCAGAGGCCAACGCATGGGGGGAACCTCACAGGTCTCCTGCAGGCCCTACGAAACCCAGGTAGCAAACTGCCTCTAAACACTGAGTCAGATACAAGGAGAAGTTCAGAAAAGCAGCCAGAATTACTTTAAAAATATCTTTCTATATTACTGCAGGCAGGGCTAAGTAAGCCATCCACGGGGATGTGTTAGCTCCCACAGTGCCACTTAAATCCCTGTTCATGACACGTGCTCCACACTGTCAGGATTTCTGACTCTCTGAGGCTGTATCCTAAGAACCACATGTACAGCGCTACCCTGGGCAGACTTAAGGAAAAGGAACGCTGCCCAACCACGCTCACCTCCTGGCTGTGGTTACGCATGGAAAATGAAGTTCCCTTGACCTGACATCCCACCAAAGGGGAAGACAGGCAAGTGAGGGTAAGGTGGTTACCTTGCCATGCCGAGCAAACGCCTCCTGGATGAGCTGCTGCAGCTCCTTCCGCGATAACCTGTAGTCTATGTTGCTGACCTGAACGTCAGCACCATTTGCAAACGGGTCCGGGCAGTCAGCTCCGCTGCCGGCACTGGCAACATTGAAAGCAAGTGGGGATGCTCTGTTCACAAGGTTTGGAGACAAACTCCTGCTGAAACACACATATTGAGATTATTTCTTAAAAACTGTTGAAATTATTATATTGAAACATATTGCAATTATTTCTTAAAAACTGAAAAGTCGCCGGGCGTGGTAGCGCACGCTTGTAATCCCCGCGCTTGGGAGGCAGAGACAGGAGGATCGTGCAGGTTCAAAGCCAGCTGAGTGCGCTGGCTTAGGAGACCCTGTTTCCAAATAAAAATGTAAAAATAGGTCTGGGAGTGTAGCCCAGAGGTAGAAGGGCTTCCAGGAACCCCAGTACCACCAAAAAAAAAAAAAAAAAAAAAAAAAAAACCTGAAAAGTCTAGATGTTCTGGCTCATCTGCTGTGGTCCCTTGGCACATAAGGAAAATGTTCACTTGAGTTTTTAGAGGTAATGTCATAGGCCCAGGCCCAGCAGAGGGAATGCAACGCCAGAAGGAGCCAGGGGACGTGGCAGGCCCGGCTCCCAACCTCCCAAGCCTCAGGAGCGACCTGGTGAGTCCAGAGAGCTCGGAGGAGGGACTGACAGACAGTTACAGCCGTCCACGGACACGCCTACTTCCCAGAGTGCCTGTCAACTGCCACTGAGGCTAACCAGCGTGTGCGACTTGGGCTCTTTCCTTCACACGAGGGAGGAGTGTGAAGACACTGTGATACTCCTTCCCATTGCTGGCTAGGGTCCAGGACAGGCTTCCCTCCCTGGTCTCTGCTCAGCAAGATTCCCACGGGGAGGAGGGAGAAATGGCGAGAAGCGCTGCTTAAAGGCCAGCGGCGCTGCACGGAGGAAGGGCTGGCGGGGACGGAGCCCGGCCTCTGCCCTGTGCACTTCTGCAGTATCTTTCAACACACACTAGCTCACAGTGCTTGCTATTGCATGCAACCAACTCCACGGTCAGGAAGCTGGGCTTACCTAGGAGACCAAGACTGAGAAGTGAGAAGAGGGCTGACTTGCCTCGATGCAATCAGCTTGCTAAAGGCAGATGGGTAACTCACTTGGAAGACAGTCTCCTCTTTCTCTTTTCTCTCTACAGGAGAACTGGTAACACTCCGAGCACTGAGGGTTTCTCTTCTAACAGGAGGGAACAAGTAAAGGGAAACGGTCAGTCACATGTCTCCCTTCGCATTAAAGAAACAACTCACGAGGAAGTGGCGCCACGTACTTCTGAGTGCTTCTGTGGAGTGGCTCAGCCATGCCCGCGCTCCTCGGCGTTGGTGCTGCGGCGCCTGGGCCACCGTGCGGCGCGGCCAGCCTCACGTGGCCTGGCGGGTGCTCGCCGTTTCTATGACCAGCCTTTGACTCCATGCGGCACAGCTCCTTAAGAGACACAAGTGCAGTGGGTTTCAAAGTTAAGTACCCAAGACGTGCTAGATCCTGGACAGAAAACAACTGACCCTGAGCATTACCCACACTTGAAATGAGGAGAGGACACACAAAAGCTGGCAGCACAGGGCGCGGAAACAGAGAAACCAGACCTGCCAGAGACCAGAGGGCAAGAGTTGGGTACCTGTAAACTCTTCACGCTTGAGCTCTTTGCAGTAGACCCGGAAGTCGCCTGCAAGCCTTTTCCGGGCGTGGCTCTGGCGTTAGGCGGCTGTTCACCGGCCTCTTTCATGAGGCACAATTTTGGATTCTTAAGTTTCTTGGGAGACTTTGCCTTGTCAGCAATTGCATTCGAACTCTTCGCTTCACAGAGCTCTTTATTTTTGGGGGTAAATGACACAATGATCCGATTACCAAAGACATCTTCATTTTCCATTCGCTTCTGAGCCCGCTCTGCACTGTCCTGGTTTATGAAGCGGAGAATCGCGCTGCAGCCCGTGATGCTCAGCACTTTGCCGCCGCAGTTGTCCGACAGGCGCCGGAGCCTATTACTGATGCTCTTGCCATCTTTATTTGCTGGTAAGTTATAAACATAGAGCAGAGTGTGGCACTGTTAACACAGAGGGGAAAACGTACGTCAGGTTATCTCAGAGGCACACATTCAACTTCAAACTAAGAACAAGTGACCTCCAAGCTTTAGCTAACAAAACAGGAGACGAGAGTAACTTAGATGGGAGAAGACAGACTCATGTAATGTTAACCAGGTAACTGAGTGCTGTTGTAAAGAGATGCTGGGCACAGAAGGCTATAGCATGGCCCTATTTCTATAAAGTATCCAGAAAAGGAAAATCTACAGAGACAGAAAGATTAGTGGCTGCCTAGGGGAGGGAATGGGGATTAACTATAAACCAGCATAAGGGATCTTAATGAAATAATGGACATATTCTAAAACTGGCTACACAACTCAGCAAATTTATCAAAATCATCGAATCGTGCACTTGAAAGAGGTGAATTCATGCTATATAATAAAGCTCTCTGTGTGTGTGTGTGTGTGTGTGTGAGAGAGAGAGAGAGAGAGAAAGAGAGAGAGAGAGAGAGAGAGAGAGAGAGACAGACAGACAGACAGACAGACAGACTGACTGAGGACTGAACCCTGGGGTATTCTGTGTCTGAGCTACACTCCCATCCTATTTTATTTTTAAAATTTGAAACAGGGTCTCCCTAAGTTGCAAAGGCTGGCCACAATCAATCCTCCCATCTCAGCCTCCTTAGTACTGACATTAGAAGTGTGTACCAACACACCCAGCTGATGAAGCTTTTACTATTGCTGTTTTTCTGGTACTGGGGACTGAACCCAGGGCGGTTCTACCTCCGAGCTACAACTCCAGCCCCATTTTTTATTTTTTATTTGAAATACTCTCACTAGGTTGATGACAGTCTCACTACATGCTGAGGCTGCCCTTGAACCTGTGCTCCTCCTGTCTCAACCTCTCAAGTACTTGGTGGCATATGCCATCCAGCCAAGTTGATAAAACATTTTTAAACATCTATTTTGAGCCAAGTATGCTGCTCACACCTGTAATCTCAGTACTTGGGAGGCTGAGACAGGAGGATCGTAGGTACAATATGAGGTCAGTCTCAGGAACTTAATAAAGCCCTCAGAAACTTAGTGAGATCCTGTTTCAAAGTAAAAAAGATAAAATAGGGCTGGCAGTGTAGCTCAGAGGTAGAACACCCCTGGGTTCAATCCCCAGTATCAGCCCCTCTCCCACAAAAGTCTATTTTATAGCCGGGAGTGGTGGCACACGCTTGTAATCCCCATGCTTGGGAGGCAGGGACAGGAGGATCGTGCAGGTTCAAAGCCAGCTACGCTGGCTTAACAGACCCTGTTTCCAAATAAAAATATAAAAAAATAGGTCTGGGAGTGTAGCCTGGAAGTAAGAAGGGCTTCCAAGAACCTCAGTACCACCAAAAAAAAAAAAAAGTCTTTTTTATATATTCAGCAGGACTGATAAATAATATTACAAAGTTAGAGTCTGTCTAGCTACAATCGCAAATAGTCAGTAGTTAGCCTATAAGTTCCACTAGACACTGGGCAGTCATAACCCTTTTATTTTATTTTATTTTGTGGTACTGGGGTTCCTGGAAACCCTTCTACCTCCGGGTTACACTCCCAAACCTATTTTTTATATTTTTATTTAAAAACAGGGTCTCTTAAGCCAGCACGACTGGCTTCAAACCTGAGCGATCCTCCTGTCTCCGCCTACCAAGCGTGGGGATTACAAGCGTGCGCCACCACGCCTGGCTTATATAATGATTTTTTAAACTGTATAATATTTTTTCAATTTGAGGGACAAAATCAAACTATTGACAGTGGTCACCTCTGCAGGGAAGGGCTGCAGGGTTTTCACCTTCTACACTTTTGCACATTGTTATTTGTTTTGACAGTGAACATGTTACTTTTCTAATCAAAAGTTTTCTTTTCTTATGAAGGGACCAATTATCAGCAAATCTATACTCTATTACATCAGGGATGCAAAGCTCAGGCAGAACAAATACATGTTTAATTTATTAAAGGGACAGACTAAAGAACATAAAAGAAAAAAATGTAGCCGGGCGTGGTGGTGCACGCTTGTAACTCCAGTACTTGGTAGGCTGAAAGAGGAGAATCACAGATTTTCAAGTAGTCTCAGCTATTTAGGTCCTCCCAACTTAGTGAGACTCTGTTTCAAAATAAAGAAAAAAAAATACGCCTGGGGTGTAGCCTGGGGTGTAGCTCCGAGGTAGAGTACCCATGGGTTCCATTCCCAGTTATATAAAAAAAAATAAAGAAAAAGAAAAAATGTATCTTACATTATGACTCTAATGAATGAGAAAAACATCTGGCAAGAATAAATGTTTTAGATAATCAGTCTTTTCTTTGTAACCATAAGGAATAAAGGCCTCCAAAGTGGGCAAACTCTCACCCCAAATCCAACATTCGATTGAATGGGCTTCAAAGTCGAAAAATAAACACAAAACGGAAGCAGAGGGGAAGAAATGCAGCTGTAATCCAAGACCCAAAGCAATGAATAATGACAAGGGTGAGTTAGGGAGGAAGCTGGAAAGGCAGTGGTAGGTGTGAGCCACCCTTCCCGAGGCCCTGCTCCCCCGCCCCCTGAACTGTCCAGACTCCGGCCTTGCTGGGCGCCTGTTGGGGCCCACTCGGCAGGACCGAGGTGGCACCCAGGCTTGTTGCCAGTGTGGACTCAAGATGGCGCCTGGGCTTGCAGCCAAGTCACGAGGCTCACGAGGCTGGCGGTGCCCTGAGCCTGCGCAGTGAGCCCTATCAGGCGCCTTACGGATAATTAGTGACGCAACGCCTCGTGCTACCACCTGCCCGCCCAGGAGAAGGTTAAAAAAGCGCGCATGCCCTAGCGGGAGGGAGGAGAAGAGAAGGAGAAGGAGAGAAGAGGGTTGGTGGAGAGGAAGAGCAGTTTCTTGGCGGACTGCTCTGGGCTCCGAGCTGCGACGGACATGATCACAAAGCCACCACTGTGACCGGTGTGTGCTGCAGCAGAGACATAGAGTGCCAGAAGGAGGGTTGGTGGAGTGATGAGGGAGAGGATAGAAGACTGATGTTGTTTTTACCTGAGAGGGCGTTGAGAGAGCATTAAAGAGGAACGGGAACGGTATAAGAACCTGGGGTAATAAAACTGCTTGAGGAAGATCGTGAAAGAGTCGTCACTGCGCGCGACAAATGGTGGCCCGTACGGGGACCTTCGCTTTGATCAGAACCTCGGCAGTCCCGGGCAGCCGGCTGGTAAGTACTCCTTTGACTCCGAAAAGGGAGGAGGAGGCTCCATTAAGGAGGATATTTTTTAGTGTTTTCCCCGATCAAAGGGGGCTCCATTAAGGAGGATATTTTCCCCGATCAAAGGGGGCTCCATTAAGGAGGATATTTAGTAAATAAGGCTCGCGGATAAGCGAGGCTCGCGGAAAAGCGAGGGACAGCGCTGTATTTTCCCCGATCAAAGGGGGCTCCATTAAGGAGGATATTTAGTAAATAAGGCTCGCGGATAAGCGAGGCTCGCGGAAAAGCGAGGGACAGCGCTGTATTTTCCCCGATCAAAGGGGGCTCCATTAAGGAGGATATTTTTTAGTGTAAGCAAGTTATTTCCCCGATCAAAGGGGGCTCCATTAAGGAGGATATTTTCCCCGATCAAAGGGGGCTCCATTAAGGAGGATATTTTTTGGTGTAGGCTAGTTAGAGAATCGGGCTGGTCCTGATTCGACTCCCTCTCCTAATCCGCCACCATAGATGGAAGACACCTGAGGTTAGTTGGAAAAGGCGCCTAATGTGTAAAGGATAGGTCAGAAGATTAGTTCCTAACGTAAGAGTTGTAAACTGCTGCTCGGTACCGTAGAGATGAGTTGTTTTCTTTAAGATCTTTGGGGAATTATTTCTACTTTCCCTCTTCCTTTACCTTGGTTAATGATAGTTTAGGTTGTTTTATTGATACCTGTTTTCTGACTTTCTGCTATGCTTCTATGCACCCTTGGAGACTTTGGAATTTCTGCTCTTATTGCTGTAATTGTGGCCTCTGTGGCCGTGGCAGTTATTGCAGCCACTATGAATGCTCTATCCTCACATGTGGCTGCTGGCATGGCTCAGCAAGCTCAATTATCTGGACTATATGTATAACGTATGTGCAGTATCAGAATTTCTCCCATGCAGGCAATTTGTTTCGTCAATTAAGCAAGACGCTTCTGGGAACTTGGAGCCGTGAATTTGAACACACCATGATTGAGCTACGAGCGTCCATCGCTGCAATTAATTCTACCCGCGTGGAAATCGCCGCAGTACAACAATGAATGGACTTAATACACGGAACATTGGGTTTTTTAAAAGACTGGGGTGGCATGGCGTTCTGGGCATTCTTGCTGGTGGTAGCATGATGTTTCATGGTTGGATATATCAGGCGAACTCGACAACGCGCACTGCAACAACAGCGCATATTGGTGCAAGCTCTGGCAGCCCTAGAAGCTGGCTTATCTCCCCATGTACGGCTCAGTATGCTGGATCGGTAGTCAGTGACAGGTAAGATCGTCCCCGGGACCTTTCAACCTAAGACAGGGAAACAATCATGCTATTGTTCTCCCAATGACGGGTAAGAATGGTCCTTGAGGGTCGGCAACCTAAGACAGGCACGATCCCGAGCCTTATTTTAATAAAACAAAAAGGGAGATATGTTGGGGCCCACTCGGCAGGACCGAGGTGGCACCCAGGCTTGTTGCCAGTGTGGACTCAAGATGGCGCCTGGGCTTGCAGCCAAGTCACGAGGCTCACGAGGCTGGCGGTGCCCTGAGCCTGCGCAGTGAGCCCTATCAGGCGCCTTACGGATAATTAGTGACGCAACGCCTCGTGCTACCACCTGCCCGCCCAGGAGAAGGTTAAAAAAGCGCGCATGCCCTAGCGGGAGGGAGGAGAAGAGAAGGAGAAGGAGAGAAGAGGGTTGGTGGAGAGGAAGAGCAGTTTCTTGGCGGACTGCTCTGGGCTCCGAGCTGCGACGGACATGATCACAAAGCCACCACTGTGACCGGTGTGTGCTGCAGCAGAGACATAGAGTGCCAGAAGGAGGGTTGGTGGAGTGATGAGGGAGAGGATAGAAGACTGATGTTGTTTTTACCTGAGAGGGCGTTGAGAGAGCATTAAAGAGGAACGGGAACGGTATAAGAACCTGGGGTAATAAAACTGCTTGAGGAAGATCGTGAAAGAGTCGTCACTGCGCGCGACAGGCGCCGGGGATTGCAGTGGGACCAGGAGGAGGCAGGGCCTCTGCTCTGCCGCAACTGTCAAGGCCTGGCCTATTCTTAATTAGTGCTGCCTGCTTCCTCGCTTAAGTGAGGACACGGGATGAGGTCGTTTCTGAGTTCATCCATAACTCTCAGGTTATAAATGAAGACTGCATGTAATGTATGGGATTGCCCACTCTCCTACGTCACCTGGGATAACTCTCCTCCACCATGATTACTGTTGCTTTTAAAGTTGCACAATCTCTAAACAGCTTAAACACAGCTCAGCACTGCAGCAAACAGTCTTATTCCAAATCAAGTCTAACAGAAGTGCTCCTCCTCCTAGAAACACACTCAGGCACTCCCAGCATGTGCTTAGATTACAGGGTAGCAGTGGCTGCAACTTCTAGTTGTGCGGATGCACACACAGAACACACTGCTGGAGCACAGGTTCAGGGCCTGTGCAGCCTAATGAGTATATGTCAAAAATGCACAAGTTACTGTATGTGACGCCGTACACAAGAGTACATGGAAACTCTCACCATATCCTCTACCCATAATACTTGGAAGCAAAAAGAGGAAGGACTTATGGCATTAATTCCATAGATTTTATGTAATGCACTGTTATCTTTGGAGATAATGGTAAATCTACAAGTCATTTCCCTATGATAGGCTGGGCGTGATGGCACATGCCAATAATACTAGGATTTGGGAGGCTGAGGCAGGAGGATCACAGGTTTGAGGCCAGCCTCAGCAACCTAGTGAGACTGTTCCAAAATGAAGAATAAGGGTGAGTGTGGTGGTGTACGGTTGTAATCCCTGTACTTGGGAGGCTGAAATAGGAGCTTCACCAGTGTAGCGAGGCTCTCAGCAACCTAGTGGGACCCCATACCAAATAAGAAATAAAATCAGAGCCAGGCATGGTGGTGCACGCTTGTAATCCTAGGAAGATGGAGACTGGAGGATCGCGGTTCACGGAAAGCCTCAGCTACTTAGCAAGGCCCTTTGCAACTCATTGAGACCCTGTTTAAAAAAATAGAATAAAAAATAGGACTGTAGGTGTAGCTCGGAGGTAGAATGCTCCTGGGTTCCATCCCCAGTACCACATACACACAAAAAATCAGGCTGGGGATGTAGCTTAAAGGTATAATGCCTCTGGGTTCAATCCCCAGTAGCACCCCCCTGGGGAAAAAATTAAGAATGAAGCCAGGCACTGTGGCACACACTTGTAATCCCCGTGCTTGGGAGTTGGAAACAGGAGGATCATGCAGGTTTGAAGCCAGACTCACTGGCTTAATAGACCCTGTTTCTAAATAAAATATAAAATAGGTCTGGGAGTGTAGCCTGGAGGTGGTAGGGTTCCATCCCCAGTAAAAAAATTAAAAAAAAAAAAAGACAATCTGATCAGCTCATTGGCATGATGCTGCAGTGCTCCTCTGAGACATATTTCAAAGGCAGAATGTTCCTGACCCCTGGGTTCAATCCTTCCTTGGTACTACCAAAAAAAAAAAAAAAAGAAAGAAAGAAAAAGAAAAAGAAAAAGAATAAATGAATACCCTATGGTAACTTTCAAAAACAAAATTAAAAAAAGAAGAAAAATTCACTCAATATCAATTTTCTATATATGTGTAAAATAAGAACTGAAGGTCTCAAGTCTTGTTTCAAAATCTGAGCAGCCTCCTTCCTGCAAAGAAGAACCCACCTGGATGTGGGGACCCCCCCTTGTTAAAGGGGCTGTCTTTCAGTCTCAATGATATAATCTTGGAGATCAGTAAAAAGAAGGAAGACACACTTACTGGCATTTTCAGTGGGAGCCTGGGGGGCAAGTCGGAGATGAACTCTTCGAATCTGATGAGCTCGTTGGCATGATGCAGCAATGCTTCTGAGGCCTGGTTCTTATGGACCAGAATGATGTGGAAACCATGCCGATGTCTCAGGTCACTAAGCTCCAACGCAAAATTGACATCAGCTGAAAGAAAAGACACAGACCCACCCGTCACCGAGCATTAGGCACACCTGGCAGTGCCAGCGAGGGATCCGGGGCCCACTGAGGACGACGGACGCGCTGGCTTGTAGCCAGGCTGCCCCCCCCTCTATGACAGGCACGCCTCCTACCCCAAGAACGAACACAGAAGATAAGTTACCACCCACCTATATGGAACCCAAGACAGATGTTGCTTCTAGTATTACTAGGAAGCAAACATGAATAGTATTCATTGGGGGAACTCAAATTTGGAAATTATTCATCTTGGGTTTTTTAAGTTAGCAATACTGGGCCTAGGGAGAAACCAAACAAAAAACTCAACCCAATCACAGTTTCTTAACAAACCTGAACACAGAAGAACTCAAGTTCCAAGGAGAAATACAAAAATTCACAGACTCAATTTTTTTCTAAATAATTCACAACAGCAAGCACTGCGTGTCCTCTGTATTTCAGCCTCTTTGGGGCACGCGTCCTCATGTTCCTGGCTCTGTGATAATTCCCACACAGTGGGTTTAGCAGAAAGCGGCCAGCACTTCTACACTTACTTGACACGAGAACCACAGTGGCTGGAGCAGTGTGAGTGTTGGCAAACCGTCGCAGACTCTGCCGGAGTTTATCATCTGCAGCGTTCTTTGCAGTGGCATTGATGTGAGCGACAGTTACCTGCATGAATTTAGAACCAGGGCAAGTGAGCAAGAGCCGAGGTCAGGCAACGGCTGCACATCTTGCCTACATTTTAATATGCAATTCTTGAAGACAGAAGCTCTTTAAATATGATCATTATTAGGAATGCAAAATTACAACTAGACCTCAATAATTTCAAAACTGGTTCTCTATGTGGAGTAACTGGACCTGTTCCCCCACACCCTGCTCTCATCTCTAATCTGCTTCTGAATTTCTTTTATCCCCCTTTTAGAAAATGAGGCGAAGAAAGGAAATGAAACTTTGAAGTCATTACATTTTCCCTACTGGCTTTTGCCAACAATTTGGAGACGATAGAAATCAGATGTCTCACTACGGTATAACTGGGGTTGCACTTGATGTTATTTGTCTAGCCTGTTATCTGTGGCTTTCAGGATCTGGAGTTCGGTAGTGGAGAGAGGAGGAAGAGGAAGCAAACTCCTAGAGGAGCAAAAATGTTTAATTTCTGTTAAAATCATGGGGTTCACATACATGAGAATCTCAAAAAATTTGGTTCAAATCCCAGAACCCTATTTCCCCAAAAAAGAAAACTGAGCACAAATGCAATGATTTCATTAAATAAATTTGAAACTGGAATTCTTTTTTTTTTTTTTTTTTTTTGGCAATACTGTGGATTAAACCCAAGGATGCTCTATCACCACATCCCTGCTGGTTGTGTTTTTTATTGAGACAGAGTCTTGCTAAATCGTCCAGGGTGGCCTAGAACTTGCAATTCTCCTGCTTTAGCATCCTCAGTGGATGGGATTGCTGGCGTGCAGCACTATGCCTATCTTGGAGCTGGAATTCTTGGAAAAGAAAAAAGTCACATGTGTTTATTCTATCATAGAGATGAACACATCTTTTAAATTTTTTTTACCTGGCAATTATTCAACTCTTGAATAACTTCTTTGTTTTCTTTACTGATGTCACAGACACAGATGAACTCTGCTTCTCTGTGGCCTTTAAAAAACTTGTCACGAATTCTTTTTACAACAGTAGTAGCTGAGCGGCCGGAGGGAACTGAGCAGTTTTCAATATCCCAAAACACTCCAATGGGGGGTAAGTTTTCTAGCACCTGTCCAGCAATTGCAACTTCTGGTGACCCTTAAGAAATGTTAACACTTTCAATTACATGCAGTGAAAAAGAAATGACAAATTAAAATACATGAACAGGTAATGAACTCACATCTTCAGTGGTAGAAAAACTAAACATTGACTGATGCTTAAGCTGAAGGATACCAACCTTGCTAGTATTCAGATTTTCCTCTGATTTTGCATACTCAGATTTCTCAGGAGAGAATAAATCTACAGGTAGAGTGACTCTCAGCCCCTAATAAACCTATCTCAAAGCATGCTATTCTCATGCTGACCAATGATGCCTCTCTGCACACTAACACACAGCCAACTGGCTGCCGCTGCTCCAGGACTGATCTTCGTGTTCAGTGGTGCCTGTCTGCCTACTGGGTCTGGAAGAACCCTGCAGAGACGACCAAGGTGAAGCCGTTACTGCTGTTGACTTTACACGATTTTAACTCTTCATTAACATCTGATTTAACATTCAGTACTTTGGGAGGAAATCATTTTAATTGGGAACTCTTGGGTTTTCAAATAATACTCAATACTTCTGGGGGAGTATGCACAGGGGTGTGATTATGAACCTAAGTTGACGCAAAGTCTCCTCTAGAACTTAATTTCTCCTAAGAAACTCCACGTTTTTCTATGCAAAGCTTCTGATCTCAAACCGCCTTGGCCCAAACATTAAGGGCAAAAACTTCCTGGGGTCTATAATTATAAAAAGATTTTTATCAGGAGCGGGAAGGGGAGACTCACATACACTCTGAAACTCACATACAGCCTAAGAATCACAAAGCATCTTTTAAAGGCGATGGAATGCATTGTTAGTATCAGTTACTAAAAACTACTGATATATGTACATTTTATGCCATACTTCATTTACCAAAATTCGAAGCAGCTTTGCCTAGACTGGTCGCCAATAGCAACGTGGTCTCCTTCCCTGTTCCTTTGGTTCCACAGCCATTACACAGAGGGATAGCAAGAGGTGCGGGTTGAGTATTTGGAGGTGGTATATTTGGCCAGACTTTTGCAGCATCAATTATACTATTTCTTGCCGGCTGTTTTAAAATGTTTTTAAAAGAGGAGGAGGTTTCAGATACATCATTTCAGAACCTAGAATTATATACAACAACTGAAAACACATCCTAAGTGTTTCACCTTTTTATCTGCTAACCTCTGATAAAATGTATTTTCAAATACGCTTTCCCAGAACCAATAGCTATAATTCATAAGCTTGTTTCAAAAATGGCTTGAGATGACCAGGGCAGGTATCACAGGGTCATCAGCCCTTTCCATCCTGGGCGTGTGTCTGCTGCCCTGGAGGCCTCACACATGTTATGCAAAGGGCAGTAAAGTTTTGACTTGAACATAAGTGGGACTGGGGCCAAGTTCAAGCTCTCTATATTATTATGAAAAGACAACGTGGCCAGGCGTGAGGGCACATGCTTGTAATCCCCGCGCTTGGGAGGCTGAGACAGGAGGATCGCGCAGGTTCAAAGTCAGCCGCGCTGGCTTAAGAGACCCTGTTTCCACATAAAAAAGTAAAAAATAGGTCTGGGAGTGTAGCCCGTGGGAGTGTATCCCGGAGGTAGAAGGGCTTCCAGGAACCCCAGTACCACCAAAAAAAAAAAAAAAAAAAAGACAACATGGGGACACCCACATTACATGAGACCCACAACTCTAAGTTAACTTTAAGTCACAAGAATTCAATTGCGCCCTTAGAGATAAAACAGAGCACAGAGGCTGTGCCACACTAGAAACACGCAGGAAGTGGACTGTCTAGACTGACGCAGCCGGAGGCCTACAAGCACCAGCTACACGGCCACACTGTTCTTGATGGAATGGTCTCTCATTTTAGCCTTTGCTGCGGGACCAACAGAAACTGTGCTTCTGTGACACCACAGAAGACTCCTCTTCACCCCCATCCACAACAAAGACTTTCCAAGATAAACCCACTTCAAGAAAGCCATTCTCAAACCTCAGCCACACCCAACATAAGAAATAAAGATACAAACCTTGTTTAGACAGTCCTCGCAGTACAGAGAGCCCTTTAAACAAACCGGGGGTAGCACATTTAGGTGCAAAGAGCTGGCGCACAGGTGAGGTGTGAGCTCCGACCCTGAGACGTGCTCTTCCAAGTGCCCTGGAGCCCCGCTCGTGAAATCAGAACAGGGGAAATAGCCGGCAGAGGCGCAGCCCTGGAGAGCCGGGAACTGGTGCAGCTTGTGCACGCTGCCGTGACACGACTGGAAGTGGAGTTTTCCACAACAGGGCAGGTGTTTGCAGGAAGGGAGATTATTCTCTAGACACATGCTGGGAAAGTCGCTTGCAACGCCTGCCAACCCGCTCCTAGCTGAGGCATTCTGAAGCGCAGACGCAGACTGGAGCGCGAACCCTGACCCTATCTGACACGTGACCGCCCTGGTGCTTTGTGAGTCTAGGCGTGCGCCCGGGTGAATCAAGCTACCAGCACCTCCACTACTGCCGCCACCACCACCAAAATGCATCGGTGAAGTGGAGGGGTCATTAGGGCAATGAGCACAGCAGCTTACTTTGGGGACAGCTGAAAGCTGTATTTTAGGTTGCTGAAGAGAATGAATATCAGGAAGTGGGACTGCTGGAAAAAGTTTAGAGCCAGCATGAAGGGGAGATGGTACATCCTTTAATTCCACAGCAACTTTCTTGTTCTCCATGTACTCTTTCTGAGAAAAGAAAATCAGAACACAGGTCAATTTTATGAGGCCAGTGATGTTTGTTTACTCATCTACTACTGCATTGAAAAATAAAAATAGTGTTCGATTTTGTTTACATCCCTCAATTATAACCAAACAGCATGGGACACTAGCTAGCTAAGACCAGGGGCGTTCTTCAGAAAGGCCTGCAAGTGAACACAGAAACACTAACTGACCACGGCTCTGTTCTTCCTGAAAGGTAAGAGGGAGGGGGGCTGTTATGTCTTCAGCAAGCCAGGGTAGCCATCTGTGCTCAGGAACTTTCCTTTCTCAACGTCCCCTTGCCTCACAGAATCTTCTGAAGGCAAAACAGGTGGTGTGAAGACAACGATGTCACAAACAGCATCCAATAAAGACCACCTACAAGCAACGTGGCCTACGGGATAGTCTGTAATCAGTGCATAAGGGGTTTAGGAGGGTCCCCTAAAGGAGACCAGGATTCTAAACATGGATGATACCAGACATCTACCCAAAGGGTCCAACTGTGTTGCTGAAGCACTTAGGAGCTGCTATGATATCAGGACCCATAGCCAACGGTTATATTGTAGCCAGGGCAAAGAATCAGAGTACTTAGAAAAGTATCTGGGAGGAAGGTACAAAAAGATGGAAGGCTGGGTAAGAATGTGATGCTACAAAGCTCCATGACACTGGGTTAGTTACGTGACCTCTCTCAGCTTTAGTTACTCACTCATAAACTGGCACCAAAAAATACACCTCTCAAGTCAGGCATGGTGGTGCACAGCTGTAACCCCAGTACTTGGGAGGCTCAGAGAAGAGGATCACAGGTGGGAGGCCAGTCTCAGCATCTTTTCAAGGCCCTCTACAACCTACTGAGACCCTGTTGCGAAATAAAAAATAAAATAGGGTTGGGGGTATAGTTCAGAGGTATACTGCCCCTGAATCCCATCCTCACACACACAAAAGCCACCTCCCATGGTGGAAAGATAAAATGAGATAAAGCATAGAAAGTACTCAGCGCGATACCTGGTCCTAAGGGTGGGGTCTAACTCATCAATCACCTTGATAAGCTGACCGCAGACCCCTAAGACAAAGAGGACGCTCTCATACGGTGACTGAGACGCGCTCATCCATCAAAGGATAGAAAGGTCCATCCAGTGATTATAATCTCGCTACTTCTGCTGTGATTCTACACTCACTTTTGAGAAATCCAGGTTTTCAATTAGACTTTTCCTAAAAGATCACATCAATGGCTGACCAGGCTATGGGTAGGGTGTTTGACCCTATTGATAATTACAGTTCAAACAAAATCAATATGCTGGCATTCTGCGTTGTTATAGATAGGCTCTTGTGGGTAGTATTTTTGTGAGTTGATCCCCTGTACCTACTCTATCCTGTTCACCACTGTCAAAAACAAGTTTTTTGTTTTGTTTTGTTTTTTGGTGGTGGTACTGGGGTTCCTGGAAGCCCTTCTACCTCCGGGCTACACTCCCAGACCTATTTTTACATTTTTATTTGGAAACAGGGTCTCCTAAGCCAGCGCGCGCGGCTGGCTTCGAACCTTTGCGATCCTCCTGTCTCTGCCTCCCAAGCGCGGGGATTACAAGCGTGCGCCACCACGCCCAGCCAAAAACAAGTTTTGAGATCTACAAAGTTGAGAATGCAGGCGGTACGGTGCACATGCTTACATCCCAGTACTTGGGACGCTGAGACAGGCTGATGCGTTCACCAGCGCAATCCCCCCACCCCCGTCAACTACCCCTAAGGTAAAATGCTTCTGTAATGACCCACATTACATGATGTCTTGTGATAAAAAAAATCTAGGTATTAAAAAAAAAAAACTTATACAGAGAAAAACCTAGAGAAGACAGAAAATTAAGTTGATATTTTAGAGTCTCAATAGGAAAAAAATGGTAAGATGAGGGCAGGCAATTAAAAAGAAAAGTCAAAATCACTTTGAAAAAGCCAGGAATGGTGGCGCACGCTGTAATCCCAGTACTCGGGAAGCAGAGACAGGAAGGTTTACAGGTTCGAGGACAGCCTCAGCTACTTAATGAGGCCCTCTGCAACTTAATGAGACCATGTTTCAAAATAAAGAATAAAAACTAGGTCTGGGGGTATAGCTCAGAGGTAGAATGATGCTCCTGGATTCAATCCCCAGTACTGCCAAAAAAAAAAAAAAAATCATTTGAAAAAAGAAAGTAAGCAAAATGCCCGGGGTACAGCTTCGGTACAAAGGGTCTGCTCAGCTCACTCAAGTCCCTGAGTTTGAGCCCTCATGCACCATACTAGCAAGAAGGTAGATATACTCAAATATTCAAAAGAAACCTTGAACCAAAAAAAAAAAAAAAACCATCAATAGGGTCTTACCCATCTTTCTTACTTTACAAGATTCAAACTAAGAGGGCAGGGCAACAGTACAATAAAACTTATTTGCACTTTCCTCTCATTTTACTACGTAATTTTTGGAATTTGAGGCTTTATTAAGAAACGAATCTTCAGCCGGGTGTGGTGGTGCACACTTGTAATCCCCGCATTTGGGAGACTCAGACAGGAGGATCACAGTTTGAGGACAGCCTCAGCTACCTAATGAGGACCTCTGCAATTCAGTGAGACCCTGTTTCAAAATAAATAATAACAAATAGGGCTGGGGGTATAGCTCAGAGGTAGAATGTCCCTGGGTTCCAACCCAGTACTGCAAAACAAAAACAAAAACAAAAAACCATACCTTCCCTGAATGTTAACGTTAATGTTTAGAGCACCTACCATTAGATAGGGATAGAGGCATTAAAAACCTTATGTCCTCATTACGTCAGGAATCATAGTAATGTGCGACACTGGGCCACACCGGCAGGATCTACAGGGAAACCCGGCCCTGACTCCAGGGAGAGGGACTGTGCCCAGACCGAATGGACCGCTCGGGTATTCACACCCGGAGCCACAGTTACCGTTTGGGGACTACGTGGCAACGTCTGCTCAGGACGAGAGAAGCAATTCGAGAAGTTCCAAAGCCATGGCTTAGCATCGCTGTCCCGGTGAAGCCATCCAAGCGTCCTGCTGCAGGGGCTCTCAGTGCCACTCCCTTCCATCGTACAGCCATGCAAACTGCTTCAGCATCCTCTCATCTTTCCTGTCTTTCATTCTTCCACCCTGTCAAGAACAAGTGAGATTTCCATGTTACTTCTTTGATATTCAAATATGCAACTGCAACTATTATGTGTAGTGCAAAGTCTCCCAACAAACCAAATCGTAAATAACAAAAGAAGAATGAATATCAGAGCACATCACAGGTTGCCAAAATTTGTTACCCTAAGCCGGGCCCATGTCTGTAATCCCAGTACTTGGAAAGCTGGGACAGGAGGATCACAGGTTCAAACCCTGCCTCAGCAACTTAGCAAGGCTTTCAGTAACCTAGTGAAATACTGTTTCAAACAAAAAATGAAACAGCCAGGCGTGGTGGTGCACACTTGTAATCCCAGCATTTAGAAGGCTGAGACAGGGGGATCGCGGTTGGCGGACAGCCTCAGCTATTTGGTGAGGTCCTTTGTGACGCAGTGAGACCGTGTTTCGAAATAAAGAATAAAAAGAGGGCTGGGGGTGTTGCTCAGAGGTAGAAGGTCCCTAGGTTCCATCCCCAGTACCGGAAAAAAAAAAAAAAAACCAATAAAATAAAATAAAGTAAAATAAAAGAGGGCTGGGGGTGTAGCTCAGAGGTAGAAAGACCCTGGGCTCAATTCTCAGCACCACACAAGTATTTCCAAACTTGCTGACTGTATTCATGCTTAAAATCTAGCGATATCAATATGATTTTTTAAAAAAATCTATAATCTAGCCGGGTGTGGTGGTGCACACTTGTAATCCCTGCGCTTGGGAGGCGGAGACAGGAGGATCGCACAGGTTCAAAGCCAGCCTCAGCTGGCTTAAGAGACCCTGTTTCCAAATAAAATATAAAATAGGTCTGGGAGTATAGCCCGGAGGTAGAAGACCCCTGGCTTCCATCCCCAGTACCACACACACAAAAAAAAAAATCTATAATCTACCATTACTTGTGTTTTTCATGACTCTTTAAATAAAAATGAATTCACCGGGTGTGGTAGCACATGCTTGTAATCCCAGCGCTTGGAAGGCTGAGACGGGAGGATCGCACAGGTTCAAAGCCAGCCTAAGCTACTTAGTGAAGCTGTCAGCAACTTAGTGAGACCCTGTTTCCAAATAAATTATAAAATAGGGCTGAGGGTATAGCCCGGAGGTAGAAAGCCCCTGGGTTCCACCCCCAGTACCACCAAAAAATTAAAAAAATAAAAATAAATTCTAGATAGATAACCACTCTGTGTGTGTGTGTGTGTGTGTGTGTGTGTGTGTGTGTGTGTGTGTGATGTGTAGTACTGGGTGTTGGGCTCTGGGGCATTCTACCACTGAGCTATATCCCCAGTCCTTTTTATTCTGAAACAAGGTCGAAGCTGCCTTGAACCTGTACTACCTCTATCTCAGTCTCTCAAATACTGGGGCTTACAGGTGTGTGCTACTTTGCCTGGCAGAATGAATTCTGGATGGATTCGATTTCTTTTTTGTCCACAGCCATGGAAGTAGCCAAATCTTGGATACCTTCACATCTCTGAGTGAGACTTTACTTCATTGGGTTGGAATCAACTGCCTGTAGCCCTAGGCAGACCAACCTCTGCCACTGCTTTTCTGAATATAAGCATGGAAGGTCCAAATTAAATGGCCTCTGTGGACTTTGAATTCTATTCTGCCACAGAACAAATCAAACCCATGTCTTACTTATGATGTAAGTGCAATTGATATACCATGGAAAGTCTAACAAAGAAATCACAAGTCATACTGGGTAGGGTAGAGCATGCCTGTAATCCCAGGCTGGGACAGAAGGATCATGGGTTCAAAGTTAGTCTTAGCAACTTAGGGAGACCCTCCGGAGTTCAGTGTAACCATTTCAAAATAAAAATAAGATGGGGCTAGGAGTCTAGCTCAGAGGTAGGTCCTTGAGTTCAATACTCAGTACTAAAAAAAAAAAAAAAAAAAAAAATCATGTCATGAATGTGCTTGCGTACTTCAGTGTAAGAGCACTCTTACATGTCTTAAACAACACAATAAAAGCAGATCAAATCAATCTATACCCGCTGGGCATGGAGGCAGCTGGCTGATGATGAAACTATACCTCACATTCAAGTGCTCACTACAATATGCCCCAAACCACCTCTTTCCTACAGTGGCCATTTTCAGGTGGTTAATTTCATTATCAGAAATCTCATCTGGACATATAGGATAGAATTTCTCTTAGCTATATCTCTATTATGATGCTTTTTTTCAAGAGATTTTAATATATATATATATGTGTGTCAGGTAAAGAAGAGAAATTATTAAACAAGTACTATACACAAGGTATAGGAGGACTGATCACATAAAACAGAAGTAAACTATGGCCTGTGAGTCAAAGCCAGCCCACTGCCTGTACTTAAATGGCCTCTGAGCTGGGCGAGGTGGCACACAATTGCAATCCCGGTACTTGGGAGGTTGAAAAAGGAAGCTCACAGGTTCGAGGACAGCCTCAGCAAGTAGTGAGACTCTCAGCAACCTAGTGAGACCCTGTTTCTAAATAAAAATAAAATAAGGCTAGAAGTGTAGCTCAGAGTAGAATGCCCTGAATTCAATCCCCAGTGCCACAAAAGAAAAAAGTAAAATAAAAAGGCCCATGAACTAAGAATGTATTTTATTTTATTTTTTTGCAGTAGTGGGATTGAACCGAGGGGAATTCTACCTCCAAGCTACACCCCCAGCCCTATTTTTTCTTCTTTATTTTTAAACAAGGTCTCACTAAGTTGCATGGGCCTCACTAAGTAGCTGAGGCTGGCTATAAACTTGCAATACTCTTGTCTCAGCCCCCCAAGTACTGGGATTACAATTGTGCAATACCACACTCAGCTACGTGTGTGTGTGAGTGTGTGTGTGTGTGTGTGTGTGTGTGTGTGTTACTAGGGATGGAATCCAGGGGCTTGCTTTCTACCCCTGGGCTATACTCCTAGACCTATTTTATATTTTATTTGGAAATAGAGTCTCACTAAGTTGCTGAGAGCCTCACTAACTAGCTGAGGCTGGCTTTGAACCTGTGCGATCCTCCTGTCTCAGCCTCCCAAGTACTGGGATTATAAGCATGTGCCACCACACCCAGCCCAGCTACATTTTTTTAATTCCAAAAAATTTTTTTAAATGAGATTTGAATTTCAGTGTCCATAAAGTTTCATTGAGATACAACCACACTAGTTCAATGTTTAAATGTTCTGGCTGTTTTTCCGTTAATTACAGAGTTAGGTCTTTGCAACAGAGACCAGCCTCAAAGTCTAAAATTATTTACTATTTGGCCCAACTGTCAAAACTACAAAACTTTGAGTTTCTGTTTCTGAGCTAGACTAATCCTAATCAGAGCCAGAGCATGAGCCACCTGCTGAAGTTTCAGTTTCCTTTTCTGTTTCTCCTGCTTACATCACAGCATTAAAAGAAAAAAAGAGTAAATCATCCCACTGTCTACTTGCACCATTGTATCTTATACCTCTTATGCCAAGTATGTAATGGCCTGCTACATAGTACACACAAAGTAAGTGTTTGTTGAAAGCAAGAATTAAAGGCCCAATATGAGTACCAGGAGGCTGAGACAGGAGAATCACAGGTTTGAGGACAGTCTCAGAAAGTAGTGAGACGTTCTTCAACCTAGCAAGACCCTGTTTCAAAATAAAAATAAAGCTTGGGGTGTAGCTTAGAGGCAGAATGCCTCTGGGTTCCAACTCCAGTGCCACACAAAAGAGAAAATTAATAAAGCACACCATTTACCTGGTTGGGAGTGGTTAACTGATACAGAATGGCAATGCCACTGCTGATATCAAATAATAATACTTATTTTTGCTATTAAATACAGGTCTCAAGCTGGGTATGGTGGCGTACGCTTGTAATCCCAGCTCTTGGGAGGCTGAGACAGGAGGATCTCACAGGTTCAAAGCCAGCCTCAGCTACTTAGTGAGGCTCTCAGCAACTTAGTGAGACCCTGTTCCAAATAAAATAAAAAAAATAGGTCTGGGAGTGTAGCCCAGAGATAGAAGGCTCCTGGGTTTTATCCCCAGTACCCCTCCCACGTCTTACTCAACCCAAACTCCTATCTCAATCAGAAGCACTTATCTACATATAGTATACACAGATTTAACATGCTCTTTCAAACTTCTTCAAAGCCAAATCCTGAAAGCGAACTAACACTGATAGCATAACAGTTTAAAGGCTATTTTTTTATTTTATTTTGATATTAGGAATTTACCTCAGGGGCATTATACCTCTGAGGTATACCCTTGGCCCTATTTATTTATTTATCAGATCTGGGGATGGAACCCAGAGGCATTTGACCTCCAAGCTACACCCCCTGCCCATTTTTTAAAATTCTTTATTTTGAAACAGGGTCTCACTGAGATGCAGAGGGCCTCACCACAATGCTGGGATTACAAGCATGCACCACAATGCCTGGCTTTTTACTTTTATTTTTTAAAACAAGGTCTCAGGCTGGGCATGGTGGTGCACACTTGTAATCACAGTACTTGGGAGGCTGAGACAGGAGGATTGTGCAGGTTCAAAGCTGGCCTTAGCTACTTAAGTGAGGCTCTCAGCAACTTAGTGAGACCCTATTTCCAACTCAAAGGTCTGGGAGCATACCCTTAAGGTAGAAAACCCCTGTGTTCCATCCCTAGTCTGTCTGTCTGTCTGTCTGTCTGTCTGTCTCTCTCTCTCTCTCTCTCTCTCTCTCTCTCTCACACACACACACACACACACACACACACACACACACACACACACGGTCTCACTAGGTTGCTGAAAACCTCAGTAAGTTGCTGAGTCTGTCCTTGAACCTTCAATTCTGTCTCCGTCTTCCAAGTCCTGGGACTACAGTACCTGGGAGGTGTACCACCATGCTAGGTTAAGTGTTTTCACTTAACCTTACTTTATTTCCTCATCCAGCAAATATTTACTTAGTATCTACTATATAGAAACCTAAATGTATCACATGGAATATAATCAGGGCAAGAGGATCCATTTATACAACTCCCCCCCTCAATAATTCTGTGAGAAAAGGTAAAACTATCACATTTTACAAAGGGGGGAATAAATACTTAAAAGTTTTGTCGCCAGCCCAAGATCACACAATTACCACAGAAAGGAGGCAAAATGAGGCGTCTCCACCTCTTACCACTGTACCAAGGGGCCTCCAATATTGCTCAATGCAAGAAAATAAAAGCAAAAACTTGTTAATGGCCCGCAGTCTGAAAAGTTCCCAGTATTTCCGGGAATGCTACTGAGTTAACTGGGTAGCCAAAGAAGGATGTGTTTGATTTGAGTGGGCGTCTCCCTTCTGCCATGATCTCTCCTTGAGCAGTTTCAACTGTGGCTGCGAGCACGGACCATGACGTCGCACTGCCCACATATCAGTCCTCAATGCTCCTGCTTCGTATTTGTACAGCTTTGGGCAACTCAACCTCTCTTAACCCAATTACTTCTCTTATGTGGGTCTGATTATAACAGTAAGCCCCTCAGAGGGCTGTTTAATTCATGAGGTAATCCTTGCAAAACATTTAGCAAACGGCTTTCCCTTATCAATCTAGTCCTCCACACCACTCTATCCCATTACTGTTTTTTTTTTTTCTTTCCATAGCCCTTCTGAAATCATCTTGTTTATGTCCTTACCACTTTATTATCCACCCCCCACCCCGCTCCGGGCATTAGAATACAAATTCCAGGACAGGAGGGACTATGTTTTCTTATCCACTACTGTATTCCCCATACCTATCACCGTGCCTGGCATATATCAATAATTGTTGAACGAATGAAGAACTCAATAAATCTCAAGGAAGAACGGTTAGCTTTCAATTTTTCTGTAGGCAAAAACAGAGTATTTTTGGCTCAGAGATGCTGGGAAGCCCAAAAGACATAAATGTAACTGTAAAGTTCTTGGTAAGAGCAGAAAGGTGCTTGGGGCAACGCTCTAAGGGGGAGAACGAGGCCGCGTTACACTGAGCAGAGTAGGTGGAGACCCAGGCTACACCCTAGGGGCTGCTGAAAGACCCAGCAGAAGGCAAAACGCCCGGGGAAGGCTGCGAACACACCCGCCCCTGTCATTTCCTCTTCCCTTCCCAACTTTGCACACTCCTCTGAAAGGCTGCTCCTCACACCTGGAGGGCGCTATGGGAGCCGGGAGACAGGTGCGGGCGGGGAGCCAAATACCCCCACGGAGAACAGCGGCGCGACAGCGACAGTAGTGAGATAACCGAGAAGAAGACGAGCCGACTCTCTCGGGAGCCCCCCGGGGGTCCCAGTCCTTCCTCTGGGGCCAGCCACCCCCGCTCTCGCCCGCTAGCAATAGGTGGGGGCCGGAGGGCACTGTCCCCGCTCCGACCCCGGCGGCCCCAGAGCGGCGGGCCGCTCAGGCTCCAGGGCCGGCGCCGACGGCGAACTCACCTCAGCCGCCCGCTCCTCCTCGGCTCACATTCCGGCCCCGCCGCCTTCCCCCCGCCCCCCCAGGCCCTTTGTTTTGATTCCCGACTCCGCAGCTCCCGCCGCCGCCGCCAAGCGCACCCTCCACTTCCGCTTCCGCGCCGCCCCGCCCCTGTCGCAAAACCGACGCCCTTCTCCCCGCCGGCCCCGCCCCTTCCTCCGCCCCGCCCCCGTCGCAAAACCGACGCCCTGCTCCCGCCGGCCCCGCCCCTCCCTCCGCCCCGCCCCCGGGCGCGGCCTCCCGCGCGGGGCAGGCTGGGAGCGCGGGGGGGGCGGGGCCTCGCGGCCCTGCAGCCTCGTCAGGCTCAGTCCCCTCCCGATAAACCCCTAAATAGGGACCTTCCCGGGGGGCGACCCTGGCTTTTTTGGCAAAAACCCTCGGTTTAAGGAAGCCTGAGCCCTAGGCTTAACGTGGCGGGGCGGAGTGGCCCCTCGGGGCCGAGAACTCGGGAGCCCGTGGGGCGGGACGCGGCGGCAGCCTGCCCAGCGGGATGGATGGGGTCCGGCCCCGCGGGCTTTGGAGCAAAGGCGATTTCAGTGCGATTTCCCTGAAAAAACCCGACGGCTTCGGCTTCTCTTTCTCGCTTTCCTCGTCACGTGATGGCCCGACTTTATTTTTTAAAATTAAATGGCGTAGATTCCAGGGCGTCCTTAAGCTAGTGCAGCCTAGTGGCGAGCGGAGGGAAAAAATAAAAATAATTTAAAAAAAAAAAAACCAACGCTGACCGGGCTTCCTGCAAAGTCCTAAGTGCCGCCCGTGGCCTCCACCCAGCTGGCACGAATGAAGTGTGAGCGGCCTAAGCTGCCCAGTGTCATCATCAGCAATTAAAAAGTCCTCGGTGACCTTAGTAAGAAAAACCTCAAGTGACTTTATTTTTTAAAGCCCAGGTCCGGAAGTCGTTACAAATGAATACAACTTTTTCTCTTCACAGTTAGGAGAGCAAAAAAAGACCTTAGAGTTACAAACGTTTTGTGAAACCAGTAACACTGTGTTTTCTGTGGATAAACGTGCTTTGTGTGTGTGGTGTTTTGTAGTTACTCAATTTTCACTTTCGCCGAATGTAAAAGATTTTATCCCCCCAGACTCAGGCAAACGTGGTGATTTCTGAAACTGCCAGCTGCTACTATTTCCGGTTACAAATTAGGAGAAAAAACTCAGATTGTCTAAATCTAGGCTGCGTCGATGTGCTGGCCAATTAGGATGTGCTCGCTGAATATTGCTCAAAAAGCTCATTTTTAAAGTTGGCCAAGAAGCAAATTAACTTGGCGAAAGATTCAGTAGGTAGAAATTACCAGAGGAGACCGTTTTCTTTCCTGAAGTCTCCATTACAAGGTGGTTTCATTAGGCAATCCATGTAAGTGGAGATTAATACAGCCCTGTAGACATGTATTGTGGCAGGCAAGATCAAACACGCAGCTGAAGGATCCTTTGCGCCTGTATTTAATTTTCCAGAAGGTACATGGCAAGTACACACATCCTCTGCCTTCTTAGGTATTTATTATTGCTGACTAAATCCTCATTGTGTCTGTGTGTGAGTAGTATTTTCCAAGTGGGAATTAAAACGTGAAAACAGCCCTGTTTTTAACATTAATTTTTTTCAAAGTACCAAACTAATATGCTATATTTATAGGTGTTTACCCTCCTTTTTATTCTAGTTGAGTATCTCTGACCACAAACTATAAAAACGAAATAAATGTAAATTTTAATTGCTTTTAAAAGTATTTTTAAGCCCAAAGTGTTACACACCTCTGTAATCCCAGCATCTGGGAGGCTGAGACAAAGAGGCTCTCAAGTTTAAGGCCAGCTTCAGCAACTTAGTGAGACCTTGTTTAAAATAAAAGAGGGCTGGAGGTGTAGCTCATAGGTAAAATGCCCCTGGGTTCGATCCCCAGTACCCCCAATCAAAATATTTTTAGCTACAAAACATAAAAGAGGGTAGAAACATTTTGACTTTTTGGCATTTTTTCAAGTCCAAAATTGAGCTTGGTCTCAACAGTTCTGTGAGTGAAAGCAAACGAGTTATATTAAATGGAAGACTAAATAAGTGTGAATTACAAATACTTTTAAAAGAAACAATTTTATTGCTTCCTATCGAAAACTACGCACAGTACACTGTCCCTTCGAAAAGAGAAATTTGATCTTTGTGAAAGAATGTCTTAAAATTATTTTTAGTAAGATATTTTCTTAGGTATGGATAGCCTCTACTAATTTTATTCCTTCTTAATATGTTTCAGTTTTTTCCTTGCCTAAATAATATTTATGGTGTGTGTGTGTGTGTGTGTGTGTGTGTGTGTGTGTGTGTGTGTATTTACCGGGGCTTGAACCCAAGGACATTCTACCTCTGAGCTCTATCCCCAGACCTATTTTATTTTTTTATTTTTTATTTTGAAACAGGGTCTCACTAAGTTTCTGAGAGTCGCACTCAGTGGCTGAGGCTGGCCTTGAACCTAGTATACTCCTGTCTTAACCTCCTAAGTACTGGAATTACAACCATGTATCACCATGCCTAGTTACTTGTGGTGCTGGGGATTGAACCCAGGGGCGTTCTACTTCTGAGTTATAGCCCTATTTTTTATTTTTTATTTTGAAATGGAGTCTCACAAACTTGTTGAGGGCCTTGCTAAATTGCTGAGATTGTGAAGATTTGATTCTCTTGTTGCAGTCTCCCAAGTAGTAGGATTACAGGAGTGTGCCACTGTTACTCTTTCTTTCTTCCTTTTTTTTTTTTTTTTTAAATACTGGGATTGAACTCAGGGACAGTCTACCTCTGAACTACACCCCCAACCCTTTTAATTTTGAAACTAGGGTCTTGGCTGGCCTCGAACCTATAACCCTCCTGTCTCAGCTTCCCAAGTACTGGGATTATAGATGTAAACCACCACGCCTGGAGGTGGGTTCCCTTTTGAGTATCTCAGATTTTTTCTTTTTTTAAAAGAATTAGCAAGGAGTCAAAGTAGAATTAGAGAAAGGTCATTCTAACCACAGTGGGAAGACAGGAGGTGTTCCTTGCCTCTATCATATGTTGGAGATTTGGGTGTAGGAGTCAAATTGAGTCAGCTTTGCAGCCCAATCAATTCCTTAGTTACTAATTGTAAGACCTCAATTAACTTCCTGCACCTTTGTCTTCTCATCTTTAAAATCAGTACAATAAAAATGTTTTCTGTGGCCCTCATCATCATCTGGGGCGCCGCTCCATCAACACCTCCTCACATTTGCTTTCCCTGACCATTCTATCCCAAGTGACCCCTCCCTAGCCTCATTTTATCAAGACTGCTTTATTCATAACACTTTACATCTGAAATTATTTTACTTTATCTGATTACTGGTAAAAATCACTCTTAAAAATATAAGCCCTAGAGCTGGGCGTGGTGGCGGCACTCGCTTGTAATCCCCGCACTTGGGGGGCAGAGACAGGAGCGCGCAGGTTCGGAGCCAGCCGAAAAAATAGGTCTGGGAGTGTAGCTCGGAGGTAGAAGCGCTTCCAGGAACCCCAGTACCACCCAAAATGTGTGTGTGTGTGTGTGTGTGTGTGTGTGTGTGTATGTGTGTGTGTAGAGAGAGAGAGAATGTGTAAGAGTAGTACATAAGTGCTCAGTTGAGCCAGGTGTGGTATACACACTCGTAATCCCAGTTATTTGGCAGGCTGAGACAGGAGGATTGCAGGTTTGCAGACAGTCTTAGCTACTTAGTGAGGCCCTCCACAATTTAGTGAGACCTTGATTCAAAATAAAGAATAAAAAATAGGGCTAGCCAAGCATGGTGGCGCACGCTTGTAATCCCAGCGCTTGGGAGGCTGAGACAGGAGGATCGCACAGGTTCGAAGCCAGCCTCAGCTACTTAGTGAAGCTCTCAGCAACTTAGACCATGTTTCCAAATAAAAATAGAAAATAGGTATGGGGAGTATAGCCCAGAGGTAGAAAGGGGGGGTTCCACCCCCAGTACCCCCCCCCACACACACATGGGCTGAAGTGTAGCTCTGAGGTAGAATGCCCCAGGGTTCCAGCTTCAGTACCATACACACACAAAGAGTGCTCAGTTTGTATTTGTTAGTAAACAGAGTTGTTCTGAGCATTAAATGAAGGGGTAGGAGGTTGTCAAGAAGTTAGCATTGTGGCCCAGTGCTCCCGTGGCCTGCATCTGGACTCTCAGGACTTGGGAGGCCAGGACAGAAGGCTTGCAGGTTGGAGGGCAGTCTCACTAACTTAGTGAGACTCTCAGCGTCTTAGTGAGAACTTGTTTCAAATAAAAGATAAAAAATGGCTGGGGGTCTAGCTCAGGTGGAATGCCCCCCTGGGTTCAATCCCCACTACCAAAAAATATATAAAAATAAAAAGTTAGCATTGTGCTGGGACGCATAACTATTAGAAAAAAATCATAGGTTAGCCGGGTGTGGTAGTGCAGGCTTGTAATCCCTGCGCTTGGGAGGCTGAGACAGGAGGATCGCACAGGTTCAAAGCCAGCCTCAGCTACTTAGTGAGGCTCTCAGCAATTTAGTGAGAGCCTGTTTCCAAATAAAGTATAAAAAAGGTCTGAGAGTATAGCCCAGAGGTAGAAAAGCCCCTGGGTTCCACCCCAGTTTCACGCGCGCGCACACACACACAATATATATATTGCATACTTTGTGCAAAGCATGGACCTAAACGTTTTGCAAATGCTAACTTATTAGTCCTCTGCACAACCCCATTTTATACATAACTCAGAGCAGTTAGCTTGATCGAGATCACACAGCTAGTAAGGGGGCGCAGCTAGGATTCAAAGTCAACATTTTGTGCACAAAATTCGCTGCCTCTATTTGGGGTGTAAAGGAGTGGGAAGGACACAGAACACTGCTAGCCTCAGTGAGCCTGGATCAGTGCAAAAATGGAAGAAGAAAAAAAGCAACCAGTGCGCAAGAGAGGCCGGCGAGCTTTCCTGCAGCGCGTGGTGGCACGCAAGCCCGAACCCATTCCTGGGTATCTCGGGAGCCGCCTGCAGCTGGCCAGCCCTGGCCCTTCCTTTCCAGGGCCGCCGCCGCGTGGCCGCGCCGCGCCCGGGCCTGGGAAAAAGTTTCCAAACCGCGATGCTCGCGGATGATTGGCCGAGGCGGACGCGGACCCGGGGCGCGGCAGCCAATGGGAGGCGCGGGCCGCGCGCCGGGCGGGGACCTGGGGACCCGGGCCGCGCGCCTCGCCGCCGCCGCCGCCGCCGCCTGGTCTTCCGCGCCCAGCCGGGTAAGTGGAGCTGCCGCGGGCCGGGGGCGCTGGCCGCCGGGACCCCCGCCGCCTGGCAGGGACCCTGCGCGCCCCTCGTGGGTGCTCGGACCTCGCCTGTCCCCCAAAGTCGGGCTAACTTTCTTCCTTTCCACCCTGCGCCCTGGAGCCTGGCTCCCCGTCCTGGCCAACTTTGTTTCCCTTTCTGCCCTCCTCTCCCCTCTGGACTCCGCGGTCCTGCTCGCCTTCTCGTCCCTGACTCTGCTCCTCTTCCCTCCGTCCCTGAACCTTGCTCCCTGGACGCCCCTTGTCTCTTCCACCCCGCCCCCCCCCGCTGTCCCACCCCACTTTCCTTCTGCGTTCCCTGACCCCCCCCCCCACCCCCGTCCTTCTTCGCTCAGGCCGTCCCCGCCTTCGTCCCCACGCCCCCACCCTCCTTCCACCCCGGGGCAGGCTGCCTTCCAAAAGCCTCCCCCTGCTCTGCGCCCGCCCGCCCTCCCGCCCTCGGGGAGGCTGTTTGGAGCAGGCTCCTTCCCTCTGCTTCTCTCAGATCGCCGCTGCGGGACGGTTCAGATTTCTCAGAACGGCGCTTTGGGGCAGGATTGGATAAAGGATGAGAACGCTTACTCTGCACCTTGAATGCTGGCTGGGCTTCCCTGCCAGTCCCGGGTCATGGGAGCACCCCCCCCCCCCCGCCATCACCCTGACATTACTTTGGGGGGAAAGCTACTTTATCTTCTTTATCTCAGGGTCTCCAAGAGCCCGAGCTTCCTTTGACTCCTTTGTCCAGGGTTTGTAGCAGGTTGTATTTCTTTCTTTCTTCTTTTTGCTTTTAGCCCAAGGCCCCTTTAAACTCCCTTCTATGCCAGTTTTGTTTTGGTGGGTCCTAAAGGACTGTGGGGTTTGAGGGCACCGATTGGGTGCTTTGAAGAGTAACTGGACACCAGCTGCTCCCAGCATCTCTTGTTATCTGACCGCCCTGCCCCTTCCTTCCATCACTGGTATTTAACCAGTTTTGCAGTCTCCCCTTTGAGTGCGTCTTTTGTGTAGGATAGGATGCGGGGGATCTGTCTTGAAGTCTCGGGGACCTGTGGCTTGTATGTTTTATATCATTTTGAATAACAGTTTCCTAACTTGGCCTATCCTGTCAGGATGTTCTGTTTGTTTCCGAAGTGTATCCTTTTTGCCTTAGAACTTGTGAGCTCAGAAAGATCACACTCCCTTCCCTTGCAAGGTAATTTCCCTAACGTGAGCCTGCCTGGGCACAGAAAGTTTGTCCCTGTGGCAAGTCCAGCTCTGGTGTCTACCTCTCCCAACAATGAGTAGCACTTAGTAGATGTTCAAGAAATGACTGAAAAGGAATAGAGGAGGGGACAACGGCAGGAGGGAAAGTTCCCCAGTGTCATGCTTCAAAAGAAAAAAAAAATTATCCTGGAACAATAGCTTTTTTTTTCCCTTTGGTCCACATGTAAGCTTTTTAAAATTTCAAAAACAACAGTCCCTTGGGGGAGGGGGAGAATTAAGTCTGTTGCAAAGAAAATGTGTGCTTGCTGGGTGTAATTTGGGAGGCTGAGACAGGAGGATCTTGGGTTCAAGGACAGCCTTAGCTACTTAGGCCCTGGGCAACTTAGTGAGACCTTGTTTCAAAATAAAGGATAAAAAAATAGGGCTGGGGGTATAGCTTGGAGGTATGCCCCTGGTTTCCCTCCCCAGTACCGCACTCACACACACACAAAAGTGTGCCTGCTCTCCCCTCTTTCTGGCACTTTTGTTTAGACTCTCTTCCATCCATGTTGCAGAGAGAAGATAAACAAAAAGGGCACTCTTTAAACATACCTTCCATATTAGTGCACAGCCTTCTTCTTGTCAACTGCATAGTTCTCCAGTGCATCCTCAGCTGATACTTGGCTTCCTGTGGTTTTCCACCTTAGGGAATGCTGGGTGTGTTCTTGAGTGCCTGTCTCTGCATGCCTCTGTACTTTTGCAGGTAGGCCAGTATAGGCTTTAAAGACAGGAGCTGGGCTTGCTGACTCTTGACTGATTTTGCCTTAATGATATCACTTCTGCCACACGCAAAGCCTGCATGAAAACATAGACACTTAGCGCATGTGCGGACCTACGGCAGCTCCCCCCCCCCATTTGTTTTGATGGGGAAGGATGTGGGATGGGGTGGAGAAGGATGCTGAGTTCATTCCTGATGGTTTATGTGTGTGTGCTGCTCCTGACCGGCTGTGCTGTCTTTCTCTGCTCAGAGGAAAGCCAGGAGAGATTGCCATATTTTTTCCCTAGAGTTTTGAAACCAGAGGTGTATATCAGTAGTGTGTTTGCAGACTTTTGTGTTAGATCTAGTCATGCAAAAAATGCCGAAACAGAACCAGGCTTGGTGGCACACGCTTATAATCTCAGCATTCGGGAGGCCGAGACAGGAGCATCGCAGTTCGCAGACAGCCCCAACTACTACTTAGTGAGGCCCTTTGCAACTCAGTGAGACCCCGTTTCAAAATAAAAAATAAAAACTAGGGCTGAAGGTGTAGCTTGGAGGTAGAATGTCCCTAAGTTCCATCCCCAATACTGCAAAAACAAACAAAACATGTCGAAACAAATTTTTATAGGCAATATAAAAGTAAGTAAAAGTTACTTTTTGTACCACTGGATCACAGTTTGTCATTTGTTCGCATATATGGGCTTCCATCAAATCTATGCAGAGTTGCTGGACGTGACAATACCAGCCTGGTGAATTGTTGAGAATGCAGGTTAGCTTCACACAGGGAATCAGGGGATCCGGTGCCCACACTGGAGATAACAGGTTCCGATCTGTGTCTACTGTGGTGAGGGTGACCACCTGCCTCTTCTAGCACCTTTTCAAAAGGAATGAGGGAATGTGACTTCCCCCAGTCTGTTTGCGCCGCTTGGCAGGCCTTGGACTTGTCTGGTCTGATGGTTTCCACCAGTCTCCTCCCCCATGGAGACGGCCAGAGGTGTCTGGTGCGTCTGCTGTCAGATCTGCTTCTAGGAAACAGCATGATCGCTTCGCCTCTACCACCTCCTAGAGTTGACCGGCTTAGAGAGGCTCGTGTCCTTTTTAAAGAACTTACTCAGTGCCCAGCCCGCGGCAAATAGGAGGCCGTGGAAAACCCTGCAAGGAAGGAACCTTTACAAGTCTCACTTGCACAGAATCTGTTTTCTGTGGCAGAGTTCTGTAGAACTTTCCAAGACATTTCCAAATGGCAACGGGGGAAAAAAATCTTAATATTTTTAAGATTGCTCTTTCATAACCAAGTGAAGTACAGCGGTTACTTCCTCCGTTAGCATGATTTCTCTTGCTCAAATATAGCTTTTAAAATGCAAGGGTAGCCGGGCGTGGTGGCGCACACTGGTAATCCCTGCGCTTGGGAGGCGGAGACAGGAGGATCCTGCAGGTTCGAAGCCAGCCGCACTGGTTTAGGAGACCCTGTTAACAAATAAAAGTATAAAATAGGTCTGGCGGTGTAGCCCAGAGGTAGAAGGGTTTCCAGGAACCCCAGTACCACCAAAAATAATAAATAAATAAATAAATAAAATGCAAGGGTTAATGCAAGGGTTCGGAGCCGGGCGTGGTGGCGTACGTTGTAATCCAGTACTTGAGAGGCTGAGACAGGAGGATCGCAGGTTCGCTGCCAGCTTCAGCTACTTAGTGAGGTCCTCCGCAACCTAGTGAGACCTTGTTTCAAAACAAAAAATAAAAAAGGGTTAGGAGTGTAGCTCAGAGGTAGAGTGCCCCGGGGTTCAATCTCCAGCACCATACAACAAACAAATAAAAGAACATACAAGGGTTTTGAGTTGAAATGCCATTTCTGTGCCTTTTCCCCCTGTGGTTGGTGCAAAGGATTCTCTCAGAAGCAGGCTGCAACATAAATCCAGGTCTCCATCGTTTCTCCTCAGTTCAGAAGTTCAAGTCCAGACCTTTGTCACTGGCCTGCCTGTGGTTACAGCCTCCCCCACCGTGAAAGCACTCCAAAATCATCCTTTACCTCTCCCTTTCAGGAAGATTAAGTTTTAAGCCTCATTGGCCAAGATAACAGTTTTTTTTTTTTCCTTTATTTTGAAACAAGGTCTCACTAAGTTGTGGAGGGCCTCACTAAGTAGCTGAGGCTGGCCACGAACCTGCGATCCTCCTGCCTCATCCTCCCAGGTACTGGGATTTCAAGCCTGTATCACCATGCCTGGCCAAGATAATGGTGTTTTAAGAAGACCTTTTCTAAAACTCCTCTGTCATCAGTGTGAGGGGCAGGAGGTTACTAAGCTCCAGTATCTGTATCAGATACCGCTCACCACGTGGACCCGGATGGGCCTGTTTTTCCACGTGGCCCCTTCTCGTGGACCCTTCTCGTCCAGGCTCTTCCTGTTTACATCACGCAGGTGCGGAGGGGGCGGGTCAGTCTTTCCCATCAGTTCTCTGATAAGCTTCTTGGGGACAGAGAGATGGAAACACTTCTCTTCGCCCCTTTAGGCCCTGGCTTCCAGCTTCTCCTCGACCTCACAGCCCCTTCCTGTTAGTGATCAGTTTTCCATTCAATCATTGAATTTTTTATGTCGTGCACTATTCTAGGCATTGGGGATCAAGAAGCCAGAAGGAGAAGGTTTCTGTATTTGAAAACTGAAATTCCAGTGGGGAAGATAAAGACTCAGAAGGTGACGAAGTCAGGCAAAGCAGGGGTTTGTAGTGCAGGGAAAGTTGGAGGGAGGGTATTAGGTAGAATACTGAGATATAGTCTCTTTGGGGAAGACATTGCACTTGGGATCTGAGTGGCAAGAGGGAAATTCTTTGGAAACAGATAGGCAAAAAGTGTTCTGAACCAAGAGAGTGCTGAACGCAAAAGCCCAGGGTGGGGGCTTACTTGGTATGATCAAGGAAGAGAAAGAAGACAGCGTGGCGGGTGTAAATGAGTGAGGTGAGAGTATTTAGAGTGAAAAGCAGGGGACTGATTACCTTGGATTCTTTTTCTCTAAACAGCAGGAAAAGTCAGTCTACCTTTCTTCCCAATTCCTCCCTACCTTACGTGATTATATACTGACTTCCTTCTCTGCCACACAGTTGAGACTGCCCTGCAGACTTACCAGTGCCTTCCTAGCCACACCGGGCTCCGCTGCTACGGCACTGTGTGTGTGAGTGCCATTGGATGAGATCTGGGCTCATTTCAGCTTAGGCTGGAGCAGGGAGTCTGGGGCCTGGGGTCCCTCTTCTGTCCCCTCTCAGTTACTGCTGACCCACACTGAGCCATCCCCTGGGACAGGAGTTAGACCAGACCACATTCCACCCTCTTGACTTTCAGCAAATAAGAGCATTCACCCTGCATGTCAGTGATGTCTCACCGGTGGCAGAAAGCCAATCTTAAGTGACATACCCAAGTCAGGGGTTGACTCTCTCTCCTAATCTTAAATGTGGTGTGGCGAGGTACAGGCATGGAGGTGATGTCGTGAGGACCCTGTCCCTTGGCAATGCCTTCCTCTTGGCTTCACTCTCAGGCGGGCTCTCCTCTGGCCCCTGGAAGTTCCAGGCTGGTCTTTGCCCCTTTATCAACCCTGATGGAGAGAGCTGCTCTCTGGGCGGCTCGACAGGAATCCTGGGCCTGGACACTCATTGGCTGGTTGTGAGCTGGCCCATCCTTGTCATTGGCTGTGTGGGTTTGGTCCAGCTCCTGAGCCAGTCATCTGCTCAGCTAGGGTTGGGACCATCTCTGCTGCCTGCTCAGTCTTGATGAGGGCCACTCTCCACCCCTGGCAGTCCCAGATGCCAAGGACCACGTCGAGCCCATCTGAACACATGCAGTACATGTAGGGTTGGTTCCCCCACGGGGATGTTGGGGTGCTGCCAAAGAAAGGCAGAAGAATGGATATGGAGGAGCAACTGGAAAAAAAGTCTGCAAGTCAACCTGCATCCAGCGACCCTGCTGGATCCGGCTTCCAGAGAAATTTCCCTGAGTGGGGGTAGGGGCGATAGGTGGGGGAACGGCATGTTTTAGGGGAGGGGAGAGCCTAGTGATTTGCATTTGTAACTGTAAGTACAGTGTGTTAGGTGTGTTAGGTGCATCTTGGAAAAGGATGGGTTTTGTTTATCCTCTTATCCCTAGGGACACACAGGAGCCTGTGAGCTCCCTCCAGGGAAGGAAGGGGTCTTGGTTACATCTACATCTTATTGGATTTCTAGTGACTTGTGTGTGTGTGGGGGCACTGAGGGTGGAATCCAGAGGCTTTCTACTTTATTTGGAAACAGGGTCTCATTAAGTTGCTGAGAGGCTCTTTTTTTTTTTTTTTTTTTTTTTTGTAGTTCTGGGGATTGAATCCTGGAGCATTGTACCTCTGATCTATACCCCTCAGCCCAATTTTATTTTTATTTTGAAACAGGGTCTCACTAGGTTAATGAGTTTATTTGCTGAGGGTGGCCTCGAACCTACAAGCCTACACCTCCGTGCCTGGCTCTAGAGACCTTTGGACAATCTCAGAGCCTCAAACTCAGGAACTGGGCTATGACATTAGAAGTGTGTGTACGGGGGAGCTGTATCATCAGCAGGGAGTCTACAAACTATTAATCCTGGCTATTTGTAGAAATTTACTTTCCTGATTTTTTTCTTTTCTTATAGTACTAGGGATTGAACCCAGGGGCATTCTACCTCCAAGCTACACCCCAGACCTATTTTATTTTTTGAATCTTATTTGGATTTCTAGTGACTGTGTGTGTGTGTGGGGGGGTACTGAGGATGGAACCCGGGGTCTTGCTAAGTTGCTGAGGCTGTCCTTGAACCTGTGATCCTCCTATTTCAGCCTCCCAAGTACTGACATGACAGGCGTACACTGCCATGCCCGGCTTTACTTTCTGACTTCTGAACAGCCCCAGGTCCTCAGGCCAAGGCCCTGCCCACTCACACCCTCTGTCAGAGCTCCTTGCTCACCGGCCTCCTTCTCAGGCTTAGTCCCCCACACTCCATCCACTTCCTCCTGCTCACCTCCTGTTACTTCCCTCGGTTGAGTTCTCCCCTCCCCCACAGCGTGGAGGCTCTGCATGGTCCGCCATCCTGACACATCCTCCCTGGGTCCCTGGACATTTTCCAGTCTTATCTTACCAGCTTCTGTGTCGTGTCCTTGTTGCTGTGGGATGCCCCCACCCTGCCCTGCCAAGTCTCCTCCCTCTTCCTGGTTCTCATCTCTCTCCTTCTGTTTCTCCTGTGATTCCTTTGATTCTTTGTTTTCTGTCTGCCTGGACAGTCCCCAGAGTTCTGTAGGTAGTCCTCCCGAGATTCTCAAAAACAAAAGGGAAAAACCGGCTGCAGGCGCGTGACCTTCAAACGCACACTGTGGGCTTGGCTTTCAGCGCTGAGTTTCAGATCCTCTGTTGCACCTACACGTGTCATAGACGCTTGGCAACATGGAAACACCCCAAGCTGGGTTTGTTCACTTCCCCAGCCCGTCCGCCCAAGAGTTTTCCTTCTGGGATCTTTCCTCTTTGGTGATGGGAATGGGGGGGTGATCTAGTGACCTAACCTAGACCCCAGGAAATGCCGCCACCTCCGTCCTTTCTTTCTCTGCCCACCCTCAAGTGTGATAAATCATCTAATCTTGGTAATTTTTTGTTTGTTTTGAGATGGAGTCACTTCGTTGCCCAGCCTGACCGCGAGCTGGTGCCCAGTGCTCCCGATTCAGTCTCAGAGTAGCGGGGACTATAATCCTCTGCACCACCACGTCCGGCTAATTTTGCCTTCTAAATATTTTTGGAATCCATTTCTATTTCTCTTCCTTCCATCTTCTTTCCCAGTTCTAATTCGGGCCGCCTGCCTTTTCTGGATTGCTGCAGAAACTTCCTTTTCTGGATTAGCCTGGCCCTCCCCAGCCCATCCATCAACCCCAGGATGAGCGGTTTCAGAGCTAGAACCCATCCTGTCCCTCGGAACCTACTAGTGACTCCCCATTGCCCCGACTTTTTAATTCTTTTTCTATTTTATTTTAGCAGTACTGGGGATTGAACTCAGGGGCATTCTGCCAGCTAAGCTACACCCCCACAGCTCTATTTATCTTTCTATTTTATTGTATTTTGAGACAGTCTTGCTAAGTTGCTGAGGCTAGCCTTGAACTTGTGACCTTCCGGGCTCAACCTCCAGAGTAGCTGCGGATTGCTGGTGTGCGCCACTGTGTCTGGCGGCTGCTAAGTTTCTTGTCTGAAAGCGCTCTGGGATTTAGCTCCCCATTTTAATCTGCCCTTCCTCCCTGACTTCCTCAGCCCCCCCCCCCCAAGCCTGGCTCTCCTCCCTTTCCCCTCTGTTCCCCCAGTGACCTTGCCGCTTACCTTCCTGTTCTGCTCTTTCAAGTCTGCTCATGAAGCACCCAAAGACCCCTCCTTTACTCTCAGCTGGAGTTTGGGACTCCGTACTTTCCTGGGCCTGGCAGCAATGCTTACTGTCTTGATCGCGGGGGGAGGCTTCTCGGGTACATCCACCATCCAAACGCACCAACGTATATGCTGTAAATAGACGTCATTTATGGTTCTTCAGTATCCTGTGCACAGTTTGTCATTGCACTTGCCACAGTTTCCTAATAATTTACATGTAATTTACATCTCTTCCCCCTTTATAAGTTCCTTTTGGGGGAAGCAGGGATCAAGACAACTTGTTTGACTCCCTAGGTCTTAACGACAGGTGCTCATTAAATGTGTATGGAGCTGGGCGCGGCGGCGCACGCTTGTCATCCCAGCATTCGGGAGGCGGAGACACGAGGATCATGGTTCGTGGCCAGCCTCAGCTACTTAGTGAGGCCCTCTGCCACTCAGTGAGACCCTGTTTCAAAATAAAGAATAAAAATTAGGGCATGGGGTGTGGCTCGGAGGTAGAATGCCCCTGGGTTCCGTCCCCAGTACCGCAAAAAAAAAAAAAAAAAAAAGATACATATATACACCTGTGAATTGGTATTCATTAGCTTTCATATTAATTCACTGTGAATTGGTATTCATTAGCTTTCATATTAATTCATGGAATGCAACAATAGGTGAGTGGGCTGTTTTGTTCGGATTTAGTTTCAGTTTGGGGGCAATATTTTATCATTTAACCCAAGATAAAGCTCAGAGATTTTTTTTGTTGTTGAAGATCAGCTGTTTACCCAAATATGGGTAATAATTACTAAAACCTTCTCTCGTAGACACCATGCCTCGAGAAGCGTGACCTCTTCTCCGCTCGCGCGATGGAGGACTCGGGAAAGACTTTTGGCTCTGAGGAGGAAGAGGCAGGCTATTGGAAGGATCTGGCAATGACCTACAAGCAGAGGTCAGTCCACAGAGTTCATCCTGCCATTGATTTCTTTGATTTTTTAATTTTTTTGGTGATGCCGGGGATTGAATCCAGGGGCATCCGCCTCTGAGCTATCCTCCACGACCCTATTTTATTTGGAAATGGGGTCTCCCTACGATGGTGAGGAACCCACAGTCCTCCCATCTCAGCCTCCCAAGAGCCGGGATTACAGACGCGCATCACCATGACCGGCGCGCCTGGCCTGTCACCCTGCGGGAACAGCAGCAGCCATTTACCATCACAGGCCTGTTGTGTACCTGCTCTACAAGGAGCTTACCCCACACTGTCAGAACTGCCCCCAAGGATGCCGCTATCACCCGCTCTACAAGTAAGGACACAGAGCCCAGGGACGGCAAGCCACCTGCCCGAGGCCGAGGCCGGCGCGGAGCAGAGCTGGCATTTGAACTGTGGAGCCGAGCTGCTCACCATCTGCAGTGCTGCTTTCCGTATATTAGCTGGAAGGGTTTTATCCATCAGAGATGCCAGATCTGCTCAGTCCTTTTGGGGGGGACACTTTTCCCTGTGCCTAGCAAAATATGTTGTTGCTGAACTTAAAATTTGAAACCCATATTTGGGAGTACTGGTGTGCTCTTTCTCTTTCTTTCCTTTTTTTTTTTTCTTTCCTTTTTTGGTGGTACTGGGGTTCCTGGAAGCCCTTCTACCTCCTGGATACACTCCCAGACCTATTTTATATATATTTTTATTTTGGAAACAGGGTGTCTTAAGCCAGCGCGGCTGGCTTTGAACCTGCGCGATCCTCTTATCTCTGCCTCCCAAGCGCAGGGATTACAAGCGTGCGCCACCACGCCCGGCTGTCTTTCTGTGCTTATTAATGTTCAACACTTTTGTCCCCTTATTGGATATTCACATGTTTCCTTCCTTCCTTCCTTCCTTCCTTCCTTCCTTCCTTCCTTCCTTTTTTTATACTGATAGAACCCAGGGATTTTTTTTACCTCTGAGCTACACTCCCAGTCACCCCCCTTTTTTAGGGCTTATTTTCTCCTTCCTTCCTTCCTTCCTTCCTTCCTTCCTTCCTTCCTTCCTTCTTCCTTTCACTGGTGATTAAACCCAGGGGTGTTCTACCTCCAAGCTATACCCCCAGCTCTATTTTATTTTTAAACAGGACCTTACTAAGCTGTAGAAGGGCCTCACAAGTTGCTAAGGCTGGCAACGTGTGACCCTCCTGTCTCAGCCTCCCAAGTGCTGTGATTACAGGCGTGCACCACCATGCATGGCTCTCTCTAGTTTCTTTGCTCCTAGTTTGACTTGAAGATAATTCAGGCTTGGTTTAGGGGACTCCTAATACTTGAATTTTATACTTGATTTTTACTCTTAATACTTGAATATTTCATACTCCTACTTGAATAATTTTATATTCCTAGTACCTGAATATTAACACCTAATATTGAACTTTAAAGACCAAGAAGCTCTACAAACATTTGGGATGGGCTGAGGACAGTCTATAGTGGTGTAATAAGTTAATATTTATTGTGTGTCCGGTTTCAGGAGATACACATGTGAATAAATCTGTAGAAGACACAGAATCCAAAGTATATTTATTGTATGTTGGGGTAAAAAAAATCTGTGTTGAATGAATAAGTAGGTAGCGAATTGGTTAGGAGCTGGCTTGGAGTCGGGCCCAGGTGGGTGAGGTCCTGTTTCTGTTTGTGACTTGTGTGACGTGGGGTCGCTCATCTCGTCCGTAGAGTGGGAGTGAAGATGGCTGCGTAGCAGTGACACAGGCCACACGCAGAGGCACAGTGCATAGCACACAGTAAGCTCTGGTGGAGTGTTATTTGACCTTTGGGGATTCTGCTGCAGGGCGGAAAATACGCAGGAGGAGCTCCGAGAATTCCAGGAGGGAAGCCGAGAATATGAGGCTGAGTTGGAGACCCAGCTACAGCAGATCGAAACCAGGAACCGAGACCTGCTGTCAGAAAACAACCGGCTTCGCATGGAGCTGGAAGCCGTCAAGGTGAGGTGCCGGGGGCGGTGTGGGAGGCTAGAAGGAGGCCAGCAGGGTGGGGCGAGGCCAGGTCCCCCCCTGCACACTTGAGGGATGAGTGTGGTCGTTGTATTCTTTCTGCCTCTGAAGAGCAGGGCTTTTGAGAAGCAAGTCACAAGCATCCCCATGGCCTTTCTTGGTGGTCCGTACTTGGTCAGTATTCTTGCTGCTGTAATCCACAACCAACTAGCCATGCAATTTAGAGGAAGGCAGATTTATTTGTTCACAGTGTTGGAGACTTAGAAGTTCAGCTCATGTCAGGCCTGGTCTGCGGAGCTCGGGGCATGCCAGCAGGAAGAGCAGAGAGGAGAGGGCAAGCTTCCACTCTTACATCATGGAGGCCAGAAACAGAGCCAGCAGGGGACAAGAAAACCATATGTGATCCCCTAGGACCCTACTTAGCAGCCAAGCCAGGATTGATATTTATTTATTTTGCAGGTCTGGGGGTGGAACCCAGGGGCGTTTGACCTCCGAGCTACACCCCCTGCCCTATTTTTTATCCTTTATTTTGAAACCGGGTCTCACTGAGTTGCAGAGGGCCTCACTAAGTAGCTGAGGCTGTCTGTGAACCGCGATCCTCTGGTCTCAGCCTCCCGAATGCTGGGATTACAAGCGTGCGCCACCACGCCCGGCATTTATTTATTTATTTATTTATTTATTTATTTATTGCGGGTCTAGGGATGGAACCCAGAGGCATTTGACCTCCGAGCTACATCCCCTGCCTTAGTTTTTATTCTTTATTTTGAAATGGTCTAAGTTGCAGAGGGCCTCCCCTAAGTAGCTGAGGCTGTCCTCCAATCGCAGTCCTTTAGTCTCAGCCTCCTGAATGCTGGGATCACAAGTGTGTGTACACCCGGCTTTGGCTTCTTCAAGCCAGAATTTATAACACTGTTACCTTGTTTCCACTAGGAGGACATTCTAAACTCCAACTTTTACAGAACTGACTTCACGGAAGGGCATGGCAGGGAGACCTTTTTTAGAGACTGGGGTGTCGCTAGAATTGCCGATCATTGTATCATAAGGTCCAGGGCTATGCTGTCTAGAATGACAGCTCCTAATACATGAGGCTGTTAAAATGTAAATCAATGAAACAAAATTCCATTTCTCCACCGTGTTAGCCACACCGCACGTGCTCAGGAGCCACGTGGCTCTTGGGTGCCGTGAGTGGGCAGAGTCCATCATCCTAGAGTGTGCTCTTGGACAGCGCCAGGCTGGAGTAGCTTGCTTGATACTGGCACTACGGCAGCCCCATCTTTTCTGTGGTTTCACGTCCTGTGGTTTTAGTTACCTGTGGCGCCACCACGCCTGGCTCCTTTTTTTCTTTTTGAAATGGGGTCTCACGAAGTGGCTCAGGCTGACCTTAAACCTGTGTTCCTATCTCAGCGCCCCAAGTACGGGGATTCTAGGTATGTGCCACAGCTATATATATGCTTATATAAATTTAAATATAATTATACATTTCTATGTATAAATGTATGTAACATATATATCTATAAGTAAATCCAGGGGCAGTCTACCTCCACTCTATACCCCAGCCCTACTTTATTTTATTTCTTATTTTGAAACAGATCACTACGTTCCTGAGGGTCTCAGTAAATTGCCAAGGCTGTCCTTGAACCTCCTATCAGCCTCCCAAGTTCTTGGATTACAGGTGTGCACTACCAGGCCTGACTTTTTTTTTTTTTTTTTTTTTTTTTTTTGGTACTGGGGATGGAACCCAGGGTTTTTTCTACCTCCAGGCTATACTCCTAGACACCTATTTTATACTTTATTTGGAAACAGGGTCTCACTAAGTTGCTGAGAGCCTCGCTAAGTAGCTGAGGCTGGCTTTGAACCTGTGTGATCCTCCTATCTCAGCCTCCCAAGCACGGGGATTACAAGCGTGCGCCACCACGCCCGGCTCATGCCTGATATTTTATTTTATTTTATTTTTTATTTATTTTTTATATTTTTTTGGTGGTACTGGGGGTGGAACCCAGAGGCTTTCTACCTCCACGCTATACTCCCAGACCTATTTTACATTTTATTTGGAAACAGGGTCTCACTAAGTTGCTGAGAGCCTCGCTCAGTAGCTGAGGCTGGCTTCGAAACTGCGCGATCCTCCTGTCTCAGCCTCCCAAGCGCGGGGATTACAAGCGTGCACCACCACGCCTGGCTCATGCCTGATATTTAAAAAAATTATTTAAACATAAAAAATCTAAGGTTTGTGAGGCTTCGTGGAAGAATGTGGAGAACTGGGAGGCCTGGCCACACCAGGTCTGCCTCCGTCCATACCCGCAGAGGCTGCGTCCGCTCGTCCCAGTCCCCACACTCTGATGTGAAGGGCGAGTGACACTTGTTCCTGTCGCACCAGGCCCGCTTCTCCCATCAGTTCCCGGCCTGGCCCTGCCAGCATTCGTGTCTGACCCTGCCATAGCAGTGAGGAATCATTCCTCGTTCTTGAATCATGGGCTTGAGGAGCCGTGAGGAGGGAGGTGTGCGGTGGGAACCGTGGTTTGGAGTAAGTATCGCTCAGTTACTAAGTAATGAAGGGCCTTAAGCCGGAACCCTTGAACCTGCCGAAGGGCCTCTGCATCACAGCCTCGAGACAGACGCGTGGGACTCGAGCACCGAGCGGGGAGGGAACGCAGATACCTCAGAGAAGGAGCGTGCCGCCATTAGTAAATATTTGTCTGTCACCTAAGAGAGCTGTGTTCAGCCGAGACGGGCTTGAAACTGGACATTCACCCCACGCTGAATACAAGCGCCTGTAAAGATCAAACAGAGCATCTATTGATGTGGCCTTCAGCTGACTGTGTGTTATCATTGGGCCGCCCCGATGAAAGCGCCACGCTTTTCATGGCGAGTTCAAAGGGAGACTGTCTGAATCTACATGGGGCGGAGGAGCCCGCGCTCTCAGCCCCTTGGAACCTGCGTCCGAATCGAGGTTAATGACCCAGGATCCTGTTTTATTTGGAAATGACTCCAGATAAAGAGTTGAAGGTGGGCGGGGCCGTGCCTGCAATCGGCGGGCGCGTGGGGCCCGGGCATCTCTGCTCCAGTGCAGACACTCACAACCAGGAGACAGGAGCCTCGGCGGGGCCCCAGCAGCGGAAGGATGTGGAATGCCCTCGCCGTCATCGCCCCGTGAATAATCGGCTGTTCTTTGGCCCTTCTTTCGCGGGGGCCTTGCCACGCCTCTCTGGCCCGGGCACCATTACATCACCTTCGCAGCATCCAGAATGTTTTCTAGCAACGCCTTTGTTTTGCTCTGTTGAGTCAAGAAGAGGAGCCTGCCTTTGTTTTAACTTTCAGATTAGCCCTTGGGCCTTTCTTGTGGGATGAGTTTTATTTCACGTGTTTGTACAATCTAGGCGGGGAGGTTGGGGCTGGGCGTGTGGCTCGGTGGTAGGGCACCTGCCTGGCATGCCCCAGACCCTGGTTTCGATCCCCATCGCCTCAGAAATCAAAGTAAACTGGATGTGGAGGCGCACACCTGTAATCCCAGTGCTTGGAAGGCTGAGAAAGGAGGCTTGCAGATTCAAGGCTAGCCTCAACAACTTAGTGAGAACATGTTTCAAAATGAAAAAAAATCAAAGTTTTTGGGGTTTAATTCAAAGACAGAATGCCCCAGGGTTCCATCCCCTACCAACAACCACATAGAGAGTCTAGGAATGGTGTTGATGAAGGAAAGAACTTGAAACAGGCAAATACAGAGAGAGAATGGTCAGTATATTGGTGACCTGTACTGTATGACTATGGTTTAGGGATGTTGAGCAAGAGAGGGAGAGAGAAGGAGAGGGAGAGAGAGGGATGGAGAGTGTGTGTGTGTTTTACTGGAGATTGAACTCAGAGGCTGTCTACTGAGCTTCGTCTCCAGCTTTTTTTTTTTTTTTTGAAATGGTCTTACTACCTTGCCAGGGCTGGCCTTGAACCTGTGACCTCCTGTCTCTGCCACCCAAGTACTAGGGTTACAGGCGAGCATCACCACGCAGCTTAGCATCATGGTGTTTATTTTTACTTTTTTTTTGGTGGTACTGGGGTTCCTGGAAGCCTTCCTACCTCCGGGCTACACTCCCAGACTTATTTTTTTTTAATACTTTTTATTTGGAAACAAGGTCTCTTAAGCCAGTGAGGCTGGCTTCGAACCTGCGCGATCCTCCTGTCTCTGCTTCCCAAGCGCGGGGATTACAAGCGTGCGCCACCACGCCCGGCAAGCATCGTGGTTTTAAGAGCATTGGCTCAGGTGGCCTGGGTGTAGTCTCGGTTTCATTCATTCCCAGTTGGCTTTGGGCTAGTTAAATAACTGAGTCTCAGGCCCACATCTCTGCAGTGGAATTAAATGAAAACATATGTAGGGTACCAGCCTTTACCCTGGCACAGAACAGGTATGCAATAAATGCCGATTCATTTAAATGGGCAGCAGCCAATCCTGAGATGCCATCTGGATTTCCCATCCTTGGAACGGCTGGCCGTCACCCTCAGCTGCTTCGGGCATGATAATAGTTGTTTCCCCCTTACTTTCTTCCTTCCTTCCCTGCCCGAAAGGTTTGTAACTTCCCCCGTGCTGCAGGAGCGTGTCCTGAATCAAAAAGTTAGGACAGCCAGGCGTGGTGGCACATGCCTGTAATCCCAGTACTTAGAAGGCTGAGACAAGAGACTCGCAGGTTTGAGGTCAGCCTCAGCAGTTAGTGTGACTGTTAACAACTTAGTGAGACCTAGTTTCAAAAAAAAAAAAAAAAATAAAAGGAGTGGGGGAATGTATCTCAGAGGTAGAATGCCCCAGGGTTTAATCCCCAGTACAAAAGAAGAAGAAAGAGGACAGTTGTCACCCTTAAGTACCTGATGGCCGCCTCTTGTTGTGAGGCACCAGCCCAATACTCAGAAGGCTGCAGTATCCTTCCTGATGTTCTCTCTGATACAGTGGTGGAGGCCGGTCCGTCTTGTCCTGCGGAGGTGGCTCAGGGGGGCGAATGTGGCTTTCTTTGGCCACGGGCATTCTCAGTGATTCTGTGAGGGTGGTGGGTACAGGAGGGACCTGGTTGGGAGTGTGCAGGGGACGGGGAGGCAGGACCACTATGGATGTGGTTGGACCAGCTGGCCGGGTCCTCCCACGTTGCACGGCCACCCCTGTTCCCACCGACACGAGCACTTGGCCAAGACTCCAGGTCTGCAGAGAAAAGGTTCTGCTGACTGAGCCCAGGCAGGAGGCTGGGGGAGGATGCCTCAGCGGGGGCGAGGGGAGGAGGTGTCCATGAAGACGCCCTAAAAAAGGGTGTTAGTGGATGAAGAAGGAAGACGGGTACTCGGTATAGCCAGTGTCCACTACCAGAAGGGCTGCCTTTTCAGAAGTAGCCTTCGGTATCTATTTTTTTTAAATATTATTTTATTTTTTATTTTTATTTTTTTTGGTTGTACTGGGGGTGGAACCCAGAGGCTTTCTACCTCCGTGCTATACTCCCAGACCATATATATATATATATATATAAAATTTTTTTTTGTGGTACTGGGGTTCCTGGAAGCCCTTCTGCCTCTGGGCTACACTCCCAGACCTATTTTATTTTTGGAAACAGGCTCTCTTATGCCAGCACGGCTGGCTTCGAACCTGCGCTATCCTCCTGTCTCCGCCTCCCAAGCGCGGGGATTACAAGCGTGCGCCACCACGCCCGGCCCTATTTTCTATTTTATTTGGAACAGGGTCTCACTAAGTTGCTGAGAGCCTCACTCAGTAGCTGAGGCTGGCTTCGAACCTGTGCGACCCTCCTGTCTCAGCCTCCCAAGCAAACCTTCGGTATTTATAAGGCCGCGACAGGGAAGAGATATAAACGTGGCTTACCCGGGTCTTAATGCCCCCCGGTGTCGCTCTCGTCCTGCAGGAGAAGTTTGAAACGCAGCATTCTGAGGGCTGCCGGCAGATCTCAGCCTTGGAGGACGACCTGGCCCAGACCAGAGCCATTAAAGACCAGCTGCAGAAGTACATCAGGGAGCTGGAGCAAGCCAACGACGACCTGGAGAGGGCCAAGCGGTACGTGGGAGGCGGGCCGCTGCGGACGTGGGACGTGGGACGGTGTGGAGAGAGCTCGAGCAGGAGAACGCAGCCCGTGCCGTTGGGACCTCAATCTCCTGGGGAAGTGGACAAGCCAGCAGCAGCAGCTTAACTGCAGCGGGGAGTGCTGACGTCCACGGTGCCGCGGGGCGTGCCGTAGGTGTAATCATCCGGCCATTGGTAGGAGGTTGCTAGGTAAGGCTTCCCAGAGGAAATCCCATTTGGGGCAAGACCAGAGAGAGGGAGAGCCATTACCCGAGGAAGAGGGTGGGCTACAAGTATCCTAGGCCAGAGGATGGGTGTGTGCTAGGGTTGTAGGATAAGAAGGAAAGGAGAGGAGAACTTCAGGGAGCGGCACTTAAATGGATGCTCTGTAATTTAGTGGAAAGAGAACATTTATGGAATGGTTATTCTTTTTTTTTTTTTTTCCAATACTGGGGATGGAACCCAGGGGCATCCTACCTCCGATCCGATATTTCATTTTGAAATAAGGTCTCGCTAAGTTGCAGAGGGCCTCACTAAGTAGCTGAGGCCGGCCGTGAATCTGTGATTACAAATGTGCGCCACCACACCCGGCTAGGCCTTTTTTATTATTAAGAAAATTCGCGCCGGGCTCAGTGGTATACACCTACAATCCCAGTGCTTGGGAGGCTGAGTCAGGAAGATCACGGGTTCAAAGCCAGCCTCTGCAACTTAGTGAGGCTGTCAGCAACTTAGGGAGATTGTTTCCAAATAAAAACTAAGGCTCTTTATTTTTGAAACAGGGTCTCACTGAGTTGCAAAGGGCCCCACTAAGTAGCTGAGTCTGTCCCCGAACCACGATCATCCTGTCTCAGCCTCCCAAATGCTGGGATTACAGGTGTGGGCCACCACGCCTGGCTTTACAATAGCTATTTTAAAATGGTTTTCTGCTATTTTCATGTGTTATGATAATGCAGTTTTGTTGTATTTATTTATTTATATGTGGTTCTGGGCTCAGCCAGAGATGTGGGAAGAGTTTGCATGCAGAATTCAGAGCTCCTCCACAGTGCTGGCTTCCTGTCACGGGAACTTTAGGTGAAAAGCTTAGAAAGGGGCTAGATTTACCAGCATTGTCCTCTCTACCAGCCTTGCTTGGAGATTATTTATTTACATTTTATCCAGAGTTTACAGTTTGTAATCTATAGAATGTTGGGTCTATAGAATGATACAAACGGATACAAACTGCCTTATTATGGTCAGAAGCATCGGACTGTCTGTGATATCATTTTCCATAAAATATTTTTCAGTTTTAGGGCATCAGTTATGTCTCCTTTTATAGCACCTGGGTTTCCCGACTTCAGCAGGGGCATCCTTCCCCATAATCCTTTGTGCCTGAGCTCTCCCCTCTCTCTTTTGCTTTATTTTTAAAAGATTTCTTATTGTTTAGTTTTTTTTTTTTTACACTATTTTTGCATCTAGGCTAAGATACAGGACCAATTTTATTTTATTTTTTTAGGATAGCCTGTTTTGCCAGCACTATTTATCAAACACTCCATCTTTCCCCACTGCATTGAAGTCGACTCTGTTTCGCATTAATCTCTCATATATCCTGGTATCTAATTCTGGATTCTGGATTTGGTCTAGTGTACAATTTGTCAATTGCTCCACCAGTACCTTATTGACTTGGTTACTATGGCTTCTCTGTTTGTAAGGCTGCATTGTGATTTCTGGCAACCCCTGACATACTGTCGTTTACACCTGCATAACATGATCAAAGCAAGTCACATGGCGATCTGATCAAAGGGAAGGAAAGTACATTCCATCCACATGCAAGGGTGCGGTTACGGGAAGAGATCAGGAACTTGGCACGCTTGTGATCCCAGTACTTGGGAGGCTGAGACAGGAGGATCCAGTTCACGGCCAGCCTCAGCTACTTAGTGAGGCCCTCTGCAACTTAGTGAGACCCTGTTTCAAAATAAAGAATAAGCCGGGCGTGGTGGCGCACACTTGTAATCCCAGCATTCGGGAGGCTGAGACCAGAGGATCGCTGTTCACGGACAGCCTCAGATACTTAGTAAGGCTGTCTGCAACTCAATGAGACCCGGTTTCAAAATAAAGAATAAAAAAAAATAGGTCAGGGGGTATAGCTTGGAGGTCAAATGCCCCTGGGTTCCAGCCCCAGAACTGCAAAAAATAAATAAATAAATAAATAAATAAATAAATAAATAAATAAATAAATAAATAAAAAATCGGGCTGGGGGTATAGCTTGGAGGTAAAATGCCCCTGGGTTCCATTCCCAGCACCCCCCCCCCCACATACACAAATAATTTGGGACCAGTGATGCGGTCTCTCCCAAGAAGGCAGTACATTCACGAGACTCAAAAATCAGTAGCAAAGGAACAGAGTTTCTAAAATGCAAATTCAAGCCAATAAAAATTGACATTCTAATGATCCCCTCCCCCAGCTCCCCACAAAGGAGCCTTCTGTATCTGCTCCTACATTTCGCTGTTTCACAAAACAGTAGCTCTTGGAAATTGCTCTGCTTGGGACACAGAGCAGTCATTGTCCCGCCCCCCCATACACATGTAATATTCCTCTGGACAGATGGTATTGTGTGAATCCATAGCAGTTTATGGATCCAGTCCCCTGTGGGTAGATATCCATTTCACTTTCATGCCTTCACAGTGATAAGCATTGCTGTATTGAGTAACTTTGTGCACAGCTGTAGATTCAGAGAACAAATTCCTAGAAGTGCAGGTGTTGATGTGAGGGTGTGTGTGTGTGTGTGTGTGTGTGTGTGTGTTACTGGGGATTCAACCCAGGGGCATTCTACCTCCAAACTACACCCCTAGCCTGATTTAGTTCTTTATTTTTGAAGCAAGTTTTTTTTAATAGTGTGTGCCCTCTACCTGCTAGAGCTAGTTCTCCGAGGTCATCTTTTCCGGAGCTCCCTGGGCCATTCTTCTTTTAGTGTCTCACAGTCTTTCAAGCCAGCCCGCATCCCTCTTCCCTCTGTTAAACACCATTAAGTATGTTTGTTAAGATGGCGACAGATTTAGCACTAACATTTGGAGAACTGATTCCTCTGTCCTGCCGAGTCTTCCCTTCATAAGCATCTCATGCCTGCACTTCCACCAACATTTCCTGCCCCTTGCGTCTTCGTTATTACATGAATTCCTAGATATTTTATCATTTTTTTGTTGTTGGTTTGCTGTGCCAACCTGGGGGTTGTTTTAACTGATTCTACTATTGCACTCCTACAGATTATCCCTTTGTGTTTAGACAGGCACTTTTGGTAAGTCCATCTTATTTACTTCTTCCAAAGGCCCCTCGAGGGCAGGTACTCCCGTGACTCAGTCTGAGCATTGCAGGACACGGTGATGACATGTTGAATGAACCCAGAGCAACTGCTTGCTAACGCTGGCGTTCCGCTCCACATATGCACTCTGACCACCATGAAATACAGTTAGTGGGATGTTAAAGGCCTGGACATGAATACAGGGTTGAGAATAAGAAAAATCTCACTTGGGCGCCGTAGTGCACCCCTGTACTCCCAGTATCTGTGAGGCTGAGACAGGAGGATCACAGGACCAAGACCAACACGTGGTAACTTAGTGAGACCTTGTTTCAAGGTCAAATGGAGCTTGTGCTGACTTAGTGAAACCCTGTTTCACGATTAAAGAGGGCTGGGGGTGTCGCTGTGAGGTAGAATGCTCCTGGGTTCAGTCCCTAGTACCACAATGAAGGAATGAATGCATACAATTGCCAGGTTGGGGGATATAGGTCACGGGTAGGGCGTATCGAAAGTTCCAGGCCACTTGTAGGGAAGATCACAGTTTTGAGGGCAAAAATTTAGTAAGACCCTGTATCAGAATTTTAGGGCTGGGGGTGTAGCTCAGAGGTGGACCACCCCCTGGTTTAATCCCTAGTACCACAATAAGTTAATTAATAAATTAGTCAATTAAAAATTCTCAGGCCAGGGATGTAGCTCACTGGTAGAATTAGCTGGCCTCGCCTGAACAAGGCCTTGGATTCAATTGTCAGCATTGCAGAAAAAAAAAAAAATTAAAAATACTGTGTCCATTAGAATGCTTAGGTATGAAACATTTGTTGTGCACTTTTTGTATTACTTTACCTCCCAGCCTCCCCAACTCTTATGTAGAGGTACCATTCCCACCCCGGCTTTCCATGTGAGGGGCTGAGGCACAGAGAAAGTGGCCGGGCCAGTGTTGAACGGCTGTGTCCCTCACGGCCCTTCTCAGCGCCTTCACCCCGTGTTCAGCGAAACCTCCACACTGTTCCCAAGAAGCGGCTGTTGGCAGGGCAGCTGGGCTGGGGCGGGGCCTTCGGAGCTTCCTAAACTGGAAAGTAATCGAGAGACAAATGCTGGTCTCTTCTGCCTGTTCCAATGCGAGGTAGTAAATCGTGTGTGCATTTCATTAGGTTGTTGTGGATGCTAATTTACTCGGTGAGCTTCCAAGAGAGGGTGCAGCGCCCTGCTCTCAAACAACCAGACGGGTCAGGCGTCCTGAAGGCCCAGCTTGAAGCGAGTGCCGCGTGGTCATTATCTTACTTAATTAACCCTGGGGGCGATCTGGTGCACCTTGTGACCCCCTCCTGCAGATTGAGTAGTATTTTGAGTCCCTGAAGGCAAGGGGACTTGCTCAGGTCCGTGGCGTCTGGGGAGACCACAGCTGGGACTTGTGCCCAGGAATATCCAACGCCTCCTGGGTCTGTGGGCTCTGCACGGATGCCACTTACCTCTGTTGGATAACGGTGCTTTCCTCTTACCCAGAGCCACGATCATGTCTCTGGAAGACTTCGAGCAGCGCTTGAATCAAGCCATTGAAAGAAACGCCTTTCTGGAAAGTGAACTTGACGAGAAGGAGAATCTTCTTGAATCTGTTCAGCGACTAAAGGACGAAGCCAGAGGTCAGGAGGCTGAGGCCCTGTGCTGCCTCTTTACCAGGGCGGGCCTGTCCCCGCCCCGCAGCTTCCTGAAATGTCCAACATTGCCTTTCCTAGGAATGAGCGCCTTCCAGGCAGAGGGCGCGAGGTCGCCCCAGGGAGGCCCCCTAATTGTCATCCGTATTTACAGAATCGGCTGTCAAGACCCCACAGAAGTAGCTCCGGGGCTCACAGATTAGGCTTTTGTTGAGGGGTTCGGCCGCAGAATTCATCCCAAGAGGGGTGCTCCCTGCTGTGATCCACACGGAGCCAGCCCTGTGTCCAGTAGGAGCACAAGGGCTTTGCGGTGAGGAAAGGCCTGTCGGTGGGATTGCTGCCGGCCCGTCGTTTTGTGACTTAGTGGTGGCTGATGCCTTTGGCTCAGAACTCTGAAATCTCATCTGCATCTGCTCTCGCAGCTCAGTAGGTAGGGCTTTCAGGCCACCACCATCTTTATCAGGGAGGCCTTCAAGTTGGGTGCATAGGAGAGTCTTTGTTGAGTGTTTACAACATTAACTTGATTTCTAATGTACAGCCATCAGAAGAGGAATTTAGAAAAACCGCTAAATTTTAAAAATAACCGTCGAGTTGGGCCCGGTGGCACATGACTTTAATCCCAGTACTTGGGAGGCTGAAATGGGAGAATTGCAGGTTTGAGGCCAGCCTCGGCAACTTAGCAAGGCCCTTAGCAACTTAGTAAGACCCTATTTCAAAATAAAAAGGGCTAGGAGGTGTAGATCGGGTAAGACGACTCTGGATTCAATCCTCAGTACAAAAAAAAAAAAGGACCAGTTGAGTGCTCAAGAAGTTTTAGATTTTGGAGCATTTCAGATATTCAAATTAGGCGTGCTTAGCCAGTAAATTCTATGCAAAAATGTTCCAAAATCTGAAACACTTCTGGTCTCAACCATTTCAGATAAGGGTTACTCAACCTGCAGGTATGCCACAGTTCCCATCAGTAATAAAATCGTTAAGTAGAATCACAGAGATGTGTTTGTTGGAATGTTAACCAGCTGTTAAAATGAACAAGGGACAGATATAAATGTGGTCATGGGAAAGGCTGCCAACATTATCATCATTTCTGTTTATGCTCAATTAAAATTATTCACGCTCTGCTCAGTAGATACACACGTATCAACTGTAGGAACACGCAGAGAAAAAGATGGCAAAGATCTGAGCGCAGCAGTGATCATTTGTCACCCAGGAGGGGTGATGGGGTAGCTCATTTAAGATTCTATACACACTGCCATATTGAAATTCTTTTTTTAAAAAAACAATAAAAGCAGTAATATAATGCTACTATGGTTTAAGAAACATTTTAAACCTTTTTGCTTCTTTTTTTTTTTTTTTTTTTTTTTTAAGGTACAGGAGATTGAACCCAGGAGCATTCTACCTCTGGGCCACATCCCCAGCCTTTTTTTTTTTTTTTTTTTTTTTAATTATTAGCAGTACTGGGGTTGGAACCCAGGGCCATTCTACCTCCAAGCTACACTCCTAGTCCTATTTTTTATTCTGTATTTTGAACAGGGTCTCACTGAGTTGCCAAGGGCCTCATTAAGTAGTAGCTGAGGCTGTTCACGAACCGCGATCCTCTTCCCAAATGCTAGAATTACAAGCGTGCGCCACCATGCCCGGCTGCCAGCCCTATTTTTTATTCTTTATTTTGAAACAGGGTCTCACTAAGTAGCCAAGGTTGGCTGTGACCCTGACCCTGTGATCCTCCTGTCTCAGCCTCCCAAATACTGGGATTACAAGCATATGCCACCACACCTGGGTACCTTTTTGCTTTTTACTTGAAAGGAAAATCAGGTGGTTTTGCAAACCTGTGAGGCAGGGTTGTGTGGTTTGGCCCCACTTAAGGGTTCCACCTGGAATTTTCCACCTGGTAGCTCTTCTCCCCGACCAGCATCTACTTTTGTGTCCCTGCCCCCACCCCGGAAGCAAGGACTCACGCTTCTGGACCCTTCTCTTGGTGCAGACTTGCGGCAGGAGCTGGCCGTGCAGCAGAAGCAGGAGAAGCCCAGGACGCCCATGGCCAGCTCCGTAGAAGCCGAGAGGACAGACACGGCTGTGCAGGCCACTGGCTCCGTGCCGTCCACGCCTGTAGCTCATCGAGGACCCAGCTCCACTCTAAACACGCCGGGGACATTCAGACGTGGTGAGGCGCTGAGGAATTGCGGGGGGGGGCTTTTTTCACCAAGCGTCCTCTGGTGAGAACCTGGGTTGGGTGCCGGGAGAGATGACGCAGGCAGGCGGCGCAGCAGGGGCCAGTCTGGGATGGTCGCCACAACAGGGCCCTGTGATAAGTGTGAGGAGCGTCTTGACCAGACACAGTAGGGAGTAGAGGGGTCTGTGGCGAAGAGCAGAACCTTGTCTAGAAGGGGCAGCTGCCACTGCTTCTGCCATAGAGAATGTGGGCTCAGCAAGGCAGATTTTTCCATCCTTTGCCCAAAGCCAGAAATCCTCTTTTTTGAACATGAAATCTCCCTAAATTAAAATGTCAGTAATCCAATTAAAAAAAAAAATCTAAACAGCATCATAGACAAACGGCACTGTTGACTGGGCATGGTTGTGCAGGCCTGTAATCCCAGCTATTTGGGAGGCTGAGACAGGAGGATCTCAAGTTGAGGGTCAGCTTGGGCAACAGAGCGGGACTCCCATCTCAAAAAAAAAAAAAAAAAAAAGATACAAAGAAAAACCTGTTGGTCCAGCAGTATATCCACCCAGAACTGAATTTAGAATAACCTGTGGTTTGGTAAAAACAGAGACATTTGAATTCTCCCACCCCGCCCTTTGCTGGTTACTCAGCCCTGAGGCTGCGGCCCCACCACCAGTAGCGAATCCTAGCAGGCGGTCGCCGAGCCCTGTGCATGCGCTGGCTGCGTCCGTGCTGTGACCTTACTGGATTCTCGCCAGGCCCGAGGTGCCAGCGCCGGCCCATCCAACGAGTGCGGAGACAGAGGCCCCGTGAAGGAGCTTGTCTAAAATCACGCTGCCAGTAACTGGCAGAGTTGGGATTCAGACCCAGGCGGGCTGGCTTCAGGGTTAACGCCACCCTAAGCCTTCCGGCCTGTCTCCTGGCAAGGAAGAAGTGCTGAGATTTCCAACATCCCAGACGAGAGAGGAGACCTGGTTCCCACGGTTTAACATGCACACGACTCGCCTGGGAGGAATTGAAACCTTGGTCACCTGCACCTCAGATTTGGCGTTTGCACGGGGCCTGGAGCTGTGCCTTTGTAACAAGCGCCCAGGGGCCGCTGGTCTCCAGCCTTTCAACTGCGGCCTGCTCTCTCCTGCGTAGTGCGTTTACCCCAGACACGCTTCCGCTTCATGTTCGTGAACTGTACAGAGTTCCTAGAATTTCAAGAGGACCCTGTTCTGGCTTTATTTAAAAAGATTAACATGTAAATCGGGCACGGTGGCACATGCCTGTAATCCTAGTACTTGGGAGGTTGAGACGGGAGGATTGCAGGTTTGAGGCCAGCCTCAGCAATGTAGCAAAACCTTGGTTCAAAATAAAAAGTAAAATAGGGTTGGGAGTGTAGAAAGCCCTAGGTTAAACAAACAAACAAACAAACAAAAAAGAGATAAACACAAAAATAAATGCATAATGTAGTCCTTGCAAGAATGAGAGTGGACATCTGTAGACTCTTGGCACATTCTGCGTTGACTCCTAAAGGCAGGCAGCGTCTGGAATCGGGGAGGAAGCGGCTTTAGCGTTAGAGACCCTGGCACGTGGACTGTAGGTTGGTGTGTGACACACCCTTCTCCTTGCACGCCCAGGTCTGGACAGCTCCAACAGCGGGACCCCTCTGACGCCCGCAGCTCGGATCTCAGCCCTCAACATCGTGGGGGACCTGCTGCGAAAAGTAGGGGTAAGAGCGTGCCCTCCGGGGCCGGCCGCGCCCTCCGTCTGCCTTTCAGGGCATCTGAAGGGCCCTCTCCCCTAAGAGGGGCGCAGTGAGCTTTGGATGTGGCCCGTCCTGGGGCGTTCGGAATGTGATCGGCTTCTCCTAGGCCCAGAGCTCAGAGCCGAGGTCTTCCTCCTGCCCGCTGCGGCCCTTTGGTCTCTTCCAGCAATTTGGGATTACAGGATGGTGTCCGTGGGCTGCTTTTTCTTTCTTTCTTTTTTCTTAATTTGAAAACACCAAAGGCCATTTACAAATAGCTTTCTCTCATTTTGGTTCCTCGGGGAGCTTAAAGAACATCTGGAAAGGCTTTGAAAGGGCAAAGAACTCGACCTTCCAGATTTTATATTAATTACAGGGAGGGCTGCTTTTATGCTTAAGTAATAACATGGGTTTTTAAAACTGATGCCTGAAGCCGGGCGTGATGGCGCACGCTTGTAATCCCTGCGCTTGGGAGGCGGAGACAGGAGGATTGTGCTGATGCTGGCCTAAGAGACCCTGTTTCCAATTAAAAAATGTAAAATGGGTCTGGGAGTGTAGCCCAGAGGTAGAAGGGTTTCCAGGAACCCCAGTACCACCAAAAAATAAATAAATAAAATGATGCCTGAGAGGCCATGTCATTTTGAGCCCGCCAGCTTGTTCTGGAGCAAAAGCAGGATGTAGTCATCACGACATGCTCACCAGCACTGGCCACTCATTCCTTAGGCTCTGGCTTTTGGCCCTCGGTTTTCTGTTGCATAAACAGGTGTCTATCTGAATATTTACACCAGCCAAGCTTGGTGGTGCACACCTGTAATCCCAGTACTTGGGAGGCTGAGAGAGGAGGGTTGTAGGTTCAAGACCAGCCTTAGCAACCTAGCAAGAGACCCTGTTTTAAAAATTTTTTTTTAAATAAAAAATTAAAAATATAAAAGGTTGTAGTGTAGCTTGGAGGTAGAATGCCCCTAGATTCAATCCTGAGTACTACAAAGATTAAAAAAAAAAAAGTATTCAGCACAGATAGAGTGCTGAGAAGCCCAGCGCTGGTCTGCGGCTCTCTTTAACTGCGCGCTCTGATCCTGTGTAGACCGCCTGTTGCTCCGTGCAGGCTTAACAAGGTAAATAGGAGCGTAATTCATTCTAAAAGTAGATGTCATGTCTCCCATAGGCAGGCAGCTTGGACAGTAAGTAGAGGTAGTGATTTTTCAGGAAGTTCCCAAGTATTTCAGGTGAGTAGTTTTAAGACTAAGTAGTTTTAAGAGTTCCAATGCAAGCCAGGCGTGGTGGCACATGCTTGTCATCCCAGCATTCGGGAGGTTGAGATTGGAGGATCGCGGTTTGCGGACAGCCTCGGCTACTTAGTGAGGCCCTCTGCAACTCAGTGAGACCCGGTTTCAAAAAATAAAGAATAAAAAAATAGGGCAGGGGGTGTAGCTCAGAGGTTGAATGCCCCTGGGTTCCATTCCCAGACCCGCAAAAAAAAACAAAAAAGTTCCAGTGCAGCGCAACGTCTCTATCCATGCCCCTGTGGTCGAGGACTGAAGGTGTGTATCTCTCCCCAGGCTCTGGAGTCCAAGCTCGCGTCCTGCCGCAACTTCATGTACGATCAGTCCCCGCACCGGACAGGCGGCTCGGCCTCGGGGCGGGGGAGCAAGAGCAGAGACGGCAGCGACAGACGGCCCAGCGGCAGCAGCGCACCTTTGGGTGACAAAGGGTGAGTCCTTGGGAGACGTGCTCGGAGGTCCACTCTGGGTCCAAGACATTCCCTCCCCGCCCGCAGCCATTCTGTTGAGTCGTAGGATTGTTTCATGCTCTCCCCGCTCCCTGAGGCAGAGTCAGCTTTGCCTGGGGCCTCACTGTGGGACTGTCCCCGTGACCCTTGTTTGGTAGCTGACCTTCAAACACTGCTCTGCTTCTCCCAGATTTTTTTTTCTTTTGAGGTACTGGGGCTGGAACCCAGGGGCATTGTACCTCCGAGCCATACCCCCAGCCCTATTTTTTATTCTTTATTTTGAAACAGGGTCTCACTGAGTTGCAGAGGGCCTCACTAAGTAGCTGAGGCTGTCCGTGAACCACGATCCTCTGGTCTCAGCCTCCCAAATGCTGGGATTACAAACTTGCGCCACCACGCCCGGCTCACCTGGTTTTACAGATTTGTTTTTAAATCTGTACAACCTTTAGGAAGCAAAAGGGGGCTGATAAAACTCTAGCTAGATTATCTTCCTGAAACCCGTCACCTTACTGGAAAATGCAGATCTGACCACTTAACAGCTTTAATTTTTATATCTGAAAAAGAAATTTTTATATGTGTGTGTAATACTGAGGATTGAACCTAGGGGCGTTCTACCTCTGAGCTTCACCCCAGACCTATTTTTCATTTTGAAGCAGGGTCTCTCTAAGTTGTCGAGGCTCTGGCTAAGTCGCTGAGGCCGGCCTTGAACCTGCACTCCTTTTGTCTTCCAAGAACTGGGAGCACAGACGTGCGCCACCACACCTGGCGTTCCTTTTGACCTTTTTAATTTGGGGGCCGGGGGTTGGGCACACAGCCCTGGGTTCAGTTCCCAGCAGCCCCCAGATTTGGCAGGGAAGAGGTGCAGGAGTGGATGTTTTCAGAGCGTCTTCTGAGAGCGGGCTTTCTGTGCGACCTTGGGCATCCGAGAGCCAGATAGCCAGTGTCCTCTTCTTCATTCCGCAGGAGAGAACTGTGAGACCCCGCTCCTGCCTCTTGACACCCTTAGGACCCTGTGGGCCCCGGTGCTAGCCTGTCTGTCTCGGCTGTCCCGTCCGCTAAATTTGGTTTGCTCTGTCTGAAGGTTGGGAAAACGCCTGGAATTCGGGAAGCCGCCCTCCCGCACGGCCTCGCCGGCGCTGCCGTCCGCCCAGGGGGTGGTCAAGCTGTTGCTTTAGGAACCACGCGTGCTGGAGCCCCGTCTGTAGAGTCGTGGCCTTTCTTCCCCCGTACACTAGGCTTTCAGTTTTTCTAAGGTAGCTTGAGATAGGAGTCAGCAGTCACCATAGTTTCCTTCATGCTGTGTGGCCCAAACTGGGACCAAGACCGACCATCAGCTGTGGCCCTGCGCCTTCCCCATAGAATGACGTTGCTGTCTGTCCTCGCCGTCAGGGTATGCGTCACAGACACGGACACGCTGCGCCCTGGGAAGGCTCCAGGGTGGGCTGACGAGGCCCCACCACCATTGAGTTCCGAGACCTTGAGAAGTGGTCTTAATGTTCTTCCAAAGGGTGATCTGAGCCCATCTCAGGCTCACCTCTTTGCCCCCTTTCAGCTGGAGCAGTCTTCAAAAGCAAACCTCCAGAGCTAATGCAACCTTGTATAGGCGTGGAAAGCGGAAGGGACAGGTGCCTTACACCATGGTCCTATTCTTTTGAGACTTTTTTTTTTTTTTTTTTTTTTTTTTGCAGTACTGAGGATGGAACCCAGGGGCATTCTACCTCTGAGCTACACCTTCTGCCCTATTTTTTATTCTTTATTTTGAAACAGGGTCTCACTGAGTTGCAAAGGGCCTCACTAAGTAGTAGCTGAGGCTGTTCATGAACCATGATCCTTCATTCTCAGCCTCCCAAATGCTGGGATTACAAGCGTGCGTCACCTCAGCCCTTTCTTTCTTTCTTTCTTTTTTTTTTTTGGTGGAACTGGGGTTGGAACCCAGAGGCTTTCTACCTCTGGGCTATACTCCCATACCCATTTTCTATTTTATTTGGAGACAGGGTCTCACTAAGTTGCTGAGAGCCTCACTAAGTAGCTGAGGCTGGCTTCGAACCTGTGCGATCCTCCTGTCTCAGCCTCCCAAGAGCTGGGATTACAAGCATGCACCACCACGCCCAGCTCACCTCAGCGCTTTCTATTTTTGTATTTTGAAATAAGGCCTCACTAGGTTGTTGAGTCTCACTATGTTGCTGAGGCTGAACTCCAACCCGCAGTTCTCCTGTCTCAGCCTCCCAAGTACTGGGATTGCAGGCGTGCATCATCTGCTTCTCACTGGGGTTTTTGTAGAGGTGTCTTTGACTTTCAGAAAAATACTCAGGTCGACCAGGCTCAGTGGGAACCTGTGTCCTCCGGAGGTAAATCCCGACCTGAGTTTTCCCGAATCCGCTGCCCTGGGGTGGGGTGACATCTGCGTCAGGACCTGGGGTACTTGGGGTAGAGTGGCCCCCTGAGACCAAGACGATGTTCAGAGCCATCGCAAGATCACCAGGGTGACCTTCACATGAGACGGAAACACGGGATTGTCGTGGGGAGCTTCTTCACGAAACAAAAACACCAGCACGGGATGGCTGTTGCCCACGCGCCTGCCGACGCTGGCGTCGCTAGCGGAGAGCGCGCAGTAGCCTCGGGAGCACGCGGCGCGCCGCCTTCGCCTTTTTATTAAGTACTGTCTACAGGAGCCGGCAACGCTAGCCTCGAGCTGGAAGCGGCCTCTGAGTGCAGCCCAGGCTCGCAGGGAGCTCGGCCGGCGCTGGGTTTTGTCCCCCTAAAAATTCTAACCTGTCTGGGTGAAAGATGGACCTTTATTTTTTTAAAAGAACAATAAAACTAAGAAGAACTCAACGTTCCAGTGTGTGGTGTGATCATAGACACCCTTCCCGCATTTCTGTTTCCACAGTCGCTTGTGTGTGTGTGGGGGGGCTGGTGTTTGTTTGTTTTTTAACTAAGTCGTGAAATTTCAAAAGAAGATCTTTTTAAAGAATTTCTGTTCAGATCAGCCTTTCAGAAGTGCGTTTGGACGTGTTAGTGCCTCATTCGAGGACACCGGCGCCCGCCGGGCCGCATGGTTGGGTCTCTCGGGCCCTGCATCCTCCGTTCTCTGGCATCCATCAAGTCGCGTCCTGAAATCGTTTCTGCCAAATAGAAGCCTCACGAGGCATGTCTGACGGGAGTATTTGAGCTGGAGAAAGGGAGGGCCCCAACGCTAAGAATGTTTCTTCATGATTTTTTTTTTTTTTTTTTTTTTTTTTGGCGGTCCTGGGGTTCCTGGAAACCCTTCTACCTCCGGGCTACTCTTCCAGACCTATTTTTTTACTTTTTTTAAAATTTGGAAACAGGGTCTCTTAAGCCAGCGCGGCTGGCTTCGAACCTGTGCCGATCCTCCTGTCTCTGCCTCCCTTTCTTCATGACTTTAAGGGATTAAAAAAGAAGATAAACGTGCAGAAGGCTAGGTGTAGTCCGTAAAGGCCAAACTCTTTCTCCCTGGTCCTTACAGAGACAGTTTACCATACCCTGCTAGGCAAAAAGTCTTCTTGTGTTTAACTTTAAAAAAACCAAATCCAAGAAATCTTGTGCTGGGCATGAGGGCCCATGCCTGTGATTCTAGTACTTAGAAGATAAAGACAGCGGGATCACGGGTTCAAGATCAAACTCAGCAATTTAGCAAGAGCCTCAGCAAACAAGTGAGACCCTGTTTCATAATAAAAAACAGGACTGGGTGTGTATTTCAGAGGTAAAATGCCCCTCACCCCCGTTCAATCCCCAGTACCAAAAAGAGAAATATTGTGTTTATCTTATTATAGACTGAGTATTCCTTATGTGAAATGCTTAGGACTGGGAGTGCTTTGGATTTTTTTTTTAATTTTGGATTATTTGCACCTGTGTAATGAGGTATCTTGGGGACAGAGCCAAGTCTAACTGTACGTTTTGGACACACCTCATTTGGTAGCCTGAGGTCTGTTGATACAGTATTTTTTAGCGCCTGTGTTCTGCGTCCTGTCCCACAGGGGTGGAGTTTTCTACTTGTGGTATCATGTCTGTGTTCAGTAGGATTTAGGTTTTGGAGTTTTGGGGATTTGGGGTTTTTGAATTAGGACGTTCAGCCTCTACGTACCCATGGATCCTGATTGATACAGTTGTTCTCCCCTGTCGTGGTCAAGGATGGGTGGGGACAGTGTCCTTACTCCTGCACCCTCCGCTGCCACATCCTTACTGAGGAGACCCTCGTTGCACGTGGCACCCCTGCCTCTCCTTTTGCCCGCTGTGGGAGTGTGGGCCACTTCTCCACCTCTCCGGGCCTTCGCATCTCCACATATGAGGCACCAACCCTGACTTCTCTGCTCCCTGGAGGACTTGAACAAGCGTGCTCCCTCCCGCCTTCTTTCCCACCCATAGAAAACTGCTTAACAGCTGGGCGTGGTGTCGCACGCTTGTAATCCCCGCACGCTTGTAATCCCCCGCGCTTGGGAGGCAGAGACAGGAGGATCATGCTGGTTTGAAGCCAGCCTCGCTGGCTTAGGCTTAAGAGACCCTGTTTCCAAATAAAAATATAAAATAGGTCTGGGAGTGTAGCCCGGAGGTTAAAAAAAAAAAAAAGGAAAGAAAACTGCTTAACAGAGAGGCCGACTGCATTCTGGTGAATTACAACCTTTTATTGGTGATGGTGTTGTAAGTACACGCAATGGGTGCATAGGAGACGGTGCAGAGCATCCTGCCCTCAGCCCTGGAGCAGTGGTTCCTCTTAATTCACGTGACTACAGAAGGCACTTGGTCTCAGTGAACTGTGTGTGTCTCAAGTGTGGCAACCAGGAGGGGAGGGGTAGAGAGAGAATTCTCAAATGCAGGCCCTGCTCCGGCAGCCGGAGGGGTCTGCAGGCCAGGGGATGAGTGGGGAGCGGCCGGGGGCTGTGGCACGCGTTTTGGTAACTTTGTCCCCATTTCATGTAAACGAAGTTGCTGGTGACCTGGTTACTGCAGCTGTTTTCAACTCAACATCTGCACAATCCGCCCACAGAGCTCAAGGGAGGCGGCTCGGGTGTGTTATGGCCTAGAAACTGCAGTTTGCACCCTGACCACAGGGTGGCGTGTCCGTGTTCATGGGGGGGGGTCCATGGTGTCTGGAGTTGGAGGATGGATTTGGACGATGCTGGGGAGTTGGCTGAGTTTCCTTGTACTGGGGTGTAGATTCCCTGCGGTGGCGCAGGGCTCCCGCAAGTTCATTCACTGGCTTTGGTTCCGTTGAAGTCTGAATCTCGGGCATCCATTTCCTCCTCCGAGCCGTCCGCGTTCTCGATAACTCGGCGCCCCCCAGACCTTCTGGAAGGGACAAACGAGGTCTCGTTTCCTCGCCTGTGGATTTTAATAAGAAAACACGCGTCTGTTTAGTAAAGGCTCCCGCTCGAGGTGGGAATAAGTTTTTCCCATTTCCAGGGGGCTGAGACCGGATGCAGTTGTTTCTATTTAATCAGTGAAATGGGGGAAGTAGGTTTTTCCAAAGCAAGAGGGTCTGTTTTTAAAGCATGCCTAGCTCAGTCATCTGGTGGCCCTCAGGATTCTAATCAGCTAATGTCTTGTAATTGGAATAGAAAAAAAAAGCGAAAGGTAGGTGTGTATGTGTGGAATGCGTCCCCAGGACTTTGTCCAGACCTAAAAGGAGGAACTGGGTTTTTCAACTGAAGGACAGGTTTGAAAACAGACCAGCAGCATTATGGAGGAGAGAGTTCTGGACATGGTGCTCCCAGGCCCAAGGCAAGACGCGCCCCCTGCTGGTGTGGGGCTTCGCCTCTTATGCCCCTCGGTGGGGATCACATTTGCCGGTTGCCTGATTTTGCTCACTGCGGTTTGTTAGAATGTGAACTACGCGTTAATCAAAGGTGGATTTTAGCACCAGCAGGTAGGACGCCTCTCTGTCCTTACTGCTTCTGCCTCCTCTGGGCTGTGGGTACCCGATCTCTTCCGGGCCCGCCCGCCCTTCACAGGAAGAGCTGTTCAGTGAGGTGAGTCAGTGGGTGGGTGGCCGGGGCAGGTGATGGAAAGGGGAAAACATCGGGGCGTCCGCAGCGCACTTTGCTGCCAGACAGGAATGCTTAAATGTGCTTTCAGTGATAACAGCAAATGAATGTGTTGGACTCTGACATCTGGCCCCATTTGATCCAAATTACAGAGTAGGTCTTTACACACTGGAGGGTGTCTCAGAAGAAAGCAGAGGTGTGGTAACAGGAAGGCTGGATGGAGAAGCCATGAGGGCGCGCCCACCCCGCTCACCCATTCTTTAGTCCACGGAACAACTCAGACAGGTGAGACTAGAGGCACAAGCAAGGTCCAGAGTCCTGATCGCTGGGAAGGGGAAGCCCCACAGGAGCCTCTGGGGGGGGAGGGGTCCCCAGGTGCAGCGATCAGGAATAAATACTTAAAGTTGTAGTCACACCCAACTAAAGACTCCTAGGTTAGCTCCCGAGGGAAGCCTCCTGCCCATTGGAGGAGGAACTGTCTACACACACACACACACACACACACGCACGCACACACGCCCGCTTCCTCCATAGCACTGTGCGTCGGAGGGAGGGACAAGTTCAGGTGGTGATAAGTGCACCCGCGGCTGCCACCTGGTCTCATGCGGCCTCCTCACGCAGACCCTGACGGGCTGGGCAGTGGTCCCCCATCTATGCTGGAGGGGCACCCTCACCACCTGGAAGAGTCTGTGTGCTGACTAGAAAAGTCCGTGGGATCAGTCTGGCCCCTTGACCTCAGGCTCCCGGCTCAGCTGACCTCTGCAGGCAGTCCCTGCCAGCCCGGGCGCCTTAAAAGTCCTTATCCTGAAGAGCTCGGGTTTCTTTCACAGACTCAGAGCTTATCCAAGGGACTTTTCCAGTGCAGACTGAGCACTGGAAATCCTGCTACTCTGCAAGGACCTGGTTTCCCGCTGGTGACAGGTCCTAGGCTCCAGCTAGCCCTGGAAGCAGGACCACGTCCTGGAGGCTGTCCCGGTTCCCACAAAACCCTCCCAGCTTTAAGTATTTAGCAGCGACGGCAAAGCTGAGATTCTCCAAAACAGACAGACGGGAGTGCACTAGAAGATAGGCCTGCCTGGCCTCTCTTGGGGGGCGGGAGAGCACACGCTTGACTGAGGGATGAAGTTTTTAAAACCCTAGAGGAACAGAGGGCTCTGTGCGCCCTCGAGTCTTGGGTGTCCATTCCCCGGTTTGAACACTCGCGTGCCCCCGAGGCCTCAGGAAAAGGCTGTGGCAGCTGCTGACTCCCACCCTCATGCGCCAAAATGCAGTTAGCAAGACTGTGCTCGAGCCGTGCAGAGCCCCGGGCCGGACCACACGGCAGGGAGACTACGTCATTCGCAGAAGAGTCTGAAAGCTTGGTCGTGAGAGGACGGGTTGCCGGGCTGTGGCCACTGTGAACCTGCACTTTGTCAATCCCTGATCTGTGACCCAGGCCGGCCAGGCGGAAGCCACGTCCTTTCTCCAGGGACACACCTGGGGTGTGGCGCTAAGGGGTGTGTGAGCTGTACTTGGGTGATGGCACGGCAGCACGCAGGTAGGGACAATCTAAGCGCCATGTGCACAGCCTAAGAATCTCATCCAGACGCGGTGAGACGGCCACGCTTTGGACGCCATGTGGCCTGCCGGGGTGCTGCCCGGAGGGAGGGCAGGGAAGCGGCCCAAGTGACCAGGTCTGCTTGTCATGGCCATCTTGGTCTTTGAACTAAGCTCTCCAAGCCTTCAGATTTTGCAGGAATCTCACATAAGTTTACTAAGATTGAAAAAACTAGTGGATCGTGTGGTGGGGCAGGGGCTGGGGCAGAAAGGAAACGGGACAGCACAGCACACAAGAGCTGCGAAGCCGGAGGGTGGTACCTGTGGGTCACTGCGAGGCTTCCTGCGGGGGGGCCCCTCTGAAACAGAGAGAGAGTCCCCGGCGGTTACCATCAGCGGACCGGAGGAGCTTGTACATTTGTAATCATTAAAGGCATTCGAGTCAATGAATCACCAAAAGACACTTTAGGTCGGCCGGGTAGCAAAGAACCCGCAGTGCTCTGGGAGAGGCTGGCAGCCCAAGGTGAAGCATTTGGCTTATTTTTGGTACTGAGGATTGAACCCAGGGGCATTTACACCCCCAGCCCTCTTTTTTATTTTTTAAACAAGGTTTCATGAAGTTGCAGAGGGTCTCGCTAAGTTGCTGAGACTGGCTGCAAACCTGCCATCCTCGTCTCGACCTCCCTACTGCTGGGATCACAGGCACATGTCGTCATGCCCAGCTACAAGCAGTGTTTTAAATGAGAAAGAACCTCTGGCCCTTAGAGCGTCTTCTAAGAGCCTCCTGTAAGTCCTGCCGCTGCACACTTGTTCAGGAAGGTAAAGGCACCTGAGTAAGGTGGTCCCAGGGGTCAGCGTCAGGCAGAAGCTGGCTGGCCTGGGCAGGGAGCCTGGGGCCAGCTCTCGCTTGATTAGTATGGGGCTTCATTACCTTTGATGCTTCTAGCCAGAAGGTGGCTTTTGCAGCTATCAGAGGTGACCAGCGATATGTAAATGACAGCGATGGCCCGGGCTTGGGGATTACATCCAGATTTATCTGGCTAATAAAACTGAAGTTGCTTTGGAATGCTTTGTTTGTCCAGGAGCTGGCTGGGCTTGCTACCCTCATGCAAAGCTTTAGTAGCCCAATTATGTTTCTGGGTACCCAGAAGACTCAAGGCAGGTAAGCATAACAGACGTTCAGCCTGTGTTATGTGTGTGCGCACTGGCCAAAAAAAGGTTGAAGGCTGGCCTCTGCTGCCTAAGAAAGGCCAGGGGTCTGGTGTGGAGCTGGGGACGGAGGGCTGTGTCCCTACTACCCCGACCAGCTCTGTGGGACAGGCAGTGTCCACCTCTAGCAGAACATGTGCTGGGGGTCTTCGCGGGAACACAGTTCTCCTCCCCTGTCCCTAGATGCTGGGTGCCACTCTGAGGCCCCATACACCCCGGGAAGTGGGGTATGGGTTGCATCCCATTCTGTGGGTACCCACAAGCCCCTCCTCTGCAGGGACTGGGTGCTGCTTCTCAGAGCATTGGCACCCTGACCCAGTCAGTCTCTACTAGAAGGGTTCGGCCTCTTCCTACGCCCCAGGCTGTGGGTCCCAAGCCTGGAGTCAGTACCCCAGGGTGCTTCCAATGGCTCCTGGGCTAGCCATGGGGCTGCTGAACTGCATGGTGATGTACGGCAGGCACCCCCTTTCCTGGGCTTCATACGGATGCCTCATGATGTCTACCAGTCCCGAGGCCTTGGGCCCTGGTCCTCTGGTCACAATAGCTAGAATTCACTATTGTTTTTTATTTGTTTGCGCTATTGGGGATCGAACCCAGAGGCATTCTACCTCTGAGCTACGTCCCCAGGCCCATTTTATATGTTCATCTGAAACAGGGTCTAAGAGTTGTGGAGGCCTCGCTAGTTGCTGAGGCTGGGATTATGGCGTGCACCACCATGCCCGGCTTCAGTGCTATTTTAACCTCACAGCACTTAATTCTGTTGTGACCTGTTACACAGGTGATACATTTTATCTGCAAACAGATGAATGATTAAATGGTGACCTTCCCCCCCTTGTTCTTAGCATGTCTTTTTAAGGGGGGGGGGCGGCTCGACCGAGTCAACAGTCTTGCAGGAGGAAAGTGACAGGTGGCGTGAGGAGGGGTTGGAGGCACAAGCTCTCGGACTCCAGGACTGAAGGTTCCCAGTGTTGTCCTAGACACCAGGGCTGGACAAAGCCCTCTGTGCTTGTGGGCTTGCAGGCCAAGAGGGAGACAGACCATACGATAAAACAAGTAGGGTCATGTAGGGAGCGAGGCCTGAGCCTTTAGACTGGGTGGCTTCCGAGCAAGGACCAGGAGGGAAAGCACCAGCTTTGCAGACAGCCAGAGGAGGAGCACCCCAGGCAGCTGGTGCAAAGGCCCTGAGGCAGTGTGCTGAGACCACTTAGGGCCTAGGGGGACCAAGCACTGGAGATACTGTCCTGCTCTGAACAAAGGAAGGTGGTTCTGACATCACCTCCACGATCCCTCTGACTGCTGTGACAAGACCAAGGGGCGGTATGGAGGCAGGAGGCCCAGGGAAGGCTGATGAAGTGGTCTGTCCGGGGGTGATGGCGGCTTGGACCACAGCGGCAAAAGCAGCTGGATCCTTGACACCCTTTTCAAGGGAAGGTGAGCGTGCTTTCCAACAGGTTAGGAAAGGAGAGAAACAAATACAAGGTTTGCCTTCTGGGTTCACGACGGGTCCGTCACTCCAGGGCGGAGGCGGAAGGACCCTGAGAGGAGACGGCGTGAGCTCTGAGCTACTGGACAGCGGAGCGGCAGGGACAGGTGGGGCTGGAGTTCTGGGGCTGTGTCTGTGTCAGTAGCTGGAATTCCGGAGCCAGAAGATGGGGTGAGGTCCCCAAGGGAGTGAGATGAGGAGGGAAGCGGGGTCAGTGTCGCCATCAGTTCTGGGTGTCAGATAGGAAAGGTTGGCTGAGGGTGAGGCGGGGTCACAGGATTAAGGAGAGAGAGATGTCAGGGTGGGTGGGAGGTGGGATGAGGCCGCCAGGCCCAGGCCCACTGGGCCGCAGAGGGAGCACCGAGAAGGGAGCTGCACGGTGACAAGGGGACAGTCTGCTTTGCCTTATGTCTGCTTTGCAGCTGTGGCGGGGAGCTGGGTGTTCTTGGGGCTGTTTCCACCAGGTGAGCCCAGTGAAGCAAGAGGGGGCAGGGCTGAGGGGGTGGGAAAGGGGCAGTTGCAGCCAGGTCGGGGGCGGTGAAGCTCCCGGGAAGACAGCTAAGGAGACAGTGGCTGTGGATGGGGAGGTGGGGAAGGTCAAGAACCGGGAGGCTGGAGGCCAGTGCCGGCATGGGGGCCACAGAGAGCGAGCAGCCTGGGAGAGACCCGCGGACCCACAGAGGAAAAGCAGGCCGGGGCGTGCGAGGGAATAGGGAGGGAGAGCCGCTGTGCCCCAGGGGGGACGTCTGCATCCCTTGGGGAGAGACCTCGTTGCTCTGAGCATCCTGCGGTGCACAGGACCATCTGCATAGTGTTGGCAGCAGGGGGGCGTGGTGTTCAGGAAGAAGGACATGGGGCGAAGGAGAGCTTCAGGAGCCGGCGGCCGGCTCCCCCGAGGCCCCTCCGTGGCCCCGCCGGCTGCAGGACCTGGCCGGCCCGAGTGCCTCGCGGACGCCGAGGCAGGAGGCAGGGGCGCGGCATACCTGAGCTTGCTCTTCAGCGCGTTCACCTCGCGGCCCATGGCCTCGTTGCTCTCCGTGGCCTCGTCCAGCTCCCGCTGCAGCTTCCTGCGGTTGGCGTTGATGCGCTGGGACTCCTCCTCCGCCTCCTCCAGCTGCCGCTTGAGCTGCTTCACCCTGACGTTGCCCTTCTCCGCCTGGCACCGGGAGGGTGGAGGGTCAGGAGGGCCGCACGGGCCGCGGGCAGGCGGGGAGGCCCGGGCCGCCCGGTACCTGCTCCTTGTACTGCTCCGCCATCTTGCGCTCATCCTCCACCTGCAGGAGGACCTCCTTCAGCTTCTTGTCCTTCTGCTTCAGCGACTTGGTGGCTGCCTGCTTCTCCCTGCACGGTGGGGGAGAGGGGGACGGCCTCAGACGGGCGCGGGCCGACCAGACGCTGGGGTCCTGCCCGCCGTACGCCCCAGATCAGGACCCATCCCGATGGCAGAGTGGCATTTGGCCCTAGAAAGGAGTGAGGTGCCGGATCATAAACCCGGGAAATATCAACATCTTGCTAAGAGGAAGGCACCAGCCACAAAGGGCCACACGTCACGTGGTTCCATTCACGTGAAACGTGCAACATGGGCCGAGTCACAGAGACAGAAGATAGACCAGTGGTGGTAGAATGTGGAGGGGCTGATGGCTAAAGGACACGGGACTTCTTGTCAAGATGATGAAATATCCGTCGTATGTGTCTGCCAATACAATAGGTGCCACCGAATTGTACACTTTACTTGGGTGAATTGAAAGGTATTGTAAAGCTGGGCATGGTGGTGTATGCCTGTAATCCCTGTACCTGGGAGGCTGAAACAGGAGGATCACAGGTTCAAGGACAGCCTCAGCAACTTGTTGAGGTTCTCAGCAACTTAGCAAGACCCTGTTTCCAAATTAAAAAAAAAAAAAAACAACAGGGCTGAGGGTGCAGCTTGGAGGTAGAATGCCCTGGGTTCAATCCCTAGTACCAACGGAAAAAAATTTTTTTTAAATATGTATGTATATTATGTGTGAGTGTGTGTGTGTCACAGGCCTGGAAATCTGACACAAATGTGCTGGACTCTTCTTTATGTCTCAGGGAATCCTTCCTGGTTTGCACTGAAGGGGTTGACAGTTGGACATCTTGCATAGCTGTCGGCAAGACGTCCCCGCAGGCAGCAGTTAGAGAAGCCGCGTGCGCTCCTGGGAAGGCTGGCTAGGTCAGGAGGCCGTGGTGGTCCTTGCTAACTTACCAAGTTCTCGGTTTCTATTCTATACCACCCCAGCCTTGCAGCTTATTCTGGAGCCAGAACTGACGCTTGGCGACCCGGCCCCCGGGTCGGCCCTGCCTGGGCCACGGCCCCCATACCTGGCTTCCTGCTCGACCTGCTCCTCCAGCTGGGCGATCTTGGCCTCCAGCGCGGCGATGGTGGACTTGAACTTGGACTTGACCGTCCCCTCCATCTCCTGCAGCTTGCCACGCAGCTCCTTGTTCTGCCGCTCCAGCTGCTGCCGGGCGCTCTCGTTCTTCTGGGCCGCACTGCGTTCCGTGGCCAGCTCGTTGTTGAGCTGCTCGGCCTGGGGAGGGGGCGCAGGGGACAGTCCTACTGCCACCTCCATAACTGCGGCCAGCCTCCACGGTAGGGCCAGGGTGCCCCTCCCCCATCTCCTTTATCAGCCCGCTCCTGGGCATCCTAGGACTCAGCCCAGGAGGAAGCATCCATGGCCACCAAGGCCGAGCAGGGGCCCTTCCTGTGCTGCCCACCCTGTTTCCTGGTCTGTCCTGTGTTCTCCACCCCAGACTGAGGGGCGGGAGTTCACAGGATGGTCCCTTCATGCACCGCAGCCAACTTGGCAACATCACTGTGACCAAGGGCACGAGGGCTTGCCGGTTCAAGGAGGCCTTGGGGCCGGGCCAGGGGCCGCCAGGGAGGATACCAGGCCCTGCCTTTAGTGCCAGCAGCCAGGTAGGTGCTGGCCAGCACAGGGAGCCTGCAGGCAGGCATTGGTGTGACACCAGCTGGAGGAGGGGGGCAGAGGCCCCAGCTCCTATTTTCGGTGTCACTCACCTGCTGGGTGGCCTTGCGGACCCTGTCGCTCATGGCTTCCATGTTGCCCTGCTCCTCCTCCAGCTCCTCCTCCAGCTGGGCGATCCGGGCCTCCAGGCGGCGCTTCTCGTCCTGCAGCGTGTTCCTGCGGGGACACAGCTGCCTGGGGACCTGTGCCCTTGCCCTGGCCTCGACACCCTCTCCCTGGAGGAGGGATGCCCCAGGCTGCCCCCGCTCCCACTGAGGAACACCGGCCACAGAGGACATCAAAGTCACCCTGCAGGGAGGCGGGGAGCCTGGACTTGCACCCTGGTTTGTGTCAGCAAAGCCTGGATGGTCACAGGGACAGGGACCCCTCTATTCTGCTGGGTCCTACCAACTACACATCTGGAGTGAATGAAAATGGCCAGATCCCCAAACAAGGAACTGGGGAACCTGGGGGGATCAACCACAGCTCAGCTCAGCTCAGGTGTGCACTGCCGTCTTCAGCGTTAGGATGGGGTCCAGGGCACCCTCTCGTCCTCTGAGCCTAGGCCCGTACCTTCCCGACAAGCTGCTGGCCAGCTCTTCCGCCAGCTCCTCCTTCTCCAGGTCTGCCTGCTTGCGAGCCCTCTCAGCTGCCGCAAGATCCTGCAGGGGACAGCGGGGGACAGCGGGGTTGGGAAGGGGTCTCTGGGAAGGGCCGAGCCCTGCGCGGGTATCCACCCTGCCCCGTGGCCCAGCCTTGCGCAGTATCCGGCCACCTTGAAATGCCAGCGTCTTCTGAGCTCAGGGAGATCCCAAATCCATGAGAGACAGAAACATACATCTCTCTTTGCTGTCACCGTGGGGGCCGTGCATTTGGGGTACCGACCCGCAGATGCACAGGCCTGGCACAGTTGCCCCACCTGAGGCAGCCGTGGCCACAGGAGCCATTACCTCCTGGAGCTGCATGAGGTCCGCCTCTAAGCTCTTGGCCTTCTTCTCGTTCTCTTTGGCCGTGGCAAAGATCTCTTCTCTGGAGGCCCGGGCATCTTCCAGCTCTCTCTGGAAGTCCTTCATCTGAGCCTGCGTGAGTCAACAGAAGGACAAGCTCAGATGGCCTTACTCACCCTGGTCCCGCTGCCTGGCTGGTCCTGCACACCAGCCCCTTGGAGCTTCTGGAGTTAAGTACAGAAACGCCTGGCTCTGCCCTCAGCCTCAGGCTGCCGGAGGGCCGTTTAGGGGTGCTGTCCTGGATGGGCTCCACTGTCCAGGAAGCTGAGCTGCCGATGTGATCTGAGGACTGTGGCCAAATGCTAGATAATGGCGCTCCAATAGGGAAACGGCTGCCTAAAGCTGAATGGGGTGGAGAATTCCCACCTTCCCCTTTACCCGGCACCCAGGGCGGAGCTAGCCCGCTTCCTGGAGCTTCTGCGCTGACCTGCCATCCCTGGGGAGCTGTCCACTCCCTGAGCTCAGGGTGCCACCCACCTGAAGTTTTCGCAGCTGCTTGATGGCTTCCTCCCGCCCCTTGATGGCAGAGTCGGCCTGGAGCTCCAGGTCCTTCAGGTCGCCTTCCAGCTTCTTCTTGGCTGCCGCGGCCAGGGCACGCTGCTTCCGCTCGTCTTCCAGTTCCGTCTCGTACTCGTGAAGCTGGGCAAGGAAGGGAGACGTGTGTCGCCGCCCCCCCCATGCCCTCGGTGATTCCCTGGGCTCCCGGGTGCTCAGGGCCCCTCCCCGGCACAGCCACCTGAGCGGCCAGGTGGCAGCTAGGAAAGCTTCCCCTGCCCCCCGCCTCACCTGCCGCTGCAGCTGCCTCCGCTTCTCCTCGTTCTGCTCGTCCCGGGCTTGGAGGTCCCGCTCGAACTGGCCCTTGAGGGCCTGCATGTTGACCTCCAGCCGCAGCTTGGCGTCTTCGGTGGCCTGCAGCTCGTCCTCCAACTCCTCCAGCTGCGTCTTCATCTCCTCCATCTGGGTCTCCAGGGCGCGCTTGGACTTTTCCAGCTCGTGGACCTGCCAGGTGGAGGGCAGCGCCTTTTGTAAACGAGCCTGGACCAGCCACAGGGGCCCGGCCGGGGGCCGGCAGAGACGGCGACCAGCTACTTACGTTCTTGCCAACATCGTCCTTGGAGCTGACCAGGTCCTCCATCTCGGCCTTCAGCATCTTGTTGGTCCTCTCGAGCTCTTCTTTGGCTTCCAGGGCCTCCTCCAGGGCCCGGGCCAGGGACAAGGCCTTCGTTTCCTTCTCCCTGGCTTCTGCCTCTGCTCGGTCCCTCTCGTCTGCATATTTGGAAGAGATGTTCTTCTCCTCCGCCAACAACTACAATACAACAGAGGGCTCAGAAGAAGCCACACGCCCCACTGTACACGCCCAGTGCAGGGGTCAATGATTCTGACGCCTAGGGCAGCCCTCCCTGAGGATCAGCCCTTCTCGCCCCTACATCAAGCCGCCCATGTGGGTGACCGAGGTCTGAGTGGCTCTGGATCCTCCCGGAGGCAGCTCAGTCTTTCCTTGTTTCATGGTCACGAGCCCCTAGCTCACAGAAGTGCGAGGGGATGGTGAGTGTGGGTGAGCCTGCACACACTCGGCCCTCTGCAGAGAGAAGTGAGCAGAAGAGCATTCCATCCTGATGTCAGTCTCGTCTTCAGAGAACCAGAGCAGTGTGTTAGAGATGGCAGCACCCACAGCCAGACACCCTGAATTCAGCAGGGCCAGGCCAGACACCGAGACCTCCAAACAGCAGGCAATATAAAACCCTGCCCCGTGTGTGACAGCAAAATTGTCAAAGCGGCCTGAGGCCCAGAACAAAGCAGTGAGGGCCAGCCTGCAGCCCGAGAGGGGCGGCCACTGAGAAAGGGAAGAATCGGGGTGCCTCTGCCATCTGGTCTCATGATGCAACCCCAAAATCTATTCTCAGAGTAGCCTGGGACCCTTGTAAGCTGAATCGCATCTGCTGTGTTGGTATTCAGGGGTGTGGATCATACAGGTATATGCATATGCACTTATGAGAACTCTGTGAACATATGTTTAAGACGAGCGTCTTTTTATCATATGTAAATATTGCCTAAAAGAACCAAAATCAAGGTGTAAAAATGGACTCTAGTTAATATGCAATTGCAGGTGTTGGGGAGAAGTATATAGGTGTCTAGTTTGCTTTGAGATGCACCCAAAAGATAACACGACAGATAGGACTCATCCTTGTAAATAAGTGTGTGACAAGTGCATGTAGTAAAATGATAACGACCTGTCCAGCGTGGCTGGACAGGTGTTCACCGTACCGTTCTTTTACTTTGCTGTGAGCTTGAAATCTTATGTGATGACATGTTAGAGGAAAGTGCTGTTAGAGAGAATAACCTTTTTTTTTTTTTTTAATGGTACTGGGGATTGAACCCAGGGGCACTCTACCTCTAAGCTATACCCACAGCCCTTATTTATTTATATTATTTATTTATTTATTTTGGTGGTACTGGGGATGGAACCTAAGGCCTTTCTACCTCCAGGCCACACTCCCAGACCTATGTGTATATTTTATTTGGAAATAGAGTCTCACTACTTTGCTGAGAGCCTCACTGAGTAACAGAGGCTGGCCTCAAACCTGCGCGATCCTCCTGTCTCAACCTCCCAAGTACTGGGATTACAAACGCGCGCCACCATGCCCGGCTCTATTTTTATGTTTTGAAACAGGGTCTCACTAGGTGCAAAGAGTCTCACTATGTCACTGAAGCTTGTCTTGAATTTTGAAATCCTCCCGTCTCAGGCCTCCAAAAACTGGGAATATGGGCCTGCACCGCCCAGCTAAGAGAATAAACTCTGAATCACTTGGGATCCTCGACAGGTGCTCCCTGGTCACTCCTTGACCTAATACAATAAACGAGCCTCACTCCTTATCAAGGCCTCGCTGTTTGTGTCCCGGTACCCAGAAAAGTCCCGCTTGTCGAGGCTTATGCTTTGTCCTCGCTCCCGACTAGAAGGCATCCTTGTGGTCGCCCAAGATGAGCTAACACAGGGATGGGCCGCGGTCGCCCCCGCCCGCCTCCTGCCCCCGCCCACCTGATCGAACTTCTTCTGCTTCTTCTCCAGGTTGGACACCAGCTGCCGCTGGTTGTCCAAATCCACCACCAGGTCGTCCAGCTCCTGCTGAAGCCTGTTCTTGGTCTTTTCCAGTTTGTCATAAGCCGCCGCCTTCTCTTCGTACTGCTGCGTGAGGCCCTCGATTTCCTTCTGGAACCTCTTCTTCCCCTCCTCCATGGCTTCGACGGTGCTGGCAAACTCCTGCAGCTTCTTCTTGGAGTCGGAGAGCTGAAACGGCGGGGTCCGGGTACGGTGAGAGGAGAGCGGCGCCCACCCCTGCCCGCGGCACCCTGGGAAGTGGAGGCCGCCTAGGGATGCAGAGGCCGCCTTCTCCTCTTTAGGGAACTTTGACAGCGGGCGGAGCCCAGGAGCCGAGCAGCATGGCGCCCACGCCCAGCCAGCCAGAACTCTGGCTCAGGAAGGAGGGCGCCCGCCCCCAACCAGGCAGAGCTCAGGGCCCGCGGCAGGCACCTGGACGTTGAGGGTGGAGATGTGGCGCTCCAGGTTCTGCTTGGCCTCCAGCTCCTCGTCCAGCTGGTCCTGCAGGCCGTTCCTCTCGTCCTCCAGCTGGCGCAGCTTGGTGGACACGTTGAGCTTCTGCCGGGTCTCTTCTTGAAGCAGCTCCTGTGAGACGCACAGGCCGAGGTTGGAGGGACCCAGGAGGGCCGCACCCCGAGGCCCCCGTGACGCGGCAGGACACGCACCTGGGTGTCCTGGAGCTGGGACCCGAGGGACGCCACGTCCTTGGCCAGCTTGATGGCCTTGCCCTCCGCCTCGTTGAGCATGCCCGTGACGCTCTCCACTTCGTTCTGAGGGTGTCGAGAGATCGGTTAGTCGGAACTTCTCAAACAGGATCCTTGTTAAGCAAGAGGAACCCTTTTTACCCAAGACACACCACGCAACCTCATGGGACAGGACTGTATGGAGTCCAGGGACCCCAAGAATGCCCATGAGGCAAGGGCTAACTCTGTGGGCCTATGGGAACCCCATCACCTGCAAATTGGGGTCTCTGTTCCTAGACTGGTTCTCAGAACCTGTCAGCACCCTAACCACACTGCCTGGGCCTCCAGCCTGCTCCCTGGCTTCTGGATCCTTGCCGTAGTTGGAAAAGAGGAAGCAGCCGGTCTGAGGGCCCAGGTGTGGAGAGGTGCTCTGGGCTGAGTGGCTCCCCAGAGCTGGGAGAGTGCTTCAGGGGCCCCGCCCCTCCCTCACCCTTCTGCTGTTACAGCTACAACCAAAGATTCAGACACTACAGGCAATGGGCCCTCTACTGCGCTCTCCGCTCCTTCTCCAGCCCCCGGGGTCCCTGAGCCGAGATTCCAGCTGCCACCCACCTCTTCCTGTTTCTGGGACGTGAATGGCCTCCAGAACTCTTTCAGGTCATGGCTTGGGTTGGGGTAACAAACCCCCACTCTCAAAAACACATGGAAAAAAAACTATACTTCATGTCCCCCCACTCCCTTGTCCCAGGCCAAAAGCACATTAAATATTTGGCAAATTTTTGGCCGTTTCCCACAAAGGGAAAGCCGGGCCAAATATGTCTTCAAAGCCAAGACCAAAGATAAATAGACCGTGTTGTTCATCAGCTTAAATCTCTCTGATGGCCTCAAGTCACTTGAATAAAGGCCCCGAGACAAGGGCTGGCTCCGTGAAGGCCTCACTCATCAGACCACAACAGCTCCTCCTCCCATCCCACGCTGTGCTGGGCTTCTTCTCTCACTCTGCTGGCCTTCTCGGACCCCTTCTGACTTTCCCACTTGTCACAGGGCCTTTGCTCACACTGTACCCACTGCCTGGCCAGCTGCTACTTGTCCGTCTGGTTGTAGCCCTCCCGAGGAAAGTCTTCCCTCACTTCTCCTTCCTGGGCCCCTTGTGATGTACACCTGCTCCGTGAAGTCCTCTCCTTCCAGCATCACCTCGTATCCACCTGTGTGGCCCGTGGCATCGCCCCCACTCCGCCAGGGTAGAGTTATGCTGGGGCAGGGGCAGTGTCTTCCTCCTTGTTGCTTTATCTCAGGATGAAACAGTACCCGGCATGTCACAGGGGCTTGATAAATACCGTCCGGTGAGCAGGTGAAGATTTTTACAGGACAGATTGAACAGGAGCCCTCCCAATTCCCTGGAGGAATGTAACTCAAGGGAGCCCCCTTGCTTGCCAGCCAGAGAGACTTCAGTTAGCTGAAAAGAGCCTCCCTGGTCCCTGGGAATGCCTGCTGGGCTGGTACCCAGGGGAGGCCTACCAGGCTGGTACCCAGGGATGCTCCCAGGCTGGTACCCAGGGATGCTCCCAGGTTGGTACCCAGGGGAGGCCTATTAGGCTGGTACCCAGGGATGCTCCCAGGATGGTCCCTGGTCTCTGATGATGCCCTCTGGGCTGGTACCCAGGGGAGGCCTACCAGGCTGGTACTCAGGGATGTTCCCAGGCTGGTACCCAGGGGAGGCCTACCAGGCTGGTACCCAAGGATGTTCCCAGGCTGGTACCCAGGGTAGGCCTATTAGGCTGGTACCCAGGGATACTCCCAGGATGGTCCCTGGTCCCTGATGATGCCCTCTGGGCTGGTACCCAGGGGAGGCCTACCAGGCAGGTACCCAGGGATGCTCCCAGGCTGGTACCCAGGGGAGGCCTACCAGGCTGGTACCCAGGGATGCTCCCAGGTGGGTACCCAAGGGAGGCCTACAAGGCTGTTACTCAGGGATGCTCCCAGGCTGATACCCAGGTATGCTCCCAGGTTGGTACCCAGGGGAGGCCTATTAGGCTGGTACCCAGGGATGCTCCCAGGATGGTCCCTGGTCCCTGATGATGCCCTCTGGGCTGGTACCCAGGGATGCTCCCAGGTTGGTACCCAGGGGAGGCCTACCAGGCTGGTACCCAGGGATGCTCCCAGGCTGGCCCCTGGGCTGCCGCCTGCTCCTCACCTGCAGCTTGTGGACCTTGTCGCTAAGCTCGGCGCGGGCCCGCTCCCCATCAGTGCACTTGGACTGCAGCTCCTGCAGCTGCACCTCCAGCTTCTTCTTTCTGTGCTCCACCTCCTGCTTCGCCTGGCTCAGGCCCCGCAGCTCGCCGGCCAGGTCCGCGTTCTCCTTCTCCAGCGTCTGCTTGCTCTTGTCCAGGTTGGCCTTGGCCTGGGCGGGGCGGAGGGGACGGAGGCGTGAGGGCTGTGCCGGGCCTGAGGGCTGTGCCGGGCATTTGCCCGCAGGGACCGGGATTGCCTGCATCCTCCTCTCAGATGTTTTCAAGATTGCGGGACATTTGCATATAGTACAGCAGGGGGTATATTCGTCCTGGGGCCCAGGTCTAAATTCACTCATGTCTCAGGAGCACCTTATTCACAGGGCTGGAGGTCCTAGGGATTGAAGTCAGGGGCATTCTATATCCGAGCTACATCCCCAGCCATAATTTACTTTTTTTTTTTTTTTCCCCGGTACTGGGGATGGAACCCAGGGGTGTTCTACCTCCGAGCTACACCCCCAGCCCTATTTTTTAATTCTTTATTTTGAAACTGGTCTCGCTGAGTTGCAGAGGGCCTCACTAAGTAGCTGAAGCTGTCCGCGAACCGTGAGCCTCCTGTCTCATCCTCTCAAATGCTGGGATTACAAGCGTGTGCCACCACGCCCGGCCATAATTTACTTTTTATTTGGAAACAGGGTCTCACTGAGTTGCTGAGAGCCTCACTAAATTGCCGAGGCTGGCTTTGAACCTGCGATCCTCCTGTCTCAGCCTCCCAAGTACTGGGATTACAGGTGCTCGCCACCATGCCCGGCCCTGAAGGTAACTTCATGCAATGTCTCTAGTGCGCCTGGGTTTTGACAGTGACCGGTCATGCAGGGTCAGGTGGGAATTCCCCACTTGGGCCTCATGCTGACGCTGAGAACGTTTGGGACTGTGGAGCCCTTCAGATTTCGGACGATGGATGCTGAAGCCTGAGGTTACTCCGGCTGCCGACACGCGGCTCCTCGTGCATCTCTGGGGGCGTCGCTGCCACATACCCTCTTGAACTGCTCCAGCTGTTCCGTGAGCTCCTCCACCGCCTGCGTGTGTTTCTGCCGCATCTCCTGGACCTGGGCCTCGTGGGAGCGCGTCTCCTCGTCCAGCGCCTTCTTCAGCACCGTCACCTCCTGCTCCCTCTTGGCCCTTGACAAGGAGAACACAGTGAGACGGTGGTCAGGTGGAGACAGAGGTTCGCCTCTGACGGTGCTGTGCAGGGGGGCCAGAGCTCTTCCAGGACCCAGAGCAGAAGCAGCCCTGGTTCCCAACCTTTCCTTTGCTGTGTGATCTTGAGTGACTCCCCGAACCTCTCTGGACCTGAAGTTTCCTCAGCTGCAAAATGTGGAACATGTTGCCTGTCCCAAATCCCTCTCCAGGCTGGCAAACAAAGGCGTAAAATGACATTGAGAGAATGTCTGGGACTTCAAATATTAGTGCTGACTCTGATTTATTGAGCACTTACTATATGCCAGGCCCTGAGCTATAAACATACATACATACATACACATACGTGTGTGTGTATGTGTGTATAAAATCTAATTCTCAGAGTAACCCCAAGAGGCAGTTATGTTTCTCTTACAGATGAGGAAACTAAGTCTAGGGGAGGGCAGGCAGTTTACCCAGGGCGTCACGGCCACCGTGTGACAGAGCTAGAACTGAAAGCCAATCTGTCTTTAAGCCCATGTGTTCAACCACTGCACCGGGCTTTTCTGTATCATTGGCCAGGAGGGGAGGAAGCAGGATTGTGTGCTAGGTTATAAGTACCTGTGAGCAATGCAGCCCCAAACCCAAAATGTGAGAAATAAGCCTCAGGGTCTGCCATGGCACAGGACGTACTCCATACGTGTGTGTATGCTTGTTGAATGAATAAAAAACCTATAAGTTTCACCGGAGTCAGTATTCATCATCTGGTAGATGATCGGTTGTTTGTTTTCTTGTCTGTTTACTTGCAGTGAATCTTGAAGACCGGTGTGATGCATATTATTTTAAACTGTTACGGTTTGCATCTGAAATGTCCCCCAAAGTCCTGTGTGCTCAGAGGTGGGGCTTTGGCAAATGATTGGATCATGAGACTCTGATCTCATTGGTGGGTTAATCCATTAATAATTGGATGGACAACCGGGAGGTGGGACCTCATTGGAGAAAATAGGTTGCCGGGGCAATGCCCGCCCACCCTGGACTGAGTCCTTGGAAGCCATGGGCCCATATTAATTCTCTTCCTTCAAGTCATTCTTGTCAGGTATCTTGGTCACAGTGATGAAAAGCTGATTTATGCAGAAATATTTATCAAAAACATATACACATACGCTTAGAGATGTACTTATATGCAAACACACAAAGGCAAGGAATTATTCCGGCACGTTAACTGTTAGGGGCCAAAAAGTGATTTATCCAGCTGTCCACTTTCTACAGCTTTGAAGTTGTTCTCAAATTGGGTGTATACTATGATTATGGTACAAAATTAGATTTAGCATAATCATGCTTCTGCTATTTAAAATGCAACCAGGAGGGTCAGCGTATACAGCCTGAGAAGTGGCTGGGGGTTGGCACGGGTCCGTGGCCTCCCCTCCCCCGCCCTCGATGTGTGGCCGCGGCGCCCTCACCTGAGCTCCTGCTGGGTGGCCGTGCTGTCCAGCGTGTCCTCCAGCTCCGTCTTCAGCGCCTCCAGCTCCTCCCCCAGGTCCCGCTTCTGCTTCTCTGCCTTGTTCCTGGCGGCGCGCTCCGAGTCCAGGTCCTCCTGCAGGTCCGAGATGTGGCCCTCTAGCTCCCGGATCTTCTTCAGCGCGTTGTTCTTCTGGGCGATTTCATCGTCGAGTCTGTGAAGGATGGGCCGCCAGGGTCAAGATTCCCCAGGCCCCTGCCAGCTCGGTGCTGCCAGAAACTGCTGGGCCCAGCCACTCCTGCTCCAAGGACATCGGGCACATCCCACCCTCCTCCCCAAGGTGCAGAGGCTGCTTTTTGCTACACTGGACAATTTGGAGATTGATGTAGAAAGAGGGCACCAAGGTCTGATAGAAAAAGCAGGTTGTGTGTAATTCAAGAGTTAAGAGACCTGCCTAGCATGCCTGGCACCATGCCCAGCACCAAAAAATCCTATGTATGTATGTATGTATGTATGTATGTATGTATGCAGTTTTTGCAGTACTAGGGATTGAAACCAGGGGCATTCTACCTCCGAGCTATACAGCCCGGCTTTTTCATCTTTTTTTGAAACAGGGTCTCTCTCACTAAGTTGCAGGGGGCCTCACTAAGTAGCTGAGGCTGGTGGCAAACCTGCCATTCTCCTGTCTCAGCCTCCCAGGTACTAGGATTATAAGCATGTTCCACCACGCCCAGCTAAAAAGCAAAACAAACAAACAAAAATTGTACAAAGCAGGTTGCGGCCTGGCATGGTGGTGTACAACTATAATCTCAGGTCTTGGGAGGCTGAGACAAGATGATCACAGGTTTGAGGCCAGCCTCAGCAGCTTAGCGAGGCTGTTTCAAAATAAGAAATAAAAAGTGCTGAGGTTTAGGTATCTTGGATGTAGAATGCCCCTGAATTCAGTCCCGGTATCAAAAAAAGCAAGTGTGTGTGTGTGTGTGTGTGTGTGTGTGTGTGTGTGTGCGCGCGCGCGCGCGTTGCTCAATCTGTCCACTAGCAAGATGCCTGGCAATTAGCTGTCCTAACTTCACTTGCCACAAGCGACCGTGTACCTGCTCCCTGCTCCGTACTCACCCAGGGTCACTAAAACCAGAGCTGCCCTCCGAGGGGCTTCTCAGGAAAGCTCCCTGGGGCAGGGGCCCTGGCAGGTAGAAAGGAACAGTGGGAGTGAAGCCCGAGGCCGGGGACAGCAAAGTGCTTTGATCCTGCATTTGCGAACAGGCAGCAACAGAGAGAAAGCAAAGTGGTGGGGTGGGGTGGGACTGGAGCAGGGCTCCTCCGAAGGCCAGGCTGAGGAACCGGCCTCTCCCTAGTCAGCCAGTTGCGTGGAGGGAAGTCCATGCCCCAGGGTGACTTCTTTCCTGAGCTCCCAGCATTTGGGAGGCTGAGACAGGAGGATCGTGGTTCATGGACAGCCTCCGCAACTACTTATTGAGGCCCTTTGCCACTCAGTGAGACCCTGTTTCAAAATAAAGAATAAAAAGTAGGGATGGAGTGTAGCTCGGAGGTAGAATGTCCCTGGGTTCCATCCCCAGTACTGAAAAAAAAAAGAGCCTGGAAATTGACCAGAATGCCCTGGGGCTAGACCCAGCTCTGTGACCAGAATGCTCTGGGGCTGGAAGAGCAGTGTCACAAGGTCCCTGCTCCTTCATGCCTCGGTAACAGAAGATGGCGGCTGGGCGCCGGGTGCGGTGTCTGGGGAGATGCTGCCTGGAGGAAGCCCAAGGCACAGGGGCAGGTAAATGGTCCTCAGCTGCTGCCTCTGCGACGCTGACGGGGTGAAGCGAGCTACAGCCAGGAGGAGGGAGACACGGGTCAGGGCTGAGGCCGCTCCAGAGACAGCAGGCCGCCGTGTACCGTGAATGAGAAGGGGAAGGGGGCAGAAGCTCAGGAGGGGACGGGCATCCCCAAAAGAGACCGGTACAGAGGGGCCAGTGGGAGAGGAAGGTCACCCAGCCTCAGACGTGTGATGCTTGAGATGTCAATAGACACAGCCTCAGCGGGCAGCTGGGGGTTCAGAACTGGGGTGCAGATGAGAAGTGGGTGTCCAAGAGTGTACACTGACACCGTGCGCATAGGGAGACTGTGAAGAGAGAGCGCATGTGGGGGCAACGGAGTCCATACCCAGGGCCTGGGGCCACCCACACCAAGGTGGCCGCCGTGACGGCGGGGCCTCGGGACTCAGGGACACGTGCACCCGGCTGCCGCTACCTGGCCAGCGCCGCCTGCAGCTCCTCCTCCTTCTTGGCCAGCTGCATCTTGAGCTCCGCGATCTGCGCCTGGAGGTCGGCGATCTGCTCGTGGAAGTCACTGGCCTCGCCCTCCAGCTTCCGTTTCAGCTTCTCCAGCTCCTGCCGGCTTTTCTCCTCCTTCTTGAGCCGCACTGCAAGGGAGCCAGGCCGACTCAGGAGGTGGCAAGTGCCGGGAAGACACCTGGAAGAGCCTTTCTGTGTGGGCGCTTGGTGTGGAACACACACACACACACACACACACACACACACACACACACACACACACGATGTAAAGCACTCTGGGCCATTTCTGTGCTGACCCAGAGCGATTTGGGGACTTGGGGAGAGTCTGTCCCCATCTTGGAATCCTGGGCTATTCTCAGGTTCCAGTCTCCCGGGCGGAGCCGCCGCTGCCGAGTCTCGGGCCGGTACCTTCCAGTTCCGAGATCATGGATTCGTGTTTGTTCTTCAGCTTGGTCAGGTTCTTGGCCTTCTCCTCCTCCTCCGCGAGGTTGGTCGTCAGGTCGCTGATCCGCTCCTCCAGGAGTTTCCGCTCCTTTGGGGGGAAACAGAAAGAGCGGTAGCTTCTCCTCCCTTCGCTGCAATCTACGTTTTACTTTTAGTAATTCCTATATAAACAGTTGAGAGGGGGAAAAAAACTCCGTTACAGCCAAGCGCAGCCTGGGTGCAAAGGGGTAAAGAGAAGGTCCTTGGCAATTTCCCAGACCACTTCCATCTCCTGCCAGTCCGTCCTGCTCACTTGTGTCCAGCCCAAGGGGCCCGCTCTCCATTCCTACCAGGGGCCAGCGCGTCCCTGGCTCAGGGCCTTTGCACGTCGCCCACCTAGCTGGCATGCCGCTCCATTACCATCTCTAACTGCTCCTCATCCTACAGGTCTCTCTCCACTCGAGTGTCACCTCCCCGAGGGAGCCTTCCTTGAATGCCTGGTCTCCATCCCCTAATGCTCCGCTCTTAGAAGAGGGAGTTTTCAGAGATGAACAGTAGTTTGCTATCTCAGTGGAGTGTTACGAGGTCCTCCTGCACGCATAGCCCTTCACCTGGCACAGGGCTGGACTCACAGGAGGGCCGGCTGCCATCTACTTGAAGGAACTGAAGGAGCCCGCCTACCCAGACAGCTGGTCAGTGGCTACAGTGAGAACTCACCCCAGTTTCCCAGCCCTCTCCTGCCTTTTTAGCACAGAAAGTGCCACGTCCCAGAAGCCCCGTGGTCCTTTCTACCGCAGGAGCTGGGGATTGAACCCAGAGGCATTCTCCCTCTGAGCTACGCCCCAGACCTACTTTATCTTTTATTTTGAAACCGAGTCTTGCCGAGTTGACAAGGGCGTCACTAAGTTGCCATGGCCAGCCTCTAACCTGCCATCCTCCCATCTCAGCCTCCCAAGCCCCACACCCGGCTCACCCCACTCACTTTCGACAGCTTGTTGTTCTGGTCGTCCATGACCAGGATGTCATCCTCCAGCTTCTTGATCTTGGCCTCAGCCGTGACCTTCTCGAGCTGGAGCTTCTGTCTGGCGGCCTCCTCCTCCTCCAGCTGTTCCTCCAGGTCCTTTGTGGGGCAGGGAAAGGGAGCACAGGCTGGCTGAGGGCACGGCCACTCCTGGGCAGGTCGGGAACTAGGGGATCCGAGGCCAGGATCGGTGAGCCCCAGCGTTTTGCAGCCTCCTTCTAACAAGAGCTACTTGCTCCTGGCAAGCTACTTCCTTTGCAGAGCCTCAGTCTCTCGTAGGCAAAATGGGGATAGTGGGTGTCACTGTGGTTCTAAAATGCATCCACAAATTCTTTGACCCCTGTCCCTTTAAGAGGTGGAGCCTAATTCCCTCACTTTGAATGTGGGCTGGGCCTAGTGGCATTCTCCTAATGAATAAACTCAAAAGGAAGCAATCAGTGCAGTTTCATTGCTGAAGCTATGAAAGCCATCGCGACTTCCCCCTTCTCTCTCTCTGGGATCACTGCTTCTGAGGGAAGCTGGCTGCCATGTTGTGAGGAAGCTGAGCAGCCCTGGCGCGAGGCCCACATGCTGAGGAACTGGAGCCTTCTCCACAGCCGTGTGCATGAACCATGGGAAGGTGAGCCCTCCACCCTAGTTGAATCTTCAAATGTCTGCAAAGCTGGCTGACATCTTGATTGGAAGCTCTTAAGAGACTTGTGCCAGAACCATCTAGCTAAGTCACTCCCAAATTCATGACAGGGTAAGATAAGAATTTATTGTCGGGCGTGGTGGCGCACGCTTGTAATCCCCATGCTTGGGAGGCAGAGACAGGAGGATCGTGCAGGTTCGAAGCCAGCCTTGCTGGCTTAAGAGACCCTGTTTCCAAGTAAAAATATAAAAATGGGTCTGGGAGTGTAGCCCAGAGGTAGAAGGGTTTCCAGGAACCCCAGTACCACCAAAAAAAAAAAAAAGAAAAGAAAAATAGATAAGCATTTATTAATTCAAGCTTCTATGTTTGGGCTATTTTGTTATGCAGTGATAGCTGACAGATACAATTACCCTTCAACACAGGTTTGCTATCAGGAGAAAGGATATTGGCACACAGAGGGCAGGGCAGTAGGACAGAATGGGCTCTTGAGACCTGGGTTCAAATCCCAGCTCCAGCTCTGTAAAGCCTGGGGCAGAGGGCTATCCCTCTCCAAGTTTTAGACCCGTCTGTATAGCAGGGATGTGTATTATCAAGTGCCTGCACTGAGGGCTCCAGGGACACACCCCCGCGGGCAGCCCTACAGCGCCTCACCAGCATCTGCTGGGCCATCTTCTTCCTCTCGGCCTGCAGCTGCTGGCCCCGGTCTTCCTCCTCCTCCAGACGGGCCTCCATCTCATGCAGGATCTCCTCCAGCTCCTGCTTCTTGGCTGCCAGGCGGACCCGCATCTCCTCGGCCTCCGCGTACAGCTCCGTCTCCGCCTGCAGCTGCTCCTGCAGCTGGTTCTTCTCCTCGGCCAGCTGCGCGGGGGTGGGGAGGCGGTGGTGAGCGGCCCTCGGCTGAGCGCCAGCCAGCCAGCCCGCCCCCGCCGCACCGGCCACACCTGCGTGTGCTTCTGCTCCAGCTCCTTGAGCTCACTCTCCGCCTTCTGCTGCCGCTCCTTGCTCTTCTGCAGCTCGTCCTCCTTGGCTTGCATCTCCTCCTCCTGCCGCGTCACCTGCAGCAGCGGCTTCACCTGCACACGTGGACAGCTGCGGTTTGTTTTTATGGCCAAACAAATACGTTCTCAATATACAACGGATAGCGCGGTTCTATGCTATGGACAGTTTTGCTCCCAACGCCCATCTAGGGGACACTGGCAAGGTCTAGGGACATCGCTGGTTGTCACAACTGGGGTGGGAGCTGCCGCTGGCTTCCAGCAGGTATGGGCCAGGGATGCTGCTAAGTGTCGGACAGCTCCCGTAACACGCGACGACTGTGCCCAAGACGTCCCCAGGGGCAAGGTGGGGGAGCCGTGGAGGGTGGTGCTGGGGGGGCACCCAGGGCCTGCACATGCTCCAGGAGCACGCCACCCCTGAGCTGCACCAGCAGCCTGGAGAACTCTTCTGAGAGCCACAGAAGAAGTGCAAAACCTAAAGAGAAAGTCTTCCATCCCTGCCTTAGTCCCAGCTCAAGAGAGAGGCATTGCTGGAAATGGGTGCGCCCTTCCAGAGAAGAGGAGGAAATCCTCGCCTCCCACCGCCTCTCACATTGGTGCTAGCATGTCCTGCTGGGCTTTCTGCTTATGTTTGAAAAAGAGACCCGAGGCCGGGCGTGGTGGCGCACGCTTGTAATCCCTGCACTTGGGAGGCGGAGACAGGAGGATCGCGCAGGTTCGAAGCCAGCTTCAGCTACTTAGCGAGGCTCTCAGCAACTTAGTGAGACCCTGTTTCCAAATAAAATAGAAAATAGGTCTGGGAGTGTAGCCCAGAGGTAGAAAGCCTCTGGGTTCCATCCCCAGCACCACACAAAAAAGTAAATAAATAAAGAAAGAATAAAAAATAGGGCAGGGGGTGTAGCTTAGAAGTCGAATACCCCTGAGTTCCATCTTCAGACCCACACACAAAAAAAACAGACTTGAGATTGTCTTCTGGCTTTTGTTTGTTGTTTGTTTTGATGTAAGTGTGTTTTATTGGGAATTGAACCCAGGGATTCAAAATCAAATCACAAGCTATTTCATACCACTTATTATTCATTATTTTTACAACTTTATTTTTAGATAACCGTGTGTGTGTGTGTGTGTGTGTGTGTGTGTGTGTGTGTGTGTAACTAGAGACTGAACCCAGGGGCATTCTACTTCAAGCAACACCTTTTTATTTTTTTATTTGAGACAAGGTCTCCCCTTAGTAGTTGAGGCTGGCCTCGAACCTGCGATCCTTCTTCTGAGCTTTCCAACTACTGGGATTACAGGTGTGCACCACCACCCCAGGCGCACATCACATTCCTGAGACCAGGTCGCTATGGAAATGGCGATCAGAAGACCCGAGGGAAGTGGGCGTGTCTACCAAAGGGCTATGAGAGGGGAAGGGGTGCTCACGAAGGCCACGCTACCAAAGGCGGAGGCCATCATGGGCCTGGAGAACCCTTGGGTGGCAAGCTCTGAGTGCAAGTCCTCAGTTCCAGTCCACTTTCTTTTATTTTTATGGTTCTAGGGATTGAACCCAGGGGCATTCTACCTCCAAGCTACACCCCCAGCCTGATTTTTTATTTTTTATTTTGAAACAGGGTCTCACTAATTTGCGGAGGGCCTCACAAGTAGCTGAGGCTGGCCTTGAACCCTCGTTCCTCCTGCCTCAGCCTCCCAAGTCCTGGGATTACAAGCATGTGCACCTCGCTTGGCATCAGGTCCACTTTGGAACACCTCCAGTCCCCTCTCAAGAGCGTGGGAGGCTGGGGATGGGAGGCCGTGCAACCTCTGGGACCGGGCCCAAACCCACCTTGGTGAACAGCCTCCACCACTGCCAGTTACGCAGCTTGAGGTAGGCCGCGCAGTTCCTCTGGATCACCTTCATGGCCGTCAGCTGTTGCTGCCTCTTGGTGAAGGCCCTGGGACAGGGAGGAGTGGGGAGCCCTGAGGAGCCCTGGCTGACCTCAAACACACCTCCCCCTGCTGTCCCCAGCATCTCAAACCTGCACAGGTCGCCCCCACTGTCTCTAGCACAGAGCCCTGAGCAGCCGTATATCACCTGGGCACAGATCCCTCAAATAACCTAAAAGCAAAAGCCTTCCCCAGGCTCACGAGGTGCCCTGGGCTCAGCGCTGGGATCCCACCAACACCCACAGACACAACTCAGTGTTCTAAACACGCTTACAGGGATCCCATGTTTCCTGGTTGGTGCCACCAGAGTTTCTGACAACCCTACTCTTTGTTTTTGTGGAACTGGGGAATTGAACCCAGAGGCATTCCACCTCCAAGCTACACCCACCAGCTGTATTTAATTATTTTATTTTGAAACCATGTCTCGCTAGATTGCTGAGAGTCTGGCTAAATTGTTGAGGCTGGTCTTGAACCTGTGATCCTCCTGCCTCAGCCTCCCAAGGTACTGGGATTGCAGGTGAACACCACCACACCCGGCTCAAACCTATTCTTTCTGTGGTTGGATTTTTTAAAATCTCCAGCCTGGACACCAAATCAGCACTCTTCCTTTTAAGGGCTCTTGGGTGTAAAAAACTGTAGAACAGGGAACAGGTAATGGCCACCATCTTGGCTGCCATGAACGCTTTAAGAATAAAATTGCCCTGGTTATTTTGGAGGTGGGGAGGAGGGCAACAGAGAATTTAGAACTGTCTCTGTCTCCAGTTCAGCCTGTCTCGGAAGCAAGGCCCAGACAGGCCTTCCCCATCTTGGGTCCCCTTGACATGGAGTCAGCTGGACTCAGCCGGGCTCGGTCCGGGAGGTGTGATCTGCACCCAATGGTACCTCACCCTGTAGACACAGGGTCCCGCCACAGCCCCTGCAGTTCTCCTTGGGTGTGGCTTTTGACCCCTCACCTGGTCCCTGGGCTTTGCAAAACAGAGGACTTCCAACACACTGCCTTAGGAATCTCCCTCTGACATGGGGGTACAGATCTGGTCAAATACTCTTTTCACTCACATCTGAGCTTACATCTTTGGAAATGACAACCAGCCACTGTTTGAAGCCCATTTCAGGCATCACCTCCTTTACATCTTATGCACAACTCCATAATATAGAAATAATTGAGCCAGGCGTGGTGGCGCACGCTTGTAATCCCAGTACTTGGGAGGCTGCGACAGGAGGATCACGGGTTTGCGGCCAGCCTCAGCTACTTAGTGAGGCCCTTCGCAAATTAGTGAGACCCTGTTTCCAAATAAAGAATAAAAATAGGACTGGGAGTGTAGCTTGGAGGCAGAATTCCCCTGGGTTCCATCCCTAGCACTACAAGATAATAAATAAGTAAATAAATAAATAAATAAATAAGCAAACAAACAAATAAATTGATGGGAATGATTGCGCTCATGGCTCAGAGAGGTAACGTAATTTGCACAAGGTTCATCAGCAAATAAGTGGGGGCCTGAGAATCCAGGCCCACAGCCCCAGAGCCTGTGGGCTTTACTCCTCTTCCTGCACTCCATGTCTTTAAAGTGGAGGTGTTCCCCACCCCTGACTAAAGCTGCTGCCCCACCAAGGCTAGGTCTTGGGACAATGGCTGCTTTACTTCCTGGCCAGGTAGCCACGGCACATGGCCTGGAATGCCATGATGACGTCGGTGATCTTCAAGTCTCTCTCCTCTTCCAGGTGGGCCAGGACCCCCGTGCGGAAGAAGATTTTGCTCTGCCCAATCCTGTACAAGTTGGGGTCCAGTTCCAGGGCTTTGATCTGCAGGGGGAAGAAGGAGAAGGGCCGCCATTTTCAACTGGGCAGTTATGAAGAGTACTGGAGGAGGGTCCCACCGAAGCGTGCAACCCAACGAAGTCAGGCCTCCTGGGCCGAGGCTGGGGCCGGGCTCACCATGAGGATGCAGGCCTGCTTCCCGTCCATGAAGCCTTTGGGAATGGCGTTCGCGGCCAGGATCTCGTAGCTGGAATCACGACGCAAAAGTCACTGAGTGCATCCTCGTGGCACGCCCCTTGGCGCAGCCCTGTCCCCGCCGCCCCGCCGGCGCCAGCACCAGCCCTGCGGGCTCACCGTTGGCGGAACTCTTGGAAGACGATCCTGTTGGGGAAACCCTGGCGGCAGATGCGGATGCCTTCCAGAACCCCGTTGCACCGCAGCTGCTCCAGCACCAGGAATGCGTCCAGCTTGCCCGACTGCAAAGGCAGAGGGAGCCAGTGACTACTGGGCTGCAGTCAAGGAGCAGCAAGCCCCAAACCTCAGGGCCAGGTGCAGGGATTCATGGAGACACACGGTGCACCCTCTCTGGGTTTCTGTCTCTCCTTTCTTTGGCAACTATTTGTCCCATAATCTCCTTTGTACTTGGTGGTACTAGAGGCCCCTGGCTAGGACTGGGGCTCCTTCCTTACCACTCACCTCCAGCGTACAGCGCCTCCCTCCCACACAGCTAGCTACCCACTTTCCTACCACCACCGTCTATACTGGCCACTTGTCACCATCTCCCACCTACACGACCACAGGAGCCTCCGCCTGGTCTTCTCTCTCCAATCCTGCCCCCTCCCTCCGTCTAAAATGTAAATCTGACCGTGACCTGCTTCTTCTTAACCTCCCAATGGCTTTCTGCAGACAAACTAGTCCCTCCCAACCCCAAGTCCCATTTCTCCCTGATCCCTACCTCACACCGTCACATGTCGGCAATACAAAATGACCTGCACGATGCTTTTTTTCTAAACCCTTCATCTCTTCATCATCTCTCTCCTCTTTTTTGGTGTGTGTGTGTGTGTGTGTGTGTGTGTGTGTGTGTGTGTGTAGTACTAGAGTTTGAGCCTCTGAGCTATACCCCCACCCCTATTTTATTTTTTACTTTGAAACAGGGGCTCACTAAGTTGCTAAGGTTCTTGCTAAGTTATTAAGGATCAAACCTCTGATCCTTCTGTCTTGTCCTCCTAAGTACTGAGATTACAGGTGTGCACCATCATTACAGGTGTGTACCATGCACCATCACACTTGGCTTTTTTTTTTTTTTTTTTTTTGCAGTGCTGGGGATTTGGGGATTGAACCCAACGTTAATCTACCTCTGAGCTACACCGCCAGCCCTATTTTTTACTTTTTATTTGAAAACAGGGTCATACTAAATTATAGAGAGCCTCACTAAATAGCTGAGGTGGGCCACAAACCTGCGATTCTCCTGTCTCAGCCTCCCAAGTCCTGGGATGAAAAGCGTGCACCACCACGCCCAGTGATGCCTGGCTTCTTCTGTATTTTTGCTTATCCCGAGTCCTCAGCCCAGGATGCCCCTCACCTCATACACATACGTCACCAAGTTTATTCTCTGCTGTGGGAGCCTGCTGTGTACTGTAGGGTGGTTAGCAGGCTCCCTGGTCTCTACCCACTACACACCATAGCGGATCCCTCCCAGACACTGTCTCCCAAGCACCTGCCACAAATAGCACTCAATAAGTAGTGCCGGGCGTGATGGCGCACGCTTGTAATCCCCGTGCTTGGGAGGCGGAGACAGGAGGATCGCGCAGGTTCGAAGCCAGCCGCGCGCGCTGGCTTAGGAGACCCTGTTTCCAAATAAAAATGTAAAAATAGGTCTGGGACTGTAGCTCGGAGGTAGAAGGGCTTCCGAGAACCCCAGTACCACTTAAAAAAACAAAAACAAAAACAAAAAAAAACATAAAAAAATAAGTAGTTACTAGAATAGCAAAAGAACCTGTGACTTAAAACTCTGCCCAACAACTCTGTATTGGAACAGTCTCTGGAGACATACACTCTCTCTTATTCTCTTTTTGCCACCGGGAATGAGGACTAGGCCCTCAGTTCAGTCAACCTTCCACCCATGGCCTTCAGGGTTGGTGGGGGCCGGGGCAAGCTCTGGCTTCTCCTCCTGGCCTTCCACCCTGGTTTGTCTCAACACCTCCCAGGTCCCCTCCCTGAAGCCCTCTGATATCCTCCCGCAGGACGTCCTGGCCACTCCAGGCTCTGACATCCTCCCGCAGGACATCTTGGCCACTCCGGGCACCCCAGGCCAGGGCCCCGAGGGGAGGCGGGCCGCACCCTTTTCTCATGGTTGGGGATGATACAGCGCACGAAGTTGGGCGTGGTGTTGCGCAGGGTGGTCATCAGCTTGCCCAGCTGCTCCTTGTACAGCTGCCCCACTGTGCGGAACATGCCCTTCTTGGTCTTGGAGGCGCTGGGCAGCGAGCTCTCTGTCATCTTGGCCATCTGGTCCAGCCCCACGATGCGGTCCACTGCGGGGCACATCACAGGCAGCGTCAGCCTTCAGCCCCTTTCCTCCCGGGGGTCTCCCAGCCCTGCGGCAGGCCCGGGGACCAGGCCTGAGGGGACAGGTGACGGGGGTCTCCTGGGTGGAGAATATTTCCTGGGAGACCCCAGGTCCCCTCTGTGGGCGCCATCCCCAGCTTGAGTCTGGACAAGATGTTCCTGATGTGCGTTCAAGTTTGAGCAGCACTGGTCTAATTGAACCTCTAAGAATGACCCAAGAAAGGCAGGGACTAATATTATCTTTCCAGCTTACTAAAGAGGACACAGAAGCCTAACAAAGTTAAGCAACTTGTCTAAGGTCGCCCAGCTAGTACGTGGCAGGGACGAGACTGGCTGGAATCCTGCCTTCAGTTGGGGATGAAACAGCCACCTGCCTGGTACACCATTTCCTCTAACTCCTGCCCAAGCTCTGACCTCGGGCCTTTCTGGGATCCGGTTATGGGGCCAAGGGGACCCAGGGACCACCATTCAGGACAAGGTTCCCTGTGTCAACACATGCTACTAGCCCGGTCCAACAGATGTTCGGCTCCGCCCCCGGCCATGGGACTCAAGGGCTGCTGGAAGAGGAGGAGGACTGGGGTGTCGGCCTCCAGCTCTGAGCAGCCTGCACATCGGGGAGGCCCTCACCGTCCTTCCACAGGTCAGCCACAAACTTGTCCGAGGAGGCGTTGAGGAGGGAGGTCACGTTGTCATTTAGCGGGTCCATGTTCTTGGTCAGCCAGGCGCTGGCATTATAGTCCACCTGTCAAGGGCCACCCACCAGTCAGACACTAACAGTGGGCCCAGGTGCTCCCAATTCCCCCGCAGGTCCCCTGAGGCCAGAGAGGAAGTGACATTTGTGGCTGCCATGATGATGGGTCTCCATGGGCGCCAAGGAAGAGACTGGAGGAGCCATGCTTTTGGGGACCAGTGGCAGCATCGCTGGGGTGTCCCCACCCACCTAGCACGCTTTCTGGCTGCTCTCCTCCAGAGCCCAGCACAACACCCCGGAGGTAAGAAAGGGCTAAGGAAGGGTTCAATGGCTACAAACCCGTCCCTGACACACCCAACACCCCTCATCCAGAGGGGGGGTCCCACACCCATCCTGGTGTGCAAACATAGGGGCCTCTTTCCTGCTCTGTGATGAAAAAGATTTTTTTTTTTTTTTTTTTTTTTTTTGCGGGTCTGGAGGTAGAACCCAGGGGCATTCAACCTCTGAGCCACACCCCCAGTTCTACTTTTTATTCTTTATTTTGAACATGATTTTTTTTTAACTTGGAGATTTTGATATATGGATCAGAAAAAGTACATTTAAGACTTCTGAACTTCCCGACTTGGACACACACTCACAGGGCCCCACACCTATGTGTTTTTTTGTTTGTTTGTTTGTTTGTTTGTTTTGGATTGAACCCAGGGGCATTCTGCCTCCAAACTTCACCCTCAGTCCTTTTTTTTTTTTTTTTTTTTTTATTTTGAAACAAGGTGTTGCTAAATTGTTGAGGCTGCCCTTGAACTTGTGATCCTCCGGTCTCAGTCTCCAAGTACTGGGATTACAGGCACGCACCACTGCACCTGGCGCCAAGGCTTCAATTTTGTTACCGTGACTGTGAAATGAACTGATGAGGCCACTATGGTGGGCTATTATGGGATGGTCACTGTACTGTGATGGCCAGGCCTGATCTGAGAGGGGACTGGAAAACGCAGGTATGAAGTCAGGAAAAGAAAAGTGCTACTCTAGAGGCTTAAAGGAACATTTACTCCCTTGAATACAAGGTAGGGGTTGGAAAATATTTTATGCTGAAGAGCCTAGAAAAGTAAACACTTCAGCGTGGTGAGCCATCTAATCTGTCACACTCCTCAGCTCTGCCCCTGTGGCATGAAAACAGCCATAGAGGTCATAAAAATGAATGGACATGGCCTGTGTCCCAATAAAACTTTATCTATAAAACCAGGCTGTGGGCCAGATACGGCCCTTGGGCTATAGTTTACCAACCCCTGGTAAAGGGCATTTCATGTTCCCATGATGCAGTGGGAGGGCTGGGGGGGGGGTGATAAGATAGTTCTGCAAACCAAGCTAAGCAATGATTTTTCTTTTTTTTTGGGGGGGAGGGTCTGGGGAGGGAACCCAGGGGCATTTGACCTCCGAGCTATACCCCCTGCCCTATTTTTTATTCCTTATTTTGAAACAGGGTCTCACTAAGTTGCAGAGGTCCTCATTAAGTAGCAGAGGCTGTCCACGAACCACGATCCTCCTGCCTCAGCCTCTCAAATGCTGGGATTGCAAGCGTGCACCACCACGTCCGGCAAGTTATGACTTTCCTACCTTACCCAGGACCCTCAGGAGCCATAAGGCAAGGTGCTGTACACTGACAGCCAGGCCATGATGACGACAGTGATAATGATGTCAACAATGAAGACGAGGACCATCATTGGTTGCCCCAGGTAGAGCAGGCTGGCAATGCCAGGGGGACTTCTGTTAAGCCCAGGAGTAGACTTATTGGTCACCTCATTCCAGTGGCCCTTGTGGCTGGGTTTATCCATAGATTGAAAGACTATCCAAGAAAGGACAGCCCGGCCACTCTTACAGATGCATAGAGGAATCACAGAGGACTGGGGTATCATACATCACTGGGGTGATGTATGACATGCCTTTGGGGTTTCTAGCCAGCCCAAGGGTCCTGCCACCCTGCTCTTCCTCCACTGGCTCCCCCAGGGCAGAGGAAGCTGGGGCTGTGGCAGGTACCTTGCCGGCGTAGTGGATGATGGAGAACTCGGTCCTGTCCTTAAGCTGCTTGGGCTTCTGGAACTTGGGGTGGTTGCCCTGCTCTGAGCACAGCTTCTCCACAAAAGACTTGTCCGTGGCTTTGGGGAACCAGCACTCCTCGTCCAGCAGGGCCAGGACACCGGGAGGGTTGTTCTGTGGAAGACAAATCGGGCCAGCGTCATGGAGGGGCAGGAGGTCGCCGCAGCTTCAGGCTTACCGTGAAGAGCTAAGTGCCCACGCACAACACACAGGCATCCCCAGGCTGGCACACAGCTGCCTACATCCAGGCAGGATATATGTCCCCATGGCCCCATCGCCAAATCTATCCTGGAATCACCCTGTGGCCAATGGGAGTCCTGGGCAGGAAAGGCACCAGCAACAGAGCGTGCTCGCTGCTTCCCCCTCGTGGCCAGTGTGCAACATCACAATGACTACACAAGTCTCAAACCAAAAAAAAAAAAAGTTGTTTTGCTTATTTAAGAATTCATCCAGGGCCAGGCGTGGTGGCGCACGCTTGTAATCCCCGCGCTTGGGAGGCAGAGACAGGAGGATCGCGCAGGTTCAAAGCCAGCCGCGCGCGCTGGCTTAGGAGACCCTTTTTCCAAATATAAAAATGTAAAAATAGGTCTGGGAGTGTAGCCCGGAGGTAGAAGGGCTTCCAGGAACCCCAGAAAAAAAAAAAAAGAAAAAGAAAAAAAAGAAAGAAAAAGAAAAAGAAAAAAAAGAATTCATTCAGGATTCCTTTAGTAAAGCACTTCCTTATGGTCAAGTCAGTCTAATAAGGTGTGAGGAGCACCCCCAAATCTGCACAGGCCATTCACTGACTGGAATGGCCTTTACTCTTTGGACTCTATCCTTTTCCTGACTCCTCTGTCCCAAGTAGGTCTTCTCAAACATTCTGCCTCTGAGCTACACCCTCAGCCCTATTTTATTTTTTATTTTGAAATGGGGTTTCGGTAAGTTGCTGAGGGCCTTGCTAAGTTGCCGAGGCTGGCCTCAAACCTGCAATCATCCTGTCTCAGCCTCCCAAGTACTGGGATTACGGGCGTGTGCCAACACGCCTGGCTCATTCAACCAATATTTATTGCCCGTGTACTTTGCTTGTAGGAGTTTGGGACAAAACAAAAACTCCCACCTTTGGGAATGAATGCAGGGGAGGGGAGAAAGAAAAGGAAGGAAAGAAAAGGAAGGAAAAAGAGGGGAGGGAGGGAAAAAGAAAATAACACCAGGCCCGGTGGCTCATGCTTGCAATCCTAATACTTGGGAAGCCGAGACAGGAGGATCACAAGTTTGCGGCCAGCCTCAATCTGCAACTTAGTGAGAGCCTGCTTCAAAATAAAGAATAAAAAATAGGGCTGGGGGTGTAGCTTGGAGTTGTAGAATACCTTTGGGTTCAATCCCCATAACTGCAAAATAAATAAATAAATAAATATATAAATAAATAAAGTGCCTTGATGAAAAATGTTGGTCGGCGGAAAGTGATTTAACTCACACTCAGTTTACAGCCTTTCGGGATGTGGGGAGCCGCGCACACGGAGGGCGCGGGGTCCGCGCACGTGCGCGTGCACTGCGCGTGCCCGCGGGGGGCCGCTCACCGGACGCTCGATGAGCTCGATGCAGGGCTGCAGGTCGAGGCCGAAGTCAATGAAGTTCCACTCGATGCCCTCGCGCTGGTACTCCTCCTGCTCCAGGATGAACATGGTGTGGTTGAACAGCTGCTGCAGCTTCTCGTTGGTGTAGTTGATGCACAGCTGCTCGAAGGAGTTCACCTGGGTGCGACACGGGGGAGGCACGGTTGGGGGGCTGGGAGCCCCTCTGCCTGGACACCCTTGGAGAGAAGCACCCAAAGGCTGCCTAGAGGTCACCAGAGCTAGTGAGGGGGCCCGCTCCCTGCCACGCCTCGCTGTAGACACTTTTTCTTCTGTGCAGGGATCTATGGATGGACTGACCACAAGAGGCATGTTCTTCTAATTTAACCAGTAGAGAAACTGGCTCAGAGACAGACCGATTCTACAGTCCACACCCTTTGTCTATTTATCAGTCTCAAGACCTCCTTCTCTGAGAGTTTTCCTCCAAAGCATGGGAGCAGGAGCCAGGAACCAGGCTTATATGACACAAAACACAATACTGTAAGGCCTTGAAGATGATGCCTGGCATGGAGGTGACCCTGTGGTTCAGCTCAGGAATGCGTGGAGAAGAGATGTGTTCTTTTCCCCTGCAGTTGCTGAGAGTGTCTGGAGCTGTCCACCTTGAGGGGAGAGCCCACTTAAGAATGCAGTTAAAGCCGGGCGTGGTGGCGCACGCTTGTAATCCCAGCATTCGGGAGGCTGAGACAAGAGGATCCAGTTTCATGAACAGCCTCAGCTACTAGTGAGGCCCTCTGCAACTCAGTGAGACCCTGTTTCAAAATAAAGAATAAAAAATAGGGCTGGGGGTGCAGCTCACAGGTAGAATGCCCCTGGGTTCCATCTCTAGTACTGGGATAAAAGAAAATGAATGGAGCTAATATGGAGGACGGCAGAGGGAGAGACGGCAGATCATGTCCTGCCCATTGCATCCGGCTGCGCCTCTGGCCATCTCTGTCACACAAACCAATGTATTCCCTATGGGTTTCTAGTTCTCGTACGTCTCAAAGTTTCTGAATTTAATCAGGCAGCTTCCTTTCCAAGGGCCAACCACCTGCCTTTCTCTAAACTAATGATTTTTCCAAGGGGGAAACTCATCCTGGAGGACCAAGGCCGGGCTGCCATGATCCCACCAAGCTGCACCTCAAAGATCTCAAATCCAGCAATATCCAGGATGCCCAGGAAGGAAGCCCCTTGCCGGTGGGTCTTGTCCAGGGCTTTGTTCACACGGCTGAGTATCCAGCGGAAAAGGCGCTCGTAGGTGGCTTTGGCCAAGGCCTCTATGGCGAAGTCAGCCTGCAGGGCAGCAAGGAGGCATGGTTATTCCCAATGAGCTGTGTTTTAACATGAGCCGGGTGGGAGGACTGGACTTTTATTCTCCCCCTACCTTTAATCAGTCTTTTGAAAAATAAACAGACCAACAGACAAAAATAAGAAAATCATACAAGCAGCAAGAAAGTAGCAGGGAGCATGGAGAGGTGTAAGGAATGACTGTGTGGATGGAAATCGGGACCGTGGGACCTGTTCCATCCTGGGGTCATTTACAATAGTCAGCCCTGTCTCTGGAAAAGGCACATGGTCATACCCACAGATAAGTCTCTAAGGTCAGACCTTGTACAGATGAGGTGCAAAGGATGAGATGGATGGGTGGGTGGGTGGATGGATGGGTGGGTGGGTGGGTGAGCATATGGATGGGTGGGTGGATGGGTGGGTGAATGGATGTTGGATGATGGGTCAAGGAATATTGGATAGATATATGGACAGCTGGATGGACAGATAGATGAGTGAATGTGTGAATAAGTAAATGGTGTTGGATAGATGGATGTTGGAGGCATGGGTACGTGGATAGATGGATGGATGGATGTGTGGATGAATGAATGGGTAGATGGATGGATAGATGTCGTTTGGTGGGATGGATGGAAAGGATGCGTGTCTGCGTGGATGAGTGTGTGTGGATGGATGGGTGAGTGTGTGAACAGATGGATGGGTAGGTGGCTTGATGGATGCTGGCTGGATGGGTGGATGGATGAATGGATGTGTGTGTAGGCAGATGAATGGGATAGATGGATAGATGGATGGATAGATGTTTGTATGTGTGGATGAGTGGGGGATAGACATTAGAGGGATGGGTGAGTGGATAGATGGATGAGTGTGTGGCTGGGTAGATGGATGGATAAATGGATGAGTGTGGGGATGGATGAAGGATGAATGTGTAGATGGATGGGTAGGTAGATTGATGGATGTATGTTGGTTATATTGGTGCATGGATGATTGCATGGATGGATGGATGGATGGATGGATGGACAGACACATGGATATTGGCTGGATGGATGGGTAGGTGAATACATGGATTGATAAGTGTATGAATGAATGAGTGAACAGATGGACAGATGATGGGTGGATAAGTGGATGGGTGAGTATATGAAAAGGTGGATAGCAGGTGGATGGACAGATGTTGTTTGGATGTACATATGTATGTCTGGATACATATATGCATGGATGGATAAATGTATAGGTGGATGAATGATTTGATGGATTGATAGATGTTGGATGGGTTAGTAGATAGACAAACGAGTGTGTGGCTGGGTGAATGGATGGATGCATGAATGGATAGACAGATGTTGGTTGGATGGATAGATGGATGGATGGGCAGATGGATAGATGGATGGATGGATGGATGGATGGGTGGATGGATGGATGGATGGATGGATAGATGGATGGTGGGCAGATGGATAGATGGATGGATGGGTAGATGGATAGATGGATGGTGGGCAGATGGATAGATGGATGGATGGGCAGATGGATAGATGGATGGATGGGCAGATGGATAGATGGATGGATGGATGGATGGATGGATGGATGGATGGGTAGATGGATGGATGGATGGATGGATGGATGGATGGGTGGATGGATAGATAGATGTTGGTTGGATGGATGAATGGGTAAGTGTGTAGACAAATGAGTGGATGTGCACACAGATGTTGGTTGGATACTTGGGTAGGCTGATGCACAGATAAATATGTGTGTGAACAGATGGGGGGATGGATGTATAAATATTGGATAAATGGAACATCCCCCTGGGACACGTGGTAAGAGGATCATTACCTGTTCTTTTGTCTGAGCTTTCTGTACCACGTCCCGTCCCACTTTTATACGAGGGGTTAGAATGGCTCTGGTGAAATCTGTCACGTTAATGCCCACGAGGTGGCAAACTTTCTGAGCAGCTGGATGAGAAAAAGAGAAAAAGAAATGTCTTGAACAGATCACGAAAGAAAAGGCCCCGTGAGGCCTGGCACCCCCATGGACATCTATGATCCCTGCACACAGGCTGCTCCTGGAAAAGTGGAGCCTGGGGCAGAGAACACGGCTCAACCAAGTCCCTCAAAACCACAGCCACCCGTGTCTTCCTCAAGTGCTTTGCTAAGAGAAAAGTGATGGGGCTGCAGGTGCCCCAGTGAGGAACAGGGTCGGGCAGGTCTAGCCCAACTCCTTGCCCCCTTCTACTTCCAAGTCAGGTGACTTCAGACAAGATATTTAACCTCCTAAAGGCGGGCTTTCCTTGGCTTTATGAAGGGACAGCAATTGGGCACTTTGCTGGGCTGTGGGCAGGACGAGATGAGGTAAAGTGCCTGACATACAGGGACTCTTTAATAGATATTTGCTCTGTTGTTCTAAGATATGCAGGACAGCTTTGCAACAGCAAAATGTGGGGAACTGGACCAATACAACCTGGTGATTTCATGAAATGGGAGACCAAATAGCGGTTTTAGGAACCATCTTGCCATATGTGGAAAATGTAATATACAAGGGGGTCTAATGGGGGCGCACCCTGGGGGAGCTGGGAAGAGGCACACAATATACACCCTGGGCGCCACTGTCTCCTGGAAACCAGGTTTCCTCACAGCTCAGCACCAGCAAGCGTGGGGGTAGCCATGATCTCAGACCAATGTTCTGCTTAGTTGCAGGTGGGGCTCTCAGATTTAGGGGGAAAAACCCAACAGAATTTCAAGTTAAATGTTATTTCAAATAAGGATTTTTTGTGTGTGTGTGGTACTGGGGGTGGAACCCAGAGGCTTTCTACCTCCAGGCTATACTTCCAGACCTATTTTCTATTTTATTTGGAAACAGGGTCTCGCTAAGTTGCTGAGAACCTCACTACGTATAGCTGAGGCTGGCTTAGAACCTGCGCGATCCTCCTGTCTCTGCCTCCCAAGCGCGGGGATTACAAGTGTGTGCCACCACGCCCGGCATAAGGATGCTTTTTAAGTCTAATCATTTCTCAAGTATTACACAGGACATACTTCTAATAAGGTGTTTGCCGCCTCTCTGACATTCAACTTAACTGGACCTCCTGCATTTTCTCTGGCACCACATTTGCAGGGAAATTTGAGGGCAATCTCCCCGCCTGGACCATATGTCCCACGAGAAGTCAAGTCCTGTCTCATTTCCTGCTGTGTTTAGTGCCTGGCTGGTAGTTGATGCTCAACAAATATTTGTAAACAAATGAGTGGAGGGTTTCAGGTCTGGACCACCCTGATTTGGGAACTTTCCACTGTAGGGTCTTCAGCAGTAGGAAGTTTGAAAAAGGAAAGATCAGTGATAACAACCTAGATTAACTGTTAATATCCCAGATACCCTCACCCAGAAATGCAGTAGGCCCCCTTACCATGGGGCATGTGTCCTAAGACCCCCCAGGGGACAGTATGGACCCCTCCATACACCATGGCTTCTCCTATACTTATATCCCTATGATAAAGTTTAATTTATAAACTGGGCATAGTATGAGGTTAACAACAATGATTAATAGTAAGATAGAAGAATTAACCCAAAGCAGGGCATGGTGGCACCGCCTGGAATCCCAGGACTTGGGAAGCTAAGATAGGAAGATGACAGGTTCAAGGACAGCCTCAGCAACTTAGCAGGACTGAGCTGAGCAACCTAGTGACACCCTGTTTCTAAACAAAAAACAAACAAACAAACAAGAGCTGAGGTGTAGCTTGGAAGTAGAAGGCCCTTGGGTTCTATCCCCGATACCACACAAGCACAATAAAGAATCATTAAGCCAGGCATGGTGGCACATGCCTTTAATTCTAATACTTGGGAGGCTGAGACAGGAGGATCACAGGTTCAAGGCCAGCCTTCACGACTTAGCAAGACCTTTAGCAACACAGTGAGGTGCTGTCTCAAAATAAAATAGGGGTAGGCGTGTAGCTCAGAGGTAGAGAATCTCAGAATTCAATCCCCAGTACAACCAAATTTAAAAGTAGAATAATTATATAATAGCAGGTTGCAATACAAGTTACATGAATGTGGGCTTTCTCCCTCAAACTCTCTTCTTGCACCAAACAATATCTTCAGACCACACGTGACCACAGGGGGCTGGATCCAAAGACTGAGACCCTGGGTAAGGAAGACTGGTGACCGGCCGGGACCGGCCGTCTCACCTCACAGCCATCTGTTCCTGGGAAAGGGCGGCAAGTACCTGTGTTATCTGGCATGGACGCCTGGTCTGTGTTTCTTTCCTTCTTGAAGACAATATTTCCAAGCTGTAGGACAGATGACACCACCTTCAGTATGGCTGAGGGGAGAGAAGAGCAGACCAGATGCAGCATCAGCACCAAAATGCTCAGAGGTTTGCACCTAAAAGTCACTGGGCCCCCAGAGCCAGCCATGCGGCAGGGACTGGTGAGCCTTAGCCCATGGACCAAGTGTGGCCCACTGACCGCTGTTATAAATAAAGTTTTATTGGGACACAGCAATACTCATTCATTTATTAAACCATGGGTGCTTTCGTGTTACATTGGCAGAGTTGAACAGCTGGAACAGACTTTGCATAGCCCATAAAGGCTAAAATACTTACTATTAGCTGGGCATGGTAGAACATGCCTGTATTCCCAGTACTTGGGAGGCTGAGGCAGGAGAATTGCAGGGTCAAGGTCAGACTCAGCAACTTAGTAAGAACCTCAGAAACTTAGTGAGAACCTCAGAAACTAAGTGAGACCCCATTTCAAAATAAAAAATAAAGTGGGCTGGGCTATCTGGCCTTTACAGAAAATGTCTATCCCTTCCTGCTACAGAGAGCGATGAGGGTGAATGAGCTACAAGTATGAGCAATGAAATTGATGTATCATGATACCAATGTGAACAAGGTGCCAAGTGAAAACAAGAACACACTGTAGAGAATAGTAGGGTTGAGAGCAGGAAAAACTAATCCACACTGTTGGAAGCCAAATAATGGCTATCCTTGACTGGGGGAAGCTGCTGGAAGGAGTGTGGGGAGCTCCTGGGTGATCAGGTGCAAGTACCACAGGTTATAAGAATTTACTGAACTTAGGGTGTACCACTTAGGATATACACTATTTTCTAAATGTATGTCACATATATACCAATACAAGGGTGTTTAAAAAAAATCCCTGTGCTTCTTAACATACCCCACTGGGTGTACAAAATGCTCATTTTATATACCCAATGCCAAGGTGAAGAAGGTGGACATTTTTTCCCCACTGTTGTCCAGGTGTCTTCAGATAGAAATACGGTGTTCCCAGAATACTTGGAATCTTCAGACTCCATACTCAGTCCACGTTGCTGCTAAAATGGGTTCAGTGTAAGAAATGCTTTCAACACCATGAATTTTTGGAGAGTTTGGGGGGCTGCCCTAATCATCTTAGGATTCTCCAAGCCTCACCCAAGGTCCACATACACATGGTAAGGGAGGAAGGAAGGAGTGATGGATGGATGGATGCATGGATGGGCAGATGGATGGATGCCGGATGGATAGATGGATAGATGAACATAAGATGAGCAGAGGAGGATGGATGGATGGATGGACGGATGGATGGACGGACGGACGGACAGGTGGGTGGAGGATGGATGGAGAATGGGTGCAAGACGGGTGGGTGGGTGGAAAGCGGGTGGACACACAGGGAGAAGATGCATGAGGGAATGATGGGTGGGTGGGTGGAGGAGGGACGAGTGATTAAGACACAGCTTGGCTTAGCTGAACTCAGGAGCACTGTCATGCAGAGTTCTGGCTTCCAGGCGGTCCTGGCAGCCCCTGCCTCCTTGGGATCCTCAGGCTACACTAGCACTTGCAAAGCCCTCTGCAGAGCTCCCCGCTCACCAGAGGGTCCTGGCCCAGCTCAGCTGGAGAAAGGTCTAGCTTCTGACTGTTCCCTGCCACAGAACTTTTCTCCCCTGAAGGAATGAAGCTGCAGCTGGCGGGGCACTGCACAGACAGCTCCTCTTAACAATAACACCCTAAAAGGGGTGTCGGCCTCGCCCCAGGGCTGCCTTGTGGCCAGAGCATTCTGTGCTGCGAGTGGCTGTCCTGGGCACGGTGGTTCTGGGCATCCTTGGCTTCCGACCACTAGATGGCAGTAGTGTCCTTGCCCTGGAGTTGTGCCCCACCAGGAATGTCTGCAGATACTGCCGGGCATCCCCTGAGGGACGAACTCACCCCTCTTGAGAAACCCTGGCGCAAGGGCAGAGCAGATGGACGGGGATGGTGGGGACTCAAGAGGCCCCCAGCCCATACTGCCCCAGGGAGCGCCGCGCCCAGTGTTGCCAGAACTTCTGACCTTTCCGAAGATGATGCAAACCCAGATTTTTATGTGAAATCTGTCCCTGTTTAAATGCTAGAAGCCAATTTTAAGTTATTTTCGAAGGCTGTAGTAACCAGAGCATCTAATAGGCTTATGAGCCACCCGTGTGTGTGTGTGTGTGTGTGTGTGTGTGTGTGTGTGTGTTTCGCTGGGGATTGAAACCAGGAGCATTCTACCTCTGAGCTATACTCCCAATCCTATTTTATTTCTTATTTGCCAACAAGGTCTTACTGAATTGTAGAGGGCCTCCCTAAGTAGCCAGGGCTGGCTTTGAGGTTCTCCTGACTCAGCCTCCCAAGTACTGGGATTACAGGCATGTGCCGCCACGCCCAGCTCCAATTGTTACTCTTCAACTAAACCTATACTGAATATCCTGGTACCTTAAGGGGGAAAAGAAAGATTTAGCAAATGCTTGGCACACACAGCAAGCACTTAAATCATTATTTTTGTTTTTTTAAAGCAGGATTAGAAACACAACTGACCTGTTTCTCAAATAAAACAAACCATACTTAGGGAGTCCGGGGCATTAGACTCTGCGGTGGGAGCCTGGCCAAAAGCCACAGACACTATCCATTTGTCATCTGGGTCCTAGAACCTTCTTTTTCCGGACTGCAGGTTGTCTCAAAGGAGCTGTCCCTCCCTGTGCACCGAATTTCAACAATCAGCCATATTCTGGGGCTTCCAAGGGGCGTGGGAAGGGAAGAAACTTTTCCACAATCTTGCCCTTAGTGTTTCCAAAACAGATGACCCTCCAAGGCCGAGCCACGTCCGACCCAGAAGGACAAATGTTTCCAGAAGCGCAGTGTCCAGACCAGGACTCTCTCCCCCAGCTGCCCGTGTGTTTCTTGGCCATGTGGTGAATGATATTGGTCAATACTGGCCTATGGGCAGAAATGCCTTCCCGGGAAAGCTTGGCAAACCTGCCCTCTCGTCAGCTGCTCTCCTTCCCTTGGCCTGATCCTAAGGAGGCTGGCATCTCCACCTTCAGCTCCTAGAGGCGTCTACCCTGCCCTGGGCTTCCAGCAACCCTGCTCTACCCACGAGCTCACAACATGCACATCGGCCCAAGCCCACCAATCAGAGCCGAGGAGACCCGTTCAGAGACATAAACGGGAATATAAATCCACAGGACTTGAGCGCCAAGAGACCGCCATCAGGCTTCCACAGTTGTTGTGTGATGGTGGAGGGGAAACCAGGTTCTAGAGAAACTGAGTCCTGCTGTCCCCAAAAGCAGCAGCCCCAAAAGTCTTCATGTTATGAGTGGGCTGCTTTCCTTCTTACGTAAGCCAATTTGGGTCCCTTGCAAGTGAAAAAGCCCTACCTTAGCCTTAGCACCTTTCTAGAACACAAACAAAACACCCACGGTAGAACCCATTTTCCTCCAACTCTGTGTGTGTGTATGTGTGTGTGTGTGTGTGTGTGTGTGTGTGTGTGTGTGTGTTACTAGAGACTGAACCCAAAGACATTCTACCTCTGGGCTACACACCTTGCTTCTTATTTTTGTTTTGAAACAAGGTCTCACTAAGTTGGTGAGGCTGGCCTCAAATCTGCAAATCATCCTGTCTCAGCCTCCTACCACCACACCCAGCTCAACTGTGTGTGTGTGTGTGTGTGTGTGTGTGTGTGTGTGTGTGTGTGTTACTGGGGATTGAATTCAAAGACATTCTACTCTCTAGATACACCCCAGCCTGATTTTACTTATTTGAAAAAAGGGTCTCATTAGGTTGCTGAGACTGGCTTTGAACCTGTGATCTTCCTGTCTCAGCCTCCCAAGTACTGGGATTAGAGTCATGTGCCACCTTGCCTGGCTTGTTTTTGTATGTTTGTTTTTTTAGGAGGTGAGCAGAGGGCCATCCCTCGTGACCCCTAGTGTGGACACCCACCTAGCTGCTCCTCGTCATTGAAGCCCATGATGGACATGGCCTCCAGCGTCTCCTGGAACATCTCGTCGTCCTGGGCAGCGGGGATGGGCACGTAGCCGTTGGAGAGAAATGTGTAGTTGTTGAAACCCTCCAAGAGCAGGTCACCTGGGAGGAGAAGAGGAGGATATAGTGAAGAAGATGCAATGACTTTCAGTAAACAGGGGCCTGGAGAATTCCTTTCCCTGCCTCCAGGCGTGGATGGTGTAAGCCCTCCTCTTACATCAGCATGTAGACGGCCTCATGCCACCATCAGACTCCTACGCGAGGCAGGTTGTGTGCGGCTCCAGGTGCGTAGCAGCCGAAATCCAGCCTCGAGTCCCAGCTAAGCTGCAACCCGGGACGGGAGCCCGGCTACCTGGAGGACCCACCTGCCTTAGTCTCAACTTCCTCCTGGACAAAGCTGGACAAAGTCTCAAGTTCCTCCTGGACAAAGCCGTCTGAAGAGTAGATCTTTTTGTTGTTCTATTAGTTATATTTTTACCCCAAATCATGTGCATGGAGTTTCTAAAATCAATTATTACTGAAAGTTTTATAATAAAAAATACCTTCATGTCCATTCTCTACTATATCAACCCTACAAGAAACATTTTTTATCTTTTAGCTGTTTCTTCTGGTAGTTACCACTATCGCAAAATATAGTATGCTTACTATATATAATACTATACATAGCACCTTAGACCATACCATAATATACGGTATGCTATGTATAATATATACTGTAGCCTATAATATACTGCTATACTATAGTACAACACACAATACATAGGATAATCTGTGCTATTATACATGATAGGCTATTTCTGGGTTTGACACGCTTAGGTATACTGTGCTGACTTCCTGCTTTGGGGGAGGAAGATTTAATTCTCTCACGCCACCTTTCCTTTCTTCCAGCTATTTGTAGTTGAACAAGTAGATAAGCCTTATATCAAGGGAGGGCAAATCTGGCCCACTGGTTGTTTTTGTAAATAAAGTTTTATTGAAACACAGCCACTCCATTTCTTGTCTGCTTTCAGGTTATAACAACAGAGCTGAGTAGCCACCACAGGATCCATATGGTCGTCAAAATCTAAAACATTTACTATCTGGCCCTTTAGTGAAAATATTTGCTAATCCTTGTTTCTATTTTAGCTCTATTAAGGATTGTTCCTGCAAAGCCATGTTCTTTTGTGTGTATGTGCATGTGTGCGCGCGCACGTGTGTGTGTGTGTGTGTGTGTGTGTGCGTGTGTGTGTGCGTGTGCTACTAAGGATTAAACCCAGGGGCCTTCTACCTCTGAGCTATACCCCAGCTCTATTTTATTTTCATTTTGAAACGAGGTCTTGCTAACTTGCAGAGGGTCTCGCTAAGTTGCTAAGAATGTCCTCAGTCCTGCGATCCTCCTGTCTCAGCCTCCCAAGTAATGGGGTTACAGATGTGAGCCACCATGCCCGGCTACAAACTCATAGTTTGTCCTGGTTTCGCCTTTTTCCTAGAAATTTACTATCGCTTTCTTTCTCTTGGCTATATATGCTTTTACAACTCCTTCAAGACAGCAAGATTCCTCTTCCAAATCCATCTTTAATTAGGCTGGATTTGAAATACTTTTAGGGAGACATCAGCGAGATACTTTTCTTGCTAAACCCAGGTCTTTTATGGGTCAGGTCACTTGGAAGCGACTAGATAAACTCAAGGTTAAAGGGGCCCAAAGCACCAATTAACTTGAGCGCTTGGTAAGTGGAATCCCTGATTCAAGTCACACGGACTCGGGCCTCAGCCAAGACTTCATTACGTGCAGTACGGAGGAGTTAAAAGGACTTCATTCTCTCTGAGCCCCTGGCCTCTCCCAGCTCTATCTATCATGGAGAATTCAAATGGCCCCAGGAATGTTAGCCATTGGCCTTATCCTTGACCAATTTCTGGAAGACCAGAGGCAGAGCGCAAAACCAGAACCCAACTTCCCAGACCGCCAAATGGTTATAGTTTCAAACACGGTCTCGCTAGGTTGCCGGGAGTCTCGCTACGTTTCTGAGACTATCCTCGCGCCTGTGACCCTCCCGTTTCAGCCTCCCGGGTACTGGGATTATAAGCATGAGCCACCACGCCCAGTTTAAGGATTGAGATTTAAATCACACACGATTCTGCCCTTCGTGACAGAGTCCTGCAATACACCCACCACAGCGAAGATGAGGTGCACGTATCTTTGTGGTAATTTCCTAAACCAAAATACTTAACCCGGGGCCATGAAACTGATGGAAAGCAACATTTTATATTGTTTTCATAACATTTTAGACTTAATTACTAGGATGCAGGCTCTACTGCAAACCTGTAGCCGCTGCCATAGTCCTATTATCGACAATTGTTTGTATATATATATATATATATATATATATATATATATATATTTTGTGTGTGTGTGTGTGTGTGTGTGTGTGTGTGTGTGTGTGTGTGTGGTACTAGGGATGGAATCCAGGGCATTCTATCTCCAAGCTACACCCCCAGCTCTATTTTATTTTTTATTCTGAAGCAGGGTCTTACTATAAATTGCAGAGGGCCTCACTAAGTTGCTGAGGCTGGCCGCGAACCTGTGACCCTCCTGTTTCAGGCTCCCAAGTGCTGGGATTACAAGCACGTGCTCCAAGCCCAGCTTGTATATTATTTTAAGAGTTGTATTGGAATGTGACCACCAGTTACAATTTCCGGCTGGAACTTGGTATATGGCATACCACGTTTGTATGAAGAAAATGTTTCCCACGGTGAAGCCTGGCAAGCCTCAGTCCTCTGCCTGTTTTGGGAAATAAAGTTTTATCTCAACATAGCTATACTACATTGGTTCGTGAACAGCCTGTGGCTGTGTTTGCACGACAATGTCAGAGTTGACAGAAGCCCCAAAATTTATTGTTTGGCCTTTTATAGAAAAAAGGTTGAACTGGGCACAGCAATCCATGTATCTGGGAGGCTGAGACAGGAGGGTCACAGGTTTAAGGACGGCCTCAGGAAGTAGTGAAAGTCTCATCAACGTAGCGAGAGGTTGGTTTATTTTTTCAAAATAAAAAAATAATAAAATAGGGGTTAGCTTGGAGGTAGGATGCCCCTGGGTTTAAACCCTAGTACCACCATAAATAAATTTGTTGACATCTGTCCTACAAAGGCCACCTCAAAATCTTCAAAACATGTGTAATGAAAAGTCCTCGATTCCACTGTGCCCTCGAAACCCTTCTAAAATCAGAATGCACTGTGTAGACTTGCAAGTGTTATAAGCTGACAAAGTACAGGTTGTATGTAATTCGATTGGACTTGGTTAATGACCTAACGTCTAATGGTGTCCTAGGTCACATAATAAGTGCTCAGTAAACGATCACGAGCCACGTGGGCTCCGCGGACGGAGGCGAGGCGGCGCACCTGTCACCCGCAGGCATTCCTCTCTCCGGAGCATCTCTGCTCTCTTAGCTGGTCACTCACCCTGCACCCCAACACCGGCCACCACCGGTGACTTACTTTTCATCTTCTCCTTGGCTCCAGCAAGCAGGTAGTAGAAGATGTGGAACGTCCTCTCGTCTCTGGCTTGGCGGATGGCCCGCGACTTCTCCAGCAGGTCTGGTTCGGGAGGAGTTAAGGATTCTGGGGAGAGTGTGAGCGTTCCACTCACAGCCCAGCCTCCCTCACTCCGCCATATCCTGCCAGTGTCTGGAGGAGACATCTCCAGCTGGACGGGGCTCCCCAGAGAGCTCTGGAGGGCTGGCTCGGAGCTGGGCAGGGCCGGCCGTCCTGCCCGCTCCCCACGGGCCGACCACCTCGCGTTCTAACTTCGGCCATTGCTCCTGAGACAAATGATAGTCCTGGTGTTGCTAGCAGATGCCAGGCCCCAGAAAGAAGTAAAAGAGAACGAAGCAGAAAAAGAAAATCATAAAGGATGAAAATAAGCCGGGTGTGGTAGCACACACCTGTAATCCCAGCACTTGGGAGGCTGAGACCGAAGAATCAAAGGTTCAAAGCCAGCCTCAGCAACCTAGCAAGGCTCTGTTTTAATATATTTTCTATATGCATATATACATGTATATATTTAAACACGGGAATAAAAAGTCTCAGGATGAAGGGCTATCATAGGCCCCTGAGAGTGAGATGTTTCCCCGGCAGCCATTGTCCTAGCCTCTTCTTTAAAATGAGCCCTCTTTGGGCATCTGATAGTAAAGCAATGATGCCCTCCCTGACCCGTGTACCCTGTGCCGAGTGCGTGACACACGTCACCACACGTGAGCCTTGCCCGCCGCCCCAGGGTGAGATGCAGGTATTGTCTGCATTCCCAATACCAGGAAACTGAGGCTCAGTGTAACACGTCGGGGACCTGGGACAGGACTGGAGTCACCTTGAAGAGACGCCGCTCCCTCCTCCCAGAATGGGGCCCAGGAATAAATGAGATATTATGTGCCAAGGGCCCCGGAGTGAGGCCAGCTTGCCACGCCCCTTTCGTTGGGCTGGTGATTGTAAACCCAGCAACGGTGCCAAAGCCTCTCTTCCCAGGAAGCCCTTGAGTTAGGGAGCTCTGGAACCTTCCACCTCTCGGGAAGACCACGGTATCCTAAACATTCTATGCCACCCTCTGGTCCCGGCGTAGCCCATGGTTACCCCGCAGCAAAACACACCGACCTTGTCCTACCGGGGTGGTGAGGAGAAAGAGCCCGCCGACGCGGCTCGCAGGGGCCCTGGGTGCTGGGTGCAGACGAGGCCCGCGGGCTCAGATTAGACAGGGGCCTGGGACGTGGTGTGGCGGGACGGGGGACCACGACCTGGCCCAGTGGCGCTGGGACAGAGAAGAAATGGCTGTGTGTGTATGCGTGTGTGTGCGTGTGTGTGTGTGTGTGTGTGTGTGTGTGTGTGTGTGTGTGATTAGGGATTGAACCCAGGGCATTCTACTTCTGAGCTAGACCTCCGCTCTATTTTACTTTTTTATTTTTGAAACAGGATCTGTGGGTAGGTTGCTGAGGACCTCACTAAGTTATTGAGGCTGACCTCCAACCTGTGATCCTCCTATCTCAGCCTCCTAAGCTCCGGGGTTACAGGCTTTACATCGGCGAGGCGGGCGCCACCTGATGCCATTCCACTGGTGAGGCACAGAGAGGCGGAGGAACTGGCCCAACGCTACTCAGCTGGAGCGAGACCCAGCAGGAATGGACGCAGGTGGCTTGGGCTCAAGCCTGGGCCCACCTTTGTGTCCCCCTGCACCACAAGGCCAGTCAGAAACAGACCCTGGAAGAACTCAAGGGCCTGGGGAGGGAACCCTGCCTGGGCCCCTGGGCTTTGGGCAGGAGGCTGGGGTGCTGAGGGGGATCCCCCGCGGCCCAGGCTCAGCCATAGGATACACGTCTCGATGTTGGCTCCCACGATGTAGCCGGTGACGTCAAAGTTGATGCGGATAAACTTGCCCTGCCAATAGGAAGACAGTCACAGGTGGCCGGCCCCATGTCGCGGGGGAAGGGGGGGGCTCAGGGAGCCTTTTGGGGGGCCATGGGGGATGGTTCTTGAAAATACTCAGAGCCTCGCGGGCCTGCCTGTCCCAAGGAACTGCCAGGGTCTGCAGAGTCGGGGACAAAGGAACTCTTAAAGCCCTCTCGGGGCGGTGTCCCCCCCCCCTCACAGCCTAAGCCCTTGGCGGCCGGCCCTGTGTGCAAGGTGGGGAAACTGCGCCGGCCCCCTGTGGAGTGAGCCTCCTCTGTGGGACAGGTGAGCAGAAGCGGGGCTCAGGGGCAGCCCCCCCTCCACCCCACCACCCCGTCCACGCACTGCCTGGGATGTCCGGCAGCGGGAGGAGGCCATGGCTCTGACCCCAGGGCTCCCGGGAGACCTTCCCTCGGAGAGGACACGCCCCCTGCTCCCCGCCTGCTCCATCACTCCACCCCTTCCTCCTTCTCAGCAGGTGACAGAGGGCGCGGTCCTTTTCCACACCAGGCGCATCATAAATGCTCAGTAAATATTAAGTGAATTAGGAATGTCAAATGCCTAACTGTATCTCATATGTGACGGATGCTTCATGAATAATCATCCAGTGAATGAAGAGCAGGGCCCTTGGGAGACCACGGGGTCAAGACAGGACTAAAGATGCCCAGAAAACTGCCGCTGCTTCGCACAGCTCCGCCCCTGCAGGCTGGCACTGCCCACACACATACGCCCAGCACTCTCAGGCAGGGGCGACACCAGGGGGACTCGGGCCTTTTCCAGAAAACCTGCCCGGCTCTGCTACTTACAAATCGTGAGGAGTTGTCGTTCTTGACAGTTTTGGCGTTGCCAAAAGCCTCCAGGATCGGGTTTGCTTGGAGAAGCTGCTTTTCCAGCTCACCCTAAAAGTCATTTGCAGCTTGTTATTAGAGACGGCAACCCGGGTCCTGACAGTCCAGCCCAGACAGGTGTTACTGACTGCCAGGTCCCCTTTATCTCTTGCCCCTCTCGGACCCCTGACGATAGCGGTCAGATTTACTGGCCGGTTTCAGAAGAACTTTCTGATAGCCAGGACTTCTGTCCCTAGGAAGACTCCTTTTTCTACGATAAAGACCTGCTCATCTGCACACCACCGGGACATCATTTATGTCCTAGTAAATGGTGCCCCAGAGCTGCACCGTGCACAGTGGACCCCACCGTAAGACAGCCCTGCTGCAGCTCAGGTCTAACGGGCTCACGATGCCCCCCCTTCTGCTTGCACTTAAACAGTTGTTTTTTTTTTTTTTCACGTTGCAATGTTTTTTGCATCAAGACTGGTTTTCTGACGTCTCCTATGCAACACAAGTCAGGAGGGTGCAAACTCCGCGGGAATCCTTTCTCCTGGCTGCAGAACCAAGCTTCCAAGCAGGTTGCCTGAGCTCCATTCATGGGGTTAAGTGCAGCTGAGGCCCTGCACGGCGCCGCCCCCCGCAGGACTCCTGTGCGCAGAGGCAGTCAGTGCCCAACCATGGTAGCAAAGGGCCGACCAAGCAAGTCAAGCCGGGGAAGCAGAGGAGCTGCTGGGGCGGCGGCTGCAGCCTGGCCCCGGCCGCTCTCGGGGACGCGCGGGGCTTTCTCCTCGTCCTCCTTCCTGCCTCTTCCTCCCCTCTCAGGCTGTGGTGCAGGTTGAACAGGAGCGGAGAGGTGTCTGGCAGGGAGGCCCTGGACACGCCTGCAGCATCGTCCACAGGGCACAGAACAAGAAGCTCCTAGTTATCCTTGGGGTTGTCTGTTCCCAGGCCCACGTCCTCCCAGGAGCAAAACCCCGGTCGCAGGGGCCCGCCAGCCCGCGGGGAACTGTCCTGACCTCTGACTCTGGAGACAGACAAGGGACGTCACGGCTTCCCTTGGCTAGCAGGAGGAAGACTAAAGACATGGCTTCTGTCTGTCTGCACAAATCTGGGTTTCCAATGGTTCCCACCCCCAAAGCTGCTCATCTAGGGTAAGGATCCTATCAAGTGGGGAAGGTCCCGCCAGGAGAGCTTTAAACACGGGAACTCGCTTGATGCACTAGGGCCCAGAGAGGTAAGTGCTTTGGCCAAGGTCACGCAGGCGCACAGCGCAACACAGAATTGGCTTCTCTCCTCTGGTCTGCAATACCATCGCCTAGCGCCGTGCTAGGATGGATTGCACGTGCTCTCTCTAGGTGCCACAGAAGCCCCCTGGGGTCTCCTCCAGGGTGGGGCCCATGTGCCGGCCTCCCAAGCTCTGTGTTAGAGACGAGTTCACACGCGCAGAGGTCTCAGGGGACCAGGCCGCATGTCGCCGCGTAGCCCGGGCCTTACCATCCACCAAGCTCGTGCATCGCGACCGCGCAGCTGTGTGTGAGCCGGGGTCAAGCGACCAGCATGCAGGAGACAGGCACACACTGCACTCGCATGCACGAGGACACACGGGTGCACGGGGCGGGGCCGGGGCAGACTGGGGATGGCGGCAGGGTCGGGGCACGCCATAGCTGTGCCGTGGAGCCTCGGGCCTGGCGGTCCTAAAGCGCTCAGCCAGAGGGATGGATGTCTCGAGGTCGTTCGGGTCAGGGGTACCAGGGGTGGACACACTGGTGGGAAGGGTGGGGGGCTTGTCTGAATTGGGGAGTCCATCCCGGGCTGGGGCACAGGCTGAGGGGTTCCCAGGGGGTCCCTGCAGGCAGCAAATGTGCCCAGACCCCGTTACTCTGGCATCAGAGTCCCACAGGACGAGGTGTCGGGGCGTGTGTCCGTTTGGGTCATGGACCTCGGGGGCCTGTCCCATCCTCTCAACAGTCGGGGGACTTGGGGGTGCAACAGGGTCATGCAGATCTAAATCCACTCCGTGCCTCCCGTCCACACCAGGAAAACACTCTCATTTACTCACGTAGGCAAAAGATGGGCCTTGCTGTGGTCAAAGGACACGGTATGAAACAAACGTCAGTATTATTGCAATTACACGCACATCGGGAGCTGGGGAGGAGCGGCTTCAGCCCCCCTCCATGGCGTGGACGTCCCACAGCTGGGCCAGCTCCTTCTTCTCTCTATTCCTCCCTCTTCCAGACATTTCAAAGTGTTTTCATAATTGTTGGGCCAGGATGGACTCCTTAAAACAGGACCCAGTGCCTGAGGTCTGCTTACCTCTGCAGGGGAGGCCCTTGATAAACACTAGCTGTTATTAGTGGGCATCCTTTCTTTCTCTTTGGTGCTGGAGATCAAATCCAGGGGTGTTCTACCTCCAAGTTGTACCCCCGGCTCTTTTTATCTTTGTTTTGAAACAGGGTCTCACTAGGTTTCTGAGGGTCTCGCCGAATTGCTGAGGCTGCCCTCGAACGTGTGATCCTCCTGTCTCAGCCCCCCAAGTCCTGGGATCACAGCCGTGTGCCACCACACCTGGCTAATGAGCATCGTTTCTTATTTTTAACTGCATGGGGTAAGGGGAGGCAGAGGGAGCTGTGTTCTCCCGGCACGCTGGGGCTGTCTGTCCCTACACACTGGCTAGAAGCCAGCGTGTTGGCCACTCCTCTGACACGCCAGGCCTGGGTCCCTGCACATGTTCTAGGAAGAAAGGTACCTAAAGCTACCACCCCGGGGCCTCCAAACAAGCTGGTCTGGTGGCTCCCAGAGCCAGCCCTGAGGGGCCGAAGCAAGATCCAAACTGGCCGGAAGCCGTGCCACGCCGCGCCGGGGTCAGAGCGCCCCTCTACCATCCTCCTGTCCCCCGACTGTAGGCCGAGGTCCGGAAGAGACGTGGGCCACTGCTCTTCCCTCGCCTGGGACAGAGGGGGCGAGGCAGGGGAAGAGGAAGAGGCCCACCAGGGACACTCCAGGAACCTATTCTTCTCTTCTTCGCTGGCCCCCGGTCCCACTAGTTCACTGCAATTCCTTTGGAGGATTTCTTTCTTTTTTCTTTTCTTTCTTTTTTTTTCCTTGCGGGTTTGGGATAGAACCCAGGGGTATTTGACCTCCGAGCTACACCCCCTGCCCTATTTTCTTTTGGGGGGGGTGGTACTGAGGATCCTGGAAGCCCTTCTACCTCCGGGCTATACTCCCAGACTTATTTTATATTTTTTATTTGGAAACAGGATCTCTTAAACCAGCGAAACTGGCTTCAAACCAGCATGATCCTCCTGTTTCCACCTCCCAACTGTGGGGATTACAAGCGTGCGCCACCACGCCCGGCTATTCTTTATTTTGAAACCGGGTCTCACTGAGTGGCAGAGGGCCTCACTAAGTAGCTGAGGCTGTCCGTGAACCGCAATCCTCCGGTCTCAGCCTCCGGGATGCTGGGATGACGAGCGTGCACCACCATGCCCGGCTCCTTTGGAGGTTTTCTATGGGCCCTCTCTCTATTTGTGTCCCAGCTCCACCACTACAGGGTCACAGCTCCCCCTGGGCCTCGTCCCAGCAGTGTCCCGCACAGAGCAGAGCCTGAATCCACGGCCCAGGGCCCCTCCGAGTGTCCCCAACATCTTGTCATCCGGGGGCCAGTGACACAGAGGATGGCACAAATCCAAGGTGTGCCTCCAACCCGGGGGCCTCAGGGGTTCACTTAAAGGAGGCGCTCCTGGCCGGGGTGATCGTGTCCGGCCCCGGGCCACCTGACGGTGCCTGGAGACATTTTGGGACATCAGGGCTGGAGGGGACACGTGCTTTGTGTATCCAGCAAGTGGAGGCCAGGGGTTACAGATGACTGTCCCGCAGCGCACAGGGCCCCACGACAGAGCTGTCTGGTCCAAAGGGACAATGGAGCCTGGTGTGAGCGGACCCGAGTGGCGGGAGAGGGCTGGCTCCCGGCCCCTTGGGACACCGAGTCCAGGGAGCTGGCCGCCCTGGGGAGAAGCCGCGGGCCTGGGTATGTGGCGCTCTGACGGCAAGACCGCCACGGGACCCGCCACTCACCGTGATACTGGTGTCCTTCTTGCCCTTGTGGGAGGACGCCACCACGGCCAGGTACTGGATCACCTTTTTGGTGTTCTCTGTCTTGCCGGCTCCAGACTCACCCCTGAAAGACACGGGGACGGTGACCCCCCCAGAAATAACCCGGGTGGGCGCTCCTCCTGGGGTGACCGCCCAACAGCTCCACAAACTGGAGCCATAATGGCCATCGCTGCCATTCCCTGGGAGGGGAAACTGAGGCTCCCGGAGGGGCGCAGCTTGCCCAAGACAGCCTGGCAGGGGCCGAGCTGAGACTCACGCCTGGGTCTAATAGTCAATCGACGACGCCTGGGAGATGTGGGAATGGATTCGGAAGAGGAGGGTGGACAGAGCAGCCACGTTTTGCCGTGAAGGTCCAGACTTCGGTCTGTGTGTGTATGTGGGAAAGAGGTGGTGGTGGTACTGGGGATTGACTCCAGGAGCGCTCTACCACTGAACTAAATCCCTGGGTGTTGCCGGGCGTGGTGGCGCACGCTTGTCATCCCCGCGCTTGGGAGGCGGAGACAGGAGGATCGCGCAGGTTCGAAGCCAGCCGCTCTGGCGTAAGGGACCCTGTTTCAAAAATATAAAATAGGTCTGGGAGTGTAGCCCAGAGGTAGAAGGGCTTCCAGGAACCCCAGTACCACCAAAAAAATAAAAAATAAAATAAAAATAAATGAATAAATAAGTCCCTGGGTGTTTTTGTTATTTTGTTTTATTTTACGGCACTAGGGATTGAACCTAGGGGTATTCTACCTCTGAGCTACACCCCAACACTATTTTTTATTCTTTACTTTGAAACAAGTTCTCACTAAGTTGTAGAGGGCCTAAGTAGCTGAGGCTGGCCACAAACCTGCGATCCTCCTATCTCAGCCTCCCACATACTGGGATTACAAGCATGCACCACCACACCCGGCTTGTAATTTGAATTTTAATTTGAGACAGGGTCTTGTAAGTGACCCAGGCTGGCTTTGAACTTGTGATCTTCCTGTCTCAGCCTCTCAAGTTGCTGGGGTTACAGGCATATGCCACAGCACCAGGCTGCAACTGTCTATTTTTAAGACATCACTAGCATTGTTGTATACAGAAAGGTCAGGCAAAAGCGAGTTTTCAGGGAAAAACACAAATACCTCGCTGAGGAGCAGGGCCTAAGATGTAAGGGGCCCCGGGAATCCCACCATGGGCACCAGGTGCCAGCTAATGGTCTCAGGCACGTCCCGGAGGATCGATGTGGTTGAAGTAATGGAAACCAAAGTGTACATGACTAATGTTTTTTGATAGGCAGCTCTTTGTCTTATCAAAAAGAATACTCCTAGAAGCCGGGTGTGGCGGTGCAAGTCTGTAATTCCAGTACTTGGGAGGCTGTGACGGGGAAGATCGCAGGTTCAAGGCCAGCCGCCGCACCTTAGCAAGATGCCCAGAAATCTAGTGAGACTGTCGCAAATAAAAAATAAACAGGGCCGAGGCTGCAGCTCAGAGGTAGAATGTCCCTGGTTTCCATGTCTAGTGTCATAAAAAAAAAAAAAGAAAAAAGAAAAAGAAAAAGAGAGATACTCCTAGAATATGACGGGTAGATTTTTTTTTTTCTTAGTTTGGGAGATTGAACCCAGGGTCATTCTACCTCCGAGCTACATCCCCAGCACTATTTTTTATTCTTTATTTTGAAACAGGGTCTCACTGAGTTGCGGAGGGCCTCACTAAGTAGCTGAGGCTGTCCGCGAACCGCTATCCTCCTGTCTCAGCCTCCCGAATGCTGGGATTACACGTGTGTGCCACCACGCCCGGCACAGGTAGATTTTTGACCAGCTAGTCTTCATGAGCCAGCTGCCTGTCTTGGCCACCAGACACCGCCACTGAAGGACTAATTTACCCAAGGTTCCAGAGCTGCCTCGGGCTCCCCCAGTTTATAAATTCTATAGACTAGTACAGAAGGTGATAATTAGAACTTAAGACTATTCATCCTTACTAAGTTGCTGGGAGCCTCACCAAGTTGCTGAGGCTGGCCTTGAACCTGCGATCCTCCCGTCTCAGCCTCCCAAGTGCTAGAATGACGGGTGCGCTACCACCCGGCTCCTCTCATTCTGTTTTTGTGTCTTCCTTTCATTGCCTAAATCTCTCATTTTCTGAGCTCACTTAATATTCTAAAATATAAGAGGGTTTTTTTTTAAGTCTGGAAAATAACCCCCTCAAGGTCAGCTCAAGGTTGTCTATGCTGAGCTGGCGCCACCGGTGCCGCTGCGGCATCCGTGCTTCTTCTGATTTAGGAAACAAAGAAATTAATTTTTCTTCTGCCAAGAGCCCATTAATAACTGCTTATGGCTAAAAAGAAAAAAAAGAAAGAAAAAAGAAAAGAAATAAGAAAGGAACACGTGTGTGCTGGCTCCGTCCTAAGGCCTCAGCGTTCCTGAGTCTCCTGGGGAAACGATGGCTGGGGGGAGTGGAAGCGGATGACCGCAGGTCATTTACTGTAGGAAGTGGAGGAGGAAGAGGACTTGAGGCGGGTCCACTCGAGGCCAGCCTGTGTTCTGTGTCTACTCTTTTTTCTTTTTCTTTTCGAGTACTGGGGATTGAACCCAGGCGCATTTGACCTCTGAGCTACATCCCCAGCCCTATTTTTTTTTAATTCTTTATTTTGAAACAAGGTCCCACTAAGTTGTGGAAGGCCTTACTAAGTAGCTGAGGCTGGCCGCAAACCTGCGATCCTCCTGTCTCGGCCTCCCAAGCGCTGGGAATCTGGGTGTGCGCCTCCATGCCCGGCTTTGCTCTTTTATTTTGACCCACAAGGAAGGGGGAAAGACAGAGGAAGGCGGCCTCCTGGCCTCATCAGAATTATTCCATACATTCTCGGCGGCCGCACTTGCCCTCAGAGGCTCTTGGAGAACGTTACCATTGCTCACAGAGCCAGGTCACTCAGTCATTGATAACACAGTATAAGGGATTCCGCGATGAGGTAAATGTCAAAATATTTGAGATTTCCAAAAAATAAACAATAAAAACAAAATAAAATAGGCCTGGGAATATAGCCCAGAGGTAGAAAAGCCCCTGGGTTCCACCCCCAGTACCACCCCTCCCCCCCAAAAAAAATATATATAGGGGTTTGGCCTGGAATCCACACTCTACCACACCATGCCCGACTTACTTAACAGATGGACGGGTCGACTGGAGGGAGGAAGTATGGATAGATGGACGGACGGACAGAGGGACGGACGGCCAAAAGGATTGATGGGTGAACAGATGAACGGATGGGTGGATGAAGGGATGGATATACGGGCAGGTGGATGGATGGAGATATATATATATATGATTGAGATCATCCCTTGCTGAAGGAGCTGGGTTTAGATCAGACCGAGAAGAAGAGGAAGAAACTCCTAGTGTAGGAAGCCTCCCATGTGGGTGGTCCTGAGCCCAAGATCAGAGACGCCGCCGGCTGGACGGCCGAGCTGCGCTGACCCGGAACACACGGGAACGCGCCTCACACCACCTGCCGCCCCCTCCCACGCTTGCCTCCCGACCCACCTGCCTCAGCCCCTACCACGGCAACAAAGATGTCAGTGGCCTTGGCCTCCCGCTCTGCCCCGGAGGGAGGGGGCCCCAGGCTCCAGGAATCTGCTTCTCCCCCTGCTGGGCTCAGCCGATTCCAAGTATTACCGATAAAAATAAATCGTCCCCGGAGGTTCTGCCAAAGAAAACAGCCAAGCTCCCGCGTGTAGGACTGGAGGGCGGTGGACTTGGGGCTGCTGCAGAGCTGTTCATGTCTTTACCCTGGTCTGAGCACCCTAAACTGCTGTCCTGGGTGCTGGGGAACTCGGGGCCCAGCTCCCCTCCTGGAGGAGTTGGCTGTGAGGATGAGACCTCCTTGCCCCAGGCGACCCTGCTGGACGGCAGCTCACCCCTCCAGCAGGGGCCGCTCCTGAGCGTGTGACCTGCACAGGGACGTACGTCCTGAGAAGGGCCTCCCCTCCATGCGGGGCTCCGACGGCGCCATCTTGAGATGTGTAATAGTTCTGGAACGAGGGACTCTGCATTTTACACAGTATGGACTGATCCCGGTGCCAGCGCCAGATGCCAACCCCAAGACTATTATGGCCCATCGTCTGCCTGTGGGGAGAAAGCCGACTGGCCCCACATCTCAGCTCTGCTCGGTCCCCAGTCCTCATGCGACCCCATCCTGCTGCCCGCCAGCCGTGCCCTCTGGCACTGTGCTGTCCAACTCCTACACATCCTGCAAAGCCCTGGTAAGCATCGCCTCTGTTCTGAAGATTATCCCTGGCTCCTTCTAGAAGAAGCAATGCCTACCTCCCCGACAGCTGTGTGTGAGTGTGTGTTTGTGTGTTTATGTGTATGTTAGTGTGTGTATGTGTGTGTGTGTATATGTGTATGTGTGTGTTAGTTACTATGAATGGAACCCAGGGGCATACTATCTCTGAGCTATAACCCCAGCCCTATTTTATTTTATTTTATTTTATTTTATTTTATTTTTTTGTGGGACTGGGGGTCGAACCCAGGGGCTTTCTAACTCCAGGATATACTGCCAGACCTATTCCATACTTTATTTGGAAACAGGGTCTCACTAAGTTGCTGAGAGCCTCACTAAGTAGCTGCGCGATCCTCCTGTCTCAGCCTCCCAAGCGCAGGGATTACAAGCATGCGCCACCACGCCCGGCTTATTTTTTCTTTTGAAATGGGGTCTCACTAAGTTGCTAAGAGCCTTGGTAAGGTGCCGAGGCTGGCCTTGAACCTGCGACCTTTCTGTCTCAACCTCCCAAGTACTGTGATTACAGGCCAGTGTGCCACCATGCCCGGCTCTGTTATTACTTTTATAGCCCCTTCTTCCCCAGCACTTACGTATTCTGTTTGCATCATTTATCCTATTATGAAAATATAAATCATATCACATCTCCCGTTTAGGCCAGGAGTCCACAGACCATCTCCGTAAAAGGCCAGAGAATAGGTATCATAGGCTGGGCGAGCTAGGCACTTTCCATCACAAATGGATGTGGGTGTGTTGCAATAAAACTTTATTTACAAAACGTAGACAAGGGCCAGATTTGGTCATCCAGTCTGGTCAGTTTGTCAATCCTTGTAAGTCAGTCAGTCCCAAAGCCTCTTCTCATCCCTTTTAAAGAATAACCCACTAAGCCCAGAAGCATCTACATACCTCTCATCTTAAGCCCCACTCTTCCTCCTTCTTTTACTTATTTAGTTTTTTGGTACTGGGGATTGAACCCAGGGGCTTTTTACCCCAGAGCTACACCCCCAGCCCTTTTGACTTTTTATTTTGAAGCCGAGTCTCACTAAGTTGCTGAGGCTGGCCTCAAACCTGTGGTCCTCCTATCTCAGCCTCCCAAGTGTGGGGTTTACAGGTGTGCTATGGGATGATGGAGAGGGGACTGCAGGGGGGAGAAGGAAACGCGGCCTTCGCCGTTACAGAGGTGACCTGGCTGAGTGCAGAGCCCGAGGTGCCACCTGACTCCCACCCTCCCGGGCAGCCGCTCCTTCAATACCCAAACACTCAACGGGGTGCTTCCTGCCCCCATTTCACAGACGGGGAGACTGAGGTCAGAGAGGTCCAGGGACTTGCTTCTGAGAGCATTTAGCTGGCCAGTAGTGGGGCTGGAAGGCGAGGCCAGGGGGTTGGCCTGGAATCCACACTCTACCACACCATGCCAGACTTAACAGATGGACGGGTCGGCTGGAGGGAGGGAGTATGGATAGATGGATGGGCAGAGAGAGGGACAGATGGCCAAAAGGATTGATGGGTGAACAGAGGAATGGATGGGTGGATGAAGGGATGGATATACTGGCAGGTAGATGGATGGAAGAGGCGCTGCCAGGGTGGGGAGGAAGGATCTTAGTTAGGGAGCTGCAGCGTGGCCCAGGGTGAGAGGCGACAGGGCCCCGAAGTAGGGAGAAACCATGGAGTCAGAGGAGGGGAGCGAGATGAAAATATTTCAGAGCCGCCACAGGGCCTGAGCGGGACTGACCAGCCACAGGCAGCTCTCGAAATGCCTGGCATGAGCGCACGTCCAGCGGCGCGGCCACCGCCCTCGACGGGTCGCCAGATGTCGCCTTCCCCCCAAGGGAGCAGAGGATCCAGGCCCCTCGGCCTTTCCCCACACGACCAACTGGAACCTTACACGGGCGCCCTGGCGTCCCCGGGAGGACTGGTCCAGGACCGCCTGCGGGCGCCCAAGTTTGCAATGCTCCGTCCAGTTGTATACAATGGTGTCATGTTTGCATATAACCTCTGTGCCTCATTCGTGTACTTTAAATAATCACTAGGTCACCTACAATACCAATGTAAATGCACGTCAACAGGTATGCATTGGTTAGGGAATAATGATAGGGAAAAAAGGCTATACTTGTTCAGTACAGATACAATTTTCCCCACATTTTATTCCCACATTTTATTGTCTCTTCTCTCCCTCTGTCTCTCCCTCTCTCTCCCTCTCTCTCTCCCTCTCTCTCTCCTCTCTCTCCCTCTCTCTCTCTCCTCTCTCTCCCTCTCTATCTCTCTCTCCTCTCTCCTCTCTCCCTCTCTATCTCTTTCTCCTCTCTCCTCTCTCTCCCCTCTCCCCTCTCCCCTCTCCCCCCTCTCCTCCTCCTCCTCCTCCTCCTCCTCCTCCTCCTCCTCCTCCTCCTTCTTCTCTCTCTCTCTCTCTCTCTCCTCTCTCTCCTCTCTCTCCTCTCTCTCTCTCTCTCCCTCCCTTCCTCCCTCTCTCTTTCTCCCTCTCCCCCCCCCCCGCTGAGCTATACCCCTAAACCTTCCCAAGTGTTTCCGGCCCCCCGGGAGTTGAATGCGCAGGCTCGGAGCCCCTAGACAAGGAGGCCCGCTGGAGATTTTCTGCTGAGCGCTCCAGGTCTATGTTGTGACCATGATATAAACACTGTGTCCAGCTGGGCTTTCCTGACCACTATGGCTCCTCCTCCTTCCTGCCCATCTTGGGGTTTTCCCAGAATTAATGATCACCTTGTTTTATCATTTCTTTGCTTTCTACCGGTAGCGACCCCAAGCATATCACCAGCTGTCTGTATCTTCTCCCGTACCTCTCACTGCCTTCCTGGTGCCTGTCACCTCCGCCACCAGGACCCCATGCCCAGCAGGCCCCTGGCACTCGCTGGCACGTTTAGCACTTCAAATCTGCATTTTTCAACCTTGGGAGTCTGTTGCAGGGAACATTTTTGGGGAAAGCTTGCAAGGCAGAAAGCAGGCTCCAGTTTCAACCAGGTGTCGCCAGGGGTTTAGGTGGCCCAGCCTCCGTTCAGGAACATTCGTCACAAGTGTTTAGTGAACATCGAACAGATCAAAGATCCTGCCCTGTGATCTTTTTCTCTAACAGACAGGCTCTCAATTCCAGAGAGAGAGAGAGTTAAAAAGCAGCTCCACTTACGTGCACAGAATGGACTGGTCCTCCCGATCTGCAAACAGAAAGGAAAAGGCCGTGAATTGGAATGTGCTCTGAGCCGAGGCGTGGACGTGGCTCCTCCCGGCCTCCCGGCCTCCATCTCCTGCTCGCTGGCCTGGTGCGGGGCTGGCCAGGCTCCATGCCCGGGGCACGAGGGCAGACCTCAGCAAAGGGGCAGCTACAGGGGCCCCAGGCTGGCTCACCCAGGAGGCAGTGGGCCTCCTGCCTCAGGAGCTCTTGGGATGGGGGTCCCGGAGACCAGCCCTGCCCGGCATGGGTTGTGGGCAGGACACAGACTCTGGATCCAGACAGACTGAGCTCATCTCACTCTGTGGCCCTGGGCAAATATTCCTTTGTTGCTGTTGTTACTAGAGATGAAACCCCGGGGCATTCTACCTCTGAGCTACACCCACCACCGTGTGTGTGTGTGTGTGTGTGTGTGTGTGTGTGTGTGTGTGTGTGTGTTCTGTGCATGTTACTGGGGATTGATCCCAGGAGCATTGTACCTCCAAGCTATCCCCCCCAGCCCTATTTTTATGTTGAAACAGGGTCTCGCTAGGTTGATAAGCATCTCACTACTTGCTGAAGCTGTCCTCAAAGCTGCGATCCTCCCGTCTCAGTCTCCCAAGTACTGGGATTACAGGTGCGCACCACCATACCTGAATTTATTTTTTATTTTATTGGTCTATGTCATTAAAGTAAGATTTCAAGATGAGATCGTCCTGGGCCGGGGGAAACCTACAAGGATGGAGTCCTTATTTCTACGAGAAAGGAGAGAGATCAGCAATAGAGGGAGGCTTTCCTAGGAAGGATGGAGTCCAGTCTGGAAGGATTCACCCACACGGCAAGGATGACTACCAGCCCCTACAAGCCAGGGGGAGATACAGGACAGGCCCTTCTTCAGAGGCTGCAAGAGGACCAACCTGTCAACACTGACTCCACACCTCCAGGACTGTGAGAGAGTAAGTCCCTCCTCTCTTAGGTCAACAAATTAGTGCTCACTTGTTACAGCGGCCGCAAGAGACTGATACAGTCACCAGGCAGCTAATAAGCAGGCTGGGACTGGAACCCCAGGCTGGCCTGCTTCAAACACCTTACTGTTTATTACTGCGTTATCTCGCCTTCCTCAGATAACCCACGCTGGTGTGCCGGCCCTTCCAGGATATAGACAGGAAGAAAACAAGAAAACCTGCACCTCCCCGTGTACTCTGGAGAGAGATACTGTCAGTGTCTCCCCTTGTGGAAGGGAAGCGAACTGTACTACACTGGCAGAGGGCACAGCAATTGGGGAACAGGCAGGACAGGCAGAGGGCGAGAGCCGGAAGGACCAGGCCACTGCAATGAAGCCAGGCGGAAGGAGGGCCTGCAGGCCCTGCCCTGGCGGCCTCCGCTATTTTAAGGAACACTGCTGAGACTGGCAGAGGACAGACTATCTTGGTCCATCTGCTTTGGGGAGGCTGGCAGACCTTCCCAGCAGCCTGGCAAAGCCTGGCACCAGAGCAGGAGAGAATTTATAGGGTCAGAGGCTCAGAGGCCCCCCAGGGAGGGGAGCAGGCTCCATGCTAGGGGCTTCTGGGAGACCTCTGGCTTGGGACGTTCCCATCAGAAATGCTCCATGGGAAGCACACAGAGGCTGTGGCAGAAGAAGAGTTCCAGGTTGGTGCCCATGCGACCCTGTGAGGAGCTGGTGCTCCGGAGCTCTCTGACCTCGCCCCTGAGACTGGGCTGCAAGAGGGCAGAGCGGTCAGACTGCAGATGGCCTCGTCCCCTCTGGTTTCACGGGCTGCTCTATCCCGGCAGCCACTGCTCCTTATGCCCAATTCATTCATTCATTCATTCATTCTCTCCCCCCCCCCACCATGGAAATGGGATTTACATAGCCTTAATCATTACAAAACAGATGATTCAGATAAATGTAACACATTCACATGCCACACGACCACCACCTCTATCTCGCTCCAAAATACCTTGTCACCACCAGAGAGAATCCATTGTCCATCAAGCGGTAGCTGAGGCTGGAGCTGGGGCTGAGGCATAAGCACACATTTGCATACCGTATGCATTCAGCCAAGGAGACCTGAGGCCCTACTATGTGCCGGGCACAGGAAACACAAGAGGCAGCCAGATCTACTTATCCTTGCTTCTCAGAACCTCCTGGTCCAGTGTGGGCATCCGACGGGAGGAGAAATGACCACGGGAGGTGCCCACGGCACTGTGGGGGGCAGTGTGGCCTCTATGCTCCCCCCCGGGGGAGCAGGAAGGCCTCAGATGGACAAGAAAGCTGGGTCCAGGAGGAGGTGCAGGAATCCCAGGGCAACAGTGGAGCATCACGAGCAGAGACCTGGGACCCCAAAACTCAGAGATAGGAAGGGACAGGGCACTAACCGACCACATGGGGATGTGCGTGGCTGGAACCTCTCGGCCCGGCATGGCGCCCTGGGTTCCGGAACCTATCTACCCGGACCTCTGCACCTGGCTTGGAGGTTTAAGCCTCCAGGGTGCCCTTGCAAGGAGATCAAGAGCTTCAGGGGTCCCTCCCTGCAGCGGCCTGCCGAGGGCTCCCCACAGACCAGCTGTTTGGGCCGATCCCAGGCACAAGCTCAGGGTTTCTGGCCAGGGAGCCAGAGACTGCAGGCTGACCATAAAAGGAGAAAACCCGAGCTCACTGGGCCGAGAGGGCCCGGCTCGCTGCGTCTCTCTTGTCCTTCTCGTGCCAGGCTGCTGTGGGGCCAGGGAGGGCACGTGGCCCAGCCCGGCCCCGGGAGGGTCACTGGTACCCGGGGCTAGTGAGGAGGCGAGGACCCCATCTCTAGTCGTTCCAGCAGTGGGCCCGGGCAGGGGGCAGCGAGCAGCTGTTTAACCCGCCCAGTCCAGGCTTCTCTGTCATCTCTTCTACCATGGAAGGACTTGGCAAGAACTCACCATCTGGAAATGAGAAATGGGCCTCGCAAGACACCGAATCTCCCAGCACCTTGACCTCGGACTTGGGACTGTGTAGTTCTGTGACAAACCTCCACGGTGGGAATGCACTCCTGTTGTTTATAAGCAACCCTCACTGGGGCATTTTGTTACAGCACACTGAACAGATTAAGAGGCAAGGGGTAGCTTTTCTTTTTTGCTTTTTTTTTTTTTTTTGTATTCTTTGCCATAATCTTTAACAGCGACACAACTATTTTTTAAAGCCTAGCTTTTGGGGGGAGTCTCAGTTTTTCTTCTGCTAAACAGAGCGGCAGTGACACATTATCTATCCTCTTGCCACAGAGGGAAGAGAAGACATCCCCAAGGGTGGCAGCGGTGCTGGTCCCAGATTCTGGGGCTGAGTCACTTGGCAAGAAGAGCCCCGAATCTCTCCCACCAATCAAATGTGGATGCTACTGCCGGCCCTAGAGGGCACCAGTGAGGTTGGTGGGGTGTGAGCCCAGCACCCATCATGGCCAACCAGGGACAGAGGGCCAGGGCTGACTGTGGGAACCTGCAAAGCCCAGGGGCGGGCTGGATGACGCCCCCCACCACGCCACCCTGCAGACTTATCTCCAGCTTGGAGAGCGGCAGGCCAAGAGCCTGGGGCTGGAGATTTCTGTTTAATCCCCTGAGAGCAGCTGTTTAGTGCTAATGAGGTGAAGACAAAGCACTTCTTGTGACAGGGCCAGCCAGACACCTCCCGAGGGCTCCTCTCAGCACATTGGAATGGGCTCTCATCTGTCTGCTCCCCCCCTACCCCAGGGAGCCTGGAGTGGAGATCGGAAGTGGACGCTGCTGGGGCCCTTCCCATCTCATCCTGTGTTGATCAGACCACTGACTGACCCCAGCCCTGGCCTCCCAAGCTCCCAGCCTTCAACACCAAGAGAAGCCAGACCTGCAAGAGCAGACAGTAAGAAACTGGACGCGCAGCCCATGGTTCTCCCTGGGACAGGGAGCCCTGCAGCATCCCAGGACCTGGAGAGGCCCCGGCCTCAGATAAACCAAGTTCAAGTCCAGCTCTGCCACTTGTCTGACCTCCCACAAGGCCTCTGTTTTCTCCCCCGCTATAAACCGGCTGATAACAGCTTGATAACACTATAGCTGATAGCAGCAGCTGCCCCGAGTGTTGGGTCACCCAACGAGCCATGCGCACACCTGCTTAAGACACATGCACACAGACACACGCAAGAAGAGTTGATATTTGCCACTTCATAAAAGCCTTTAAGGAGCCGGGCGTGGTGGCGCACGCTTGTAATCCCAGCATTTGGGAGGCTGAGACAGGAGGATCATGGTTCGTGGCCAGGCTCGGCTACTTAGCGAGGCCCTCTGCAACTCAGCGAGACCCTGATTCAAAAATAAAAAGACTAAACCGTAGTGCTGGTGGTGTAGCTCAGAGGTACAACACCCCTGGGTTCCATCCCTAGTACTGCAAAATAAACAAATAAGTAAAAGTGTACTGGTATTGGGAAGAGGGTTTAAAATGTATTAATGTGTCAATACTGGGAAAGATGTCCAATCTTGAAATATGTCTTCTTTACTAAGAAAGCCAGGGTTAGCTAACATGTCCTTGCATTCCTAAGAACAATTTAACACATTTTGGGGGAGAAGACGAAAGGTAAAAACTTTTGTCTGGAGACAGAGATGCCTCCCTCTCAGGCCATAAATCTGGGCCTGTGTTTGGAGACAGAGATGTCTCCCCCTTTAGGCCATAAATTCGGCTGGAGAGATAACAGAAGCAGAGCTGGGGTTGGAGATAAGGTGTAACATGATCTCCAAAAATCAGAGGGACCTGCTGGACTTAGACAGGATAAAAACTCAGTAAACTGGAGTTCGTTGGCATTTTCATTCGAATTGCCCCCCTGTGCCCCGCTCCGGCACAGGGCTGTAACTATCTCTATATTTCTACCTTTTTAATAAACTTCTTTAAATCTTCAGCAGCTGTCCAAGTGATGAATACTTATTCTTAGCTTAGGACAAGAATCCACGGTTTTTCTGTTTGTCTGTCTGTGTGATAGTGGGTGGGGGGGGTTACTTTTTCACACACACACCACGCACCTTTCCCCCCCAACCTATCCCCTGTAACAAAAAGGAAGGAAGGAAGGAAGGAAGGAAGGAAGGAAGGACAAAAATAGGGCTAGAGGTATATGTTGAAGGTACAATGCCCCTAGGTTATATCCCCAGTACCACAGAAAAGAAAGAAAGAAAGAAAGAAAGAAAGAAAGAAAGGAAGGAAGAAAGAGAGGGAACAAAAAATAGGGCTGGGGTGTAGCTCAGAGGTAGAATGTCCCTAGGTTCCTTCTCCAGTACTGCAAAATAAACAAATAAATGCCATTACAGAAAACATGAGAAAAAGGAAAGCTCTTGACATTCCTTACTTTGTTATTCAGTATTGTTTTCATTTTGGGAAAAAAACATAATGCAGGTACCATAGTAGTTTCGGGAATTAATTGTAAAGGTCCTCTAAATGAGTCCTGCCGGCCTAGTGGCTCCATAATTAAGGATCATTGAAAGTCTTCTCGTGACGCCCTACGCACATGGCAAGCAGATCCTAAGAAGCCATCACCATCACTAACACTTTGCAGGAGAGGAACATGGTGGTTGAGCCCCTGCACTGAGCTTTCTTCCTTCCCCAAACCTTACTGAGATGACAGTAAAGGGATTTTCAGATCAAGTAGTCATAAACAGCGGGAGAGACCAGCAACTTGACAGGATGTGTGGAGAACAGTTCCAGGCAAGCAGAGAAAGGATGGCAGTGGGGGGAACTGAAAAGCACCCTGATGTTACCTAACGTCAGAGACTCCCACACCATGCCTACCCAAACCCCCATAACTTGTGGTACCAGGGGCCCCTGGAAGAGGGGGCCACAGGAGAGAGAAAAACACAAGCGCTGAGTGAAATATGTATAAGAAGCTGCGAGACACCCCAGATACCGTCTGCAGTCCTGGAGTCAAGCGACTCCCTTCCCACAGCCAGTTGAAGGTGGTAGACTGACTCTCTCAGGAGAGTTATAGAGGGGGCGTCTCATCCTGGGGGACAGCAGGGACCATCCTGGGAGAAGGAAGATGGCATGCAAATATCATCCCCAAGTTTGGAGCCCTCAGCCTTTTTTAAAATAGACCCTTAGCTGGGCGTGGTGACGCGCACGCTTGTAATCCCCGCGCTTGGGAGGCAGAGACAGGAGGATCGCGCAGGTTCGAAGCCAGCTGCGCTGGTGTAAGAGACCCTGTTTCCAAATAAAAATGTAAAAATAGGTCTGGGAGTGTAGCCCGGAGGTAGAAGGGCTTCCAGGAACCCCAGTACCACCAAAATAAATAAATAAATAAATAAATAAATAAATAAATAATAAAATAGACTCTCAAAATGATGCTAGCTAGGTCTTTAACCTCCAGGCAGAAGACTGTATAAGCCATCTAGGAAGAATCAGATCAGCCCCAGAAAAAAGTACAGAGACATCAGAAGTGACTAATGGGACCCTGCAAGAGTCAAGCTCAGAGCCAGTGAGCCCCGCCTGCACACAGGGAGCTTCTCTCCTCTCCTCCTTACCCCACACACCCACAGAAACAGGCAGCCAAGAATCAGCAGAGATCCAGAGAAAGCCATTACAAGACAAGCAGACCTTATAACAATAAACAGAAAAGTATGCGCCTTGGAGGAAAAAGAGATGGAGGAAGAAGTGTTCTCCAAGAAACAGACTATCACACCCACAGAAAAAGAAAGAAACATTCAGGAAACAAAAGAGTTCTTGGAAATTAGAAAAATAGAGTCGGGCGTGGTGGCGCACGCCTGTAATCCCCGCGCTTGGGAGGTGGAGACAGGAGGATCGCGCAGGTTCGAAGCCAGCTGTGCTGGTTTAGGAGACCCTGTTTCCAAATAAAAATGTAAAAATAGCTCTGGGAGTGTAGCCCGGAGGTAGAAGGGCTTCCAGGAACCCCAGTACCATATATATATATCAGAAACTAAGAATGCAACAAAAGAGAAAGTGGAGGTACTGCTCAGGAAACAAATAAGGAGGGAGGGAGGGAGGGAGAGAGAGAGAGAGAAAAGAAGAAGGAGGAGGAGGAGAGAGAGAGAGAGAAAGGAGAGGGAGAGAGAGAAAGAGAGAGAGAGAGGAGAGAGAAAACGAGGAGGAGGAGGAGGAGGAGAGAGATAAAGGAGGAGAGGGAGAGGGAGAGAGAGAAGCTAAACTGCAGGACCAGTTCACAAACTCCATTATGGAAATTAGACTTTTAGAAAGGGAACAGAGAACACAACGAGGCAAACAGAATAAAGGAAATAATTATAAAAACTCCCCACAGTTTAAGGACCGAGATACAAATTCACAGATTTAAGAGGGCCCAGTGAGACTCCAGAACACTGGGTGAAGACAGGTCCGTGGAAAGTCCCATCATCGTGAACAGGGAGAGAGAGAGGAGTCTGAAAACGTCCAGAGAAGGGAGAGAAAACGCGAAACTGATCATACACAAAGAACCAAGAACCAAACTGGGTTTTGTCTTCTCAAAAATGAAAATGAAGTTGAATGGAAACAAAGCAATTTCTTTACAATTTTGAAGGAAAATTATTTCTTGTCCAATATATATATATATATATATATATATATATATATATATTGGTGGTACTGGGGTTCCTGGAAACCCTTCTACCTCAGGGCCACACTCCCAGAACTATTAAAAAAAAAAATTGGAAACAGGGTCTCTTAAGCCAGCGCGGCTGTCTTCGAACCTGCACGATCCCTCTGTCTCCGCCTCCCAAGTGCGGGGATTACAAGCGTGCGCCATCTCCCCCGGCCCTCTTGTCCAATATTTTTAAACCCAGCTAAACTATCCCCTTCACATTAGTGAAACATCAAGTCTTCTGGACATACAGTCTTTCTCCATACATCAGGATCACATACATCCTTTAACCAAAGAGGAAAACATGGAAAGCAGAATACATCATGAGCGTATCAAGAGAAAGCTGAAGTGTGATGAGGAACATTCCGGATGACAACACAACTCATAGAGAGGGTTGGGGCTGGTCAGAAAGCGATGGCAGAGATAACCCTGAAGGAGGGAATATCAATATCTGAACCTCAATACCAACATAAAGAGGAGATTAACACATTTAGAAGGAGGACTTTGGGGCAGAATAAGTGATTAAATGCATAAAAAACAGATTGTAGGGTAGGAAGAAAGGTAGCTGCTAATTCCAAAGGAAAAGAATTTATTATACAGGAAAAGTAATCATAAGACAGCCAGAGATAAAAACTGAATAACAGCTACATAACCATAATAATATAAACCCCAAATAGCATTTATATAGTCATAATAATGTAAACTGAATACTGAGTTCATCAAAATTGGGATAAACTGTACTGGGAATCTATAGTGAGGCCTATGTGTGGGATGAGGCAGCGCCGACTAGTCAAGGGGGTGGATATGCTAAATATTCATAATTCATGGTGATACCTGAAACCGAAACGTTTGAAAGGCATCAGTAATAGAATTAAGTATTCAAACATGGAGGCAAATGCTCAAAAAATCAGTTATAAGAGTTGATGAAGCCGGGCGTGGTGGCGCACGCTTGTAATCCCAGCATTTGGGAGGCCGAGACAGGAGGATTGCGGCTCGAGGACAGCCTCAGCTACTTAGTGAGGCCCTTTGCAACTCAGTGAGACCTTGTTTTAAAATAAAGAATAAAAAATAGGGCTGGGGGTGTATCTCGGAGGTATAATGCCACGGGTTCCATTCCCAGTACTGAAAAAAAAAAAAAAAAAAAGGTTGATGATGGTTACCTCTGGAAAAGAAGCAAAGGATAAACTATTTCTCTATTTTTTTTAGTAAGCCTTAAGGAATTATTTGACACTATACTGTTTGCATAGATAATTTAATAAAAATCTGAATATATATATGCATATGCACATATATAATAGAGAAGATTGAACCCAGGGGCATTCTACCTCCAAGCTCCACCCTCAAACCAATTTTGCATTCTTTATTCTGAAACAGGTTCTCACTAAGTTGCAGAGAGCCTCACTAAGTAGCTGAGGCTGGCCAAGAACCTGCGATCCTCTTGTCTCAGCCTCCCAAGTATTGGGATTACAAGCGTGCACCACCACGCCTGGCTGGAACTAATATTTTTTAAAAGCCAACAAGGAATCCCTATAAGTACTGACACGGAACACCCTCACAAAATGTGAAGCAGAGTATATAGGATGCTACCATGCGTAGGGAAAATGGTGGGCATAAGAGACCTGTATCATTTGTTTATACATGAAAATATATATACATGTGTATAGTAGGTATTCTTCCTGAGCTTGTAAGATGTATTTTTTAGAATGTTCATTTTCCTAGTTCTTTCTCTCCAAGGGACGAGGCTTCCTTTGGACCATTTTGCTAAAGCCCCTCCCATCTGTCCAATCCCCTGGGGCAGCAGAGGCCAGCACTGGGCGCTCTGAGCTCCCACCACAGTGAACCAGCCAGCCCCCGGCTGGCGCCTCTCACCTGTTCTCACCTCAATACTTGCTCCTCCTACGTTCACACATAATTTTTTTTTTGGTGGTACTCGGGGTGAAACTCAGAGGCTTTCTACCTCTGGGCTATACTCCCAGACCCATTATATATATATTTTTTGGAAACAGGGTCTCACTAAGTTGCTGAGAGCCTCAATAAGTAGCTGAGGCTGGCTTTGAACCTGTGCTATCCTCCTGTCTCAGCCTCCCAAGCGTGGGGATTACAAGCGTGCGCCACCACACCCGGCTATAATTTTTTTTTTTTTTTGGTGGTCCTGGGGTTCCTGGAAGCCCTTCTACCTCTGGGCTACACTCTCAGACCTATTTTATATTTTTATTTGGAAACAGGGTCTCCTAAGCCAGCGCGCCTGGCTTCGAACTTGCGCGATCCTCCTGTCTCCGCCTCCCAAGTGCAGGGATTACAAGTGTGCGCCACCACGCCCAGCGTCCGGCTATAATTTTTCATTTTGTCAAAAGAAACTAAGCAAACAAAAAAAATCAAATCTTAATTCATTTTATACTTAGTGTAACCTGGACGTGGTGGTGCATACCTAGAATCTCAGGACTTGGGAGGTTAAGACAGGAAGATAAAAAGTTCGAGGCTAGCCTCAGTAACTTAGTGAGCCCCTGTTCTCAAATAAAAATAAATAAATAAAACAGGGATGAGGATGTAGGTCAGAGGTAGACTATCGCTGGGTTCAAACCCTAGTAACCATAAAAAATTAAATAAGTAAATATACTCAATCTAAGAATTATCTATTTGCAATTATAACCAAATTCATAATATACTTAAACAAAATATGCCTATTTTCATAATTTTCAGTGTAATTTTTAAAGCTTGGTCAAACCTTTTTAAAACCCCACTCCTCTTGCTATCTATAGTGAAATGTAAGTTTGTGCGGGGGCGGGGGGTCCTGGGGAATTAAACCCAGGAACTCTGAGCTCTATCCCAGCCCTCTTTTTTTATTTGGAAACAGGGTCTCACTAAGTTTCTGAGGGCATTGCAAAGTTGCTGAGGCTGGCCTTGAATCTGTGATCCTCCCATTTCGGCCTCCCAAGTGCTGGGATTAAAAGCATGATCACTATGCTTGGCTTCAGTCCACAATTTAAACAACATTTCTCTGGAACCAATGATCAAAATCTCTGTAATCTCATACCATTCAGCTCAGCTAAGTGTGTGAAAGGTTGCACAGCAAAATGTCCCTGCTGGAGATCTCCGGGTGAGAGAAGGACAGGGGTAGGAATGTTCTCCTTTGCTTGAATATAGGTTGAATTTTTTCTAGAATGAATGCAATGCATAATATTAAAGATTTTTCAAAGTTACAACTCTTTCTTTTCAGAGCCTTATAGCCATGCCAACCCACATGTCACTCTCCCAATTCTCCGCTGCTGACAAAATTTTATTTCTTTGTGGTTTTAAGATAAAAGATATTTAGTGGGAACTCCCTGGACTCTAGAAAAGAACAGCAAATGGTACAAAGTAATCAGGAACATCTCAGTCTCCAAAATAGAGATAGCCGGGTATGGTGGCGCACGCTTGTCATCCTAGTACTTGAGAGGCTGAGACAGGAGGATTGCAGGTTCCCAGCTAGCCTCAGCTGCTTAGTGAGGCCCTCCATAACTTAGTGAGACCGTGTTTCAAAAAATTTTTTAAAAGAAAGAAAAATAGAGAGAGAGAGAGAGAGCACTAGATAGAGAGAAACAGACCAACATTCGAGCAGACACAGGAAAAGAATCTAACCTCCTCCCCTTCTGCCATGCCTTTGGATATTATAGCATAAACATGTGATGCCTGGGTCTATGGCTGCCATCTGGCGACCGTCAGGAAGCCAAAAATCAAAACAAAACACAAAGTCTCAAAGACACCTGCTTCTGAGCTGCTGAATTACGTACCCTGACATCATCAACCTCCAGCCTCCCTCTTAGGGAGGCAACACACTCCTATTGTTTAAGCCGCTTTAGTTCTGATGTTACTTGCAACTAAAAGCATGCCAAATGAGATAAGTACCATCAGTCTGTGATGCTCAGCTTCCCCAAGAGGCAGGCAAACAACTTTCTAAAAACTCCTTCAGTCGCGGTGACCACAATACAATAAGGAAGACGGCGCCTGTGTGCAGGATCCCCTGCCTGACACCCCTGCCCCTGAGAGCCCACTCCAGGACAGACCCGGCAGGGCTCCATCTGCTGGTCATCGCGGGTAACGGCAGTCTCATATCCGACTCACTGGAAAGGTCAGGTCCTGCCCCCAGAGCCTGCCTGTCCCAGCATCCTCTGGGCCCTCGGTAACCGCACCATGGGCTCCTCTCCTTCTCTCTGTGTTCCCCACGTGTTGCCAACCCTATAGAGGAGTCTACTTTTTGCAATTTGCCATCGTCTTGCCTGGCCGATGCACTCATTTGTATGAACTGAGAGATCAGTAATACTGACCGGCGTATGGTCAATATAGCCCATGTTGCCATCCTGTTTGTGTATTACAGCTTGAGAATCCTTTATCAGAAGTGCCTGAGATCAGAACTGTTTCAGATTTTGGAACATGGGAGGTGTCTCAGGGATGGGAGTCTCAGGTGTCTCAGGGATGGGAGACGAGTCTAAATGGGAGACACACTTGTTTCATGTACGCCTTACGCACACAGAGCCTGAAGGTGGAGCCCCCTGGACCCGTTGAGTCTTTCCTGGGGCTGTTGTTCACTCTCTTCCTTTCCAGACAAGCGCCTGGCCAGCACCCTCGGGCAGCCAGCGGGGCCGGGTACTTGGAGCCCAGCGGGGCCATGCCCGTATTTGCCCAGGCTGCCTGCTCCGCTCGCCCTCCCGGGCTTGGAGCACAGATGTTCAGCTTTTTCCTTTTTCAGTCACAGCCCTCCTGTCCCCTGTGCTGCCTGCCAAGGCCCACATTCCTGGCAAGAACGCAGGCGGGCGGGCAGGAGGGGCCGGGCCGGGCGGCGCTCTTGGGGGCACCCCACGCACCCCGGCGCCCGCTCACCTTGCAGCATGCTCCGGTACGCCGTGTCGGCGATGGCGTAGATGTGCGGTGGCATCTCGTGCCTCTTCTTGCCCTTGTACATGTCCACGATCTTCTCCGAGTAGATGGGCAGGTATTTGTAGGGGTTGACCACCACGCAGAAGAGGCCAGAGTAGGTCTGCAAACAGAGGGCCCAGCTTAATCCCAGACTTTGAGAAGGAGCGCGCTACGGCAGACACGCCATCTTCTCATGTTAGAGGTGGGGAAACTGAGGCCCGGGGTCACAGCGGGAACCCTTTGGTATACTGCTGGTCCAGATATGGGGGAAGAGGAACAAGGGGTGAGACTGGACTCTCCAGCCACCTGCATTATATTTTACAACTGTGTGATTTCATTTTTTTTTTAAATTGGGGATTGGGCCCAGGGGCATTCTACCTCCGAGTGACACCCCTAGTCCTGTTGAATTTTTTCATATTTTGAAACAGGGCCTTGCTATGTTGCTGAAGTCCTAAATTGCTAAGGCTGGCTGTGAACCTGCGATCCTCATGTCTCAGCCTCCCAAGTCCTGGGATGACAGGTGTGTGCCACCAGCCGTGTAATTTTAAATAGCTCTGGCTTCCAACCTCAGCTCCACTCCCACCAGCATCCCTTCTCCTCCCCAAGCCTCAGGAACTTAAATAGCAGCTGCTGTTGGCTGAACACTTACGACGCGCCGGGCCGCTGGGCAGAGCCCCACCCACCATCTCTCTGTGCCCCCACCACTGCTGTAAAGGGGACACTGTTACTGCCCTACCACCCTCGTGACGGGGGACGAAGCCGTCACCAAGCCACCGAGACAGACATCATGACTATTCACCCCACAGACAGTGCTCATGGCCATTAACTCAGTACTTCCTCATCCAGAAACTGGGGATAAAGACAACCATCCTTCAGGAGAAACAGACAGGATATAATAAGGACAAGCCTGGAAGGCATTACGCGAGAGAAAGAACCGGGCGCAAAGGACCATGCGCCGCAGGTTCTGTTTCTGTGCATGCCCAGAACAGACACATCCACAGAGACAGAAAAAGGGGTTGTGGTTCCCAGGGGCTGGGGAGCGGGACACCGAGGAGAGACTGCTCACGGGTACAGGGTTTCTTTGTGCGATTATAAAAATGTGCCGGTGGCGCATGATTGTAATTCCAGTCCTTGGGAGTCTGAGACAGGATGATTGCAGCAGGTTCGAAGCCAGTCTCAGCAATCTAGCGAGACCCTGTTTCAAAGTAAAAATAAAACAGGGCTGGGGGTGTAGCTCAGAGGCAGGACATCTCCCTGGGTTCAATCCCCAGTGCCAGAAAAAATAAAAAATTAAAATGTGCCAGGAGCTTGGGGGTGTAGCTCAGTGGTAGATTTTTTGCCAGCATACATGAGGCACTAGAGCTACCCCAGCACCACACAGACACACACACACATACACATATACACATATACACACACACACATACACATATACACATACACACATACACATACACACATACACATATACACACAAACACACATACACATATACACACACATACACATATACACACATACACACACACATACACACATTTTCTCTCTCTCTTTCTCTCTCTCTCTCTGATCCTTTAAATTGGTGACATTTGAGCCGGGCGTGGTGGCACACGCTTGTAATCCTAGTACTAGGGAGGCTGAGATCACAGGTTCACAGCCAGCCCCAGCTACCCAGTGAGGATCCCAGAAACTTAGGGAAACCCTGTTTCAAAATAAAAAATAAAATAGAGCTGAGGGCGTAGCTCAGAAGTCCTTAAGTTCTATCCCCAGAACGACATACACAAAAATAAATAAAAATAGTGAATTTTGGCCAGACATGTTAGCACACTCCTGTAATTCCCGTATTTGGGAGGCTGAGACTGGAGGATTTCAGGTTTGAGAAGCAATTTAGCGAGGCCCTCTGCAACTTAGGTTTTGTCTGCAAATAAAAAATAAAATAGGAAAGCCGGGTGTGGTGGCGCATGCCTGTAATCCCAGCATTTGGGAGGCTGAGGCAGGAAGATCCTGGTTCGCAGACAGCCTTAGCTACTACTTAGTGAGGCCCTTCGCAACTCAGTGAGACTCTGTTTCAAAATAAAGAATAAAAAATAGGGTTGGGGGTATGGCTTGGAGGTAGAATGCCCCTGGGTTGCATCCCCAGCACCCCCTCCAAAATAGGGCTGGGGTGTAGTGCAGAAAGGGTGTGCGTGGGTTCAGTCCACAGTGCCACACACACACAAAGGTGAATTTGATATTATTGATATTATATGCATTTTGTCATAATAAGAAAAAGCGGTCCTGCCCTGGCCAATGGACAGGACTATCTGAGCATGATGGGCGCGGGGGGCGGGGACTAAGGCCACGCGAGCCTACTGCGCCTGTACTCTTCCTCACCTGACGTCATCTGGCTTTCTCATGGCGGAGGCCACAACTCAGCAGACAGGCCCCATCCTGTCCCCAGCAGGGCTCCCCCCACGGTAAACACCAGGAACAATGCCACCGCGTGTGCCATCCCTCCACTCCCCTGGGAGTGGCCGAGGGAGAGGGCGCAGAGATCCCATCTCTGGTCACACTCAAGGCAAACCCAGCAACAGAGAGGTTAACGACCAAAGTCACCATGCAAGAACCTGGCGGCACCGAACCCGGCCTGGCGGTTCCCAGGCGGGAACATGGCTCGTAGGTGGTCCGACCCATGCCCCTCCCACAGAAATGGAAATAGTGGAGCATTCCTTCATTCTGTAACCCCTACATACAGTGTGAGAGTTGAGACCACCTCACAAACACAGCCAAGTCCCTGCAGCCAAGGGCTGGGGCCGCAGGGGTGAGAGCAGGCCCCCCAGGGCGCAGTCTGCAAGGGGTCATTGTTGGGTGACTGCTGGGGGTGCGCAGGGTGGAGTGGAGTTCTTCAAAAATATAGGATTGGTGGGGGTGTAAAGGGAATGATCTTCCAGGTCCCAAATCAATAGGGCCAACAGAAGCCCCATTCAAACAGCCACCCGCCATTTATTGGGCACTTACTGTGTACCAGGGGCTGGAGATAAATACATCCATGATAGCCACTGTCCTCAAAGAGTTCATAGATTTCGAAGGGGAGACGACAGTACTAAGGTATAAACAGAGTTAAGGAGCAAGGGAGAGACACCCCAGAGCCAGGTTGGGGTGCTCAGGGAGACTTCAGAGGGGAGCATCCCCTGCACGGATCTTAAAGGCCAAGAAGGTGTTACCAGCTCGGGAGGTAGAGCAGGCATCAGAGTCCGGGAAACAGGCTAGGGTGTGTGGAGGTGGAGCGCGCATTGACTGGGGCAAAGTCGCTGCCGCTGGGAGGAGGGGAGGAGAGTGAGGGAAGAGGCTCTAAGGAGCCCCAGCCTGCTGCTGCGGGTGCCCTCCCCGCCCCCAACACAGCAGCTCCCAGCAGCCCGCTCTGCGGAGCCCTGCCTTGTCCTCTTCAGCCCCAACACAGGTCTTGGCATGCAGTCGGTGCTAAATAAATACTAGCTAAAAGAGTGCTTGAGAGGTCATTGAAGGTTCCCTAGAGTAGGGGCAGCCTGTGTTCATCCCTGTGAGCTGGGCCCTCCATTGCACACAGTAGGTCCACAGTAGACATTGGTGGAGCCAGAGCCCAGCCCACATCTTGCTCATTTGCATCCCTGCCCCCGGCACCGCCTCCCAAAGAGGAAGTGTCCAATCAGTGACCACCCCAGGGAGGGTGGCCTAGTCCCGCCTCTTCTTCCCATCTCAGCCCCGCCTCCAGCGTCTCCAGGCCACGCCCCTTAGAACTTGGGTTTCTTTGACAGCCCAGGCGAGACTGGAGGCCGTAAACGGTGGTGGTTGGGGGTGTAGAATTGGGGCCCAGGGTTTGGGGTTTGAATCCTCGCTCTGCTACTTTCAACTGCATGATCCTGGCCAAGTCTCTTAACCTCTCTGAGCTTCCTTTATACACATCAAAGGGGCCTCCCAACAGCGCCTGCCTGGGTCTGCTATGTGATATGTAAGGCACTTAGCTCCCTTCCTGGTATGCTGGGTACCTGATCAACTCCAGTGATCGGTCCTAACTTAGCTTGCTGATGACAAAAGCCCCTGCCAGCCTGGAGCCCGCACACGTGCTGGCCCCTCTACCTGGAGCTTGCCCCTGATCTCCCCAGAATCCTGTCTGTCTCCTCGCTCGGGGTGCAGCCTGGGCGCCACGGCCTGGCATGTCAGCTGCTGTGTCTCCGGTACTCAGCACAAGGCAGATATTTACTCGGCAAATATTTGCTGAGTAAAAGAAAGAGAGGACACTGCGTTTCCAACCCCACTTGCAGCTTCAGGAGAGAAGTAGTCTCTTCTTCGAGCTTGCCCAGGACCTCTCCTGCTCCGTGCACACAGCAGGCACTTAACCCATGCTTCCGGGCAGATCTGAATCTCCAAGCCAGCCAGATACAAGGGCCAAGAGAAAGGTCTTGGCAGGCCTGCTGGGCTTCCACATCTGGCCGTCTCCTCTCCATTGTTCAACTGGGCTCGCCCTCACCTGGCCCAGCCCCCCGTCCTTGGCTGGTTTCTGCCTCACCCCTGGGAGCCCCCTCTCTGCTAAATTCAGAGGTTTCAACATCCCCACCTCCTGGGCCCAGCCAGCATCTCCCAGCCCCAGTGCCACCTGCAGGTCCAGGGCTCAGATGCGGGATTTCCTTCTTTTGACCGTATTAGGAAGAAGCTCTAGCCGTCCCTGACACTTTATATGGTCAGCCACAGAGCCCTGAGCCCAGAGTCCCAGGAACAGGAAGGGAAGGGAGAAAGAATACAAGCTCTAAGATCCGCAGGCCCCGGGGCATCTCATCTGGGCCCAACTTGTGAGCAAGGCTGAGACCAAGCATCTTTTCCCCCCTCTGTACATGATGTCTGACTATTCCTGAGGCTGTAACACAGCGTCACGGCTTTGGGGATATTTGTCCTAGAGACAAACACGGTACAGTAAGAATGTGATTCTGCTGTAGTGTGTGTGTGTGTGTGTGTGTGGTGCTGGGGATGAAATCCAGGGGTCTTCTACCTCTAAGCTACTCTTCCAAACCTATTTTATATTTTATTTGGAATCAGCGTTTCACTCACTAAGTAGCTGAGGCTGCTTCAAACCTGTGCGATCCTCCTGTCTCAGCCTCCCAAGCACGGGGATTACGAGCGTGCACCACCATGCCCGGCTTGCTATAGTCTTTTTTTTTTATTTTTGGTGGTACAGGGGTTCCTGGAAATCCTTATACCTCCGGGCTACACTCCCAGACCTATTTTTATATATTTTTTAAATTTGGAAACAGGGTCTCTTAAGCCAGAACGGCTGGCTTCGAACCTGCGTAGATCCTCCTGTCGTTGCCTCCCAAGTGCGGGGATTATGAGCGTGCGCCACCATGCCCAGCTTGCTAGTCTTGATTACAGCAACAGAGAGAACAGAACCTGCCCACCATCTGTGGAGGGCTCAGTTCTGATTGTGCTGCTGTGAAAGGGTGCAGGGCCTTCCTCATCAAATGCACAGATGTAAAGAACACGTTTCTCAGCAGCACAGGGCCTGCGCTGCTGTTTAGGGGGTAGAAGGGCTCTGTATTTCCTGTATGTGTATGTGGGATTGTGGGAGGGCTACCTAAGAAACCGGGGGCCACCGTTCTCTAAGAAGAGGAATAAGAAGGCAAAGAAATAGAACCAAAGAATCTAATGACAGCTAAGGCCCGTGACCAGAAAAGTTCTACATACAGACAGGTATTTCCTAAAATCACACGTGGCTTAAAGACTCCCAGATACCCATCAGTGGGGGCCTAGTTTAGGGCCCATGCTGTGGAATATACATCCTGGAAGATATGTGCTTTGTGGACTTGTGTCTAGCTCAAGTAAATTTTGTCTTCTTCTACTAAATAGCCAAACAACCCCAGAGTAAGGATGGGGTTCAGTGTCAACAGAGAAGCAAGAGGATGGATGAAACACAGTTTACACTCAGATGTGACCAGTCGGGATGTGTGTGCCTCTCTGTCTCTGGCACTGCTGCCATAGGCGGGACTTCAGCGCCACAGCAGGATGACTCGGGATAGTATCTGGAACAGAATAAGCCTACACCTCCTGGGTTCCTGCTTCCAGACCAGAATCCCCAAGCAGAGCCCCAGGGGCAGAGCTGACCACTGACAAAGGCCACAGTAAAGTCTAGGCAGAGAGGACCCAGCTGAAGACAGCGCCCAGAAGAACACAGGGGGCTTGGACCAGGAATCAGAGCTGCGTTTCAACGCCGGGCGGGCCATATATGACCTACAGCTCAGATAAGTCCCTGGATGTCTCCGAAACCAGAGCCTGCATCTCTAAGGTAAGGAGACAGGTTCCCCTGGCTGTCCCAGACCCTTGTATAGGTCCAAGAGGACCACAGGTCTGCCAGGGCTCTTTTTTTTTTTTTTTTTTTTTTTGGTGGTACTGGGGTTCCTGGAAGCCCTTCTACCTCCGGGCTACACTCCCAGACCTATTTTTATATTTTTGAAACAGGGTCTCTTAACGCCAGCGCGGCTGGCTTCGAACCTGCGCGATCCTCCTGTCTCTGCCTCCCAAGCGCGGGGATTACAAGCGCGCGCCACCACGCCCGGCTAGGGCTCTTTCTTTGAGAGGAACCTTGAGGAACAGACCAGAAAGTTCTCATCACTGAGGGCAAAACTGGGCGTGGCCGGCTGCCTGGGCCACGGGCACCGTGTCACCTGCCACCCTCCACCAATCCACCAATCCTCCACTCATCCACCAATGAGTGTCCTGTGATGTTACTACAGCTCCCTCCCCACCCCCCTTTTCTTCGTTATCTCCGTCAAGGGCAACAGTTTCTATTAAGCGATTCAATTGAGCAGAAAGGTTCAAGACAGGAGCAGGTGCATTGTTACAAGTCCAAGAGTATCTTAATCTCATCTGCCCAGAGAAGCGTAAACAGGAATTTGAAGCTTTGGTTCATCTTTTAATCTGCTTCAGGCGATACTCTGGGTCTCGGGACCTTCACAAGCCACCCGATGTCTGTGATTTCTATTTTGGGCTCAAATTCCGCGTCAGAGGACAGCAAGGGAGATGGCGCCATAGGTCCATCCTCAGCCTCCCTGGATGGAGGCGACAGGCCTTGGACGGCACAGCTGGGCCCCAAGGGTCCCGACTTTCCCTCCAGCCCTACAGACTGGCGTTCTTGGACAGACCTAGGATAATAAGACTTTCATACGGAATGCCACAGACAAGAGGAACTTTCTGTATTTGGTTGGAGAGGTTGGGCCTCGGCGTGCTCACTTGTGAAATGGGACAAGCTTCCTCAGGCCAGTGGTAGGAATGAATGTGTGTGAGGTACAGCACCTGGGCTGGAGGAGAGGTTTAATAGTTCTTGCCCCTCTCTCTGCGGCTCTTATAAAGCCACTATAGCCCCTTCTGAAATACCCATAAGAACAGAGAGTCACTTACGACACATCTGCATGACACATTATGCGGCCCTTGGAAGGGTGTCTGTGGGGCTGGCTGAGATGCTCGGGATCATTGATTTGTGCGTGGAAAAACGCGCAGGTCACTAAGCAGTGTGCACAGCAGGCCTGCTTGCTTCATTCATTCATTCATTCATTCATTCATTCATTCACTGGTATGGGGATTGAACTCAGGGGCATTCTACCTCTGAGCTACACCTCCAGTCCTATTTTTTCTTTTCTTTTTTTGACACAGGGTCTCACTAGGTTGCTGAGAGTCCACTACTTGCTGAGGCTGGCCTCAAACCTGCAATCCTCCTGTTTCAGTCTCCCAAGTACACTGACACCACACCTGGCTCAAACACAGTAGGCTTTAAAATATGTACACACACACACACACACACACACACACACACACATAAATGACACAAACCCGCGCCATGCCTCGGGGCAATGACTGATTTTCGTGTTCATTATGCTTTTCTGGAGTTTCCAGGTTTTGCATAGTGAACACGTCTTAGTTTCCTAATTAGGAAAAAACACCTACAGGACATTTTTAAAGACGATACGGGCTTTCGGCAATTTTTAAGTGCTAAAACATACAGGGCAGGACCAAAAGGTTGTAACGTCGCAAGTGGCCGCGTCCACATTTTGGCCACGGACCCAAGAACATCAGATCAGTGGTGACCAAAAGGACCACGGCAACCATGACCCCCAGCGGCAGAGACTTCTGACATTCTGAGCACCTGCCGAGGGCCAGGATGTGTGTCCCTGCTTTCTTTCTAGAAACCCACCCTGGGTGGCTGCTGCAATTCCTGTGTCTATTAGAGAAGACGATAAAGTCTCAGAGGGACCCAGTAACCTCCCCGAGGGGTCGGCATGGCTTTCCAGAAAGGAAAAGCGGGTAGCAGCCGGGCTGGGGACCTCGGCCCGCCAGGTTGGTATAATGGGGACAGCTTGTCCTGAGGAGGTGGTCCACCCCACCCCACCCCACCGAGGAACCTGTGTCTCTGAAGTCACTACCCCATCCTGAAGACCAGGGAAATTCTGATGGCAGGAATGTTCTAGACCCAGGCCACCTCTCACAGTACCCTTGGGGGCCGTGGAGCATTTGACAGGTAGCCAACAGACAATAGAAGCCATGAATTCGAATCTCGCCGGGCATGGTGGCACGCACCTGGAATCCCAGTAGTTGGGAGGCTGTGATGAGAGGATCGCAGATTTAGTCACCGAGTGGCCTCAGCAGCTGAGCGAGACCCGGTTTCGAAATAAACAGTAAAATAGGGCTGGAGGGAGAGCTCGGAGGTAGAATGCCCCTGGGATCGATCCTCAGTACCAAACAAAAAATCCTCGACGTAGGACAGAACCACGCCAGCCCGTGCTGACCTGCAGTCAGCCCAGAGCGGCCCCGGCTCCCTCCACCCGCACCCGCACACAGCCCCGGCCCGCCCCGGGGGCACTCACGTAGATGAGTCCCGAGAAGTAGCGCTCCCGCAGGTTGTGCAGCACGGAGGCCTCGTTGAGGCACGTCAGCTCCGCCATGTCCTCCACCTTGGAGAACTTGGGCGGGTTCATCTTCTGGATGTCGTCCTTGCCCACCGTGATCTTCTTGCCGTTCTCCACCAGCTCCACCACCACCTCGTCGCCCTTCTCCTCCTTGATGCTGGCCGCCTCGAAGCCCTGCTTCTCCGACGGCACCCATACCAGCTTCTTGGCCACCCAGTCGGCCTGGGCCACCGGGCTGTTAATGAAGTTCTTGTCCACGAAAAGGAACTTCTCGTCGTCGCTGAGCTGGCCCTTCTGTGCCATGGTGCCCGGTGGGTCCCCTGGGGAGCAAGGAGAGGGGGTCAGAACGGGCCAGAGCCAGGCCTCAAAGGTACCGGGTCACATCCAGGACACCGTCTGCAAAAATATCCCAGAGAGTACGAGGATGCTCGCGCGGTGCTGTCTGTATTGTGTGAAGGGCTTCAGGAAATGCCAATCATAACAAAAACCCCCAAAAAATCCAGATACCCATCTACATGGGGCTGGATAAACAAGCCATGGCGTTTACATACCGCACAGTACTACCCGGGGACTAAGAAGAAGTACTTAGCTAGGCGCGGCGGTGCACGCCTATGATCCTAGTCCTCGGGAAGCTGAGACTGGAGGATTGCAGGTGTGAGGCCCTGGGCTCAATGCTCAGTGAAAAAATAAATAAATGGGTGAACTGCACTGTATGTGAATACGGTCCAACTTTATTTATTTATTTGCAGAAAGAGCAGATCAACAGCTGTCAAGATGTAAGAACTTTGTGCGTGATTTAAAATGTCCCATATCATAATAACAGGGCTCGGCACATGACTGTATACATTTGCCAGGATTCACTGAACAGGATCCCAGTACTTAGGAGGCTGAGACAGGAGGATCACAGGCTTGAGACCAGCTTCAGCAATTTAGCAAGGCCCTCCGCAATGGGGTTTAACAATCACGTTTTTCCTGCATCTAAAAATCATTAGTACATTTCTCTTCGGATCTAATACGCCCTCAGCCTCCTCCTTCCTGCCTCCCCTCACTTGCTCTGTCCTGACAATCCTCCCTTCCCTGTGGAGGATTTCCAGTGAATAAATTAAAAGGTGATATGACGGGAATGTGGTCATCTGTAACCCCCTGATGAAATGATGGGTCTCGGCAAGAGCTCTCGGTAGCTGGTAAAACCCCGAGCCCACCAGTCCCTGCGCTTCCTGTGCGCCTTGGAGGACTTCTGAGTTGCCAGGTCTGGGAGGGGCCCAAGAATTTTTAGTTTGGACTCACTTTTTTGTTTGATTGGTTGGGTTTTCTTGACGCTGGGATCCATCTAGCACTAAAAGAAGTGCATGTGCAGTTCTCCCACTGAGCTACCCCCCAACCCCCAAGAATTTATATTTCTAACGAGTTCCCAGAGGGTGCTGATGGCCTGATCCAGGGTCCAAACTTTAATACTGAGGAAAGCTGATGGAGATCTTCGTAAGTGGATGGATCAGGCTGGTACCACACAACCCTACTACAGAATCTTAACATCACAAAAGGACATGATAGACATTATCATCCTCCAGAGGGGATGCCCAAGGAAGTGTCACCACTGCCAATGAAATATTCTTACAAGAGAGAAAGGACTGAAGATACTGGAGCCTGGGGAGCTAACACCTGTTTACAGGAACTACCGAGCACACACAGGGGGGGACACTTTCAACATATCGAGGGCATGCAACACGGTCCCCACGCTGAGACGCTGTGGGACAGGCGACTTGGCTTCTTTACTACATGAAGTGCAAACGAGGAGGAAAGGGAAGCTATTGGTTAAAGGGATTCGGATAAAAGAAAAAGGAAACAAATGTGAGCGTTTGGCTCGAGCTCGGGCATGCTAACTGACGCTGACCAGGTTGTACTTGCTGACTTTTTACAGAGTTGATGAACGCTCTGGGAAGACACCCAGACCAGGGAATCAGCCCTGTCCAAGCCCGGTCCTCCATTGCAGCTGATGTCAATCTCGGGGACTCCGATTCCTTGTGCACGGATGGTGGAGACAGAGCAGGGACCCCCCAGTCCCAGCGAAGATTACATAAAGAGGAGCATCCACATGTTTGCTGGGTCTGTATCCTTCCCCACCCACTTCGCGATAACCCCCCGTGTTCCCTCCTCTTAGGATGTGTCTAGCGCTGACCAGTGTTATCAGTGTTTCTTTCTTTTCTTTTTTCTTCTTTCTTTCTGTTTTGCTTTTTGTTTTTATTATTTTGGTGGCACTGGGGACTGAACCCAGGGGCATTCTACCTCCAAGCTCATCCCCAGCCCCATTTGATTTCTTATTTGGAAACACGGTCTCACTAGGTTGATAAGAGTCTCACTACTTACTGAGGCTGTCCTCAAATCTGTGATCCTTCTGTCTCGGCCTCCCAAGTAGTAGGATTACAGGTGTGGGCCACCACGGCCTGCTCATTGTGATTATTTCTGAGTAGCGTGTCTGCTGTATAAGTGAGTTCTTCAACAGTGTAACCAAGGTTATTTTGCAGAAGTAGGAAGCAACTCTTTGATGATCCCTTCCCCATCCTTTGTTTTTTTATAAAATGCTTGGAAACATCGTGCCACTTTGTTGACTTCAAGTCAGCAAAGAGAAATGAGAGGGAGGTGGAAATGAAGCAAGACTGGACTCAAGTAGTGATGGTCAAGGGACTGGGTACCTTTTGCAAATGTTTCAAAGTTTTTATAAGAAAAAAATTTAACATGTACAATAAAAGATATCTGGCTGGGTGTCGTGGCACATTCTTGTAATCCCAACAACTCAAGAGGCTGAGACAGGAGGACTGCAAGTTCAAGGCAAGTCTGGTTGGGGGGTGGAGGAGAGAGAGCTGGGGACGTAGCTCAGTGGTAGAGCACCCCTGGGTTCCATCCCCAGTACTGTATACATGCACACACAAAGATACCTGAGAGAGACAGGGAAAGGACCCCTGCCCACGACATGCACAGCAAATGAAACATAAAGAAACAGCTATGTTTTTAAAAAGCCATCCCTCAGCCAGGTGTGGTGGTGCACGCTTGTAATCCCAGTTCTTGGGAGGCCAAGACAGGGGGATTGCAGGTTTGAGGCCAGTCTCGGCTACTTAGTGAGGCCCTCTGCAACTTAGTGAGACCCTGTTTCAAAATAAAGACTAAAAAATAGGGCTGAAGGTGTAGCTCGGAGGTAGAATGTTCCTGGGTTCAATCTCTAGTACTGCGAGAAAAAGGAAGACTTAACAAGACTGAGTATGATTGAAGGAAAAAGAAAAATTTCCTTGAAAGCACAACTCTCAAAAAATTAAACATTTGAGACAAAGCAGGAAAACTTAAAACACTGACTTGTTATTTTATGCTGGAGGGTTTCCTAAATTCCTTGGTGTGGAGAAGGTGTGGTGGTTCCATCTTTTTAGGGCTTGGTGAAAGATATGCAGGTGAAATGATGCCCCCCGGGCTCATGGCAAAGTCACCAGTGGGAGAGAAAAGGGCGGGAAGAGAGGACTCGGGGGCCGGGAGTGTGCTGCTCTCTCTGCTTTCACATATGCTCAAAAAATTTCCTTAGGAGAAAACAAATATGTCGAGTCTCCGAGCCCATCCTCCACTTGGAAGCAACATGGAGACTGCCCTGTCTCCCGGTGGAGCTCGTGATGAACCCCGGGCTCTGAACACTCACAGTGACAGGTAACACCCTAGGACCCCATCAGCCCGGGCATGACTCCTTCCTGCCACTAAGTCACCTCCACAGCCAGCTGCACTTAATAGCTACGGACCTCCAGAGTCTCCAGGCTCAGAGAGGTGAAGGAATCTGCCCCAGGCTGCACAGCCCAGAAGGGATGGAGCTGGACCCTGCACCCAGGTGTGCTGTGAGCCTGCGCTTGTCTGCGCCCCCTACCCAGGACCCCGTAGCGTGCTCTCAATCAACGCCCCAATCCTTTAGGTGCCTGCCACATAATGGACATGCAACGCGGACTCCAGTCAGATTCCGGGAGCCACAGTTCCCTGCCACCGAAAGGATAAATCTCATAAAAATTCTCCTGGGTCAAAAGCCAGCACACACAGAGGCCGGCGCTATGCTCCTTTTCAAATGAGATCCGAACCCAGGGAGAGCGAGTCACTGTGGTGGAGACAGAGAGGAAGGGCCTGAAGGCAGGGATCCTCCTCCTCCTCTCCTCCTCCTCTCCTCCTCCTCCCCTCCTCCTCCTCCTCCTCCTCTTCCTCCTCCTCCTCCCCTCCTCTTCCTCCTCCTCCTCCTCCCCTCCTCCTCCTCTTCCTCCTCCTCCTCCTCCTCCCTTCCTCCTCCTCCTCCTCCTCCTCCTCTCCTCCTCTTCCCCTCCTCCTCCTCCTCCTCTCTCTCTCTCCCCTCTCCTCTCTCTCCTCTCTCCCTCTTCCTCATACTGGGGATTGAGTCCAGGGCCATTCAGCCTTCGAGCTGCACCCCTAGCCCTTTTTATTTTTTTAGGAAACAGGGTCTCACTAAGGTGCTGAGGCCGTCCTCAGACCTGCGCTCCTCCTGCCTCAGCCTCGCAAGTACTGGGACTGCAATGCCCGCTTGACAGTCTGCTTCTTCATCTAGAAGCCTGAGGCCCCTCACTTGGGGAAAATTTGTCAGACTGCATGGCACATGTACAATTCCAGATGTAAGAATACATGACTTCCTTATTTCTTTTTATCTTAAATTATAAAATACAGCTAACACAGAAAAGTCCCAGCACGACCATTTACGCACCCAGTTCAATTGTGGTATTGATGCCATGATGACAATATAAGCAGTCAGTAGCAGCAGCAGCCCCTCCCGCCCCAGCGTCTCATCTGTTCTGAGCGTCCTGACAAGTGAGGGGCTCTCTACCCCTGCCGTGTGGGTGGGTCGCCTTCAAAGTCAGGAAAAAATAGCAAAATATTCAACAGAAAACAGAAAGGACACACGGTCCCTGATTCCGGGAATGTCATCTAATCCGGGACGGGAGACCACCGAGGAGGTCAAGGGCGAGGATTTGGACTGTGCCCAGAAGAGGGGGGAGCGCGGAGAGCTCGCTCCCGCGGCTTTGATGTCGCTGACAGTTACGAGGTGCCACGGCTGCTTTGGTCAAAGGACACTGGACGTGGGACGTTGATGACTCTTGGGCCCGTGCTGCAGCCGCAGCGGCGTTTCCCAGGCTGGGAGCCTTGGAACCCTAATCCCCGGAAATATTTGGGGCCCAGTGGGGTCAGGAAAGTTGAGAAGCTCTTCGAACGCAGAAGCGATGTCCCAGCCATTAGGAAGGTGCCACACAGTGTCTGCCCTTCACTAGGATGCGGAACAAATATCAGGACACCCGAGTTCCTGGCAGACCTGGAGATCCTAGAGGGGTTTTCCTCCTTATTCCTGAGTCCAAGGCTACCATGACGATACCTGGCTGCATATTTGCCCTTGAGAAAAACCCAGTACATTAATAAAACCAACAGCAGTGATTAGCCAAGTGCGGTGGTATATACCTGCAATCTCAGTACTTGGGAGGCTGAGACGGGATGACTGCGTGTTCAAGGACAGCCTCAGCAACACAGGGATACTCTAAACAACCTAGTGAGACCCTGTTTCAAAATAAAAAATTGTGTGTGTGTGTGTGTGTGTGTGTGTGTGTGTTAATTAGGATTGAATCCAGGGGCATTCTACCTCTGAGCTATAGCCCCAGCCCTATTTTACTTTTTATTTTGAAAGGGGGTCTTGCTAAATTGCTAAGGCTGGTCTCCGCACTGTGATGCCGGGGACCATCCCATGCATGGGACCGTCCCATGAGCATCTCTGGCCTCCTTATGCCGCACCAGCAGCCGCCATCCCCCAGCCATGGCGATAAAAAATCCATCCAGACACTACCAAGCGTCCCCTAGGAGGCCCCCAATTGAGAACCATAGTAGAATCAAGGGTTGGCTTGGGAGAGGGGATTAATGCTGAGGGCCACCATGGCTCGGCCAGATCCAGAAGGTGAGGCGGGGGTGGGTGGGGGGTGACCACGGGGACCACAGGCACCTCTGGCAACCACCTGACTCTGGGCAGGAAGTCTCTTTCCTGCTCCCCGTGCCCCCATCGGAGCTCAGCTTCCTATGGTACCCCACCACCTCCCAAGATCATGCCGGGGGCTCCCCTTATCAGGAAAAAGTGGTTTAACACTTCTTAACTTAAGCCAATATCAATTGTTTTCCAATTATTCAGAAAGAAATTCTTTCAGTTCATAAAATGGCATACGTTTTCCTCCCAACCAACAGAACTTGGTTAGCAAGAGCTATGGCCGTCCCTGTAGAGGGCCTTCCAGAAGAGCGAGAAATGCCTACATGTGTGTAGTCCTAAGGGCCCCCCTGTGTTTTATATCTGATAACTCTGGCCTAACAGAAGCTAAAATAAATGTACAGATTTGCAATCTCTTGTGAGGGCCATTTAGTAATATCTATCCATTTCAAATGTGCATGCCATTAATTAACTTGTTTTGCTGGGAATTTATCCCACAGATAAACTCGTATTATTTGACTAAAACAGATATACAAGCTTAATATCCCCAATCCAAAATGCTCCAAAATCCAAATGCTTTGAGTACCGATGTTACCACAAGAAATTGCTATACTTGCCGTCATGTGACAGGTCACTCTTAAAACACAGAACTAAAATCACCTGTAGGCCACGTGCATAAACTACATATGAAACATAAATGAATTTGGGGTTTAGATTTGGGTGTTGTCCCCCAGATAGCTCAGTACATATATGTGAATATTCTAACCCCCCTCCGAAAAAAAATCCAAAATCTGAAACACTTCAGATAAGGGATATTTAACCTATAAAAGGATATTCCCCGTAGTGCTATTTATAAGAAATGGTGGCATAACGCACAGCGTGGTGGTGCATGCCTGTAATCCCAGTATTTGGAAGGCTGAGATAGAGGATCACAAGTTCAAGTCCAGCCCCTGCAACATAGCGAGACCCTCGGCAACCTAGCAAGATCCCGTTTCAAAACAAAAAATTGAGAGCTAGGGGTATAGCTTGAAGGTAAAATATCCCCAGGTTCCATTCCCAGTACCAAAGAAGAAAAGGAAAAAAAGAAAGAGAAATGGCATCACTAACTTGATATATTTTAATAAGGGATTAAGTAAGATGTCATACATCTTTAGAACAAAGTATTACATACCAGATAAAAATGCTAAGTCATCAGCTGAATGCGGTGGCGCATGCCTGTAATCCCAGTACTCGGGAGGCTGAGACAGGAGGATTGCAGTTTCAAGGACAGTCTCTATCTAGAGGCTGGGAAATGGCCGTAATGACCCCCGTAGCCTCACACTGGCCCCTTCTGTGATTCTGTATTATTTGTGGCAGGTTTCACTGGGGCAGGGGAGACACAGATCCGGTCATCCCCTGGTATCCGTAAGGTCCTTAGATCTCTGCAGATACCAAAATTCAAGGATGCTCAAGTCCACAGTATTTGCATAGAACTTATGCAAATACCCCAGCAGACTTTAAATCACCACTGGATTATTTATAATACTAAACGCAATGTGACTGCTCTGTAAATAGTTATTATACTGTATGGTTTAGGAAATAATGTTGAGAAAAATCTGTACCTCTTCAATACAGATGCAGTTTTCAAGAAATATTTGCCACGCGTGGTCCACTGAATTCATAGGTGTGGACCCACAAGACAGAGGGTCAACTGTATCATCCGCGTGGCAAGTTCGAGTCTGCAGGAGGGAGCGGCAGGCCCCGTGACCCTTTCTTAGCCACTTAGACGAAGCCGTGTCCCTGGATCCCTGGACAAGCCAGAGATGCCTGAGCTCCCTTCTGCAAGGGGTTGGGGGACGGCTTCTTCTATCCTCTGATCGCATACAAGAGGTTCCTTCAAATTCTTGTCTGGCTTTCTCCAAACTCAGGTTCCTCTGTTATGTGAGCAGGGTCAAATGTGATTCAAGGTCAGGGGTGAAGGCTGGAGAAGCAGGGAAAAAAGACGCCATGATGAGCCAGACAGGCATCCCCGGGGCACAGGTGAGCGCTACAGAGATTCCACAGGGACCCTGGGCGAATCGCCAGCAGGCGGATATAACTAGAGTTTACACCATTCTGACAAGGTTAAGGAAATATGGCAAGAATAAAATTGAAGAAGATTCTAATTGCTACTTTTCCTGAATAGGAACTGGGTTTGCAGAGAGAGATGATGCAAAACTAAAATCAGGAATGAGTTTCTCTTTTAAGGAAAGACCACACCACAGGTTTCCTGGTTCTGCCAACCCCTAGCTGTAATGCGCAGAGCAAGCTCCTTGACACCTGCTAAAGTCGTCTAGGGACAAGCCTATGCTAAGTCCTTCATACATGGCATCTTATCCGACTCTTCCCACAGGGTGACCCATCAGGCTCTGGAATTACAAAGATCTTGGTTTGTAGAATCTTGTCTTTCTGGAACTATTGAGCAAGGCATTGGAAATTCCCATCTGTACAATAGGGGTTATAATATTCATCATTACTTCAAAGGGTTGTTGTGGAAGCTTGATTTTTAAAGTGTCCAGAAAGGTTTCAACATGTTGCTCAGTGAAAAAATAAAAAAGTACCTAATAAACACTAGTTCCCCTCCTTGGTCCCGTTTTACAGGTGGAAAAACTTAAGGTTTAGAGATGCCAAAGTGGGCGACTTTTAAATCTGCTTGTGACTTTCCATGATTCGAATGGACTTTAAAATGAACTTGGTTTTCAGAAAAAATCTAACGTATGTCCACTTTCAGATGTGCGTTGTGCCAAAAGCATAAATTCCACCTGCTTAGATTTGAGGCATGGAGGAGAAAGGAGATGGTTTTCCATCAAAAAGTAAAACTCCCAAATAAGAAACGGTAGGAAAAAGAATCCTCCTTTCCTCCCAAGCATCCATGCCTCTGGACTCCTTCCCTGGGTCCTGCTAGGGCAGGACAGAGCAGAGAAATCCCCAGAGCCAGGAGCAGCCTGTGCAAGGCTGGGTAATTGGCGAGGGGGCTGGGGACAGCCTCGTGGAAAACGCTACCATAAATGGGCATGTCTGTCTCGATCCCAGCCCTCCCAGGGAAAAGTAATGATAAATCCATAACAAATACCTTGTAGGGAATAGCACATCTATTTCAGACATGATAATAAAAAAACACACGGTGTTTACAAGGCACCCCAGAGGCTTCTCAAAGGAGGCCCAGCCAGGTCCTGACGTGGGCTCTCCGGATGGCAGGCCCACCTATGATCACTGACCCCAACTAGGTCACCATCCCACGAAGGAACAAACAGTGCATTTTATTTTAAATTCATAGAAGGTCAGTTTAAGTTTTCTTCAAAGCAATGGTAATAAATATTTACTTTGCTGGAAGCATTTGGTCCTAACAGAAACCTGACTCCAACAAGAAGTTTTGGGCCTCGGTTAAGAAACAAGATGGTGGGGTCCAGGGTGTAAAGTGGGCATCAGTGTACGGGGGGAAATGGATTCTACCACTTGCTGTCTGTGTGGCACTGGGCAAGTTACTTAACCTCTCTGAGTCTCAGCTGCCTTACATACTCAACAGGCATCATAATGCCTCCCTTGAGAGGCTGTTAAGAGAATTGAATGAGATAGATTAAGTTCAACAGCCACTCGCTGTGATCCAGCAACAGCAGGTATCTTGATCGACCCAAGGACAGCCGCCTCGCCATCAATGACTCTTAGCTCGGCGTCATCCAGCCCCTTTTCCTTAAGCCAATTCCAAATTAGCATCTTTAAGTAGACCGAACAGAGGAGCTTGCACCAAAGAAAACAAATCTATGCAAAGCAGTTTATTGACCGTCGGCCTGACTTCCACCCCCTCCACCAGTTCGCAATGTAATCTATCGGTTCTTAACTAAACACTCCCTGCTTTGATTTCTCTTTTTTGGCTTCTTGACAAGCAAGGCTTTGAAGGGTCCCTTTTCTTCCAAAGGGGGCAAAATCCCCACAGGCTCTCTGCGCTGGGATCAAGCACACGTTTTCATTCAGTCCCTCGTTTTGTGCTGACGTCTCTGCAGGGCACGGCAGCTGGCATCATCTAACCCTATAGATTGTGGATGCAATGGGGACTTTGACACTTTGTCATAAGACCTGGATGCTCGAGGTCCTGAGATCAGCCTGGAGCTGGGTCTGGAAGGAAATTGGGCTGTACTACACAAACCTTATCCCATCATAACCAGCTTTATCTCCCTGAGGTTATCAACACACTTCCCCTAGACTGATGGAAAACACCCTCCTCTGCAGAGCAGTCCCCGTGTGCTTCGAACGGATTTACCACGCTTTCAACACAACTGAGAGGTGCTTTGAATCCACGTGAAGCCCGGGCTGCCTGCCTGTGTGACAGCAAAGGGCGCCTTTCCAGGGAGGCTCCGCTGAACTTTTTTGTATGTCTAGAATGAAGGTTAAAATAAAGCCTGACAGTAAAAGCTGGGTCACCTCACTACAAGGATCATCTGGTGGTCCCGACTTTCGCCCTTGGTCCAAGGGGGTGATGCCAGCTCGTCCAGCACACTAGCTAGGCAAGTGTTCCACCAGTGAGCTGCACCCCCAGCCTCTGATTTTTTTTTTTTTAAGTACAGTATTTCTGGACAGTCTAGCAAAACAGTAGCTGGAACCAGGCTTTGGTATCTTTAACAAGCACCCCCAAGGCGGTCCTCCTTGGTAAGTGCTGGTCTGGGGGAACCCTGGACGATCTGGGGTGACCAGGGCACCTTGCCACCATCCTGTAAGAGGATGAGGGCTCCCCAGCCCCTGTAGGAAGCTCTCCAGGACCCTGACCCCCACCACCCAGTGCGCCCGGGCAGGACCACCGCTACTTACAGATCTCCCTCTGAGGGCTGGCGGAGAAGAAACAGGGTGGGGAGCTCAGATCTGGCACACCTCCCAGGCCAGGGCGTCCAAATCCCCCTGCGCGCCTGGGACGCGGGGCTTTATAGACCCCGCGCTGCCCCGGGTGGGAAAGGGGCGGCGGCCTTGGGCAGGGCCGGGGTGGGGCGGGGCCCGCGGCTCGGCAGCGCCCCCTGCAGGGCCCCGGCGGGACGGCGCTCATCCGCGCACTAGGCGCACCTGGCTGCGGCTGGGGGCGGGAGGGAGGGGTGCGCGCCCGCCGCCCTGCGCGGGGGCTGGGGCTGGGCTGGGCTGGGGCTGGGGCTGGGGCTGGGCTGGGGGTGTCGCCCCGCCGCGGGCAGTCAGCGAGATTCTGGGTCCTTAGAGAAAGGGGTCGAGCAGGCAGCGTCTACAGGGGATGCTGAGAACTTCATCCCGGAGTCAGTTCCAGCGGTCTGGGCTTTAACCTCTTCCTGCCCGCGCGGGGAGGGTCAGAGGCGCATCCGACCTGAGGCTTCCTTCCCTCGTCCCCATTTTATTCGCCCGCCACTGTCTAGATGGGGTAGAGGAGGCCTGCCCCTCTCCCTCCCCCCAACTCCGATGCTGGGAATTGCGCAGGAAGGGGGAAATTTTTTTACTTTCCCCAACTGGCCATCCCTGCCTCCACCCTCGCGGCCACAACCGAAATTAAAATAATCGCGCTTTTGTGACTCCAGCGGCCAGGTGTGCCGCCCGCTGGCCGCGTGGCCTCGGAAGAGTCATTCATTTCCCCCGAGCCTCCGCGGAGGAGGCTGCAACCCCGGGGCGGGGTGCAGGGGGGCGCTGGGTGCTTTGCAAGGGGGCGTCGAGATCCCAAGAGACTGTGGGTGCATGCTTGGGGTTTGCAAGGTCCCGACGGCCGCTCTGTCCGCAAGGACCCTTGTGGACTAGAAGTGGACTGTTATGTCTCTCTCTCTCCATCTCTGGCCTCCCTCCCTCCCTCTCCCGCTCTCCCTTCGTCCTCTCCCTTCTCCTCTCTCGGTCACACGCACACACACACAGGCCATAAAAGGAAGCCGAGGCCGTGGGCTGGCCGGGTGCCAGGCCGGGGACGCCCCGCTCCGCGCGGACCGGCTCCGAGGTTCCCGGGCCGGCCGGGCCGCCCTCCCCGGTGCTGGGCGGGAGACAACCCAAAAAGGCCAGGCTGAGGCTCCTTCCTGCAGGAATTCCCAGCGATGCATACCAGCCCGGGGCTGCCCGCTCCCCCTGACTAAATATGGTGCCGAGGAGCGAGCTGGGCCTCGGGCTGGCCAGGCCGGGAAGGGGCCCTCAGTCTGCTGGACGCAGCTGCCCGGGTTGGGAGTGGGACCCCTGCGAGGGGACAGCCCCCCAGTCCCGCGGGAAGCCCCGCTGCTACAAGCCACACGCTTTACGCAGAGGTCAAGGGATTTGGAAGACCCTGGGTGGGACTCTATGCGTATCTACCCTTTCCCAGAAGCCCACCCTTTAGGTGTAGGTTTTTATTAATATCCCCATTTTGCAGGAGAGAAGACTGGGTCCCCAGAGGAACTCACTGGGACAGTAACTGGTCGGTTCTAGCACTTTGGAAGCCATGATTCATTTCCAGAAAGGAGACATTCAAGGGAAACCAGCCAGCAAAGGCCAAGGACAGGTCTCTGCCCAGGTCAGGTGTCAGAGAGCCAACGTCCAGCGCCACTGACTAGCTGTTTGACCATGGCAAGTACTTCCACCTCGCCATGCCTCGGTTTCCCCACCTGTAAAATGGGGATGGTCAGCGCCCTTCCCGCTGTGTGTGAGCAGTGCTTGAGACCACGTGGGAGGAAGACAGGGCCCCACTTCCTGCGAACTGACCTGAGACCAGGTGGGGCTGTGCCATCCTCAGACTCAAAGGCCCCAGCCGCCAGGCGCCTCCTGCAGCCCCCGGCCCCTCTCCAGACAGAGCTCTGCACTGCAGACCTGGTCCCCTGGACACCACGCCGGCTTGGGTTTTGCCTTTGGAAGATCTGAGCCCGGCCCCCTCCCCCCGATGGGGCCAAATGGGAGCCAAGACCAGTCAGGATTCCGCTGGCTGCGGAGAGAGGGGGACGCTCGGGGAGATGATGGACGAGAGCTTTCCCGCATACCTTGTCACCACTACACTGTAAAAGGAGTGGAAATTGCCTGGCTGTTAGCAGAGCCATCTGGGAAGGGGGAGACTGAGGCCACTCATCACCTCCCCAGCTGCGGAGCTGTCCCCATCGAACCTACCGGCTTCAAAGGAGGGCTGGCGCATCACTGCGTCTTAACAAGGTTACTTCCACGGGGGGTGTGGCTGATTCTTTAAACAACGTGTAATCCCAGCATTCAGGAGGCTGAGAGTGGAGGATAGAGATTCACGGACAGCCTCAGCTACTTAGTGAGGCCCTCCGCAACTTAGTGAGACCCTTTTTCAAAATAAAGAATAAAAAATAGGGCAGGGGGTGTAACTTGGAGGCCGAATGCCCCTGGGTTCCATCCCTAGTAACACACACACACACACACACACACACACACACACACACTCATTGGTCATTTATTTCTATTTTTATTTTGTGTGGTACTGGGGTTCCTGGGAGCCCTTCCACCTCTGGGCTACACTCAGACCTATTTTTTATATTTCTATTTGGAAACAGGGTCTCTTAAGCCAGTGCGACTGGCTTCGAACCTGCGTGATCCTCCTGTCTCCGCCTCCCAAACTTTTTATTTTTTGGTGGTACTGGGGTTCCTCAAAGCCCTTCTACCTCTGGGCTACACTCCCAGACCTATTTTTTATATTTTTATTTGGAAACAGGGTCTCCTAAGCCAGCGCAGCTGGCTTCAAACCTGCGCGATCCTCCTGCCTTTGCCTCCCTAGGGAGATTACAAGCGTGCGCCACCACGACCGGCGTTCCAAACTTTTTATTTTTTACTTTGAAACAGAGTCCTGCTAAGTTGATGAGTCTCACTAGATTGCTGAAGCTGTCCTCGAACCTATGATCCTCCTGTCTCAGCCTCCCAACCCCAGCCCTTTGTTTTTTGAAACAGGGTCTTGCTTGGTTGCTGGAAGTTTCGCTAGCTTGAGGTAGCTGACCTCAAACCTGTGATTCTGTGTGTCAGCTTCCCAAGTACTGGAATCACAGGCACGGGCCACCACCCCTGGCTTCAGGTCTGAGATGGCTGACACCAGATCTGCTATGCATCAGCCAAGCAGCTTCGGTGCTGAACCTCTAAGCCCATTTTCTCAACAAAAAGCAAAGATCAGACTCTCGGGCTCAACCACCTCACTGCATTTTTTTTTTAATGACAGTGTAAGGCTTTGTATAAATGGTTTCATACCTTCCTGGTATGTTCTAGAAGTACCCAGGGACAGATATTCACTCAATAGCCTTTCAGTAAACATCGGTCAGATGCATAGAGCACAGATGTCTGAATCTCCCAGTGTGCATTCTTCTATGAATTAAATCAGATGTCTGTTTTATTTCCCATGGCTCACAAGGTCAGTTATTTTAAGATGGAGACAAAAAAAAAAAATACAGTGTCACTTCGGATGAGTGTTGTCAAATACTTTTCCTTGGCGTGTCTTCTCTGTGAGGGGCCATTTCATGGGAGTTTCCGTGAACTCATACACCAAGATGGCAGAGGGGAAATCTCTCTCCTGAATTTTTTTTTTAAACTAGTGTTTTATTTGCTACTGGCTTAGAAAGGCCCCAGAGTGCCATCCCCTCCGTCCCCAGTATTATCAAAGATTGGGTCCAAGCGCGGTTTACTCTGGAGCGTGCATCGGGACTTAATTATTTAAAAGCACATCGGCCCACGTGTGAAGCTGCCTCCGTGTGAAGAAAGGAACATGGTTCCTGACAAGCACGGCATGCAAGAGGCACCTTGTCTCGCTCAAGAGGCCCCTCCTGCCCCAGGGAGAAGGCTGCACTGTTTGGTCGTCTCCAACTAGATTTCTTCCCTGCCAGCTCCCAGCTCTGGACTCTTAACTATAGATTGTCTACCTCTATCAGGAAGGCTTTAACAAATCTCAAAGTACCTTTACAGTTTCTTACAAAACCAAACATACTCTCCACACATGACCCAGCAAATGACACTTTTTGGGGGATTTACCCAAAAGAGCTGAAAAATATATTCACGCAAAACACGTGCACACGATGTGTACAGCAGCTTTATTCATAATTACCCAAACTTGGGAGCACCAGGGATATCTTTCAGTAGGAGAATGGGCAAATAGCAATGGAATACTACTCAGGAGTAAAAAGGAATCAGCGATCAAGCCACGATGAAATGGAGGACACGTAAAGGCAGAGGATGAGTGCAAGCAGCTCATCTGTAAAGGGACAGCCGTGTGGCTCCAGCTGCATGGTACTCTAAGGGCAGGGATGGGCGCAGCGCAGAGGCGCTCAGGGCAGTGCACTTGCTGTCTAGCGCCGTCAACGCGAATGTGTGTCATTAGACATTTGTCCACGCCATAGAATGCACATCAAGAGTGACCCCTAGCCGGGCGTGGTGGCGCACGCTTGTCATCCCTGCGCTTGGGAGGCGGAGACAGGAGGATCGCGCAGGTTCGAAGCCAGCCGTGCTGGCTTAAGAGACCCTGTTTCCAAATAAAAATATAAAATAGGTCTGGGATTGTAGCCTGGAAGTAAGAAGGGCTTCCAGGAACCCCAGTACCTGGAAAAAAAAAATTGACCCCTAGTGTAACTATGAACTTCAGACGCCAAGGGAGGTCCATGCCCTGTAACACATGCACTGCTCTGGTGGACAGCGAGGGGAGGCTGTACATTCAGGGGGGGCAGGAGGTAGACAGTAGCTCTGTACTTTCCATTCAACTTAGCTTAGGGTCTAAAACTGTTCTAAAAAAAAAATATGGAGCCTGGTGTGATGGTTTACGTGTGTAATTCAGTACTTGGGAGGTTGAGACAGGAGGAGCGCAGGTTTGAGAACAGCCTCAACAAACTACTGAGACTCTCAGCAACCTAGTGAGACCTTGTTTAAAGAAAAAAAAAAGTCTAGGGGTGTAGCTCAGAGGTAAAATGCCCCTGGGTTCAATCTCCAGTACCATTAAAAACAAACTGTACTAGGGATTGAACTCAGGAACACTACATCGGAGCTATACCTCAAGCCCTATTTTACTTTTTAATTTTGAAACTCAGTTGCCGAGGGCCTCGTTAAGTTCCTTTGGCTGGTCTGGAACCTGTGATCCTCCCGTCTCGGCCTCCGAGGTACTGAGGTTTTAGGCATGTGCCACTGCACCTGACTAGAAAAATCTATTTTTAAGAAAGCAATTTTTCCTCATGTTCATTTTTAAAGAATTATGAAGACCACATAGCCCTTGCATAACAAATATGTAAGTACAAAAAGTAGTTGCAAAAACGAAGAACTAGGTGGCTGGGAAGCAGCGCCCGGAGCCTTTAAAGGCATTCTCGCTCTGGTAACCCTTCACGCACACTGGGCTGCAGGCTGGAAGAACACACGACTTTACATAATCACACAGGCACGTGAGACTCATACACATGTGTTCTTGCACATAATTATAAAGCCATTAGTTTGTTCTATATAAACATAAGCTAAGCTTAAATTTGTCTTCTTCAAAGGCCCCCTCCGAGTCCGCTATGAGTTCCTTGGTTGCCCGTGTTTTACGTTTCTACCCCTCTTAAATCCTTGTTTCAATCCTCATCTGCAGCTTTTCCTGTAAATCCAATCACCCCCCCCACCAAGAAAAAAATCCATGTCTCTAGCATTTGTAAAAGACAGCTTCTTCCAACCCTAAGGATTCCACCAGCGAAGCACTAAGTTCATGATAACAGTGCCGGGTTTCCGGGCTTTTACTTCCTTCCTTGAATAGGTTTGTCCTTTCCTTTTTTTTGCGGGTCTGGGGATGGAACCCAGGTGCATTGAACCTCCGAGCTACACCCCCTGCCCTATTTTTTATTCTTTATTTTGAAACAGGGTCTCACTGAGTTGCAGAGGGCCTCACTAAGTAGCTGAGGCTGTCCGGGAACCGCGATCCTCTCGTCTCAGCCTCCCGGATGCTGGGATGACGAGCGTGCGCCACCACGCCCGGCTGTCCTCTTTTTCCTTGAGTAGTTGAACTGTCTCAGCCCATGCGCCTTCGTGAGCCACTGGATTATAAAATGACGCTGTTGATGAATCCCTAGCACAGAAATTTCTAGAGTATACTCTCTCAACTTTTTAAGAACATAAAGTCTTCCTTTTTGAGTAATTGTAATCTCATAGTGTTTTCTTTTTCCCCAATATTAAGTATGGTTTTCAAGCCAACCCTGCACCTCCAGAGGCTGACACACGTTGCCGCCTCTATATGAAGAGTAATTGGTGGCGCGCGCTCGTAATCCCAGCATTCGGGAGGCTGAGACGGGAGGATGGCCGTTCGCGGACAGCCTCAGCTCCTTAGTGTGGCCCCTGCAACTTAGTGAGACCCTGTTTCAAAATAAAGAATAAAAAATTGGGCTGGGGTGTAGCTCGGAGGTAGAATGCCTGAGTTCAATTCCTAGTACCACAACAATAAAAAAGAGTTATTGTCCAAGGCGACGTGGCAGAGGCCACGTGCCTGCAGGTGAACCCTCCCTGCACCCCGCTAAGCTGCTGAGGACCCGGGGCCTGGAGAGCCACACGCAAGCGCACTTCTGCTCCGGCGGCCAGCGGCGCCTGGTGAAAGGCCAGAGACAGACACTCGGAACACAGGTGAGTTGCTTACTGGATTATTTTTAATTAAACGGTACACTGAAAGTATAAAAGTTGCTTAGGCACAAATTACAGAATAACAAATACAAAAGCACTATGGACCGCATGTGACAATTCTGTTTAGCTCTCATTTTGATGATTTTGTATGAGTATCCAGTCATAAACTCCAGAATTTTTTTTTTTAATATAGTCCTACAAGATTGTCATTCCTGAGGTAAACTTAGTGTCCACTGCCAACATCCTTGGGTACAAACCAAGTCCTCTGGGAAAATTCAGGTATTTAAATCCCATGTATAATACAATGAAATTCATAATGATCAGATATTACAGATTTTAAAATGGAAATGGCCCCTTATAATGCCATCCATCCATCCATCCATCCATCCATCCATCCATCCATCATCTATCATTTTAACCCATCAACAAGGCTCCTGCAAATCTTCTGACTGGTAAAGTTTAAAGGGGATTCACTTTTAGTTTTCTGGGAGTGGGGGTGCAGCTCAGTAGCAGAGCACTTGCCTGGCTGGCATGAGGCCCTAGGTTCCATCTCAGCACCACAAACAAAATAAAAGTAATAGCAATCTTCTGTATTTAGATAGAAATTCTTAATTTGCGCGGAATAAATACCAACTAGCATCACTAAGGGAGTCGAAAGTTTTGTAATTTTCAAAGAGCACAGACTCGACACCCTAAAGCAGAAACCCCAAAGTGAGCGACACTGTAGCCCCCAACGGTGCTATAACAAAATTTAATAATAAAAGATTGCAAATCGGTTACTGCTCTTTCTGTTTGCTTAAAGCTGGCGATCTCTGGGTGGCATTGAGTTGCTTTTTTTTTTTTTCCTCAAAAGGAGGTGGTCAGATAAACCAAATAAGTTGGGAAATCCATGCCCTACAGAGAAGGCCAATTCGGGCACTCAGTCCTTGGCACTCCTCCCTGTGGACATCACTCAGGCCAACCGGTGTCCAGGCCCCAGCGCAGTGCCCTTGAGGAAGCACCCACGGCTTATCCCAGTCAGGAGCTTCCTTTTAACAGCTGTTTTCAGTGAAATGGGTCTGCTGACTCTACATCATAAGGCTTCTTTAATAAATATCAAAGTAGCACTGAGAAAGACCACTGAAGAGCTCTACTTTTCTACCCCAAGAATAAAAATGGACATTTTGCAAGACCTTCGGAGCCAAGTGGTAGCTGCACAACTGAGGGCCACATGCAGCTTACGCCATGCCCTCGTTAAGAGCCGCCTTCTGGTATTTACCCCACAGCCTGTCACCTCATGCTTGCTTCACATTCTTCATATAATAAAATACACTCTTTGTTCTACATACAGCAAAATTAAAAGAATCATTTCCCCCCTCTACCTTTTAATTAAATCTTCCAGTAGAGGCCAAAATGGTCTAAGGAAAGAAAAAGTACATCGTTACCTAGTTTACAAGTTCAATTTTAGGTAGTAATTCAGATATTTAAGCAAAATAACAAAAGATTTTTCTGAAAACCAACTTTTTTAAAAAAGCCAAACTTTGCCGAAATTAGTCTTGGTTTCACTGTTTTTGTGTGTTTCACTAAAACACGAACAGGTTTCTTACAAATCCACATAATTGCAGCTGAAGAAAAGTTGGTTAATGTGATGTGAAGGAGGACGCATGGCTAAACACCGTAGCGTTAGAGCGCCGCACGGAGTACTGGGAGCCCTTTCCTTTTCCAGACACGAGGCCCTTAGCATGCTCCCTAGAACAACGCACTTTCTTTCCAGTCACATCCAAGATGCTAGGTGACAGAGTTCGCTTTTATTCACAAATGTAGTAAAACGTGCAGGGCTAAATGTTCTGCAGAAACTCGAATTTCTACAAAACACAGTGGTGCATACTGGTATCACTGGAATAATAAATAAGTTACTTAATAAAGCAATCTTGAGATCCGAGGCCGCACACGGCAGGGTCACCTCTTGGCTGCTTGAGGACCGTGACCGTCTTCCGCCTGGGCGCTGGTCCTCGGCTCCCTTCTCAGGTGGTCATCTGGAAGGATCAGAAAGCAGCGTGAACACCCCGTCAAAGTCGGCACACAAACACGCATATATTTTAGAATGGTGTACACTCAACATTTTACTAGCGATGGTTTAACACAATGGGAAAAATGTTTCTTAAATAATACTGAAGAAATCAGAAATGTTTGGTACTAGGGGCTCACTAATTATTTAAAAGTGTTACTAAGCTTTTTTTTTTTCAAGTGAATACAGTGCAACCTGGAGTAAACCCATGTTTACACGCCTCTCTCTCTCCTGTGAAAGAAATGGACTAACTAGGAAAGACAAGGCAATGCGTCCAGTCAGCACGTCCAAGGGCACCCAAGTTCTTCAATTGGAAAACAAACCTTCAATACAGAAACACCTCCCAGCAGCACCCTCTTGTGGCAACAAAAAGCAGGCACGGCTCCCATCTACCCAAATTGTAAAACTATCCAGGAAACTGCAGAAAATATTTCTAAAAGCCAAGGACCAGAGAGCAGAGCTCTGTGAGATGCCAGAGAAGCCAGAGCGCATGCTCGCTCACAGTGCCTGGGCGATGGTCGGGATGCTCACTTCTGCTCAGTTAGGACGAAGCGCTCTAGATTAAAGGAAGTCTCTGCGTCTTTAGAGCAAGGAACACACAATGAAAACTGGATTCTAGAAATACAGAGGTCTCCAAGCCTGAAAGCATTTAATAACCTAAGAAACAAAACTGGTTTTTCTTGTGACAACTTTGATAATAGAAGAAAAAGAATACAAATCCAGACAAGCTATTAGAAACATATTTTTAGCACCAAAAGTGCACACTCAACACCCTAATCTTGAAGACAATGACTCAGTGTTGTTAAGTCCTTGGAAGCATAAAACCACTTTCTATGACTGAATAACAGATGAAAATCTCTCTTCAATTTAGGCAACTTGCTGGACAGAACGAAATTAATAATTTCCTTACAACACAATGATGTCAGGTCTTTTATAGAAAAGTGCTACTTGAAAAATAATGAAGTCTGTTAACTTTATCCTTGATATATATGCAGTACGGTTGAGCTGATAGTCTTCTCTATTCTAAAAATCTTGTCTTTTTTTTGGTGGTACTGGGGTTCCTGGAAGCCCTTCTACCTCCGGGCTACACTCCCAGACCCATTTTTATATTTTTTATTTGGAAACAGGGTGTCTTAAGCCAGCGTGGCTGGCTTCGAACCTGCGCGATCCTCCTGTCTCCACCTCACAAGCGTGGGGATGACAAGCGTGCGCCACCACGCCTGGCAAAATCTTGTCTTTTATTAGAGCAAAAACTACTTTGCCAAGATTACAAGTACTACTGGCAGCAGGACTGATGAACAACCTTGGAAGGGTACCCCTATATAGACTCTTTATTCCTTTTTCTGCACTATGAACGTGTTGATGAGACATGTGCTTTCATCTTGGCCCACTTTGAACTTATTTTCAAATTAAAGCCAATTTTGTTTTAGTGTCTTATGTTGTAGCTAGATGAGCTTGTGTAGAGATGTGGTGCTGTGATGTAGAGAATAATCATTTTATTATTCTCACAACCTCTTCGGTGCTGTCTAGTAAGAGTCACGCAGCTGCAGTGAGCTGGAGCTGAGGAAGAGGAAGGCTTAATTGTGCTACTGAAAGTGACACAAGCCTTGGCTGACAATTCTTCAAAAGAGGTCACTGCACAAAGTGGCCGCTGCTGTGCCAAGAAAATATTTGCAAATCTTCGCTCCTGCCCACTGGTTCATGGTTGGCCTTGAGTTTCCTGTGGCGCTTCCCGTGGAGCAGGCGCTCAATGCGCGTGCCGACCTGAGTCCATGTCTGCCCCGGCTCCTGATGTGTGCAGGTGTCTCTTCCTCTCCCTCTCTGCCCTCCGTCCCTCTGGGCCAATGGCTGGTCTGTGCTTCATCTCAGAACAGATCTGACTGAGACAAACTGTCACTGCTTCCTCACTAGTCCCTGGCAGGCTGTTAGGGAGATGAGAAGCAGCTCAGGAGCCAGGAGGCCATCTCTCAAGAGCTCACCCTCCCTCACAGGACTGGTAGCAGGCCTGGGCTCTGCTGACAGTGCTGCTGAGTCCTGGCAACCTGTGACAGCTGCATACTAGAATACACTCTTGGTAAGTATGTAACTGGCAATGCTAGCCTGGGGGAATTAAACAGACAGCCTGTGCTATATATTTACTCTACTTTCTAATATGCATACACTTTGAACCAGAATTCTCCTTTAGGTATCCACACAGCAGAAATACAAGTATAGACAAAGGCACGATGTTACATTGCAATAATGCAAAAGCAAAAAAATGCTATGAGTACAGAGTCCTTAGGCTGGTTGTTGGGGTATAGGAGGGCAAGGAAAACATGGCCTGACAGCAAGGAACAGACTTTATTTAGAAATAGAGCCTGGAAGGAGGCATCTGACCAGAAGAGAGCCCAGAGAGTCAGAAGGCCCGCCTCCGCAAGGCGAGGGGCTTTTATGGGTGCAGGAGCAGCGGTGCAAGCCGCCACTGGCTGGGTGCTGGGGCCAGGTCATCTCAGGGGCATCCCTCCTTCTTTGCTCCTTTGTTCTAGGTCCTCCTCTGACATGACCCTATGGCCAGACCTCCCAGTCACCTCCAATACTTTGGAGGTTTGCAGGTTCAAGGGCAGCCTCAGCAACGTAGCAAGACTCTCAAAAACCCAGAAAGATTCTGTTACAAAACAAAACAAAACAAAGCTGTGGACATAGCTCAGAGACAGAATACCCCAGGATTCAACCCCCAGTCCTAGATTAAAATAAAAAAAAGTGATTAGAGCAATACCCTGGAGATCTACACATACTGACAAGTTAAACAAGCAAATTACAGGATACCACCTACACTACTGCTGCACACTTATTTGAATACATAGAAATGAGCCCCGAGGGAGGCCCACCAAAATGCTAACAGCCTTTTAGAGAAGGCAGCAGCCCTGGGAAGTGGAAGAGGCAGGGAGAGGAGAGCACTTTATTTTATTTGAAACTTTTAGAGGTTTATTTGTGAGCTTCTGCACTTCAGCTTGCTTTACAAGTATTTGCCTTACTGTAGGCACTAGTGTCAGCTCCTTACCAATTCCCAAAAAGAGAAACTGGCCAACTTCTCCCTGTCCTCACTGGAGAAGCTTAAGGCATGGCAGCCGGCAGGCCGATTCTGCTCGTCACTGCCCGCTACAGACCTGCCAGGAGGCACTAGCCCTGAGGCTTGGCTTACTCAACTGCAAAGTAAGTAGCAGGGATTTCTTTCCTAATGTTCTACCCAGCTCAGAATTCATAATACACAAAAAGATAATTTCTAGTGAAGTCAGAAATAACTTCCAAAAGACCAGTATCAGTCACAGCCATTTAGGAAAACTACAAAAGGCAATGTGCATTTGAGGTACTTCCTAAAAGCTTACTTCAGCATCCAAGAGCAACATCTGTTCTGCAGCATCCTGAGCCCGACCTATACGTGTCCTTCTGAAGAAGAGATCTACCACAGCTGGAAACACTGAGCTAGAATCCACTCAATCCACAAACCAAACTGACTTAAAGCTCATTTTAAAAGGGAGCATCGGAAGCTGGACGTGGTGGCTCATACTTATAATCCCAGCTTTGGGAGGCTGAGACAGGAGGATCATGGCTCGCGGACAGCCTCAGCTACTTAGTGAGGCCCTTTGAAACTCAGTGAGACCCCGTTTCAAAATAAAAAATAAAAATAGGGTTGGGGGTGTAGCTCGGAGGTAAAATGCTCCTGGGTTCCATCCCAAGTACTGCAAATAAATAAATAAATAAATAAATAAATAAATAACAAAAGGGAGCACTAGGTTGAAAGAGAGCCATTCTTTTATTTTTGGGGTGGGGAGAGTACTGGGGTTGAAGCCAGGGGTATTCTACCTCTAAGCTATACCCCCAGTCCTATTTTTTTATTCTTTGAGACAGGGTCTCACTAAGTTGTGGAGGGCCTCACGAAGCAGCTGAGGCTGGCCACAAACCTGCAATGCTCCTGTCTCAGCCTCCCAATGACAGGCGCTATAAGAATACACCACCACACCCAGCTGAAAGGGGACCATTCTAAGGATCTGCTATTTGTAAATAACTGCCACTACTATAAAAAAAATACCCTAAAAATGCACAAGAAACTTGATTTCTCCATCTGTATTCAGTGATCTTGAGGGAAAAAAGATTACTTGATTAAGAAAAAACTACTTATTTCAAAGACCCTATATTTATGTGACAATCAGATTTTAAATACTTCTATATAGAAATGACATCTAAGAATTTTTCCCTTTTCCCCAGTCATTTCCTCTTCAAGACTTTCCAAAAGCATCTTGTCTGTGAAGTTTAAGTAACGGGCTGTGTTGGGTATAATCAGATGTAAACTATGGCTCAAAGGCTGAGGAAAATCTCCTTCAAAGTTGTCACTCTCAACTGCATTATGATGAGATTACAATCCACTGAGAAAAGTATTAAAAAAAAGACAGCTGGGCATGGTGGCGCACGCTTGTAATCCCCGCGCTTGGGAGGCGGAGACAGGAGGATCGCGCTGGTTCGGAGGTAGAAGGGCTTCCAGGAACCCCAGTACCACCAAAAAAAAAAAAAAAAAAGACAAACATGTCGCTGGCTGGGCATGGTGGAACATGCTTGTAACTCCAATACTTGGGAGGCTGAGTCAGGAGGCTTGCAGGTTCAAGAGCAGCCTCAGCTACTTAGTGAGACCCTGTTTCAAAGAAAAGGCCATGGGCTCAATCCCAGCACCATGCACATGTAAGAAAGTTATAAATGCATAGGGAGAAAACACACTTGCTCAGGCTAAATGAGGACTCTGAGAAGACGCATACCCATCTGCTTTCTCTCCTGAAGCTGGCTGCCAAGATGCGGGTTTGGAGGCTGCAGGGACGACTCTTTCAGAACTGTGTTTTGGATGCCATCTTTAGTTCCATGCAAGAAATGGGCTAAAATTCCATATAGAAGAGGTCTACATAGGATAAGAAAACAAAAAGTCAATTATGTAAAAAAGAAAAAGCTTAAACCATATTCTCTTCCAATACTACAAAAAAAAAAAAAAGAAAAAGAAAAGAAAGAATAGCTAAAGGATTCACTAGACTTAAAACAGGTGCATGGCCAGGCGTGGTGGCGCACGCTTGTAATCCCTGCATTTGGGAGGCGGAGACAGGAGGCTGGTTCGAAGCCAGCCGTGCTGGCTTAAGAGACCCTGTTTCCAAAAAAAAAAAAAAACAAAAACACTATATATATATATATATATATATATATATATATATATATATATATATATTATATCTGGGAGTGTAGCCCGGAGGTAGAAGGGTATCCAGGAACCCCAGTACCACCAAAAATAAAAAAATAAAATAAATAAATAAATAAAACAGGTGCATAGCCAGGTGTGATGGAGCAAGCCTGTAACCCTGGTACTCATGAGGCCAAGGTGTAGGATCCACACAGAGAAGCCTAACAATTTAGCAAGACCCTGTGTGAAAAATAAAAAGAAAAAGGTCTGGGGTGTATTTCAAAGGTAGAATTCCCCTGGGTTCCATCTCCAGTACCAAAAAAAAAAAAAAAAAAAAAGTTGTATGATTATCATCCCAATTGCAACTACTCATCTTAAATTTAAAAGTATCATCTAACTCGAATGACAATTTAAAGCCCCAAGAAAACATGTTAATAACTTAAAATTTATCTAAACTGAAATATGACCTTCAACCAACCCACAAGAATTCCGTTTTAAAACACCAGTATATTTCCCAGTGTCTCACATTGTCTGACAATTCAGTAGTTATTAATTAAATACCTGTTAAATAAGTCATGGCCCAGAAAGAGTTGTATGTCTAGAGAACCAGACCACCTAGGTTCAAATCCTGGCTTTGCCACTTGCCAGCTGTGGGACCTTGGCAGAATCTAACGTCCTGTTATAGTTAGATATAAAATGTCCCCCAAAGAGCTCATTTACTAACACTCAGGGTTGATATAATTGAGTCACAAGGGGTGTAATCCCAGCAGTGGATAAATCCACTGTAATGGATTTCCCTGGGTGGGGCCTGGTAGGCCAGGAGGGTGTGGCTGAGGCGGGCCTGGGTGCAGCCTTGGGATTAGCGTGGCTCCTCCCCCTCACTCTCTAGCTTCTCCTCTCTGTGCTCTCCCTTTCTCTGCTTCCTGTCGCCACGCTCTGAGACCCTTGGCCTCCTAAGAAACCATAAGAAAATAAATTGTCTTTCCTCTAAATTACTTGGTCAACATTCAGGTTATAGCTGACGGATACACCTCCCATCTCCGTAACTGTTTCTTCCTCTATAAATGAGGATAAGCATAGTCCCTGTGTCACAAGGTGGTTGTGTACTAATTAATAAGTGTGTTCAGAACTGTGCCTGGCACATATTAAGTGGTACATAAATGTTGGCTACACAAGTTGAGTAAAAACTCTTATTTAAAACTACTTTAGCTGGGCGTGGTGGCACACGCTTGTAATCCCAGCATTTGGGAGACTGAAACCAGAGGATCTTGGTTCAGGGACAGCCACAGGTACTTAGTGAGGTCCTCTGCAACTCAGTGAGACCCTGTTTCAAAATAAAGAATAAAAAAAGGCTGGGCGTGGTGGCTCACGCTTGTAATCCCAGTACTGGGAGGCTGAGACAGGAGGATCGCACAGGTTCGAAGCCAGCCTCAGCTACTGAGTGAGGCTCTCAGCAACTTAGTGAGACCCTGTTTCCAAATAAAATATAAAATAGGTCTGGGAGTGTAGCCTGAAGGTATAAAGCCTCCGGGATCCATCCCCAGCACAGGAAGAAAGAAAGGAAGGAAGGAAGGAAGGAAGGGCAGGAGGTATACTTGGAGGTCGCATGCCTCTGGGTTCCATCCTTAGACACACACACACATACAGAATAAAAATAGGGCTGGAGGTGTAGCTCAGAGGTAGAATGTCCCTGGGCTCCATTCCCAGTACCACAAAAAAATAAATAAATAAATAATAAAATAAAGCTACTTTACAGTTTATAAAACACTTTTTATTTCAGCCTCATTTTGTGACATCAAAATTATTATTTCAATTCATAAATGAAGAAAACTACATTACCTTCAATTTTTAAATGTGAAAAACACCGCTGAAAGATTTGCCAGAGAATCTCTCAGAAAGTAAGTAAGGTCGCCAGGCGGGCGTGGTGGGCACGCTTGTCATCCCCGCGCCTGGGAGGCGGAGACAGGAGGATCGCGCAGGTTCGAAGCCAGCCGCGCGCGCTGGCTTAGGAGACCCTGTTTCCAAATAAAAATGTAAAAATAGGTCTGGGAGTGTAGCCCGGAGGTAGAAGGGTTTCCAGGAACCCCAGTACCACCAAAAAAAAAAAAAAAAAAAAAAAAGTAAGTAAGGTTTAAACTTTCACACCGAGACCTACACATTTTTCTGAAAATGTGCCACTGGAGATTTGTATCCGTGCCCTTGCTTTGCTGCTTTGCTGACGAGACAGAAATGTTCTCCTTTGTTTTCAATCACACTTGAAATACAATTAGCTGGACTTCCTTTTTGAGCTATCCAGCTACTTATGAGTTGCTATGATGGGTCAAGGTATGATACTCCCTTCAAAACTGGAATCTCCCGACTGAGCTGAACTCACTTGTAGCGATCAGAGTCAGGGGGCGTGCTCCCCTCCATCGCTGTCTCTGGGGAAGGCAGATGCCTGGGACGCTCAGCAGTCCCACAGAGAGGCCGGCACCCGAGGCCTCCTGCCAACACCACGGTCATCTGGCTACAAACAGAGCTGTCGGTGTACAATGGGGCACAGCAGCCTTCTTGCTTGAAATCCCTCTTGTGGTGAACACGTCACAGAACAAGTACTGCATGGGTTAAACTTCAAGAATAATTGGTTCCCAGATGACCACACTGTAGGAAACCATATTCACTGCTGCTATGGCTCTGCACCTACCAGCAGGACAGAGCAGGTCTTTGGGTATTTTTAAGCAAGCCTGTGGTCACTGCAGTACCTCTTGCCAGAGCAAAGCACTGGAAACCAACTAAGAGCTCATCAGTAAGAGCGTACCGACCAAGTGCGGCACACAGAACACTACAGGGCTGGTTCTGTTTGGGTTTGGGTTTTGGTGCTGGGAATTGAACCAGGGACATTCTCCCTCCGAGTTACACCCCAGCTGTTTATTTTTTATTTTAAAACCAGGTCTCGAGATCCACCTGTCTCAGCCTCCCAAATACTGGAATTATAGGCGTGCACCACCATGCCCAGCTACAGAGCTGTTTAAATAGGGGAAATGTGGATGTGCTAGGGAGGAATAGGAAGAGGAAGGTCACCTTCAAAAGAACCCCTAACATCTATGGAGTTAAAAACGGAAAGATAAGGTGTAACATTACAGTCTGAGAGGAAGGAACTCAGACAAATATGTCTTATCACTCTGCACTTCACTTTATATTAGAAACAACTCATAATGTTAAAAAGAAAAAAAAGTGATTAATGCTACAAATGAAAAGCAACTTGCAAAAATACAATTCTTTATATATGTGGAAGAAAACACACACCGATATGCTTTAATACACAGCATCCACGTGAGTAATTCAAGGAGAGTGCCAGTGGTGGTCAGCTTTGGGGAGTAACGTTTCACTCTGGAGGGCAGGGGAGCAAAGCCGGTTCCTCTTTAAGCTGTGCTCTAGGTTATAGTCTACATGTGCCTACATGTTTTACAGTGAGCACCAACTTCAATACCTTCACCATATGTAACTAAGATTCTAACTGCCCTACTCAGAGGGATCTGCCCCCACCGCAGCCCTGCTTCTCCCCCAAGCCCGGCATCCCCTAGGGTTTATCACAGCTGTAGACAAGCAGTGTGCTCATCACGCTCATTCCTGTCTCACCTTACAACACTGTCAGAAGGAATCTACCTGCGCTGCACAGAGCTGGGAGGTCTGGACGATCACAAAGCACTAACATGAAAAGGGAGTTTGAAACAGTTCCAGTGTTAGGTAAACATATGATGGTACAGCTTGTTCCACTAGTGCATTATCCCCAACTGTACTTATTTGGATCAAACTTTAGATTAAAAAATGTAGCAAAATGGCAATTATCTTCTTTTTTAATTAGCCTGGTATTGCTGCTAAAACCTTTTAACAGCTATTTTATTTTTGGTACTGGAATTGAACCTGGGGCTGTCTATCTCTGAGCTACATGCCCAGCCATTTTTATTTTATTTATTTATTTTTATTTTTATCTTTTTTGGTACTGAAGGTGGAACCCAGGGGCTTTTCTACCTCCAGGCTATACTCCCAGACCTATTTTATACTTTTTGGAAACAAGGTCTCACTAAGTTGCTGAGAGCCTCACTAAGTAGCTGAGGCTGGCTTTGAACCTGTGCGATCCTCCTGTCTCAGCCTCCCAAGTGCTGGGATTACAATAATGTTGAAACAGGGTTTCACTAAGTTGCTGAGGCTGGCCTTGATCCCCCTGTCTAAGTCTCCAAAGTACTGGGATCCCAGATGTGTGCCACATACCTGGTGCCTTCTACAGTTATTTAACTTTAATATAAAGACTTTAGAGAAAATATAAATCAGTGGTACTAGTTAAGAAATATTTTATCAAAATCATGCTGATTTTATATAGATACTAATTTTCTTAGTAACTGAAATTCAATGGGATAAGTATTTTATTGGGTATTCATGTGTATAAAGAGCACTGTGAACGCAGGACGTGGTGGTGCACGCTTGTAACACCAGCTTTCAGGAGGCTGAGACAGGAGGATCCTGGTTTGTGGACAGCCTCAATTACTCAGCAAGGGCCTTCGCAACTCAGTGAGAACCTGTTTCAAAAATAAAAAGTCTAAGCCAGGCATGGTGGCGGACGCTTTGTAATCCCAGCGCTTGGGAGGCTGAGACAGGAGGATTGCACAGGTTTGAAGCCAGCCTCAGATACTTAGTGAGGCTCTCAGCAACTCAGTGAGACCCTGTTTCCAAATAAAGTATAAAAAAGGTCTGGGAGTATAGCCCAGAGGTAGAAAAGCCCCTGGGTTCCACCCCCAGTACCACAAAAATTAATAAACAAACAAACAAATAAATAAGAAAAAGACTAAAAACTAGGGCTGGGGGTATAGCCTGGAGGTAGAATGCCCCTGGGTTCCACCCCTAGTACTGAAAAAATAAATAAATAAATAAAATAAATTCTGCTAAAATACATATGTAACAGAAGTACAAATCAAGTCTTACAGATACAAGGAAACCTGAAGGTAAAGAGAGAAACAATCCGTGCAAGGCAACTGACAATGAGGTGTGGGCAGGTCCAACTGGAGGCCTGCAAGCCAGGGGCTGGACGCTGCGCCAAGGCACTGCAGCTTTGTGGTGCACACACAGAGAGCTGTGGATGCTTTAAACACGCAATAACTGTCTTTTTAAGACAGCTGGCAGGAGAAACCATGAGCTGGAAAAGAGTTAGACTAGAGATAAACCAGTCAGAAGGCTCCCGATGAGTCGGCGCGGGGCAGTGAGATGGGACAGGACATAGCGCAGCGGCAGAGTGAATGGACTTGCAAAGGGACCGGTAGACAGGAGAAAGAGCCCCACCTTCAAGAGGACTCTGAGCTTAAGAACTGAGTGGCTATACTGGGAGGAGAGGAGATGAGAGTAACACATTTGATTTCTGGACACACTGATTGAGGTGCCAGCAGAAATGTGGGCCTACAACTGAGAAGACTGGTCATGTTTAAAGCAGAGTGACCAGGCCGGGCATGGTGGCACACATTGGTAATCCCAGTACTTAGGAGGCTGAGACAGGAGGATTGCAGGTTCGAGCCAGCCTCAGCTACTTAGTGAGGCCCTCTGCAACATAGTGAGGCCCTGTTTCAAAATAAAGAATACAAACAGGGCAGGGGGTGTAGCTCAGAGGTTGAATGCCCCTGGGTTCAATAGCCAGTACCACAAAATAAATAGATACATAAGGAAAGAAAGAAAGAAAGAAAGAAAGAAAGAAAGAAAGAAAGAAAGAAAGAAAGAAAGAAAGAAGGAAAGAAAGAAAGAAAAAAAGAAAAGAAGAAAGAAAAAGAACTCAAGCAAGCAAGCAGAGTGGCCGGCATGCAGTCACCATTAAAACTCAAAAGGACTTTGAAAAGGAGGCATGAGGTCCTGGACAGCCTCAGCTACTAGCCAGCCACTTAGGGAGGCCCTTCACAACCCAGTGAGACACTGTTTCAAAAGTAAAAAGAATAAAAACTAGGGCTGGGGGTGTAGCTCGGAGGTGCAATGCCCCTGGGTTCCAACTACGGTACTGCAAAACTAAATAAAAATTAAAAAATGAAAGCGCGAGACAGATTGGGGAGGACCACAACTGAAAGGGCCCCTAAAGGAGTCAACAAGAAACCGAGAGCACCATTAGGTAGACAGGGAAACTAAAACAGTAAAAACCACAAGAAACAAATGGCAAAACACTGTCTACAGAAGAGAAGTCGGTTTTACAAGATACCGTAGAAACTCAAGTAAAGCCCAATTTCTTAAACTGAAAAATACAGCCACTCTTGGTGCTAGTGGCTTGGCACAAAGTACAGGTAAAGTGGTATATTATCCTGGAACACAAATTTACATAAAGGCTTGTGGGAGACTAAAATTCAACTGGCATGTAATTGAAGGCATTATATGGTAGAACAAACATGATTATACCATGAAGGAGAATAAAAACTCAGTGAGTTTTTATAAAAAGAAAATATAAGCTTGAAAGCAGCTTGCTAGGGAAGGCTGCTTCGAGCACATAATTTAGAGCTATATCTTCAGGATACAGACGCAACTATTTCTCCCCATTAAGGGACCCTCCAGAACAGGCTTAAGAAACACTGATGTAAGGTGGGCGTGGTGGTGCATACTTTAATTACAGTACTCGGGAGGCTGAGACAGGAGGGAGCGAGGCTCTCATCTACCTATTTTATTTTTATTTTGAAATAATTGGTTTTTTGGGGTGGTACTGGGGATGGAACCCTTCTACCTCTGGGCTACACTCCTAGACCTATTTTACATTTTTTAATTTGAAAACAGGGTCTCTTAAGCCAGCAAGGGGCTTCAAACCTGCGCGATCCTCCTGTCTCCACCTCCCAAGCGCAGGGATTACAAGTGTGCGCCACCATGTCCGTCTATTTTTTTTATTTGGATAAAAATAAAATTTTATTTTATTTTGAAATAAATAAAAATAAAATAGATCTGGGAGTACAGCTCAGAGGTACAATGCCCCCCCTGGGTTCAGTCCCTAGTACCACACACACAAAAAAAAAGCAAAGAAAAACACTCATGTAGGTAAAGAAGGAACATATTACCAGAAAGTGGTCATCCTCCTTTTCCAGACATAGTTTCAGAATAAACAGCGAGGGGAGAATTTAAGATGCGAAGAGTACCAAAGAAAGTACTAGCAAAATGAAAGCAGAGATGGATTCAGTAAGCTTGGCAGTAAAAGGTCATCAACTTGGGGCTGGGACCTGATGGTTTCTTTTTTTTGGAGAGGAGAGACGTGAGTTTATGTCTGTTCCTAGGCTGAGTGAAGGAAGCAGTGGGGAAGAGTTGAGTGTAAAGAAGAAGACACACTGGAAGAGCAAGGCCTTAGTGTGGCGGGGCAGGGGAAGGACCAAGAGGCTAAGAAGAGTCAATCTCAGGAAGCAGAGGCTGGGGCTGGGGTGAAGCCCAGGGGTGAAGCACATGGCTAGCAGGCATGAAGCCCTGCTTCCATCCCCTGCACCATGGAGAGGAGAGGAGAGAGGTGAGAGGAGAGAGCAGAGCAGAGGAGTGGGGCTAAGTACTCTGAACCACAGGGATTTTAGCAAGCAGAGACCTCATCTGATCACTGCTACACTTCCTAGATTTAGTGCAATGCTGGCACACACTAGATATGAATAAATACCTGCTCTTGACGAATTAAAACGAAACAAAAACACTACTGTGTCACCACTACAATACAATATCCAAAAACTTTTTCTTTTACAAAAAATTCTTACATTGTGCTATCCTTTGATTCTTCAAAGGCATTTAGTTCACGGACGAGAAATTGTCTTTCCAATGGAACTACAGGTTGACCGGATTCTGGAGGGAAAAAACCCCATGAGAACACTGAGTCTATTAGTCCAAAAAGCAAATACGATTTTGATAAGAATCATGCTTACAGGTAAAGACATTTCTCAGATTTGGGCAGAATGATGGCAGTACTTACCAGGACAGATCCAACCACAAGCAATTTTATGACTTCAAAATATCTGTTTAATTAGATGCATACATGATATGGTTTAACATACTCACTTTTTAAAACCCCCAATTCAGCTGGGCATGGTGGCTCATGCTTGTAATCCCAGCACTTGGGAGGCTGAGACAGGAGGATCGCACAGATTCGAAGCCAGCCTCAGCTACTTAGTGAGGCTCTCAGCAACTTAGTGAGACCCTGTTTCCAAATAAAATATAAAATAGGTCTGGGAGTATAGCCCGGAGGTAGAAAAACTGCTGGGTTCCACACCCAGTACCACACACATACCAAAATAATAAAAATAAAAATAAACCCCCCAATTCTGGATTGGAAAAAATAATCTTTCTGCATCTAATCTACAATATCAGACCTTCAGTGTGTTTTCTGAGAAGCCTGACTTAAGTACATCATAGTAATTTTTTTTTTTTTAATGCTCACTCGGTGGCAATAGGTCTAAAAGTAAAACTGAACTTAATGTGAAGTGCTGGCGAGGATGCAAGCCAACTGGAGCGCTCAGACTTCACAGGTGGGAAAGCAAAATGGCACTGCACTTGGGAAACAGCTGCGAAGTTTTCTTATAGAGATATGCGTATGCTCACTGCGCTACCCAAAGGAGTATTTATGTTCACACAAAAAATTGTGTGCAAATATTTAAGATGGCTTGACTCATAACTGCCCCAAATCTGAAACCATCCAAATGCCTGTTAAATGATAAGCTGGCATGGCCAGACTGTTTCCCTGGGCAAAATGCTAGTGACAGAGGAAAGCGCCATCATGGCTGGATCTCCAGTGCATTAGAGTAAGTAAAGGGAGGCTGACTCACAGGCTATACTTGTTATGGCTCCATTTTTATGACATTCCCAAAAAGGCAAAGTATAGGAGCAAACAAGAACAGACTAACGGATGCCAGGGGCACAAGGAAATCTTTTGAGGTGATGGAACAGTCTGGATTTGTTACTGCGGTGGTAGTTACACAATTGAATGCGACTGACACAATCTATAGAACTGTACACTAAAGCCGGGCGTGGTGGCGCACGCTTGTCATGCCCGCGCTTGGGAGGCGGAGACAGGAGGATCGCGCAGGTTCGAAGCCAGCCTCGCTGGCTTAAGAGACTCTGTTTCCAAATAAAAAAGTTAAAAATTAGGTCTGGGAGTGTAGCCCGTGGGAGTGTAGCCCGGAGGTAGAAGGGCTTCCAGGAACCCCAGTACTACCAAAAAAAAAAAAAAAGAACTGTACACTAAAAAAGGTAAATCTTGTTGTATGCAAATTATGCCTTTTTTTTAGTCAAACTTTTTAATTTTTTTATTGGTGCATTGTAGTCACAAATCTTAAAGGGGTACAAGTTGGTAGAAAGTCAAAATATTTGATAGGAAAATTGACTATTGTTATTATATTTTGTTCCAGAGAAGCCAAAATCCAAGAAATGTAACTAATGCCTTAAAATGTTTTTTTCTGAGTGTTAATGGTATCATAAAACCTATATAATAAACTGAAGTAAGTTGAGATGCTGACATTGAGGGTCCTTAAATCAACAGAAAGCATCAGTCTTTACACAGTCAAGATGTTTGGTAATTTTAAATAAAGGATCTATGTAATGGAAAGTTCTACTACTTTTCTCTACAGTATATTATGCCTCATGAAAACGTGTTCATGTTATAAGAGCCCATGTGAGTTCCATGGCCCAGTCACCCAGATGACACTTCCTGGTAATGAAATTAGATTTCTGAGCTAAATACTTTCTGAGAATTAGGGAAAGAGAAAAAGCAGATTCAGTCTCAGGTAATAAAACAATAATCACTTACCAGCTAAGAGGACAGATGCTGTATACTTATATTTGTTGAATTCCAAATATTCCCGAATTAATTCATTAATTAGGAGGTTTTCATGAGACAGTGTTGGTCGGGGTTCACGATCATCATCCAGGGCATTGAACACTTCGGCACGGATCCTTGCTTTTAAATGTCCTAGTACCCCCTTTTTTTCCAAGGTGTCTTTTAAAACTGTTAAATATAAAAATATTAGTGCTTCAGGTATAGAATAAGTTGAAATTATTGGGCATATTCTAAAGGAAACTGTTTAAAAGGTAAATGGCACAAACTTAGCTCTCCATCTAAACACTGTGACAAAGTGACCAGCGACGGTAACTAGCATGAGCCATATTTGTAATAAAAAATAAGCCAATTACAATTATTTACTGTCAATATCTTGAAACAAATTCAGATTTATCCCTACAGCATTGCCATGGTCAGGGCTGCACAGTGTGGTAAGTTTTCTTTAGCGAGGGAGGGAAGGGGGTAGAAGCACAGACAGCGAGCGTGTCAGGACCTGCGCGCACTCCCCAGTCTCATATATTTTTCAAGGGTGTTTGTCACCGCAGATGGGTTTGGGGTGCCACTAAAAACCTCCAATCCAGAAAGCAGATGATTAAATAAAACAATGACAGTCCATAATATAAAGAAGTGTATTTTTTGGTAGTAAAATGTTTGATATCTATGGCCCTTAGGAAATGACACATTCTGAATAAAAGTGTTTGGGTTATTTTTGGGGATCAAGGGGGGTAACGCTGGGGATTGAACCCAAGGGTATTCTACTTCCAAGGTATAAACCCTCAGCCCTTTTTCATTCATTTATTTAGTTAGTTTTGTTTTTTGGTGGGTCTAGGGATGGAACCCAGGGGCATTCGACCTCTGAGCTATACCCCCTGCCGTTTTTTATTCTTTATTTTGAAACAGGGTCACACTAAGTTGCGGAGGGCCTCACTAAGTAGCTGAGGCTGTGATCCTCTGGTCTCAGCCTCCCGAATGCTGAGATTACAAGCGTGCGCCACCACGCCTGGCTAGTTGGTAGTTTTGGGAACAAAGTCTCAGTAAGTTGTTGAGGATGGTCTTAAAGCTGCGATCCTCCTGTCTCAGCCTCCCAAGTACTAGGATTATACCACCATGTCCGGCTGTTTTAAGACATTTATAATTCCTTACAACAGTAGGATTTACAAGTTTAAGCCATTAGAAGTGTAATATGGGGCTACATCTCTGCTACCTCAAGTAGTCAGGTCATCTGGTGAATGGAACCTAGCTTCGTGATGAGCAGGAGTGATCATGACAGAAACAGAAGCTGTGATCATGGGACTTAACTCTTAAGTACTTGCTGTACATAATACGGGGTTGGACCAAAGAGCACCATCCCTTGCAATGATCTGGAACCTTCTTTCCTCAAAGACTTTAATGGCTACATAACAACTCTAGAGATTCAACACATTATCTACAATGCCCAGAATATAGGAAGAGCAAAAATAATTGTTACCTAGGAGCTTTGTAATACAGTGCTGTCTCTATTGGTGAAATAGGTGTCATTTGTTTGTTTTTTATTTATTTATTTATTTTTGAGGTACTAGGGATGGAACCCAGGGGCATTCTACCTCCGAGCTACACCCCCAGCCCTATTTTTTAATCTTTATTTGGACACAGAGACTCACTGAGTTGCAAAGGGCCCCACTAAGTAGCTGAGGCTGGCCTCGAACCACGATCCTCCTGTCTCAGCCTCACAAATGCTGGGATTTCAAGTGTGCACTACCATGCCTGGCATGAAATAAGTAGTTTAATAATGCAGTATGCCCTGCCAAAGGCACCAAATTAGTATGCTATGATCATGAAAATTCAGAAGGAGGGCTTAACCATTTAGGCATGGACATCGGAATTTTTTAAATGACAAAACAAAAATCCTTGGCCATCTATGCCTGGCGTGGTGGTGCACACTTGTAATCCCTGCGCTTGGGAGGTGGAGACAGGAGGACTGCGCAGGTTTAAAGCCAGCCTTGCTGGCTTACGAGACCCTGTTTCCAAATAAAAATATAAAATAGGTCTGGGAGGGTAGCCCGGAAGTAGAAGGGTTTCCAGGAACCCCAGTACCACCAAAAAAAAAAAAAAAAAAAAAAAATCCTTGGTCATCTATAGACACAATCTTTGTTAGACTTTTCACCTTTCTTTCCCTTTAATTTTTAATTAATTTATTTTTACTTATTTATTTTGCTATACTGGGGATTGAACCCAGGGGTGTTCTACCTCCAAGCTATACCTCAAGCCCTATTTTTTAATTCTTTATTTTGAAACAAGGTCTCACTAAGTTGCTGAGGTCCTCACTAGGTAGTTAAAGCTGGCTGGGAACCTGCGATACTCCTGTCTCAGCCTCTCAAGTACTGGAGTTACAAGAGTGCACTACCATGCCTGGCTCCCCTTATTTTTAAATCATCCCATCAACCTTTTTACAGATGTGTTAAACATAATTATCAACTAGTCACTTTGTAACAGGCCTGTAAAAGAAGAAGGCCTTCTAATACTTTCAGGATAACTGAAACCCTGTTCTCTAATCCCATCTTTGGAACTTAGATGGACCCCCCTCCAACACACACACATTAGCAAGGATCCTGTCCTATTTACCCTGTGGTACATGAAGTATAGCCCCCACTCAGCAGAGAAATGATTAAATTAAATAAGTTGGAGTTTGGACACCTAGCATGTCTTGCTCTGCCTTGGAGATGGGTTACCAGCCCATGCCTCTGACATCTTCTTTCATCTTCTGCCAGTCAGAGGTAAAACCAGGTGAGGTGGGAAAATGTGAGAATGCTTTAAAGGGGCAGGGGAGCCCATAAAATGTAATATAATTAGTTGGTAAACAAGTTTTCAGTAAGTTTCTCTTGGACACAAAGTACATTCAGAACTGGAGAATGGCTGGGCGTAGTAGCGCACATTTGTAATCCCAGCATTTGGGAGGCTGAGACTGGGGATCGTGGTTCGCAGTAGCCTCAGCTACTTAGTGAGGCCCTCTGCAACTCAGTGAGACCCTGTTTCAAAAATAAAATAAAAAATAGGGCTGAGGTGTAGCTCGGAGGTAGAATGCCTCTGGGTTCCATCCCCAGTACTGCAAAAAAAAAAACCAAAAAACACTGGAGAATGTGGGGGAAAATACATATAAAGGGCCCTCGACGTCTGGGTGGGACACCCCTAGTCCCCAGAGAGTTCAGCCACCTTCTGGAGTTCCTTATCACTTCCCTTTCTTGTGTTACACTTAAGAGCACTGAACCATACATAAAACCTTCTTCAGAAAAAGGGGTTAACCTGACTTATATCCCACAGAAAAGCCCTCTGAAATTGCCTGCAGTATTGCATACAATGTGTATTTCCCTAGGTATCCAGATTCAGGAAAGGGCTGTCTCAGGGAAAGAGGCATGCCTATTTTATGACTGTTTACCAGAACAAATATACATCAGTGGTTACTGAAGCATATTCTTTGGGTAGCGGTATTGCTCGGTGATTAAAATTGGGTGCTTTGAAGCCAGGCATGGTGGTACACTCTTGTAGTCCCAGTGCTTGGGAGGCTGAGACAAAAGGATCGCAGGTTCGTGGCTAGCCTCAGCTACTTAGTGAGGCCCTCTGCAACTTAATGAGACCCGGTTTCAAAATAAAGAATAAAAACTCCAGATGGTGGCTGAACATGGGGGTATAGCTCGGAGGTAGGATACCCCTGGGTTCAATCCTCAGTACCGCCAAAAAAATAAAAAAATTAAAATTAAAATCTGGTACTCTGGAAGCTTCTTTGGGCTCTTCTCCTGTCTATTCCTAAATTACTTGGAGCAAGATATCTCACCTTTTCGCATGGGGCATAGGCTGCTGCATGTAATCAACTAGATGACACAGAGCCCTAACACTTAAGCCCTAACACCCAGCCAGCCCTCTTGCTCCTCTGAACTTCTGCTTCAAAGTTAAAGGCTTACAAATGTTACTAAAGCCTTGCACAGAACTACTTTTTATTTATTTTTGCAGTACTGGGGGTGGAACCCCGGGGCATTCTACCTCCGAGCTACACCCCCAGCCCTATTTTTTATTCTTTATTTTGAAACAGGGTCTCACTGAGTTGCAAAGGGCCTAAGTAGCTGAGGCTGGCCGCGAACCGCGATCCTCCTAGTCTTGGCCTGCCAAATGGCTGGGATTACGAGCGTGCGCCGCCACGCCCGGCTCAGAACTACTTTGGAGGAACTTTTCCCAGGAAGATAGGAGAATGGCCCAGGCTAGGAAATTCTGCTCTTAAGTTCCTCCCGATAGTCAAGCAGGGCCCACTTCATGGAATGCAAGGAGCAAACCCAGCAAATCGCTTCGGAACGTGCCCGACACCCGTGATGGCTGGGGTGCTGTCATCGTCAACCCTGAAGGCAAGCCCACCCGAGCCCGCTCGCTCCAGAAGGGTGCGCGGGGGCGAGGGTGCGGCCCGCGCGGGTACCTGCAGACCCGGGCTCCCCCGGCCCGAGCCGCCTTTTAAATCACCCCGTCACCCCCGGTCTTGGAGGCTGAGGCAGGAGGGTCGCGGGCTGGGGAACAAAACTCACAACTTAGCCATCTAACGGGAGCCGGTTTCAAAATAAAAAATTAAAGGGGCGGGGGGTGTAGCTCAGCGGTAGATCGCCCCTGCGTTCAATCTCCAGCAGATTAAATGAATAAGTAAATAAAGCCGCCCCTGGACAGCCCCGTCTGTCCCGGAGCCGCGGCCGCCGCTCCAGCCGGACGCCCCGGCAGGCCCCGGGGCCGCAGGACGAAGCCCGCCACGGGCGGCCCTGTGTTCCGCGCACCGTGGGTCCGTCCCATCCTCTCACCGGCGGAAGGCCGGGCGCTTTCCACCCGGCAAGCCTCCCCGCGCTCACTCACCGGCCTTCAGCTCGGTGACAGTCGCCATTTTCAACGGCCGCCAGGGGCGCGCTTCCGCCGTGCGCACGCGCAGCTCCGCCTCGCTCCGCGGCGTGGTCTGTAGCCAATAGGGGCACAGCCCTCGCCACGCCCAGTCCCGCCCCTCTCCGCTGACGCCCTTCGCAATTGGGTGGGTGGCGCTAGTCCAAGAGAGAATTCACCAATCAGCGAGCGCCCTAGGCGGGCCCTGCGAAGGGAGGCGGAGCCGGTGGCTGCTGCTGGCGTCTGGCGCATAACTTCAGCCTGCTGAGCTCTTAGCCCACTGGCTGCTCACCTGGAAGCTTGGATTACTGATCATAGTTACCGCTTGTTCATCTTGTGAATCCCAAACTCCAGCGGGCGGCAGTATCACCTAGAAGGCTTGTTAAAACATTGCTGGCTCCCACCTTTGGAGTTTCTGAGTCAGTGGATCTGAAGGGAGGACCAAGAATTGGCATTCCTATCAAGTTCCCAGGTGGCGCTGCTACCTGGAGAATCGCGCCTCGAGAACCACTGTTATCAAGCTCTTGCTAGAAGACTGACGTGCTAAATCCTTCACGCACCTCAGAGCAATAATTTCCCCATGATCACACCCATTTTACGAAGGCAGAAGCTGAGCCTTTGGTGGTTGAAGAGACCTCAGTGATGGAGATGGTACCTGAACCCAGGCCTCTTCCTCTTCAAAGCCTGGTGTCTTCTACTAGCATTCAATATCGGGCAGCGCATAGCAAGCCCAAGAGCTATTTGGGGAATAACAGATGAAGGAATCAGCTGTAGCATCTCATGGAAATAACAGAACAGCATAGGAATAAGCCACCTTAAATTGAGCGTGAGGCTACGTAACTCCAGTATGTTTTCAGTGAAATGGAATGTAGTGGATAGAAAACATAGAAGGTTGTTTTTTGAAAACTTTTGTTCAGGGAATATACATTTGTCTTTTAGTTCCTGAAGTGTTTGTTTTGTGATACCGGAGATTGAACCCAGTAGCCACATTACTGTGGAACTACACCTCCAGCCCTTTTTCTTTATGTTTTCTTTTGATTGATTGATTGATTGATTGATTGTGGTACTGGGGATGGAACCCAGGGGATTTTCTACCTCCAGGTTATACTCCCAGACCTATTTTTTATATTTTATTTGGAAACAGGGTCTCACTAAGTTGCTGAAAGTCTAAGTAGCTGAGGCTGGCTTCGAACCTATGCGATCCTCCTGTCTCAGCCTCCCAAGCGCTGGTATTACTATTACAAGCTTGCACCACCACGCCCGGCTGTTTTGTTTTTAAGTTTCCCAGGCTGGCCTCAAACTTGTAATTCTCCTACGTCAGCTTCTCAAGTAACTTGGATTACAGGTATGCACTATCACATCCAACACCTGAGGGTGTGTGTGTGTATGTGTTAGTGAGGATTGAACGCGGGGTGTTCTTCCTCTGAGTTATACCTCCAGCCTTGATCAAAATATCCACATTTTTTTTCCTTCAGTACTGGGGACTGAACCCAGGGGCATTCTACCTGTGAGCTATACCTCCAGATCTATTTTTTATTCTTTATTTTGAAAAGGTCTCTCTAAGTTGCAGAGGACCTGAGTAGCTGAGGATGGCTGAGAACCTGAGATCCTCCTATCTCAGCCTTCCAAGTACTGAGATGACAGCATCACCATGCCTGCCTCTGAGGTATTTCTTAAAATGAATAATAGCCACAGGGGTGGAGGGAAGAAGGAGGAGGAGGAGGAAAGTTTGATCTGGAGGAGTCAGTAGCCAGCGCGGCTGGCTTCGAACCTACGCCATCCTCCTGTCTCCGCCTCCCAAGCCCGGGGATGGCAAGCGTGCACCACCACGCCCAGTGTGCTAGATTGGTTTTTGATCCTGTGGGACACAGATCTTTTCTGGAATTCTAGGAAGGTCCTATCCAGTCAGGCTTTTCCATTTTGTAAAACCACAATGCCTGAATTCTTGGTCAGCATCTCAGGAGATTGCTGAGGATTAACTAAATTCCAAAGATGGAATGTCTGAGCTTCTCAGAGAACGCACTTGTGCACACACTGACGGCGGCAAACTCAGAAAGAGGTAATGAATAATGCGGTCGATTAACAGTGATACTCATCAAGACTGACGTCCATTGCCACACATGGTCTCGCTTTAGACGCTTTCCATTGCCGGGCGTGGTGGCGCACGCTTGTCATCCCCGCACTTGGGAGGCGGAGGCAGGAGGATCGCGCAGGTTCGAAGCCAGCCGAGCTGGCTTAGAGACCCTGTTTCCAAATTAAAAAAAAAAAAAGTATAAAAATAGCTCTGGGAGCCGGGCGTGGTGGCGCACGCTTGTAATCCCAGCATTGGGGAGGCTGAGACCTGGAGGATCACGGTTCGGGACAGCCTCAGCTACTTAGTGAGGCCCTCTGCAACTCAGTGAGACCCAGTTTCAAAATAAAGAATAAAAAATAGGGCAGGGGGTGTAGCTCAGAGGTCTAATGCCCCTGGGTTCCAGACCCGCAAAAAATAAAAATAAAATAAATAAAATAAAAAAATAGCTCTGGGAGCATAGCCCGGCAGTAGAAGGACTTCCAGGAACCCCAGTACCACCACCCAAAAAAAAAAAAAAAAAAGCTTTACATTAAGTACTGGCAAAAAAAAAAAACCCATGATGTAGATACTCACAGATACTCATACAGCAAGTAAAATTGCCTTTAAAAACAGGCACTTACTGGACATGGTGGTAGAGACCCATGGTCCCAGCTACTTAGGAAGCTGAGGAATGGATCGCTTGAGCCCCGAATTTGGGGCTGACCTGGGCAACATAGCGAGACCCCATCTCTTTAAAAATAAATAGATGAGGCCAGGTGTGGCGGTGCATGCTTGTAATCCCAGCATTTGTAAGTCTGAGTCAGGAGGATCGCAGTTCGTGGACAGCCTCGGCTACTTAGTGAGACCCTTTGCAACTCACTGAGACCTGTTTCAAAACAGAATAAAAAATAGGGTTGGGGATGTAGCTTGGAGGTAGAATGTCCCTGGGTTCCATCCCCAGTACCCCCAATAAATCAATAAATAGATCAATAAACAAAAACATGAGCTCCAGTTGAATAACACACCGTTACGGAGGATGTGGTAAGACAGACACCACCGTAGCCAGCTGCTAGGCAGGCAAAGTGGAGCCGCCATCCAGGGGCTGTTTGACAATATCACATGTCACACCCTGTGACCCACCAATTCTGGTTCCAAGAGGGTTATCTTACAGATACACGTCTACCTAATAACAAAGGATGTATGTGTAAGGATACGTCCCTTGTCCTGTTTTATAGTAGACAGAATCTATGCACAACTATCAGAAAGGCTAAAACAAAAGCAACTGACTGTACTAAATGCCAGCCAGCACGGGTATATTGCGGGTGGGGAAAAGAAGTGGGAGAGTCAGTTTGGAAGTTGCTTACTGAGTGAGTCATACCCTCACTTATATATGACCTAGGAATCCCAATCCTAGAGAATAAAGCTTATAATTAGTACTTTTTTTTTTTTTTACAAAACCCAGTGACCAGAAATAGCAGATTCATTCACAACTGCCCCAAATCTGAAACAACCTATTTTTATGACTGGTGAATGGATAAGCAAATCATGTTATATCTACCATGGAGTATCATTTGGTAACCAAAAGAAACCAACCTCTGACACGTGCCACAACAGGGGTGAGTCTCAAGCACTCTGTGCTCAGTGAAAGAAACCAGGTGAAAAGGCTATATCCTACCTGCTATTTCAGGAAAAGCAAAATGCAGGGACAGAAAACAGATGGGTCTGGTGTTCAGGATAAGTGAAGGGAGAGGCCTTCCAGGATGCCAGTTTGGGGGATTTTTTTAGAGTAGTGAAACTGTTCTGTATCTTGACTATAATTACACCATTGTGTATGTTTTCAGGAATTCATAGTGCTGGCTATTTGAAAAGATGATCGCTATTCCAGATATATCTTCATTGGCTTGACTTAAAAAAAAATACTAAGAACATCAACGCCACCGGTGCAGGGACTGGGTAAGTAAATTGTTGTACAAATGAGATGCTACAGCGTCCTCCTAAGGCAGAGGGCATTCCCAACATCTGAAATCTGTAATCAGCACTGAGATGTATGCACAAACATTTTTTTATTTTATATATTTTAATTGTTGTTTAGTGGTGCATTACAATGATGTCTGATAGTTGGCTTCACTGTGACCTAGATGTAGGTGCTCATAAGGTCACTTGGTCAACTGCACTCCCCAGTGCCTCCCTTGTCCCTCCCCTCCTCCGTCCTGAGAGCCCCTTCCTCTACCCCTCTGGCCTCCCTGCTATCCTCACGAGGTCTCTCTCCCCTTTTCCTTCTCTCTCTCTAGCTTCTATATCTGAGAGAGAAGACATACAACCCGCACCTTTTTGAGTCTGACTTTTGGAATGATGCTCTCCTGTTCCATCCATTTTCCTGAAATGATAAAACTTTTTCCTTCTTTGTGGCTGAATAAGAGTCCATTGTCTGCATACCACGTTTTCTTTTTCAGCCTGGGTGCCCACCCAGGCTGGTTCCATAGTGTGGCTGTTGTGAGTTGGGCTGCTATAAACATGGGGTGTACACAAAAATTAAAAAAAAAAAACACAATCCAAAGACGGGCATGGTGGCACAGGCTTGTAATCCCAGCATTCGGGAGGCTGAGATAGGAGGATTGCGGTTCATGGACAGCCTCAGCTACTTAGGTCCTTTGCAATCCAATGAGACCCTGTTTCGAAATAAAGAATAAAAACAGGGCTGGGGTATAGCCTGGAGATGGAATGCCCCTGAGTCCTATCCCCAGTACTGCAAAAACAAAACAAAACCAACCAAACAAACAAACAAAAACAATCCAGCCAGGCATGGTGGTGCACACCTGTAATCTCAATACTCGGGAGGCTGAGACAAGAGGATTACAAGTTTGCAGCCAGCCTTGGCAACTTAAGGCCCTCTGCAACTTGGTGAGACCCTGTTTCAAAATAAAATAGGACTGGGGGTGTAGCTCAGAGGTTGAATGCCTTTGGGTTCAATCCCCAATAATACACACACACACACACCAGTCCAGTAGGCATTGTACGGCATGTCACCAATGACTTGAACGGGAAAGGCTAAGTATTTTTCTGCCTATTTACAGGATACTTCTGAAAATATGTACAGGAAAGTACAAACAAAACTTGCCCTTGGGGAGAGCGGGACGGTCGAGGGCCAGTGGCGAAGGCAGACTTACTTTCATCCATAAACCAATTTGGTTTATGATTTTGATTACAAATGGGCTTTACTGTAGGCATCCAGTTGTGTGCAGGCGCACCCTGACAACTCCTCCCCTGGGCAGTCTTGGGTACCTCTTACTCATCCTTGGGTCCATCTAGCTGCCTGCAGGCGTCCAGGCGTCCTCTCTGCCACAGGGCACACACTCATTTCTAGAAATGGGAGGGAGTTAACACCTCATTTGACCGATGAGTGGTGGGAGCTGGTGGAGAGCCCGGGCCTCAGTGCACATGTCTGAGGCACCCTTAGTCTACATAGTCTTGAGGGGGGCTTCAGCCCCCAGAGAGGCCCCCCATTCGATCACTCAATATTGCCACGGGTCTGCCTCCTTCCTCAATTTGCTCTTTGCAATCTCCCATCCCAACCTGGAATTCTTCCCAAAATTAACTATCCATGTAAATTCTGGTCTCAAATTCTGTTTTTCTTTTTTCTTTCTCTTTCTTCCTCCCTTTCTTTTTCTTTCTGCCTTTCCTTTTCTTTCTTCTTTTTTTGTGGTACTGGGGATTGAACCCAGGGGCATTATATCTCTGAGCTACACCCCCAGCCTAATTATTATTATTATTATTATTATTATTATTATTATTAATTACGGTACTGGGGATGGAACCCAGGGGCATTCTACCTCCAAGCGACATCCCCAGCCCTATTTTTTTTATTCTTTATTTTGAAACAGGGTCTCACTGAGTTGCACTAAGTAGCCTCACTAAGTAGCCGAAGTTGTCCACAAACTACGATCCTCTTGTCTCAGCCTCCCAAAAGCAGGGATTTTAAGCGTGTGCCACCATACCCGGCTTCCCAGCTCTATTTATAAAATTTGAAACAGGATCTTACTAAGTTGTAGAGGACCTCATTAAGTAGCTGAGGCTAGCCACGAACCTGTGATCCTTCTGTCTGAGCCTCCTGAGTACTGGGATTGTAATCATGTACCACCATGCCCAGCTTGGGTTCTGCTTTTTAACTTAAACCAAGTTGGAGTAACTGCTTTAATATACAGTTGCTCCTCTTTGGGGTAGTGTTTCTGGATCAGTTCTAGGACTCCTGCAGATACCAACATCCAAGAAAATATTAGTTCCTTATAGAAAATGGCAAAAATAAGCCGGGTGTGGTGGCACACGCTTGTAATCCCCGCGCTTGGAAGGCGGAGACAGGAGGATCACGCAGGTTCGAAGCCAGCCACGCTGGCTTAAGAGACCCTGTTTCCAAATAAAAAAATATGAAAATAGGTCTGGGAGTGTAGCCAGAGGTAGAAAGGCTTCCAGGAACCTCAGTCCCACCAAAAAAAAGAAAATGGCAAAAATAAATAAATAAAAAGAAAATGGCATAATATTTGCATATAACCTATCCATATCCTCTCACACACTTTAAATCATCTCTAGATTATTCTTAATACAATGTAAACACTATGTAGTTGTTATACTATGTTGTTTAGGAAATAAAGAGAAGAAAAAAGTGTACATATTCAGTACAGACACAGTATTTTTTTTTCAAATATTTTCAGAACTGAGCAGGTTGAATCCATGAAATACCAAACCTATCCATGCAGAGAACTGACTGTCTCTATAAACACACAAACGCTTCCAGGGTGTGTCAGCTCTATGCCAAGCTTGGGCAGGGATGGCGTGATTTTGAAATGGAGGCAGAGTCTGTGTAGGATTCCTGATTGTTGCAGTTGTGGGCTTTAGTTTCTTGACATTGGTCGTGGAAGAGATGGCCGTGAACTTTGTGGAATCTGCATTGATGAGCTCTTGGGGTGAGAAAATGAGACCTTTATTGTGGGTGGGTCACACTTTATTTTATTGTGATGCAATAAAATATGTCAGCCAGTTTGAATATATGTAACTGCGTGTATAAAAAAACATTGTGCACACAGGTGGAAAGGCTAGATATGGCAGGGACTTGAAACGCCTTCTTCAATAGCAGAGCCTTCCTTTTGTTTGTTTGGTGCTGGGGAGATCCCAGGGGAATTCTACCTCCGAGCTACACTCCCAGTCCTATTTTATTTTTTATTCGGAAACAGGGTCTTGCTAAGTTGCAGAGGGCCTCACTAAGTAGTTGAGGCTGACCTTGAACCTAGGATCCTTCTGTCTCAGCTTCCTCAGTACTACAATTACAAGCAGGCACCACCACGCCCAGCAATAGAGCCTTATTTTGATGCTGGCAATGGGATCAACACCTGTTTCCGTGAGTAGAGTTTTACTGAAACGCAGCCAAGCCCTTTAAAAAAAAAAATTGTCTATGGCTGCTTCCACACATAGTGCAAGAGTTAAATTTCAACAAAGCTCACGAGTTTAGAACATTCTGTCTGGCACTTTAAGAAAAGGTTTGCCAACTCCTGAAATCCTTGTTTCATAATTTTTCTAGGCAAGGAGTATTTTGTTTTTTTCAGTACTGGGGATGAGACCCAGGGGCATTGTACCTTCAAGCTACACCCCCAGCCTTAATTTTTATTCTTTTTATTTTTTGAAACAGGGTCTCACTGAGTTGCCAAGGGCCCTGCTAAATAGCTGAGGCTGTCCGCGAACCGCGATCCTCTGGTCTCAGCCTCCCAAATGCCGAGATTACAAGCGTGCACCACCATACCTGGCTGGCAAAGAGCATAGTATTGAAAGATCAATGTTAATACTTTTTGAGTAACAGCCAGTAGTAGGAAAAAGAGCGACTCCCATTGATGGAGAGCTCGCTGAGTGTGCCCTTTCACACCATCCCAGACAGCTGAGAGGCAGCAGTAGCCATCGCTGCCACGGGTGAAGAAACTGAGGTTTGGAGAGTTTAACTCACTTAGGAGTCAATGACTAAACAAGGTGTGGTGGCACACACCTGTAATCCCAGTACTTAAGAGGCTGAGACCAGAGGATCACAGGTTCGAGGCCAGCCTTAAGCAACTTAGCAAGACCCTGCTTCAAAATAAAAAATAAAATAGGCTGTGGGTATAGCTCAGAGGTAGAATGTCCCCGAGTTCAATCCCCAGCTACACACACACACACACACACACACACACACACCCCACAGGAAATGGCTCAAGTCTACTGAACCCTGCACAGTTTCCCTGAAGAGACACATTTTTCCCTTTCGCACACTCTCCTCCGTCAGTCTCTCCTCTCTTTTCTTCTCTGTCTCCTTTCATTGGTCTTCTTTTCCTCCTCCCCCTCTCCTCTTCTCTCCTTCCCTCTCTCTTTCCTGGCCCTCCTTCAGCCTGGACTCTCTCCTGTTTTCTCAATTATGTGCCATTTCCCCCTAAGCCTTCTTTGGCTGGATTAGTCTCCTCTCCTCAAGTCTATTCTGGAGGTGGCCTCATTCTAAAATGTAGAGATATGCCACCCATCCATTGGTGTCTTCTTGGGGCGGGCCACTTTCAGTGCCCAGTCCCTGCTGGAGTAAAAAGTTCCCCTCTTGCTGGGCTCTACTGTAGGGTTGCCTCAACTTCAGAGCCCCCCTGAGGGTGAGCTGCAGCTGTGCTGAGGCCGCTCCCCTCTCCAGGTATCCCACCCTGGTGTCCTCCCCACCCACCAAGAACTCACCAAGCTGAACTCTCCTGCCTCCCACACGCCTGGGCCTTCCCAGGAAACCTGGGGCTCCATCCCTGGGACCAGTGACTTCCAGCCCCCAACCTGCTTCACTTGCCCAGGTGTGTCGGAGTGACTCATGAGTCAGGAATGTGGGAGGGCAGGGCACCTGGAGCCAGCAGGATGCTGAGTTTACCACCGCCCTGAGAACCGCTCTATCTGGCACTATGTAGGGACAGCACTGCCCAGGTGTGGCTGCCACCCTTTGTCCCACACCAGCTGCCCACGCTGGCTGGTGTGCAAGGCAGAAAGCCCTTGCGTGTCTCTCTCTCTCTCTCTCTCTCTCTCTCTCTCTCTCTCTCTCTCTCCTCTCTCATGGTAAAACAAATATTTGCAGAATGACTGATCAAGTCCTGCAAGGTGCTTCATCTCCAGGATGAAACCCCATACTTAGAAAACACAGTCATTGGCCCAGACCAACTAGGTTATGAGGGTTGGAGGTGGGATTTGAGCTCAGACTTGGCTCCAGTAACTGAGGCCTCAGAATCCCTGGGGCATAGAGAACTCAAGCTCTCAATCATGGCTTATACAGGTCGTCACACTTAAACTTTGTTCTGTGAGAAGTTTTACTTTATTTTTTGTTTTTATTTTTGGTATTGAGGATTGAACCCAGGGGCATTCTATCTCCAAATTGCCCCACCAGCCCTATTTCATTTTGTATTTTCAAACTGGGTCTTGCTAAGTTACTGAAGATCTCCTAAATTGCTGAGACTGGCTTTGAACCTGTGATCCTCTTGTCTCAGCCTCCAAAGTAATGTGATTACAGATGTGCACCACCATGCCTGCCTTGTGGGAAGTTTTTAAGTGGATTTTTAAGCTGAGCGTGTTGGTATACCTTGTAATCGTAGCACTTGGGAGGCTGAGACGGAGGGTCTCAGGTTCAAAGCCAGCCTCAGCTACTTGGTGAGGCCCTCTGCAATTTAGTGAGATCCTGTTTCAAAATAAATGATAACAAAAAATAGGGCTGGGGGTGTAACTCAGAGGTAGAATGCCCCTGGGTTCAGTCCCCAGTACTGAAAAAAAAAGATTTTTTTTTTTTTTTTTTTTTTTTTGTGGTGAAGGGGACGTGGTGGTTATTCATGTCAGTCCTTTGGAAGAAGTGAAATGGGCTCTCTGGATAAAGTGACCATCTCATGCCACATTCAGTTGTCCACTTTCAGAGAAATGAGCAGTAAGTGCACTCAATGCCTTGTTTACCAAGAGGATTCAGAACTCCTGAAGTAAGCCTCTTGCTAAAATGTGTGTTGTCGGAGGAAACCAGCTACACAAAACACAGGTTCAGTTCACATGATTAAAAGTCCACTTCGAGTTGGGCATAGTACTTTGGGAGGCTGAGACAGGAGGATCGCAGGTTGGAGGTCAGCCTTAGCAACTTAGCGAAACTCAGCAAACTAGTGGGACCCTGTTTCAAAAGCAAAAAAGATAAGCCGGGTGTGGCGGCGCACGCTTGTAATCCCAGCGTTCGGGAGGCTGAGACTGGAGGATCGCGGTTCACAGACAGCCTCAGCTACTTAGTGAGACCCTCTGCAACTCAGTGAGACCTGGTTTCAAAATAAAGAATAAAAAATAGGGCAGGGGGTGTAGCTTGGAGGTTGAATGCCCCTGGGTTCCATCCCCAGACCCGCAAAAAAAATAAAATAAAAAAGATATAAAGGACTGTAGATGTAGCCTGAAGGTAAAATGCCCCTGGGCTCACTCACCAGTACACACACACACACACACACACACACACACACACACACACACACACACATCCTTTATTGAGAAATAGTAGTTTTCCTTGTGGGAGGTGAGCCTTTTCTTGGGAGCTGCAGCCAAAGGCTGTGGAGGAAAGGAGAGAAAGGCTTCAACAGGTGGAATTTTACAAATTAGAGACAGCTACTTTATCAAAATGGCACCTCCTCAGCAGACAAGTCAAGGCAACTTTTGAGCATATGAGGTGCCTCCAAGCCAGCCATCCACAGCCCTTGAGACTCTGGCAACCTATCAAAACTGCTGATTCACAGGGATCGGCCTGAATCCCTGAGGATTTCAGATTCTTTCTGGCTTTATTAAGGAGGAAAACAACCACCATCTTTATCCTAGGAGACGCTCGACGTGCGTCATTTCATGTGGTGACCTTGAGGTACAAGAAGGAAATCGAGCTTAAGGGGCAAAGTTACCCGCCCCGAAACAGGCAGCCAGAAGAGACCTGGAAGTTCCACCTATCAGAAATTATAATTATATGACAATAACTGTTGGCCTAGACAAATCCATGGCATTTGGTTGTTGTAACAAACTCACAGGCCCAAAGTATCAAGACTTGTTCATGCTGGGAAAGAATATAAATTATTCAATTGAGGCCTTCTCCAGATTTCCCCAACTTTCTAGCCTGGGTCCACTTAGCCCCTACCCCCTTTTCCTTTAATGATCTTCAATCGTTGTAAGGAAAAATGCAACCCTATAAAATCAAAGCAGAGAAGGGCTGAGTACTTTGCTTCAGGCCCTACCGGTGGTTTATGGCACCAGCCTTGAACCCAGACAGGCTGGTTGGCCTGAGTCTCTGCCTGGAACCACCCTGCCGTGCTGGCTTTTGACAGCGTCCTCACAATCACAGCCCTGATCTCGGAGGATCTCTGGCTTTCCACCCAGAACCCCGCAGCAGAATCCAGGCTACCTGCGCCAGCTCTGCGATCCCACAGGACTGGGTGCGAATCCTGGCTGGTGATACAGTGCTGGGCATATTGCTGTCTGCTTGAGCCTTGATTTCTGTCCCTATACAAAAGTGACTGTTCATAGAACTCACCTCCTGGAATGCTGATGGGACTTTAGATTAGCTAATGCATGACAAGCACTTAGCGCGGTGACGAGGGCAAAGTGGACACTCAGCAAATGGCCGCTCCCCCACCGGTCTGCCCTGGGCAGTCACAGCGCAGCCCACTTTCATCCTCTGTCACTCCCTTTGGGAGGCCACAGTTCCCAGACTGGGTAGGGACCAATGCATTCATGCTCCGGTGTTCCTCTTGTTAATTTCCCCATCCTTTCTCTCCAGGTATTTCCAATCCCCATAAATCCCCAACCTCATCTCCATCCTCCGTCCTGCTCACCAGTTGTTGGGTCTCCTGCTCAACTAGGAAGACCCTATGGTCCCTCTATTTCAGCCCTGCATCTCTTTGCATCTTGACATTTTGAACATGTGCTATGCACAGGTGCCGTGGTAGGTACTAAGGGTGCAGTGGTGGGGAGTCAGGGTCCCTGCCCACCAGGAGCTCCCTGGCCAATGGGGAAGAGAGCAATTGGTCAAATGTCTCACTGCAAACTGAGATAAATATTATAACAGAAACAAGGCAGAGACCTTGAGAAAAACAGGGCCCCTGGTCCACACCCAGTTAGTGGCTGGGAAGGCCTTGCATGGCAGCAACCACTGCTTGTTACAAACCATCCTGAAACTTCACGGCTTCAAGTAACACCATCATCTGTTTCACACAGTTATCTGCAATTTGGGCAGAGTGTGGTCTGGACAGGGAGTCCATGCTCTGCATAAGATGGGCATGGGCTGGGCTGGCTAGACTGGGGGTTGGGGGACTCACTTTAAAAGCCTATATATGTTTAAGTACATTGTGTGTTTTAGAGATTTCCCTCTTCCCCCCTCCTTTCTCCTCCTTTAGGTTGTCTTGTTTGCAACCACTAAGCCAAGCAAGGGAAGGAGAGATGGGGAGGGAATGGGGTGGAAATTGGGTAGGGGTTAAATCAGTGATGTGTACATGTATGTACACACAGGTTTTTTACCCCAATATGATGTATGAATATAATGCACCAATAAAAAAATAAAATAAAAAAATTTAAAAGCCTATATATAAGCTGGGCATGGTGGCCCATGCCCGTAATTCTAGTACTTGGAAGGCTGGGACGGGAACTCAGTTTCACGGCCAGCCTCAGCTACTTAGTGTGGAGGCCCTCCATAACTTAGTGAGGTCCTGTTTCAAAATAATAAAAATAGGGCTGAGAGGTATAGATTGGAGGTAGAATGCCCCTGGGTTCAATCTTCAGTACAGAACAAAAACTATATATAAATCACAGCTGGACATAGTTGGAAGCTGAGACAGGAAGATCACAGGTTCAAGGCCAGCCTTAGCAACTTAGGAAAACCCTGGTTTGAAAAAAAGTAATAAAATAGGTCTGGGGGTGTAGTTTGAGATAGACTGACCCTGAGTTTAATTCTCAGTCCAATTCATATGCACACATATACTATAAAATTTCAACTGGACAATCAATGGGTTTTACTATATTTCAGAAGGTTGTGCTACTATCTCAATCTTATTCCATGATGTTTTCATTTCCCAAAGAAGAAACCTTATACCATTAGTGGTCCCTCCCCCTCTCCCTTCCCCCAGCTTCTAATCTATAGTCAGTCAGTCTCTACTCTGGACATGTTATGTAAATCTGGCCTTTTACATCTGGTTCATGTCACTAAGTGTAGAATAGTTAAAGTTTTTTTTTTTTTTTGGTGGTACTGGGGTTCCTGGAAACCCTTCTACCTCTGGGCTACACTCCCAGACCTATTTTTTATATTTTTATTTGGAAACAGGGTCTCTTAAGCCAGCACGGCTGGCTTCGAACCTGCGTGATCCTCCTGTCTCCGCCTCCCAAGCACGGGGATTACAAGCGTGTGCCACTATGCCCAGCATAGTTAAATTTCTGCAGGACCTGCTCCATGGCCGGCTCGACCGCATGGCTGGCAAGTTGGTGCTGGCTGTCAGACGGGAACTGGATCAGGCCTGGCGGGAATCCCTATCGCTCTCTAGGGGGCCTCTCCATGGGCTACACAAGCTGCCTTACCACATGGTGGCTGGGTTCCAAGCATGGGTGTTGCAGGAGAACCAGATAGAAGCTTTTCACCCTTTATAACTTGCCTTCAAAAGTCACAAAGTGGCACGTCTACAGCAGTCTCAAGCTCTCCTGAAGTCAAGTGAAGGTGACACAGCACACTTCTCCATGGAAGGATTGTCAAAGTCAACTTGTAAGAGGAACAGCTGCAGCCATGTTTGGCAAACACACCCACCATAGCTCTGGCGGACGTGACGTTTGAGCGGGCAGCTGAGGGCTAAACAGGAGGTAACTAGGCACAGTGTGGAATAGCGCATGGGAAGGCCATAGCGTGTTAAGGATGTGAGGTCAGATGTGAGGGACGGCAGCTCTGAGGACAGGCGCTATGGATCTGAAGGAGCTGGTCAGGCAGGACCTCTCTGTTGTGAGCTCAGTGTCTGCTATTTCCATATAACTTTCATCTTAGTCTGTTTGCTATTGCTATAGCAAAACACCTGAAGATAGGTAATATGAAAAAGAAATTTCTTTAGCTCAGAGTTTTAAAGCCTAAAAGTCCGAGATGGGCAGCTCCATTAATACCTTTCCAAGGTAGAGCCCCCGAGTGAACTAGTTCCCATGCGCTAAGCCCCACCAACTCCCAGCATCACCAGTGAGACCCAAGTGTCCATGAATCCTCAGGTACTCGTTCATATATATCCTAACCATAGCCATGCTCATCATCCGTTCTCCCATAAAGAGCTCCCTGGATTTACATTAGAGAACCATTTTCTCCCTTGTTTCCATCCTGTCACTTTCGGTGGGGCTTCCAGAAGGGACACAAGACTCAGGTCTGGCCATTCAGGACATTTCCCCCAGCCCCACCAGCCTCAGTGATTGGTTCAGGAGTGGACGTGTGACCCAGCAGGACCAGTGATTGGTTCAGGAGTGGACATGTGACCCAGCAAGGGCCAGTGATTGGTTCAGGAGTGGACGTGTGACCCAGCAGGGCCAGCGATTGGTTCAGGAGTGGACATGTGACCCAGCAAGGGCCAGTGATTGGTTCAGGAGTGGACGTGTGACCCAGGAGTGGACATGTGACCCAGCAAGGGCCAGTGATTGGTTCAGGAGTGGACGTGTGACCCAGCAGGACCAGTGATTGATTCAGGAGTGGACATGTGACCCAGCAAGGGCCAGTGATTGGTTCAGGAGTGGACGTGTGACCCAGCAGGACCAGTGATTGGTTCAGGAGTGGACATGTGACCCAGCAAGGGCCAGTGATTGGTTCAGGAGTGGACGTGTGACCCAACAGGGCCAGCGATTGGTTCAGGACACATGACCCAGCCGGGCCAATGAGACTCAAACCTGCTATAGCTAGGGGACCAAGAATACTGTCTTACTTTGGGGGTTGTAGGCAGGACGGAGCCAGAAGATGGGTGTCATTTTCATATCAGAGCAGGAAGAACCTGCTGAGAATGATCCCAGCAAAGGGAAGAGCAAAGCCAAGTGACAGAGACTGTTGAGCTCCTGGGTCATGACAGAAAGACAAACCCAGTACCGGACACTGTAGACAATTTGGGTCTTGGTGACGCGCAGCCAGGAGGACTGCTGAGTGCACCATCTCGAGGTCTTCAGCCTCTGCGGTTCGTGCTCACTTACCATCCCCGGCACTCACCACGTCAGGAGCCCCAGCGCTTCATCTGGTCTCTCTTCCTTGACTCCTTCTGCGCATGCGTGATCTATTTTGTTGCTTTTGTTCTAAGCGTCAAATTCGAAGTTCAAACAAAAGCTACGCAGCACACTGATAAGAACAAATCGTCCCCTCGAGGGTAGAAGTAATCTATAACAACACCAACAGGCTTACTGGTCAGTGATGAATCAAATAGAAAATTCAGACACAGTCTATGGGGTAGTTAAAAATGCCTCATTATTTTGTCTCTGAAGAATTCATCTATAAGCCGAGCGTGGTGTTGCACGCTTGTCATCCCCGCGCTTGGGAGGCGGAGACAGGAGGATCGCGCAGGTTCAAAGCCAGCCTCAGCTACTCAGTGAGGCTCTCAGCAACTTATTGAGACCCTGTTTCCAAATAAAAAATATAAAATGGGTCTGGGAGTATAGTCCAGAAGTAGAAAGCCTCTGGGTTCCACCCCTAGTACCACCAAAAAAAAAAAAAAAGAAAAAAAAGAAAGAAAGAAATAATTCATCTATATTACAAATCTCCTTTGGTCCTTTTCAAGGAATAGACAGATCTTGGGCGTATTGGGACAGGTTTATTTACAGTAAGTTGAAGGAACGTGTCGAATTGGCAGCTAGCTGTCTGATCTATTTTCATCTCATTCTTTCCTCCTTCACCAAAACAAAACAAAAAATCCTAATTGGTTAGTTTTTCTTTTTATCTTCTTGGCTGTAAATCCTCCTTTTTCCCCACTAATAGTTGCCCTTCATGCCTCTGCTACCTCCTCCTCCTCCTCCTCCTCCTCCTCCTCCTCCACCTCTTCCTCCTCCTCCTCCTCCTCCTCCTCCTCCTCCTCCTCCTCCTCCTCCTCCTCCTCTTCCTGCTCCTCCTCCTTCTCCTCCTTCTTCCAACATACTAGAAAAATAAACCTGTAATGCTGTCATTCTGAATCTGGCTCATTCCACTTAACACAATGATCTCTAGTTCTGTCCGTTTTCCTGCCATTGACATGATCTTGTTCTTTATAGCTGAGCAATTCTCCACCTTTATAAGTACCACATTTTCTTTGACTATTCACCCATTGACGGTGTCTAGGCTGATTCCATAGCTTGACTGCTGAACACTGCGCCATGACAGACATGGGGACGCAGGTGTCTCTTTAGTACCCTGGCTTGAATCTTTCGGATACATACCAAGGAGTATTATCGCTGTATCATATGCCAGGTCTATTTCTAGTTTTCAGAGGAACCTCCATACTGCTTTCTATAGTCACTGATTTACATTCCCACCAGCGGTATTTAAGGGCTCCCCTCCCCCATCCTCACCAGCATTTATTGCTATTTGTATTTTTAATGCTTGGCATCCTGACGGGGGGTGAGATGGAATCTCAATGTAGTTTTGATTTGCATTCCCCTGAGGTCTCAAGACGTTGAATATTTTTCATATAATTATTGACCATTTGCACTTATTTTGAGAAGTGTCTGTTTAGTTCATTTTCCCATTTATTGACTGGGTTATTTGATTGTGGGGTGTTTTTTGTATTAAGTTTTTTTTAAAGTTCTTTATATATTCTGGATATTGATCCTCTGTCGGAAAAGTAGCCGGCAAAGATTCCCTTCCGCTTTGTGGACCGTGTCTTCACTCCATTCTTTCCTCTGTGCTACGGAAGCCTTTTAATTTGATGCTGCTTCACGTGTGAATTCCTGCCCTTACTTCCTGAGCTATAGGGGTTCTATGCGGGAAGGTGCTGCCTGTGCCTCTCTCTTGAAGTGTTTCCCTATGTTTTCTTCTAGCAGTTTCAATGTTTTATGTTTTATACTTGGGTCTTTGATCCATTTTTCAAATTGCTTTTTGTCCTGGGTGAGAGAGGGGGACCTAATTTCAGTCTTCTACCTATGGGTGTCCAGTTTTCTCAGCACCATCTGTTGAAGAAGTCGCCTTTCCTCTAATGTAATAACCTCTTAATTTATAACAATCTAGTTCAAATTAATATGAAATTCCCTTCAATAGTATGCTCACATTTTACTCCTGTACAGCCCCATTATTGTCATTATGTTGTTACTGTAAAACATTTAATCTTTATACGTGTGCCCATCAACATGAACTTGTCATTATTGGTCTGCGTAGGTGTTTCTAAATCATAAAAGAAGAAAACAGCAAAAACCAAAAAATACATTAACGCTAAGGTAGCTGCTAAACATACCTATGTGGTTCTCTTTATCAGAGTTCTCTATTTCTTCATGTTGCTATGAGATACTTACTAATTTCCTTTTATTTCACCCTGAAAGCTATCCGTTAGCGTTTCTTGAAGGCCAGATCTACTAGCAATGACCTCCGTTTGCTTTTGTTCCTCTGGGAATGTCTTCATCTTAACTTTATTTTTGAAGGAGAGTTTTGGGATTACAGGATTCTTGATTGACAATTTTTTTCTTTCAGCACTTTGAATATATCACCCCACTGCCTTCTAGCCTTTGTGGTTTCTGACAAAAAATAACTTTACTCTCTTATTGAGAATCCTTTGTGACAAGCAGCTTCTCTCTTGCTATTTTCAGTATTTTTTCTTTGTCTTTCCCTTTGTATATATTGATTATAAAATGTCTCAGTGTGTATATCTTACTCAGGGTTTGTTGAGTTTCATGGATGTAAAGATTCATATCTTCCACAAATGTGGGGCTATTCTATTCTTTTTTTTTTTTTTTTTTTTTTTTTTTTGGTGGTGCTGGGAATTGAACCCAGAGGCATTCTACCTCCCAGCTACATCTCACGCCCAATTTTTTATTCTTTATTTTAAAACAAGATCTCACTAAGTTGTGGAAGGCCTCAACTAAATAGCTGAGGCTGTCCTTGAACCCAGACGCTCCTGTCTCAGCCTCCCAAGTACTGGGATTACAAGCATGCACCACCATGCCTGGCTTGGGCTATTATTTCTTTAAAATTCTTTTGGCTGTATTCTTCTTTCTTCTCATTGCAGGACTCACATTGTATGTTGTATATATGTATCAAGAACATTCTTAGATAAAGATAATATTCTTAGACATACACCATACAATACTATTCAGTCATAAAAAAAACATTGAAATCTTGTCATTCCTGATATCAGGATGGAACTGGAGATCTTTATGTTAAATGAAACAAACCAGGCACAGAAAGACAAGTACCACATGGTCTCGTCCATATGTGGAAAATAAAAAGTTGGTGGCAGAGTGCAGGGGTGCGCACCTATAGGCCTAGTTACAGGGAGGCTGAGGCAGGAGGATTGCTTGAGCCCAGGAGTTCAAGTACCAAATGGGCAACACAGCAAGACCAATCTCAAAATCAAAACAGAAAGTTGATCTCACAGAAATTGAGAATAGAATGGTGGTTATGAAAGTCCAGGAAGGAGGGAGTGATGGGAAAAGTTGATCACGAGACAGTAGGTAATAGATAAGAGTAAGAAGTTCAGGTTTGTCATTGCACAGTAGAGTGTATATTGATAATACATATCACATATATGTGTATATGCAATGTGTGTGAATATTTTCACCATAAGGAAATGATAAGCCAGACAGGGTGGCACATGCTTGTAATTCCAGTATTTGGGAGGCTAAGACAGAAGGATCACAAACTTGCAGCCAACCTCAGTAGTTGAGTAAAGCGTTCAACAACTTAGTGAGACCCGGTTTCAAAAATAAATAAAGCTAGGGATGGGTATGGATTTCAGAGGTAGCATGGCCCTGGGTTCGACCCTCGGGACCACAGGGGGGTGAAATGACAAACGAGCTGAGAGTGGTAACATGCACCTGCAACCCCAGGACTAGGGAGGCTGAAACCGGAAGATTGCACATCTGAGGTAAACCTCAGCAACTTAACCAGACTCTAAGCAACTTAGCAAAACCCTGTTTCAAGCCAGGCATGGTGGCGCACACTTGAAGCCAGCCTCAGCTACTTAGTGAGGCTCTCAGCAACTTAGTGAGACCCTGTTTCCAAATAAAATATAAAATGGGTCTGGGAGTATAGCCGGGAGGTAGAAAGTCTCTGGGTTCCACACCCAGTACCACACACACACAAAAAAAAAAAACCCCAAAAAAAACCTGGTTCAAAATTAAAACTTTAAAAAATGGGTTGGGGGTGTAGCTTAAAGGTAGAATACCTCTAGATTCAATTTCTAGTCTACCTCCCAAAACCTAAACAACAACAACAACAAAAAAGAAATGATGAATGTTTGAGGAGCCATAAACATGTAACTTGCTTTAAATATCCCAGGATGCACAGGAATTTAAATATCGCATGGCGCTCCCTAAGTGTATTCAATTTTGATGTTTTCATCTATCAGCTTAAAATACTTTAAAAATTTACAAGATGGCTATTCTCCTCTCTCAGCTGAGGAGACAGTGAGACAGACAGCCTCAGACATGCCAGCACACACGATTTCAGCAGGCTCTTAGCGTGGAGGTGCCATTACCACCATCATTATTAAACTACTGACCATGTGGCAGGCAGAGGTCCCATTTCACGTGAACACACTCATTGAATCCTCACAGAAACTCTTTAGAATAAGCACTATGACCATCTCCACTTCATAGGGGAGGCAAGGAGGAACAACTTGCTGAGAACACATTCGGTCAGACGCAGAGCTGGGATGAACACCCAGACTATCTGATGGCCAAGTGGGGCTGTTCGCAATGAGCTACACTGCCCATAAAGTGTACCTTAGGGTCACAGGGACTTTTGTTAGAAGTATGATTCAAGGGCCACACCTCAAACCCTCTGACTCAGAATCCCCAGAAATCTGTGTTTTTATATACTTCCTGCAAGGACTCTGATACTCAGCCAGGGAAGGAGCTACTCATCACATAGATCTTAATGCTGGTTTTCTCCTCCCTCTCCAAACTCCACTTGCCAGATGTGAAGGCACAAAACACATATTCACCAGTTCCTCATGAAGTAAGAAAATTGTGCTTCCATGGAGTGGTTAATATCACCTGTAATCCCAGGATTGGGAAGGCTGAAACAGGAGAATCCACAAGCTTGAGGCTAGCCTCAGCAACTTAGTGACACTCTGTTCCAAAATAAAAAATAAAAACGGTGCCAGGCGTGGTGGCACACACTTGTAATCCCAGTACTTGGGAGGCTGAGATAGGAGGATCGCAGGTTTGTGGCCACCTACTCTGCTACTTAGGGAGGCTCTCTGCAACTTAGTGAGACCCTATTTCAAAATAAAGAATAGGGCTGAGGGTATTGCTCAGAGGTAGAATGCCCCTGGGTTCATTCCCCAGTAAAAATGGATAGATGATAGATAGATAGATAGATAGATAGATAGATAGATAGATAGATAAGGAGGGAGGGCTGGGTGTATAGCTCAGAGGTAGAGTTACCCTTGGTTAAATCCCCAGCACAACAAAAGCCCCCAAACAACAACAAAACAAAAACAAACAAACAACAAAAAAAAAGAAACAAAGACTTGGAAACCATCCAGGGTCTCCATCTGGGCTGTCTTCATAACCAGCTGGATAGTTTTGGGCTAGATACTCACTCTGCCCATGCCTCAGTTTCCCTGCCTGGAAAGAAAGAGATGAATAGAGGAGGAGGTGTCTCCATCATAACTTTTACTAATGTAATTAAAAAAATAAACAAAACTTAGAGGAAGGAAGATCTATTTGCTCACAGTTTTTGGAGATTTCAGGTTTCAGTTGATTTCAGGACAGGTCTGTGGAGTTCAGGGCATGGTGACAGGAAGGAGAGAGAGAGAGAGAGAGAGAGAGAGAGAGAGAGAGAGAGAGAGAGAGAGAGAGAGAGAGAGAAAGAAAGAAAGAAGAAGAAGAAGAAGAAGAAGAAGAAGGAGGAGGAGGAGGAGGAGGAGGAGGAGGAGGAGGAGGAGGAGGAGAGAGGAGAGGGGAGAGGGGAGAGGGGAGAGAGGAGAGAGGAGAGAGGAGAGAAGAGAGAGAATCTGCTCTTCCATCAGGGAGGTCAAAAGCAAGAGAACAAGCAAGAAGCTTAATAGACATAAGCACATTCCTAAGACCACATCCCCAGGTACCAATAGTGAAATGGGGTTTCTTGAGAAGAAACCCGGCATTTCCTTACTGGATTCTTGTCTGCGGTGAGCGAAGAATGACACCTGCAGACGTCAGGAAGGGGAGTAAAAGGTTTATTGGAAGCAGCAGGGAATAGGGAAAAGTGGCTGAATACCCCTAAGGGCTGTTGGAACTTTTGATGTCCAGCAGTTGCCTTCAGGTCACTACCCAAGTGTAGCCTGGGCCAAGTGCCTTCAGTTGCAAGCTGCTTTCTCCCAAAGTCCACGCAATCTGCCAGAAAGGAATAGGGAAAGTGGCAGAACACCCCTAAGGGCTATTGGAACTTTTGATGTCCAGCAGCTGCCTTCAGGTCACTACCTGCGTGTAGCCCGGGCCAAATGCCTTCAATTGCACTCTACCTTCTCTCAAAGCTAATGCGACCTGCAAGAGAGAGAGAAGCTTCCCAACAGGGAGGGATTCCCAGAGTGGGTAACTGTCCTGGTGACTGGTCTAGGGGTTTATATATCTCTGCATGTCTTCTATTGCTTGGAGTTTGGGAGTCAGTTTTAAAATTTTGCATAGGGTATTTGCATGTCCTTTGAGGGGTCTCCTTTCAGTAGGGGTGTCAGACTTGCTCCAGTGATGTCTCCTGGGTTTGTTGATTAGTAAACAGATGGTTTTGTGAAGCTTTGGTTATTCTTATCTCTGATCCTTGGAAGAGCTAATCTCTTTTAGGAGCCTTGGAAGTTAATTAGTATTTGTTGCCCCTCAGGAAATTAAGTTTTTTCTACTGAGGCCTCTTCCCTATCTGCCTACTTCTCTTCTACCTCCTCAACAGTCCTGCCTGCTTAGGTTACCACTCAGTAAATCCACTACAATGGATTCATCTACTAATAAAGTTACAACACTCATGGCTCAATTATATAAACACCGAATATTAATACATAAGCTCTTGAAGGGACATGCTACAGCTAACCATACCAGCAGGTACGTCCAACTCTCAGGACAGGGCTTGGCAATCAGCCTTGGGCAGCAGGGGCAGGGTTATTATTGGTGGTGGTGGCGTTTTACAAACCCCTCAGCCACAGCACAATCCAATTACCAACCCATCTTTGTTTCTGTTTCTTTGCCTCTACAGCTGGGGTATAAACATTCTTTTTCACAGGATCATTGTGAGGGTTACATGGAGTAGATGGTATTTATAATTCCCCTGCACACATACAGTGAATACTAGCTACTACTATTTATTGTCTTTTCTTTAGCTGAAGGCCTCAGACAAATAAAACTCTTAGCACAGCTTGAATGAGCTCCGTGGTTAGTGCCTTCACGCCCTTTTCTTTGCCCCATCCTCTGCCTGGGACCCCATCCCCCAGTGTCCAGTAGCAGTCTCTCCTCTCATCCCATCACCAAAGTTCTGGATGCCCAGGAATTCCTTCCTCATCTTCCCACCCCTAGGAGGGACTTTGTGAACGCCCTTGTATTGATTTCTAACCTTGTGTTGAAATCAATTTGTCTCCTCTCCCTTGAAGAAGCTCTTCTCTCCCTGATTTAGAGAACACTGAAATCAGAGCATAACATAACTCAATAGATACTAGTTATCCTGAAGAAGAGGTCAGGGCCATTTTTAGAAGCAATTTAGTGAGACTCTCAGCAAATTAGCAAGATACTGTTTCAAAATTAAATATGGGGGATTGGGGTGGGTAGCTCAGAGGTAGAATGCTCTGGGGTTCAATGCAAAGAAGGAGGGGAGGAACAACTAGATAAGTCCTGCTTGGAGTCCAGGAAGGCAAGCAACTGATCCCTTTAGAACAGCCCATTGCTCTGGGTTCTGGCTGAGAATAAACGCCTGGGTGTGGACCAAGCCCCATAGTGAAGGAGTTGGTGCTTGCTGATCTCCTGTGCAGGGAGGGATCTTAGCGCAGGGATGGCTTCATCATCTCCCAGTGAGAAGGAGAGGTACTTTGGGGCTCAGTCAAGGACAAAGTGTGCTGAGGAGCCTCCCCTTGCAGGCCAATTGAAGGAACACAAAGGGCAGATGGCTCCAAGGCCAGGCGGCACACGGGGGTGGGATGGGGGCAGATACTTGTGTTTCCATTCCTTTCTGGGGAGGAAGATAAAGCAGTTATCAACTCCAAACCTCCCCATTCTTCATTTGCAAACTATAGAACTTTGAGGCACCTTCCTTAGATCAGCATTTGTGAGCTCTTGTTAATTTCAGGACTAAAATGACCAGAGGCTACCATCCTGCCGGGGCTGCACTGATGCTAAGCCCTCTATAAGTGTCCTTCCAGCGGAGGCTCTCCAGCTTAGGACCACAGGAAGCGGCGGGTGTCCCACTGATGGTCTTCCGGTCTGCTCAGATGTCCCTTCTCAGGGAAGCTGATCGTGACCACCTCAGTTAAAACAAAACTTGCCAGTCTAGTGTGGTGGCACATGCCTATTCCCAGGACTTGAAAGGCTGTGACAGAAGGATCACAAGTTCGAGACCACCCTCAGCCTTTTAGTGAGACCCTCAGCAACTAAGCAAGACTCTTAAAAAAAAAAAAGGATGGATGGTGAAGCTCAGAAGTAGAATGCCCCTGGGTTCAATGTCCAGCACCAAAAAATAAAATAAAGTAAAAAATAAATTGCGATTTGCACATTTTCTACCTTCTACCACGCTGCATGATTTACTTGTTAAGAATGCCTGCGTACTGCCTGACATGCCTCCATGGGGCAGACACACAGGAGTGAGGTCTTTGTCCTTGTGCACATGGGTGGCTCCCTAGAGCCTGATCCATCAATACACATACAATGTGTCAGTTATGCACACTCTCCCACAATCAGCCCTTTGTGTCCATGGATTCTGCTTCCAGGCATTCACACCACCTTGAACTGAAAATCTTAGGGGAAAAAAAAATCCCTCAGTACTGAGCGTGTACAACTTGTATAACAACTATTTGCATAATATGTATCTTGCACTGTTTCAAAATAAAAAATAAAATAGGGCTGGGGGTGTAGCTCAGAGGTAGAATATGCCTGGCTTCAATCTCCAGTACCAATAAACAAACAAACATGAGAATGTACACAGGTTTATATGCAAATTATGTGACATTTTGCTTATTTATTTATTTATTTATTTATTTATTTGTGGCAATAGAAATGGAACCTAAGGGCATTCTATCTGTGAGATATACCCCCAGCCCTATTTTATTCTTTTTTTATTTTTTTAAAGAGGGTCTTACTAAGGTGTGGAGGGCCTCACTAAGTTTCTGAGGCTGGCCTGGCTGACCTGCAACTCTCCTGTCTCAGCCTCTCAAGTACTGGGATTACGGGAATGTGCCATTACGCCTAACATGTCATTTTATATAAGAGACACGCATCTGCAGATTTTAGTATCCAACAGGGGTCCTGCAATAAATTCCTCGTGGATATTGAGGAACAACTGTACCATCATTTATTTAATTTGTCCCCTGATGAACACTTGGGCTGTTGCTAGTTTCTTTTTCTCTTTTTAATTGAGATAGGATCTCACTGGGTGTCCCAGGATAGCCTCAAACTCCTGAGATCAAGTGAGCCTCCTGCTTCAGCCTCCTAAATAGTTGGGGCTGCAGGCACACGCCACGGTTCTCAGCCAACATGACCAACGTTTTGCTGGTATAATCATATCACGATGGAGCCAGGTGTGGAGGCACATGCTTGTAGACAGGAGGATCACAGGTTTGTGTGTGTGGGGGGAAGACCTTAGATAAATTAGCAAAACTCTCAGCTACTTAATGAGATTCTGTTGCAAAACAAAAAATAAAATAGGGCTGGAGGTCTAACTCAGAGTTAGAATGCCTCTGGGTTAAATCCCCAGTACCCCTCCCCCTACCACATACACACACAACATTGCGAGGAACATTTTTGGACAGATATCTATGCATATCTGTGTTCTTATGTTGTAGGATGGATTCACACACACACACACACACACACACACACACACACACACACACACACAGCCAAAGGGTAGAAACTATAAATTTGATTTAATTCAATTGCTTATTTTTCTTATTTTTTGGTACTGGGGATTGAATCCAGGGGCATTCTACCTCCGAACTACATCCCAGCCCTGTTTTAGTTTTTTTATTTCGAAACACAGCCTTGCTCTGGTTGCTGAGTCTCACTACTTGCTGAGGTTGTCCTCGAACCTGCCATTCTCCTCTCTCAGACTCCCCAATACTTGTCTCCTGATGAACACTTGGGCATCACACCCAGCTGTAAATAGGTACTGAAAAACAACCCTTCCCAAAACACCATGTCCATTTATTCTCCCACCAACGATGATCGTAAGAGGGTTCACTAACAGCCGGGCGTGGTGGCGCACGCTTGTAATCCCTGCGCTTGGGAGGCGGAGCCAGGAGGATCACACTGGTTTGAAGCCAGCTTCGGCTACTTAGTGAGGCTCTCAGCAACTTAGTGAGACCCTGTTTCCAAATAAAGTATAAAATAGGCCTGGGAGTATAGCCCGGAGGTAGAAAAGCCCCTGGGTTCCACCCCCAGTACCACCAAAAAAAAAAAAAAGAGGGTTCACTAAGGATTGATGAATCGGGTAAGTGTGGGGAGGAGCCCAACTCTGCCACGCTGCTGAACAACTGATTCAGAGCCATAGACTTTTAGTGTTGAAAGTCCATCCAGCTCTCTCTCACCCAGCTCCCCTGAGAGGGTACAAGTCTCCACAGTGAAGCCTTGTTTTGAGTTCTCCTATTAGAGACTGGGGTCAATCTCTGCATCCCCTGTTTTCCTAAGACACCACCAAGTGGAATTTTCATTCATATTTAGATCCTGGAAATTGAACCCAGAGGCCTTCTGTCTCTGAGGTGCACCCCCCACACCTTGTTTATTTTGAAACAGGATCTTGCTAAGTTGCTCAGGGTCTCACTAAGTTGCTAAGGCTGGCCTCGAGCCTGCCATCCTCCTATCTCAGCCTCCTAAGTACAGGGATTACAAGAATGCACTACCACACCCAGCTCCAAGAGGGATCCTATTACTTCCAGTAAGTTTATTATATCACAAAACAAAATCTACCTTTCTGCAACCCCATTCCACATAGTTAAGCTCCATTCTCAGGAGCAATACAAAAGGGATAATCCTTTTTCTGCATGACAGCACTCAAAATATTTGAAGGCTATATCAGATGTCTTCTGAGATGTCTTTCCGGGGTCAGTCTCCCCAGTTCTAGTTGGACAGACATCTCTCCTTGCTCCGAGGGTGGTGAGTTGGGTGCCCTGGAGCTCAGAGGTCCCGCAGACGAGCTCCAGGTTCTCCCAGGCTTGGGTAAAGGCCTTTTCCCCACCCAACAGTACCCATGTGGTAGTGGTGCTGAGTGGCTCACATCACATGTGTGTGTGTGTCTGTGTGTGTGTGTGTCTGTGTGTGTGTGTCTGTGTGTGTGTGTTTCCGTTTTCTCCAGAGAAGAACAGTTATGAGTGCTTTGGCATAAATTGAATAAAGCCAAGGTTGAATTATTTTTTTCTTCTGATTTTAAAAGAACTGAAGTCTTTTCATGGGGCCCTAAAAGAATCCAGTAATTAATGGATACATGGGTCGTGGGTTCTGGAGGCTGCAGGAATACACACACAAACACACACACACACACACACACACACACACACACAGAGCAAGTATTTAAAGTGCTTAGCACTGCAAAAGCTCTGGCTCTTCGTTTGTTTGTTTTGGAGGTGTTGGGGGTTGGATCCTGGGGTGCTTTACCGCTGAGCTACAGCCTTTTTCACGGTATTTTTAGACAGGTCCTGCAACAGGCTGCCCTCTAACTTGCCATCCTCCTACCTCAGCCTCCTGAGTAGATGGGATTATAGGCATGCACCACCACACCTGGCCAGGTCTGGCTCCTGGTAGCTTGATAAGTGATGATTTTCCACCAAGTGGAAAACTGGAGAACTCTGCAAAAATAGTTTTATCAGTATGGTTGGGACTAATAGGCTCAACTTCACCTGAATATAAGTAACAATTAGTTTTCTTAGTCTTGCAAGAGAGTCTGGGAAAAAAGGACACACAGTCCATGACATGTGTTTTGTGAAAAGGGGACATATACATATAGCGGCATGTGCACAAAGAATTCTAGAATGATACATAAATGGCAGTTACCTGTTAGGAAAGATTGGGAGAATATGAATGGACACAGGAGTAAGAAGGAGACTTTCTGCTCTGTGCCTTTTTAAAAATAGTTTTTGATGTTTAAAAGATGACAGTGCTATATGCTACTGATTCAAGGGTTTTAATAGTTTTCATTTTGAAAAATATAGACATGAAGTGTTTGGAAAATCCAAACACTTAAAAAGAGAGGAAAAGCAAATATCCTTCCTACATCCAAAGAGTTTCTAATAAAAAGATCTAACATCTCATAAAAGATATAGAAAATCTCCTTGAAAAAGAAAAAATTTTACTGAGAGACATTTTAAGAGATCTAAATAAGTGATGAGATATACCATGTTCATTGACTGCAAGATAAGATTTTAAGGTGTTGAATCACCTTGTATCAATTTTATAGATGAAATATAATTTCAATAAAAACTTTTGACTGTTTTTCTTTTATTTTTTGAAATATCTTCCAGCTGGGTATGGTGGTGCATGTCTATAATCCCAGTACTTGGGAGGCTGAGAAACGAGGGTTGCAGGTCTGAGAACTGCCTCAGCAAGTAGTGAGATTCTCATAAACCTAGCAAAACCTTGTTTCAAAGTAAAAATAAAATAGAACTGGGAGTGTAGCTTGAAGGTAGAATGTGCCTAGGTTCAACCCACAGTATCACCACTACCAAACAAACAAACAAACAAACAAACAAAAAACACCTAAAAAATCTTATTCCAAAGCTAATGTGGGAATAAAGAGGGTCAAAAGTAACTAAGACACTCTTGGGAGAACAAAATAACATTAAGAGGAAAGATTTGCTTTACTGAATATCCAAATTCATTGCAAGACTATAGCTATTAGAACTCGCATAAGACACAAAGCATATAAAAATTAGATTGATAGTCAACTCAACAAACTTAGAAACTCTCCTCATCAAAGGAAACTTTATCAAAAGAGGATTTTCTCAAAAGCCACAGGGTAGTAGAAAATATTTGCAAAGCATCATGACAAAGCGTTTGCGTCTAGATCAAATAAAGAACTCCTTGAAGTCACTGGGGAAAAACATACTAACAGCTGATAGAAAAGTGCAAGAGCTTTTAACATGCTTTTTCCAAGGGAAGAAAATTCACTCGGCTAATAAACCTGAGAAAGTGCTCAGCTTCTTCTGTAATCAGAAAATGCAAATTGAAACCACATTGAGCTATTACTACACAGTCTGCATATATTATACACTTTTTTTCTAAAACCATATTTTTTAAACCATATTTTTTTCTAAAACCATATTTTTTTTTATAAAACTATATTTTTTTTTACCATGATTAGGCATTTAAAAATTTTGCACAAGCCAGGCATGGTGGCACCTGTCTGTAATCTCAGTCCTTAGGAGGCTGAGACAGGAAGATCGCAGGTTTGAGGCCAGCTTCAGCGAGTTAGCAAGGTCCTAAGCAACTTACGGAGCTCCTGTATTAAAGTGAAAAGAGCCAGGAGTATGGCTTGGAGGTAAAATGCCCCTGGGTTCAGTCTCCAATAACAACAACAACAACAACAAAAGTCTGTATGTGTTCAGCACATCTTCCCCCCAAATATTTTTGATTTGTGGTTGGCTGGATACGTGGACATAGAGCCCCGATCGTGGAGAGCTGTCTGCTCTTCTTCATCATGTGCTCAATGTTAGCTCCTTGACAGCAGGAACCCTGTGAGTCTGACACCATCTTAGCACTCAGCAGAAGAACAAAAGTTCTCCTTCAGTGATCTGAAGGCATTCCGTTTATGCTCCTGCTGAAATAATTTTAAAGAACTCTGTGTCCCTTCCACATATTTAAGTTGACACCTGAGATTTCTTTACCATAAGTTTAAATAGTTGCAAAGTATAATTTCCCAGATGATGATGATGATGATGATGATGAGTCTGCGGATGGAACCCAGGGGCATTCTACCTCCGAGCTACAACCCCTGCCCTATTTTTTATTCTCTATTTTGAGACAGCGTCTCACTAGTAGCGGAGGGCCTCACTAAGTAGCTGAGGCGGCCCGTGATCCTCCTGTCTCAGCTTTCCAAATGCTGGGATTACAAGCGTGCGCCAACACACCCGGTGCCCGGATATTAATATTGACATTTAGAATATAACTTTTCTCTGATAGAATGTTGGTGTGGTTATAAGTTAGTACAAGAGCTGTGGAAATCAGTCTGGAGTTTTCTCAAAAGACTAGGAATGGAACCGTAGTAAGTGTAGGAGTTTGCCCCTAAAAGGTGCCTGCCTGGCTGGGCGTGGTGGCGCACACTTGTAATCCCAGCATTTGGAAAGCTGAGACAGGAGGATCACTGTTCACGGGCCGCCTCAGCTACTTAGTGAGGCCCTTTGTGACTCAATGAGACCCTGCTTCAAAATAAAGAATAAAAAAATAGGAGCCGGGCATGGTGGCACACGCTTGTAATCCCCACGCTTGGGAGGCAGAGACAGGAGGATCGTGCAGGTTTGAAGCCAGCCGCGCACGCTGGCTTAGGAGACCCTGTTTCCAAATAAAAAATGTAAAAATAGGTCTGGGAGTGTAGCCTGGAGGTAGAAGTGCTTCCAGGAACCCCAGTACCACCAAAAAAAAAAAAAAAAAAAAAAAGGGCTGGGCTATAGCTCGAAGGTAGAATGACCCTGAGTTCCATCCCTAGTATGGAAAAAAAAAAAAAAAAAAAAAAAAAAAAAAGGTGCCTGTCTCACTTAGCGGCTAACACTCCTGGATGTTCACCTTTTCTGATCACATACTATTTAATTCATGTTAGACCTTATCTAGGTGGGTTTTGTGTGTGTGTGGTGGTAAGTGCTGGTATTGAGTTTAGGACCGTGTACGTGCTAAGCAGGTGCTTTACCACTAAGCTTCTCTCCCGGCCGAGTATCAGGCCTTTACATGGCAGGATAAGTGCCACTTCAGTGAGGTCAGACATAAGTGAGGGACGGTTTTGTGAGGTGGCGGAGGAGCAGCTATGGAGGGACACAAGGATGCCTTCTCAGGCAGATCAGTTTTAGAGAAAGAACACACAGACACTGAGCTTGAAACAGACCCCCTCTCTCCTCTATTGAGATATAATCTAATGTAGTAAAACACACCCACGTTAAGCATCCATTCTGATGAATTCTGGCAAATTTGTGCATCTGTGTAATCTCCAACACCTTCAAAATAGATAAAGATTTCCATCATTGCAGAAAGTTTCCTCTTGCCCATCTGCAATCAGCCTTCCCCTTACCCACAGCTGCAGGCAGACGCATCTATTTCCTGTTAGTCTATCCAGTAATGACGCCTTTGTATCTGGCTCTTTTCACTCAGCACACATTCCTGAGGCCTCTCTAAGGTGTGCCTTGTTCCTTTTTTGTTGCTGAGTAATATTCATCGCATGGATATAAGGCCGTTTGTTATGCTTTTATCTAGAGCATCCTTCCCAAAAGCTCGTGTGTGGGCAATTGCAGCAAGGTTCAGAGGTGCAGTCATTGAATCTTCAGGGGTCTGATCTCATAAGCAAAGTAATCCATTTGATGGGTTAATAACGTGAATGGATTTACTGGGTGAAAACTGGAGGCAGGTGAATGTTTCTAGAGGATGGAGGTCATAGGAGAAGGAGTCTTAGAAACTACAGCTGTCCCTGGTCCCTTCCTCTCCCTCTCTCTGCTTCACGCTGCCTCTGCCTGCCAATCTGCCACGGTGCTTCTGCCCTGGAGTCAGCAACCATGAAGTCAACCTTTGAAACCATGAGCCAAAATAAACTCTTCCTCCTCTGTGTTCTCGGCAGGCATTTCGGTCAGAGTGACATAAATCGAACACACAGTTTGTTTTTTTTAATTTACCTGTTCGTGGAGATTTGAGTTATTTACAGTTTGGGGTCTGAGTATTCACTCAGGCAACATTCAAGCAAGTCTTACGCGATGATTCCTTTTCATTTCTTTAGGGGAAATACCTAAGAATAGGTCGAATGGTCATTCTACAGACAAATGGATTCTCTTAAAACCATTCTTGCCAGGGGTTGGGGTTGTAGCTCAGTGATAGAGTGCATGTGGGATCCGTCCCAGTCACACACACACAGTCACACACCACTGCCTGGAGCGTCACTGAGAGGAGTAGAAGGACTTCTGGAGGAGGGAGAGTTTGACTCCCGACAAGTAGGGTCCTTGGCTAAACTAGAGGCGGAGTTGGGCAGATTCACACAATTCTGTGCCAGTTTTCCCTGTGCTTGTTCATTGCCCTCCTCTCCTGTGATTTTCTGAGGCAAGGATGTGGGCCAAGGGTATGGGCTGTGTTGTTCAGGAGTTTGTTTTGCACTTCAAAGTTTTGTGGGTCTTTTTTGCATTCCAATGGTTTATGGGTGTTTCACTTTTTTTTCCCCCCCCTGGGGATGGAACCCAGGGGCCTTCTACCTCTGGGCTACATTCTCAGACCTATTTTATATTTTATTTGGAAACAGGGTCTCTTAAGCCAGCTGTGTGGAGCCATTAAGGCTTTCCCCTAGATTAGTGTCTCTGACTCAGCTGACTGTTCTTCGCCCAGAGTCAACAAGGTTTGGGGTTATGGAAAGTTCAAAAAGGTCTGAGAGAGGATCAGGTGGTGATGGCACAAGGGTATTGACTGATCTACCTATAATGTATGTGCTTTGTATTGGTCTTTATTGTATTCCAGTGGTGGTAGCACGAGGATATTGATTGACCTGTGACTGTATAAATACCTCCGGAAAAACAAACCCAGCATCGGCGCAATAAAGATGAGATTGACCCAGAAGTAGGTGTTGGCCAGGAGCGTCGGCGCAATAGAGAATACTGACCCAGGCATAGTCGTCGACCCGTAGGAAATATTGACCCAAGAACAGGGGTTGGCCAGTAGAGATAGTAGGCTGGCGGCTTCCCCACATTAGAATTAAAAATTCTTTAGCCTCACGCCTCTCTTCAGAACCCATACTCTTGCTGGCTGGCTCCGGCATCCAGCTGAGGCTGGCTTTGAACCTGCATGATCCTCCTGTCTCAGCCTCCAAAGCGCGGTGATTACAAATGTGTGCCACCACGCCCGGCTGGGTTGTTTCACTTTTGAAGCTCAGTATATCTTTCTTTTTCTGTCTACCTAAATTCCTTTCTCATTCCCCACCCCAGACTTGCGATCCCTTGTTCTTAAGATTTGATGAAGGAAGGGGATCCATCTTCTAGAACTGCTTCAAGCTGGCAAGGGGCAGTAACCCTGCAAGGCCAGATATCTAAAGTTTCTGCCTACTTGACTGATTGAATGGTAACAGAGAAAGCCTGGTCTTAGTTGTTGGGATGGGTTGGAATCCTTCCATTGCCATCATAATCATAGAAGTGTTGTCTTCTAGAAGATGCAACTTTTACTAGGATATGAAGAAGTAACCTAGTACCAGGACAAAGTTTGATAACAGCCAGATGAGGCTAGGCAAGTAAGCTTTAATAATTTCTCACGTGAGCCGGGCGTGGTGGTGCACGCTTGTAACCCCAGCATTTGGGAGGCTGAGACAAGAAGATCGCAGTTCATAGACAGCCTCAGCTACTTAGGCCCTTTGCAACTCAGTCAGACCCTGTTTCAATATAAAAAATAAAAAATAGGACTGGGGGTGTAGCTCGGAGGTAGGATGCCCCTGGGTTCCATCCCCAGTATCCCTAATAATAATAATAATAATAATAATAATAATAATAAATAATAATAATAATAATAATAATTTCTCATGTGTATACAACTCAAGATCTGGATTTTTAAAAAGCAGGTCTGTTAGAGTAAATTCAAATTAACCCAGGACAAACTTGTGACTGGGTCAAGATCTCTTTTGACAGTTATTATCAAGCATATATGCATAAGGATCCTTTCTTGTTAGCCTCTGGGCTTTACTTACTTTTGGTAGGGCTGGCACAGGTGCACATTTCATGTTGCATTTAAAAGGATTATTGTCTCTCAATGTATGAGTCACATATTAGTCATCTGTCTTTGGTTATACTTCCCTGGTGGGTGTTCAAGACCAGGTAGGGGACCCCTGTGCCAGCCAAAGATCTTTTTTTTCCCTACTATTGAGGTCAGCCATGTCTCCCAAGGGACAATTTTAAGAACTTGTGAATATATCATTTTAGCTGTTCTGGGTCTTTTACATTTTCCATTAGAGGAACGAACATGTTAATATCTGCAGAAAAATCACCTGGGGTTTTGATAATGATTGAATCTGTTGAATCTGCAGATCCGTCTGGGAAGCATTGTCTTTGTAATGATGTCTCCAGCCTATGAACAGAAAATATCTTTCCATTTATTCAGATCTTCTCTAACTTCTTTGAAAAAGAGTTTGCAGTTTTCTGTGTACAAGCATGGCACTCTCTTTGTTAAGTATATTCCTATATATTTTTTTCTTTTAAAAATTTATTTATTTTATTTATTTATTTTGTGGGTCTGGGGATGGAATCCAGGGGCATTTAACCTCCAAGCTACACCCCCTGCCCTATTTTTTTTTTTATTCTTTAATTTGAAACAGGGTCTCGCTAAGTTGCGGAGGGCTTCACTAAGCAGCTGAGGCTGTCCGCGAACCGCGATCCTCTGGTGCCTCTTGAATGCTGGGATTACAAGCGTGCGCCACCACGCCCGGCTTATATTTTTATTCTTTTGATGGTATGAGAATGGACTTTCTTAGTTTCATGTTCAGATTGTTGTTTAAGTATAGAAATACAATTTAGTTTATGTCTTGTATCTTGACCTTACTGAACTTACTTCTATTATTTTCTTACTTTATTTATTATTTTCTTACTTTATTTATTATTTATATTCTTACTTCTATTATTTTCACAGAAACCCTTAGGATTGTCTATATAAGAGATTCATGTCTTATGTAAATAAAGGCAGTCTTACTTCTTTTTTATTTGCTTTTGTTGGTCCATTAGTTTCACATCACAATGTAAATTGCGTTGACAGTGACATACATACATGCACACGGTACTCGGTGGGGTCCCTCCAGCTCCCCAGTTCCCTCTTCCCAATACAGAGTACTGAGATTGCCATTGGCAATTGTACTTCTTAAAAAATAAAAGAGTTTGTGAGTAGCCTCTCGACTCCTTCAGTCTTTCTCCCCTGCTAAGTTATATCATCTACCAGGATGGGTCAGAGTTCTACTGAGTAATGGCTTCACAGGCATTAGGGCAATTCCCTCTTCAGTGACCTTCCTCTTTACAGAACGCAAAGCAACTGGCTTCTTGTTCTCTGGGGCCCTTGTGTTCCCTGTGATGGGGAAGTTGGGTGACTCTCCAGAGATGAAAGGGCCTCATTCCCTGGGTCCTGGTTGACCTTAGAGGGTGAAGGCCTCAATAGTGATTTTTATTTTTATTTTTTTCGTAGTCCTTTTATTTTTTCTTGGCTTTGAACTCCAAGTCTCTGTTGTTGAACACCCAGAAGGCCAGGTCCATCAGCCCTGAAGTGGGAGTAGATAGCACTGTGGTGACTTTACAGCCTCCTGTTCCATTTCACTGGATTGGCATCGGTACTGGGCATCGATGCCATATCCTATCTGTCTCGGAGGCGATGGCTTATTATCTCAAATGAACTCACATTATCTTGTTAGAAGTTGTACTTTTGCAAAATACTAACAGGCAACTGCCAGAACATTGTACAAGGACAAAAACAAAGTTAACAAAAACAAAACGCATTTATTTAGTGGTAGGGCACTTGCCTAGGGTGTATGAGGCCTTGGTTTTAATCCGCAACACCCCAAAAACAAAAATAAAAGACTTTAAGACATGTATAAACAAACCCTAATGTTTTCAAGATGTAATTTTCCTGAGTAATGAAGAAATTAATAGACACAGAAATTGTCTTGATAAAACACAAAATCTTTTTTTTTTTTTTCTTTTTCTTTTTGGCACTGGAGATTGAATCCAGAGGCATTCTACCTCTAAGCTACTCCCCCGGGGCTTAAACAAAAATAAAAATTTTTGAAACAGGGAGGGTCTTAGTAAGTTACAGAGGGCCTTGCTAAGTTGCTGAGGCTGGCCTCCAACCTGTGACCCTCTGATCTGATATCAGCCTCCCCCAAATACTGGGATTATAGGTATGTGCCACCACATGCTGCTAAAATTCTTTTTGTGTGTGGTATAGGGATGGAGCCCAGGGACATTCTATCTCTGAGCTATACCCCCAGATTAATTGTATTATTTTATTTTGAAACAGGATCTCACTCAGTTGCTGAGGTTGGCTGCAAACCTGGATTCTCCTGTCTCAGCTTCCCAGAATACTGGGATTACAGGCACGCACCACCACACCTTGGTCAAATCTTCCTTCTTTTAAAATCTTTTGTAGCCGGGCATGGTGGCGCACGCTTGTAATCCCCACACTTGGGAGGCTGAGACAGGAGGATCGCGCAGGTTTGAAGCCAGCCTCAGCTACTTACTGAGGCTCTCAGCAACTTAGTGAGACCCTGTTTCAAAAATAAAAAAAATATAAAATAAGTCTGGGAGTATAGCCTGAAGGTAGAAAGCCTCTGGGATCCACCCCCAGTACCACCAAAAAAAAAAAAAAAAAAAAATCTTTTGTAAATGTTATTAAGAACAAATTAATGCTTTTAGAAAACCGTGTTGTTTTTCACATAGAGAATTAGATTCTGGTTTATATTAGTATATTAACATTTGGCCCTTAACAAACTTAATGATAGCCAACTTAATCACATATGCAAATTTTGACTTAGACACTACATGGCTTGTTTTATTCTCTTTTTTTTTCCCGTCTTGGATTTTAGGACAAAAATCTCTCTTTACCATATAAAATTGCTTTTTCATTCGGAAACATTCTCCAAAGACACATCCTCATATTCAGGACCTTATATCACTTTCTTCCACTTGCTGATTCTTTTCTACTTAAAAGCTCATAATTAAAAAAAAAATCCCTATAAAATTTCTGAGCTTTGACAAATTACTATTTTTTTTCTTGTTACAGGTTGTGGCACCCAACTATAATCCCAGAATTTAGGAGTCTGAGACAGGAGGAACACAGGTTTGAAGACACACACACACGCACGCACGCACGCACACACACACGGCTGGGGATGTAACTCAGAGCTAGAGCACCCACCCCACGACCTCCCCGGATTCAGTCCCCAATACAATAAATAAATAATATCAAACAAAACAACCGTGGACAAATAGCAAAAACAAAACCAAACAAACAAAAAACCCCCACACTTCCCAGAAATAGTCATATCAGGGCAAATGAAGTTTCTTTCTCTTGCCTGGAGAGCCTGAGCGACTCGGGTGCTGAGCGGCTGCCTGGCATTCCAACCGGGGTGCAGAGCTTCAGATAAGGACTTTCCGAAGGAGACAGTCCCCATTCACTCAACTTTCTGTTCCCCAGGGTGCAGAGCCCTGGGTGTCCTTGCCTGGAGCCTGTCTAAACCTCGATGCACTTAAATTCCACCTGCACTCACCCGTCCCCAGTTGGCCTCATACAGGGCTTTGGTGTGAGGTTTCTTATTATAACGAGCTACACACCTAGCCTGATCCGACTACGGGTCTGTCCCTGGGCACTTTTTCAGATTGAGCTGAGACAACCCAGCCTGGTTTGCAAGAACTAGGTTTGTATTTATTAATTTATGTGGTGCTAGGGAACCCACACCTTGCAGAGGAAAGGCTTTACCCCTGGGCCACAGCCCCCAGTCCAACATGAGCTAAAAAGGGATATTTTTGGTGGAATTGAAGAAATCGGGATGTATATTGAGTGTTAGGTGACATCCCAGGAATTTTGTTAGGTGTGGCACTGGTGTTGTGGTTATGTAATAATTATTACCACAATTATCCTGTAGAAGTGCTTATTGAAATACCTGGGGTAGCCAGGCGTGGTGGAGCACGCCTGTAATCCTGGGTACTTGGAAGGCTAGGCCAGGAGGATGGCAAGTTTATGGTCAGCCTCAACAATTTAGCAACTGCAACTCAGCTGCAATTGAGTGCCACTGAGACCCTATTTCAAAAATTTAAAAAAACATTAATAGGGCTGAGGGCATAGCTCAGAGGTAGAATACCCCTAGGTTCAATGCCCAGTACCACTGAAGAGGAAGACAGAAAGACAGAGAGACAGAAAGAGATAGAGATAGAGATAGAGATAGAGATAGAGATAGAGAGAGAGAGAGAGAGACCGAGACCTGGGATACCCAGGTGTGGTGGTGCACTTGTCATCCCAGTGCTTAGGAGGCTGAGGCAGGAGACAGGTCGCAGCCAGCCTCAGCAACTTAGTAAGGCTCTTAGCAACATAGTGAGACCTGTTTCCAAATAAAAAATAAAGATAGGGCTGGGCTTTGTAGCTCAGAGGTAGAATGCGCCTGGGTTCAATCTCCAGCACCACACACATGCACACAAAACAAAACAAAACAAAAAACAAAAGCACACCTGGGGGCAAGCCGGATTACTTTGAAATGGTTTCCTCAAAGCAGATCAGCACATTCTATCTGTGTAAAGAGAAAGCAAGTGTGACAACAGGGTAACTAGGTTGAAGCTGGGTAGTTAGAACACTTGGGTACAGTTCTCCTTACCGTGGGTCTGTGTTTTGTTTTGTTTATTTATTTGTGTGTGTGTGGTGCTGGGGAATCTAACCTGGGGCCTTGTGCATGTTAGGCAAGAGCTCCAGCACGGAGTTCCATTCTGATCCGAGCCCACCTATTTCTAGTTTATTCCTACTTGATGTCTGAAAGTGCACAGTAAAGTTACACCAGTACCACAGCCCCATGCTCACCCAGCCCCTCTGCAGAAGCTGAGTGCCTGCAGCTCCTCCCCGCTCTCCCTGCAGCCTCCCCTCTTCTCCCCAGCTGCCCTGCTGGCTTCTCAAGGCAGAGCTCTGAGGATGGGATTTGCTCTTTGCATCCCTCTCCGATCTTGGGATCAGATACAAATGTGCGTCCTTGACGCTCTGCACCTTCACACCCCACGTGCTCATTTGTTCTTCCCTCACTTAGAAGCTTTCTTGGGAGCCTGGCATGGGGCGCACACTGTAATCCCAGCACTTGGAGGAGGAGGCAGGAGGACTGCAGGCTAGGGACCAGCCTCAGCAACTTAGCAAGACCTTCAGCACCTTAATGAGACCCTGTTTCAAAATGAAAAACAAGGCTGGGGTACAGCTCAGAGGTAGAATGTCTCTGGGGTCAATCTCCAGTACCAAGAAGAGGGAGAAGAACAAGGAGGAGGAGGAGGAGGAGGAGGAGGAGGAGGAGGAGGAGGAGGGAAGAAGGAGGAGGGGAGGAGGAGGGGAGGAGAAGGGGAGGAAGAGGAGGAGAAGGGGAGGAAGAGAAGGAGGGGAGGAGGAGGGGAGGAAGAGGAGGAGGAGAGGACTAGGAAGACGAGGAAGATGAAGACAAGGTCAAGAAGGAGGGGAGGAAGAGGAGGAGAAGGGGAGGAAGAGAAGGAGGGGGAGGAGGAGGAGGGGAGGAGGAGGAGGGGAGGAGAAGGAGGGGAGGAGGAAGAGGGGAGGAGGAGGAGAAGGAGGAGGGGAGAAGGAGGAGGGGAGGATGAGGGGAAGAAGAGGAGGAGGAGGGGAAGAAGAGGAGAAGGGAAGGAAGAGAAGAGGGGAGGAGGGGAGGAAGAGGAGGAGGAGAGGACTAGGAGGATGAGGAAGATGAGGACGAGGACAAGAAGGAGGGGAGGAAAAGGAGGAGAAGGGGAGGAAGAGGAGGAGGGGGAGGAGGAGGAGGGGAGGAGGAGGAGGGGAGGAGAAGGAGGGGAGGAGGAGGAGGGGAGGAGGAGGAGAAGGAGGAGGGGAGAAGGAGGAGGGGAGGAGGAGGGGAAGAAGAGGAGGAGGAGGGGAAGAAGAGGAGAAGGGAAGGAAGAGAAGAGGGGAGGAGGGGAGGAAGAGGAGGAGAAGGGGAGGAAGAGAAGGAGAGGAGGAGGAGGGGAGGAAGAGGAGGAGGAGAGGACTAGGAGGATGAGGAAGATGAGGACGAGGACGGACAAAAAGGAGGGGAGGAAGAGGAGGAGAAGGGGAGGAAGAGAAGGAAGGGAGGAGGAGGAGGTGAGGAGGAGGGGAGGAAGAGGAGAAGGAGAAGAGGAAGAAGGAGGAGGAGGAGGAGGAGGAGAGGAGGGAGCAGCTCTGGGGGACCTAGCACTGCATGGATAGGTGCTGGGGAGTCAGCAGAGTTGCAGGCAGGCCTTTGGTCTTGGGCCTCGAGTCCTCCTAGGAGCCTCTCTGACCGTCAAGCCTGTGTGTCACCTGTCCACACATCCCATTGGTTCCTCCTTCAAAGCAGACTGAGGGCCAGAAGCTTCCCGCCCTGCGCTCTCTGCAGCCCCGAGGCCCTGTGGTCGGCTTCCTCTCCTGGCCCCTCTCTATCCCACTCCAGCACCACTGGGCTCTCTGCTGCTCCCCACATTTGACCACCACTTTCCAGCCCCCGCCTGGGCTCCTGCTAAGTCCTCTGCTTAAAGTGCCCTTTCCTACAAATCCATGCGACCAGCCCGCCTTTGCTTAGAGCCCACCTTCTAGCAGGTCTCCGGACTCCAGGTCTAAAACAGCCTTCCTCCCCACCTGCACCCTTCACACTTCCTTCTCCCCTTGGCATTTTTCTTTTTTGCACTTAATTATCCAAAGTCATAGATACTCAATCATGTACACATTTCTTTCTCTCTCTCTCGCTTTCTCTTTCTTTCTTTCTTTCTTTCTTTCTTTCTTTCTTTCTTTCTTTCTTTCTTTCTTTTTGTTGCAGTACTAGGGATGGAACCAGGGGGATTCCATCTTTAAGCTGTACCCCTAGCCCTTTAAAAATATATATTTAATTAATCAATTTTATTTTTTGTGGTACTGAGGGTGGAACCCAGGGTCTTTTCTACCTACGAGGTATACTCCCAGACCTATTTTATACTTTATTTGGAAACAGGGTCTCACTAAGTTGCTGAGAGCCTCACTAAGTAGCCGAGGCTGGCTTCGAACCTGTGCGATCCTCCTGTCTCAGCCTCCCAGGCGCTGGGATTACCAGCGTGCGCCACCACGCCCCGCTGGTTATTTTTTTATTTTGAAACTAGGTTTCTGAGTATCTCACTGTGTTCCTGAAGCTGTCCTTGAACCTGTGATCTTCCTGTCTCAGGTTCCCAAGTACTGGAATTACAGGTGTGGCCACCATCAGGCTTATTCGTGTTTTTTATTGTGGCAAAAGATACATAACATAAGCCGGGCGTGGTGGTGCAAGGCACGCTTGTAATGCCAGCATTTGGGAGGCTGTGACAGGAGGATCGCGGTTCGAGAACAGCCTCAGCTACTACTTAGTGAGGCCCTTTGCAATTCAGTGAGACCCTGTTTCAAAAAAAGAATAAAAAATAGGGCTGGGGGTGTAGCTTGGAGGTAGAATGCTCCTGGGTTCCATCCCCAGTACCACACACACACACACACACACACACACACACACACACACAAAGATACATAACATAAAGTTTACCATTTGGGCCATTATTAGATGTATAGGTCTGTGGCATTAAGGATATTCGCATGGTGGTGTGACCATTGCCACCATATACGTCTCCAGGACTTACTCCATCACCGCTAACTATAGCTCCGGACCCATTCAGTAAAGGCTCCCACCTCTCCTTCCCTAGCCCCTGGAAAACACCATTCTACACTCTGTTTCTATGAACATGTCTAGTCTAGGAGCCTCCTGTAAGTGGAATCATAGGACACCTGGCCTTTTATGTTTGCCTTCTCTCACTGGGCATAATGTCCTCGAGGTTCATCCATGGCGTAGCCCGTGGCCGAGTTTCCTTCGTCTTTATGGATACTAGTCTGTCGTACACGTCTGCCGTATTTTATTACCCATCCACCCATCCAAGGACACTGGGGTGGCTTCCACCTTTGGGATCTTGTGAATCATGCTGACATAATCATGGGTGTGCAAATTTCTGTTTGAGTCTCTGCTTTTACTTCTGGGAGTGTTCCCAGGAGTGGAGTTGCTGAATCACTTCCAGTAGGATTTTCTATGAAGGGTCGAGGAAGGCCATTTGCATGGCGGGCCTGTATCACGCTGCAGGTGACCCAGGGCACGACAGTCTTGTTAGGAAGGACCCCGCTGGCTGCCACGAGGGGCTCTGATTGCCGTGCAGCGAGAGGGGTGGGTGTGGGGAGACTAGGAAAAGCCCAGCGCGGGGGGGGGGGGGGTCTAGGTGAGAGGCGGCAGCAGCTAGGAGCTTCAGCCTGGCTGGGGAGGCCATACTGACCAAATAAATAAATGAATTTCATGCCGCCAGAGGGACTGCAAGACATCAGCAGATGGGGTGCTGTGATTACAGGGAGAAGAAAAAAAGAAGATTTCTCCGGCTTCCTTCTTTAATGCTGTTTACCCGACTTGCAGTCTGCCAGGCTGCCAATGCTTGGAATTTTAATCTCAAATGACTCTGTTGTCAGTTGGGTGGGCTTGGCAGGGGGCCCAGAGCCTCCTGGTCTAAGGGTGTCGGTTATGGCACCTGAGCCCGGGATGGGGAGGAAGGGGCTGAGGGGGAAGGTGGCGGGAGTGGTTGGGGTCTGTGGCTGAAATTGCTGCGTGGACAGCATTGGTGGTTCCGAGTAGAGCTGAGCCTTTTCTCTGCCAAATCCCAGTCCCTCTCCACCCTAGTTTCTGCTCGTGGAAAATGGTAGACTTACTTGTTTGCTCCATCGTGCACTTCCTGCTCCCTCCCAGCCTCCCTCCTTCCCTCCCTCCCTCCCTTTCTTCCAGCCTCCCTTCCCTTCCGTGCTGGGGATGGGACCCTGGCCTCACCCATGGGAGGTAAGAGCTGACCACTGAGCCATGCCCAGGTCCACTTCCTTCAGGAGAGGGCAGGGCTCTTGCCGTTCTTCACTGCTGCGTCTATGGAGCCCAACACATTATTTGGCACAGGGTAGGCCCTCAATAAGTAGCTTGTTATTTATTCATTGGTACTGGGGAATGAACCCAGGAGCCTTTCTACCTCTGGGTTATACCCCCAGCCCTATTGTATTTTATTTTTTTAAATTTCAGATCAGGGTCTCTCCCAGTTGCTGAGTACCTGGATATGTTGCTGAGGCTGACTTTGAACCAGCAGTCCTTCTCTCTCAGCCTTCATTTATTTATTTTAAAAAGTTAAATGAAGGTGGGTGTGGGCATGCATGCTTGTAATCCCAGTACTTGGGAGGCTGAGACAGAAGGATTGTAGGTTCGCAGCCAGCTCAGGTACTTAGTGAGGTCCTCTGCAATTTAGTGAGACCCTGTTTCAAAGTAAAGAATAAAAAATAGAACTGCAGGTAGAGCTCAGAGGTAGAATGTCCCTGGGTTCAATCTCCAGTATCGAAAAAAAAAAGTTAAATTAAAGCCAAGCATGTTAATTTACCTATAATCTCATCTGTAATCCCTCTAGTACCTGCAGAGGCTGAGACAGAAGGTTCAAAAGTTAGAGGCCAGGCTGGGTAACTCAACGAGACACTGTCTCAGAATAAAATTTTAAAAGGGGCTGAGGATATAGCTCAGGGGTAGAGTGCTTGCCCAGCATGTGTGAGGCCCTGGATTCAATCCCCAGTAACACACACACACACACACACACACACACACACACACACACACACACACACGGATTTTAATTGAGATCTAATGTTCTTAGAGCAAAGTATCATAATTTTAAGTGTCAGGCTCACTGCATTTTATCCACTTATTTTTTGTGATGCTGGGCTGGAGCCCAGGGCTTCACATATGCTGGGCAAGTGCTTTACACCTGAGCTGTACCCCCAGCTCGTTTTAAAAATTTGAGACAGAGTCTTGTTAAGTTTCCTAGGCTGCCTTCCAACGTGCAATCCTCCTGCCTTAGCCTCCTGAGTAGCTTGTGCCACTGTGCCCCGCTCAATTTTAAATATATTTTAAAATATGTATGTGCACGTATATACCTACACATATAGAAGAAACCCATCAAATCAAGGTATACATAATTTTCCCATCTGTCTTTCTAGTCCCTTCCTAGTCCACACCCCCCAATGATAACCATTATTCTGACTTTGATCCACAGGTATCATTTTTGGTTATTTTTTTCTTGTGTGTATGTGTGTGTGTGTGTGTGTGTGTGTGTGTGTGTGTGTGGTACTAAAGACTGAACCATGGGGATTCTACCTCTGAGCTATACTCCCAGCCCTTTTTATTTTGAAACAGGGTCTAAATCAGAGTTCTTATTAAGTTGTTGAGGTTGGCCTCAAACCTGCGATCCTCCTAGCTCAGCCTCACAAGTACTGGGATTACAGTGACGTGTCGCCATGCCTGGTTTAGTTTTGCCTGTTCTTGGACATCATATTAATGGAATCATGAAAAATGTGCTTTTTCGTGCCTGTCTTCTTTGGCTTCTCATCAGGTCTTCTGGGTATCCTCCATATTTTCCCTGGTCGATGGGTTTTGGAGAACGTGAGCATTCCTTTCTCGAGAATAGGAGAGAAATCGCTGTGTCACCATGTCAATGCACGTTTAGCCCTCGTAGAATTCGCCAAAGTTTCATTCCAAAGGAGTGGTATTTGTATTTCTTTGATGAGTAATGATGTTGAATATCTTTTCATGTGCTTGCTTAATAAAAAAAATATATTGAAAGAACGAGTGAGTAAATAAACCCACCATTGTCTCTTGTCTTGGCTAAAAATCCATCGGTGGCTCCCTACTGCCCCTCCCTCGGCCTGTGAGATCCTGCATGCTCTGGGCCCTCTGATTCCCTTCTGTCCCAGATGGGTGCCTTCCTCTCTGGACTCCTATTATTCAGGCCATCGTCTGCTTCCTCCAAGGACTCTCTCTGTTTCTTAACCTTTCTATAAGCTGCTGTCTTCAGCACCAAACACTACTGAGGCCTGGAACCAAACACATGGTCTACCCAAAGCTCAAAAGTCCTTTCATTCAGGAAGGCTTCTTTTTTATTTTTTAAATTTAAAGAAAAAATTTTGGGGGGTACTGGGGATTGAACTCAGGGGCATTCTACCTCTAAGCTAAACCCCTAGCCCTATTTTTTATTCTTTACTTTGAAACAGGGTCTAAGTTGCGAGTGGCCTTGCTAAGTTGGCGAGGCTGGCTTCAAATCTGTGATCCTCCTGTCCCAGCCTCCCAAGCACTGGGAATACAAGCATGTACCACCATACCTGGCTTATGTTTTATTTTAAAACAGGGTCTCAGTAGGTTACTGAGAGTCTCAGTACATTTCTGAGGCTGGTCTTGAACCTGTGATCTTCCTGTCTCAGCCTCTCAAGTACTGGGAATACAGGTGTGTGTCAACACATCCAGCTCTTTTTTTGTTTTTAAACTGGTACTCGGGATTGAACCCAGGGGTGCTCTACTCTTAAACTATAACCCCAGTCCATTTCGTTTTTGTTGGAAATACAGGGATAAAAAGAAACAGCTCTGCAGACTAGAACAGGCTCTTTAATGGGAATGGAGAAGGGGGGGGGGCTGGCAGGGAGGGGAAGCCCACAGAGTTAGGAGCCACTTCCTTACAGACTAGGGCTTTCTTTGGGGTGTTAGGAGGGAGGGGACTGAGGCAGTGGTGTTTCTCCCATTGGTGGTTTAACAGCAGAGTAGGACAAAGTGACTTTATGGGGCAGCAGGGGCAGGGGGGGAAGGTGAGGGGTATTTTCCCTCCCTCCCTGAAGTCCTTGGTCCTCAACCTCCTCTGACCAGGCCTCACAGCCAGACCTCACAGTGCCCACAATTTTGAGACAGGGTTTCACTAAATTGCCTCCACTGGCTTCAAACTTAGAATCCTCCCGCTTCAGCCTCCTGAGTCGCTGGGATTACAGGCTGGGGTCACTCCACCAAGCAGGAATCCTTCTTGATTTCCACGGGTGGCAGACCAGGACCCTTTCCAGATCTGTTACCTCCCCTCCCCACACTTTTTCTTCCTAGCTCTGGCTGCAGTTGTAAACACGATTTTCTTTGTGTGATTATTTAATTAACATCGGTCGCTATACCGTACAAACCTTTTTTAAACAACCTAACTCTAATGGCCCTCAGAGCTTGAAGGGTCCCTAGCAAGCCACCACCTACCTGGCACAGAGTAGAGAGATGGTCAGGGAACAGTTGTTGAGTGTGTAAATGTCAAAGCAGCAGCACCTTAGAAGTAATGATCACTTAACAACCTCACCCTGAACAAGGCCTGGCCATTAAAAAAAAAAAGTGCAAACAATCCTTCCTTCCTCCTTCCGTCCCTGACTAGGTCCTTGGGGAGCAGTAAGAAGAGATCTGAAATCCAAAATGATTCCTGATTTTATTTGGGGCAGCTGTAGTGTGCTGGAATCACAGAGAAAGCATGGACTCCGGCCGGGTGTTCCTTCTCAGGCCGTGCAGCACAATGGTTATCCTCGCACTGCCCCCATCCCCCACCGACCCCGGCCGCTCAGAATTGGCTTTAATCACTAAATTGATAGATTACTCTGGCTCTCGGGGCCTCAGTCTTCTCATCTGCAAAAACGCAGGGGAATAACGTTGTTGTGCGCACACACAAGTCGTCTCACGTAAATCGGCGAGCACCCGGCTTTCGGAGGCACCCTGACTGTGGACGTCCTGTTAGCGACCATTACGTCCGGGGCCCTGGGATGGAGATCAGTGACTCCGTATTCCCTGGGTGGTGCGCAGAGGGTCGAGTGCTTTGCACACCCGAGGGTTCCCGCGTACACGGAGCTCGAGGTGCTTGGCACACCCGAGGGGGTCGTCGCAGAGCTCAGAGCCCTGCGCGCTCGGGACTCAGGCCGGTCCTGGGTTTGAACCCCACATTCATCACTGACTGAGCGACCTCGGCCTCAGTTTCCCCACCTGCCAAGTGTTAGATTAAGAAGTCCCGGGGCTTTCCGTCCCTGTCTGCTTGGGAGCCACCTCCTGGGTTTTCCTTCTGCAGCTGAGCGCCAGGGGTCCGAGCAGCGCCCCCACCTCTGCACCTGCTTTCTCCCTACACGGGGCCGGGCGGCTGGGGTGCCGGGGGTCGGCGCGAGCGCTTTCTGCCAGCCGTGCCCGCTCGCAGGGCTGGGGTCCGGCCCCCCCGGGGTGCGGGGTCCCCGCCGCCCCCGCCGCCCCCGCCCGCGCGGCTGCAGGCTGGCCGTGGGCGTGGCCGGGCCTGGGCGTGGCCCGCGGGGCGTGGCCAGGGCGGGGGCGTGGCTCCTGGCGGGGCGGGGCGCCGCATCCCGGTGACGCGGGCCAACCCCGGGCCCCGCCGCCCTCGCCTGCCGCCCTGCGCCGCCGCCGCCAGCCCGTCCGCCGCCGCCGCCCGCATGGCGCTCCGGAGCTTCTGCGGCGCCGATGGCTCCGACCCCTTCTGGGTACGTGCTGCGCCGGCCGCGGGGGCGCGGGACGCCGGGGACGCGCCGCCCCAGCCCCGCCGCGGCCGCCGGGCCTCCGAGAGCAGCCGCGGGGCAACTTGGCGACCCCGGCCCCGCCGAGCCGGGCGCGGGCCGGGGGACGGCCAGCCGGGGCCAGCTTGGGAGGAAGGGGCCCGGCCTGGCTTTGGGGTTCCCTTTCCTGTTAGCCCTGCAGGGGAGGGGGCGCCGGGGATGGAGGGAGTGAAGCGGGGCTGTCTCCTTTGTGCTTTGGGGTCCCCCTTCCACCTAAAGCGCCCCCTTCCTAAAGGGGCGCGCTGGGGAAGGGCCCAGACTGCGAGAGGGACTTCCCGCTGGCTGGATTGGGGTTTGCCGCTCCGCCACTGCCCTGGGTGGGACTACATCCCCAAGACTCTCAGTGGTTACATATATATATATATATATATTTTTTTTTTGTCTTTTCCTTCCTTTCTGCCTAAAGGCACCGGGGGGGGGGGTGTTAGGGGAAGGGAGAAAAGCTAGCGGTTGGCCTGGCATGTCCTGCTTGACCCTCGGGTCAGGTTTGGGAGATGCACAGCACCCCAATACCCAGGGGTGTGCCTGCCACCTGGAAAGTCGATGAGTCGCCCCTCTGGGGATGCCTGGGGGATTTTATCTCTTCTCTGGAGTGTTTTCTTCTGCACTGTGGAGTGCAGATCCCAGCCAGGTCCCCGAGTCCATTTCTGTGGTTTACTTGGCCTTGTTTGGGACTTGAGTGTCACCGTGGTGGGCTTTGGCCCCTTGTCGCAGGAGGGCACTTCAGTGGCCTGGTGCCTTGATTGTTGGTCAACGCAATAGGCAAATCGAGACACAATCGTTTTTGTTTGGAGGTGGTGATTAGCATCCACAGATATCCCTGTCCTGTGTCGGAGGCCTTTCCCGAGTGTTGAAAAGTCAGCCTCGTGGGCCCTAGCAGAAGGCTTCGTTTTTTGGGGAGTGTTACTTTGGTTGAATAAGTGACCATCCTCCAAGCCAGTGGGGCTGGAGATTTACTCCGAGGCTAGAAATAGCGCTGTGCTTTGCGTTGGGGTGGGGGGTGATGGCAGCCCCTTTCCAGCTGAAGCCTCTTCTGCAGGAACACCTGTGGGTGCCTGGTAGCCAGGTGTAACAACCCGGAGATCATTTCCGCAGGGATCCACGGTGGGGACCTGGTTTAGCATTGCGGGAGTTCTGGCGTAGGTCCTTGTGTATTTTCTTCCTTAAGTTAAGGTGGGGGGAGGGGAACAGGGGCTCACAAATTAGCTTCCCATCAGGATGGGCTTTATCCATGGCAGCTGGCAGTCGATGGCTAAGGAGGGTGTTTAGTGCATCTCTGGTTATTTAACTAAGAAGCCCATCCTGGCTGTGTGTGTTTTTCTCCCTCCAAGGACTTTTCGCTGGAGCAGTGATCAGGTGGCCAAGCTGTGCTTGGGGACGGTGGCCATCGGCCTCTTCCTTTGTCAGGTCCGCGCTCCTGCTCCTCTCGGGGTCTTGGCTTTGCAGGCTTGCTCTGCCCCTCCTCTCCCTAGATTCCTAGACCCTGCTGGGCGCCCTAGTTTCTGGAGCTGCCCTGGAACCAGAATTCGCAAGTGGGCAGCTGGCATACACGAGCTTCCGCGTAGCAGGAGAACCTGAACGTAGTCCCAGACAGGTGGCTGATGCGCTCAAGGCTGGGCCAGGACGACCTCTCTGCAGTCAGATGGTCTCGTGACCATGGGCAAGCCTCTTTGCCTCTCCTGCCTCGGTTTCCTCATCTGTTGAGTGGGGGCAGGACAAGAAACTCCCCAACCCCTTAGGGTGTTGTGAAGAGTGAGTTAATCAATATGAGCCGTTTTCTGCACAGAGATAAATAGGGGTTGTCATTCCTTGCAAAGATCAGCGTTGTTTTTTCCCCTTGCTTCGTCTTTTCTTGGGGCTCATTGTGTGTGTGTGTGTGTGTGTGTGTGTGTGTTTTACTGGGGATTGAACTTGGGGCATTCTACTTCCAAGCTATACCTTTAGCCCTTTTCTTTTTCTATTTTCTTTCTTTCTTTCTTTCTTTCTTTTTTTTTTTTTTTGGTGGTACTGGGGGTGGAACCCAGGGGCTTTCTACCTCCGGGCTACAATCCCAGACCTGTTTTATATTTTATTTGGAGACAGGGTCTCACTAAGTTGCTGAGAGCCTCACTAAGTAGCTGAGGCTGGCTTCGAACCTGCGCGATCCTCCTGTCTCAGCCTCCCAAGCGCTGGAATTACAAGCGTGCGCCACCACACCTGGATGGCCCTTTTCTTTTTCTTTTCTTTTCTTTTTTTGGGGAGTCTCACTAGGCTGCCGAGTCTCTTGTTGGGACTGCCCTTGAACTTGGGACCCTCCTCAGTATCAGCCTCCCAAGTGCTGGGGTTGCAGGTGTGTGCCAACATACCCAGCTGACTTTTGTTTTTTTCTGGTACTGGGGATTGAACCCAGGGCCTAGGTAAGCATTCTACCACTGAGCTACATCCCCAGCCCTTTTTGTTTTGATGTTGAGACAGGGTCTCGCCAAGTTGTCCAGGCTGGTTTTGAACTCATGATCTTCCTGCTTCAGCCTCCCAAGTCCAGGGACCACAGGAGGGCTCCACGGCACCTGGGGACCCACCTTTTCTTGTGCTGGTGGGGATGGGTTTGGACTCACTCCTAACAGGCTTCTCACTATCAAAGTCCTGCACTTAGAAATTAAGGTCCCTGCCCCACCTGTGACCTCTCAGCTCCTCACTCCTGTGCCAGCATCTGCCTCTGAGCTTCATGAACTGTCCAGAAAACACAGTCCTGGGTCCAAACGAGGGTGCTGCTGACTTCTACCTTCCTGGAGAAAAGGGGAACTCTGTTATATAAGTGGAGAAAAGGGGCTGAGTTTGTGGTGCTTGGCTTTCTGTTTCCGGTGTGGGTGGTGGGGTGTGGAGCTGGTCAGAGGGACCATTTTGTGGCTGTTGTTTGAAAACTTGATTTTGGGTCAAGAGTGGTGGTGCACGCCTGTAATCCCAGTACTTGGGAGGCTGAAATAGGGGGATTGAAGGTTCGTGGCCAGCCTCGGCTACTTAGTGAGACTCTCTGCAACTTAGTGAGACCCTGTCTCAAAATAAAGAATCAAAAAAACAGGCTGGGTTTGTAGCTAGGAGGTAGAATGTCCCTGGGTTCCATCTCCAGTACTGCAAAATAAATAAATAAATAAATAAATAAATAAATAAATGGACTTGGGTCTCCCCTTTGCAAGTCAATTTTGGGGAAAATAAAAGTAATACTGTGTTTTATGCTCAGTGTAGAAAATGTTGGAAAATATGGAAAAGTGGAGAAAACATCCGAGCAGTCTAGTATGGTGGCTCAGAGCAAGTGTGTGTGTACCCCGGGTTCGAATCCTGGTTCTGCAGCTGAGGCCAGTTATCTTGCCTCACCGTGCCTCAGTTTCCCCCGGTGGGAGGACCTAGGACCGAGGGAACAGTGGTCATCCCAGGAGTAGCAAGCAGCTCTTCCGTGAGTACTCGGAATGTCGCTGCTTGGTACGCGGTTAGCGCTCGGTCGTCGATGGCCGTGTTGGGCGCAGGCTGGAATCCTCTTAGCAATCTTTGCTGCGGCTTGCTGTGGCCGTGAGCACGTGGGTCCAGGGAGCGGTGCCAGCCTGGGGCCCCTTTGGCTTTGTGACATCCGCCGCTCAGTAAGCCCCTGGATGTCGGGCTTTGCTGGAGGAGCAGCAACCTCTTGGCCGGTCTTAGAAACGCCTCCTGGGGCAGCCTTGGGATTGGTTTCATTTATGCCTTCTTCCCTTGGAGGTCTTCGAAGCAGTCTATGAAGAGCCGCATTTTCTTTTCTTTTCCTTCTTTCTCTTTCTCTTTCTTATTTTGTGGTGCTAGAGATTGGACCCAGAGACATCCTACCTCTGAGCCGCACCCTACAGCCCTATTTAATTTTTTTGTTTTGAAACAGGATCTAAATTGCTGAGGCTGGCCTCAGACCTGCCATCCTCCTGTCTCAGCTTCCCAAGTGCTGGGTTTCCAGGTGTGCTTCCCCACACCCAGCTAAGAGCTGCGCTTTCTTCCTCCTTCAAGGGCTCTGCTGGTTCTCACACTCCTTCCAGCGCTTCCTCTCTCCTTCCCCTTCCTGTCCCTACAGCATGCACACTCCCCTCTCCCTTCTTTAGGGATTGCTCACCTCGAAATGGGCTGGGTGCTCCCCTCCACGCAGCCCAGGTGAAAAAACAGGTCCCCAGGAACGAGGCGGATGGCTCTTGAAGGAGCCAGGGGATACCTCCAGCCGAACAGGGCTGGGGTCCCTGGGGCTCTTGAAGGAGCCAGGGGATACCTCCAGCCGAACAGGGCTGGGGTCCCTGGGGTTGCCCCGGATCTTGCAGAAGCAGCCTGGCCCGGCCTCTCGGGAGGGCCTGCGCCGCCCCCCACCTGCTGCACTGCCCCCTCCCCCTACTGCTCACCTGCTCCTTTGTGGGGGTCGTGGAGGGGCCACACCGTTGGCACAGGGCCTTGGGTGGCAGGGGCCCTTTCTCCTGGTGGACTTGACGTTTATTTTTATTTTTATTTTATTTTTTGCGAATCTGGGGATGGAACCCAGGGGCATTCACCCTCTGAGCTACACCCCCTGCCCTATTTTTTATCTTTATTTTGAAACAGGGTCTCACTGAGTTGCAGAGGGCCTCAGGAAGTAGCTGAGGCTGTCCGCGAACCGCGGTCCTCCGGGTCTCAGCCTCCCGAATGTTGGGATTACAAGCGTGCGCCACCACGCCCGGCTTGACATTTAGGATCTGCTCTTTCCACCTGAGCGCCTCGTGGCGGACGTCTCCCCCTCACTGTGGCCCAGAAAGCTCTCGGGTTCCCTAGCCTTCCTATCTCAGTGAGGGCAGCTCCCTCCTCGCGTCTCAGGCCAAGATCTCAGGCCAAGATGGGCAGCGTCCTTGACTCCCCCCTTTTTCCCCTCCCCTTCCTGTATCTAATCTGTCAGTAAATCCTGCTGCCAGTTTCTTCCACATGTATCCAAATCTGCTGCTTCTCAAGGCCTCTCTGGCAGCTACCATTGTGGCCCGGGCCACCAGCAGCTATTTCCTGGATTTGAAAACTCACCTCCTCACTATTATCCTGGTGCCCAGCCTCAGCCCAGCAGCGGAGGCCTGCTGTGAAGATACACATCTGATCACAGCCATCCTCTTAGAACCCTGCAGTGGGCTCTTATTTCCCTCTGGGTAAACACCAAGGGCCTTGGAGGGTCTCCCCCTTGTCCCTCTAACTTCTTCCCTGTGGCTTTCTCTCTCACTGCACCTGACCCGCCCGGGTTGTCCCAGGGCCTTTGAACAGGCTTCGGCTGCTGCTTGGGTTGGCCCCTCCCTTTCTGGTCTCCATACTGCTTTATCTTCACATCTTGTCTGGTTGTCACCTCAGGCGGGTCTTTCCCTGACCCGCCACTGGCCTGCACGCCCAGTTCTCTGCGCTCTACCTCCCAGCTCTACTGCCTTCTCCTACCCCAACTTTTAAATGGATCTATCAGGCTTGCTGTCTGTAAGTTCCCACAAAAAGGTCAACCCCAGAGGTGGAGGGTTTTTGCCTGTGTTTGTTCATGGCTGTATTCCTGGCACCTGGGGACTCTGCCTGGGGCTCAGCAGATGTTTGTTGAGTGATTGTGTGGCCTAAAGCTTTGGAGCTGCACGGAAGCCTCCCCCCAGACATGTTCCGGCTGAGCTCCGCTGCCCGCCTGCAGCTTCCACGTTGGACCGCTTTGATTTTGTCTTGCAAGGTGCCACGCGGGGCCTTGTCTATCTCCTCGGGACACAGGGCCTCTCACACAGTAGGCGCAATCAGCGCTTGAATTTGAGTGTCTGAAATCTAAATCTGTGTTCTAGCCCGGGGCTGGGCTTGGAGATATTCTAATTCGATAAGCCGCTGTTATTTCCAACATGGGCTTAGTAGATTTCACAGAAACATCTGGATTTCTGGCTTCTGCCAAATCGGAAGCTCAGATAGCGCTGGGCGTAGCTGGGGCTTTGAGAACTGGCCCGCGTGGTCCAGTTTGCCGCGACCCCTCTTCCTTACTGCCGGTTCCGCCGTAAGGCCGAGTGCCTCTTATCTTTCTCCCTGTAGCTTCTCACATCTGGTTGGCTTCCCTCACTGTTGGAACCTACCTGGCATCTATTGGTATTTGGCATCTTGTGTTTTATTACATAATCTTTTGGTGACTAAACTGGGCCTGACATACCAGATTTTTAAAATGTTTTAAATTTATTATTATTATTATTATTATTATTATTATTATTATTATTTTTGCAGTGCTGGGATGGAACATTGGGTCTTACACATGTAAGGCAGGCGCTCTTCCCCGAGCCAAACCTCTGGCCCTGACTCACTAGATTAGTGACATGAAGACCCTGGATCTGCAGCCAGGCATGCTGGTGCACACCTGTAACAATCCCGGTACTTGGGAGGTTCAGGCAGGATGATCACAGATTCGCATCCAGCCTCAGCAATGTGGTGAGACTCTCGGCAACCTAGCGAGACCCTGTTTCAAAAATAGAAAAAAGGCTGGGGCGTCGGTTAGAGGTAGAACAACTGGGTTCAGTCCCCAGCGCAACTCACAGATAAGAGAGAGAAAGAAGGAAAAAGAAAAGAAGGAAGGAAGGATGAAAGGCAGGCCGGGGCTCTGACAAGGTCTGGCAGGCCGGAGGGGATGGGTCAACTAATTGTGGATGCCCGAGGAACTTGAAGCCAGCCTCTAATTGGTGTGTCGGCTGCAGATTTTCATGGCGGGTAAAGCCTGACTCTCATGATCAGATCTTTACGGCCAGTAAAACCCTGGCTCGTAAAAACTTGCCCCAACACTTAGCAGAAATAAATGAGTGGGTTGGGGTAACCATGGGAGCCCAGGTGTCCCCAGGCCAGCCTGCCGGTGTGGCGAGGAAGCGGGGTGCCGCCTCTTGCTGTGGGCGTGGGTGGTGCAGAGCCCGTTTCTCAACCTCAGCCCTGTGGACATTTGGGCCAGGTTCTCTTTGTGGTGTGGGCGTGTCCCTGGCTTCGACCCAGCGGGGGCCGGCAGTACCTCCTCTTGTCATGAGAACCAGGACTGTCACTCCCCAGACAGTGCCAGGTATCCCCGAGGGGTGAGACCACGCAGGCACTGGTGTGGAGGAACACGGAGAAGAAATTTGGGGCGAGACTTCTGCCCCCACGCGGGCGATCGTGGAAGAGGTCAGGGGCTGCAGGCGATTAATTGGCTTATGAGCTGCCCTGGGGGAGCTTAAGGGGACAGGGAGGACGTTAAACTCTAATCCGCCAGGGAAGGACTTGGCAGCAGACCTGGGCTGCGGAGGCCTGGGTCCTCGCCTCTCTTTAAACTGCCCCAGGACGAGCAGACCCCGACCAAGCCCACATCCCACTGAAGCCTTCCTTGCCAGTGGCGCGGTTCATCTGCTCTGGCCATTGCTAGGGCGGGTGGTGCCAGGCTGGCAGCCTGCAACCCCCAGCTAGTAATTGAGGCTTTCTGGAACCTTCCCCTCCCCTCTCCGCTCTGCGCTTGCTCTCAGAGAACCTCCGTCTCCCTTTTACTGTCCTCAGAGGCAACTGCTTGCTTGGGATGCGCTGCTCACTGAGAGCATTTGTTCCCTGCCTCAGTTTCCCCAACTGGAAGTACTTCAGTGTGGTCATGGAAAACCCTGGGTTCTAGCTCTTTTTATTTTAATTTTGAAACAGGGTCTCACTAAGTTGTAGAGGGCCTCACTCAGTTGCTGAGGCTGGCTGTGAACCTGCGATCCTCCTGTCTCAGCCTCCCAAGGACTGGGGTCACAAAGGCGCGCCGTTGTGCCCGGCTCACTCGTTTATTTATTACGTGAGCATCTACTACATGCTGGCGGGATCCTAGACCCCGGGGCTACAGTAATGAGCCTGAGCCAGATAGGCGAGGCCCGTGTTCCTGGGGGGCTTGCACTGGGCTTGACCCAAAGGACTTCACTCCTGGTAAATGCAGCAGAGACCAAAACCAAGGATCACTGGGTGAGTGGAAGCTGTGATGGAGGGACGTCCATGGAAGGCCTTTCAGAAGAGGTGACCCAAGACCCAGTGGCGAAGCTAGCTGTGCTAAAATCTGGGGGGAGGGGGTTCCAGAGAGGGAACTGCATGCAAGGAAAATCTGGGAGTGAATTTAAAAGCCAGGAATTCAAACCAGAGGCCCTGCTGAGCCCATCTTGTAAAAATCTTCTAGGCATGTCGGTGCACGCTTATAATTCCAGTACTTGGGAGGCTGAGACAGGAGGATCGCAGTTTGCTGCCAGTCTCAGCAGCTTAGTGAGGCCAAGCGCAACTTAGTGAGACCCTGTTTCAAAATAAAGAATAAAAAACAGGACTGGGAGTATGCTCAGAGGTAGAATGCCCCTGGGCTCCATCCCCAGTACTGCAAAAACCAAAACCAAAAAACCAAAAAACTTACCTGGAACATTCTACAAAATGCATAATGCACTAACAACAGCAGCAGCAGCAACAACAACAACAACAACAACAACAGCAGCAGCAGCAGCAGCAGCAGCAGCAACAGCAACACATGTATCAGTGAGAGGCCTGGAGATGCCCGGGAGGTTGCTTATCCTCGCTTGGCAAGGGGGTGGAGCTGGGCTCGGTCCCCAGTAGTCACGGCCTCCTGACACATTTATGTCCGAACAAATCTCAGGTTTCTATAATCGAATTAAATTTACTGGGCATGGTGTAGGAGGATTGCAGGTTTGAGCCCATCCTTGGTAATTTAGTGAGGCCCTCAGGAACTTAGTAAGACTCTTTTTTTTTTTTTTTTTTTTAAAGTGGGGAGCTAGTGTTCAGAGGTAAAACGCCCCTGGGTTCAATCCCTAGTACCACAGACAGAAACACCTCAGCTTATATATGTTTTTATGAGTCTCATTTCTGTCTCAGAATGGTGGTGGAAACCTTTCCGGGTGAGACAGGGTTGGGATTCCCCACTCCTTTGGCCTTTGATTCTCATACAAAAGGCTGCTGTGGCCTGAATGATGGAGAATGAGGAGGTGCTCTCTAGCCTGCCTTTTCCATAGGTGCCTAGAAAACTTCTTTTAAACTACTTGGGACTGAATTGACCTGCCTGATTTGCATGACAAAGGCCTTTCTTGCACAGGAGCTTTCTTTCCAAAGTTCTGTTATTTAAAAAAATAGAAGTGAGCCAGGCATGGTGGTCTATGCTTGTAATCCTAGTACTTGGGAGGCTGAGACCAGAGGATCAGACTCGAGGATCAAGGTTCAAGGCCGGCCTCAGTAAGTTGTGAGGCCCTCCTTTTGCACTTAGTGAGACCCTGTTTCAAAATAAAGTATAAAATAGGTCTGGTGGTGTAGCTCCGAGGTAGAAATGCCCCTAAGTTCCATCTCCAGTAACCACACACACACACTCACTCTCTCCTCCTCCTCCTCCTCCTCCTCCTCCTCCTCCTCCTCCTCCTCCTCCTCCTCCTTCTTCTTCCTCTCTCTCTCTCTCTCTCTCTCTCTCTCTCTCTCTCTCTCTCTCTCTCTCTCGTGATCTATGCTAGAATGCTCATGCCCTTATAATCCCAGTATTTGGGAAGCCGAGACCGGAGGATTGCAGGCTTGAGGCCAGCCTCAGCAATTAGTGAAACCTATGTTTCAAAAATTAAAAAAAAAAAAAGGTAGAGTGACCTTGGGTTCAGTCTCCAGCACCACACGCTAGAATGTAAATGGAAAAATCAGCTTTGCACTTCCTCTGCCTGCTCTGTTCTCTCAAACAGGTCGTGATAGTTCGAGTTTCTCAGGCATCCTTCTAGAAAAATTCCAGGCATATGCAAAAAACTGTGCAGATGCACGTGATACGTATATATGTGTGTGTTTCTCCTTTGAATATTCTCAATTCTGTTCTCTATCTTGTTCTCTTCACTTAAAGACCGAGCTGATTTTTTTCCACGTTAAGTCCACATAAATCCAAAGAAAAAGGAAGTAATACGAGGAAGAAATTTTTTCACCGGGTCGGCCCCCTCTTGGGGGCCCTCGGGGTCACATTCCACTTTGTGGGGGTGGGAATTAGTGCCACATTGCTGGGCCAGCTCTGTGCACATGTATGTAAATATATTTAAATGACTCAGCAGAGTAAATTCCCCCGTGGGAAACTGCCAGGTTGAGGGATGTTCTGGTTTGAAATCTGATAGCTAATTGCTAGGTTGCCACGGCCATTTATACTCCCACTAACGGCCCTCAGCATTTATTAAACACCTACTGTGTTTATTGGCTTAAAAGAGCATTGGGCAAGCTGGGGATTGGCCAGCCTCTTGTTGATGTCCTCTATGGGGAGGTTTTGCCCAGTGAAGATAAACCTTGCATTCTGGGGGCTGAGGTTGGGAGACCCAAGCAGGGTTTTTCCAATTTTTAAAAGATGTGTTGTTGTTGTTGTTGTTGTTGTTGTTGTTATTATTATTAATTAGTAGTAGTGGTACTGGGGTGGAACCCAGGGCATTCTGCCTCCAAGCTACACCCACCCCCAGCCCTATTTTTTTTTTTTTTTTTTGCAAGTTTGGGGATGGAACCCACGGGCATTCGACCTCTGAGCTACACCCCCTGCCCTATATTTTTTTTTATTCTTTATTTTGAAACAGGGTCTCACTAAGTTGCAGAGGGCCTCGCTAAGTAGCTGAGGCTGCCAGCAAACCGCAATCCGCCTGTCTCTGCCTCCTGAATGCTGGGATTACAAGCATGGGCCACCACGCCCGGCCTTAACAGATGTGTTTTAATTTGAAGCATTTTTGACTTCTCTATTATTGATAAATAAGTGCTCACTGCCGGGCGTGGTGGCGCATGCTTGTAATCTCAGCATTTGGAAGGCTGAGACAGGAGGATTGAGGTTTGAGGCCAGCCTCAGTTACTTAGTGAGGCCCTATGCAACTCAGTGAGACCCTATTTCCAAATAAAGAATAAAAAATAGGGTTGGGGGTGTAGCTTGAAGATAGAATGCCCCTGGGTTCCATCCTCAGTATGGGAAGAAAAAAAGAAGAAGAAGAAGAAGAAGAAGAGGTTCTCTGAAGTCAAAACAAACACTGTGCAAAGCTTCCTTCCTAACCCTACCATGCCGATGGCATTGTGATTTAGTTTTTTCCAGTAGAACTGTCTGGTGTAGGTACAACTTTCTGATTACAAAAGTGAGACATAGCCAGGCGTGGTGCACGCTTGTAATCCCAGCATTCGGGAGGCTGAGACCAGAGGATCACTGTTCACGGTTGGCCTCAGCTACTTAGTGAGGCCCTTTGCAACTCTGTGAGACCCTGTTTCAAAATAAAGAATAAAAGCCGGGCATGGTGGCGCACGCTTGTAATCCCCGTGCTTGGGAGGCGGAGACAGGAGGATCGCGCAGGTTCGAAGCCAGCCGCGTGCGCTGGCTTAGGAGGCCCTGTTTCCAAAAATGAAAATGTAAAAATAGGTCTGGGAGTGTAGCCCGGAGGTAGAAGGGCTTCCAGGAACCCCAGTACCACCAAAAAAAAAAAAAAAAAAAAAAAAAAAAAAGAATTAAAAAAAAATATAGGGCAGGGTGTGTAGCTCGGAGGCCGAATGTACCTGGGTTCCATCCCCAGACCCATACACACACAAAAAAGCAAGACATACTTTTTAGTAACAAAATAAATCACCCTGAGATATCTATTTATTTTTGAGACTGGGGATTAAACCCAGAGGCATTCTACCTCTAAGCTACACCCTAGCCCTATTTTATTTTATTTATTTAATTAATTTATTTATTTTGGTGGTACTGGGGTTTCTGGAAGGGCTTCTACCTCTGGGCTACACTCCCAGACCTATTTTATATTTTTTTATTTGGAAACAGGGTCTCTGAAGCCAGTGCGGCTGGCTTCGAACCTGCGCGATCCTCCTGTCTCCGCCTCCCAAGCATGGGGATTACAAGCGTGCGCCACCACGCCCGGCCTAGCCCTATTTTATTTTGATTACAGGGTCTCACTAAGAAGCTGGGCATCTTGCTTAGTTGCTGATAACCAACTGAGCTATGCCCCCACTGGGCCATTGCTTTGTTCGATTTCCCATTATTTTGCTTTCATTTCAGTTGACACTGGTCCAATAGAACATCCTTGTATGGTGGGTGAGAATTATGTAAATATTAATCTTTAATAGGTAAGAGCTGTGTGCTTTCAAAAGGGCTGTAGCAAGACCATTCCCACTGACAGTGAATGGACTCTGCTAAAACTGAGTTAAATTCACATTTCTTAGCATCCTTTCTGGTACTGATCCTGACTGAATTTCGTTAATTTGGTGGGTGCACAGATGCCTCTTTCTCCCTCTCTCCCTCATCTCTCTTTCTTTTGGTGATACTGGGGGGACTAAACCCAGGGCCTAAGCAAGTGTTCTACCACTGAACAACGCACCCAGCTCTTTTTATTCTCTATTTAGAGACAGGGTCTTGCTAAGTTGCTGAGGCTGGCCTTGAACCGGCGCTCCTCCTGCCTCGGCCTCCTGGGTGCGCCGCAGTGCCCTGCTCACCTCGTGGTGTGGCCTTCTCCCTGGGGTTTGCGTATCCTCCCTCGTGCCTGTCTTTCTGTGTCCTTTCTGGGGGTGCCTAGGCTCCGCGGCCTTCTTCCTGTTAATTCGCGGTGCCGTGGCCCGAGGGGCGCCTTGCCTGTCCTGTGTGTTCACAGGCCGCTGCTTGGTTGCCCGCTCCCATTTGAGCTTGTCTGCGGTTTTGCAAGGTTGTACATGTTGGTTGCCTATCATTGTGCAGCCTATGTTTTTATTTAGTGTTGTAAGAATGTTCCCATGTTCCTACATAACTTTTGTAATTATACCCTTGAGCGTCCGGCCAATAGTTCCTTGTATCGGTGAACTACAATTCACGCCCTCAGTCCCTGTGGTGTGACATTTAGGCCACTGTGTTGTTCTTTCCCTCTGCTCTCCTCCACTTCTTTTTCTTTTAAAGAAAACCCCGTCATGGCTGTCATATGGCTCTGGTGTCTGTTGGCCTCTTTCCCTAGAATATATTCCCAGGAGTGGATGGAGAGCTTAGAACGTTTGGAATGGTTTTCTTCTAGCTTTTGCCGCCTTTGTTTTTTCAAAAAGGAGTTGGCAATTCCCTACCCTACCAAGGTCTAAGGATACCTGCTGTTGTTGTTGTTAGGGGTAGACGCGGCGGTACTTGGGAGGCTGAGACAGGAGGATCGCGGGTTTGAGGATAGTCTCAGGACTATAGCGAGACGCTCAGCAAATAGAAAATAAAATAGAGCTGGGGATGTAGCTTGGAGGTAGAATGCCCCAGGTTTAATCCCTAGTACCACAAAAATAAAACAGGAATAGATGTGGACCAGGGGCAGCTGAGTGGCGGAGCGCTTGCCCAGCACATTACAAGGCCCTGGATTTGATCCCCAGTACTGCAGACAAACGCAAGAGCAAAAGCAACAATCAAACAATTTAAAAAACAGAAGGGAGCCGGGCGTGGTGGCGCAGCTTGTAATCCCCGCGCTTGGGAGGCTGAGGCAGGAGGAGCGCACAGGTTCGAAGCCAGCCTCAGCTACTTAATGAGGCTCTCAGCAACTTAGTGAGACCCTGTTTCCAAATAAAAATATAAAATGGGTCTGGGAGTATAGCTCGGAGGTAGAAAACCCCCTGGGTTCCACCTCCAGTACCACACACACACACACACACACACACACACACACACACACAAAGGAAGGGAAGAAAGAAAGAGAAAAAGAGAAAGAGACAGAAAGAAAGAATAGTCTTCTACAGGCTGTCCTATGCCCTTCCAGCCAGTCTTGTAAAGCTGGACATGTGGCCCAGAGGGAGGCTGGAGCCTCTTGGCACAGGGAGAGGTGACCTGACGGTTATAATTAGGCTGGCATATCTGGGAGCCCTTGGATAAAGCTTCGTTAGTTTACCGAGCTGGGCTGCGTTAGGAAAAGGCACCTGTTAGATCAGGAGTTCCCTGAGGACCGTGGCCGCGCTGGTACAGGACTCTCCTGACCTCTCCTTTGTCCCACCAGGACTCCGTGGCGTGTGGGTGGGCCATTTCACACGTGGTGCTGGGGACAGAGCTGGCCCACCTCCGGGTCACTGTGTATCTGGGGGGAGGAGAGGCTGGAGGAAGGACTTCCCTCTGGGTCAGCCCTTCTTTATTTTCCAAAGGCCCACGAGAGCCAGACGCTGCAGCCCCAGAGAGAACCAGGGAGGTCAGGCCGGCTTTATACATTGCACTCACCCCTTCCCAGGGAACTGTGTGTGGCCCTGGGTCAGCTGCTTCCGGGAGCCTCAGTTTCCTCCTCTGGGAAGTGGGCGTCCTCACCATGCTGCACATGGAGGGGTGGTGTTTTGAGGATGCTCAGTGCAGCGTAGCATGCAGCACATAGTAGGTGCACAGAAGATGCCAGCGGCGGCTGGACAGGAAGAGACAGTGGTGGACAGGCGCGGGCCGTCGAGTGGGGATTTCCTGTGTTACTCTCTTCTTGCAACCGCGTGGGCCTTGGCAGAATTGGGACGGAGCCCAGCCAGGCATCCTTCTTCATTCCTGAGGCGTCCAGGGATTCGGAGCATCAGGGCAGTTCAGGGCAGCGCCCCCGCCCCGTTACTCTGGGGCGTCCGTCTGCGGGGTGCCCGGGGTGAGTGAGACACGTGCCCCACATTGGAGAATGCGTATTGAAGCGTGGGGAATTTCCTTTCATAGATTTTATCATAGTTCAGGATTAAAGAAAACTTGCTTAACAACCTAAATCATGGGTGTACCGGTGAAGCCGGGCAGCGGCAACCCCGAGAGCCCCGGACGTATGCCTGCTTCGGGAGCCCCGGTTTCCTGCTGGCTGTATACAGAGCAGTAATGGGGTCACTGGAAGGGGCCTTTTCTTTTCTCCTGTTCTGTCTCTGATCTTGTAAGGGGGGCCGTATAAAATGAAAAAGTCAGGAAACGGGACTAGGAAAGTGGAACCGCCACATCGTTACATTCCGCCACATGGAATGTTATTGGCGGATTGGCGTTTTTAATTTTCAGTCTGTCTGCTCCGTAGAAGCTGAATATATAGTGTTTTTGTTGATGTTCTTGGTACTGGAGATGGAACCAAGGCTCCTGTGCACGTTGGGCAAGTGCTGTGCCTCTCAGCTACGTCCCAAACCCTTTTATTTTGTGCAGGGTCTCACCAAATGGTCCAATCTGGCCTTGAACATGAAGTCCTCCTTCCTCAGCCTCCTGAGTAGTATCTGTGTGTGTGTGTGTGTGTGTTTGTGTGTGTGTGTGTGTGTGTGTGCGCGCACGCGTGCGTGTGAGTTTGTGTCTGAGTGTGCACACACTGGGGATTGAACCCAGGGGCATTCTACCTCCAAGCTATACCCCCAGCCCTATTTTATTTTGTATTTTGAAACAGGGTCTCGCTGAGTTGCTGACAGCCTCACTAAGTTGCTGGGGCTGGCTTCAAATTTGAAATCTTCCTGTCTCAGCCTCCCAAGCACTAGGATTACAGATGTGTGACACCATGCCTGGTTTCTTGCTTTTTTTTTTTTTTTTTTTTTTTTTTTTGGTGGTATTGGGGATGGAACCCTTCTACCTCCGGACTATACTCCCAGACCTATTTTATATTTTTAGTTTTGGAAACAGGGTCTTTTAAGCCAGTGCAGCTGCCTTCAAATGTTCCTGATCCTCCTGTCTCTGCCTCCCAAGCACGGGGATTACAAGTGTGCGCCACCCCTGGCGTGGTTTCTTGTTTTTAGTTTTTTTTTTTTTTCTGGCACTAGGGATTGAACCCAAGTCCTTGCTTATGCTACCCCCAGCCTTTTTTGGTGATACTGGGGGTGGAACTCAGGGGCTTTCTACCTCCAGGCTACACTCCCAGACCTATTTTATACTTTATTTGGAAACAGGGTCTCTCTAAGTTGCTGAGAGCCTCACTAAGTAGGTAAGGCTGGCTTCGAACCTGTGCGATCCTCCTGTCTCAGCCTCCCAAGCGCGGGGATTACAGGCATGCACCACCATGCCCGGCAACATATAATTTTTTTTTTTTTGCGGGTCTGGGGATGGAACCCAGGGACATTTTACCTCCAAACTATACCCCTGCCCTATTTTTTATTCTTTTTATTTTGAAACCAGGTCTCACTGAGTTGCAGAGAGCCTCACTAAGTAGCTGAGACTGTCTGTGAACCGCGATCCTCCAGGTCTCAGCCTCCCGAATGCTGGGATTACAAGCGTGCGCCACCACACCGGGCTCCTTTTTATATTGTTTTTTGATGAATGGCATTGCTAAGTTGCCCAGACTGGCCTTAGACTTGTAGTCTAAGTAGGTAGAATTAGGGGCATGAGCCACTGTGCCTTAGTATAGTATTTCTTAAAAAAATAAATGAAACCCTATGAAAACAACATCCTTTATTTTTTGTTTTCTTTTACTAGTGCATCTTGGATATAACTCATTTTTCTTAATTAGCAGATATTTACTTGACCATGAAATGTAAACATGGACCTCACTGAATACCAATGATTGTTCCCCCGCAAGGCAGTTGGTTGTGGCCTTGTCTTTTTTAACCTCTGTGGACAGAAAGGTCCTGAGGAAAGTGTGAGACGAGGCTGGGGTCTGGTTCTCCTAGATGTCCCTTGTGGGACAAAGAACCCCTGAGGCCCAGGATCCCGGGCCTGTGAGTCCATCCCAGGGCTCCCCATTCCCTCCATAGTCTCTGAGGGTCTCCTGAACATCTAACTGGGCTCTGCGCTGGGAAACCAACTGTGTATAGGGCAAGGTCTCTGTCCTTGGGTAATCAGAGCCGTGCCTTGAAGGGGTGTTTGTGAGTGTAACAGTGGGGTTGGCCCTGGCTGGAGAGGAAAGAGGAGACGCCCTGAATGGGGCGTGTGTTATGATATGGGTGTTGCTGTGTGTGGCAGAGACCTGGGATACAGTGGCTTAGGGTACAAGTGAATTTCCCTCTTAAGTAAAACTCTCAGCTGGTATGGCACTGTCCCCAAAAAGTCCAGGCCCAAGTTGCTTCTATCCTCTTGCCCTGCTGCCTGGGGATGCCACCCTCCCTGCAGACCCAGATGGCACGCCCACATGCTTGCCCATGGGAAAGGGGATGAAGGGCACATCCTAGGAACTGCTCACCACTCCCTTAACGTCCCATTGGCTGGCAACCAGTCACGTGGTCACATCTAGCTGCAAGGGAAGCTGGGAAATGTAGTTTCCCTTCTGGACAGTTATGTGCTTAGCTCACATTGCTAGTGAATGAGGCAGAATGGATATTGGAGAACACTAGCAGTTTCTGCTACATAGGCACAGCAGAAGACAGGAATGTTCTAGACAGCAGAAAAAGCACGCCCAGGAGGCCCAGCTGGACAGGAAGGGCATGCAGCTGGAGCTCGGCGTCTGAGAGTCATGTGCGGGACTTGGATCCTCCAGAAAGTCTTGAGTTCTTTTTCTCTTCCCTGTGTTTATCCAGCAGCTCTAAGACAAGAGTGTTTTTTGTTTTGTTTTGGTACTGGAGACTGAACCCAGAGGCACTCTACCACCAAACGACACCCCTAGCCCTTTTGATTTTTTGTTTGGAAACAGTCTCGCTAAGTTGCTGAGGATCTAAGTTTCTGAGGCTGGCCGCGAACCTGCGATCCCCTCTGTCTCAGCCTCCCATGTAACTGGGATTACAGGTGTGCGCCACCACGCCTGGCTCATGACAGGAGTGTTTAATGTAGTCCTTGAAGGCAGTTTCTTCTCCAGTGTAGGAGAGAACTAGTGACCAAATCGTTTTGATCTTTGCTTATCCACGTCTTCCTGTGTGTCTTTGGTAAGAGTTTATTTTTATAAGTTAGCAGACCTTAAGAATTACTCTGGGTTAAGTACTGTGCTAAGCCCCATCGTAGGCCTCTGGTCATGCTGGGGAGGTGCTCTTAGGACCTTTGGTTTTTTTTTTTTTTTGGTGGTACTGGGGTTCCTGGAAGCCCTTCTACCTCCGGGCTATACTCCCAGACCTATTTTTTTATTTTTGGAAACAGGGTCTCTTAAGCCAGCGCTGCTGGCTTTGAACCTGCGCTGTCCTCCTGTCTCCGCCTCCCAAGCGCGGGGATTACAAGCATTTGCCACCACGCCCGGCTAGGACCTTTGTTTTTGATGGGGAAACTGAGGCCCAGTTAAACTTGCTCATGTTTGCACAGCCAGCAAGGGTGTAGGGGGAAGTTTGACCTTGGAACCAGCCCTCCCCCCACAATCCCTTGAATAAAATGCTACAGTATTTGTATTGAACCTTCCGTATATTTTAACTCATCTGTAGATTATTTATAACACTCAATGCAACATTAACGCTATGTAAATAGTTGTTAGCCGGTATCACTTAGAGAATAATGATAAGAAAAAAAAATTCTGCCCATGGTCAGTACAGATGCAATTTCTTTTCCAAACGTCTCAATCCGCAGCCGGTCAAATCCAAGGATGTGGGAGCCATGGATGCGGAGGCCCAACGATAGCTTACTTTGTAAAAAAGCACAGTAGAAGACACACTGCAAGTCACCTAGATAGCGGCTCTCAGCACTGGGTGATTTTACCCCCAGGGGACACTGTGGTTTGTCCAGCAAGTGCAGGGAGGGGGAGGGAAGAGGCCACAGGACTGCCCCAGGAGGGAAGACTGGCCTGCACATCAGCCATGCTGCAGTCAGTGTCGGCCTAGACTCAGTCCCCCGGCTGCCCGGAGTGTACGGAGAAGCCGCCATTGGCCAGTCACTCCTGCGCCTCGCCATTGGGTTTTCTCTGGAGTGACTGAATCAGGAACACTCTGCGTAAGTTGCCTGCTTGCTGGCTTTCAAGATCTGATCGGAGATGCTATCACAGGCCTGTGATATCTCCCACAGGCCTGTGATGTGGTCTGAGATGTACCTGTGAATTTGGGACACACCTTACAGTAATTGCCGAGGATGCGGCTCGCTAACCCTGAAGCCAGAGCGGGTGGAATCAGAGCCCCTTTGCCAGGCAGACAGTCCTGCCCAAGCGCCCGATTCGGAAAGAACCTGAGCGTGAAGAGTGCCGCTCTCCTGGGGCGGGCACAGCCCGGGGCTCCTGGTAACCACCTGCTTTGGAAAGTGCTCATCCTGGGCCAGCAGATTTTATTGCCACCGCTCTTTCCGGGTTTGGCAAAAACAACCTGGCCCGGGCATGTGCCTCGTGGAGACAGGCCGGCAGCTGGCAGGTGGAGATGATCGGGCATCGGGCTGCTGGAGGGTTTGCCCGAGCCGGCCCGGTCACGCACCTCGACGATGGGTCTCGCCCTCCCTATTAAAATTAATTGAGTTGCTGTGGAACAGCGAGGAGGGGGCGTGTGGCCGGCGTCTCTCTCCTTAGAAGAGGAATCTTTTGTTTTTGTTTCTTGGTTCCAGAAACTTATAGGAAAAAAAAAAAAAGCCTCCGGCCATCCCCGTCTGGTGCGTGTAGATCAGAGAAAAGGCCAGATTGTGATATAGACGTGCCACGTCACGGGATCCGAGGCCGGCGAGTGGTGACACGCGTCCCAACTTAGAGATGCTATGATAGGAATTCGGGCCCGCAGAGCTTATGGGGTGGCCTGAGGGTGGGCGCAGACCACTCTCAAAGATGTTAAATCGTGGAGGAAGCTGGATCTTAGAGTCAGCACGTGGCAATAACTTCCTCGTCTCCCTCCTCTCTCCTCCCTCCTGCGTGTTAAACCCCTTATGGTTGTGGTCAGTGCTGAGCTGGAGGCTTCACGGTGGGTGAGACAGATGCCGCCTCTTCCACCTGAGGAGCAGAACTGTGCCGGGAGCCCGTGCAGTCTCCACTTGGGTCCTCTGCTTGCACACCAGCCGAGTCACCTCAGAGTGACTTGACCTCTCTGCGCTACCTTCTCATGTGTGAAATGAAGATAACAAGGAGTGTTTTTACTTGCCTCACAGAGCTGTCACGCTAAGCGAGTTAATGTTCAACCGACGCCCAATGTTCAACCGACGCCCGAGTCCTAGCACTGCGAGGTGCTGTTGTTATTAATACAGCGGGGCCCTCGGGGTCACGGTCCTCAGCATCATGTTGACCTATGACGACCCCGCCTGGGCCCAGTCCCGAGTCCAGGGGTCTGGAAGGAAGCCGAGGTGGAGGTGGGTCTGGACAGTGAGTGATGTAGTCCAGGCCGGCTCCCGCGTTCGCTGTAGATAACATCTGGTCCTCTCTGTAACTTGGTCTCTGGGCTAACAGGAGGTCTCTTTGATCCGTGCCTAAGTTTCCACATCTGTCAAGTGGGAATAATGCTGGTACCTACCTGCAGGTGTGTTGTGGGATCAGATGAGTTGGGGCTCGCAACATGTTTCCATCTGCATCCGGGGCGCTCGCAACTGTTGGCTGAGACCTCTTTGCAGAAAAGACACTGAACGCTTCCTTCCACCCTTGCATCTGTCTCCTGTGATCCCGCCCGAGCTCAGGACCGCAGCCCTCAGGCGGCAGGGGCTATGTCCCTGGGGTGTGCGTGTGTGTGGTACTGAGCTAGAATCCAGAGGCATTCTACTTCTGAGTTCCACTCTACTCCCAGCCTGATTTTTTATTCTTTATTTTGAAACAGGGTCTTACTAAGTTATGGAGGGCCTCACTAAGTAGCTGAGGCTGTTTGCAAACCCGCAATCCTCCTGTCAAGCCTCTCAAGTACTGGGATTACAAGCGTGCGCCACCACGCCCGGCTCTGGCTTATTTTTAACAGAACTCCTTGTTCCAGTTGGCTTCACTCTTAGGAGTGTGGGCATTTCCCTGGTCTGCTTGTACAATTCATATTTATTTTCTGTCTCTCCTCTCCTTCACAGTACTGAGGATTGAACCTAGTGCCTCACACGTGCGAGGCAAGGGCCTACCACTGAGCTACAGCCCTCATTTGCTACCTGAGTTGTTTGGACCTGGGCTCCGAGGGAGGGTTGTTGGTTCCACTGTGGGGCTGGGTTCTCAGGCCTTATTTACTCTAGTAAATTATTCCAGGTTGCTCCTGAGAGCTCTTCACCCCTTTCATTTATTAGTGAGTTTCTATGTGCGGCAGGTGAATTCAATGGATGTGGTTCTATTCTGGGAGATAGGTGGTGGTAGGGGAAGAGAGATGCATGGAACTCAGTGGAGAGGTAGCCGAGGCTTCTAGAGCCCTTGCTCAATGGGGACTGCTTCAACTGTGTGTGTGTGTGTGTGTGTGAGCGCATGCGCGTGTGCTGAAATTGAGCCCAGGTGTATTTACCTCTGAGCGACACCTGCCCAGCTCTATTTTTAAATTTTTGAAACAGGGTCTTGTTAAGTCACTGAGGCTGTCCTCAAACCTGCAAACCCTCCTGTCTCAGTCTCCAAAATACCAGGATTACAGGCATGTGCTATCACATCTGGCCTGTTTCAGTCTTTTTTAAGTGGGAATGACTTCATGCCTATAACCACCCGGTGGGTAGGGATAGCGGTTATTCCCGTGTGACAGACGGGGAATCGAGGCAGAGATCGCTGAAGGCACCCAGCTAGTAAAATGGCAGGTGGGGGTTTAAACCCAGGCTCTCTAGTTCCAGAGTGACCGGCCACTCCTGCTCTGTAGATGTTGGGGTGCTGAAAGCCGCCTGTGCTCTCTGGCCCTGGCGATGGGTGGAGGAGCACCAGGCGGGGCCTGCAGACAGGAGAGGCGGGCCTCCGTGCTGCTGTGGGAGGCAGCTCAGGAAAGCAGAGGCGCAGGCGGCCAGGCCCTCTGCGGAGGCTGGAGCTTGGAGTCCAGGGAAGGGCCGACGCGGGCCAAGGGGAGCAGGCGCCGAGGCTGCCTCTGCTCACCCTAGCAGTGAGCACTCACGGGAGCACTTGCCATTCACCTTGAAAATAGCTTTGTTTCAAGCCGGGCATGGGGGCGCCCTCTTGTAATTCCAGTACTTGGGAGGCTGAGACAGGAGGGTCGCAGGTTCATGGCCAGCCTCAGTAACTTAGTGAGGCTCTTGGCAACTTAGACCCTGTTTCAAAATAAAGAACAGACTAGGACTGGTGGTATAGCTTGTGCGTAGAATGCCTCTGGGTTGAGTCCCCAGTGCCATGGAAACCAAAAACAACCCCAGACTTCATTTTCAAAAGAATTAAGGTCAGAATTCCGTAGTGATGCCTGCGTCTCCATGTCTCTAGCAGCACGATTCACGATAGCCAGGTTATAGAGCCCAGCTAGGTGTCTGTCAGGAGGTGCATGGATAATGAAAACATGGTTTATGCACAGGATCGGATTTTACTCAGCCATAAAGAAGAACCAATCGTCGGGCGTGGTGGCACACGCTTGTCATCCCCACGCTTGGGAGGTGGAGACAGGAGGATCGTGCAGGTTGGAAGCCAGCCACACTGGCTTAAGAGACCATGTTTCCAAATAAAAAAGTATAAAATAGGTCTGGGAGTGTAGCCTGGAGGTAGAAGGATTTCCAGGAACCCCAGTACCACCAAAAAAAAAAAAAAAAAAAAAAAAAAAAAAGGACCAAATTATGTCATTTGCAGGAAAATGGACAGAACCCAAGGATATTATGCTAAGTGGGACCAGCCAGTGCAGGGTCCAGTGTTTTTATATGAGAGAAAATAGGACCCAAAAGGGACTTGAGGTGATGGAGGGGAGACCAGTAGAATAGTGGAAGGGGAGGGGGAGGGGAAGGAAGAACTGATGGAGGAGACGCCCCGGTTCCGCCCTGCTCATGGATGAAGGTACCACTCTCAACCGCATGGGGGTGGGGCGCGGCCTGAAGGGAGATGCATGTTTGTTTGTATGCCTTTGAACCTCACTAGATGTATAATTACAACACGCCCATAAAAGTCCAAAAAATAGCTTCGTGAGCCCAACACGGATGGTGCATGCCGAAAATCCCAGTTGCTCTGGAGGCCGAGGCAGGAGAATCTCAAGTTTGAGGCCAGCCTGGGCAACTTAGCGAGAGCCTGTCTCAAGATAAAACAGCCGGGGGTGTAGCTCAGTGGTTACAGAGCTCGCTCAGCTTGTGCGAGACCCTGGGTTCCATCCCCAGCACCGCAGAACAAAAATGAAAGCCCTGCTCTACGGAGGTGACATTACGGTCACTGTTTTACAAGGGGAAGAATTAAAGTCAGAGGTCCAGAGAGGTTTTTTGTGACTTGCCCAAGGTCATACCACTTGTATGTAGCAGAGCTGGGTTAGAACCTGGCCATCTGGCCCCGGTTCTGGGTTCTTGGGTGAGGGACCATCCTGCCACTGTGATCGGAGCATGGGCTGCTGGGAGCAGGTGTCATGGGTGCCAGGAGAGGGGGACCCTGGGTGAAGTCTTTCCTAAGACTGTCAAGTTGGCCAATTCTGGAGCAAGACAGAATGAAGGTCGGTCCCCCAGAGGGGCTTCAGTGTTTCTGCACAGACTTTAGGAGCTGTTGTATGAGAAACAGTAGTAATAGCAGTGAACTCACCCTCATGGCTGCCCCCTCTCCTGACATTGAGCCTAGGATGTAGGTGCGATTCCATTTGACCCAAGAGAAACTGGAATCAGAGAGGGAGACTTACTTCCTCAAGGCCACACAGCCAGGAAGCGGTAGTGCTGGTGCTTGGACCAGGCCTGCTGCTCCAGAGCCCGCCCTTGATGGTCATGTGGGGTGCTCCCAGCCCGTCTCTACTGCAGTGCTCCCTGCAAGGCTGGGGTGCAGAGTGAGGGGCCTGGTTTGGTACAGACCTGAGGGTGCGCCCAGGACGGAGGCGCTGGGGCGGGTGTTGATGGCGTGTCTTCAAGGGAGCCTTAGGGACGGCTGTGGTTTTTCCTGTATCTGAGGGAAGGGTAAGCCTTGTCTTCTGTCTGGATTTCACAATTCCTGGGAGGTTTTGCAACATCCGGGTGAGGCAGTTTCTCCCGTGGAGGTTTTGCAGCCTCTGGGTGAGACAGCATTTTCCCAGTGAAAGATATTGCGGGTCCCCCTGGCGCACAGATACACGCGGAGATCCATTATAGATGGTATGGAATGCCTTTATTCGTGGGAGTCAACTGCCAGCCCCCGCGTGCCCGCAGGGGCTGGTGGGGGAGATCCTGTCTCTCTGTCTCTCTCGGGCTCCTCTCTGAACTCTGAACTTGCTTCTCCCTGATTGGGAGGTGTAGTCCCCTCTCAGAATCACCGGGCTCCGCCTCCTAGCTTCTGGCCCTGCCCCCTGCGTGGCAGGGGCAGCTCGAACCTTTTACTCCAACCTTTTTGACTAAGGGAGAAGGAGGGGCAATGATTGGCTCTTTTAGTGACTTCCCGCTGTGAAGGGGCGTCGTCAGTCAAGGGTCCCAGGTCGGGAGAAATCGAAATCTGAGCCCCCGGAAGGGGGCAGGTGGCTGTGGTCGCAGCGAGAGTTGGAGGTTACCCTGGAGAGCTCGGTGACGTGGTTTGCTTTGAGGAGACTAACAGGCAAGGTGCTATTAAAGAAAAAGAAAATTGTGAGAGTGGAACCCAGGCTGGGCAGGAGCCCCTTTTGATACAAGGCAGATTGTCACTAGATCTATTAATACAAATAGCACTCCCTGAGGGAGACATGTGCCACCTCTTTTACAGTTTTTCATTAGACCAGAGTTATTAATAGCAGCAACTCCTGGAGAGGACCCCACACCACTCTTTTCAGCATTGAGTGGGTATGGATTTGTCTGGTCAAACAAACACCTGTTACTGTGTCAGGAGCATCAGTTACCCATTTTAGAAGTTTAATACTTAGGCAATTTGGCATCCGAAGAGGGAGAGCACCGTAGTATGTAAACAAGTGGACTTGCTAAAATATAAACGTCAAAGAGAGTTATGTCGAGAGAAAGTTTAGTGAGTCCCAACACCGTGTAAGAGAATTTTTCCTGGAGCTGTTGTAACGGAGCCCTTTTGGATATGGCCTAAGCCGTGGGTAGAGGCAGGAGAGCTTGCCGTCATCACCCTGGACCGAGATTTGGGAAGGAAACTAAGGCCTGAAAGATTGAGCAGGCCACCAAAGAGGAAACTGGCTTACCCTGTACCTGTAGAGTTACCCTGGGCTAGCAAGGAAGATGGAGGAAGGAGGATGAGGGATTCCAGGAGCTGTCAGTCCTTGGTCAGACCAAATAGGGCCAGCGGTGGGTCCTTGTCCAGAAGGGTAGACCACCTGTAGTGAGATACCTAAGGTCCACCGCTTTTTAAAGGGCACTCGCCTTTCCAATGGCCATTTACTCCACACCTGAAACAGGCTCCTAGAGGTGGTTGTCTTTACTGTCATCCTCTCCTGGGTGGCGCTTGCCACCCGGAGGGCTGCCCTTCCTCCTCTGGCCTCAGGGCTGCTATCAGGGCCTGGGACTGTAAGTCCGCCATCTGATGAAGATGGAAGGTATGTTCCACTTTGGCCTGTTCCTCTCTGGAGTTAAAGACTTTAAATGCCATATTCATCAAATCTCGGACAGGGGTCTGCGGGCCATCCTCACCTTTCTTTAATTTTTTTCGTATGTCAGGAGCCGCTTGCCCAATGAAATGGGTGGCCAATATGATCGAGCCTGCCTCAGAGGATGGATCTAGACGGGTATAGCGCATAAGAGCCTCTCGCAACCGGTTAAGAAAAACTGCTGGGTTTTCGTTTGGACCCTGGGTGATTTCCCTGAGCTTATCATAATTAACCGCCTTATGGGAGGCATCTCGCATACCATCAAGAAGGCATTGTATCATATACTTTCTTATTTCTATTCCCTCCTTTACATTATAATTCCAGTGGGGCTCCTCGGATGGAACTGCAGCTGTGCCAATAGGAAGCCCCGGATCTGTTAAATGAGCCTGATCGACTCTTTCCCTGGCTGCTTTCAGGATCCGATCATGTTCGTCTAGAGTTAGAGAAGAGGTTAGAATGACATGCATATCCCGTCGAGTTAAATCATATGCTTGCACAATATGTTGGAATTCCTTGATAAAACCAGAAGGATTGGTAGAAAAGGACCCCAGTCTCTTTTCCAGTTGAGTGAGGTCAGGAAGGGAAAAAGGAACATGGACCCGGACCACCCCTTCTGCACCAGCCACCTCGCGAAGTGGGGCCAGGAGAGAGGGAGATGGGGCTTGTAACCCAGCTGGGTCAGACCCTGGCACCCACGTTTCATCGCAAAATGGCGGCTGTGGGCCTGCAGAATTATAAGCCTGTGACCCAGAAGGGCCACTCGGTGGCGCCTGTGAGTTGCCATGTGGTGTCCAAGATGGAGGCTGTGGCTGGCGGGAGTCCCCAGCCAGCATGCCTCGGGCAGCAGTAGAGCCGGGAGAGGGAGAAAACAGAAAATGCAGTTGCCAGAAGGGCTGTACATACTCGAGGTCACACCATTTTGCCGACCACGTGCAAAATTCACTGAGAGCCATCAACATCCTAGGATCTAGCGTGCCCACTGCAGGCCATCAAAAATTATTAGTTAAATCATATCTCGGCCACACCTTAGTACAGAGAGACACGAGCCTCTCAGGGGACAGTTCCCCGGAGAAACCCAGAGCCTGGAGATTAGCCAACACACGGCCCAGCGGAGACTGAGAGTCAATCTCAACCTTTGATGGCTGACTTCCCCCCATGACTTGTAAGTGGGCAAGAACAAAGGCAGGAATCCCCAGTGTCCCAAGGCCCTGCCTGAGTCCGTAAATACAGATCAGGTATGCCAGAGAGAAGACGTCTCTTTTTTCTGTACACACCCCAGAAATCGGCCCGGCAGATTTCTGAGAGAACTGGAGGATACTGGTACCGGGTTCAACAGCAGTTAGTCAGAATCCCCCGAGTTAGGCTAAAAAGCCGGAACCCACTCACTCCCTTAAGAGGAAGCTTACCGCTGAGAGAGGCTGCTGTGGAGATCTGGCCTGAAGATGGCTGCGAAAAGTATTTTAAAAATGGCTGCCGACTCCTAGGATTGGTTCGGATCGGAAAGTGGGAGGGGTTAAAGATGGCGAGGCCTCCAGTGAGGCCATGAGGTGGGAGGGGTTAAGGATGGTGGGGCCAATATGGCGGCCCCCCAGTGATTTCACGTGTCCAAGATGGCGCCCCCCCCCCCCCCAGTGATTGCACGTGGGGGCAAAGATGGCGGGCCAAAGCTGGCGACCCCCCACAGTGATTCCATGTGGCTGCTTACCGGAATGGCTGGGCCCAGGCAGCGGGGGTGGGCGGGCACAGGGTGAAGGGCGCCAGGGCGCGAGTCCGAGTGGAGGAACCAGCTGGAGCACGGGCTGGACTTGGCGGGCTGGGGGCTGTTCAGCAGAGTGGCGACCACCCAGATGGAGGAGGCAGCCGGCGCAGGGGCCCGGGCCGCCTGGCGGCGGCACTGACAAGCAGGTCTAAGCAACGCCAGGCGCGGAGAAGGCATAGGCGTGCGGCGTGGCGTGGTCTGCGGGTGGCAGAAGTGGCGGCGCGGCTCGGTCCGTGGGCAGCGCGGGGTTGGCGGCGCGGGCCCGTCCTGGCGGCGCCGCGTATCTTCTTTCAGCTTTTGCAGAAGATCGCTGTGTGCGCAGAGAGGGGATGGAGCTGGAGTGGCCCGTGCCTTTGTGTAAAGTCCGAGCATGGAGTGTGAGCTGCAGGCAGAGCAGATGGAGGGTCCAATAAGCGCAGATCCAAGCCAGGTCCCATAAGTCCGATACGGCTTTTGGCACCAAATATGAAAGATATTGCGGGACCCCTGGTGCACAGATACACGCGGAGATCCATTATAGATGGTATGGAATGCCTTTATTTGTGGGAGTCAACCGCCAGCCCCCGCCGGGGCTGGTGGGGGAGAGCCCGTTTCTCTGTCTCTCTCGGGCTCCTCTCTGAACTCTGAACTCGCTTCTCCCTGATCGGGAGGCGTGGTCCCCTCTCAGAATCACCGGGCTCGCCTCCTAGCTTCTGGCCCTGCCCCCTGCGGGGCAGGGGCGGCTCGAACCTTACACCCAGCAGGAAGCCTACAAGAAGCTTCTTTTCCCCTCAGCTGTCCTGGCTCTGGCCATCCTCAGCCTCTGTGTGTCACCTGGTCCCCTTGGGCTCTTTGTCCTCCTTCTGAGCCTGCCCATGAGCGTCCCCATGGCGCCTCTTGGCCTGTCTCCTGCTCTCTCCACTGTGATGCGTCTCTGCATCGTGGCCTTCCTTAGACATCCCCTCCTCCAGGAAGCCCGCTGTGCCCACCCTGTAGCAAACAGCAGCAGCAGCAGCAGCAGCAGCAGCAGCAGCAGCAGCAGCAGCAGCAGCAGCTTCCACAAGTGCAGTGGTCCCTGGTTCCCATCTGCTCTCACGTCAATGCTTTTCTCTGTTTTGTCTTGGGGGGCAGTGAGCCAGCCCCCCACGCTGAGGGAAGTGGTCTTCTCCGCTGCTGAGCTGTGAGGCCTATGGTGCCTTCGCCATTCCCTCCGCCTTTGGGAACAGGGTGCCTACTTTGAAGGGTTGGAGCGCAGGCAAGTTAGCGAGGGCGTGACTTTCATCTTCACAGTGTTTCTGAAGAGCAGGCCTCCTCTGGCTCTGCGGATGATCAGCGGCGGCCTTTCCCTCCTTCCCTCTGGACCTCTTGCCCCCTCTGAAGTCTTTTGCGTTTTGGAGCCCATCTGACTTCATGTGGCGGCCCTGAGCTTCTCGGAGGCAGACTGTAGGCGTGGCGCTTCTGGCTCCAGGCCCACAGCAGGGTTGCAGACATGCTCAGTGATTGGCTGTGCAGGTGCACAGGCTGCAGAGGCCCCGGATGTGGGCGGCAGGGCGGCGCCTCAGCCTTCCAAGTACTGGGATTGTAGGCATGCACCTCCACACCTGGCTTAATCTGTGTGTGTGTGGGGGGTGGTTAGGGATTGAACCCAGGGGTGTTCTACCTCTGAGCTATGCCCATAGCCCTATTATATTTTTTATTTTGAAACAAACTCTTAAGTTGTGGAGGGCCTCAGTCAGGTGCTGGGGCTGGCCTTGAACCTGCAATCCTCCTGTCTCAGCCTCCAGGTACTGGGATTACAACTTAATCCTTTTTTAAAAACAGCTTTATTGTGATATAATTCACAATCCACCCGTCTAAAATGGTGTTAGCATATTCAGAGTTGAGTTGGCGTCCATCACTGGAGTCTCTGTGAGGACATTTTCAGCACTGCGCTGTTTCCCTAAGACCTGGCGGGGTGTGGGCGCGGCCCAGCCAGCACCCATGTCGGTGCTGTCTCATAGCGACTTGCTCTGTGTCTGTCTCTAGGTTCCTCGGGGACTTCTGTGCACCTGCTATGCCCCAGGGCTTGCAGCGGGTGGAGAGGTTCACACTGAGGAGCACACCTGAGCATCCTCTGTCCTCAGGGAGCTGCTGGGGGCAGGGCGGAGGGGACAGGAAAAAGAATGCCTGAAGTCAATATTGTGAGTGAGATCATTGCAGCCATGCCACGATTTTTGGTTACTATTATTTTGTTAAAATTTAAACATTCTCTACCTGTAGTATATACTATAGTATATAGAGTCATCAACCTCTGGGAATATCTGTGCCTTCATTTAGTGGTGCTTTCGTGTGTGTTAAGTAACTGGGGATTAAACCCATAGGCATTCTACCTCTGAGCTACACCCCAGCCCTTTTTTATTTTTTTTTTATTTTTTGTGGTTCCGGAGATTGAACCCAGAGGTATTCTACCTCTGAGCTACACCCTCAGCCCAATTTTTATCTTTTATTTTGAAACAGGGCCTCACTTAGTTGTTGAGGCTGACCTTGAACCTGCGATCCTCCTGTCTCAGCCTCTCAAGCACTGGGATTACAGTCGTGCACCGCCACTCCCGGCTGGAGTTGTTTTAAGAGACCGGATTCCCGCGGGTCCACACTGCTCATTGCTCTTCTGGCTGCGCGAGCACCCCCAGGTCGTCTCTGCCACCTGAAGGCTTACGAGTTAGTAAGCACAGCGATTAGCTTGAGGGTCAGGCTTTCCCGTATTTGTTTTAGCTTAAGAAGCATTTTCTAAAGGAATTCATGTGTCATTGTTTGGAACAGCCAAAGATTGGCAGCTGCCCAAGCGGTGGTAGGTCGATCAGCAGGGGCTGGGTAAATACATACGGAGCCGCCGCACGCACACAGGATCCGGGGCCGTGGAGTCCTGAGCCGCACAGCCAGGGCCGGCCTCGAGGCCCCGTCCTGGAGTGGAAATGTCAGGGCTGGGGACTCTGCTCAGGTGAGCGCTTGCCAGGCCCGTGGGAGGCCCTGGGTTCTGTTCCAGGCACTGCAAATGAAAACAAAAAACCAGAAAACCAGGGAGGGTAGCATTGCGCTCAGCTCCCGCGGGGTGGGAGCCGGGGCGGAGGTGAAGGGTTAAACTCCCTGTTGCTACTTCTGCGCCAGTGTTAGCGCTACGATTATTATTGTCCTTGTTATTATTGTCATTTCTCACAGCTCATAAAGTCGAGTGTCAGAATGCCAAGGGCCTCCCCAGGAGACGGCCTTTCTCCAGCGTCAACCAGCACGGCTGGCACAGCTTGCCGGAAGGTGCCCTCTCTGTCCCAGCCTGGTCCTCAGGGGACCCCGGGGCTTGGGGAGGCCTGAGGTCTGATAAGAGGAGAGAAAGTGGCCACAGGGGAGCCACATGCAGGGCTGGGGGAAGGACAGGCCAGGTGTTGCCTTGAGGGCAGGCCTGCAGTGCTTGAGAGTGAGGGCCGTGCTGCCTGCTGTGATGTGGGCCCTGCAGTGACAGCAGCGCTCTGTCCCTGCTGTGGAGAGAGGAGCCGGGAGTCTCCTGCGCCCCCTCCTTCCTTACAGGGCTTCTCAGCTCTGCATCTTGAGCACGAGGCCTTGGAGCGCACGCCCGGGCAGGCAGGGTGAGGAGCGCTCTGGGCCACCCCTGCCTCCCCGTGTGTCTGGCTGAGGTCTGATGCACCCTCCCCAGGGTGCCAAGCTTTATTCTTAGCTCCCATGAGTCAGAGGGCGAGGGAGGGGTCAGCTGGGCACTGCAGCAGGCAGAGTGGCGTTGCTGGCACCTGCGCCCTCCTGTTCCAGGCCGCTGCCCGCCTGCTTGCCCCTGGCTGTGTCCGGGCACCTGGTGGGAAACGCCAGCCCGCGCTGTCTCTGCACAGGATCGATGTCCCACAGCCCAGCACAGCCTGGGCCTGACGACTCGCAGGCCTCTCCGCGCTCCTTTTCATGGCTGCCCGTGGCTTCAAAGCCACCCTTGCCCGGTGACCGCACCTGGGCACCCCCGGAGATGGCCTGTTGATTCGTGCCCGCCCGCCTGGCTCTGAGGCCTTTGAGGCCCACCCCTCACGCTGCCCTCCCGACCTGCGGTTCCCTCCTTCCTTCCCTGTGTGGTCAGGGAGTCACTGTGGTACCTGACCCTAGGCCCCGAGGCTTTCCACACACTGAGGACGAAGGCAGCATTAAGTGGTCAAACACCACGCCTAGTGCGTGGCAAGAGCCACAATTTTATTACTATTAATCTTTTTTTTTTGATGGTACTGGGGTTCCTGGAAGCCCTTCTACCTCTGGGCTACACTCCCAGACCTATTTTATACTTTTTTATTTTTGGAAACAGGGTCTCTTAAGCCAGCGCGATCCTCCTGTCTCCGCCTCCCAAGTGCGGGGATTACAAGCGTGCGCCACCACGCCTGGCGCTTGTCTTTTTTTTTTTTTTTTTTTTTTTTTGTGTGTGTGGTACTAGGGATGGAACCCGGGGGTGTTAAACCTCTGAGCTACACTCCCAGCCCTATTTTTTTTTTTTTTTAAATTTGGAAACAGGATCTTGCCAAGTGGCTGAGGGCCTCTCTTGAGTTGCTGAGGCTGGCCTCGAACCTGAAATGCTCCTGTCTCAGCCTTCGAAATAACGGGATTGCGGGCATCACCACCAGTCTAGCCTTACTTGCAACCCCATGGGGTCCCACCGTGTACCAGCTCCGGGCGGGTCCCTCAGGGGGGGTGATGCTGAGTCTGCAGCTGACACTAAGAAGGGGAGACGGTGCAACCCCAGCTCCGCCAGCCCGTCCCCAGCCTCTGCTGATGCTATCCTTAGAATTCACTTTATATATTATTTTCCTTCTTTGTCTGCTTGCTTACCTTTTCTTTCCCTCTCTTCCTCATCCCCTCCCTCCCTCTTTTATTCACTTTATATATTATTTTCCTTCTTTGTCTGCTTGCTTACCTTTTCTTTCCCTCTCTTCCTCATCCCCTCCCTCCCTCTTGGCCGGTCTTCCTTCATTTCTGAAAAGGTCTTAGGCTCGTGGTTCAACACGTGAAAGGTAGAAAAAGGCACTTGCTGGGAACGTGCCGCTGCGTCCTCTTCCAGCCCTGGGCCCTTCCCTGGCTATCCACACCCTGCTCAGCTCCCTGGAGGTCATCCTGTTACTGGTTTCCTTTTGGAGAGATTTTTGCACACGCAGGCATATTTGCACACACTGTGTGTGCATTCATCCTTTCCCTCTTGTTTTGCATAGCGCGTGTGAAAAAAAAAATCCCTGCCTCCTGCTGTGGCTCCTTTAGAGTCCGCGGCTAGGCGAGCCGGTGCGGGTTTCGCCTTCCTCTGCCGGGCTTCTATCCCGCAGCGTAAAGTCCTCCAGCGCGTCCCTGTCGTTGGCAACGTGGCTCTCCCTCTGTCTAAGCTGAGCAGCACTCTGTTGTGTGTGTGTCACGGTCTCCCGGTCCCTCCACTCACGGTGGGCACTTGGGGGCTCGGCTGTGACTCCTGCGGGCACAGGCCGCGGGCAGCCCGTGGCGTCCACGTGTGGCCGGCTAGGGGTAGCTCGTGACCGAGCGCGGCCCCTTTCTGCTCTCCTGGGCCCCGCGCTGGCTGCGCTGCGTTCGAGGGCACGTGGGCTACGGTGCTGAGAATTGGTGGCCGGGACTCGCTGGGCATCACCCCGGGGTGGACTCCGAGGCGGGCATGCTTGCGTCCCTGCGGAGGCGCTGTGTGGTATTGGGACAGTTAGACTTTCCGGTCAGCTCGAACTTTCCTCCTAGGGTTAGGGGGAGAAGTCAGTGTCCTGACTGACTCGGTGGCCATCTTGTACCCGACTTCACCACCTCTCCCCTTACCTTGAGGACAGCGCCAGCCTCTTCGCCAGCCTCTCCTAGGACTCCTCTAGAATCCCTCCCTGTGTAAACGAGACAGCCACATCCCTCCTTAATCCCTGCCCAGGGCTCCCTGTAACACTTAGAACAAATTATCTTCTTTGCTCTCACCAAAGCTCCAAGACTGGCCACGCTGTGGCTCCAGGAGACGTCTCCAGCCCTGTTTTGGGTCCTGGGTTTTTGCAGTCCCACATGGGTTCTTGGCCCAGGGCCTTCGCACATGCTGCCCCTCTGCCGTGGCTGTGCTTCCCCCACCTCTGCACCTCTGCTGCAGTGTCACTGCCCTCCTGGGCGGAGGCCAGGGGCTCCCCTGTCCAGTGTCCTGGGGAGCGGAGTGCCCACTTCGGCTTGGCAGTGAGACCCATGACCTTGAGAAGCCCCTGGAGTCCCCAGCACTGTTTAAGGTCAGGGAGCCCAGTGTTTAGCTTGCTGTGAGTTCGAATCCCGGCTCTGCCTCTTCCTGGTTTTTGGGCCCCAGCGAGTTGTGTGAGTCCTATGGGCCCCAGAGCCCCTAACAGAAACAGAAGGAGTTTTAACTCTGGACTTTGAAAGGCCGTGCGGAGGCCACTATGGCCCCGCGCTCGGAGGACGCCGAGCAGCGAGCCTTGCGCGCCTGCTGTGGCTGTTGTTATTGGCGCCCCGTGAGTATGTGTTTTTTTTCTTTGTTCCCAGCTCAGCATTTAGACACTTCAACCCTCAGATTCCTGCTGCTATTTATTTATTTAAAGTGCGAATAGCTCTTGGTATTACTGTTGTAGAGGCGACACGTGCAGAGCGAGAAATTCAAGTTGGACGAAAGATAATAAACCCAAACCTACCAGCAGCCCTCTTCTCACGGGCTGCAAGCCTGATCCCTGGAAGTCAGTGTTTTGGTTTTTTTTTTTCCCCTTGAATCCTTCTGGGAACACTCCCCTGTCCGGTCCTGTGCTCACGCAGGCAGGAGCGGTGGGGTGTTAATTCAGGTCAGAGACGCCTGCCATGCGGATGCTCCCGGGATGGGCCGAGCGGGGCGGGGAGGCCACGGCAGGGTCAGTCTTGCCCCGACGCCCCGTCTTCGGCCTGTGCAGGGCACTTCCTGCCTGCATTTCACAGGTCTGCAATGGCTTCTGAACCTGACCAGTCACCAGGCCGTGATGGTGCTCCTGGGGGGTCCCATAGCATGGAGTTTGGGGTGATCAGAATAAGCCCGAGGGGTACAGTGGGCAGAGTAACAGCCTCCCCTTAGATGCATGCCACCAAATCTCCAGAAACTGCCAGTTACATGAGAAAGAGGGGTGAAGGTGTCGGGGGCGGTGGAGATCAGCTAACCTGGGTTTGGGGCGTTAGCCTGGGTGATCCAGGTAGATTTGGTGCAGTCAGGAGGGTTGTAGAGAGCTAGCCGGCTCAGTGCTGCGGGCTCTGAAGATGCAGGATGGGGCCGCGGGCCCGGGAGTGTGGACAGCCTTCCGGAGCACAAAGGCAAGGGCGCAGGAGCTGCCGTGGAGCTTCCGGAAGGACGCAGCCCTATGGGAGCCTGCGTTCAGTTTCAACCCAGTGAGACGTGTTGTGATCACCGCCTTCCACGCCCGGGAGCTGTGCGCCTTTAAGCCACCATCGGTAGCATCAGCAATAGGAAACAGACCCAGGTCATCGGCTCTGAACTCAGAGGTTCGCTGGGGATTCACAGTTTCCTCTCGGCCCAGCCAGGTTTCCCGGGGTGAAGGCCTGAGCTGGAGAAGGTCTCTGTTCAAGTTCTATGTCCCTCATCACTAGGAGCCAGCATGGGGTGGGTCCCTGGCTCACACCAGGCCCCCTGGGCCCCAGGCCTCCCGGCCTGAGGCTGCTCTTTGGCTCCTGCCCCAGCGCTCTCTCCCACCAAATAGGGACCAGAATAACCTTCCTTACAGGGAGCCGTGAAGATTAAATGACAGGTTCACGTGAAACGTACAGAAATAGCACCTGGCGCATAGTAGGTGTTGAGCTAATGCCAGTGGTATGATCACTCATACTAATACAGAATTAACAGGCTGGGTGTGGTGGCACAGGCCTGTAATCCCAGTACTTGGGAGGCTAAGACAGGAGAATTGCCGGTTTGAGGACAGCCTCAGCAACAGGGCGAGGCTCTCAGCAACTTAGCGAGACCTTATTTCAAAAATAAAATAAAATTGGGCTGGGGGTATATTTCAGAGGTAGAATGCCCCTGGGTTCAAACCCCAGTGACTAACACACACATACACGCGCGCGCGCACACACACACACACACACACACACACACACACACACAAGTCTACTGATAAAAGCATCACTTATTTTTATTATTAACCAAAGGCACCACAGCATGGCTTTTGCAAAGATGTTTTTATCTCCAGCTGCCTCGGTCTCCCCGTCTGTGGAATGGGGTTAAGTGCTGTGCCTGTTCCCTGGGAGAGCTGAGTGGGGTCGCAGCTTTGGGAAGGCCAAGGTCGGTGCCCCGAGAGGGCCTCATGTGCTGATAACCACAGCGGGAGTGTGGAGGACCCACTGGCCACGCTGAGGCCAAGGGCAGGTGAAGGTGACTGAGCTGCGGGGTGTCCTGTGAGGGGCAGCCTTGGTCGGGGAAACGCACCTTTAGGTCAAGAGTCCTGAGCCCAGCGTGGCGGCGCACACCTGTAATCCCAGTACTAGGGAGACCGAGACAGGAGGATTAAATTTTTGAGACCAGCCTAAGCAATTGAGCTCTCAGCAACTTAATGAGACCCTGTTCCAAAAAAAAAAAAAAAAAAAGTAGGTATAGCTCAGATGTAGAACATCCCTGGGTTCAATTCCCAGTACCCTCAAATAAAAATAAAAAAGGCTTCTGGGGTCAAGGCTTCGTGAAGTGCGGCTGTGTGGGAGTCCGCTGGTTGGGTGTGTGGGTGCTCTGTGAGGTTGGGCTGGCTGAGGTTCCCGGAGTGGGAGGGGAAAGGCAGGCCGGGGTCCTGCAGGCCCCAGAGCTGGGAACAGCGAGCGGCCATCAGGTTCCTGCTCAGCCGCCCCTCCTTGAACCCTGAAATGATACCAGCACTCCCCCTTGCTCCCAGGAGCCTCACGGAGGGACAGCCTGGGGGGGCGAGGCGGGATGAAGGACAGATTGAGTCTGGTGGGGGAGCTCCTATGGACACAGCTGCGGTCCAGGCTGGGGCTGGGGGCAGGGTGGGCTCTTGGCTGCCCCTGCAGCGGGAGGATGCCCATCTCAGCCCATGCCCCCGCCTTCCCCTGCCTCCCCGGCCCAGGCCGCCAGGCTGCTGGCTCTGAGCAGGAAGCTGTTTGTGCTGCCTTCTTGCCTTCTGGGCGTTCCCAGCCTCTCCCCCTCCCTCCCCGAGTCCTCAGATGTCAGATGACCTTGTTTCCTTTCCAGCCCACTTCCCAGCCCAAGTGCACCCTTGTCCCGCAGGTCTCGCGACCCAGTGGTGGTAGTCCTTGCTAACCATTGCCTGCTGTTACTAGCAGCCGCTATTCATGGTCTGTGGGCCTTTCTGCTCCTTGCAAAGCACGTCTCAGACACTGTGCCGTGCAGTCCTCACCAGAGTCCTCCCAAGTGCGGCCTCTCCTTGTGTAGGGAGGACACTGAGGCCGGGGAAGGGACGCCGTGGCCTGCCCGGGTTCACACAGCATCTGGGTCTGAATTTGACTCCTCGGGCACCTCATCACAACTCCAGGACTCACAGCTCAGCTCCATCTACCTGGACTGTAGTTATTTAAAGAGCCCAGCAAACCACAGCAGCAAACCCCAAACAAAGCAGGAAATACTGTTGGCGAGGAAGGCGTGGCTTTGAGATCGGCTTACTCTGAAATCTCCAGGCATTTGCTGCGGGAAGGGGCTCAGAGGTAGACACAGCAGGGTCCGGGCCCCTAGGTCCCGCGGTGCGGAGGTGGCGGTGGAGAAATAGTCATTGCCAGGGTGGGAGGCAATGCAGAATGAGGCAGAGGCTTCTTAAAGCAGGAATCTAAGTTAGGATTTGAAGGCTGAGTAGGAGTTTGTTAGGGCAGAAAGATCCTGCAGACGGAACAGAGCAGGAGTCCTGTAACCGAGGAAACTCTTGTCTAGCCGCTGGGGCATCCCTCGAGGAAAAGGACCGTGGCTTCCCCAAATCTCCACGGCTTCCAACTCTGCCTCTGCAGATACTCTTCTCAGTAATGCTGACGCACGCTGGGACACAGGGCAGGAGAAATGACGGGAGGCAGATGGGGCCTGAATGTGGAAGCCCTCAGGGGCCACGGCAGACCTCAGGGAATAGGGAGCCATCGGATGTTGTTATGCAGAGGAGAAAGAGTACCCAGACCTGCCTCACTCTGTGCGTGCGTGCGTGCGTGTGTGTGTTGCTGAGGATGAACCCAGGGCCTCACGCATGCTGAGCAAGTGTTCTACCAAGTCACACCCCAAGACCTGTCTCTCATCTTTTCTTCTTGGTGGTACTGGAGATGGAATCCAGGGACATTCTACCTATGAGCTATACCTCCAGCCCTACTTTTTAAAATTCTTTACTTTGAAACAGGTCTCACTGAGTTGTAAAGAGCCTCACTAAGTGCCTGAGACTGGCCACAAACCCGGATCTTTCTGTCTCAGCCTCCCGATGCTGCGATAACAAGCACGCGCTCATCCTTGTACTGGGGATTGAACCCAGGGACATTCTGCCTCTGAGCTACACTACTAGACTTCTTTATCTTTTAAACAAAGACCTCTCGAAGTTGTTGAGAGTCTCACGAAGTTGCTGAGGCTGGCCACAAACCTGTGATCCTCCTGTCTCAGCCTCCCAGGTACTGAGATCCCAGGTGTGCGCTGCCAGGCCCGGCTTGTGTTTTGTTTCTGAACGCAATTTTCAAAGTCTGAGCTTTCCTCTGAGCAGAGGAAAACATCTTTGAAACACAGCGGAAAGATCTTCAGCTCCCCTCGTGGCGAAGAGGAAAGAAAGCCGGCTCCAGGGAGGTGTTTTCCTCTATCAGATTGGCAGAGCTGGAACGTGCCGAGCGCTGCAGTTTGAGAGGTGCTTTTGCGTGCGCCGTGTTGGTGGAACGTGAGCGGATGTACCTGGTTTGAAGAACAGGGCCTGTCTGCATTTCAGATGTGCACCCTGTGACCCAGCAGTGTTGAGTGCAGAAAGTTGTCTTACATACACGGGTCATTGCATGAAACGAGGACCCGCCGGGTGATTGGTTCAGCCCCACGTTGTCTGCCAGCGATGCAAGGGCAGCCTCGAAGGCCAGGCCCAGCTGGACAAAGGCGCACAAGCGGCCGTCCGTGAGAAGGGCGGTGAAACCTCACGTGAAACAGAAGGGCTGTTGTTAAGAGAAAAAGGCGAGGTGCGGGGCATTGAAGTGTGCATCCTTCCCTGTGGTAGCAGAGCATGGGTACTTTTATTTTTGTTTTATATGCATAAGTTTTCTTTTCTTTATTTTTGAGGGTCTGGGGATGGAACCCAGAGGCATTCGACCTCTGAGCTTAACCCCCTGCCCTACTTTTTATTCATTATTTTGAAATCAGGTCTCACTGAGTTGCAGAGGGCCTCACTAAGTAGCTGAAGCTGTCCGTGAACCATGATCCTCTGGTCTCAGCCTCCCGAATGCTGGGATTACAAGCGTGCGCCACCATGCCTGGCTTACACATAAGTTTTCTTCTGGAAGGATCTACGTGAAATTAAAAACAGTTACTTCTAGAGAGAGTACCTGGGTGGAGGGGGGGGAGGCAATGGGACCGGAAGGCTTTACTTCCACCCCTCTGTTCAAAACAGATCGAATCATCAAGAATCAGGCAAATCCAGCCAGGCGTGGTGGCGCACTCTCTGTGATCCCAGTTCTTGGGAGGCTGAGACAGGAAGATCGCAGGTTCAAGGCCAGCCTCGGTTACTTAGGGAGCCCCTCCATGACTCAGTGAGACTTTGTTTCCAAATAAAATAAAAAAATAGGGCTGGGGATGTAGCTCAGAGGTAGAACACTCCTGGGTTCCATCCCTAGTACTGAGAACAAATAAATAAATGCAAAGAGAGAGGAGGAGTGTGTGCTTGTCTGGATGGGCACATAAATGGCAGGGTGGGAGGGCGGGCGGGTGGGTTTGTGGATAGGTAGACAGATCTGTCTCCGGATGCGCCTGTGGATGTGGGGGTTACGCGGGGAGCAGACTGAGTAGGACCAGGATGGACGGAGGCAGGGCAGGGCTGGGATGCTAGTGCAGTGGTCCAGGCAGGGAATAATTGGGCCAGGATCAGATGATGGGAATATCTCACATCTGAACCGTGTTTCTTGTAAACATAACCACATGTAGTGGGTCCCAGCATTGTTTACTTTCTAGAAGGTCAAATTCCTTTGGAGTGAGCTTTTCCTGGCAATTGCTCAGAAATTGTTCTGTGTCTAGTAACCACCGGCCGTTTAATCCTGCTTTCAAGCCTCACCGTAGGCCGGAGGGATCACAAGTGGTGTGAAACCAATTAAATTAGTCCGTCTCCGATAGCAGTCATCCCTGTCTGTGGTCAGAGTTACAGCGTGCACAGCTGTTTTCCAAATGCCCTCCCTCCACAGAGGTGGGAAGCTTGTCTTTTTTAGAAGGCTTGGCGTGTCCCGAAGCTTCTCAGCTAAGTCTCTCTGTGTGGGCTGCCCTCGTCAAGTTTACTTTTCAATAATCCCTTGTTCTTAGATCTGGAAAAATGACCACATTTATCACAGCATAGTTACACTTTTGAAGAAACACTTTAGGTTTTGTATTTTCATACTTCTCTGTCTCTCTAGGCAAACTCATGTATTTTTTTTTTTAACACTTTATAATTCTGTGTGTGTGTGTGTGGGGGGGGTTGGTACTGGGAATTGAACTCAGGGTCATTCTATCTCCAAGCTAACCCCCAGCCCTTTATTTTATTTTTTATTTTGAAACAGAGTTTTGTTAGGGTGCTGAGCGTCTCACTAAATTGCTGAGGCTGGCTTTGAACTTGATCCTTCTACCTCAGCCTCCCAAGTACTAGGCTTACAGGCATGTACTGCCACGCCTGGCTAACCATCCGAACTATTTTTAAATTTATAATTTAGTAGCAGTAAGTATGTTCCCCTTGACATGTTTAGCCCGGTCTCTGTTTTGAAATTCTTAGAACATGTGTTTTGGTCAAAATGTCAACTCCCCCCTTCTTTCTTTATGGCACTGGGGATGGAGCCGCCTGCATGCTGGGTAAATACTCTACCGTGAGCCCCACCCCTTGCCCCCCCATCCCCCAGTGATTCTCCCCGAATGAACCGCCCTGGCTGGACAAGGCAGGACCCACCTCTGGTCCTAGAGCCTTTGGGAACTTAGGTTGGAGGATTGCAAGCTTGAGAGCAGGCCCGACAACATAGTGGAGTCCTGTCTCAAAATACAAACTACAAAGGGCTGGGGGTATAGCTCAGTGGTAGAGCTCCATGGGTTTGATGCTAAGTACTAGAGAGAAGAAAGAAGAAGAAGAAAATAAAAGAAATGATTGGCTTCCTTCTCTCTCTCTGTAATGTTGTTGATGTGGCTTTAAAGCTTGCGTGGCACTCTAACACCCAGGTTCCTTGGGCTTCCTCGGCAGCCTTGCTCCTATGATTGCGGGGAGGCGGTTGGAATGGGAACTGTGTGGAAACTGGGTGGGCTGGGAGAGAAGAGGACAGGGAGGCCAACCAGGACTGCTGGACTACAGCCAGAGACCAGCTCCGGCCCATGCTGCAATGCAGGGAGCTTGGCCGGATGCTCCAGTGCTTAAAAAGAAGCCTGGAGCCAGACGCAGTGGCGCACGCCTGTCATCCCAGAACTCGCGAGGCTGAGACTGGAGGATCACGGGTTCAAGGCCAGTCTCAGTAACTTAACAAGACTCTGTTTCAAAATAAAATAGGGCTGAGGGTATAGTTCGGACATGGAGTGGTTTTAGTCCCCAGTACCTAAATACAATCACTCGATCAATCAATACAAAGAAGCCTAATCTAATACATTTTTTTAAAAGCATGCCCAAAAGAATGCACAAGCATAACTATCTATGGGCTAAACTGGTCTTGAGGGGACTGTTGTCTCAGACCGCTCGTGTTATCAGCCTAAGCCCAGTGCAGGAAGGAAATGAGAGTCCACCACAGAGGGCAGGGAACAGCGTTTCCCGGGGTGGTACAGCTAGCCCACAAGGGTCAGGGCTCGGGATACATTCAAATTCCTTCTCCCTCCCCCTCCCCCTCCCCTTCCCTCTCCTCTCTCTCACATGGGGATTAAACCCAGGGGCGTTCTACCTCTGAGTTACACTCCTAGCCCTATTTTTATTCTTTTTTTATTTTTATGTGGATCATACTGAAAATGGCATACATTCAGATGTGCTTGGTGCCCCCTCCCCCTGCTTCCCCTTCCCTCCCTCCCAGAATTGAGTGTCCAGGCTGACCATGCTACATTCATACTTTTACACATATTTGAATGTAACTCCTCCATTAATCAACCTCAGCCTTCTTCCTCTTCTATCCTTCTATTTCAGCTTTGCTGAAGTTTCCCCCCCCCATTATCTGGGGTCCCTCTGGTATCCCTAATACTTCCTAGTTTGGCCATATTAGAGAAAACATATGTCCCTTCTCTTTCTGTGCTGGGCTGATCTCACTTAACATAATGTTCTCCAGGTCTTTCCATCTTCTTGTGAATGACATGATTTTTTTGTTCTTCTTTATAGCTGAGTAGAATTCAATTGTGTATATTTCCCATAATTTTGCAATCCTTTCATCTGTTGATGGAGACCTAGGTTGGTTCCATATTTTGGCCATTACGAATTGTGCTACTATTAACATAGGTATGCACATGTTGCTGTAGTTCTCTGATTTCAACCCCTTTGGAAAGATACCCAGGAGTGGTAGAGCCGGATCATATGGTAGATTTATTCCCAGTTTTCTAAGGAATCTCCACACTGATCTTCATAGCAGCTGAACTAGTTTGCACTCCCACCAACAGTGTAAAAGAGTTCCTCTTTCCCCACATCCTCACCAGCATTTGTTGTTATTTGATTTCTTTATGCTTGCCACTCTGATTGGGGTTAGATGGAATCTCAGCATAGTTTTGATTTGCATCTCCCTGATGGCTAATGATGTTGAACTTTTTTATTTATCTATTGGCCATTTGTATTTGCTGGTGATTGCTTTATAACCCAGGATGTGCTCTATTTTGGAGAAGGTTCCATGGGCTGCTGAGAAGAATGTATATTCTGCTATTCCTGGTTGAAATATTCTGTATGTGTCTATTAGATCCATTTGGTTTATAGTTTTCTTTAGTTCTGAAGAGTCTTTAATCATCTTTTGCCTTGAAGATCGATCTAGTGGCGTGAGAGGTGTGTTGAAGTCTCCCAATATTATTGTATTTGGGTCTATTTGAGATCTGATGGTTTGTTTTACAAATGTGGGTGCACTCACATTTGGGACATAAACATTTACTATCATTATATCTTCTCGGTGAATTGTTCCTTTTAATAAAAGGAAGTGCCCTGCTTTGTCTCTTCTGATGTGTTTTAGCTTAAAGTCTGTTTTGTTGGATATCAACGTTGCTTCCCCTGCCCGTTTTTTTGTCTCCATTAGCATGATATATCTTTTTCTATCCTTTCACTTTCAGTCTGTGAATGTCTTTGGCTGTAAGGTGAGTTTCTTGCAAGCAGCATATATTTGAATTATGATTTTTAATCCACATTGCCAGTCTAAGTCTTTTAATTGGTGAGTTAGTTCCTTTGACATTCAGAGTTATTTTTGAAATACGATTTTTGTTTCCTGTCATTTTGAATTCTATTTTTGTTTGGTATGTTATTTCTTCTTTACTTAGTTGGCCTGCTGATCAACTTCATCTCTTCCCTGGTTTTGGAATTTGCTTCTTTTTTCTTCTTTATGGTTTATTTCTTTATATATTTTCTCTAGTGTTAGGTTTGTATTCATGATTTTCATTTTGAAATTTTGCTTACTTTGAAACACTTTTGTTTCTCCATCAATTTTGAATAATAACCTTGCTGGATATAGTAGTTTTAGTTGGGAGTTGTTTTCTTCCAGGGTCTGTATCACATCATACCCGTCTCTCCTGGCAACATGACTTGGGTTGTAAAGTCTGGGGTGATTTTTATTGTTTTGCCCCTATATTGTTTTATTCTCACTGCTTTTAAGATTCTTTCCTTGGCCTTTATGTTGGTAATTTTGATTATTACATGGAGTGGGGAAGTCCTTCCTTGATGTTGTCTTAACAGTGTTCTGTATGTCTCCTGAACCTGTATGTCCAAGTCTCTTTCCATGTTTGGAAAATTCTCTGAAATTATTTCTCTGAAGAGATTATGAATACCCTTGGTCTGTACCTCTATCCCTTCTTCAGTGCCTTTTATTTGTAAATTAGGACGTTTCATATTGTCCGATAGTTGTTGGAAATTCAGGTTTTGTTGCTGTAATGATTTCTGTATGCTGTTGACTGTGCTTTCAGGTTTGAATGAACTGTCTTCTAACAGTGATAGTCTGTTTTCCATTTCATCTAATCTTTCAGATATTTCTTTCTATTGCTGTCTTCATTTCATTTATTGACTCTTTCATTCCAGGTTTCTTTCTGATTCTTTCTTAATGTATCAATTTTCTCTTCCATTTCCTGTATACTTACTGTGAGGCCTTTTGTTATATTGAAGATCAGGATTCAGAATTCTTCTTGTATTTCTTGTAGGTCAGTATTCATGATTTCCCTTATTTCTTTACTGTTCCTAGTTCTCATATTTTCAGAGTTCTCAGGTTTATTTTTCTGATGTCTTGATATCTTCTCTTTTGTGTGTGATTCTTGTGTATTTTGTCTGATCCAATCTTAGTAGTAGGAATTTAGAGCTTTAAGCAGGTAAGCAGTGCTTTTTTCAATAGTGAGGGTTGGGTAAGGGGCAGGAGGTATGATGATGGGTATAGGAGTTGGGTAAAGTAGAGGATATGATTAGGTTGAGTAAGAATTTAAGTATAATAAGGTAGTATCTGGTTGAGAATAAGAGAAGGTCAGGTAGTAGGACTCTTGTAGTTATTAGAATATTTAAGTATCGTGATATGAAATAGCTTGTATATAAAACAAGAGAAAATTTTTTTGAGAGATGAGGATAGGCTAGAGTGAGGATGTTTGTAAATGGAATGGGGGAAACGAGCAAATAAACACGAATAAAGTAACAAAACAAGTTACAAAAACTAACAATTATAAATCAAAGACAAAAAAAAAAAAAAACAACCAAAAGAAAAAAAGGAATAAGAAAGAAAAAAATAAGAAAGGACAAAAATAAAATAATAAAAAAGATCTAGTGACAGCATGATAAACAAAACAAACAAAAAATCAACAACAACAAAACCACCCAGGAGTCCTGCTAATTTATGTATTAAATACATAAATTATGCTGGGGTCCATATAATATCTGTATGTCTCTTCGTTATGGTAGATTCAGGAGCATATTCCAATGTCTCTCATTTGTCCTGTAACACAATGTCAGCTTTTGAACCCACTCTAAGAGTGTTCGCTCCTCTCTCTTGCCTCTGGCAGTTTTGTGTTTAGGTGTCAGGGCATCGCACCAACACAGTGCATCCAGTATAGTCTTGGAGTGACTCTGGTGACCCTGTGTAGGTACTGTGCCTTCAGCACCTTTCCCGTGTCCCTGGAGGATCTAACTGGACTACCACTGAGATGGGCCGCCTAGTCTTAGCCCTCCAGGGTCCCATGGCTGCTCTGGGTGGTCTTCCACTGAGTACCGAGTAATGCAAGCAGTTACCTGGGTGTCCTGCTGCTGGGTGTCTGTAGGGCACGCTGCGCTGCTGTGGGTGCCACTCTGGTGAGAACTTGGGCTTTTGGGTTTTTCTCTGAATCTCTGCAGCATGGCGTTGGTCGCTTAAGATATTGGAGCTCTGCTGCTGCTTTTTGCACTTCAAGTTCTTGGATTATTTTTGGGTATTTTCTTGAGGCTGCAGGACCAAAGTCAGCGGCTCTGGAACCAGCACTCACGGTTCGGGTCGGCAGCCCAAAATGGCGCTGGCAGTTGAGCTGGTGGCCGCACCACGTCATTTGTGCTCTCGGGCTTTTTGCAGTGGATCTTGGAGTTCAGAACACTGGATTCCTTCCACCGTGCTTCCTGTTTCTGTTTTGGTTTGTGAGCTTTGTTTATTTTGTCAAGACGCTGCCTTCTCGGTAGTTGAACTTTATTTGTCCCAGCCACTGAGATGTGCCACATCCCCCAGTTGCCATTTTGAATCTCTCCCCCTATTTTTTTATTCTTGATTTTGAAACAAGGTCTTATAAGTTGCAGATGGCCTCACTAAGTAGCTGAGGCTGGCCGTGAACCTGCGATCCTCCTGTCTCAGCCTCCCAAGTAGCAGGATTACAAGCGTGTGCCTGATAGCTAGTTGATGTTAATTTTGGAGCAGATATACCTCATCTAGTTATGTGTGTATTCTTTTGTCTATGTGTCATGTCTGTTTCACCAAATACCAGCTGTCTTTTTCCCCGAAAGTCATTAAAAAAAAAAGTGGCTGGGCGTGGTGGCGCACGCTTGTAATCCCCGTGCTTGGGAGGCAGAGACAGGAGGATCGTGCAGGTTCGAAGCCAGCCGCTCTGGTTTAAGAGACCCTGTTTCCAAATAAAAATATAAAATAGGTCTGGGAGTATAGCCCAGAGATAGAAGGGCTTCCAGGAACCCCAGTACCACCAAAAAAAGTGTTTCTTAGGCTGGAACATGTAATAGTAAAATGCAGGGAATAGAACCCAGTTGCCTGAATTTGAATTCAGCTTCAGAGTTTAGCAGTGTTTTGATACCGCACACATCATGGAACTTCTCTCCCTGTTTCATATCTGGAAAAAAGAGATGCTAAAGTACTTAGCTCACATAATTAGGGAGACAACAAATGTTTTGTGTGTGTGTGTGTGTGTGTGTGTGTGTGTGTGTGTGTGTGTGTGTTACTGGGAATAGAACTCAGAGGCGGTCTACCTTTGAGCTGAACCCCCAGCCCTGTTTGTTTATTTTTGTTTTGAAGCAGGATCTCACTAAGTTGTCGAGGGCCTTGCTTAAGTTGCTGAGGCTGGTCTCAAACCCTCAATCCTCCCATCTGAGCTTCCCAAGTCCTACGGGCTCCGGGCGTGCATCACCGCGTTCGGCTCTGTGAGTCTCTTATGTGAGTGTTTGCGCTGGGCCTGGCACACGGAGTTGCACTTTGGGTATTATTGATTGTGGTGCCGTTATTGGTGATGAGGGCGTTAAGAAGATGACAGAAGTCTTCAGATCACGTGTTGGGTGGTGGAGGAGAAGTGACGGGAGGGTCCGTAAGCGTGCCAGAGGGCGTCCTCTGTCCCCCCTTGGTGCAGCAGCGGGTCTCCCACAGGTCCTGGGACGCGTCTGTCCTGCCAGGCGCCGCAGCGCGTTTCTCGGTCCCTCTGGTTCCTGGTCCTTTGGAGCTGCTGCTTCTGCCCGAGGCAGCCTGGGGCGGGGTCCTCCAGGGCTCTGCCCTGCCAGCTGTGTCCGTTTACGTCTGCAGGACTGGAATGTCACGTGGAACACCAGCAGCCCCGACTTCACCAAGTGCTTCCAGAACACCGTCCTCGTGTGGACGCCATGCTTATACCTCTGGGCCTGCTTCCCTCTGTACTTCCTCCACCTCTCCCGCCATGACCGGGGCTACATCCAGATGACGCACCTCAACAAAGCCAAAACCGTGAGTCCCTCGGGTGCCGTGGCAGGACGGGGCGGCGGCCGGGGGCTGTGAATGCTGCTGGAGCTGACATTTTTTTGTTCCCTTCATTGGGGAACACATTTTTATTTTGTGGGGTACTAACAGTTGAACTCAGGTGTTCTACCTCCAAGCTACACCCCAGCCCTATTGTTTTAAATTTTGAAACAAGGTCTCCCTAAGTTGCTGAGCGTCTTAGTAAGTTGTAGAGGCTGGCCTCCAACCTTTGATCCTCCTGTCCCGGCCTCCCAAATCCTGGGATTGCAGGTGTACGCTGCTGCGCTTCCTTAATTGTTTCTAATTTGCTTTCTCTAGTAGGTAGAAGAATAATGTAACAGAAAATGGGTGGCGCATAGGTTCAGGTCCAGGCTCTGCCACTTATACCTGTGTCACTGTGAGCAAACTTCTTAACCTCCGGAGCCTCAGTTTCCCCATTTGTGCAAAGATGAGGGCAGCGTCTTTGCCAAGGGCTTATAGAGAGATCATCAGGTCTTCATCCCTTATCTTTTTCTTCTTACTTTAAAACAGTTTTTGTTTTTAAATAATTTCATATTATAGGAGAATTGCAAGAATGAGACTAAGAATTCCCCCAGCCCCATACACCCATTGCTCACATGGGGTTTTAACATTTTGCTGAATTTGTGATTTTTTTCTTCTCTAGGTATACATATTCCGTTTGTTTGGTACCAGAGATTGAACCTAGGGTGATTCTACTTCCGAGCTACACCCCAGCCCTACTTTTTTATTTATTTGTACTTGGGAAAAGAGTCTGGCTAGGTTGCTGAGAGTCCCGCTGCTTGCTGAGGCTGGCCTTGAAACTGTGGGCCTCCTGTCTTAGTCTCCCCAGGTCCTGGGATTACAGGCGTGCCACCACACCCAGCTGGTACACATATTCTTACATATTTTTTTGGAACCATTTGAGAATAGGTGGGCTCTGCCATGTCCCTTTGTCCCTCCTGTCTTTACTGTTCTTTTTCTTCATAATGAGAATATTCTTTGACGTGATCTCCGTGTAGTTATTAAACTCCGGAAAATTCATGTGGACGTGATACTGTTTAAGAAGAATCTGCACTCTGTACTCTGGCTGTTTCCCTTGACGCACTGCTGGTCTTGGCAGCATCTTCCCTGCTAGTTCAGGGTCCAGTCTACAGTCACGAGTTACATTTTCTCATGTCTGTCTCTTTAGCTTTCTTTCAGTCTGGAAGAACTCTTCATTCTCCTTAATCTTTATTGGCACCGGCATATTTGATAAGTACAGACAGCCATTTGAAGAATGTTCCTCAGTTTGAGTTTGAACTATTCTTTTTCTTGACTCACTTTAGACATGCATGTCTGCTTGGAGATGTTTGTGCTGGTCAGCTTTCTGTTACTGTAAGGGGCACCCGAGAGCGATCAGCTTATAAAGAAGGAAGGTTTGTTTTGGCTGGTGGTTTTGGAGGTTTCTGTCCACAGTTAGGGGAACCCGTTGCATTGGGGATACAGCATATCTGGTGGTCACACCATTTATTTCGCTAAAAGGCAAAGAGGAGGAGAGCAGCTCCCACCAACCCCCTCCAGAGCATACCCTCAGGGCCTGAGCTCCCCACTCGGACACTAAAGGCTCCTTCCCCTCTCAGCGGGCTCTGCCTGGGGATCACACCTCTATGTGGCGCCATGGGGGACGTTGCAGGTCCAAACCTTCGCAGCACTTCTCCTGGACTTGCCTGACGCCCGTCTGCCTCTCCCTGGTCCGGCTCACATGGATTTGGTCCAGTGCTGTCCTGTTGCTCCGCAGACAGGTCCTCTTTTCTTTACTCCCATACAGCTGAGAAGCAGTCTAAGAAGGGCGTGTTCAGAGCCCGCAGATAACGTTCTGTCCCACTTTCTGCTAGACTTACCATGCAGCTCAGCTTTTTTTTTTTTTTTTTTTTCTGAGATGGTGTCTTGGTGAGTCACCCAGGCTAGTCTCAAACTTGTCATTCTCCTGCCTCAGCGTCCCGAGTGGCCAGAGTGACAGGTGGGTGCCATCCGGCCTGGCTAGCTCAGTTCTTGGTGAAGCCATATTTCCCCAAGCCCTTGGTAAATAAAAAAGCTTGTGTAATTTTGCTGAAGCCCTCGCTTGTGATCCTTGTCCAAACCTGTCTAGTTTATATCACAGTGCAGGCGTCTATCTTTGTGTTTTTTCCTAAGCCTATCTTAAAATGATATCTACTGGGCAAATTAAAACTGTGGTGAGACTCCACTGCCTGCCTGGAGGAACGGTTACTGCTGATACCGACGGCTAGTTGGGACGGGAGGGGCAAGATCTGTCCTTGTTAGTGGGCAGGAATGCAAAGGACACAGCCACCGAGGAAGAGAGCGTGGTAGCTGCTTACAGCCTCTTACTCTAGGATTCCACATTGGCCCCGTGGTGTTACCCAAAGGAGCTGAAAACTTGTGTTCACCCAAAAGCCTGCACACGGGTAGTGATAGCAGCTTTATTCATAATTGCCGCAGCTTTGAAGCAGCCAACTATCCTTCAGTGGGTGAAGGGATAAACAAACTGGTTCATCCAGACAGTGGGTGTTATCCCAGGCTGAAAACAATGTGCTGTCAAGCCGTGGAAAGATGCGGAGGAACCTTAAGTATATATTTTTCCTCCTTTTTTAGTACTGGGATTGAACTCAGGACTTTCTTACCTCTGAGCTCTACCCCTAGCCTTTTCTGTTTATTTTTATTTTAAAACAGGATCTCATTCATTTGCTAAGAGGTTCTTGCTAAATTGCTGAGGCTAGCCCGGAACCCATAGATCCTCCTGGTCTCAGCCTCCCAAATACTGATTACAGGTGTGCACTACCATGCCTGACTTAAAATGTATCTTAAAGAAGCCAGTCTGAGGAAGGGGGATGGAGCTCAGGAGTAGGGTGCTTGCCCAGCAGGTATAAGACCCTGAGAAATCCTAGCACTGCAAATCAAAAAAGAAGCCGCAGCTGCCGCTGCTGGTTTAAAAAAAAAAAGGCTCCAGCATCTGGACGACCGAGCTATAAGAAAAAGGGAAAACTCTGGAGGGAGTAAAAAGCTCTGTGTTTGCCAGTGTTGGAGGGTGGGGAAGGATAATACAGATGGAGGCTAGTGGAAATAATTGATAAAAATTATAATGAAGAGCCGGGTATGGTGGCGCACGGTAGTACCAGTACTTGGGAGGCTGAGACACGGGTTTGAGGTCAGCCTCAGCACTTGGTGAGATAATCATCAACTTTAACAAGTCCTTGTGTCAAACGCACACATACACATACGCACCAATTTAAAAAGGGGCTGGGGGGTGTATCTCAGAGGTAGAGTGCCCCAGGGTTTAATCCCCAGTACAGAACAAAACAAAACCCCTGTAACGATGACCGCATGTCACCATGTATTTGCCCAAACACCCTACAAGGTGCGACAGCAGGAGTGGACCTGTGTGAGCGGGGGACGGGCTGTGCCATCGTGGGCTCATCCATCGCTAGAGATGCCCCGGCACAGGGCGCTGGTAGCGAGGAGGCTGTGCCCTTTTGGGGGCTGGGGGGAGCTCAGATCTCTCTTATCTTTTAACTTTTCTGTGAACCTAAAACCTCAAGAAAGCCTGTAAAAATGCCAGTACTCTCCTATTGTGAACCAGATGTGAGGTCTTCCTCTTAGAGCACTTTGCAGATTTCCGGGGAGCATTATCTTCCTTTTAAAGTATGAATCAAATTTGTCCTTACTTTACTCAAGAACCTGCCATTAGCGTCCCACTCCTGGGAGTAAGTCCGGAAGATTTCTGACTTGGCCAATATGCTCACTGCTATAATCTAAAATAACAGTCCACACAGTGAACTTAGAGGAAGGGAGATTGATTTGCTCAGAGTGTTCTGGAGAGTCCAGGTTCCGTCCGTGGGAGGCCAGGGTCTGAGGCTCAGGGCATGGTGGTGGGAAAGAGAGGGAGAGGGGGGCTCTGCTCTCACGTCACGGAGGCCAGAAGCAGAGAGCCAGCCAGCAAGGGGATTCAAAGACACAGCAGTCCCCGAGGCCACGCCCCCACGGCCCGCCTTCTCCAGCCACACCCTACTGGCCAGTGAGTTCATTACAGTGGATTGATCTACTGATGAGGTCACAACCCTCATGACCTAACTATCAATCCTGAGCTCTTCAGGGCACATTGCATATCTGACCATAAGAACCTTGCAATACAGCAGCAGCAAACCCTCTGCCCACCACGGGCCCTTTGCGCTTCCTGTACCCTCTGCCTGGGCTGTTCTCTCTGCCACACACTCACTTCTTTCTCCTCTTTACTTGGACGTTTCCTGGTCATAGCAGCCTCCCCAACCACTCAGTCTTACTTGCTATTCCGGTCAGCATTTTACAGCTATAACCTAAAGACTTGACCACACAACTTAGAGCAAAGGTTTATTATCTTATGGTTTCGGGTTCAGTCCCTGTGAGGCCGGGGACCATGGATCTTGGGGCATGGCGGTAGGAGGCGGAGAAAGGAAGAGTGTGTGGGCTGTGCTCCTCACACCATGGAGGCCGGAAGCGGGGGTGGGGGAGGAGGAGGAACCCTGCTGATCCCAAGGTCACACCTCAGGGACCGCCTCCAGCATCACCCTGCCAGCCTAGCCTGGGATTACAGCCCCCACGACTCAGTTACAAACATGAATAAATGAGCTCTTGAGGGGACGTTTTATACCTAACTACTATACCTGCTTTATTTTTCTGCACAAAGCTCATCAGCTGGCAGGATGTTTGTGTGTCTCCTGGCAGCTGTCTTCCGCTAGACCATTGGCTCCCCGAAGCCAACTTCGCTTGTGTTTTTTGAGCACCAGAAATGCAGGCCCTCGTGCCTCATTCACACTTATTTGTGAATGAGTGTGAATTTGTGAATGAGTGTGAATGAACAGTACCTCGTGAGGGTCTTTATCCAGTTTGCAGGGTTACAGGTACAGATGGGTCACAGGCTGGACTCTGGAGTTTTGGTGCTGGGAAAATTATCAGCCAGAGTCGGCCATGGTGACACATAGCTGTAATCCCAGTCTTTGGGAGGCTGAGACAGGAGGACTGCAGGTTCAAGGCCAGCCTCAGTAAGTTAGCAAGACTCTCAATAACTTAGTGAGACCCTTTTTCAAAATTAAAAAATAAAATAGGGCTGAGGGTGTAACTTGGAGGTAGAACACCCGTGAGTCCCTTCCCCAGCACCATAAACAACAATAACAATAACACCTCCCCAAACCCAAAGAATCTCAGTGTAGAGTCTTTCTAAGGTGTGGCCCAGTGACTGGTGGCGGTGCTGCCCCTTGCCCTGCTGGGACTCATCCATGCTCCAAAAGGCAGTGTCTTACCTGAGGACCACGGCCATCGTTGGGGGTTGGCTAGTTCCAGAGGCCGAGTTTCCACGGGAGGCTGGGGCTAGTGAGGAGCTGCTCATTGTAAGAAACGCGTGTTCCCTTCTCTTCCAGGCCTTGGGGTTCTTGCTGTGGATAGTCTGCTGGGCAGACCTCTTCTACTCTTTCTGGGAAAGAAGTCAGGGTGTGTTCCTGGCCCCGGTGTTTCTGGTCAGCCCGACCCTCTTGGGCATCACCATGGTGAGTAGGAGGCCGGCTGCAAAGCCCCCGCCATCCGCCAGGCCCACTGGGGCTGCAAGTAGTAGTGGCAATTAGACCCAAGAAAATTTCTAGGTAAAAATTTTCTAGGTAAAATTTCTAGGTAAAAATCCAGAAACCTGGCTTCTATGGAAAAACTCCGAGATGTGGCCACACTGGCCTTGCACTGTCCAGCGAGGTGAGCTGCAACCCCGTGGAGGGGGGATGGGGCACTGCTGCCCGGTTTGCCAGTCTCCACCCTGCCCTGATGGCCTGTCCACCACGGGGGCTCAATGCCGGACAGCATCTTTTATGTGTTTGGTGTACCGCGGTCATTTATACTCACTGCCTGGGACCTGACCTGCTGGGGTGTTCAGGCTGTGGTCGGGGAGGTGCCAAGTGGAACGGGAATCAGCCTTCCTCTCGTGGGTCTACGACCCATCGGGTGGTGTAGACAGGAAAAGTGCTTTCTTAATTACAGCTGGTGGATGTCGAGTGCATACTGTGGCTGTTTTACTTGTCTTGATATCAACCTAATTCTCAGAACACTTTATACCCTTCTGTGGGTGAGGTTAAGTGCTTCCCTCAGGGTCACCCAGTGATTGTAGAAGCTAGGACTTAACCCAGGTGAACTGTGGCCCAGGGCCTGGCCCTCTGCTTGTTTTATAAATAAAGTCTTATTGACACAGGTAGTTACCTCTGTTCGTTTACATACTGTGCAAAGCAGCAGAGCAGAGCACTTAGGACAGAGACCATGGCCCTTGGAGCCTAAATATTTATTATGTCATCTTTTAGAAAGCGCACTGATCTCGGTTCCACGCGAGCTTCCCCCAGCGTGTTCCCCTAGCGCGCTCGTGCTGCCCCAGAGCTCTGTGTGGTCTTTTTAAATCCTCGCAGCTCTCCATGTTGATACCTCCTGTTGCAGATGAAGACCTCCAGAAGGTTCCTGAGCTTTCCCAGAGGCCCTGGGCATGGCAGGGCTCCTGGGACCTTGGACATGGGTCCTGCCTTCCCTGAGCCCTCGGGTTGTCTCTTCTCTCTTCCAGCTGCTCGCCACTTTTCTGATTCAGCTGGAGAGGAGGAAGGGCGTTCAGTCCTCAGGGGTCATGCTCGTTTTCTGGCTCATAGCCCTGCTCTGTGCCCTTGCCATCTTGAGATCCAAAATCATCACTGCCTTAAATGAGGTAGGTGGCACCTTGACCGCATCCCCCTGCAGCACCCTGCGGGAGAGATGCTCGTTCCCTCTGCCCCCGTGTTGCCATGGGAACCAGGGACGGGTACCACATGGGTCCAGCTTCTTCCCTGGGGCATCCCTACTCCATCAAATCCTCATCAGGTCCATTGCGGTGTGCAAATGTGTCACCCCGTGGGCCTCTGTCCACAGCACGCAGCAAGGCAAGTCAGGAGCACCTGTCTTCAGATGGGGGAGCGCCGTGCGCCGAGCCGCTGCCTCCGCAGGGGCCCTGGCTGTGTCCCCGCGTTACCTTTGTGCCTCTGTGCTGCTCTGGCAGGAGAAGTAGTTTACATTGGCTGCGGGGTGCTGCTCCGGGGAATTTCGAAGAGTATGCACTTTTAGACTCTTAGCCGCCATTCCCTGGAGCTAGTCCAAGACCGTGCAAGAAAAAGGAACAGAGCGTTTGCCAAGCACCTACGGTGTGCAGCGCAGCCTCTCTTTGGTGGCAGCGGCCCTGGACCTGGATTAAGTTCTCGCTTTCCAAGTGCCGTGCGGGGACCGAGTGCTGTTTGTGAACGATCTCGCCATGATGGGCAGGATTCCCCAACCTCAGCTCAAATTGACGTTTTGGACCAGAGATGTCTTTGTTGCAGGATACTGCCCTGTGTCTTGCGGGGTTTTGGGGGGCATCCCTGGCTCAGCACCACTCCCCCAAGTTGTGAGGAATGTGTCTCTGGGCATTGCTGCGTGCTCCCGGGGACAAAGCCACCCTTGGTTAAAAACCACTGGCATGTCCGAAGGTGGGGAAACCGAGGCTCATAGAGGTTGAGTCCCACAGCGAGGCCTTGGCTGTGGCTCGTATGCACTCCCACGGCCCGGCCTCCGCTGCCCGCGTGGGTGTCCTTGAGTGCCCACGGACAGAGCTGCCTTTCTTCTGTTTTGTCCCGAGAGCGGTGGGCATGGCAGGGAGTCCGGCCGGTCCTGGACCTGGACCCAGGAGGCGGGCCGTCAGCAGCCTGCCCCGCTGGCATGACCCACCCCAGTTTATGTAGTTTTACCTGAATACTTCTGCTGAATAATTTATAAAGAAAAAAAGGTTCCCAGTGCTTGCCAGCCTCAGCCACTTAGCGAGGCCTTTGGCAACTTAGCGAGACCTTGTTTCAAAATAAAAATGGAGCCTGGAGTGTAGCTCAGAGGTAGAATGCCCCAGGGTTCTACCCCCCCCCCCCAAATAGGTAATAAGGAATCCCATCCCGGTATTACATATAACCGAGGCGGGTCTCGGCCATCATGGCGTCCCATCTCTACAGCCCATCCCCACAGGACGTTGGGATTCAGCTTCATCGCGAGCCTTAGAGGCTTAGCACAGTGGCTTCTGCCGGCCACTTCAGGGCAGTGACCCCCTTTCCTCCCTCCTCTCCTGTCCAGGACGCCCGCGTCAACCTGTTTCGTGACAGCACTTTCTACCTGTACTTCTCCCTGGTGTTGGTACAGCTCGTGCTCTCTTGTTTCTCAGACCGCTCACCCTTGTTCTCCGAAACCATCAACGACCCGGTAAGTGTGACCACAGGCACACGCGTGTGCAAGAGAGACATAGCACCCTCGCCGGCCAATGCTTCCTGGGCACCGGCTCTGAGCCCGCGTTGTCCTCTAGGGTCTCCTTCCAGCCCCCTGGACCTCTGGGTGGCACAGACGAGGGATTGCAACCTCCTGGCCCCACAGATGGGAACCGAGGCATAGACGTGGAAGGCGGCGGGGCTGAAGGAGGAGAGGTTCTGCTCTGTAGTTAGAGACGGCTGCGTCTCTCACGTGCCTGGACGGTTGCTCACAGGGCATGGTGATTTTAGGAAGTGCAGTGAATATTTAGAAATTGGCCAATTTCACATAAATTCCATCTGTCCAGGGTTTTAACAAAACTGCCAAGTTTTGGCAAGCTGGGGCCGTGGTCCTGCGGGCAGCAGTTGGCAGGAGCCCTGGAGATTGGCGTGGCCCGCTGCGATCACCACCATGCCCTCGTCCTGTGCCGTCTTGCCTCCCTCGGTCCTGGCACGTGCCAGCCCTAAGGGATTTGGGTTCATGACCTTCGACCTTCATCTCTTCTGCCAGGTTCAAGGACAGAAGCGGGGTGGGGGCTCCCATGTCAGTGGGGGTGGAGAGGGTCGCTTTCCTGCTGGTAGAATGTGAACACGGGACCGCATGGTCTCTGGGGTCTGTTTTTCTCCCTTCTCCCTTCTTATTTTCTCCTCCCTCCCTCCTTTTCTCCCTCCTCTCTTCCATCTCCTCCTCCCGTCTTTGTTGTCCTTCCATCTCTTTTCCCTCCTCTCCTTCCCTCCCTAGCATGTACCAGCTCGGGCCCCAGTCGGGGAGCTGTGAGCATGGCAGAGTTCTTGCCCATTCGAGCAGACATTGTCATGGGGTCACAGACAGTGACTCAGACCCCCAGTGTGGGCCCGGTGGTGGTCAGTGTGCTAAGCGGACGTTGTCACGGGGTGACAGTGAGCCAGGCCCCCAGTGTGGGCCTGGTGGCAATCAGCGTGCTAAGCAGACTTCGTCACGGGGTGACAGTGAGCCAGGCCCCCAGTGTGGGCCCGGTGGCGGTCAGGGAAGGCTTCTCCAGGACAGTGTGTGAGCAGAGCCCTGGAGGAAGGAGCGAACACATGGGCCGGCACTAGGGAAGAGCAGTCAGGGAGAGTGGCCACAGGTGCAAGGGCCCTGGGATGGAGCTGTGGCTCAACCACAGGAGCAGCCGGTGCTGTGCTGTCGGAGAGAGCTGCGAGAGGCCGGAGAGGCCCAAGAGACAGAGAGGCGGGCAGTCCCCCACGGGCCAGGCTGGCGAGTGGGATTTGTGGGGGTGTGTCGGAAGCCTTTGAGCCTGTGGGACGCTTTGTTCCGGGTCAATCATCTGTTAGGGGTGAACTGCAGCGGGAGCAGTTTTCCTCTGTTGTTGGACTTGGCTGGAGCCTTGGCAGCAGCCGAGGCTTGCTTTGTGGGTGATGCCGAGAGCCGGGGAGCGGTGGCGCGGAGGAGGCCGGCAAGGCCGCCATGTTGAGGAGCCGGTGTCCCGTGCATCCCAGAGGCCCAGTTCTTGCACTTCCCTGCTCGGGGAGAGTAGAGCGGGGAAGCCCAGTGAGTGCACGTGGCTGTTGACTGTGTACACCTGTGTGTGTGCGTGTGCATTTATGCATGCTTGCACAGGTGTGCGTGTGCATGTAGGCACTTGCATGTGATGTGTGCTTGTGAGCATGTGTGTTCATATTCACAGGTGTGTCTGTGTATGTCTGGGCAGGCATGTTTGCATGAGTGTAAAGTTCAAAAAGGCAGTGAGCATTCCCGTAGCACCTCAGTGGTGTCCCTCCAGGCCTGACACAGAGGCGTGTGTGCGTGAGTGTGTGTGTATGCGCACACGTGTGTCTTCTGTGTGTGTCAGTTGTGCGGGTGGGTGTGTGGCACCTGCGTCTTCATCAGAAGGGCACATTTATTCAATGGCAGGCTGTCGTGCAAGGCAGGGAATCACACAGACAAGCCACGCCCACCTGAGTGGCGGTGGCCCTTGGGTTGCTCCGAGGGTAAACTGAGTCCTGGTTGGGTTGACCGGCCAGTGTGGGAACCACTTGACCATTCAGATTTCCTGGGGGAAGAGGACCCTACTAGAAGCTTTATGGGGGAGGGGCTCTGTCTTGCTTTCGAGATCTGGGTAAGAATCCTCCCCCTGCTCCCCTGGCACCCGAGTGTCCGCTGACTCGCAGGGCTGACTGGGTCTTCTTTTCCTGCTTTCTGCATCCCCAGCAGCCCGGCCTGGGACCTGCTCTGCTGCGGTGGGGCGGCATGAAGCGCTTGGTCCTGACAGCTGCAGGCTGGGCTGTGGCGGGCTGAGACACCACACTCCTGCACTCACTGCCGCCCCCCTGCTGTCCCATGGCACTTCTGGCTTCCCAGGGTGTGGGGAACACCCTGCTTGCCTCTGCTGCAGTATGACCCTCCGGGCGGCACACGTGGGGAGGCCGGCTCAGTTCTGCCTTCGTGCACAAGCCGAGGGAACAAGCGTCCGCTGACCCCTCCAACCAGCCTGGCCTCCTTTGGATTTATTTTTAAAAAACTCATTGGGCTATTATTTGCGTTTTTGCCATTTGGATTCTAGAACAGGGATTGATAAATCATAGCCCATGGGCCAAATTTGGCCCACTACACATTTTTTGTAAATAAAGTTTTATTGGAACACTGCCAAGCCCATTCATTACTGTTGTCCTTGGCTGCCTCAGGCTGTGAGAGAACAGTTGTATTGTTGCTACAGACTATCTCCCACAAGGCCAAAATATTTACTTTTTGACACTTCACGAAAAAGCTTGCCTGCTCTTGGTATAGCATCTCCTTGGCTCTCATGACTTCCCCCCCACCAACCTCCCAGAGTCTCCTTCCTTTTGTCAGGGCTTCTCTTTCCCTATCTTGGGCAGGAAAGGGCAGAGACATTTATTAGACTCCTACTGAGTACCAGGCTCAGCGGTGAGTCTCCTTTAAGCCTCGGGTCAGACAGGTGAACTTGGAGCCGAGTCCCGGGGCACACAGCGCCTTGCCCAGTGTCAGCAGATCACTCGCCTTGGCTGGAACCTGCTCGCCGAGGGCAGGGTCTTGGCTAAAGAGTGGCTTTGTGCTGGGCTGTAAGCTTCGTAGGAACCTGGGTGCCCAGGACAGGGCCTGGTACCCCGTGGACCCCTGGTGAGAGTTTATTGTGCCATGTTGTTGAGGGAGGTGCCCCGGCCTCCAGGGATGTCAGGTGAGGCCTCTTCTCCATCCTTACCTTCTTCTCATTTTCTTTTTTTAAAGATACGCTTTTATTGGTACACTGTGGTCTCACCTCATGATGTAGCTCAGAGTGACAGGGACGTACAACACTCGGGCTTGGAGAGCTCTCCTCCGCTCGCCCCCTTCCCCATAAGTGACACTGAGACTGGCCTTGGCATTCTCCCCGGTCCACATCGTCAGGGCAAGTGTCTCCGTTGATGGGGAATGCGCCGGTACTGGAAAATTGTTTTGGTGTTAATTTCAAAATGTAAAAAAAGTAGCCAGGGCTTGGGTACTGTGCAACACTCAGGCAGGGAGGGGAGGCAGCAGCTACCAAAAGCGATGACCAAATACACAAAGGAGTTGTATTTTATTTATTTATTTATTTATTTATTTATTTATTTATTTATTTATTTTATTTGTGGTACTGGGGGTAGAACCCAGGGACTTTTCTACCTCCAGGGTATACTCCCAAATAAAATACATTTTACTTGGAGATAGGCTCTCAGTAAGTTGCTGAGAGCCTCACTCAGTAGCTGAGGCTGGCTTCAAACCTGTGCGATCCTCCTGTCTCTGTCTCCCAAGTGCTGGGATTACAAGCATGCGCCACCATGCCTGGCAAAAAGTTTTTCTTTTTCTTTTCTTTTTTTTTTTTTTTGGTGGTACTGAAGATGAAACCCAGGGACATTCTACCTCTGAGCTACCTCCCAAGCCCGATTTTTTATTCTTTATTTTGAATCAGGGTCTCACTAAGTTGCAGAGGGCCTCACTAAGTAGCTGAGGCTGTCTGCGAACCGGGCTCCTCCTGTCTCAGACTCCCAAGTGCTGGTATTAGAAGCCTATGCCACCACGCCCCTTCATATTTTAAAGACAAGTTTATATAATAAATAACTTCTAGCAGATAAAAACCGAAAAGGCTTTTTGTCAAGCAAGGTGGGAGATAGTGAATCCTCATAATCATATCAAAAGGTTTGCAAGGGAGCTAATGGGCGGGCCCACACCTCCTTTGTCAGGAGCAGATAGAAAGACTTGGTTAAGCAAGATGGGAGATGATGAATCTTTATAAAAACTGATCTATGTTCAAAACCTCAGTGCCTTATTTTCAAGGCACTCCACTGTGTCCTCTGATGCAGTGCTTTATTATTCTGTCCCTTCTTTCTACTTTTATAATAATAAAATTGCTTAAGCTTACAGCAGTACAGTTCTGGCTATTTTTTTTTTCTAAACTACCTAAGAACAAGAACCCACGCGGCTCCATCTCACACTATTACAGTTTTGGCACCCAACACGGGCACCATTACATCGTCCTTTAGGTCTCCCTCCTTCCTCCACCTCCTCCATCTCAACACTGGAGTTTCAACCCTCTGCTAATTTTCTTTTTTTTTTTTGTGGTACTGGGGTTCCTGGAAGCCCTTATACCTCCGGGATATACTCCCATGGGCTACACTCCCAGACCTATTTTTTTAACTTTTTTTATGTGGAAACAGGGTCTCTTAAGCCAGCACGGCTGAACCAGCGCGATCCTCCTGTCTCCACCTCCCAAGCTCGGGGATTACAAGCGTGTGCCACTACGCCCAGCCCCTATGCTAATTTTATCAGGAAAGAAGAGAAGGGAACTATAGTGTGTGGAGACACGCTGGAGGCTGGAAAAGATGCTAAAACCTTTTCTTCCCCCTCTTTAAAAAATTTGCATTTGTCCTATGTGATGAAATGGATGTGACAGAATATTTGCCACTGTAACTGCTTTATCTATATTTATTTAGTTGCAGCTTGATGATTGGCTTTTTTTTTTTTTTTTTTTTTTGTGGTACTGGGAGTGGAGCCCAGAGGCTTTCTACCTCCGGGCTCTACTCCCAGACCTATTTTTAATATTTTATTTGGAAACAGGGTCTCACTAAGTTGCTGAGAGCCTCACTAAGTAGCTGAGGCTGGCTTCGAACCTGTGCAATCCTCTTGTCTCAGCCTCCCGAGCGCAGGGATTGCAAGCGTGCGCCACCACGCCTGGCTTATGGTTGGTTTTGACCAAACTTTTCACTTAGTGTTTTGGAGCTATTTAATGCACATTTAAATTAGTTTTCTGGTGGGAAGGGCGCAGGGAGGTTCTTGCAGATTCCTCAGGACATGTCAGGAAGGCAGAATTCGGCCAGAATTATTCATTTGCTGGTTATAATAAGCATTATTCAATGCTTTGGGATTGCTAGATGAATAGTGGTGTTTTTTTTTTTTTTTTTTTTTTTTTTTTGGTGATACTGGAGTTTCTGGAAACCCTTCTACTTCTGGCTCCACTCCCAGACCTATTTTATACTTTTTTTATTTGGAAACAGGGTCTCTTAAGCCAGCAAGGCTGGCTTCGAACCTGCGTGATCCTCCTGTCTCCGCCTCCCAAGCGTGCGCCACCACGCCTGGCTAATAGCGCTTTCCTTATGTAGACTTCTGCTCTTAAGAGTCTGCACAAACAACTGACCAGGGCTGCCGCCTCTGTGTGGACTACATAGTTTGTGTTTCCTCATAGCATGGAGCCCGTTCTCCAAGGGCGTGTGTTCCGGGTAGAAGCCAAGCTGGATTACTTTTTTTTTTTTTTTGCAGGTGTGGGAATGTAACCCAGGGACATTTGACCTCTGTCCTATACCCCCCCCACCCCAGTTTTTATACTTTAATTGAAATAGGGCCTCACTAAGTAGCTGAGGCTGTCTGCGAACCGGGATTCTCCGGTCTCAGCCTCCCGAGTGCTGGGATTACAAGCGTGCGCCACCACGCCCAGCTAGAAACTGGATTACTTTTTATGACCTTGTTAGTCTTGGAGGCACAGAGGCCATGGCTTAGAGTGGGAGAAGTTGAGGCTGACAAAGTCATTTTGCAGATCCCAGGGTTCACGTGGGGCCCTCGGTGCAGTGGCATCGGCACGCATTCCTAGGGCTGGCTGGAAATCCAGTGTCAGGCCGCATCAGACCTGTGAGTCAGAATGGCTTTTCACGAGATTCCTGGGGTGGATCGCAATTCAAAACATTGCTTTAGAACATTCACCAAAAACCGCGCAGCGTATTTGGAGTAAGAGGGACCTTTGAGTCCTGTTGAAATAATAGGGAATATTTTTTTCTGTCCACACTTTACTGTGAACATTTTCAAGCCAACAGAAAAACCGAAAGGATTCTACGGTGAGCAGTCATATAGCTGAGAGCGACAGTTGACGTTTTGCTAAACCTGCTTTCTCACACATCTGGCCAGCCAGGGAATCCACTGATTTTTTTTAGATATCTGAAACTTACTTGGAAATACATTAGTGTCCTTCAAGCAGGCACCTCACCGTGCGTATCATTAGCAAGAGTTGGTTCAGTCCGTGTCTATTTGCAGTTCTTTTTCCTGTAAAGTATAACTTCAGCCGGGTGTAACTTCAGGGTGTGGTGGCGCATGATTGTAATCTCAGGACTTGAGCGGCTCAGGGGTTTGAGGCCAGCTTTAGCAACTTAGAAAGGCCCTCATCAAAATAAATAGAATAGGACTGGGGGTGTAGCTCAGAGGGAGAACTTCACTGGGTTTAATGCTTAATCTCTAGTAACACACACGCACACGCGCGCGCGCGCACACACACACACTAAGAGAAAAAGAAACTTCTATACAGTGGAATTTCTGATTTTAAGTTACCGTTTGATAAGTTTTGATTAAATGAATAGCTGGAACCCAGGTCAGGATACAGTCTTGTATCAGTCTTTGTGGTCAGGTTTCGTCCCCTGCTGGAGGCCAGATCTTGGACTGTCAGTGAAAGCATTGCGAGCTCTATCTTTTCTCCATTCCCTCTTCAGGCGTTTGATCATTCATTCATTCACTCATTCATTCGTTCATCTATCCATTGTCTCAGGACTGAGCTGGGCCAGAAATGGACCAAACTTGACCCCTGCCCTCCAGGAACGATGGGAGAGGGAAGGCAGCAGGCAAATCAACTAATGACACAGGGTGGACGGTGGGGCCGCAGGGGTGGGGGAGCAGTGGTCCCCAGTGAGCGTGGGGCTCAGGGGCCAGCATCCCAGGAGGGAGGGATGCCTGAGCCAAAGGAGTGAGAGGCTTCTGCCCGGCGGCGCGGCAGGCGGGATGGGAGGGTGTTCCACAGAGGAACTGGCCCGTGGAGAGGTCTAGCCATCCCATGGAGCCTGTGCCTGTTTGGGGCCACATAGAATCCTGCTTGGCTCTCTCGGAGGGGGTGGGAGGTGAGTGGATATGGCCAGGAAAGAGCCAAGGAGCCGAGGGTGAGGGGACCCAGGGAGAATCCTGTGTCATGACAGGAACTTGGCATTGCAATCTGGCTATGGTGGGGGCCCAGGAGAGATTTTGACCCAGTGGATCGACACCCTTTCCTCTCTCATTTGTACATGTTTTGGGGGGAGATTCCTCAGGCTGAAAGAAGGAGGGCCCATTAGACACAGGAGGTTGGCACTCAGCCATTGCAGGCACCAGGACAGGTAGAGAGGAGGGCCGAGCCAGGCTGTTGAGCCTGTGCACATTAGAGGGTCAGACACCAAGAAAAAACAGGGCCAGGTTGATGAGAGGGCATGGGAGGAGGCTCTGCCTGCATGCCACGGTAGAGGAGACGCAGGTGCCTGGCTGGTGTCAGGCACAGATCGTGGGTGTTTACCTGGTGCTGGGAAATCTCTTGGACATTTTGGTTGTTCCAACCAGTAGTAACTATAGCAGCTTAGTGCACCGTGTCTCTTAATTTAATCTTCACAGTGCCCCAGCCGGGCAGGGTGATCCGGTGAAGACGCAGAGGGTCTTGGGAGCGAAGTGTCAGGTTCTCACAGGCCCCACCCCTGCAGTTCCGGGTTTGTGTGGGGCCCAGGCCTTCACATTGCAAGTTCCAGGGAGCTGCTCTAAGCTGGCTGGCTGGCTGCTGCACACACCCCTCGCCACGGGCGCGTAAGCTACCGGGCCAGCGAGCTGTGGAAAAGCATGTTTGAACTAAAAGCAGAAACAGAGCCAGACGTCAGGTGGGTGAGGCCCAGAGGATTTCTGAATCAACAGGCCAGAAGGCTGAAGGACCCAGACCAAGTCCCCAGACTACCCTCTGCGAGGTCATTCATGGCCGATTCTCAAAGAGCAGGTGTCTGGGCCTCTTAGACCAAGTTGGGCTTCTGGCCAGCTCACCTGGGGCCAAACATTCCAGCCCGTGTGGATGCTAAAGCATCTTTCTAGGCTTGCGTACATCAGATGCACCCTGGGTAGAAGAGCCGCTGACCCTCTGTCTTAGACGTGCGCAGTTCCTTTAAGGAAGTCCTGGGGCAGTGTCCTTGCGGTGGACTGCTCCTGAATCCTTATCTGTCAGCCTTTTTTTCCTGTCTCCTCCACTATCAACCTTGGCCCGCTTAACAAGTCCAGTTGCCTTTGTTATCAATTGAGGCCTTCTGTATCAGATAGGGGCTTCCGGAAACCAGTTTTTTCAACTCATAAGTTTTCTTTTTTGCCACCTGAGGAGAATGACAGTGCTATATACTCAAACTTCAGATGATCTGAAAATTCACTTTGGGTCCAGAGGCAAAGGATTCATGCTGGGGGAGGGATTAGATGAAGCTTTCCTAGTGTGCACATTAGAAGCTGAGGGACGCCCCTGCAGTAACACACTCTGTTGCATTTTTAGGGTGAGTCTTGTCCCGGGGCGGGGGACTCGGTTTGACTAGCTAGAGTGAGGGTTGTGCTAGAATAGGCTGAATTTTGGGGCCCCACTGGCCGTCTCTTCTAGTTAATGCTAACCTAGTGAGACCCTGTTTCAAACTACAAAATAAAATAGGGCTGGGGGCCGGGCGTGGTGGCGCACACTTGTAATCCCAGCATTTGGGAGGCTGAGATAGGAGGATCACAGTTTGCAGACAGCCTCAGCTACTTAGTGAGGCCCTTTGCAACTCAGTGAGACCCTGTTTCAAAACAAAACAACAACAAAAAATAGGGCTGGGGGTGTAGCTTAGAGGTACCATCCTCAGTACCATTAAAAAAAAATAAAAAATAGCCAGGCGTGGTGGCGCACGCTTGTAATCCCTGCGCTCGGGAGGCAAAGACAGGAGGATCGCGTTGGTTCGGAGCCAGCCTCGCTGGCCTAAGAGACCCTGTTTCCAAATAAAAATAGGTCTGGGAGTGTAGCCCGGAGGTAGAAGGGCTTCCAGGAACCTCAGTATCACCAAAAAATAAAAAATAAATAAAAATAAATAAATAAAATATAGGACTGGGAGTGTCGCTCAGAGGTAGAATGCCCCTTGAGGCTTAGACAGGAGGATCACAGGTTTGAGGCTAGCCTCAGCAACTTAGTGAGATCCCTAGTACCAAAAAACAAAACCAATTACTATTATTAAATGCCACCATCATCATTATTATTACCACCCACCATTCCAGGAGCGATTCTAAGTATGTGGCACATTTTAGCTCTTTTAGTTTTCTCTCTGGGCAACTTGCTTAAGGTCCCACAGCTCTTAGGTGGCAGAGCGGGGACTGAACCCGTCCCTCCCACCAACGCTTCACCTCCGCCGGCCCCGGCTTCCCTCCTCTCGGGAGCTCCTGGTTCTTGGCTGTGTTTTGTTCCTCGATAGCTCTACCTCGAGTCCCATCTTGCTTTGCCTGCTCTCGCGTCCATTAGTGTGGGGCGCTGCGTGAGCGAGAGGCTCACCACCCTCTCCACAAGCCTGTCGCTAGGGCTTGGCCCTCATCCTGGCATAGAAGCAGCCCCTCTCTAAATATTTGCCTAAGAAATAAATGAGTGTTTGCCAGCTGCACCCCACACCTGCCTCCTCCAGCAGTGCTGCAGGTGGGGCGGACCTGCCATTGGTTCCCTGATAACCTGCCCACTGCCCGTGGGTGGGCAGGCCTGCGGCAGGAGGGCCTCCGCGCTTCCAGAAGGAAGCCCAGGCTCACTGAGGTGTTTTCTACTTGGCTGGCTAAGCAAACACCCCACCAATGAGTAATGTTATCAATTTGGATTGGAAAAATTCCAGCTTTGGCACCACCCCAAGGACCTGGCTCGGCCACCTGGCGGTCCCGCAAGGCGTGTTGCGCACGGGATCAACAACTCCCATTTTCTAGATGTGAAAATCAAGGCTTGTGATGGAGGAACTTGCCCAGGACCTTCAGCTGGCAAATAGTAGAGCCAAGATTTGAACCCAGGTCTGTCTGGCTCCCCAGTCTGAACGTACTCAGCTCTAAGTTGTTCTGGAACATAGGTCCGTGGACCAGTAGTGTCCAGCTTGGCTTACTAAGAAGCTACTCACCAAGGCGCCCCACCCAAGAGGTCCTGATTGAGTTGGTCTAGGGTGGGGCCCTGGGCACCTGCCTGTAGCACACTCCCCAGGTGAATGGGGCGGGCAGCTGGAGCTGGGAACCTCCCTGGCCCCCACAGCACAGGGCTGTGCATTTAGGTTTTATGATGGACACATAAACTAGATGGCTTGGTGTGCAGAGTGCTGTGGGCTTTACCTGCATCACCAGCGTAAGTGTTTGAGTGTACATTCTTGGAGGATATGGTTGTTTTTCACATTTCTTTTTTTTTTTTTTTTTTTTGTGTGTGTGTGTGTGTGTGTGTGTGTGTGTGTGTGTGGTATTGGCATTGGAACCAAGGGGCCTTCTATCTCTGGGTTACACTCCCAAACCTATTTTTTATATTTTATTTGGAAACAGGGTCTAGCACTAAGTTGCTGAGAGCCTCACTAAGTAGCTGAGGCTGGCTTCGAACCCGCGTGGTTCTCCTGTCTCAGCCTCCCAAGTACGGGGATTACAAGCGTGCGCCACCACGCCCGGCTTCACGTTTATCTTTAATAGCTTCAAAATTTGAAATAGTTTGGCCCACAAAATGTTGCATAAATAGCAGAGTTCCTCTGTACCCTTCACTCAACTTTATCCAAATATAGTATCTGAAAGATAAGATATATAACTGTCAAACCACCATCTGATCTTAAACTATTCATAATAATTCTGTAAGGTCAACTATCCCAGTAAGCCAGTGTGGTTGCAAAGTAGCTCATTATATCTTTAGACAAAGTTATGTCATTTTTTTTCTTTATTAACTGGGGTTATTAATTTATTTATTTATTTATTTATTTATTTATTTATTTATTTATTTGCATGTGTGTGGTACTAGGGATTAAACCCAGGAACATTCTATCTCTGGGCTGGACCTCCAGCCCTATTTTATTTTTTTTTTATTTTGAAACAGGGCCTCACTGCGTTGTTGATGGTCTCTCTAGGTTGCTGAGACTAACTTTGAAACTGTGATCTTCCTGTCTCAGCTTCCCAAGGAATGGGATTACAGGTGTGCACCACTATGCCCTACTGGGAATTTTTTTTTTTTTTTAATGAAAAACACTTTTCCTCCTCCTGGGTCATTCTGTGGTGTGGGTTCCTTTAGAAAAAATTGGGGGGAATGCTTCTTTCTCTCTCTCTTTCCTGTTTCCCAGAACCATGACCTGGTTTTCCGAGTGTCCTTTCATGAGTAACACCCAGATGTCCTCGTGTTCCGGGCTCATGGAGAGCGCGTGTTTCGGTGGCTTGTACTCATCTCTGTCCCCTCTTTGCCTAGTGGAAGCCGCTTTTGGCTGCTTCTGAGGCCGGTTAACAATTCTAGTCATCACGAGTTTCTCGCTGGAGGGCGTAACGAGATGTTCCGGGCTTATCTCGTATGTTTACTGCCCAGTATGTTTACTGCCCAGTCGCTGTGCCAAGAAGAAAGAATGTGGAAGTTTAACACAGAAACAAAATTTTGATGCCCGGATCCTAGCCTAGCTCAATCTGAATGCGCGCGTGTGCGTGCGAGTCACGCGTCGTGCTTTTCCAAGGCCCGGACGCCGGACTCCCAAGTGGCATCCCTGGCTGAAGGCCTCAGCCCTGCACGGTGACCTCCCCCTCCTGCTTCTCTGTATCAAGGCTTAGGCTTCGGAGTTGAAAGCCGCCCTTTGTAACCCGAGGCTTTGTCCTGGGGTGCCTTCCTTGCCCGCCTCTTGTTGAGCTGAGAAGCCACGTCTTTGTGCCTCTGGAAGGAGATTCTTTGATAGCTGCTTGGAACCTCCCAATGACTCTCACTTCCCAGAAGATGCAGACCCACAGTCCCGTGTGGTTTCCAGTGTAGACCGTGCGTGGCCTCTGGTGTAGACTGCTTAGGTCTGTCTTTGCCCCTGGGGTCTGCCACACTGCCTTCTGCCCACACACTGCTGTGTGCTGCGTCCTGCCTTCCCTCTGTCCTTCGCTTCCCTCTCCTGGCTCTCCAGGTTTCCACTGGGTTGTCTTCCTGGGGACCCTCTGCGACCCTGGACCCTGGTAACCTCCAGGGACCTCGCCCCTGAGCTGGCCTCACCGGTTTCACTGACCTCCCCTGGAGGCACCCATTGAAGTTACCCTTGTTTGTTGTTTGACCAGTTGATTACTGTCTCCTCTCAAGCTTGATTGCTTGAGGCACACGTCCTGTCTCCCCCGCCTTGCAGCTGGGGGGCCTTGGATAGGTCATTTTCCCTCTCTTCCTCCATTTCGTTAGCTGAGGAATGGGGGACAGTCCCACCCACCTCGCGAGATGGTCGTGAAGATGAAACGGGAGAACTTGTGTGCTGAGCTGGTAGAACAGGCCAGCGGGCCTGGCGGTCACATGACCACCGTAGACCGCAAGCTTCCCACAGGCAGGGGTCGCGTCTGTGTTGCGATTCATAGATGTGCTTGGCACCCAGGTGTTCAGGAAATATTTGTTGGGTAGATAAATGAATAGAGTGGAGATAGCAGTAGTGCTGTGTTCATAGCGTTCTGTGGGAACATAATTCCGTAATATAGCTCTCTCTAGAGTGCTCAAAGAATACATGTTCAGTGAATACACGAATAAAGTGGGAAAAATAGTACTACCGGGTGGTAGGGTCGCTGTGGGGACACGAGAAAAGGCGGGTCTGGAGCACTTTTAGAGTGCCCTGCATCTAGTAGGCACTCTGAAAACGCTTGCGGGGTGAATGAGTGAAGTGGGGGTGCTGGTAGCAACTCGGGTTGCCGTAGGGATGACCCAAGGCAGGGCTGCCGCTGGCTGTGCTGTGCTCGTGCTTAGCGGACGCCCTGAGGGCTGTGGTCCCGTCTCCCAGGCTCAGGAGGGAGCCTGCCTGGGCGCAGAGCAGGGGCCACGGTCGGCATCCTTTTGAAGGAGGGGCGCTCAATGGCTGCTACGCTCTGACAGAGGAAAATCTTGACCGTTTGTTTCTCTTCTACCCCCTGTGCTTTTCCTCGGCTAGAATCCTTGCCCGGAGTCCAGCGCCTCGTTCCTTTCCAGGATTACCTTCTGGTGGATCACGGGGTAAGGAGCTCGGGGGCCCCGGCAGTGGTGGGGAACGAATGGGTGGATGAATGGATAAATGAGCCAACGAAGGTGCCGTGGGGCTCGGCAGGAGCGCGTGCTAGCCGGGCGTGGTGGCGCACGCTTGTCATCTCAGTACTTGGGAGGCTAAGACTGGAGGATCGCGGGTTCGAAGCCAGCCTCGGCAACTTGGCAGGGCTCTCAGCAACCTAGGGAGACTCTGTTTCCAAATAAGAAATAAAATCAGGCTGGGAGCGTAATGTAGAGGTAGAATGCCTCTGGGTTCAATCCCTAATGTAAAAAAAAAAAAAAAAAAGTGTTCTAAGTCTCCTGTGACAGGTGTGTGGTCTCAGAGACAACTCTTTCCCAAATGTGATCTGTACACAAACCTGGGTTAACGGCAACGGCTGTGAAAGGTCTGGCCAGGAGCTGCCCTGCTGTGGGCTTACTGTTGGGTTTGGATATTTTTTTTTTTACATGAACTATAATTATAGTCATCTCTTGGTATTGGGGGAATTGGTTCTAGTCCTCAGTCCCCATAGTTACTGCAATCCCCAATGTTTATTTCCCTTATATGGTATGGCATTTAAACCCATAAACATCCTCCTGTACACTGTAAATGGTCTCTCGCCTACTTGTAATACCTAATATGACATTAATGCTGTGTAAGTAGCTATTAGACTATAGTGCCTAAGGAATAATGGCTAGAAAAAATTGCACATGTTCTTTCCTGGAAAATAATTTTTGGGGAACTATGAATTGAACCCAGGCCCGCTCTCTGCCGTTAAACTATAACCCAGCCATTTTTAATTTTATTTTGAGAAAGGTTCTCACTAAGTTGCAAGCCTTCCGCCTCAGCCTCCTGAGTGGCCGGAATTACAGGCTTCTGCTACCACACCTGGCTCGAAGATTTCTGATCCATGCTCGTTGAATATGTACGACCCACAGGTACGGCCGGGCGTGGTGGCCACGCTTGTCATCCCCGCGCTTGGGAAGCGGAGACAGGAGGATCGCGCTGGTTCGGAGTCAGCCGCGCTGGCTTGAGAGACCCTGTTTCCAAATAAAAGTATAAAATAGGTCTGGGAGTGTAGCCCGGAGAAGGGTTTCCAGGAACCCCAGTACCACACACACAAAAAAAAGAACCCACAGGTATGGAGGGCTGACTGCATTATTATTATTGGCATTGCCCCCCCACTAGAAAAATCATACATCACATCATAGAAAACATGGTAATAAAGATGCACATAGAGCAGTAACAAGAAAACACCTGGAGCCATCGCTCAGCATCTGCGCAGGCTTCTTTCTGGCCCTCCTGGTTTTTGGTACCTCATATTCTGCCCAGTGTCAACATGTTCCTGGAAATTGCTGGGATCCGTTCCCCCCTAAGATGCACTGCTCTTGTCTTTGTGAACTTTTGGAGCCATCTTTATTTTTTAACTAAATTTCTCTTTCACTTGGAGGTCCTGCAGGCAGAACCCAGGACCTGGCACAGGCTAGGCAAACGCTCTACCACCGGTCTACAAACCCAGCCCTTTAAAAATATTACTCTGAGCCAGGGTTTCACCAAGTTGCCTAGGCGAGCCTTGAACTTGGGATCCTCTTGCCTTGGCCTTCTGAGTAGCTGAGATGATAGATGTGGACCACCACACCCAGACTGCTAAATATTTTTAATAATAATATTATTTAAAATAATATCTTGAAATATTATTTTAATAATTATTTCCTTTATTAAAGAATATCCCTGGAACACTTGGTGTAATTTGGACATGAATTATAGGCTATTATATCCTAGCTAATACCATTTTTAATTTTGATCACTATATTCTGATCGTATAAAAGCGCATCTTGTTTTCTGGAGGGTACACGCCATAGGGATAAAGGTATATGACCTCGCTTACTGTCAAACAGTTAAAAAAAATCGTGTTGCTGTGTGTATATAGATGGATAGAGACAGAATGATGCCACAAACGTGGCAAAGAACAATTCATGTAATTTTCCTATAAATTTGCAATTACTTCCAAATAAATGAAAATATCAGTTTTTAAATTTTTTATTGAGTGTCTATACACATTGAAAGACCAGTACTGGTTAAGCACACCAGATCTGAAATCTGAAACTTTGTGTGTGTGTGTGTGTGTGCTGGACATCGAACCGGAGGCATCCTACCTCTGAACTGCACCCAGCCCCTTTTAGTGTTGCTCAGTTGCTGGGGCTGGCCTGGAACCTGCAGCCCTCCTGCGTCAGGACCAGGATTACAGGTGTGCAGCCACCACACCCAAGCTCCAAATGTAAAATCTTCTGAGCACCACCGTGATGCTGCAGGTAGCACACACTACACCTGAGCTTACGGGACGCACGGCCGTCAAAACAGGCGCCCGAAAGCCGGAGTCCAAAGCCCCGCGCCGGGAGGCCTATAGGAAGCAAAGGGATTGCATGTTTAGACTGCGGTCCTATCTCTGCATCTCGTGATGTACGTGGACATGTTCAGAATTGGAAAGAATCTCAACACTTCTGGCCACTCCCAAGCATTTCAGATAAAGGATGCTCACACAGCACGTATGAAGCCCAAATAAACGCATCACTCAGACTTAATGATCCCTTTGGTTTTGTCATATAAACCTTTTCTTTTTACTTTAGGGTGTGTGTGTATGTGTGCGCGCGTCCGTGCACGTACACGCACGTATACAAGCATGGGTGCACAGTACTAGGGATTTAACTCTGGGGCATTCTCCCTCCAAGCTATACCCCCAGACCTATTTCATTTTTATTTTTATTTTTATTATTTTTATTTTGAGACAGGGTCTAACTAGATTGATGAGAGTCTCACTACCTGCTGAGGCTGTCCTCGAACCTGCAATCCTCCTGCCTCAGCCTCCCAAGTACTGGAATTGCAGGCATATGCCGCCATGCCTAGCTCAATATAAGCCTTTTCTAATTTAGAACTTGAGAAATAATTAGAGCCAGCCTGATATTTCCTTCCTAAATATTCTCCATGCATCACTATAAAGATAAGGCCATTTTCCTGGATGACCTAACAAGATTAGCCACAATGACTGATAGGCCCCAACGTCTACCCACCCGTCTTTCCCCAGCCCCTGGCTGCCTTGGGCGGCAGGGGCGGTGTCCCCAGAGGGGCTGGCAGCGGCACGGTGTGTGCCGTGAGCCTGTCCAATTCTTCCTTTTATCTGTGCTCATCACACCCCTCTCTGTCTTGACCCCAGAATGATGATCCAGGGCTACCGCCGGCCCCTGGAAGCCAGCGACCTCTGGTCCCTGAACAAGGAAGACACCTCAGAGCAGGTGGTCCCCGTGCTGGTCAAGAACTGGAAGAAGGAGTGCGCCAGGTCCAGGAAGTAAGTGGACTCTCTCAGGCACGCGGGCGGCCAGGCGCTGCCGGATGCCGGCCCCCTCTCCTGCCACCGGCCCGGGTGCGGGTGGGTGGCCACAGCGCGGCCTCGTCCCAGTTCCTCATCCCGGGAATGTTGCTGCCCTTACCAGGCTGCGGTTTGCTCATCTGCTCAGCGGCTTGGAGCCTTACTGGGAGGAAAAGCAATTTGGGTCAAAAAGGAGAGAAAAAGGTCCACGAAGCTGCCGGTTGGTTCCGTGGCCCGGAGCCTTGGCAGGCGTGTGGCCGCGGCTTGTGCCGCTCTCCCCCGTCCACTGGCTGCCTCTCTCTGAGCATCTGGCGTCCTGAATGATCCTGCTGTTTGGAGTGTTTTTGTTGGGCCTGTCACTGGGAAGTGGGTGGGTGGCGCCTGGCGCTCTGCCTCTGGCCAGGCCCTTGGTGGATTCCTTCTGCAGCCGCCACGGACTACTGCTTTGGTGCCGAGCACCGGTGGCCCCGCGCTGGGACGGCAGCCCACTGTGTTCTGTATGAGAGACAGGATGTTGAGGAGTGCCTTGAAGAGAAATTGCCTAGCCCCAGGATGAGGGGGAGATTAAAATGAGGAAGTGTGGGTGAGAGTGGCAGGGGGATTTATTTTAGGGACAGTGGTCAGGGATGGCCTTGTGGACAGGGTGACATTTGAGAAGAGACCCCCATCAAAGGAGGGAGTGAGCCATGGGCACACTGGAGGAAGGGCTTCCAGTTAGAGGGAGCGGCCCCTGCACCCTCCGGCAGCCTGGTGGCCAGGTGGCCTGCGTGGAGTGAGCGAGGAGGGGGAGGCGGTGTGCGCAGGAGGCTCCAAGATTGGGCCGCAGAATTGGGGTGTGGTGAGAAAAGAGGCGGGTTCCAGACGGGGCGGGGACGTGACCTGCGTTTGCTTTTATGATAGCTGCTCAGTTTTCTCTAGCGATGGTAAATCCTGGGGACGAGAGTAGAGGTGAGGACCAGGTTGGGGCCCTTTGCTTCCCCATTCCAGAGGGTTTTCCAGGAAGTCAGCGAGATAACGTGTCCTCGGATACGCCCTGCGCTGGTCCTGGATAAACCCTGGGCAGGTTTCAGTTGCACAAGTTGTTTCTTCACCTGGGCACAGCCCTGGGCTGGACACTTCCGTCTCGTTAGGTAGAGCCGGGGCTCGGAAGCCGTGGTGCCAGGGTTGAGCTCTGCTAGCACCTGGGCCGTCAAGGATGCCCAGCCTGGGGAGAGGTCCACGGCCGTCATTCTCAGAAGTGTGAACAAGACCTAACACCCGTCACCCCTCGGGACGCACAGGGGTGGGTTCGATGCATCCTCGTGGGCTGGAATTTCTTGGTGTGATCCCTCACACCGAGTCTCTCTAGTTAGCAGGGAAAGGGTGCAGCCTGGGTGGGCTCTAGGCTGTGGCGGTCCAGGTCTCTGAGAAAGAGGGAGGGCGTTGTGGGCAAAGGGGTCTGCCACGGCTTCTCGGCTCCTCTCAAAAGCCTGCTCTGAGCTGCCTTCCTGCCCCTGCCCTGCGTTTTAAAATCCAATACCACATTGGTGGTGTTGAATGGCCTTGCTTTCTGTTGGACCTCTGGCCACTTTTAGCTTGAGGCCATTTTGGATTATTCCTGCTGGCTGAGTGGAAAGCAGTTTGGCAGCTCTAGAAAAAGAGTTTGGCATTTTTTAAAAAATAAGTTAAGCATAGTTATTATACTGCCAGCTGTCCTTTCCCAAGAGAACTGGAAACTTATGTTGCTAAAAGCCACGTATGGACTTGCAGCGGCTTTGTTTGTGGTAGCCCAAATTGGAAGCGACTCAGAATGTCTTTAATGAGTGAATAGACGTGGAGACCAGGGATCCTCCAGACAGTGGGGCCCTTTTAATCCCCTGGGGTTAAAGACACTGGTGCATACAGCAACACGATGGATCACACAGTGGTTATGCTACGTGAAGGAAATCAAACGGAAAGCACAATTCTCTCTCCGTGTCCGTGGGGGATTGTTCCAGTATCCCCCTTAGTCTCCCAGATCTGCAAAAATATAAATAACCTACCAATGTATCTAATTAAAATAGCTAATGATGCTCTCTCTAGACATGAAGTGAAAACCAAAAGGAATCGATAATAAAGCGACAGGGTTTTCAGGGTATAAACGTCCCTAGAGACCCACCCAGCCCCTCTGTGTTGTCCAGGAGACCGCGTTGTCTGAGGGTGGACAGAAGCATCATTGACTTAGTCATGAGGTTTTGCAAAGCGGTGACCAGTACTTGACAAAGTCCTGAGCAAAATACAGTCATTTCTTGATTTGCACTGTCATTGTAGTGCTAAAATAAACAAGATAAAATAAAAATGGACTCTAGTAATTTCTCCAGTTTATCTGCAGTTTTATTCTCTCTGGTTTTAGCTACCTCTGGTCAACCATGATCTGAAAATATTAACTCTACATTTTCAGAAAGAAACAACACACGAGTTTAAAATCGTTCACCATTCTTGCATCTTCCTACTCCATCCCCCTGGAGTTGAGCCATCCCTTCGTCCAGTGTATCCGCCCTGTATACACTACCCGCCTGTCGGTCACTTTGTAGCGGCCTTGATTAACAGTGCTCATGTTCGCAGATCCGTAGGTAGGAGCCTAATACCACATCACAGCGCCCTCGATGACCTCACTGCATCTCGTCACGTAGGCCCCGTGTCATTTCACATCGCCTCAAGAAGGCGACTTCCAAACAGGAAGATATTGTGAGAAGAGAGACCACATTCACGAATATTTTTTTTTTTTGGTAGTTTGCTATCATACTTACTCTATTTTGTTATTAGTTATTGCTCATCTTTTACTGTGCCCAGTGTATAGGTTCAACTTTCTTATAAGTAGTGTGCATACAGGAAAAAGCAGTATAGTCTGGCACTGTCAGTAGTTTCGGGCATCCACTGCAGCCGTGGGGATGCATTCCTCACAGGTGAGGGGGCCTGCGATCTACTGATGTGCAAAAATACACGCTCTGTAAGATTTACGGCTGAAAATGGAGGTAGAGTCTAGACTTGGGTTGTCTTGGCAGGCTTTGTTCCTGCCCCAGTGCTGGATAGGATATTCATCTTTGCTTAGGGCTGCCCGGCACAGGACGGGACAGAAAGCTCTGGATCTCCCTGGCCTTAGTCATGTCCATCACCAAAGAACTTAAATTTGTAAAACAAGGCCTCTTGAAAAACAAAAGGCATATATGTGTGCAGGCATGCACGCACGTGCGTACACACACGATAAAGAACTCCAAGCCATTTGCACTTGCTGCACAATTTAAGCCCAGCCAGGGCCCACGTTCCCTAGAGGGTCTTCTGTGGGGGCATCTGAGGAAGTTGCAGCGTCTTTCCAGAATCTTCTTGCCAGTGGTTGGTAGAGTGAAAATGTACACTTAGTTTATTAAAAATTCATTTGCTGTGATTGGAGATCAAATCTTCCCTTCTGTGAGATACAGCATTATGGGGGTAAAGGTCAGGCTTAGAATGCAGTGAGAAAATTAGAATTTTATAAAGCTGAGACCTTTTTTTTTTTTTTTTGCCTTTGCAAAAATGTTAATTCCTTCCTTCCTTCCTTCCTCTTTCCTCCTCTATTGTGGTTCTAGGGATTGAACCTAAGGGCATTCTACCTCTGAGCTACCCCCCCCCCAGCCCCTTTTATTTTATTTTATTTTGAAACAGGGTCTCACTAGGTTGTTGAGAGTCTTTCCTGGTTGCTGGGGCTGGCCTCAAACTTGTGACCTTGCTGTCTCAGTCTTCCAAGCACTGGGATCACAGGTGCGCGCCACCACGCCCAGCGACGACTGTATTTTTCAAATGACAAAGTCACCAGGAGCAGCTCTTGTAGCTTTCTGGCTAAAGCCTGTCAAAGAGCCTGTCAAAGAGCAGTTAGCGGTCTCATGTGTCTCTGTGTTGGATTCTCAAAGGAAGGGCAGCACTTGCGCCCATAAAATAGAATAAGCTTCCCCAAGACACCAGCAGTCGAGGTTGGTTTTGATAAACAGAAAAGAGCCCAAGAAAGCAGAAACAACCCCCCTAAAAAGTGGATTTGTCCTTCCAGAGTGACTTCCCTTGTAAGGTGGGGAGGGAGACAGAATAGAGACAGACGGGCTGGGTAGCCTGGGGTTCCTCCGGGCCTCCTCTCCTGTGTATAACCTGACTTCTCGGGTCACGTGGGCGGCGCGGCATCAGCGTGGTGATGGCAACGTTAGCGTGGTCGCCCCGTGTTGATTTCAGCCTGGCCCGTGCAGGCTTAGTCCAGAACACCGGCCTCCCGTCATTTTTATTTAACAAGCCACTTCTGCCCACCTTGCACCCTAACCCCGCTTGGGCTGCCCCAAGTATCTCACGCTCTTGGGGGGACTGCCTCACCGCCCTTCAAAGCAACTTCACCTGGGAATTACTCACTCTGTTCCCTCCCCAGTGGGTCCTGCCCCCTCATCCTTCAGGTTTCCGCCTCTATGCCACCTCCTCCGGGCAGCCCCCGTGGTGGCACCTGCCACGCAGCCGTGAGGCCAGCTTTGCTGAGCTCTTGGCCTCCCATGCCTCCTCGGCCGTGGCATCACCTCAGGGCCTGGCTGAGCAGCGTCTAGTGAGCCCTGAAGCCAGGGAAGCCAGCAGGGCGCTCCTCCTCCCCGTCCTCGGCTTCCACCCCTCCATCCTCCAGCCCAGGCCATTTCTCCTTACTCAGACCTTCCTCTCCGTGCCCAGCTCCCCGGCCTCCCGTTTATGGGGTCCTTCCCCCCTGGGCACTTGCCGTCCTCCACCGCAGCTGGCCTTTCTCCTCTCTGCCCGGTGGAGACCTGCCGGGGTCCAGCCCTAGCAAGAGTCGAGGTTCGTGTGTCGATGAGAGAAGAGGTGTCACAAGAGACCAGGTTCAAACTTCTCCGCTTTATTCAGGATTTGTTACAATTTTTATTTTCTTTTTTGGCAGAAAGGCAAAGGCATAGCCATGCAAGCAGGAACTCCAAGGACAGGAAAAGTTTTATTTTTTATATAGAGTTCAGGGCAAGGGTGCCAGGCATTTAAACAATCATAGTGTGCTTTGTCTCACTTCACGAGGCTGACTCAAACTTAATCTTATACATTGGCCCAAACTAGGGTCAGTGTGAACTTAATCTTTGGCCCAAACTTTATCCTTGGTAAAAAAAAAATCTTTGCTGCCTGAGTCTCTCACAAGCCGCTGCCCATCAGTTTTAGTTATAATGCTTCTACATAAAATTCCAATTATACATATTGATCCAAATAATCCTAAAATAATTTTTTTTTGAAGAAAGGAATGCTAGACATACTTCATGGGGGATCTACGCCGTTGCGGATCCCCTGATCGAGCTTTCTCAAGATATGCATTAGATGCTGTAATAGAGACCTGCGTCCCAGCCGCAGGGTCTAGCCCAGGCTCGGGCAGTGCAGGGCCTGGGCCCCATTCAGGAAGGCTGCCAGCCTCTCCCTCCCTCCTGGCCAAGTAGGTCCCTGCAGGCGGAGCTGAGCCAGCCATGGTGGTGCACACTTGTAATCCAGTACTTGGGAGGCTGAGGCAGGAGGACCACAGGTTCAAGGCCAGCCTCAGCAACTTAGCAAGGCCCTCTGCAACTTAGTGAGACTCTGTTTCAAAATAAGATAGGGCTGAGGGTATAATTTGGAGATAGAATGCCCCTGGGTTCAATCCCCAATACCAAAAATAAATAAATAAATAAATAAAAACAAAACCAAAAACCCCAAAAGTGCTTTTGTATCTGGTTTCTTTCCCTGGGTGGATCCACGCTTTCACCTGTATCAGTGGCCCGCCCCTTTTTCTGGCTGAGTATTATTCCATTGTGCAAATGTCACATTTTGTTTATCCATAAGTTCATCAGGTGATAGGCGTTTGGGCTGTCTCTGTCCTTTAGGCCTATTATGAATATTTCTGCTCTAAACATCCACTTAGAGTCTTAGGTGGACATGTATCTGAATTGCTGGGTCACGGGGCATTTTTGTGCTTAGTTTTATAAGGAATGACCTGGCTGTCTCCCCAGTGACAATGCCCTTTTATTCTCCCCCCAGCAGCGTGCCGGGTTCTGAATTCTTCATGTCATTACAAACGCTCTTTGTTATTTGACTTCTGGGTCCTGGCCGTCCTAGTAGATATCAAGTAGATATCTGGTTTGTGGTTTTGATTTGCACCCACCTAATGACTACAGAGTCGAGTGACATTTCACGTGCATTGTGGCCAGTGGGCACTTCCTTTGGAGAATTCTATTCAGACCCTTTGCCTCTTTTTCAACTTGGTGTGCCTGCTGTCTTCCTCTCTCTCTCTCCTCTCTCTTCTCTCTCTCTCTCTCTCTCTCTCTCTCTCTCTCTCTCTCTCTCTCTCTTCTCTCTCTCTCTCTCTCTCTCTCTCTCTCTCTCTCTCTCTCTCTTTTGGTACTATGGATTGAGCCCAGCAGCATTCTACCTCTGAGCTATACCCTCAGCCCTATTTTATTCTTTATTTTGAAACAGGATCGCACTAAGTTGCTTGAGGACCTGGCTAAGTTGCTGAGGCTGGCCATGAACCCACGATCCTCCTGTCTCAGCCTCCCAAGCACTGGCAATACAGCTGTGTGTTACCACGCCCAGCTGGGTTGTGCTTTTTTTATCCAGTGATAGGAGTGCTGTTTGCTCTAGATAAGATCCCTTACCAGATTTTCTATTTGCAGATAATTTCTCCCATTCCTCGGCTGTCCTTTCACTTTTCTCCGTAGTGTCTTTTGAAATACAAAAGTGTTTCATTTTGATAAAGTTCAAACGATCAGGTGTGTGTGTGTGCGCACGCGCGTGCATGCACTTTTGGTATCATATCTAAGACTCTATTGCCAAGTCCAAAGTCACAGATTTACGCGTGTGTTTCCTTCCGAGGAGTTTATAGTTTTTGTGTGCATTTAGATCTCATCCACTCTGACTTTGTTTGTGGTGTCAGGTCTGGGTCCAGCTTCATTCCTTGCACGTGGCAATCCGGTTCTCAGCACCATATTTTGGGAAAAGATGCCCTGTTCCCAGTGAGTGATTTTGACATACTTGCCAACGAGCGGCCTATTTTGTTTCTGGACCTGTAATATTAGTGCATTGATCTACACGTGCGGGCCCTTCACGGGCAGCACCTGGCTGGGATTTCACACTACCCTCTGGGGCAGGTCCTGCTTCTGTCTCCATTTTACAGATGAAGAACCTGGGGCCTGGAGAAGCCTGGGGACGTGCTTGAAGCCCCACAGCGGGCAGATGGCTAAGCCAGGATCTGACCCCGTGGCTCATGGCCACGGTGCCACGCTGCCCCTCTGCGGTAACCCAGCTGCCTTCCCCGAGGTGCCTGGGCCGTGTCGCTCCCACACCCACCTTGCCCTCTTGTGTTGCAGGCAGCCCGCAAAGGTCACGTACTCCTCCTCCACCAAGGACACTGCCAAGCCCAAGGGGGGCTCCAAGGTGGACGTGAACGAGGAGGCGGAGGCTTTGATAGTCAAGTCTCCCCAGAAGGAGCGGAACCCCTCGCTGTTCAGGGTGTTGTACAAGACCTTCGGGCCCTACTTTCTCATGAGCTTCTTCTTCAAGGCCCTCCACGACCTGATGATGTTTGCCGGCCCTGAGATTCTGAAGTGAGACTTCTTCCTCCCCGGGGGCTCCTGGCCTCCCCAGCTTGACCTTTGGCTCGTCTTGGCCCTGGGGGCTGCACAGCATGCCGGGAGGGGGTGGGGGGGTACAGCCAGTGTGTCTGTCTTTCCCACTTTGTTCTTGGCTTTGCTGCCTTACCACCCAAGTCAAGGCCACTGTGGTTGTAAGAAACAGAACCCCCCTGAATTGAAGCCAGGTGTGGTGGCACATGCCTGTAGTCCCAGTCCTTGAGAGGCTGAGACAGGAGGATCACTGGTTCAAGGCCAGCCTCAACAACTTAGACCTTGTTTCAAAATAGTAATTAAAAAAAGGGGGTTGGGGGTGTAGCTCAGAAGTAGAAGACTCTTGTATTTAATCCCCAGTCCCACCCCCATGCACAAAAAGAAAATAGAAAGAAAATAAGCCCATTGAATCCAGAATGGGGAAGATATGGGATTGTTTCAGGAAGCTAAGGGCTAGAAAGTGAGCCGAGCTCATGAAAAACTAGAATCTGAAACCAGGACACCAGAAAGGTGGCTTCCTTCTTCTGTCTCTGTGGGGCCTCATGTTCATCTTCCGTCCCTGCGCCCCTCTGGCCCTTGGGGACTTGCTGGGGGTGAGACAGGGCAGTCGGTGTGAGAATCAAGGCAGAGGCCCCCGTGGTGGGCAGTCGGGTGCGCTCGGGCTCCTGCGGGCACTGTGGGGTTGAAGCCCGCGCGCAGGTCACCTGACTGGCGGGATGTCGCCATGACAACACGCAGGTGCCACTCAGGTCCTCCGGCCCCTCCCTCCGCCTTTGCAGGTTGCTCATCAAGTTCGTGAACGACACCCAGGCCCCCACCTGGCAGGGCTACTTTTACACGGCGCTGCTGTTCGTGACCGCCTGCCTGCAGACGCTGGTGCTGCACCAGTACTTCCACATCTGCTTCGTCAGCGGCATGCGGGTCAAGACCGCTGTCATCGGGGCCGTCTACCGCAAGGTAGGCAGGAGGAGGCGGCTGCGGCCCCCCCCCCCACCTCGCTTCCGGAGCAGGAGAGCGAGGGGCTGCAGCGATGGGCGGCGAGGGTGTCCGCCGACCTCAGGCATCATCCCTCAGCAGCGCTGGGCTCGAGGGTCAGCGTGGGGCCCTCAGGTGCTTGGGTGCATTCATGGTCCTCGATGTGGGGAAACCCCGGTCCAGGTCCTTGCTCCATTCGTGTTCTGCGCTGTGCCCTGATCTTACCCTTAGCTTGAGTTGAGCAAGCGGTACATTCCCTGCACGATAGAGTGTCCGGCCACCCTGTATATACATCCAGTTTTTTAAAAGTATGTTTATTAGCCAGGTGTGGTGGCACACGCCTATATCCTAGTACTTGGGAGGATGAGACAGGAGGATTGCAGGTTTGAGGCCAGCCTTAGAAACCTAGTGAGGCCCTCAGCAACTTAGCAAGATCCTCTTTCAAAATAAAACAATTTAAAAAGTGCTTGGTAGTAGAATATCCTTAAGTTAAATCCCTAGTACCAAAAAAAAAAAATTTTTTTTTAAGCCGGGCATGGTGGCACACGCTTGTAATCCCTGCGCTTGGGAGGCAGAGACAGGAGGATTGTGCAGGTTTGAAGCCAGCCGCGCGTGCTGGCTTAGGAGACCGTTTAAAAAAAAAAAATATCCCCTACAGGGATGTTTGCCAACACCCGGGAGACATTTTCCACGGTCTCACTGGAGTTGGAGCATCTTGTGAGCAGAGGCTGGGATGTTGCTAAACACCCTCCCCTGTGCAGGACGGTCACGCAGATGACCAGCCCCCATGTCAGGCATGCCCCAGTTGAATCCTTGGTCTAGACCTTTTATGGGATATGAGAGCAGCCACGTGAAAGGTGTGCAGAACCCCGCTTTAGAGGGCATCTGAGACCTTTTCCACGTAGAGGGGGGCGGTGGGCAGTGTGGACGACAGACTCTGCCTTCCGTGGTAACAGAGAGAATCTCTCTGTGGCGGCTCCCCGGGGGCGGGTCCCAGGCTCCTCACTACCACGCTCACCCCTCTCCCTCCTTCGCCCGCAGGCCCTGGTGATCACCAATTCGGCCAGGAAGTCCTCCACGGTTGGGGAGATCGTCAACCTCATGTCTGTGGACGCCCAGAGGTTCATGGACCTGGCCACGTACATTAACATGATCTGGTCAGCCCCTCTGCAAGTCATCCTTGCCCTCTACCTCCTGTGGCTGGTGTGTGTGACGTCATTCGCCCTTGTGTGTGGGGAGGGACTCCCCGTGCGGGCAGGGGCCGAGGGCCCAGCGTTGATAGGAGCGCCTGCAGCTCCCTGGCTAGGATTTCTTGCTGCTGTTTACATTTTATTTTCTGACCTGTTAACAAGTTCCTGGGTGTTTTATTTCATCTTGGAGTTGTTGGGATTTGTGTTTTCTTTGGTGGCCTGGTCTTTATCCCCATTTGTCTTTTCATTTTTCTGTGGTACTGGGGATTGAACCCAGGGGCGCTCGACCTCCGAGCGACACTCCAATCCCTCCTTTATTCTTTGATTTGAAACAGGGCCTCCCTGGGTTGCGGAGAGTCTCTGCTAGGTTGCTGAGGCTGGCTGTGAGCCTGCGATCCTCCTGTCTTGGCCTCGGAAATACTGGGATTACAGGTGTGCACCACCACACCTAACCCGTGTTTTCCTTTACCTGACAGCGTAATTAATAACCCTACAACATACACATCATCTTTCTCCCACAGTAGCTTCTCAAATGCCAGCCAGACTGGCTCATTTGCCTCTGATTATGTTGGCCGAGATGTTCTCAGTTGCAAAGGATAGGAATCTCTCCTACCCTAAGCAAATAAAGGGCATTTGGGGTCTACTCATGCTTGGAAAGTCCAGGGGTCTGACTTCAGGCATGGATGGATGTAGGAGACTCAGCATTGCTTTAAGGACTCAGTTTCTCTCATTCTTTTGCTATTTCTTGGTCCCGTCTCCTCCTGAGTTGGCTTCATTCCCAGTGGGATTTTCCCAAGTGACTTCCTTAGCTCGGGCTTACATCATCTGTACAGAGAACTGGGCCAGAGGAGACCGAGTTCCTCTGCCACAATCAGAGTTCCAGGGGCAACTCTGATTGGCCTACCACAGCTCTGGTCCCATCCCTGAACCAATCACTGTGGCCCAGGAGGGAAAGGTCTCAGATTGGCCAGATGAGTCACATGTTTGCTCACCAGATGTGATGGACAGTCTTCCCACAAGGGATGGACAGTTCCCATGGTGGAAAGATATTGAGCAAAGAGCCTCATAGCACAGCACAAGCTTTGCTTGTTCCTTCATACCTCCTGGGGCTTTGCAGATGCCTTCCCTGCCACCACCTGAGCTCAGACTCACGCTCGTCCTTCAAGGCTGTGACTGATTTCACTTCCTCTGATTTCCAACCCTCTCCATTAGATAGACTCCTTCCTTTTATGAATCCCAGTAACTTTACTACAGGAACTCATCTGGTTTTACACATGTGCCTAGCGTAGCACTGCCTTCCTCACCAAGCAGCCTGCTGGTGACTTTGGCCATTCAGCCTCTGCTTTGTGTCTCCTGTGGGTGTCCCCTCAGCCCGGCTGGGCACAGCAGGAACCCAACAAGTCATCTGTTGATTTGACTGTAGTTAAAAATATTTTTCTTCTTGTTCTTAGATATAGAGAGCAGAAGTGAGTAAAGTGTTTCTAATAGTGAAACTATTATTATTATTTTAAATTTTAGTGCCAGGGATTGAAGCCAGGGCTTTGCACATGCTAGATGAAGTGTTCTACCACTGAGCTACCTCCTCAGCCCTAAACACCAGGATTAATTATTTTGAATAAACACCTTTTCTGGCATCTAGTTTCCTAGGAAGTGCTTCCCATAGGTAAAGGTATTTGTGGATTCTTTCTTTGAGAATTTCCTGCGAGATTAGTATATGAACCATTAAGAAAATTGCTCACCGTAACATCTCGTGGTAGATGAGGGTTGCCCAGCCTCAGCCCTACTGATGTTTGGGGCTGGATGACTCTGTATGGTGGGACGTCCCAGGCACCGTTAGATGTCTAGTAGTGTTCCTGACCTCCCCTCGCTAATGCCATTTGACCCCTACAACATTTGTGACAACCAAAAATGCTTCTAGACGTGGTCAGATGTTTCTTGGGAGCAAGTTGTCCCTGGCTGGCCACCCATAGGGTTTCTCTATTCCATCGTCAAAAACACAGGGCAGGATAGCAATGGCAAGGCAGGCCGCCTGTGCTCATTTCTAGCTCTGTGACCTCGGGCGTGATTCTCAGCATCCTCGTTTTCCTCTGTGAATGGATGGTGATGGTGGCGCCTCTCATCCCAGGGCGATTGAGACAATAGATTATCAGCGCAGCCACCCTTCCTTGAACCGTACCTGGTATGTAGACGTGTACAGGAGAGTCCAGGTACTGTTATTTGCTATCAGAGTGTATTCTTAGCGCTTTGGTTGGAAGAAATCGCCTTCATCTTCCAAGGCAGAGTGGTTTTTCACTGGCCCAGATGTGCCATGAAGCTAGGAAGACCAACCCCGGCATACTGGCTGGACGTGGAGGTGTTTACCTGCAATTCTAGTACCTCAGAGACTGAGACTGGAGGATCACAGACTGAAGGCCATCCTTAGCAAGGTTAGCGAGGCCCTCAGCAGTGTAACAAGATCCTGTCTCAAAATAAAAATAAAATCGGGCTGGGGTGTAGCTCAGAGGTAGAAGGCCCTTGGGTTCACTTCCCAGTACCAAACAAATCAACCAACCAACCAACACCCACACTGTCCTACAGTCCCAGGTGTGCATTTCTACAATAGAAATGCACGCTGGGCTGACTTCTCAAGCTGTCTCTTTATTTGCATAACTTAGAAGGCAAGTCAAAAGATGTAGACCAGCCGGGCGTGGTGGCGCACGCTTGTAATCCCCGTGCTTGGAAGGCGGAGACAGGAGGATTGATTGCGCAGGTTCGAAGCCAGCCGCGTGTGCTGGCTTAGGAGACCCTGTTTCCAAATGTAAAAGTAGGTCTGGGAGTATATAGCCCAGAGGTAGAAGGGCTTCCAGGAACCCCAGTACCACCAAAAAAAAAAAAAAAAAAAAAGATGTAGACCCATATTTGTTATTAGCTGTTGACCATTTAACTTTTCGGAGACAGTTTCTTTATCTGCAAATGGGATAAGAGAACCCATCTAAGCCGCTCACCTACACAACCCCAGATCAAAAGGCAGTGGACCCTGAACATGTTCTTAACCCATCTAGTAGTGGCAAAACCTAACCTGAATGGATGAAATGTTTGTAATCTTGGTTATCCCACTCAGTGCAAATATTCTTGTTTTGCTCCTGAAAAATTCATGCATTTGATTTGGGGCTCTCTGTCAGGCTGTTTGGGGGGGGGTCACAACATATATGATATATGTACCTGTGTTAGGGTCCCCAGAGTCACACTGGGTCCCACGGTTCAGCATATTCAGACCCATGACAGTACTTTATGACAGCTCAGTCAGCACAGGGTAAAGGTGCAAAGTCCAGGAGCCCTCTCCCAAAGGAGTCACACAGGCAGTACTTCATTCCCTGGCCACAAGCTAGTGTTGTTCATCCCAGGAGACAGGTGTGAGGTGTCTCCTCCCCTCCCCAGGGAAGCACAATAGTGACTCAGCACCCAGGGTTTGATTGGGAACCGGTCACCTTGTACCTCTGTCTGGTACCTACCGAGATTCCACCCTCCCAGAAGGAGAGTTCAGCTAAGCTGTGTTGTAGGTGCAGTGAGCCCTTCTTACCAGCGGTGGAGTGGTGGGAACCTCCTGACATCCAAGCTCCCCACCAGCCGCCAGCCAATCACCTGCAGCCCTCCATGAGACGCACTCCAGGCCAGCTGCGTTTACTGCCCAATACTGTACCGCCCTTTTACAGTTCTGCTGTGCTGGTTAGCTGACCTCACCTGGCCCCAAGGGCCTTGGGTGAGGGATTGTGGACCTGCCTAATGTTCATTCCCTCTCCTCTCCTCTCCTCTCCTCTCCTCTTCTCTCTCCCTCCCTCTCTCCCCCCTCCCTCTTTCTCTCTCTCTCTCTTCCCCTCCTCTTTCTTTCTTCTACTGAAGATTGAACCCAGAGGGATTCTACCTTTCAGTTACATCCCCAGCCCTTTTGAAACAGGTCTTGCTAAGTTGCCGAGCTTCTCTTAGTTGCCGAGGCAGGTGATAAACTGCCCTCCTCCTGTCTCAGCCTCCTAAGTACTGGGATTACAGTCACGGCCACCGTGTCTGGCTGGACCTGAATACTCTTTAAGGGGTCAGGAGGAACCCAGGGCTGCAAACTCAGAACACCCCATCACGGGGAGAAAGAATACAGTGGCCCCAAATTCGCTCGGCAGAGTCTCCCTGGGATGGGCAGCCATGTGGGGTGTTAAGGGCCTGGTTCTCTCCAGAGTGTAGAATGACTGGATGTCTCCTCTTGCTCCTTAGAACCTGGGCCCTTCTGTCCTGGCCGGAGTGGCGGTGATGGTCTTTATGGTGCCCTTCAATGCTGTGATGGCCATGAAGACCAAGACCTACCAGGTAGGGCTTCTGTCTCCGCGGACTGGCAAGACCTTGGGCGTTAGCCATGTTCCCCCTGCCCCTGTTCCCCCTTCGGAGCCTTCTCGGCCTGTTGGAACCACCCGGGGATTCTTAACCAAGGCTGGTGTCCAGGCCCACCCTGCAGTCCCGCATCACCGCGGCCTGGGCGCCAGGATTCCTTAAAGCTTCATGCATGGCACCGTGGACAGCTCGGGAGAAATCGCAAGATGGCCAAGAAGGCCGGCGAAGCCACAGGCTGCAGCCTCCAGGAGAGGCCTGCTCCTACGGGCTTGTGCATTTTTTTATATTTGTGTGTTTTAAAGAGTTGCGTAGAAATTACCCTCTACTTTTGTTCCCCCTACTGAGTTCTTACCTATACCATGCAGTGTTAAGTTTTATTTTTAGAGATACTTTGTATTTTCTAAGCTTTAAAATAAGTGATAATAGAATGAATTCTTTCTCATTATAAAAACAGAAGTTCAAATAATACAGATCTGTACAGATTGTAAAGGGCTGGTTTCCCTCTTCCTAACCCTCTCAGCCGCTGTGAGCACATTGGTGGCAGACCTTCTGGCACTTTCTGTGTATTTATACAAAGGCCTGAGTAATTCTATGGTGAGGGCTGGTGGGGAACTATTTACCTTTGTCATGTTATTTTTACCCAAATGGACCTCATGGCAGGAGGATTTTTTCTTTCTTTCTTTCTTTTTTTTTTATGGCGGTACTTGGGGTTGAATTTCAGAGGTATTCTACCTCCAAGCTCCACTCCTAGCCCTATTTTATTTTTTATTTGGAAACAGGGTCTCGCTAGGTTACTGAGAGCCTCTCTAAGTTGCTGAGGCTGGCTTCAAACCTTCGATCCGCCTGTCTCAGCCTCCCAAATACGGGGATTACAGGCATGTGCCTGTAGTCATAGAGCCAGGACTTTTCTGTGTCTTGCTGAACGATCTGGGCTTGCTTTCTTGAACTGGTGACGCATGTCCGCATAGAGTAGGGGTGTATGTCTCTGCTCCCTGTTAGTGGCTGTGCAGGAGGTGCTTGTGGGATTTCAGACCAGAGCACTTGGCCACTCTGATCGGCCACCGAGCTGACTTCCAGGACGTGGCCTGGTGGGGTGAGAGCACGCTGAGGGTGCAGAGACAGGTGCGGTGGGCGAGGCAGCAGATTCACAGCCCCGGCCCTATCGTTCTCTTGATGTGTAGACTTCCCCGAGCAGCTCACCCCAGAAATAGCTGCCCTCACTGCCATCCAGGTCACGTTGCTTAAGGTCCTCCAGCTGTGACGTGGGGGTGACCGTAGCCCCGACTACTACTGTCCTTGTGAGCATGGGATTTCTGAGTGCTGTGATATGCTTAGGAAAACGCCTGGCCAGGGTGAGGATGTTCCTCCAGGGCAGAGTGCTTGCCTATCATGCACAGGTCCCTGGTTCCATCCCCAGCACAAGAAAAAGAAAAGAAAACAGCCTGGAAGGTAGGAAATGCCAGATAGTGCTTCACAACTGTATGGCCTGGGCGCCCGCTGGGCAGAACCAGCGGCAGCTGGCACAGAGACATTTCAGTAATTTTTATTTTGTATTTTTTTATTTTTTGCAGTACTGGGGATGGGACCCAGGGGCATTCTACCTCTGAGCTACACCCCCAGCCCTATTTTTTATTTATTGGTATTAATTTATTTATATATTTTTTGGTGGTTCTGGGGTTCCTGGAAGTCCTTCTACCTCCGGGCTACACTCCCAGACCTATTTTTATACATTTTTTAAATTTGGAAACATGGTCTCTTAAGCCAGCGAGGCTGGCTTTGAACCTGCTCGATCCGATCCTCCTGTCTCCACCTCCCAAGCGCAGGGATTACAAGCGTTCGCCACCACCCCCGGCTTATTTTTTATTTGAAACTGGGTCTCACTAAGTAGCTGAAGCTGGCCGTGAACCGTGTTCCTCCTGTCTCAGCCTCCCAAATGCTGGGATTACAAGCGTGCACCACCACGCCTGGCCTCGATGTTTCAGTATTTTACCAGCCATGTATTGGCGGAAAATAAGAGAATGGAGAAGAGAGTAACTCTGCGTCTGTGCTGGGCTCAGCAGAGATGTAGGCCCCGGGTCCCTTCTCTGGGCGCCTGAGGATTTCGATGCCTCTATTTCTCGGGTCTTCACTGAATGGGTTGCCCTGGTGTCTGAGCTCACATGGGTGGAAGGAGCGTCTTCTTCCTGGATGGAGGGGTATCCCAACGCCGGCTCAGGGCCAGGGGCAGGGTGCGCAGGGATTCAGGTCCAGTCCTCCCACACAGAGTGGCCCCCGGTCAGGAGACTGTGGCGCCGAGCGGTGATGTCGCCAGGGGCTCTGAGCGCCTTCTCTGTGCAGGTGGCTCACATGAAGAGCAAGGACAATCGGATTAAGCTGATGAATGAAATTCTCAACGGGATCAAAGTGCTGAAGCTCTACGCCTGGGAGCCCGCGTTCAAGGACAAGGTGACGGCCATCCGGCAGGAGGAGCTGAAGGTGCTCAAGAAATCCGCCTATCTGGCCGCCGTGGGCACCTTCACCTGGGTCTGCACACCCTTCCTGGTGAGTGGGGCCGGGTTCTCCCTGCGTCGCCTTGTCTTGCGTTTCCTTTGGTCTTCATGCCCCCGAATCTTTGAAGGTTGCCAGTTTCCCCAGGGTCTTCTCTTGATCACGCCTTTTAAAAGTTGCCACACCCCAGCCCCTTCTGTTTTATGATCGGTCCATCTCGGCTTCCAGCCAGCTCGCTCTGGAACCGGCGACGGTCACTATGACACCAGGAGTTTGCACCGGAGCATAAACCAGTGCTCTCCGCCTCCTTTGCGGTTCTCCTACAAGGAGACAGCTAAGCGCATGCTCAGCGCCACAGTTAATCCACGTTACGGGTCAGCTCCGTGTGTTACCACCTGGTCGCGAACTGGACTGCCGGTGACCGATGGGCCGCGCACGGCGAGAGCACGGCCAAACACACTCTGGAAGTTACTTTATTGTCTGTCTCTCTCCACTGGAACATCAGCCCCAGGAGAGCAGGCTTTTTCCTTTTATGGTGATTGCTGTGTCTTCATTGCCTCTGATAGCTTAACATGTGACTGGCGTTTAGTATAAAGAAATTCAGCCAGGCGTGGTGGCACGTGCTTGTAATCCCCTTGCTTGGGAGGCGGAGACAGGAGGATTGTGCAGGTTTGGAGCCAGCCTCACTGGCTTAAGAGACTCTGTTTTCAAATAAAAAAGTATAAAAGTAGATCTGGGAGCATAGCCCGGAGGTAGAAGGGCTTCCAGGAACCCCAGTATCACAAAGAAAGAAAAAAGAAAGAAAGAAAGAGAGAAAGAAAGAGAGAAAGAAAGAGAGAAAGAAAGAGGGAGGGAGGGAGGGATTCAGATGACAGAGAAAGATATAAAATAGAAAAGTGGATTGTTCTCCCCTCTGTCTTTTCCTCTCTTCCAGTGGGCAATTCTGTGTATTTTTCTGAAAACCATATTTAAGCCTATAAGTATTTTAAAAGGTATTTTAATACATTTGAATGGAGCCGTCTTTTACGTGGCATCCTGTGTCAGCTTCGTATTGAATGCACCCCCTGGGTTCATGCGCTGAGATCGGTTTTGTTTTAGCGACGCGAGTTTGTCCAATACATGGACGTGCTCGGGTTCACTTATCTCCCATTGCTGACCACTGGTTGGTCCTGGTCTCCGTTCTTTATCTTTATAACCCATGTTTTAGTGAATGTGCTGATATATTTATGTTTTGCGGATGCTTCTGTGTGTCTGTCCCTGCCTGGTCAGCTTTGAAAAGCTTAAAGACAAGGTGCAAGTTACTGTTTTCCAGTGCTGGCCCCAAGCCAGGAGACCACATGGGTACACTGTAGAAATTCCCTTTTAATCACAATTGATCCTAGTTAGACTAGCTAAGGATGACTTAGTTCATGGCCCTCCACACTCCCCCTTTTTAAAAAAAATTATATTATTACTGCTTTTATATTATTCACTACTGTCATTTTATTTTGGTGCCAAGGATTGAACCTAGGGCCTGGTGCAGGCTAAGCACGCTCTCTACCACTGAGCTACACCCCCATCCCAGACATACTCCTTCCTTCCTTCCCTTTTTTTCTTTCTTCCTTTCTTTCTTTACTTCTTTCTTTCTTTCTCTTCTTGGTTTCTCTCTCTCTCTCTCTCTCTCTCTCTCTCTATATATATATATATATATATACATATATATATATATACACATATATATACATATATATATATATATGTATGTTTGTTTATTTATTTATTTATTTGGTGGTACTGGGGTTCCTGGAAACCCTTCTACCTCCAGGCTACACTCCTAGACCTATTTTTTATACTTTTTTATTTGGAAACAGGGTCTCTTAAGCCAGTGTGATCCTCCTTTCTCCGCCTCCCAAGTGCGGGGATTACAAGCGTGCGCCACCACGCCCAGCTGGTTTTTCTATATTGTCCAGGTCAGACTTTCTGGGCTCAAGCCGTCCTCCTGCCTAAGCCTCCCAAGTGGATCAAGGGTACACATCACCATGCCCAGCTACGTACTCTTTTTGAGATGTTATTTTAAGACGATTGCTTTTTGGCTGTGTTGGCAAGTTGCCCCTGTGGTCACGGTTTAGCATCCATAGAGTCAACCAATTGCAGATCAAAAATGTCTGCGCTGTACTGAACGCGCCCAAACGTCTCCTCTGTCATCCTTCCCTAAACAGCACAGTGGAACACTTCTGCACAGCGCTCACGTTGCCATCTCGTGATGATTTGAAGCACGTGGCAGGTGTGTGTAGGTTCTGTCCAAATACTGTGTCGTTCCTTTTATTTTTTTTCTTTTTGGCACTGGGGATTGAACCCAGGTCCTTCTACTCCTGAGCAACACCCCCACCCCCAGCCTTTTTCATGGCCTTGCTAAGTTGTTGAGGCTGTCCTTGAACCTGCAGTCCTCTTGCCCAAGCCTCCCCAGTACTAGGATTACAGGTGTGTGCCACTGTACCTGCCTGTGTCTTTTTTATATAAAGGACTTGAGCATCCTTGGATTTGGGCATCCATGGGGGATCCTGGAAACAGGATCCAGTATCCTCAGGGGACAAGGGTATGTTTTTCTGGAAGTTTCTGTGAACTGAAATCACACGGTTTCATAAGGAGGAGACTCTTCTCGCATACCATCTCAGCCGAGGCGTGGGCAGAATGGTTAAGGAAACCCCTGCTCTTTGGTCTTGGAGAAAGTGCGTTGACTCTGCCACTGGCTCCCGTAGGCTCGCCTCTCCTCCCCGAGTCAGGGCCCGTGGTAGTGAGCTTGTACTTGGGTATGTTTTGCCGACCCCAGCAGCGAGCTTCCCATTGAGTAGGTCAGGGTGCCCAGCCTTTCCAGGGCTCCCAGGCTGCTGCCGCCCTTGGTCTGGCCCACGTTGAGCCCTCTGGCCTCTCCTCACTGCTCAGAGGGGTCCATGGACCTGCGGCTCCAGTGTCTTCTGGGTGTTGGAGGTGCAGACCCTCAGGCCTTGCCCCAGACCAGCTGGAACAGAATCCACCCTTGGGAAGCTCTGGAGGTGGCTTACACGCACGGGACGTTTGAGAGACACTGGCAAAAAGTAGCCGTGGGCAAGCGTTTTCCATCAAGGGCAGCTGCTAAATATTCCAAGCATTTTGGGCCACACGGTCTCTGTCAGTTAGAGTCACCCCTGCTCAGGAGTGCAAAGTGTCCATCATCTCAGTCAGTGAGTGTGGCCATGTTCCCATAATATGTACTTACAGACATTTATATCCTATGCATGTATCATGAGATATTCTTTTAATTTTTCCCCTCCTAACTACTTAAAAATGTCAGATCCACCAGGTACATTGGCACCTGCCTGTAATCTCAGTACTTGGGAGGCTGAGACTAGAGGATCACAGATCTGAGGACAGCCTCAGCAACTTAGTGAAATCCTGTTTCAAAATAAAAAATAAAAAGCCGGGCGTGGTGGCACACGCTTGTAATCCCAGCATTCGGGAGGCTGAGACTAGAGAATTGTGGTTCGCAGATAGCCTCAGTGAGGCCCTTTGCAACTCAGTGAGACCCAGTTTCAAAATAAAGAATAAAAAATAAATAAAAATAAAGCCGGGCGTGGTGGCGCACAGTTGTAATCCCAGCATTTGGGAGGCTGAGACAGGAGGATCACTATTCGGAGACAGCCGCAGCTACTTAGTGAGGCCTTTGCAACTCAGTGAGACCCTGTTTCAAAATAAAGAATAAAAAAAACAAGACCGAGGGTGTAGCTTGGAGGTAGAATGCCCCTGTGTTCTATCCCTAGTACCACAAAAATAAAGAAAAAAGAAAATGTCTGGGGGTATAGCTCAGAGGTAGAATGTCCCTAGATTCAATCACAGTTACCAAAATCATCATCATCATCATCATTATAATCATAAAATAAAAATGCAAATCCATCCTGAGTAAACAGGCAGGGACCCAGGGCCATCACTGGCACGCCCCTGGCACCGGGGACTGAAAGTTAGGGTAGTCCTGAATTCTGGCTCCAGCTCCCAGTGGGCCGAAAGCCAGTCATGTTGCCTCCCGGGCTCTGGCTTTTCTTCTATGAGCACAGGGTGGTTAAATGCACGGATGTAGCCTCCCGCAGTGGCCAGCACAGTCGGCCATCGTGTTCTTTCTCGCATGTTGGGCTTAGTGGCCCGCCAGGTGACCGCGGTCAGTGGCCTGGAGTTGGCATGGGCCACGATATCTCTGCTGTCCCAGAACTCCGTGTTCCCCGAGGTCCCCTCCGGCATTTGGGCTGGGAGTGCACACTGATGCCTGGTTTTTTTTTTTTTTTTTTACATTTCACCGCCCCTGACTTTCCCCGGAGTGTAGACATAATCGCTTTGTAATTTCACAGTGACATCAGACTAGATGGTAGCTACATGGTATTTTTTTTAAATTTTCCTTTAAATCGTTGAATAATCTCCATGCATTATATCTTACTGAAATGATTGCTCTTGTATGTGTGATACATTTTACTTTATTTATTATTGTTATTTTTGTGTATGTGTGTGGTATTGAAGATTGAACCCAGGAGCGTTCTTACCTCTGAGCGATAGCCCCAGCTCTTTTTATTTTTTTGTTTTGTTTTGAAACGGGGTCTTTCTGTTCCAAAAGCTACATTGCTGAGGCCTTGAACCTTCAACCCTCCTGTCTCAGCCTTTCAAGTTCTGGGATTATAGGTGTGTTCCACCATGCCTGGCTTTACATTATTATTATTATTATTATTATTATTATTATTATTATTATCTCATCATCGTATTGTTATTATTGGCAATGGTGGGGATGGAAGCCGGGCCTCATTCTTGCTAGGCCAGCACTCTACCACTGAGCTACACTTTAGCCTGACATGGTATTTCAGAAAAGTAAAGTAACGCGCTGTCCTGGTAGGCATCACTGCAGCGGTACCAGGTTGTCTGTACACAGCAGCGTCACCGTTGGCTCTGACGTAGAGGACTGATCACTGGTTACTTCTGTGCCGCAGACCATCCCGTGCATTGTAGGACACGTAGCAGCCTCCCTGGCCTCCACCCCTTGAGCCCCAGTTGCCCCTTTCTCTGCTCTTTGCAGTCGTGACAGCAGTGTCTCCCGAGAGACTTTGGCAGATGTCGCCTTGGGGCTGAATCCCCCCAGTTGGGACCCCGAGGTCCCTGGCACAACCCTGGCCTCCCCCCACCCACCGCCCCGGCTCCCTCCCATTTCTCGGTGTATTTCTGGAGTCCGCCTCAGTGGATGCACGCATACAGGTGCTTGCGCTCAGTTTCTCTTGCGCTTGCCTGACTTTCCTGTGAGCGGTTGCCCCGTCACACAGAAGCCCGAGGCGTTTGGAATGGCCTTCTCCTACAGACCCCGGTGCAGCCGGGGTGGGAGGTGACGGTGCTGGCCCGCGAGCTGTGCTCCCTGCAGGACGAGGCAGAGGTGGGGATTTTCTTGTAGCCCCTTGCGCTGCACTTGGACAGAACCTCGGGTTTCCAGGGTGTCCCCGAGCACGCTGGTCCTTCCCTTACCATCCCCTGGCCTGGTTTTCCTAAGGAATCCACAGCAAATGATGCCAGAGAATCGCGTTGGCTTTTCCTGACCTCTGAACTTGCCAGTCCATTTCTAGGTGGGTGAGGAAGGGCAGGAGCGCCAGGCTGCCAGGACAGCGCTCACTGGGCTGGTGGGCGAGCCGCACATGGGCCCAGATGTCACCCAGAGACCTCGGCCCTGCGGGACACTGGGAGCCTCTGACTACATTAGGATAAAGTATGTGGCCGCGGCTCCCTGCACGGCGCTGGCTGGCATGATCTTTCAACTGGTGAATTCCTGGGCGTGGAGAATGGTACACTGTTTACCCCTCGGAGGGGATGATGGAAGACAGAGGCCTGGCGAGGCTGGACCAGAGCGGGGGTACCGCTCAGCGGGCGAACTGGAGCACAGAACTGGCCTTCATCACATCCGCCCAACGCGCTTTCCCAGAATAGCACCCCAGGCCGCTTGTCAGGAGCTGGCATTTTCTGTCGTAGCTGTTCCACAAGCCTCTCGCCCTCTGCTTCCCTTTGATAGGCTAGTTATTGTCGGCCTGGTAACTAGCCATCTTCTGGTTCTCTGCTGACCAGATGACAAAGTCCATGGACCTGTGGCTCTGGTCATCCCACGCTCGTGTCCTGGGGCAGGGGGACTTGGCAAAGGGAGACAGTAAAGGAGGAACGAGTGATTGAAAAACAGTGTTAGTCAGGAATTGTCTTGCACAGGACAGAAACCGAACTCAAATCAGCTAGACTGAAAAAAAGGGGGGGCGGGGGCGGGTTCCAAGCTGTAAAACTGGAAAGTCTAGGAAACACTTCCAAACATGGCCGGGGCTTCGGGAATGGCCGGGTGCAGGCGCTGTCGAGGTGGCGTGGGGAACGGCTCCCTCGGCCTCTCAGTGCGGCTTCCTAACCTCGGCGCTTTCTTTGTTAGCCTGCAGCTCTGGATCGCCCCGTCACCGGAGCAGCCCCTAAGAATGGAGCCCTTCCCCCCCCCACACACACACACAGTTTTGTGATGGGGTCTTGCTGTGTTGCCTGGGCTGGCTGTGGACTCCGGGCTCGAGCGTTTCTCCTGCCCCAGCCTCCTGATGACGTGGGACTCTAGGCGCACACCGTGGCGCCGAGCTAGGGCCCCACTTGCCCCAGTCACTTCTGCCCAGCTGCAGGGTGAGTGTCATCGGTGTCACTGGTCACGTGTTAATGCTGAGGCCCTGGGCTGGGGAGCTAGAACGTTCGGGTCACTGGGCCTGGCGTGTGCGGCTTCCGTCTGAGCTTGGGGCGGGAGGTTTGTGTGTGGTCGGAGCTCGCAGGTTGAGGTGGGGAGAAGTTGAGTTCCTCCAAGGAAACTGGGGGTGGTCCCAGAAACAGAGGTACAGCGGGGGCCCTGGGCACCTGTCTATGGGGAGGCGTTGGGGTTTCAGGATTAGGCACATGGGGTTGCCATGTTTCTAAGTAGAGCTCCTTAGCGTGGGACATTTGTCCTATTTTATCACAGGCCAGGGAAGCCCAGCCCTCCACCCCCTGTAGCCCCAGTCCTAGAATCGATCCCACATGCTTCTGTTCAGTCCCACACCCCACTGGTGGCAAACCTGGTGGTGCTCATGTCTCCAGCAGACCAGGCCACTCAGGACCCCCCATGCCGCCTCAGTCCCCCAGCACAGTGCCCAGCACACATGGGTGTCAGCCAGTAAGTGGTGGATGGGTGGATGGACGGCGGCCCTCTACTTCCTGGAGAGGCCAGGGCCATGGTCCTAACAGGCGCTGTGTGATGGTCCCCCTTCCTCCGTGGGTGCCGCATTGCTGGCCCTCTGGTCACCAGGGGGTGGATGTGTTTTAGTGGTGAGATGCCTGAGGCCTTGTTTCTTCACTACTGAAGAGACATCTTTGAGTGATGCTGAACTGCCCTCAGGCAAATCCACCATCCATCCATCCATTCATCCTTTACCCCAACAGTCTGCCCATCCATCCATCCTCCATCCATCCATTACCCCAACAGCCCATCCATCCATCACCCCAATAGTCTGCCCATCCATCCATCCATACCCCATCCATTACCCATCCACATGTCTACCCATTCACTCATCCACCCACCCCTTCACACATCCATCCATCACCCCAACAGTTCACCCATCTTCTGATCCTTCTGTCTGTCCATCTACCCACCAGTCCACAAATCTATTTATTCATTTGTTCATCTCTCCCTCCTTTCTGACAGTTCATTCACCCATCACCCCAATGCATCTACCCATCATCCATCCATCTATCCATTTATCAACCCCAATAATTTATCCACCTACTCACCCATCCATGCATCCACCCATCTACTCCAACAATTCACCTATCCATCCACCTATCCTCTCATCCTCTCCAATAAATTACCCACCAGTTATCTACCTACTCACCCACCCACTCATTCACCTACCTATTCCCAGCAATTCACCCACCTATCCATCCATCCATCCATCCATCTGTTCATCCATCATCCCCAATAGTTTACTCCCCCACCCACCCACCCACTAGGGCAGCAAGAACTGTGCATACAGGTCCCTGTTCTCTGGAATAGTCTAAGTGGGAGAGACAGTGGTTCTGGGTGACAGGTAGCAACAATGTACTATATATTTCAAAAACCGTAAGAAGGGATTTTGAGTTTTTACCATAAGAAGTGATAACTGATTGAAGAGATAGATAATGTTTAAATCTAATCTGCTTTAAACATTAAACAAGGTATGCACATATCACAGCATCACACGGTACTCCATATACAGCTTTAATAATTTTACATCTCAGTTAAAAATAAATTTTAGCTGGGCGTGGTAGCACACACCAGTACCTGGGAGGCCGAGGCAGAAGGGTCACAGGTTCGAGGCTGGCCTTAGCAACTTAGCAAGACCCTTAGCAATTTAGACCCTGTCTCAAAATAAAAACTAAAAAGAGATGGGCACAGAGGGAGAATGCCCTTGGGTTCAAAATAAACGAATGCCCCAGTACCAAAATAAATGAATAAAATAATTATTTTAAATGTTTGAAATTAAAAAAAAAAAGGACTGTCTCTGGTCAGAGGCGGTCGTGTCCTGCTGCTCAGGGAGGGAGCCTGTCCTGAGGTGGCGCGGGATCAGGTGTCAGCCTGCTGAGGCCGGCCCCGCCCTTGGCCACGGAGCCTGGGAACTTTCCACGCCTCACTCCCGGCTCAGAGGTGAAACAGAAGCCAGCTGCTTGCTGGTGGCGCCAGGCTCGTGCTCACGGGCTCAGGTTACTAAGTGCTTTGGAAGAGTGGTCCAAGGTGTTTGGACTGAGTAAGATATAAATGCACTGAAGTGGGCCACCTGCCTGCCCAGGCCCTGTGCTGGGCACTCTGCTTAGATGCCTTGTTCTTTATACTTTTAAAAATATTTTGGTACTTGGGATTGAACTCAGAGACATTCTTTGAGCCATACCTCTAGTTCTTTTAATTAATTAATTTAATTTCTTTATTTTTGCAGTACTGGGGATGGAACCCAAGGGTCTTATACCTCTGAGCTACACCCCCAGCCCTATTTTTTAATCTTTTTATTTTTGAAACAGGATCGCACTCCGTTGTGAAGGGCCTCGCTAAGTAGCCGAGGCTGTCTGCAAACTGCGATCCTCCGGTCTCAGCCTCCCGAATGCTGGGATTACAAGCGTGCGCCACCACGCCCAGCTTTACTTTTTTATTTCGAAGCAGAGCCTCACTAAGTTGCTAAGGGTCTAAGTTGCTGAGGTTGGCTCCAAGTCAGCTCATCCATAGAATCCTCCTGTCTCAGCCTCCCAGGTATTGGGATTACAGGTTGGCGCCTCCATGCCTGGCTCAGGTGCCTTGTTCTTGGTGACAGCTGTCCCTGAAGGTATCCCAAGCCCCATGTCATAGATGGAAAAACAGGCTTGCCTAGAAGTGAATGGAAACTCTCAGGGCAACACCACTGAGGCCTGGCAAGGCGGAAACTTTCATCTTTAAACTCTAGGACCCTCCAGTAGGTGATGGTGTGCCTGATATGGAAGTGCACGAGGCCCGGGGGCCGGGCTGGGGTGCGCACCACTGACCTGGCAGCCTGCCCGGGCTCCTAGCTCGTGTCTCTGGGGAAAGCCCTTATTGGCTGGAGAATCACGGGCGGAAACAGGGCCTGGGGTTTTTGTCCATCTCTCTGGGCTCATCCAGTAGTGTTTTCCAAATTGCCTGTGATATGGTGACCTGGGTGATCCCTCGAGATCCCGCTCTCTGCCTCACCTGGTGGGTGACACCAGGTGCTGCTCGTGCCCCAGCTGTGAGAGAGGGACGTGTCCACTTTTCTCCCCCCACCAAGCTGAGCCTGGGCTTGTTCGGCCATTTCTTTCTCCGGGCAGAGAAAAACCTTAACTGTGCTGAGCTGCTGCCGTCTCAGGAGACCAGACCAAGTTAGGTGGTCTCTGAGCCCTGGTATGAAGCTCTGGGCACCACCAGGGATTAGGATGAATCCAGCTGTGTTTGTGGGGATGGCAGATACTTCCCAGAACCCTACCTGGCTGGCTTTCCTGGTTTTGTTTTATTGATTTTGAAACAGAGTCTGCTAAGTTGCTGAGGGCCTAAGTTGCTGAGGCTGGCCTGGAACCTGCAATCCTCCTGTCTTAGCCTCCCAAACACTGGGATTATAGGTGTGTGCCACCACACCTGGCTAACGGAAGGAACTTTAAACAGTACCCTTTATCTTCCCTCTGCGTCTCTCAGAGGAGAGAGCTGAAGCCTGGCAGAGGACATGAGCTTGCTCTGGGTCCTCATCACTGTCGCTAAGCCTCAGGGACTGTTGTAGGCACTGCGGACGTAGCCGGGTAAGAGACGGAGTCCCTTGGAGGAGCTGGTGTTGGGTGTAGGACGCAGACTGTAAAGCCACCTGACGCTATGACGTGAGGTGGCAGGTGCTGTGAAGGAAAGGGCCTGGGCCGGTGACGGACAGCACAGAGCTGCCTTGGCTCGGGTGCAGGGAGGCAAGAGGGTTTCAAGCAGCAAGCTGCAGGGTCAAGGTGGGGCGGTGGGATCGTCCTGTGTTGTTGAAGAGAAGTGAGACTCTCCCTGCCTCGTCGCTGAGGAGCTGGCGGGAGAGGCCAGGACTTGTGGTGCCGTCATTCCTTTATCCAGCCTGTCCTCTCAGGGTTTCTGAGCACCTGTGTCATCTTGGCACGCCCTGCCATGGGGAGGGCTGGGGGCTGTGGCTGTGATCCGTCCACAAGCACATCCTTCAGCCCCGGGCGTCCTGCTTACAGGTGGCCCTGTCCACGTTCGCTGTGTTTGTGACCGTCAAGAAGACCAACGTCCTGGATGCCGAGAGAGCCTTCGTCTCCTTGGCCCTGTTCAACATCCTCCGCTTCCCCCTGAACATCCTGCCCATGGTCATCAGCAGCATCGTGCAGGTATGGGGCCTTGGGGTCAGGGACACCAAGCCAAAGGGCCCTCTTGGTCATCCCCAAAGAAAGAAGGGCACACTACTTCTTTTTTGTTTTTTGGTACTGGGGATTAAACCCAGGAGCCTTCTACCTCCAAGGTACACCCCCAGCCTTATATCTTTGAAATAGGATATCACTAAATTGCAGAGGGCCTCCCTAAATTGCTGAGACTGGCTGCAAACTCATGATCCTCCTCTTTCAGCCTCCCAAGTATGGGGATTACAAGCATAAGCCACCATGCCTGGCTTTCTTTTTTTTTTCTTTTTTTGCAGGTCTGGGAATGGAACCCAGGGGCATTCGACCTCCGAGCTATACCCCCCCTGCCCTATTATTTATTCTTTATTTAGAGACAGGGTCTCACTGAGTTGCAGAGGGCCTCACTAAGTAGCTGAGGCCGACCGTGAACCATGATCCTCTGGTCTCAGCCTCCCAAATGCTGGGATCACAAGCATGCGCCACCACGCCCGGCTCCGGCTTGCTTTCTCTACTGAAGAATTTTAAAGCAAGTTCTAGACCTGTTGACACTAAACCTATAAATACCTCAGCTCCCATTTCTTCTTACATAATTATAGCACCATTATCATACCAAACCCAATTACTAATCACTTCTTAAAATAAAGCTCAGTCCTTGTTCAGGTTCTTCGGGGTGCCTGAACCTCGCCTGTTTGGATGGGGGCCTCTGCCTTGGCTGGTTTGTTTTCTGAAGTCCCTTGTCACGGAGGGCCACCCCTTGTCCTTCCCCCCCCCCCCCTAACTGTCTTTTGTCGGCTTTTGAAGAAAGATAAGAACCCAAACCTGTTTAACTTTATATTCTAAAGTGAGGGAGGCTTGGTGCAGAGCTCCCAGAAGCAGGAGAGGATGTGGTCTCTCCACACCCAGGGAAACCGCTGAAAGTTCCCCTGGGCAGGTCTTGCAAGAGTGCTTATTAACAGTAACCTGGCCCTCCCTGCTCTCCCTGCAGGCCAGCGTCTCCCTCAAACGCTTGCGGATCTTTCTCTCCCACGAGGAGCTGGAGCCCGACAGCATCGAGCGAAGGCCTGCCAAAGACGGTGCGTGCGGCCAGCCGGCCCCACGCTCACCATGCCCGGCTCGCCTGTGCTTGGCAGACCCCGCTGTGGCTCTGCTCAGCAATGCCTGCCAGCCAGGGAGCCAGGCCTCTGCAGAACCTGGCCTCCCGAATTCCCGGGGAGGTTCCCCATGTCTTGCACGTCCCCCAGGGTGAATTGGCGCTTTTGCCTTCTTGCTGGGAGACAGCCCCTGGCCACACCCCACTGCCTCCCAGCCAGGCTCCTGGCCCAGAAGCCTCCACCCTCCTCTGCCCTCGAACCTGTGATCCTCCCGTCACAGCTTCCCGAGTACTGGGATTACAGGCGTGTGCCACCATGCCCAGCCCCACCCCAGTTTTGACAACTGAAAGTGTCTTGTGACTTTGCCAGATACACGTTATGGGGGCACAGTCACCCTGTTTTAGAACCGCTGCCCAGATGGGTGCTGGAATCTCCCGCCCTGGATTTCCACTGTCCTGAGGACCAGGTAGCCTCACGGGACATGGGACCGGTGCCACCTACCCTAGGACCAGTGTCTCAGCAAAACATGGCCGCAGTGGGGACGGACCAGAGGAGGTTTCCTGCCCAGCCCGACGGCTCCCTGAGCCTCTGGTCCACCAGCACAGCCCTCCTCCTGAGCCCCGCACCCTCGGACGGCAGGGCCTTCCAAGGCCCCCACAGTAGCTCCTTCCAATTCGGAAGAGCCCTTTCCTGGCATTCTACAGGCCCTGGGTCCAGCAGTTTCTTCTTTTATAGATGCTAAAAGAGAAAGTTAATTTAGATTAACTAGTTACTTCCTCTTGCCACACATACTGGCTTCTTGGGGGAAGTTACTGCTTCATTTGGCCACGTGCATGCCCCTGGAGTATCTCTAGATGGTTGGAAGGTGGCTCCTTTTTGGTTGGTTGATTGGTTTAGTGCTGAAGGTTGGATGCAGGAGCAATCTGTTTTCAAGCTACACCCTTACCCCTACTTTACTTATTATTTTGAAATACAGTCTCCCTAAGTTGCTGAGGCGATCCTTGAACTGGCAACCCTCCTGTCTAAGTGTGCCAAGTACTGAGATTACAAGCTTGTACCACCAAGCCTGGCCAAGTGGCTCCTAACTTAGAGAATTGGTGGTTTTTTCATGGAGGGACCAGTAATTAAAAGGAAAACAAAGGAGCAAAAATTGGTGCCGAGGAGCCTGATACTTGAGCATGGACCAGAAGCTTCCTCCTGCTCGAGGCCCGCCCCCAACTGTGGGGGTGGCACTTCTTGTCCCATAGCCCACTGGTTTTCAGTTCACTGGTGATTCAGAAAGATGGACTTGCCTGTCGGGCCTGGATCCTGTGCGCATGCCTGTAATCCCAGTAATTGGGAGGCCAAGACAGGAGGGCCGTGGGTTGGAGGCCAGCTTTAGCAATTTAGTGAGACCCTGTTTCAAAACAAAAAATAAAAAGGGCTGGGGGTATACCACCGAGGCAGACAAATGCTCTTGGTTTCAATCCCCAGTACCCCCCTCCAAAAAAACAAAAGGAAGAGAGGTTGACTTGTTGGGAGGTGTGCAGAGAGGGGATGCACAAAGGCACTGGGAGGCCACCCCAAGACACAGCAGTCGAGGGGCAGAGGGCCCCGTCTAGCAGAGGAAGGTCCCTGAGGGTGCAGTGTGGCCTAACCTGGAGGGAGGTTCACCTGAGGACCCCTTGTTCTCCCCTAGACTGCCCTAAACCTGCCTGCAATGTGGGGAAGGAGCCCCGTGGGTCCCGCACCCCAGCCAGCATCTTCAGAGCCGAGGTCTGTGTGGCATGGCCTCTTGCCCTACAGGGCCAAACCCTCCGGGAGTTTCCTTCTGAATATTGGGTGTTTTCTTCTGCTCTTTGGGTGTGAAGCCGCCTCCAGAGCTGCGGGTCTCATTTAGAAACTGGTGGACGGTGCCAGGCGAAGCCTAGTGCCATTAACAGCATCTGAGGTCACCCCATGAGGGGAGGCGGGTCCTGCTCCCACAGCCACGCCTGACGGGCCATCTCTGGTGCTTTTAGGCGGGAACATGAGCAGCATCACTGTGAAGAACGCCACGTTCACCTGGGCCAAAGGGGAGCCGCCCACGCTGCACGGGTAAGCCAGGGTGCAGGCTTGGGCGCACGCTGCCGGCCGGCAGAGGGTCGCATCACCTGCCATTCATCATCCCTGTGGCCTTGAACGGCTCACTGCTTTTCTGAGCCTCAGTTTACCCATCTGGGAAATGAGTCCAGTTACACCTGCTCAGGCTGTAAGGAGTAGATAAGAAGGCGCTTAGCACAGAGGGGCTTCCGACTGTCAGTGACAGGAACCTCGCCCAGATAGGCATCAAAGTGAGGATTTGGGGTTCCCAGAACTGAGACGCTTCACCTTCAGGTATGGTATGGCATGGCCCAGGGCCCCGGCCAGGGCCACAGGACTTCTTCATATCCCTCTGTTTCACTTCTCTCTGTGCTGTTTTACTCTGACCTTCTCTCCCTGTGTGGTGCCCCCACAGTTCCGGGCCACACTCATCCGCAGCAGGACAGACCTGCCTGCCTCTTATTGGCCCAGATGGGGGTCACGTGCTCCTGCCTGAACCAGTCACTGCCCAGAGAGCCTGGACATGCTGGCTCTGGGCTGGTGCAAGGTGCCCTCTGTCCCTCATGTCAGCACCGTTGTGCCCACCTCTGCGAGCCCCTCTGCCTGGCACCCTCCTCACTGCTCTCCCCGGGCACTGCCCATGGCGGCCTTATCTCCAGCACACTGTCTAGGAATGACCTCGCGCCCGGGCAGCGCGTTAGTTGCTCCTCTTCCTGTCTGGAGGCCTTGATTAATAGCTTTGTTAGGTCTCCTCAAGGAATCCTCAAAATACAGAGCCAAAGGAACCTCTCAGAGGTGACATTTAATGAATGAAAGCACGGTTCCAGAGCAAGGCCCCCAGGCGGGACTGAAACGTGGCACACCAACAGGGTCGCCAGGTCTTTGGTCTGTCTTGAGCCGACTTGTGCAGGGTGAGAAGGTGTGAAGTGGAGAGAATGGAAGAGCAGATGTGTGCGAACGCCTGGAAAGAGGAAGACCATGCTTTGTCCCAAGAACGCAGCAAGTCCAGAGTGACCAGAGCACGGACCAAGGCGAAGAGGAGAGAGGCCGGCGGATTGCAGATGAGATGTCAGAACGGCCCGAGGAGCCCAGCCTGACCGCTTCATCTGCCTAAACGAGTCCAGCGTTAACCTGATCCCCAGCTGGTTTCCATACACCAACACGGCCCTGCACGTCGTCCTGTGATACAGCGCCCGCGAGGACTTTTCTGCCATACGGTTTTATCGTGAAGGATCCAGCTGTTGATGATCCTAGCATGCACTTGGCGGCGCAGGACCGAGCCCATTCCAGACTATGGACGCAGCCTCCAAAACGCACCTCTTCCACCCACAAACAGCAGGAAGAGCTGGAGGCTGCGTTTAGACTGTCCGTGGTCCCAGATAAACATATCCAGGAGAATCTAGCCCAACAACCCGCCCCACAGGAGAGCCCGGTGAAGGTTAGGTTTAGGAGCGGGCAGTTCAGCTTGAAGAAGCACAACCAGCAATAGGAGCAGCCATGACAGCCCCAAAGCAGCCCCTCAGCTTAGGATAGGCCCACCTCGCTCGTAACGCTAGCCCCCCGAGGCTTCAAGATCCTGTAGCCTCCTACCTCAGCCTGCGGGTCCTTTGGAGTGGTCGGGGACCCCAGCCTCACAGAAGCCCCGCAGGTGGTTCTTCAATGCAAGACCCTGAGTTGGGCAGCGGGAGCCCTCGGTGCCTGCTTCGTTCCCGGATACCTATGACATAAACCAGATCGTGGAGCCGTACAGTGTTCCTGATGACGCAGCTGTTCCTTCGAATGTCTGTGTCGGTCTCTTTCACCCACCAGCTGCCGGCCGGAAGCACAGAGTTCCTCTCTCAGCGCCCCCATGGCCCGGCTGTTGGAGTGTCGCCTGGGGAAAGCTGGTCCAGTGGGACCCACCGAGGCTGTGCAGCCGGCAGTCCAAGAGATGGCCGAGATAGCCGGGGATGCCAGGACGGCTCCAGTAGGGCAGGCTTTGCATTTTTGGACCACAGTACTAGTAAATAGTTGGCCATTTAGGGAAAAAAAAAAGAGGTGACATTTATCCCCCATAGCTATAAAATTGCTGCTGTATTTTATTAAGCAGGTGACAGATTCTTCTGAGCGAACCATCTATCCCCTTATACCCTCTTTGAAAATTCCTGGTAGGATTGCATGTGTAAGGAATTCCTTCTTATGTCTAACTTGAGGCCTGCCTGCTTCATCTGCACCTGTCCCTCTTCTCCTGCTCACAGCTGAGCTGCATCTGGCCGGCCTCAGGGGTCTTCCTCCTCCAGTCGAGCTCCTCAACATTGCTCTGCTCGACCCTTCCTGCATTCGGCCCAGAGGAGTGTTCCTGTCTCACCTGGGCATTGGCGGGAGCTGCCTCTCTGGGCTTCCAGTCCTAAGGCCCCAGACCCCTTTTCCCTGAGAGCCCAGGAGACAGAGGAGCCCGCAGCACCAGGCAGCTGTTCCCTAAGACGTGAGCAGGGGGTGAATGCAAAGTCTACGTGGACATTAGGATGACAGTGGAGGGGGCCCACAGCCCTGCATGCGCTCCCTTCCCGGGGTGCAGGCACAATCTGGGTTGACCCACGTTCACATAATGGCCCCGGTCTTGTTGGTAGAGCCTTGCACTTATTGTAGCTTTATTTGTAGCTATTATTTGTCAAAGAACCATGCCAGTAGAGACGGTCTCTGAGACTGAGATTTATTCCCGTCAGTCTCTCCTCCTGCCCTCCAGTGGCTCCAAGCTGCCACAGTGCTGCGTCTTAGTGCCACGCCCCTCAAGGTCCCCTGGGCCTGGCCGCCACCTGCTCAGCACCATCCCCACCCCAGCCCTCGCCCGGTGTCCTCGCGCGGGGCCTGCTCTCCCCCAGCCCGGTGGAGGAGACCTGTCTGCGGGGTCTGTGCTTCAGGACAGTGTTCAGCTGTCGCAGTTCAAGGTGACTCCCTCAGGTCCCTGCCCCCCGCCGCCCACACCACAACTTACACCTGGAACCCCGGGGGGCGACGCACTGGACGGAGCTCAGCTGCAGACATGGCAGGACCAGATTGCAGACCCTGAGAGTGCGCGGCGGCCCCGCCTCTGTGGGCTGGGGGCCGTGGCCGTCACCAGCCCAACTCCCCAGCGAGGCTGAGGCAGGCCTGTGCTGTCGTTTCAGCATCTCCTTCACCGTCCCGGAAGGCGCCTTGGTGGCCGTGGTGGGCCAGGTGGGCTGCGGGAAGTCGTCTCTGCTCTCAGCCCTCCTGGCCGAGATGGACAAGTTGGAGGGGCACGTGGCCCTCAAGGTAGGATGCGGACTCGGGGAGGCGCGGATGGAGGGCACTCGAGGCCCTGCTGGGTTCTCATGACTTTCCCAGGCGCCAGGCCTGGGGTAGCAGGGTCTCCCTCTGTCTTTCCCATTCTGTTCTTCGTGCCATCCCCAAAGGCAGGGTTTTGGTATCAGTTATTCCCTGCTGTATCCCAGCTCTTAGAATAGCGCCTGATAATGGAGTGGGTGCTCATTAAACGCACAGCAAACGCACAAAGACCCCGCTGCGTCTTTTGTCCTTCTTCCCTCCCTCTCAGGCCCACGTGCATGAAGCCCGTCGGTCTCTGGTGCATGAATCTTTGTACCTTGCACTTCCTCTGTTTTGCTGCTTATAAACACAACAGGCTGATACACGTTGACGCATGTGGTTTACGTCTTCCCTTAGAGCATTGTTTAGGAAGCGCCATTTAAATTCCCAGGGTCGCCGGGCATGCCACCTGCGCACGCTTGTAATCCCCGGGCTTGGGAGGTGGAGACAGGATCGCGCAGGTTCGAAACCAGCCACGCTGGCTTAAGAGACCCTGTTTCCAAATTAAAATATTAAAAATAGGTCTAGGAGTGTAGCCCAGAGGTAGAAGGGCTTCCAGGAACCCCAGTACCACCAAATAAAATAAAATAAATTCCAAGTCTTTGTTGAATTCCTAACACAGAGCCAAAAAAGACTGCAGTTCTATGGCTTTAAATACAGAGTACTGGATAATTCTGAAATTCCCCAAGGAGGAGCGTAGCAGGTTGCTGTATAAATCGGTCCCATTGGAAACCAGGAGCTGTGGTTTGCATGCGGCTCATTCCCCAGAATGCTTTTTCCTGGTGTAGAAATAAGTACCTTAAAGTTTGAAACCCCTCTTTCCTGGAGTGCGGTGTGCAGTGAACACATCTTGCAGGAAGTTGGGGGACAAAGAGCCCCAGGCTGCAGCAAGCTTGGGAAATACTATATATTCTTGGCTCCCCTCCCTCTTGGAGACTTGCAACAAATGTTTAAATAATAATAATTATTATTATAAAGGCCCTGAGAAATACTGCATGGAGAAAAATAAAAGACCTGTTAAACTTTGTTTAACCCCTAGCATGTCCCAGATACACTTGCCTGCATCTGTGCATTGTCTGAACACCAGCTGCTTACATCCCCAGAGCTGCTCTCTTGTGGAATCCACATTCGAGGACGCTAGATTATGCCACTGTTTTTATTTCAGTCCAAATCCTTTTGTTGATTATATAACATCTCTTCAAAATCAAACATCATAGTAGTTAGGTCCATATGAATGACCCTTATCTGCTATTTTAAGACATACTCCATCATTTCCTTCTTTCCTTTCTCCTCTTTCTTTCCTTCGTTGGTGATCTGACACAGGAGCATTTTACTTCCAAGCTACAATACCCCTAGCCCTTTATTGTTTGTTTATGTCTACTTATGTTTTTGAAATGCCCTAGCTAAGTTGCTGAGGCTGGTCTTGAACCTCGATCCTCCCGTCCCCGCGTCCCAAGTACTGGGATTACAGGTGTGGGCCACCGCACCTGCGTCTCTCATCACTTTCAAGTGCAAGTTGAAAGTTCCAGGAAGGTTGGCGGGAGTGCTGAAGGAAACCCCGCGTCCTGGGCCCCGCGTGGCGCTCTCAGTTTCCAGTTCAAGCACCACTGATGATCTGGGTCATGAAATGATCTGTGACTGACTCTTTTGCCTTGGTGTGGGTGGTGCTGAAAATGGGCTTCAAATATTAACTCTTCCCAAGTATTTTTGTTGGCATGGCTTGTGCGTGCCAGGGCAAGAATTATCTGTGGGTTTTCTGGTAGAGGCTCTCTGACACTCTGGCCTTGCACAAGTCAGGCTATTAGAACCAGTGCTAAAAGCCGTTTATTTGAAGATTTAGATCAAGAGTCAGGGTACTTGGTTTTGACTCCCAGCCTTGTCTCCCAAGAACTCCCAGACTCAGGAATCTTCGATGGCTCCCTGTTGCCCTTCTTGTAAGGACCCGAGTGACCTCTGGCGTGGCGTGAGTGGCCCGTGCTGCCCTTGGCTCAGCCCCTGGCTGTCTCCCCTCCCTGCCCGACCCACGCCTTCCAGTCACACTGACCTTCCTGCTCCTTGAACGTGCCAAGTCCCCTTGACCTCGTCTGTCCTTCCCACATGCTGTGCTCCGACTCCCCCGCGCCTCCCCATCTCTTCGTGAGACTAACTTACTCTCCACCTTTCTTTTTTTGTGTGTGGTACTAGAGGTGGAACCTAGAGGCTTTTTACCTCCAGGCTATACTCCCAGACCCATTTTATATTTTATTTGGAAACAGGGTCTCACTAAGTTGCTGAGAGCCTCACTAAGTAGCTGAGACTGGCTTCGAACCTGTGCGATCCTCCTGTCTCAGCCTCCCAAGTGCTGGGATTACAAGTGTGTGCCACCACGCCCGGCGGGCTGGGATTTTATTTTTATTTATTTTTTTAAATATATTTTTATTTGGAAACAGGGTCTCTTAAGCCAGCGCGGCTGGCTTCAAACCTGTATGACCCTCCTGTCTCAGCCTCCCAAGCGCGGGGATTACAAGCGTGCGCCACCACGCCCGGCTTTCTCCACCTTTCTGTCTTGTTCAAAACAAAGATTTTTAAAATCAGTTTTCGCACTTTTATGACTGAAACTCATAAAACAAATACCCTTAGCCTGGTCCTCGTTCTCCTGCTATTTTCAACACCTTATGTTCTGTGGAAATATAAGCAAAACCGCCTTTGTCAGGGGCTCCTTCGACACCGAGGTCTTTGTTTAACTTCTATCAAGGAAGCCCTGTGTAGTGGTGCGGGCTTATTATCCCAGTACTTGGGAGGCTGCTATGGGAGGACCGCAGGTTAGCCACCAGCCTCAGCAACTTAGTAAGGTCCACTGCAACTTAGATCCTGCTTCAAAATAAAAGAATAAAGTCAGGCTGGGGTCATAGGTCAGAGGAAGAATACCCCTGGGTTCCATCCCTAGTACCATGTGCTAGTTTACCGAGAGTGTTGCTGAGTTGCTAAGACTATCCTTGAAGCTACACTCCTCCAGTCTCAGCCTCCCACTACTGGGACTGCAGTTGTGTACCGTGACACTCATCTAATCTGCATTTAATTTTTTTTTTTTTTGGTACTGCGTATTGAACCCAGAGGCATTCTATTTCCAAGCTACACCTCAAGCCTGATTTTATTTCTTATTTGGAAACAGGGTCTCACTAGGTTGCTGAGAGCTTTTTTAAATTGTCAAGGCTAGCTTTGAATTTGCTACCTTCCTGTCTCAGCCTCCCAAGTACTAGGATTACAAGCATGTGCCACCACACCTGGCTTGAAGCAGTGTGTGTGTGTGTGTGTGTGTGTGTGTGTGTGTGTGTGTGTGTACGCGCACGCGCGCTACTAGGGATGGAACCTAGAAGCCATCTACCTCTGGGCTATACCCTCAGACCTGTTCTATATTTGGAAATAGGGTCTTAAGTTGCTTAGAGCCTCTCTAAGCTGCTGAGGCTGGCTTCGAACCTTTAGTCCTCCTATCTCAGCCTCCCAGGTACTGGATTATAAGCATGTGCCACCAATGCAAGGCTTAAAGCACTTTTAAAGGCCTCTTCTGTATCTGTGTCCTAGCATTGACCACTAATCAGATGATATTTTAGGTCCCACCAGGAACATCATTCTGTGGAGACGGGTTTTGTTTGCTGTTGTAGACATTTAGTAGATAACCTACTAGATATATAACCATACTCTCCTTAAAAAGGATTTCAGCTTTTTAACCTCTGATACTGTTGTCAGTGATTAGCCTCTTATGGGTCCTAGCACCTGTGGTTCCGTGTGACTCAGTTTCCCTCATGTGCGGCAGGACTCTCCTGGCAAGTGGATGGTGCTGCTGTCCTGTTGATCAGGTCCATCTTTCTGTCTGTCTGTCTGTCTGTCTGTCTCACCTCATTCTCCATCTGCCACATAGGGCTCGGTTGCCTACGTGCCCCAGCAGGCCTGGATTCAGAATGATTCCCTCCGAGAAAACATCCTTTTCGGGAGCCAGATGCAGGATCGCTATTACAAAGCTGTGATACAGGCCTGTGCGCTCCTCCCAGACCTGGAGATTCTGCCCAGCGGGGACCGAACAGAGATCGGGGAGAAGGTCAGTACAGATTCAGTGCTGGCCCCTGCATCAGTCAGCTGTTGCTGTGTAACAAACATCTTCCAGTTGGCATGGCTGACAATGTAGATCACTTACTCTCCTCTTTGTGGAACTGTGGGACTATGGTCATCTTTGCCAGGCTGGCTTCGGTGGGAAGGGGCTCTGTTTCACACTTGAGGTCCGCTGACCTCAGTGGGTTTGGCTCCAACCTCCTCCACACCACTTCTTGCCAGGATCTGAGCCGAGGCATCAGTCGCCACCCAAGGAGAAGCTCTTGTGGTGACAGAAGTAGCTGGGCAGCCGGGGCAGCAACCCTTTTACCCGCTTTACAGACAGGGCTACCCCCGTGCATCTGGTGCTGGATGTGAGGCTCAAAGCCATGCTCCTGCGGGCTGACTCCCTCACCCCTGCCTCTCTCACACCGAAGCAGGAGGCGGCAGCCTGGGTCCGCCATACTCTGAGCAGGGGCCCCTCTCGGGCGGTTCTGTGTGTTTCTGGGATGCTGGGTTTTCCTGGGAGACCCACCCTCCTTACTGTGTCTCCCCAGGGCGTGAACCTGTCGGGGGGCCAGAAGCAGCGCGTGAGCCTGGCCCGGGCCGTGTACTGTGACTCTGACATCTACCTCTTTGATGACCCGCTCTCGGCCGTGGACGCCCACGTGGGAAAGCACATCTTTGAGAACGTGGTTGGCCCCAAGGGCATGCTGAAGAACAAGGTATGGCTCCCGGCAGGCTGGGGCTGTCGTGATGTGTCTCTTTCTCTCGCGCTCTTTTTTCTAAGGGTGGTGGGAAAGAACTGCATTGGTCCATCATAACATGTACAGAGCTGGGAGTGCTGGCCCGGCTGATGTTTGTATTTTGTTTAAATGATTTTGCTGTGTTAGGAACTTTTTTTTTTTTTTTTTTTTGTGGTACTGGGGGTAGAACCCAGGGACTTTCTACCTCGGAGCTATACTCCCAGACCTATTTTATACTTTATTTGGAAAAAGGGTCTCACTAAGTAGCTGAGGCTGGCTTCGAACCTGTGCGATCCTCCTGTCTCAGCCTCCCAAGTGCTGGGATTACAAGCGTGCACCACCACGCCCGGCTGTGTATGAACTTTTTAAGTGGGATTGTCATGCTATACATTCCAGGGACTACATATTACATACATATATATGTAAGTGTATGTGCACACATATATATGAAACTGTATGCCATTTTGCCTATTATAAGCATCCCCACAGATGGCACTAAAATTCTGTATAAGCAACTCTTAACTATTTAAAAAACTAAAGTTTCCAAAGGAATACTTTGTGACATTCAGAAATCTATCATTTTAAATGTCTGTGTCTGTAAGTGCAGCACCGTGGGGGCCCGGGCTGTCCACTCTCTTGGGCGCCACCCGTGGCTACTTCTGCCACATCTGCAGGCCTGAGCCACAGCACCAGCAACCATCAGGGCCATCAAGCCGAGAACACCGGCCATCTGGCCCTTTAAGAAGAATTGTATTGACTTCTATTAATGGTGACGACTGTCTTGGTAGACTTTCAGATGCATAGGTAACATAGATACATTGCAGCCCCAGCACTGCAAAATAAATAAGTATAATGAAATATAGACACATACAGATTTTGCCCCATCTTCTTGTCTTCTCAGGAGGGAGAGAGGGAGAGTGACTTGAAAACACTAGGCCAGCCGGGCGTGGTGGCACACGTTTGTAATCCCTGCGCTTGGGAGGCGGAGACAGGAGGATTGCGCAGGTTCGAAGCCAGCCGCACTGGCTTAAAGAGACCCTGTTTCCAAATAAAAATATAAAATAGGTCTGGGAGTGTAGCCCGGAGGTAGAAGGGCTTCCAGGAACCCCAGTACCACCAAAAAAAGAAAGAAAAAGAAAGAAAAGAAGAGAAAAGAAAGAAAGAGAGAAAGAAAAGAAAACACTAGGCCATAGCCTGCAGAATCATCCACACACTTACATGGGTCCCTTTCCCCCCTGCCCTTTCAGTTTTGTTCAGAAATGCCTTTCCATTACCCTTGTTAAACTTGTACCCCCCCACACACACACCCACAATTGCAATATAGCAGCGCCGGTTTTCACTGCTTGGCAGCACCCCCACCCGTGTCTGTTACTTGGTTCTCCTCCACGCCCAGAGCCCGAGGAGGCGGGGGTCTCTGTTGGTTTGGCTCCCTGCCCCCACCCTCAGGGCATTGCCAGGGCCCTGGTGTGGGCAGAGGCTCTGCCCACTCCCCTTCACACCTGAGCTCCGTCCCTGGGTCTGGTAGCTCACCCCACGCACCCTTGCTGACACTGCGGGCTTTCGGCTTTGCCCGCAGACGCGGATCCTGGTCACGCACAGCATCAGCTACCTGCCGCAGGTGGACGTCATCATCGTCATGAGCGGCGGCAAGATCTCAGAGATGGGCTCCTACCAGGAGCTGCTGGCCCGCGACGGTGCCTTCGCCGAGTACCTGCGCACTTACGCCAGCACCGAGCAGGAGCCAGCCGCTGAGGACGACAGTAAGTGCAGCCTGGGGTGGAGTCTCCGGGGCTCAGTTGCCCCTTTGGGGTTCCCGTCACCTGGCCTGGGTCAGCTCCTCAGGAAACTGGGCTGGGCCGAGCCGAGGAGGCACCGAGCACTTTGCCATGGGGGCACAGGCTCACCAGGCTTTGGTGAGCTGAACCCAGTTTCTCCTGCGAAGGAGCCGGTGATCCAGGAACCGCAGGGTCCTCCTGGCAAAAATGGAAACGGTGCTAATCACAGCCCCTCTGGCTCTGAGGATGCTGAGAGAGGACCGTGACAGGTGGCACAGCCAGGACAGATGTGCAGGCCGGCAGCTGAAGCGCGCTCCGCCGTGGCCGGGATGGGCGAGTCCCTGCGGCCGCCCTTCCAGTCCCAGGAGGGAGGCCGCTTCCTCACCCATAAGGTTGTGGCGTGGCAGAAACACTCTCCCAGCGCAGGACAGACGTCATGGAGGGGGTCCGCCTGGCTCTTCCACGGGCCGTACTGGTTGCCCTGACTGCTCTGGGAAGGGTGACTGTCGCTGCCACCTGCTGGGCCACCGCACACCTGCTCGTTACCGGCCACACAGACTGGGACTCTGAAAGCTGGTTAGTGGCTGAGGCACCTTTAATGCTTAACGTCCCCATAGACTTCTGGGCTTGGCGGACTTGGAAGGATGCCATCTCCCTTATCAGTTGGTTTGCAGCCTTCTCGGGTGCCCTTGCATCTCAGAGGGGCCCCTGCCGGCTTCCTGTCTGGGCACTGTGGCCAGGTTGACGAGGAGAGGGAAGCCGTCCCCGAGGCATTTCTGAGCCCAAGTGGCCACGTTTGGTGGAGAGGACTCTGCTTTGGTGTCAGCTGTGGCTAAAAAGAGTGAAACTAAAGAGAGGTCCCCCGCCCCACCCTGCCCGCCTCCCCAGGAGCCAATCCTAGGCTCCCCGGGCCTCTGGGCCTGGTTTCTTACATCCTTCTCCAGACAGGACTCAGATAGACTGCCCCCAGGGCAGGCTGCAGGGCCGCCCCTGCACAGCTCTGGTGTGTGGCCCTGGGGCTTGGCATTGCTGAGAAAGAGCTGTTTGCTGTTGATTTATTAAGCCATTCAGGGATTTATTCAGCATCTACTCTGTGCTAAATACTTGTACTGTTTTTATTTATTTACTTATGTTTTGGTGCTGGGGATAGAACCAGGGCCTTGTTTGTGCTAGACCAGTGCTCTGCCACTGAGCTGAGCCCCAGGCCGCTGTCAGGAGCGCCGCACACGGGCAGCTTGAGCGGCAGATTTATCAGCGCGCTGTTCGGGGGCTGGAAGTCTGAGACAGGTGTGGCAGGCGGCCCTCCCACGGCGGGGAGCGCACCAGGCCTGCGGGCCTCTGCTGGCTCCAGCATCCCAGGCCCCTTTGCTTCCTCGGTCTTCCCTTGATGCCATTGCTGTGCTCCTGTCTACAGTTTCTATAGGGAAACGGGTCATGTAGGAGGCAGGCCCACCTCCTACCCTAAGACCTCAACTAATCCCCTGCAAAGACCCTGTCACCACACGCAGTCAGTTTCCCGAGGTGCCGGGGGCTGGGACTTCCACATAGGGTCGTTAGGGGGAGGCAGTTCACCCTTGTGCGGTTCTGTTCTAAGTCTAGGGGGGATTGCAGTGAACAAGATACAGGTAATTCCCTGCCCTTGTGGACCTTAAAAGGGTCGCTCCCTAGAGACAGGGACAAGTCAACAAAGACAGGTGGAGGCAGCTGGAAGTGCCACGCAGAGATCAGCAGGTGGGACTGAGGAGCGAGGTTGGCTGCTGGTGCCTCTGGCAGGCCTTCCAAAGCCTCTTCAGAGCTGCCCTGGGTGTGGGACAGGATGTGGGAACAGTGTTAGGATACGGGGAACAGCAGGCACAAAGGCATTCACGACCAGTGTAAGCATCTTAGCTTAAGAAACAGAAGGAGGCCAGCCGGGAAATCGGGTGGGCGCCCTGTGGCCTTCACAGCGGGGACCCTGGGTGTTGGCTGAGTGCAGTGGGAGCCATGGGAAGGGGCAGAGAGGAAGCCGCTGGCCTGAGGACGCAGCCTCATGCCCCTGCAGGGCTGGTCTCTTGCACCTTCCTGGGGCTGGGGGTCATTCACAACTCTGTGTCAGAGTGGCCCTGCAGGGCTCCTAGTACCTGTAAAGACATCTTTATTGAGAAAGATTTCACATGCTCTGTAACTAGCCATTTCAATCCTGCAGTTCAGTGGTTCCTAGTGTATTCACAGAGCTGTGCACCCATCACCCCAAGGAAACCCCATTTCTCACCAGCCCCCTGAAGCCCTAGGGAGCCACTAGTGGGCTCTTTCTCTATGACTGGCTTATTCTGGGCTTTCACGTGACCGGAGTCACGCACCAGGTGGCTTTTGGTGACTGGCTTCCCCCGCCCCATTCCTTTTTATGGCTGAGTGATATTCCCCCGTATGGGCAGACCGCGTTTATTTTGTCTGTGCATCTGGGGATGGCCATTGGGTTGTTTCCACCCCCAGGCTTTTATGAATGCTGTTGCTGTGAACAGAAAGGGTGTTTGTGGCTCTCCGCCCATGTGTGCTAGCCGACGTTCCCTTCCTTCAGCTTTTACGTTCTCTCATGGGAACGAGTTTCTGCAGTTTGTGCCTTTCTGGTTGGAAAGTTCTGCCTTAAGTCGGGCCTATTTGCTCTCGGTCTCTGTCTCTTCATCCGAGAAGGTGGGTCGTGGCAAATTCTCGTTTGGTGTGTCCACGGACCTGCTGACGAGCCACCTTGAGGCTGGCATGTGGGCTGTGACCGAATGAAATCAGTTCATCCCTCTCCCCGTCCCCTTTCTATCCAGGTAAACAAGAAGCATCTCTAAGGGGTTTCCCTCTCCCTCCGCCCCTCGCCGGCTTACACAGAGCTCTCGAACAGGGCGGGCAGTGCGGCCAGTTTCCTCATTCTTTTCTGTGTACATCAGCACTTAATTTAGTGGCGAAAATAGCACTCACCGCCTTCGCCCTCCGAGGGTTCAGCCCCCAGTCCAGTCCCCGGGATGGGCCACAGCATGCGGGCCCTAAATCAGGCTGGACGCCCCCCCAGCTCACCTCCCCGGGGTCTTGGCACCAGGACTTTATCTGGCTGGCTCAGCCAAGCACGTCAGTGACCTCGGAGCTCTCTCGGACACTCTTTTGGCTTCTCCTGAAGGAAACTTTCCATGTCGGCTTCGTCAGGCCCGTTTTAGAACATCCAGGCAGCCAAGGAGTGGGGGTGGAGCGGGGAGGCGATTCTCAGTGTGCCGAAGAAGAGGAAGTCCAGGTGGGGAGAAACTGCCCCCCTCAACATTTGCTACACTGATTGCTGGGAAATGTATCATTTATTTTGCATGGCAAAGAGAGGTATAGAAATTGGTTCTTTAATTTTCATAACTTGAAGGCACAATGTAGTTTTTATACCTCTGGACTTTTCTTTTTTATTTATTTTTCTTTTTTCTCTCTTTTTTTTTTTTTTTTTGGAGGTACTGTGGTTCCTGGAAACCCTTCTCCAGGCTACACTCCCAGACCTATTTTATATTTTTATTTGGAAACAGGGTCTCTTAAGCCAGTGAGGCTGGCATCGAACCAGCACGATCCTCCTGTCTCCACCTCCCAAGCGTAGGGATTACAAGCGTGCGCCACCACGCCCAGCTTTCTTTTTTATTATCATGATTTTAATATTTTGCAGTGCTGGGGATTGAACCCAGGGCCTCATGCATGCTAGGCAAGCTCTCTACCACTGCACTACCGCCCCTGGCTTCTCTCTTAGGACCCGAAGACCTGTATCAGAGATGTTCTGTGGGGAGCAAGTTGGACATTTGTCCACATTTGGAGACATTTTGGGTTGTCACAACTGGAGCAGGAGTTATGGCTGGCATCTCAGAGGCCAGCCATGCAGCTAATCATTCACAGTGCCAAGCTGGCCCCACCACCCTGGCCACACATGGAAGCGTCCCGGGGCTGGCGAGCAGAGTCGTGCCAGGATCGGGAAGTCCCGATGGGCTCTGACCTGACGCCACCAGGAAAGGCTCCCTCGCCAAGCAGGAGGCTTTAGCTTCCGCAGCTCAATTGACCCGTCTCTCAGTCTCCTGGTGAATTCCTCTTCCAGGTCTTGGGCAAAATTATTTTTTACTGAAGAATAATTCTTTCATAAATAATTCTTCTATAATTGTTTTAACCTATTATAAAGCCAGCTCGTGCTTACTGTAGAAGTTTGCAAATTACGGGAGAACATCAGGAATCAGGAAAATTCTTGTCCTCCCAGTACTTGGGAGGCTGAGACAGGAGGATCACAGGTTCAAGGCCAGCCTCAGCAACTTGGCAAGGCCCTCAGCCACTTAGACTCTGTTTGAAAATAAAAACATAAGATAGGGTTGGGGGTATAGTGCAGAGGTAGAATGCCCCTGGGTTTAATCCCCAGTACAAAAAAGAAAAGCACGGTGGTTCTGCTACCCCGCCCTGCCAGGGCGCCTCTGTTGGCTTTTCCCATCCTGCCTGGCTTTCCGAGGCCTTTGCCCCAGAGGTTGAGGGCGCAGCCAGCGGTGTTCTCTCTCCATCAGCACCTCCCCGCTTTCCAGAGATCTTGGCTGCACACTGAGCAGGCGCGGGAGGCCCGTGCGCACGCGCATTCCTCCCGCTGCCCTCAGAGGCCGCGTTTCTTCCTCTTGAGGACCGAGAGCTTGGGCGGCCGAGCCGGAGGACGAGGCCGGCGATGCAGCCTGGCAATTCCGTTTTTGGTAAAAAATGAGGCGTCAACTCGAAAGCACTGAGTCAAATTCTTTCCTTCAGGGAGGCTGGGCTGCTGGCCCTGGCCCAGGCCAAGTTGCAGGGCCTTCTTGAGGAAAGGCAGTGTTGGAGTCAGCGCTGAGCCCCCAGGGCTGCGCTTCTGGGGCCCGGAAGGCAGCGGCACCTGGCTTCTCGCCTCTGCACCGGGGGAGTTCAAGGGGCACCACTGGGGGGACAGCTTTATGTGTTAAAAACAAAAGCAACAACAACAGAAAAGCTTATTACAACCTTCTCTCCCTGCCTCGCATCATCCATGAGCCTCCTGCTCTGTTTATTGGTTCTCTCTCCTCCTGGAGTAAGTCGCAGGTTGGGGGGCTTTGGGGTTGCTTCTGTATCCCCAGGACTGAGAGCAACGTGTGGCATAAGGCAGCCTCTCATTGATAGGTTAAATATGTGAGTGGCTGGATTACACCTTGATTGTTTAAGGCATGCCCTGTATAAAGGGTCCAGAGCTCAACAAGTTTTTATTAATATAGCAGCTCAAATATCCCACATTAAAAGAGAGTATGAAGCCGGGCGTGGTGGCACATGCCTATAATCCTAGTACTTGGGAGGCTGAGACAGGAGGATCACAGGTTCGAGGCCAACCTCAGCAATTTAGCAAGGTCCTCACCAACATAATGAGACCCTGTTTCAGAATTAAAAAAAAATAGGGTTGGGGGTTTAGCGCAGAGGTGGAATGTCCTGTTTAAGCCCTGGTACAGAGAGAGAGAGAGAGAGAGAGAGAGAGAGAGAGAGAGAGAGAGAGAGAGACAGAGACAGAGACAGGAGATGGGCAGATGTTACCCACTCATGTCTGGGCAGCTTGAGGTACCAGCTTTGGAGAAGCAGACTGAGAGACCCAGGGGACCGCGAGCACGCTCGTGGCGTGGAAGGGCGGCTCTGCGTGTTTGCTGGTCATTGACTTATCAGTCTGGCCGACTGCGGTCTGGTGTGTGGGCAGAGTGCCTGAGCCGCCATACGGAGTGGTGCTCCCGGCCCAGCCTGGTTGAGTGCCCATCCCTTCTCACTGCGCACGGCCTGCCAGGTGCTGCAGGTAGGAAGGCACGTAGGACCCAGCCCCGGAGAGCTCACAGTCGGGTGGGGGAGACAGACAAATCCTGAGTAATCAAGAACATCGTAAATGTGGTGGTGACGGAAACCTGAGGGCCCGTGAGAGCCCAGAGCAGGGGCTGCTCCCCATCCCGGCCGGCGAGGGCCCCGGCGAGCTGAGCCAGGTCGCCTTCTCCTCTCCTCCTCCTGGTCCCCATGCAGCGGGCTCAGGGCAACATCTGTCCTCCAGGAGCTAAGGCTGTGGGCTGGAGCCAACCTCCAGCTGTTATGCGGTCTGCCGCGAAAACAGGTATAAAAGATGGAAGGTTGGCCTGCAACATCTTCCCAGCTCTGTGTACATTTAAACGTAGCTCTGACTTCAGGGTCTGGTCTCAGGCAGTCTGCTCGCCAGGGAACCACTCAACACATGGGCTGGGGAAACCAAGGCACAGAAGTCAGGCCCCCTCAGCCAGGCTTGCTCCTCACCCGCGAGAAGGTGGTCCATTCACTCCCACTGGGCACGTAGATGGCAGCGCAGGGAAGGAGCTTGGTGGGCACGTAGATGGCAGCGGGGAAGGAGCTTTGTCCCAATTCTCTAACACGTTCTTGGATCTTGTGAATTCCCAGGCTGCAGAGCGGTGGCCGAGGAGGAGGAAGGTCAGTACCGCTGGCTGCAGGAGCCAGGCTTGTAGAGCGTAGAGCAAGGCTGTAGACACGGGGCCGCCGCTGCATGCCTGTGGGGACCCCGGGCATGTCTGTTTTTACCCCAGGCTTTGTTGCTGGCCTGTGGAGGCCTCGCACGCACCAGCTGGGCCTTGGCTTTGCTTAGTTGTCTCCTGGGTCAGTTCCCATGACCAGACTGCCTCCTAGGAGAACATGGTGCAGACTGCCTGCACACAGTAGGTAACAGTGAGGGCACCTACTATGTGCAGGCCAAGGCATGCGGGCCACCAGCACGTGCTGAGTCGCTAGCTCCGGGTGGCAGCGGAGTCGGGAGGAGGGTGTGGCCAGCAGTATTCCAGTGGCCAGAAGGCTGTCCCTCCTCCAGAGCCAGCCCCGTGCACCTGCGGGTCAAGACCATCATCCAGGTAGCTTATAAATCAAAGGCTAGGCTGAGTGGAACTGAGGTATCTAGAGAGACCCGTTCAGCGCATCTTTGTCCTTGTGACCACCATGGACAGTCCCGGGAGAGAGGCTCCGATGAGTGACCGTGGCGGGGCCCTCCTTAGCTGGATGCATCCTGGACACCCTGGTGGGTAGGTTTGCAGGGTCACAGGAAGTGGGGAAAGCCCATCCCTTCAAAAAGAAGGGATGGAGGCCTCGGCCATGTTCGTCCTCCTCCTTCTCCTCCTCCGCCATGCCCCATGCCATGACCTCTATTTTACAGAGTAGAATTCCCAGCTGGAGCATTAAAGATAGACTCCCCTGCAGGTGGAGGAGACAAGGAAGTGGCAGGAGGTCCCGGTGGGAAACCCTCCCCAGAGCTGGTGGTTGCAGGAGGCTGAGGCTCAGAGGCATAGGGCCGGGTGGCCAGGCACTGGAGAGGGCTCTCTGAAGCAGGCCACCCGCAGAGCAGGGGTCTCTGCGAGCCTTCAGAAGCCCCTCATCCGTGCGCTGAGGAAGGTGGTTGAGCCCAGGCCTGGCCTCCAGGGTCACCTGTGTGGATGGGTCCTGGCTGCATGGAAAGTCTTGCTTCTTATTGCTCTAATTCCTGGATGTTTGGGCAGTTTTTCTTTAAATATTAATAAAAGACAGGTGCTGACCTCCAAGGGAGCATCTAAAGCTCTGCTTCTCAGGCCTGGCTGTGCCCCAGAAGGACCTGTAGAACAGGCCTACAGTGCACACAGCTATCTGCAGCAAAGCAGGTTCTCATGAGGCACCGGCTGCACCGAGCACTGCACCTGACCCCCGCTAGGGCTCAGAGAGGTTTCTCGCCTCCTCGAGGTGCACAGCTAGGGACTGAGAGAACCAGAATAGCCCTGGCTACCCGACGGTGCTGGAACTTGGTTACGGTGGGGACCGTGCTGGACCCGGGGCATCTGCTCATTTATAAATCACTTGGGTGTGATTCATTCCCAGCCTAGACTGAGAAAGCCCCCGTGGAGCTCCTCCCCAGCCAGGCCTCCGGGCTCCCTCTGCCCTGCAGGGCGCATCTGTGCCTCCTGTGGCTGGCCTCTTCCCTTGCTGCACGTGTACATCTCGCTGCATGCTCCCAGGGTCCCCTGACCATGCTGCCAGCTGTGTATTTAGCCCTTATAACCCCTGTCCCAGATCCCTCCCCACCTCCCCAGGCCAGCCTTTTGAGCCTTGCTTTGTACTTCTGTCTCTGTCTCTTCTCTATCCCCTGGCACCAAAGAATGAGGAGCTCAGAGTGGGGAGGGCGGTGACAGTCCTCTCGTCCCCTGAGTCGGGATGAGAAGAGCTGGTCCGCTACACCCTGGGTGGTTTTGGTAGCGGCCGCCGGGCCTGATGTTCGGTGATTGCTGCTGATACCAGGCGGATTCTTCCTGGAATCAGGGGAGGTATCCAGCCACCATGGCTTCTCAGCTATTCTCAGATTGAAAGGCTTCCCTGTTGCTGGGGAAAGGCCCTCCCCTGGTCCCTGGGGGTGTCCCTGTGACCTGGTCCCTGAAGGGTTATTTCCCAGCACTGCAGGGACAGCTGGACTCTGAGCCCAGGCCCTCGTGAGCATCCCTCCTGATTCGGGATGCCTGAGGACCTGAGGGCTTCCCCTGCCTGCCCCGGTGTGTGCGGCTCCTCACATCCCCACCCTGTTGATGAACTTAACTGTCAGCACTGCTGGCACAGCTCCCGCCCAAGCCCAGGGTCCCCTCTTAATGTGGCCTTGCAGAGACGCGCAAAGCACCATCGCAAAGCTGCCGCTCCAGCCTGTGTGTGTCCTCAGCAGAGCCTCCTGGTGGCCAGAGGAGGCTGTCTTCTCCCCAGAGGGACTGGGTTTATTTGCCTTTGGTTCTGGCCTTGTCCTGCTCTTGAAACTCCAACTGCCCCCCTGGTCTGCCTTCCACCAGAATCAACCGGCGTCGGCGGTTCAGGGAAGGAGGCGAAACAGATGGAGAACGGCGTGCTGGTGACGGGTGCTGCGGGGAAACAGCTGCAGAGGTGAGCTGGGGAGGGAGGCTGGGTCCTGCCGGTTCTCCAGGCGCCCCGCTTCGGCCCTGCCTGCCCAGACACTCATTTTCCCGACCCCCAGCCCAGCAGGCACGTGGGTGTGCCGTGCCTGTGTTGAAGAGGTCTGAGAGGCTTCTGGAGAAACAGGTCCCCATCAAACTGTGGAGGCCTTTGGAATTCCGGGGAACTTGAGTTGCCATGGCAACCACGGAAGGGCTCAGAGGCCTCAAGTCTTCTTGGGCCAGTTCCAAGTGAGGCCCCATGCATGTTAGACAACATGCTCCATCTGGCCTAACATCCCCAACCCCTTTCTCTTTGTTTCTTAAAATTCTGAGACAAGAGCCGGGAGGGTGGCGCACGCTTGTAATCCCCACGCTTGGGAGGCGGAGACAGGAGGATCGCGCTGGTTCAAAGCCAGCCTCAGCTTAAAGATTAAATACATGGGTTATGGTAATGAAGAACAAAAATACGGACAGAAGAGTAACCTGGACTACGAACTGTGGTTACCTCTTAGTTAAGGGGAGAAGAAAAATGAAGGCAAAAAGGCAAAGTGTTTAATTTGGCCCACAACCTTAGTAGTTGTCCAATGACCTATTTTTTTTTTAAGTGCCTGAGATAAAATGTTACCGTTGTGGTCCATGTTTTGTTGGTAACAACACAGTATCAGAGACTGGGCAAGTTAGACACAGAAGGGGTTTATTTTGGCTCCCAGGTGTGGTCCAAGGTCGAGGGCGATGCTTAGTGGTGGCCTTGTTAGCAGAGTCCCGCAGGGAGAGACCTCTGCCACGCTGGATTCGCAGTAGACCCGCTGTGGAGCCTGGGTCGGGCGCTCCTGAGAGCAGAGCCCTGGTCCGTTCTGCAGGGTCCCCCGGCTCCGCCTCCGCACTCATTTGAAGGGAACTTAATTTCATCCATTTTGTAGAGAGCATTTGTTACTTGTGGGTAGCGGGAATACGGTATCTCGTTTATCTATTTGGGGACTTTGATGCTTAAAATATTTTAACATAAAAAAGTGGCCTTAGAGCCGGGTGTGGTTGTGCACAACTGCAATCCAGTGACTTGAGAGGCTGAGGTAGGAGGCTCACAAGTTCGGGGCCAGCCTGGGCAAGTGTGAAAGCCTGTCTCAGAATTTTATTTCATTCATTCATTCATTCATTCATTCATTCATTCATTCACTCATTTGGTGGTACTGGGGATGGAACCCAGGGGCCTTCTACCTCTGGGCTACACTCCCAGACCTATTTTATATTTTATTTGGAAACGGGGTCTCTTAAGCCATCTGAGGCTGGCTTCGAACCTGCGCGATCCTCCTGTCTCCGCCTCCCAAGCGTGGGGATTACAAGCGTGCGCCACCACGCCCGGCTCTGTCTCAGAATTTTAAGAAACAAAGAGAAAGGGGTTGGGGATGTCAGGTCAGTTGGAGCATGTTGTGTAACATGCATTAGGCCCTGGATTCAATCCCTAGGGCCAGAAAACAAAGCAAAAAACAAAAGGTTAAATGATATAAGTTTCAGAAACATAGTATATTTGTAAATAAAGTTACAAATATTATATAACATATAGGTTATATGTGTATATATACAAATAGAGAAATAAATAGATATAAATAGAAATAAATAAAGCCAATTGGGCAAAGTAATGGAGACTTTGTGTTAAATCTAGATAAAGGGTATACAGTCTCTGGTCTGTTCTTAAACCTTTTTATAATCTTGAAATTACATGCAAATAAATTCACCAAAAAAATTAGAGTTGACCCTAAAATTAATTTTAAAAAATCGAAAGAGCTGATTTTGGGGCATCTTCAAACATGAAAAAAGAAACCCGAAAAGCAAAACACAGTGACAAAAGTGGGATAAAGTTTGAAGCGATCGCCGTCCTCCGTTGCAGATGTGGCCGGGGCCGGAGCTTGCCCCAGGGCCCCCCCGGGAGAGTCCAGAGGGACTTCTTTCTGCAGATGTTGCTTCAGGAAACACCGTTAGCCCATCAGTGCTGCTCAGCAACACAGACCATCCCAGATAGTCACAGCAGTGCTGCCCCCAGCTCTCCCCCCATAGCCCCCTTTTCCTGGGGGTTGGCAGGAGGGGCTGGCTCGTGTGCGTGCGCCTGGCCACGCGCTTGCTTTCACCTGGCGTGGCCTGCGCCCTGCCCCGCGTGACTTCCGTACCTCGCTTTGCAGGCAGCTCAGCAGCTCCTCCTCCTACAGCGGGGACGCGAGCCGGCACCAGGCCAGCACCTCGGAGCTGCAGAAGGCGGGCGCCAGTGCCGAGGAGGAGGCCTGGAAGCTGATGGAGGCGGACAAGGCGCAGACTGGGAAGGTGAGGCCCACGCCCTCTCCTCGCCAGCTCTCCTGCTGGGCGCTGGGCTGAGCACTTTTTTTTACCCTAATGCACGCCTTTCTGACAACAACCCTCTCTGGGTACTTTGTACAGCCCCGAAGCCAAGGCCCAGGGGCTAAGTGACTTAGTGCCCAGGGTCCCCACTGCTGAGCAGCAGGGCTAGGATTTGAATCCTGGTGTCAGGCTGCAGAGCTGAGGCTCAGGTCTCTGCTGGGCCTCCTGCTGCTGCATTCTGAGCAACTTTGGGGCATGGGGGGGCATGTAGTCAGGTTCCTACTGACCTGGGTCAGAGAAATTGCCCAAATCAAGTCCTTGGGGAGAAAGGCCAGAGATGCAGGCCTCTGTGGTGTGTGTGTGTGTGTGTGTGTGTGTGTGTGTGTGTGTGTGTGTGTGTGGTACTGGAGATTGAACCTGGGGGCATTCTACACCCTGGGTTCTCACACCCCCTAACCCTTTTTAGTTTTTAAACAGGGTCTTACTAAGTTGCTGCAAATCTTACTAAGTTGCTGAGGCTGGTCTCAAAGTTACAATCCTCCTGTCTCAGCCTCCCAAGTACTGGGGTTTCAGATGTGCGCCACCACACCTGTCCTGTGATCCTCGTTTAACCCCCACTTTAACCAGAGGAGATGCAACCCAGAGTTATCCCCATTTTCTATACAAGGGACCCCAAAACTTGCCAAAGCCGGACCCAGAATGAAGCTGGGCTCAGCAAGCCCAGTTGTTTCTGCTTTGCCCCCCCCCCCATGGTCCCTCTGCCCTGAGGAAGGCATCCAAGCCCTTCCAAGTGCTTCCAGGGTCTCGGGCTCATGGAGTCCACGTGCTCAGAATTGAGAGACTCGCAGAAGAAAACTCAAAAGGAAGCGTCCCTCAGTGTCAGGGTCACAGCATCCCAGGAGGCGCTGCATGGCCCAGGGAGATGTAATGGAGGCCCCCGCTGGCCCTGTCCACTCCCGCCCCTCGCGGGTGTTTTGGTTTTATCCATGCATTTACTTCCCACTTATTTTCAAAACTGGACTCCCAATTTGTTTGGGGATGAAGCTCATATTGTCTTCCAGCCAGGCTGTACAGTCAGATGGTTCTTATGATCCAGAATTAACCTTGAGACACTTGGAAGGGCAGCAAGCACGCAGCCCAGGAGAGACTGGGAATTTCTTGAATCTACCCCAAGTGGTTTGGGTGGAGGACCCCGACACTGTGGGCGGCTGGGTGTACATATACATGTACATGTACATATACATATACATATACATATACATATACATATACATATACATGCTTTGGTCCCCGTGCTGGGCTCCATGGGAAACATAGAAGCAAAAGAAAGCCCCAGCTGCCACCTCGTGACGCTGTGCCAGAATCAAGCAATGGAAAACCCCCAGAGCCAGTCAGTGCTCAGAGGAGATGGAGTGGCGGGCCCCCTGGCCTTCGATGATCGCATGACAGCCTGCCGGCCCCTTCAATTGGAAGCTTCGCGAAGGCAGAGACCTTGGCTTTGATCACAACTTCGCCCCTCTGCTGACTGATGGGAGGGTGTCGGGTGTGAGCAGAGAGGTGGGCTGGGCCGGGGTGCGCGGGGCGCCTGCTCAGCGCCTTCCCTCCGTGACCCCAGGTGCAGCTCGCGGTCTACTGGGACTACATGAAGGCCATCGGGCTCTTCATCTCCTTCCTGAGCATCTTTCTCTTCCTGTGTAACCACGTGTCAGCGCTGGCGTCTAACTACTGTCTCAGCCGCTGGACGGACGACCCCGTCATCAACGGGACCCAGAAGCACACCAAGTTCTGGCTGAGCATCTACGGGGCCCTGGGCGTCTCCCAAGGTGCGCGCTCTCCCCGCCCCGCCTGGCCGCCCCCTGTAGCCGCTTTGTGTCCCCTTGCAGAATTGACCCCAATCCTCAGGGCCTTGTGCACCCCCACACCCAGTCAAACCCGGATGGACAGAACCGGTCACGTGCCAGATGCTTGTGTGTTTGTAGAATGGCTGTTTGGAATATTTTCTTTCCTCTGGTCCAGAGGAGACGGGGGGGGGGGGGTCAGTGTGTCCATTTTATAGGCGAGGACAGCTGAGCAGAGGCCACGGGAGTCTTGAGGGTCCCTCCTTGCCCGTTTCTCTGTCAGACCTACTGTGTGAAGGTGGGAGGGGTTCTCATCCGGGCAGTATTGTTCCGCGGGGACATCAGATGACTTCTGGTCTCCACGGCTTCAGGGCGGACTGTTGCTACTGCCATCAAAGGCAGGACTTTGCCGGGTGCCCGCTACACATGGGCCACCTCCCCAGCAAAGGAGCCTCTGGCGCTGTGCCTCAGTGCTGGCAAGATGGTGGAGCCCCGCTGGGTACCTCCTCTGCTCCCAGGGAGCCCCTCAAATTCTGGGGCATGGGTCGCAGCCCATGGAAAGAGCACCTGCCCGGTGCCTGGCTCTGTACCCAATACTCCCACATGATTTTTTTTGTGTGTGTGGTACTGGGGTTCCTGGAAACCCTTCTACCTCTGGGCTACACTCCCAGACCTATTTTTATATTTTTATTTGGAAACAGGGTCTCTTAAGCCAGTGAGGCTGGCTTCAAACTTGCGTGATCCTCCTGCCTCCCAAGCGCGGGGATTACAAGCGTGCGCCACCATGCCCGGCCTCTCACATGTTTTAACTTGGCTGCTTCTGGGGAGAATCACCGCCCCGCCGTGGCCTGGGGGTGCAGCCACCCACGGCTCTTGGCCACGAGAAAGTAGCTCTGAAAAGAGCCCTTGATGACAGAGAAGCAGACAGGGTTGTCCTGAGTTTTTCAACCCACAGCCCCCCCTTTCCCTGCCAGCACTACACTGGGGGAGGCAGAGAACAGAGAGGCCGGCATGCTGGTTAGCCTGGGCTCAGGTGGCGGCCGCGCCCACTCCAGAGCCCTGCCGTCTGGTGTCGTGGCCACAAGCCACAGGCGGCTATTTGAACTCTAATCCAGTTATAATTAAAGCTAAACTTCTTTAGCCACATTTCTGGTGCTCAGGAGCCCCGGCCCTGGCTAGCAGCGCCATCCGGCACCGCACAGTTGGAGAGCGTTTCTGTGACTGTGGAAAGTGCCACCCAGCAGCACTGGCCCGGAGGACCAGCACGCAGGTGACGGCCGCGACCCCGCAGCCGGCTGCCCGATGCAAACCCCCGGTCCGCTTAGGACCTGCTGAATATATCCAGGGCAAAGGAATTCCAAGTTGCAATAGAGTCTGGATAAAAACGAGGCGGGTGAAGCCCTAGTACGATGCGTAGCGTGTAGCCAGCGCTCAGTAGTAACAGCCACCGTGCTTATTAGGGATGAGTCCCACCCTCCCCGTCCACCAGCGCTCCCTCCGCCAGCGCCGCCCCTCCCTCCGCAGTCTCACGCGCCCCCTCATGTGTGCAGGCTTCTCGGTGTTTGGCTACTCCATGGCGGTGTCCATCGGGGGCATCTTGGCGTCCCGCCGCCTGCACCTGAACCTGCTGCACAACGTCTTCCGGTCGCCCATGAGCTTCTTTGAGCGCACGCCCAGTGGGAACCTGGTGAACCGCTTCTCCAAGGAGCTGGACACGGTGGACTCGATGATCCCACAGGTCATCAAGATGTTCATGGGCTCCCTGTTCAACGTCATCGGCGCCTGCATCATCATCCTGATGGCCACGCCCATCGCCGCGGTCATCATCCCCCCCCTCGGCCTCATCTACTTCTTCGTGCAGGTGAGAGGCGGCTCCTGGCTCCCAGGGCTCCCCTCCTCTGGCGGTCCTCAGCCTGGGATGTTGAGGATTTCGCGGAGGGAGACTCACTTTTGTCTCTCTCTTTTTTAAATTAAAAAAAAAAAATTTATGTGGAACATATTGAAAATGGCTTACATTCAGACTGTGCTTGGTGCCCTCTCCCCCTCCCCCGATTCCCTTCCCCCTCCCAACAATGGGTGTCCAGGTCAACCATGCTCTATTTATATTTTTACTCAAATTCGGATGTAGCTCCTTTATTAATCAACCTCAGCCTTCTTCCTCTCCCATCCTTCCATTCTAGTTCTGGTGAGGTTTCTTCTTGAATGGATTGTTGAATGGATTGCCCAAATGGATTGTTTTCAGCTTTCAATAATCCAATGCGGTTTCCTTCTGATAAGCTTTAGTCTTTTTAACTGTAAATGAGAAAACAAAACCCATCACTATAAAGACACCCCTGTTGTTAAATTTCTTGGAAGTCTTTAGTTCTGAGGCCTTTTGTAGGTAATAGAGACATGGAAAATAGCAACCGATAATAGCATGAAAAATAGCAATCTCTCTTGTGATAGACATTTAGAGGTAGGCTGTTTGGGGCTGGGATGGAAGCTCCGTGAGTTTGTTAATATCCCAGCTATTATTTCTTCTTCTCCTCGTCCTCCTCACATAATAAACTTTTCATGCTTAAATTGGTCTCACGGTCCAGGATGGTTGCTGGAGTTCCAGCCGTCACACCTGTATATCACGCAGTGAGTCTAATGCAGAGGAGCAGTACAAGGGGGCAATGGCTGCTGAGTCAGCACGACCCACTCAGCGCCCCTGATTACGAATCCCCTAGCGCTGTGTCCTGTGTGCAGGGCGGCTAGGAGACGCGGTGTCTTTGCTGGACACTGCAGCCCCCAGCAGTGATGCTCATTTCGTACCTGCAAACAAGCCCAGTTAGCAGAGGAGCGTGTCGTGTTCCCAGCGGCAGATGCTCGTGTTCAGGCTCAGAGGACATACTGCCCAAGCAGTGGGGCTGAGCGTGTGGCCCCAAGTCCGCCTGGTTCCCGAGCTCGCGCCTCTGCTTGCCCTGAAGTCACCACCTGCAGGGTGGTGGGGTGGTGACTAGCCATGGAGGCAGCTGTCCGGGTGGGACATTTCTACCAGGAACTCACAGCACAAGTAAGCAGCCAGGAACCGCATCGTTCCCCAAGCCGCCCTGCCCATCTGGGGAGCTAAAAATACACTGGGCCCCAGTCTCATTTCTAAGTAGGTATACCAAAGAGAAGAGAGGGAAAAAGAGAAAGTGCCGGAGTGTTCTTTGCATCTTGATTCATGATCAGCCCAAACAAGTATCACCCGGAATCCCCATTAACAGAGCAGAACAGTCAGCTGCAGTACCGTTGCGCACCAGAGGCGGCTCCAGAGTCCCAGAGAATGGTCTCAAGTTCGAAGTTCTTTCCAGACGGTGGGACTGCAGACTGCCATTGGATCTGCCTTCCCATAATCGGCTCCGCTGCTGGGTTGGCAGGCTGCAGGCTAGCTGGCAGGGTCTCTGGTGCCCCAGAGGGCTGCCTGCCTGGGGGTTCAAGTTACTACCCCAAACAGCCATCCAGACAGAAGTCACGGCCCGCAGAGGCCTCATAAAAGCAGCCATGATACTTGGTGCTGTCCTGGCTGGGAGGTTTTGTCCTTAACAACCCGTTATCAATCTGTCCACTCTACTGTGGATAAGGCGGTAGCCTGGTAATTATCTCATTAGCACCTTTGGAAAAGGAAACATTGGTCCCTGGTTCCTAGTCCAGTTTCCTTGTATGGAGAGGAGCCAAGGCCGAGAGAGGTAGAGTGGCCAGGCCGACGTCTGTCCAGCAGCTTCTCGGACCTTCAGTTCCATTCCCCCAAGGCTTTCTGGGGCCTCCCTGGGCCTGGCAGGAGCTGAATGCCGGGTAGGGCGGGAGCTGAGCAGAGGTCGCGTCTCCCCTGGTGTGCCATAGCCGTAGCTGAGGAGCAGGGCGCCGAGCAGCAGAGAAGGCCTCCTGGGAGTGACGTTTATGCTCCATGTGCAGGACAGGGCTGCGGGGCAGCAGCAGCAAGAGCAGGCAGGTGCCGGGTGCAGGGAGGGAGGGAGTGGAACCCAGTCAGGACCAGGTCCGCAGAGCAGTCCTCCAGAGCAGGACTCCTCCAGAGCAGTGTGGGCCGCCGCAGGCGGGTGGGTGGGTTTATTTTAGCCCCATGGATGTCAGCTCAGGCAGACGTGCTGGGGATGTGACAGAATTCTGCCGTTTAATAATACTAGTCACCACGTCACGCTTGCTATTAGGTGGAAGCATATGAAATTGCCAATGTACATCCCATAGCTATGGCCCAACCTAACCTACCAGGCACCGTGCTTACTGACGCGCGCGCATAGGATGTGTGAGACTAGTGGGTGTATAAACATGTGATGTTACGCAGAAGAGTACATGACTCTTGCCTGTCACGCCCACAACACCCCCATGAAGCAAGGCCTTACCATTCTATTACAGATGAGGAGACCAAAGCTCAGAGAAATAAAGTCACTTACCCATTATATATTATAGTTAATCAAGAGCAGAAACCCGGCATGACGGTGGTACTTGGGAAGCTGAGACAGGAGGATCTGAGGTTCAGGAAGGGGAGGCTGAGACAGGAGGATCTGAGGTTCAAGGATAGCCTCAGCAACTTAGGGAGACTCTTGGCAATCTAGCGAGACCCTGTTTCAAAAGCAAACAAAAAGCCTGGGGGTGTAGCTCAGGTAGAATAATCCTGGGTTCAATCCCCAGCCCCCCCCAAAAAAATGATAATCAATAGCAGAGTCAGGATTTGAATCGGAGCCTGATTGGCCTCAAAACCCACATCTAAATCCACACGGCTGGGCCCAGGAAACCCTGGCAGTTGGTGGCATCGGAGAACAGGACAGTGCAGAGGACAGAACTCGCAGCCAGGCCTCTCGTGCACTCCCGCTCTGTCGGGTCCTGGCCAGGGAACCATGGGAGGAGGTCGGCTGGGCTTTTTGTGCCGTTTCCTCCTCCTCAAGTGGGAGGGGAAACATCCTAGGTTTGTGGTGAGGACTGTTTAAGTCGTGTGTGTAAAGTACGTACATGTGCCCAGGACGCTGCACTCCATGCCGGCTCCAGCCATTACTGTTAACGCTGCGGTTCCTGTCTGCACCGGGTGGTAGTCCACCGGTGAGCCCACTGCTGGTAAGAGCGGCTCAGCTGGGGCCCTCCCATTCCTGCAGGGATGGTATGAGTCATGTCCAGGTCTCTCCAGCACAGCCCGGGAGGCTGGCATGAGAGGCTGACTCCCGTCTCTGGCCTCCCTTTCCCCTGCAGAGGTTCTACGTGGCCTCTTCCCGGCAGCTGAAGCGCCTGGAGTCGGTGACCCGCTCGCCCGTCTACTCGCACTTCAACGAGACCCTGCTGGGCGTCAGCGTCATCCGCGCCTTCGAAGACCAGGAGCGTTTCATCCACCAGAGCGACCTGAAGGTGGACGAGAACCAGAAGGCCTACTACCCCAGCATCGTGGCCAACAGGTGGGCCCGAGCGGCTCCCTAGCACCCCTGTGCCTCTGGGTACCTTCACGGGCGGTGCGCAGCGGAGCTTGGGCCCTCGCAGGTGGGAGGACGGAGGGCGGGGCAGACGGGAGCACTGTGAGCCTGCCGGAACACCTCGAGCCCCTTCTCCGTCTCCCTTCCTGGAGGTGCCGTATCAGGCAGCCTCTGCAGTGATCCTCTCTGTATCTTTATCCTCTGCGTGAGCCGTGCCCAAAGCAATTTCACCTATTAAGCTGAACCACATGAAACTGTCAATTTGTGGATCAAAAACAAGTAGCATTTCAAAGAAAAAAAAAAAAAGAGGCAGAATTATTTTGCTAATTATTTGCCAGCGTTAGAGAAGTGTCTGGTGTATCCCTGAACTAGCATCCTCCTCACTAATCTGCCTCCTGTTACCCCCAAAAGGTGTGGTAGGAAAGTGGCCTGTCTGCGGCCCACGGCCAGCCGCAAGCCCGCTTTACACGGTCTGATCCCACAAGACCAGGAAGCGGGCCGGGGACCACCGGGGTCCTTGGCTTCCCTTAGAGAATTTTTAAGGAGTTTGTGGAGATGTAGCTCTGCTGCTGGGATGACTTCATGCATCCAGGGATCAGTTGCCGTGGACCATAAGGCCATGGCGCAAAACAGATCCGGCAGCACCATCTCCCTACAGAAACGCAAAATGTCTACTATTTTAAAACCTGAAAGAAATACTTCTCATAATACAGAATAGCTTATAAGCTATCTTTAGCCGGGCGTGGTGGCGCACCCTTGTAATCCCAGGACTTGGGAGCCTGTGGCCAGCCTCAGCTACTTACACCCTCCACAACTTGGACCCTGTTTCAAAATAAAGAATAAAAGATAGGTTTGGGGTGTACCTTAGAGGTAGAAAGCCCTGGATTTAATCTCCAGTACCATACCAAAAAAAAAAAAAAAGAGGCCATCGTTAAGTAAATGAAATACCTGTATTTATTTAAAATGTAAAACAATACATCTCATGTTTCCAAAGTAGGCCTGGGACCGTGGCGGGGACATTGGAAGGGGCAGCTTGTTTCTTACTCCCCCTGGGACCAGCGTGTAAAAAGAGACTTATTTTAAAACTGTAAATGCCTCTTAGAGTTGATGACTTCTTAGTGTTTAGGAATATCCACGACATCTTTTTTTTTTTTTTTAATACATACATGGTCATTTTAAAGAGTTCTTGAGAAAAAGTTGGTTATTTAGGATTTGGGCACGCTGCCAGTCCCTGGAAGCACTGCTTCTGCAGAATGCCATTTTAATCCCGGGTCTTGCCAGGCTCATGACGAGTCATCGGCATCGAGTCCCTTGGGCCCTCCTCCCCGGTGGCCAGGCTGCGAGTTTTGCATGAGCAGCGCTCAGGAGGTCTTTCTCCAGAACTCTCAGGGAGTTACTTGGCTAGCAAATTGACCCCCTCGTGCCTCCGTGAGCAGGTGCCGGGTATCTGAAAAGCTCACCTGTGCATGTCTGTGTGTGTGTGTCTGTCTGTCTGTGTCTGCCTGCGTGTCTCTGAGCAGGTGGCTGGCCGTGAGGCTGGAGTGTGTTGGCAACTGCATCGTCCTGTTCGCCGCCCTGTTCGCTGTGATGTTCCGGGACAAAATCAGCGCCGGCCTGGTGGGCCTCTCGGTGTCTTACTCCTTGCAGGTAGGAGCAGGCCCTTTTATATGGATTATCCAGTGGTCTTAATTGGGGATTAAGGTTTCAGGTACCTGGGCTTTTGCTTTCATATGGGAGCTGGGGAGAGGAATGGAGCCGAGTGGAATTTGAAAAGTGTGTATAGAGCCCAGGAACTGACTAAAGACAGAGTGAGATTTCATATGTGGCCAGGGTGCTCCGTCAGTCAAGAGAATCCCTTGAGTGCTTGAAAGGGGGCTTCCAGCTACAAGAAAAATGCCTTAGGACTATGAATTTTTCTCTAAGCTCAGTTTTAGCTGCATCTCATGAGTGCGCGCGCGTGTGTGTGTGTGTGTGTGTGTGTGTGTGTGTGTGTGTTTGCTGGAGATGGACACACCAGGGGCATTCTGCGTCTGAGCTATACTCCAATTCCTTCTTCCAACTTTTGTTTTGAAAGAAGATCTTTCTAGATTGCCGAGTGTCTCGCTAAATTGCCGAGGCAGATCTCGAACCTTTGATTCTCTTGTCTCAGCCTCCCAAGTACTGGCTGTGCACCATCATGCCTGGCTCGTGACTCTCGATACATTGTGTTTTTATCAATTATTATCTAGTTCAAAATGTTTCCTGATTTCCTTTCTGATCACCTATGCGTCCAGTCTGGGTGATGGCTGTGTTTGAGTTTGCCAACTTGGATACTTTCCTTACCTGAAGTGTGTCCTAATTCATAGTTACGGAATAAAAACAAGGTCACTCATGGTCACTCCAGAAACTCCACCTGACGCTCTCACTTGTAGGTCACCACATACTTGAACTGGCTGGTTCGGATGTCTTCTGAGATGGAGACCAATATCGTAGCTGTGGAGAGACTCAAAGAATACTCGGAAACTGAGAAGGAGGTAAAGCCAGGGCCCCGCCTGGCTCTGGGCCTTGGCCTTCAGTGTGTCTTTACCCCAGCGAGACCTCTGAGCTGTAGGTGTGGGTAGGTGTGATAGTGGACACCCTACCGGGCAGAATCCACCTTATCCGTGACCCATCTCTTCTTTTTTTTTTTTTTTTTTTTTTTTTGGTGGTACTGGGGTTCCTGGAAGCCCTTCTACCTCCGGGCTACACTCCCAGACCTATTTTTTATATTTTTATTTGGAAACAGGGTCTCCTAAGCCAGCGCGCGCGGCTGGCTTCGAACCTGCGCGATCCTCCTGTCTCCGCCTCCCGAGCGCGGGGATCACAAGCGTGCGCCACCACGCCCGGCCTGAGGCTAGCTTAAAACCTATAATCCTCCTGTCTTAGCCTCCCAAGTACTGGGATTACAGGTATAGGCCATTGTATCTGGCTTCTACCACCACTTTTTTTTTTTTTTTTTTTTTTTTTTGCGGGTCTGAACCCAGAGCATTCGCCCTCCGGGCTACACCCCCTGCCCTATTATTTTTTTTGACAGGGTCTCACTGAGTTGCAAAGGGCCTCACTAAGTAGCCGAGGCTGTCCGCACACTGCGATCCTCCAGTCTCAGCCTCCCAAATGCTGGGGTTACAAGCATTCGCCACCATGCCCAGCTCCACCACCATCTTTTTTTTTTTTTTTTTTTTCTTGGTGGTACTGGGGTTCCTGGAAGCCCTTCTACCTCCGGGCTACACTCCCAGACCTATTTTTACATTTTTATTTGGAAACAGGGTCTCCTAAGCCAGCGCGCGTGGCTGGCTTCGAACCTGCGCGATCCTCCTGTCTCCGCCTCCCGAGCGCGGGGATGACGAGCGTGCGCCACCGCGCCCGGCGCCCCCCATCTCTTTCAACTCGTACTTAGAACCACCTGGCTTTACAGCAAGACAATAACTTAAAATTATTCAAAATATCGGATGCCCATTTGTAAGATGACAGGATGTTTTCAGGGCGTCCAGACAGCGGTTGTCCTGTTATGAGGAAGTTTTTCCCACACTTGTGTTTTGATGATAACATCACAGAGAAAATCTTAGTTTAGTCCTAGCACATCTTTTTTAGGTTTTGGCACGGGGGTTAAAACCTAGCACTCTACCTCTGAGTGACACCCCAGCCCTTTTTATTTTTTATTTTGAAATGGTTTCACTAAATTGCTTAATGTCTCACTAAACTGCTGAGGCTGGCCTCAAACCTGCGATTCTTGTATTTCAGCCTCCCAAGCATCAGGATTATAGGTGTCCCCACCTATGTTAGTATATCTTTAAGACCTTATTGATTGAGATAGTCTCCCATCAGCGACAGATGAACAGTAGCCTTCAGGCTCAGAGTTTTCAGTAGGAAACCTTTACCTACTTTAATAGAAAAATAGCTTTCTACTTGTTATGTATTTTGGGGAGGTGGTGGGCTTTTATTACAGAAAAATTTTCCACTTGTGATTGTATATAAAATTTCCTTTTAAGTTAGCTAAAAAAAACCTGGAAATCTTTTTTTTTTTTTTTTTTTTTTTTTGGTGGTACTGGGGTTCCTGGAAGCCCTTCTACCTCTGGGCTACACTCCCAGACCTATTTTTGCATTTTTATTTGGAAACAGGGTCTCCTAAGCCAGCGCGCGCAGCTAGCTTTGAACCTGCGTGATCCTCCTGTCTCTGCCTCCCAAGCGCGGGGATTACAAGCGTGCGCCACCACGCCCGGCAAACCTGGAAATCTTTGAAAATGGAACCCAGGGGTATTGGACCTCTGAGCTACACCTGCAGCCCTATTTTTTAGTCCTTAAATAGGGTCTCCCTGAGTTGCGAAGGGCCTCGCTAAGCAGCTGAGGCTGTCTGAGAACCATGATCCTCCAGTTTCCACCTCCCGAAGGCTGGTATTACAAGCGTGCGCCACCACGCCTGGCCAGTACACAGATATCACATGTCATAATACGGAATTAACTAAAGTTGAAAAACCCCAGCAAGTCCCCATTTTTTTAAAGGTAGAGAAGAAAGGACCGTAGGGAAGGTCAGTGTCTGGCTCAAGGCCGCGCGTGGCTGGGGGCGGCAGGGCGGGACTCAGCTCCAGACCTTGCTTCTGCGCAGCTGACCCATGTGAGGCTGGAGCCCGAGCACCTTCCCCGCGGCAGGTGCAGCCATGATGGTGATAACAGCAGTAGTGTGCCCCAGGGGAGGGCCGGCCCTGCCGCAAATGTTCCCACATATAGCAACCTCTTTAATATCTACACAGCCCTGTGGTTTCTTTTATTTATTTTTTATGGTGCTTGGGATGCACTCAGGGGCATTCCACTTCCAAGTGACACCCCCAGACCTTTTTTATTTTTATTTTTTTGAAACAGGGCCTTGCTGGGTTGATGAGAGTCTTATCTTGTTGAGGCTGTCCTCAAACCCGCGATCCTCCTGTCTCAGCCTCCCAAGTACAGGGATTACAAGCGTGCCCACCACGCCCAGCTTGAATTTATCTTTTTAGGTGACTTTGTTGAGACCGTTCCTGGGCTGTACAGTCCACAAGTCACCCATTTGAAGCGTGCAGTCCAGGCAAGTCCCTGGTGCGATGTGCGTGGTGCCGAGGAGTGCGCCACAGCCTCCGCCCTGTGTACTTTAATTTTGAGGCAGAGTCTCACCAAGTTGCTCTGTTGCCCAAGCTGGCCTCGAGCTTGTCATCCTCCTGCCACAGCCTCCCAAGTACTGAATTCCATTTTCGCCCCAGAATGATCTTGTATTTTTAGAATAAGAGCCTACTGGAAAGGTACAAGAGAAAATAAAGATCACTCACGCTTCTGTCACTATTCAAATAAATTTCTATTTCTGTGTATGTATAGTGAGAAACTTCTACCTTCCCCTCTCCAGTCCCCTCTATATTCTTAAAACACATCTCCTTCATTTGTACACATAAATTATAACATGGAGATAGGCTTATTATAATTTTTGTTTTTATTTTTATATTTTGGTGGTACTGGAGTTCCTATGAGCCCTTCTACCTCCAGGCTACACTCCCAGACCTATTTTATACTTTTTTAAATTTGGAAACAGGGTCTCTTAAGCCAGCACGGCTGGCTTCGAACCTGCACGATCCTCCTGTCTCCGCCTCCCAAGCGCGGGGATTACAAGCGTGCACCACCACGCGCCCGGCTGCTTATTATAATTTTAAAAATGCAGGAAGTTTCCAGGGGAGAAAGAATGGAAGTCCTCTTTCCTGGCCCCTTGCGCTCCACTCCTTCCCAGGAGAGCCCTAGTTTGCGATTGGTCTGTCCCGCGGCTTCCTGTGGGCGTTGAACTTCTGCGCCAGGGCCGCGGCCTCTTTGCCTCTGTGTTTGGTAATCTCTGCCTCTTTGGGCTACCGTGAGGCTCTGAGGACATCCTCGGGGCGCCCGGGACACTGTCCGCACGCAGTGAGAACGCTGGGATTTTAGTGAGCCTCTGCACAGGGGCTGGATTTCTTGCCCGAAAGGTGGCCAGTTCTTTGCTGTTCCGCACTGTGTCCACAGCTCTCTGCAGCCAGGAGTGTTGCCCGCATATGTCTGGTCTCCAAGGGGATGCGAATTCCCCAAGGCAGCCTCTCCCGAGCCTGGCTGCCAGCACATCCACTGTGGGCCTCCGTAAATGATGAACAGAACTAAGATCTTCAGAAATAGGGGCTACAAACCAGGCGTGGTCGCGCACACCTGTAATCTTAGAGCTTGGGAGGCTGAGGCAGGAGGATCGGATATTTGAGGCCAGCCTCAGCAATATAGGGAAAGTCACAGCAACCTAGTGAGACCCAGTTTCAAAACAAAAATTGAAAGGGCTTGGGGTGTAGCTCAGAGGTAGAATGTGCCCCTGGGTCCAATCCCCGTACCACCAAGAAAAGACAAGAAACAGGGGCCGTGTGGCCCTGGGCAAGTTACGTAACTCTTTTGGCGCTCAGTTTCTTCCTGTATAAACCGGGGGTGTTAACAGAACCCCACCTTCTGCAGAGGTTATTCAGTGGGGTCAGGTGACGGAGTCCTGGGTGAGGTGCCAGGCACGAGGTCATTGTTGAGTGTTGGCCACAGCTGTCACTGTGCTCCTCCAGCCCCTGGGGGCAGCCGGGGACCTCACCTTTACTCTCGTGTCTGTCGGGAGAAGACCAGTCACTTGCTGTTCCTGTTCATACACACAGACGGACTGCCTGCCCCGTGCTCTGGGCCGTAGAGGCAGCCGTGACAGCGCCGGCCCTGTCCTCACAGAGCAGGAGGTCCAGGCCCCAAGGGACACCGATCCATGTGGACCTGGGGTCACCAGGAGGTGCGAGCTGGCCTAGGTAGTTAGGGAAGGGCATTCCAGGCCAAGCAAAACCGCAGGTGCAGCGGCCAGAGCACGGCAGTCAGGCTCGCCCGAGGTGGGCAGAGTGTCACGGAGGTCAGCTCAGGAGGCGCCCGGGGCCCAGGGCTGGACTTCACACTCCGTCTCTCCTCCCTTCCCGTGTGCTCGCTGTGATCAAAGGCCTCCTGGCAAATCCCCGAGACCGCTCTGCCCAGCACCTGGCCCCAGGTGGGCCGCGTGGAGTTCCGGAACTACGGCCTGCGGTACCGAGAGGACCTGGACTTGGTTCTGAAGCACATTAACGTCACCATCGAGGGAGGAGAAAAGGTGGGTGTGCCTTGTCCCCGTGTCCACTCACAGGCCCGTGCAGGCCGCGTCACCGCCCCGGCCAGTCACAGCCTGCACCGTGGGGCTCAGGTGGTGGCAATGGAAGCTAACCAGAGCGTACCCAACAGCCTGCACACTGGTAGCTCCAAGGTTGAATGAGGCCCGTGGAGGGGTTTTGAAGAAAAATCTGAATAAGTTGCAATTACCGAAGAAGTCTAAGACATTTTATACGAAAACTCCATCTCCTGCTGTCCTTGAACTGTCAGAACAGCAGGCAACGTTGGACCCATGCTCCCTGTGTCTTCCCAGAGGAGACCCGGGCTGGATTCCCCCCACCACCCAGCCCAGGTCACGCACCTTGGTGGCCTCTTAAGACGCCGGAGTCTGTGGTCCCCAGAATAAGATGACATTGCCACCACTCCTAGGGATGGCTCAGGGGACGCAGGAAATCTTTGTGGTTTTAGAGCCTTCCTTTGGCTCCAGCTATTCCTGGAAGACATCGGTGCCCTGAGACCCTAGAATTTCCTCAGAAATTAGATCAAGAGTCTTCTTGTTCATCAGCATTTCTGAACATATGGATTTGTTAAGCTGTCCCTGCCAAAAAGTCTAAAATGTTCCATTCCCACGAGATAACTCATCTAACTTACAACAAGGGACAAGGGGGCAGGCATGCTCTGCTGGGCCTCGGCGGCCTACGCTCCATTTTGAGAATCGCTGTATTATGCTGCCCTGGGTAGAGGGAACCCATCTTGCAGGAGCCCAGGTGCCAGGGGAGAACTTGGGTGCGATGTCAGGATGCTGTCATTGGCTGGCCCTCAGGGATCTGCTTGGACCTGTCGAGGTATAGCAACAGCTGGGTGGGAGATGCACCCTCAGGGGTGAGGAACAGCGCGGAGGAAAAGGAAAGTGCCCATTACCTCACACTCTCCCCAGCTGAACAGCAGGGCTTTGTTAAACTGATATCTGCCTCTTCCAAGGAATCTGCTAACTTACTAACTAGTAGTTCCTTGGGGAGCTTGGCCTCTTAAGGACGTAGCCTCTTAAGGACTGTCTTTAGGAAGCCGGCGAGAGAGAGCACCGTGGCGGGAGGCGGTTGACCAGTTGACTGAATGGCCCTGGGCTGGACATTGATGGCAAGGGCAGCCCTGGATTCTGGCATGCCCACCTCACCCGGCTCTTCCTGTCCCACAGGTTGGCATCGTGGGGCGCACCGGAGCTGGGAAGTCATCACTGACCCTGGGCTTGTTCCGGATCAATGAATCCGCCGAAGGGGAGATCATTATTGATGGAGTCAACATCGCCAAGATCGGCCTGCACCAGCTCCGCTTCAAGATCACCATCATCCCCCAGGTGGGGCCTGCGCAGGCCGAGGGGGGATGGGGCTGGGGGTCCTGTGGTCACCTAAAGGAAAGTCGGCCCTCAGTATCCGTGATCCAACCAGCCGTACTGTTGACACGCTATTTATACTGCAGGAGGTATCATAGGTAATCTAGAGATGATTGCAAGTATTATACAGGAGAATTGTGAAGGTTATATGCCAATACTACACCATTCTTTTGGTGTGTGGTGGGTACTGGGTATTGAATTCAGGGGTGTTCTGCATCTAAGCTATCCCCTAGCACTATTTTATTTTACTTTTTATTTTGAAGCAGGGACTTGATAAGTTTCCGAGGCTGGCCTCAGCTCTGCAATCCTGCTGTCTCAGTCTCCCAAGTACTGGGATTACAGGCATGAGCCACTGGCCTGGCTCCATACACCATATATATATTTTTTGGTGGTACTGGGGTTCCTGGAAGCCCTTCTACCTCTGGGCTACACTCCCAGACCTATTTTTTTATTTGGAAACAGGGTCTCTTAAGCCAGCGCGGCTGGCTTCGAACCTGCGCGATCCTCCTGTCTCCGCCTCCCAAGCGCGGGGATGACAAGCGTGCGCCACCACGCCCGGCTCCATCCACCATATCTTCTGAGGGACTTGAGCAACCAGGGATTTTGGTGCCCGGGAGGGGCCTCAGTTAGACACCATCTTCTCTCTCCTGGCTGTAGAGTCAGAATGGGACTCTGTGATGTGTCCTAGAGCTAGGCAACAATTGAGAATGTTTTAGGCCCATCCCAGTAGGAGACGGTTCTGTGATGCTGCCTAAGGTTTTTCCTAAGACTCTTTTGGGGGATAAGGGAGGAACCCACAGTACTAGAGGAGCTGCCACGCTGTGTCTCCTTTTGAAGGTTCCCAACGTATTTGCATATTGAAAAGTTCTGCAGAAGAGATCTGTTTTATTCCGCTTAACTCGGGGTTTTCCAAGCTAATGTTTTTGATTAGCAACATTCCAAAATGAGTGACTCTGAGGAACTCTCACTGCCCTTCCTCTGCAGTTTATGCCCCGCCGTGCGCCCCAGGACCGGGTCCTGCGTGAGACAGACTCACTCACCGCCTCCTCTCTCCTCTGAGCAGGACCCTGTTTTGTTCTCGGGTTCCCTCCGCATGAACCTGGACCCGTTTGGCCAATACTCGGATGAAGACGTCTGGACCGCCCTGGAGCTGGCTCACCTGAAGGGCTTCGTGTCTGCCCTTCCCGATAAGCTGAACCACGAGTGTGCCGAAGGCGGGGAGAACCTGAGGTGGGTGAGGGGGGCGAGGGGAGTGGGGCTCCAGGCACAAGCCCGGGTGCTGTCCTCTTGTACCTGTCAGACCTGGCTTTGAAGCCCAGCCCTGCCACAGACAGACAAGCCGTCTGTCCCTTCACATCCTGGAGCTGCAGTCACCATGTGAGATGAGTTCCAGTCTGGGCTCCTTTTGCCGTGGAAGTGCAACAGCAGTGTGGCCAAGACAGTTCCTTCCTTTCATGAGTTCAGCTGAAGGTGGCTGTTAAACTATTAAAGAGCAGCTGTATCATTCAGTAACTAGCTCTGCTGTGAGCCTCCCAAGGCCCCACTTACCACCCCTGGATCCCTGGGATATGCTGGGAACTGAAGGGTTAATGCCTGGCACCAGGGGAGCCTCTGGATGTCTTCCAGTGTCACTGGTCACTGCTAGGTTCAGTTATCCGTTGCCATGACAACCAGCCCTGGCTGTGTTCACAGTAGTATCAATTGCTCCTGTACTAGAACAGTCTGCCCTGTGGCTCTGCTGATCTTGGCTGGGCTCACTGCAGTATCCAGGCGTTGGCTGACTGTTGGTGGATCTCCTTGGCCTCAGCGGGACCATAAGGGAACATTCCACGTGTCCCCACCCTCCAGCAGTCCAGCCCTGGCATGTTGTCACAGTGCTGGGAGAGGTGTAAGAGAAAGCCAACCCCGGGGTGCCTTCCCACTTTGGGCCTCTGCCGGCCGTATGTTTGCCAACATCCCATTGGCTGAGTGCAGAGTCATCTGTGAGGGCCCTACAGCTGATAGGGATGTGTGGCTGTGGGGCCACTTCTGCTGTCTGCTCACCAGTCGTTATTTTATGTCACCTCTGAGCTCTGTGCTGAGAATGATTCCAAGTTACCGCTCGCTCAATAGGAACTGTACTGAATTGATTAGTGATGTCTGCCCTAGGCACAGAAGTGGGATGTGGGCGGGCTTTCCTGGTGGGAGCGACACAAAGCCGGTCCTGTCCTGCCAAACTCTGGCCTTGGTTCTAGGTAAGCAGTGGCTTGACACCCTGACTCTGGTCTTTCCCTCTGTAGCGTTGGCCAGAGACAGCTTGTGTGCCTGGCCCGGGCTCTGCTCAGGAAGACAAAGGTCCTCGTGCTAGATGAGGCGACGGCAGCCGTGGACCTGGAAACGGACGACCTCATTCAGTCCACCATCCGCACGCAGTTCGAGGGCTGCACCGTCCTCACCATCGCCCACCGGCTCAACACCATCATGGACTATACAAGGTGAGGCCCGGCACACGAGGCCTCGGGGCGTAGGGGCTCACCCTCTTCTCCAGCTGGTTCATTCGTTCCTTCCATGTATTCGACACTGTCATTTTATTGGTGGAACGTCTCTATTCTGGGTGGTGCCAGGCCCTGGGGCACTGCAGGGCGCTGTTCAGTCAAGGTTGGCACCGGCCGCAGGGACTAAGGAGCTTGGGTGGGGGAGTCAGGTAAAGGACAGAGCGGCAGGTCCTGTGCTTTCAGAGAATAACGCATGCCAGGGAGAAGATACGCCAGGCAGCTGGGAAGTGGGGCCAGACAGGGCCAGCGTGTCCACCGGACACCACACCTGGCACCCATGAAAGTGTTCTGTTTTTGTTTGAAAATCAAAAGGAAAAAGGACGAATATAATCTATTCGTACTTATCTTTGTACTTACACAGTCATAGATTTTCTTTCTTTTTTTTGGGGGGGGTGCTACTGGAGATTGAACCCAGGTACGTTCTACTTCTGCACTACATCTCTAGCTCTATTTTATTGTTTATTTTGAAGCAGGGTCTCACTGAGTTGCCGAAACTGGCCTCGAACCTGCGATCTTCCTGTCTCCCCAAGTACTGGGATTGCAGGCATATGCCATCCACAGCCAGCTCTAATTAGAACTTTTTTTTTTTTTTTTGGTGGTATTGGGGTTCCTGGAAGCCCTTCGACCTATTTTTACATTTTTTAAATTTGAAAACAAGGTCTCCTATGCACGGCTGGCTTTGAACCTGCACGATCCTCTTGTCTCTGCCTCTCAAGCGCGGGGATTACAAGTGTGCGCCACCACGCCTGGCTCTAATTAGAATGTATAATACCGTATATGGTGCAAGTGACCAGGCAGGCCTCATGCCCAGGACCTGCAAAAGCCATCACATGGCCTTGGGCCAAGGTGTTGACGGTCTTGAATTCGGCACGGGAGGTCATGGGAGGCCTCTCAGGAGGTGGCATATGAGCTGAGACCTAAGTAATGAGAAGGGATCAGCCATGGAAGGATCTAGAACAGGGATCTGCAGTGTTTTTTCTGTAAAGGGCCAGAATATTTTCAGGCTTGCTGGCCAAACAGTCTCAGTCACAGCTACCCAGCTCTGGCAGGGTAGCATGAAGCAACCTTAGGCATACGTAGACCATAAGTAGATGAATGAGCAGGGCTGTTTTTTTTTTTTTTTGTTTTGTTTTGTTTTTTTTTTGTGGTACTGGGGTTCCTGGAAGCCCTTCTACCTCCGGGCTACACTCCCAGACCTATTTTTACATTTTTATTTGGAAACAGGGTCTCCTAAGCCAGCGCGCGCGGCTGGCTTCGAACCTGCGTAATCCTCCTGTCTCTGCCTCCCAAGCGCGGGGATTACAAGCGTGCGCCACCACGCCTGTCTGCAGGGCTGTGTTTTAATAAAACTTTATTCATAAAAACAGGGAGCGGGCCAGACTTGACCTGCGGGCTCTTGTTTGCCAACCTTGGATCCAAACGGCATAGCTTCCCTATGCCCCCTTTTCAGAAAAAAATAAATTACTCAGCACCCCCTGGACACTTCCACCACCCCCTGTTTTTATTTAACACCCCACAATAGCACCAAAGCCACTACTGCCCCTCACCTATACCAGGGGTGGTATTCTTGACCTTGGGATCTTTGAGAATAACATGCCAGGCAGAGGGTGCAGCCGGCTACCAAGGCCCTGAAATGGAGACATGCTGCCTGGCTTGGAAAGATAGCAGAGGCCACTGTGCCTGGATGTTGGAGCTGAGGGACCGTAGCAGGAGATAAAGCTGAAAGTCACGCAGGAGCTGCACGTTCGTGTACTGGGTGACCACAGGAAGACACGGGCAACTTCTGAGAGTACCGTGAGGCCATTAGTTGGGGCATGACGTGCCATTGTTAAAAGGTGTCTGAGCACCTTGTAGAGGAGTCTGAGTGAGGGCAGAAGCGTGCAGGGTTGGAGCCTAATGCAAACTTGTGTGCCAGAGCCTGCAGACAGGGCCAGAGGCCAAAGCCAGCCCATCGCCTGTCTTTATGAGTAACTAGCCACGGCTGCTCACTACGTTACAGTATAAATATTGCGGGGAGGAGCAGCTGTCACAGGAAACGTGTAGCTCAGAGAGGTCAAAATATTTATCCTCTGGCCCTTTTCAGAAAAGAAAAAAAAAATTGCTGGCCTCTGTTGTAGACTAGGGTAAGACTATCTTTTTTATTATTCTGAGAGAAATGGAACAATGGCCTTGGACAGCTGGCCTCCTGTGTCATCGTGATGGCTGCTCCCACGAGCATCATACTTTTGCCACCATTAATGAGGAGGGGGGAGGGGCAAGGAGGCTGCTTCTTAGAAATTTGATGTTGACTAAAAATAGGATTGAGACAGGGCAGCCAATCGGAAGGCTCCCGCCGCAGTCCAGGCAGAAGACGCCAGGGGACTGGCCCAAAGCTCTGCCTTGCGCAGGGCCCTGTTTCCCAAGCCTCAGTCTGTATCTCCCTCCCCTCCCCCCCGTAGGGTGATCGTACTGGACAAAGGAGAAATACGAGAGTGCGGTTCCCCCTCTGAACTCCTGCAGCAGAGGGGCCTCTTCTACGACATGGCCAAAGACGCCGGCTTGGTGTGAGCCCCGGAGCTGGTGCATCGGGTCAGAACGGCAAGGCCACCGTGCCAGCATCCTCGGGAACCCAAGCCTCCTGCACAGAAACCAACAAAATCCAAGCCCATAAAACCAAAACACACACAAAGCCGCAGCCACCACCTGGCCCTGCCTGGGATTGGCCTGAAGGACCCGGCGACTCCGCACAGCTGGCTCTGGAGTCCACTGACTCACGCTCTTGCCCCTGGGAACGCGGACTGCGTCCGGGTGCATCCTACCGCTGTGGGGGTGGGTCTGCTCCTCTTAGCACCTGAAAGAGAGGAAGGTCTGCTAACGGCTGTGAAGCATCGCGGTTAAAAGCTTCAGGGGGCTTTTGGTGGCCAGACCTCTGGAACAATTGGTTGCGTAAAATATGCTAGTGACCAAATCCAGCCAACTGCCTTGCATCTCTCCAGCCAAAGCCCGTGGTTCCAAGATGCTCCGGCTCCCCCACCGGCTCTCCCCGTCACCTGACACCCTTGCCTGGTTCCAGCGGGGAGACTCCGTTTCCTCGGGGCTTCAGTTCCGAGGTCGCAGAGCCTGCTGAAAACCATCCTGATCCCAGGCAGTGTCATTCCAAAGCCCCATCTCGTCTTACTGGCACTCCAGGTTGGGAACCTGTGCCCTGGGACTGCCTCGCTGGGGGTTGCTTCAGCAGCCAGAGGCAGCCTTGTGTCCCCACACTCATGCCCTATCCAGGGGATATGACTGGGCTGGCAGATGATCCGGACCTGGGACCCCAGGGCCAGGCGATCCTCTCTCAACGCCGACACTCCAACTCGCTCACCTCCCCACCCACCCGTTTCCAGTTTTCCTTCCTGCCTCTTCTTACCCCTTGAGGGAGTAGGGTCTGCTCCTCTTAGCACCTGAAAGAGAGGACGGTCTGCTAATGGCTATAAAGCATTGCGGTTAAAAGCTTCAGGGACCTCCCGATTATTGCCAATCGGTACCAAAAAGAATCCCCTTCCATCTGCTCCTCGTTTTTAGATTTTAATTTCTCACCTGTGGCTTCCGGCTGGCTGTCAAAGAGCAGCGTCCTAGAGAACTGCCATGTAGTTACAGCTTTCTTCCAGAATTAAAGCCCATTCGTGGGGGTGTACTGATGATTTTTTTTTCTTTTTTTTGGGGGGGGGGGTAAATACCACTCTGAGCAGACAACTGTCTGAAGAGTTTAATTTCTTGGAGGAAGTATTGGGCTCAGGAGCAGATTCCCAGGGAATACCAACCTCGGCCTTGCTCTTGACGTTTGGTCTGTGAATTCTTGGAAGGAGAGAAACAGAGTCCTTCAAAACGGGTCCTGGAGGCGTCTCGGTCACAGACCAGAGCGAGGCCCCAAGGCAGCAGGTGCTCGCCGCCGCCCCACGGCTCCTCCTCGCTCCGAACTACGTGGCTGACGTCAGACCCAGAGAAGCATCTTTCTTCTTTTAGGTGGAAATATATATATTTATTTTTTTGTAAGTTATACCATTCTTTCACGTTAGAGAAACCAAGTTTTCCTTGGGCATCCTTTTGTAACGACTTAACACTGGAAACGTGAACATTTGCAAATAATTTGCAGTAAAAAAAAATATTTTATTTCTTTCTAAACAACTGTTTGGCTTTCTTTCGGGCATCAAGAGATGGCTCCTCTGGTGGAGCTGGGATGCGGTGGGCACGTTCCTTCTAGCAAGAGCCATCGTCAGGCACGGGGAGCTGCGCGGGGCTCGCCCGGGAGGCGGTGGGTCAAGGTGTGCAGAGCCTAGGCTTCGGGCTGGCGGGTCTCTGCACCGGAGCCCTGCCCCTGTTATTGTTGGCTGTGTGACCCCGGGGGAGTCAGGTAGACTGTGCGCGTCCGTTGTTCAGTCTGTAAAATTGGGCTGATGAGATCTACGCAGAGGTACTGTCAGGAAGCCAAGCTGCAAAGCGTGTGGTGCGTGTGGCAGAAATCACCTGTGGTCACAACCCTGAAACACGCCTTCATATCAGGGTAGGCGAGACTGGGCCGCAGTAACAAATTTGCCATACAATCTTGGGAAAGAAACACAGGGTAATTTTGTACAGTTCTTGAGGGTCAGTGCCTCCCCAGGGTGGCTGTCTTCCCTGAGGCAGCTCAGAGACCCAACCTGGTCTTGTTACTGCCACACAGGGGCTGGCTTCCGGGTCCCTGTGGGGGGCAGGGATGGGACCAGAGGCCCCGCTTACGCTACTCCCACTCACAGCTCACTGGACAAAATCTGTTGCGTGTGATTGGCCCAGAAAAACCAAGGGTGCTGGAAATGCAGGTGTATGTGCGGCAGCGTTTCTTCCTATCCTAATTGGTTTCGGGTGGGGAGACTGGGGTGCTGGTCTCTGAGTCTGCATTGGCTGTGTCTGGGTGGTGACGAATGGCAGTATTTGGAAGGGGGGCATACTGTTTATACCCTGCCCTAACTCCATGCACCAAGTACGTGCGCTGATAGAACGTTCTAGTACTGCCACTGTTCCCCAAAGAATCACTGGCTATGGAAGCGTATTTCTGTCTCAGAGCCTGAGCCTGGCCAGGCATTAAAGTCCCAGAACAGATCCTAAGCAGGTCTCTGAGAGCTGGGCCTGGTGTGTTGGGATGGAGCGCTGGGGGCTCAGGTTTAACCTCTGCATGAAGAGGCAGCCCGGGTAAGTGCTCAGGGCCTTGGAAGGGGGCTGAGTAAGCTTCTTGTGTCCTACTATGCATCCAGCCCTGGGCTTTATGTTTGCAAAGCTTTTCTTATGGAAGGAATCCCTGGGTGGAGAGGAGGATGACGGAGTGGATGCCCCCAAGCCTCGCTCCTTGCTGGATCTCCCACCCTCTCCCGGGTCCTGCAGCAGACTGGCTTCTTTATCCTGAACGTCCAGACTTCATCCGCGACCTATGCTACTGGTCCCGGCCACAGATCTCTCGCTCTTGTGTCCCTGCAGTGGCTTTCTCAGTGGTTACACACACGTACCTACACACACACACACATATGCATACACACACCTAACATACACACACACACTTTTGTTGTTGTTTTGTCAAGCTGAGGATGGAACCAGGGCCTCAGATCTGCTAGACAAGCACTAACCACCGAACTACGTGACCCCAGCCCAGCATCATAGTGACTCCCTAAAAACTAGTTGAGCGTGTGCCGCCTCAGGCCCTCCCCGCCCCCGACAGCAGCCTGGCTCTCCCTCCCCTGTCTGTCCTCAGTAGCATCTCTGCGTGGGCCGGAGATCTCCGACTGCTCCTGGCTGTGTGCCTTCCTCCAGACCCGGCCATGGCGGTGCCTGAGCTCACGCCCACGGATTCTCTGATAGGCGTCAGCCTTTGAACTTGCCCAGCAAGAGCACGCGACTGGGGGATTGGAACGGCTGGGATCGTCACGAGTGCCTGGCCTGGGGACGGTGAGAATGGATCAGGCACAGCACGGAGCGCCAGGCCTGGCCCTGGATGCCCATGAAGGGGGTGGGACCGCCCATCCTCCCTCGGGTCACAGGATCCGCCTCAGTGGCGCCCACGTGTTGTACTCCAGCAGGAAAGGGAGCCCCTTCCCTGGTCCTCGTGGTGGGGCCTAGAGTGGGAGTTGGCCCTTGCTCCAGAGCAGGTTGTGTGGCCCCTTGATGGGGACTTGGCCTCTGGAGCCAGGCTGGGTAGAGATACCTAGATACTTAATCTGCATTTGGTCTTCATTTTCTTGTCTGTTGAAAAGATCAAATGATGTAGTCATAGAACATCCTAGAAGGGATATAACGGTACCGTGCTCTGGGTCCTAGTCGGGGCCGAAGGATGGTGCCTGCGTCCTCTAGCTAGACTAACAGAGGGACCGCGTGGCGGGTATTTAAAACAGCATTTGGCATGCGGTAGTGTGTTTCCAGGGAGGGAGGAGGTTAGAAAATCTACAGGGAACATCAGTAACCAAGAACGTCTGAGTGTGGGTCCAGCCTGTGCCCTCCTGCAGCCAGGCCCTGCTGATGGAGCTGGTGGCAGGTGACTCATGGCCCACGGCAGCCTTGCTAGCAGGCCTCAAGATGCTGGCTCCTCATGCCGGCACCCAGGGCCCACACTTCGCCCTGGCTGATGCCGGTCTGTGGGAGCTCTGGTGGCCCTGGAGCGACCCCAGCTGAGTTTGCCAAAACCACACAGCAGCCTCTGCAGTGACCACTAGGCAAGGACACCAAGCAGAGGAGAGAAATGCTGCACGCCGTGTTGGTTCTCCAAGCACAGGCTGCCCACGTGATGGGGGACGCTGCCATCAGACAGACCCAGGAGCCAATCCCACGCTTCCACTTTCCAGCTGGGGGCCTCCACAGCTCATGTCCGCTCCCAAGCCTCGGTTTCCCCATCTGCAAGGCGCAGGTAGAAAGAGTGGGCCCAGCACTTTACAGGCTTGATGGGTGTGGAAGGATGCGGACTTTCTCCCCTCCCCCTTTTACCCTCTTATTTAATTCTCGGTGTTATTTCTTGAGCTTTAAGGGTCCTATAGAGGAAGCTGTTGCCTGCACCTGTGTGTTAGAATGTTGCCCCTACATTTTCTTCTAGAAATTGCCAAGTTTGGGGTCTAATGCCCAGATCTTTGGTCCACTTTGAGTTGACTTGTGTACGGTGAGTGAGAGGAATCCCATCTTATTCCTCTACATATGGACTTCCAGTTTTCCTTGCACATTTGTTAAAGATATGGTCTTTTCCCCAATGCATGTTTTTGGTACCTTTGTCAAGAACCAGATGGCTCTATTTGTGTGGGTTTGTCTCTCTGTCTTCTATTCCTTTAGTCAGTGAGTGTTTTTATGTGGTACCATGCTGGTTTTGTTACTGCTGCTCTGTAATATAATTTAAAATCAGGTAGCCGGGCGTGGTGGTGCACACTTTGTAATCCACGAGCTTGGGAGGCAGAGACAGGAGGATCGTGCAGGTTCGAAGCCAGCCGCACACGCTGGCTTAGGAGACCCTGTTTCCAAATAAAAATGTAAAAATAGGTCTGGGAGTGTAGCCCAGAGGTAGAAGGGCTTCCAGGAACCCCAGTACCACCATAAATAAATAAATAAATAAATAAATAAATAAATAAATAAAATCAGGTATTGTGACGCCTCTACCATTCTTTTTGCTAAGGATAGCTTTGGCTATTGTGTGTCTGTTTTGCTTCCAGATGAATTTTAGGACCATTTTTCTAGTTCTATGAAGAGTGTCATTGGTATTTTAAAGGGGGTTACATTGAATCTGTAGATTGCTTTTGGTGATACAGCCATTTTAACATCAATTCTGCCTATCCATGAACATGGGAGGCCTTTCCACCCTCCAGCATCTGCTTCAACTTCTGTTTTGCTGTTCCATGATTTTCATTGTGTTACTTTCACTATAATTTTCATTGAGGTCTTTCTCCCAGTCTCATTTTGGAGCCATCAAAATAAGCTGCTTGTCACATCTTGACATTTGGATCAGATTTAGATTATTTGGGACCAAAGGGCAAGCCACAAAACCCTCCATCAGGAGAGAGGCCCATGGGCTGGCTGGACCACAGCAGACCCCATATCTGGAGGTAGGTGGGGGCCTCCTCCTGACACCCACCTAGCCACTGCCCGTGTACCAGTGGGTTATTGATGGCCACGGGGCAGGTTAGACAGCAGCAGTTAAAATATTTTGGAGAAGCAAGCTGCTAGCATCTAACGAGCAGAGGCCAGGAATGCTGCTGAACATTTTGCAAAAGAGCCCCACAACAGAGTCACCCTGCCCACATGGCACTAGTGATGAATCTGAGAGCCTGGCACACACCCTTCTCTGTCTACCCCCCACACACACACATTTTATGCATTTCATTCTTGCCAGGGGCTGGTGAGAACCCTGGGCTCCCAGTGAGGGCCAGAGGAACGGATGTCTAACCCTGCCCCGCACACCTCCCGTGCAAACTTGAGCTTGGCTCGCAGACTCCTGGGCTGTCTTTCCTGGTGCCTGAAGCCAGTTTGATGGGTCCAGTCCTTGGGTTCTGCACACGGTGAGAAGCAGGCAAGATGGGTGAGTGCCACGCAGGCTGCCCTCAGAGCAAGGACTCGGCATTCAGCAGCACCCAGAGCAGGTGTGGCAGGGCGTCCTGATGGGCTTGGGATCTGGTCTTTATCCACACAGTGTGAAATGTGCTGAGGCCCGGGCGGTTCTCCTGGTGGGGGCTGAGGCGTCCCAGAGCTCTCATTTGGGGAATTGAGTGTGTGCTTGTGCCTAGAGAGGGCCTTTTCTGCTGCTGCTGCTGCTGCTGCTGCTGCTGCTGGGGGACCTGGCTACGTGTCCAGTTCAGACATAAGGTTCCTTAGGCTCCTCTACAGAGACAGGAGCAGCAAGATGTGTTAGGTGGACACCCCTGGCAGCCCACTGAAATCACAGGGGGAGCTCTAAACATATATACCAAAGTGGGGGGACAGCTTTGGGGGGTCAGGGCACAGTGAAAGGGGTCCTTGTGATGGGACTACCCCATATGCTCACGGTGGTGGTAGACACAGCAGCCAGCATGCGTGATCGAATTGCATAAAACCAAACACATACTCACATGTGTGCATGCACACACACGCACATGCACACACATGAAACAGAAGACATGGACAAGATCAGAGGGTTGCATCAATGCCAATATCCTTGTGATCTTATGTTAAAGTTCTGCAAGATGTCACCACTGGGAGAGACAGGGTAGAGGAGACCAGGAGGCTACTGTTTTCTTGAAACTGCATGTGAATCCACAACAACCTCAAAATAAGGTTACTTCGGACACACCCTCACACACCATTTCCCCAGCCCCAAGGATTCCTATTTAATTGATCCAGGTGAGGCCTGTTTCTCGGCTCCCAGGTGAGTGCGGTGGAAGCCGGGCCAAGAGCTGCCGTCCACTGGCTCCAGGGTGGACCAGGTGGAGCCAGCTTTGCCCAGGCTGACCTGAGGTTGCTGGGTCCTTCGGGGTCTGATGTTTCGTGATAACCAGCTGCTTTCTTTTCCACTTTCCTCAATAAGAGCCTGAGCTGGATACCAAATGAGACCCCTGGCTGCTCCAGGACACCAAAGCTGCTGCGGCTGGCCCAGCTCAGGGCAGCCGAGAGCGGGCCTGGCTCAGACCAAGCCGGACTCCTGGGCCAGTCTGTAGAACAGACCCCTCTGGGCCAGCAGCTGGGCCGGGCTGCCGCTCTCTGCCACCTGCCCCTTGTCCATGACCAGCACCCTGCAGGGAAGACGGAGATTGGCAGATCCTTGGACACTGAGAGCCACACTTGGTCCCAGGGTTCGCTTCCCAGAACGGTGGCTTTCCAAGCAGCTTCCTGACCCTGGCAACCATGCTGGAAGCCTGTGTCCTGGGCCCCGCCCTCTCCCGCCTGTGTGGTGGCCCCTGAGGCCTGGGGGGACACCTCACCTGGAGCAATCCATCACCAGGCGCAGGCGGTGGCTGATGAGCAGGACCGTGCACCGAGCAAACCAGCGGCTGAGGGCCACCTGCATCTGGAGCTCTGTGCCCGGGTCCACGGAGGCTGTGGCTTCATCCAGGATGAGGATCTGGGTTTTCCGGAGAAGGGCCCGCGCCAAACACAGGAGCTGCTTCTGGCCCACGCTGTGAACGGGGAGGGGGACAGTCAGGCCAGCTGCGTGTTGGCCCGACGGCATGATTTAGAGAACATATACAGTGGGGTAACTGGAAGCGTGCCTGAGTGTGTGCCTGCCCCACACAAGGCCTGGTGTCCATGGGGCATGGGGGTCCCTCCTGTCAACTTTGAGCAGGCTAACTTTAGACAAGTGGCTCAGTTTCCCCTCCTGTAAAAGGAGAGAGAGAGAGAGAGAGAGAGAGAGAGAGAAAGAGAATGTGTGTGTGTGTGTGTGTGTGTGTGTGTGTGTGTGTGTGTGTGTGGTGGTGGTGGTAATGGGAATTTGGGAATTGGACCCAGGGGCATTCTGCCTCTGAGCTATACCTCCAACCCTATTTTATTTTGAAACAGGTCTCACTGAGTTACAGAGGGCCTCACGAGGTTACTGAGGCTAGCGTCGAAGCCTGTCTCGTCCTCCCAGGTACTGGGATTGCAGGCGTGGGCCGCCGTGCCTGGCTTGGCCACTTCTATGGTTCACGTCATGTGCAGACGCATGCTCAGTGTTGCTTAGATACGGACCACCAAGGTGGATTCCGTTCTCTCCTTTCCACAGAGGAAGAGACAGACGGGCTGAGGTTAGGACGCTTGCCCAAGGTCACAGCGTTCACGGGGGAGCCAGTCTGAAGCCAGCACCTCAACTCCAGCTCCTGGGCTTCCCTGGGGTCCTCACCACTGAGTCATATAGATAAGTCACAGTGAGCGTGCGAGCTTGTCACAGAGAAAGCCCCCGGCACGCAGCGGCTTCTTACTGTAAGTACAGATACATTGTCTAACGCCAAACTGTCAAGTGAAACCCACAGAGACAGGGAGGAGAACGGTGGGCGGCCACAGAGGAGCAGGAGGACAGTCTGCGGTTAGCAGGGCAGAGTTTGTTTTGCAAGATCAAGAGAGTCCTGGGGGCCTGTTGCATACAGCGTGAGTGGACAGTCACGCGTCTCAGCGATGGGCTCTGTTCTGAGAAATGTACCGTTAGGCACCTTTGCGTGAGACCATCGGGGCCCTTACCTAAGCCAAGACAGCCATGATGCCACCGGGCAATGTAATCTTATGAAGCATCACTGGAGATACGAGCCGTTGTTGACAAATGTCAATATGCAATGTTGTACTTGAAGCCACTAAACTCTGCGTGTTCAAATGCTAAGCTGGGTGTAGTGGTGCCGGCTTATAATGCCAGTCCTTGGGGGGCTGAGACAGGAGGATCGCAGGTTCGAGGACAGCCTCAGCAAGTAGTGAGACTCTCATCAGCCTAATGAGACCCAGTTTCAGAACAAAAAGTAAAATAGGGCTGGGGGCAGGGCTTGAAGGTATAATGCCCCTGGGTTCAATCCCAAGTAACACACACACACACACACACACACACACACACACACACACTAAGATTTAGCCAGGCATAGTGGCACATGCCTATAATCCCAGGAGGCTGAAAGGATTGCTGGTTTAAGCACAGCCTCAGCAATTTAGAAAGGCTCTCAGCAACTTAGTGACACCCTCCTTAAAAATAGAAAACAAAGTCAGGCGTGGTGGTGTACTCTTGTAATCCCAGTACTTGAGAGGTGGAGACAGGATGATCACTGGTTTGCAGCCAGCCTCAGCTACTTAGGCCCTCTGCAACTCTGTGAGACCTTGTTTCAAAATAGACTAAAAAATAGGGCTGGGGGTGTAGCTCAGAGGTAGAATCCCTGTGGGTTCATGGGAGGCTGAGACAGGACGATCAACGCTCGAGGACAGCCTCAGCTACTTAGTGAGGCCCTCTGCAACTCAGTGAGACCCTGTTTCAAAATAAAGAATAAAAAATAGGGCTTGGGGTGTAGCTCAGAGGTAAAATGCCCCTGGGTTCCATCCCCAGTACCGTAAAAAAAAAAAAAAAAAAAAAAAAATAATAATAATAATAATAATAATAAGAAGAAGAAGAAGAAGAAGAAGAAGAAGTAATAAATTTGTGTTATGTATATTTTACCACACTTGAAGATTCAGAAAGGTGCATACCTTATATTAATGCCCAGCATGAAGCACGATATCATAGCAAAAGCAATAGTGAGTGGGATAAAGACAAGTAGATCCAGGTGTGGCGGCGCACACCTGCCATCCCAGTACTTGGGAGGCTGAGATGGAAGGATCGCAGGTTCGCCGCCAGTCTCAGCAGTCTAATGAGACTCTCAGCAACCTAGCAAGACTGTTTCAAAAATAAATAAATAAAAAGTTCTTGGGGTGTAGCTCGGAGGTAGAATGGCCCTGGGTTCAATCCCTAGTACTAGAAAAGGGGGGGAAAGCAAAAGACGTCAAGTAGATTCATGTCAGCTGAGGTTAGGCTTTGCTGTCAAATAAATGTCCAAAGCTAACTAAGGAAGAAGAAACTCGATGCTCAGAGTCATGTTGGAGTTTGGAATTGCAGATAAGGGTTCAGACCCGTGGTTGCTAACAGAGTGGGAGGCAGGCTCCTGAGGCCCTCCTCTGAGCCCCGGGGCTGCGCTCCCGCCCCCACCCCGTTGGTCCTGGACATGGTGGCCGGGCCGCTGTACCTGAGGTCCTCACCCTGGGCGGCACACTCATACTGCAGCTGGCCGGGCAGGCCAGCCACGAAGGCTCTGAGCTGCACCGTGTCCAGGGCCGCCCAGATGGCGTCGTCAGTGTGTTCCTGTAGCAGATCCAGATTCATCCGCAGAGAATCAGGGAACAGGACGGGGTCCTGGCCAGGAGGGGCAGTGGATCAGAGCGGGGCCCCGCCACACCCCCATCTCCGGCAGCCCTCCGCCAGCTCCCAGCCCTCACCTGGGGGATGATGGTGATCCTGGACCGCAGCGTGTGCAGCCCCACCTGGGCGATGGGGACCCCGTCGATCCAGACCCCGCCTTCCGCTGCCTCCTGGAGCCGCAGCAGGCTCCCGGCCAGGGAGGACTTCCCGGCCCCCGTCCTGCCCACGATGCCCACCTGCAGGGAACAGGAGGGCAGGCCCATTGTGACCAGGCCTGGCTGGAGAGTGGCTGGCCACTGCCCGGGGGACCCTGGATCCTTTGGGAGAGAATTTCCCTGCACCAAAGAGCTGTTCAACTGGCCATCCTACGCACCCCCCTTCCATCTCCACCTTTGCTTGTAGCCATCCGTCAGTCCAAGCTTCCGTCGGAGCGTTCTGTCTCCCTGATGTCTCTCCATCCTCCGTCCCTAAGTCTTCCTGCCTCCTCCCCTCCGGGCCTGCTAGAAACTCTTCTCCATCTCTCCCCATTCCTTCCATCCGCCCATCCACGCCTGTCCTTGGTCACTCTCCCATCCCTCTCCTCTCTCCCGCCCCATCCATGAATCTTTCTCCCATTCATTCTTCATCTTCCCTTCTAGTCATCAGTTTCTTTCTCCCACCCTGTCCGCCCATCCCTCGCCCATCCTTCTGTGCATCCCTGCCCTATCCATGAAGATAGTACACACACCGAACTTAACATGGTCGGATGAGCAAGCTTGGGACCACAGCGACAGAGGCAGCTGGGAGGCGTTGATCTTGCTGCCTCGTGGTGCTGGGTGGGGGTAACCACAAAGGCTTCAGGGAGGAGGGGACATTTGAGTTGATCTCAAAGGACAAATGGGAGTTTGAGAGGGCAAGACTGCAGATAAAGCTCACCCAGCACGGTTGCTAGAGTGTAACCTGGCTGAGTTTCAGCACTATGTGTCCCTGGCTCAGAGGCGGCTGTCCCCCCCAAAAGTTGGTCAAGCCCTGACGGAGCTGTAAATAAGGCAGGGAGGTGGGCAGGGCCTCGAATGCCAAGTTCAGGAATTCACAGATACAGCGCAGGGACACAGATACCAGGAGACCGGGTGGTAGGTGGTAGGAAGGGAGGCTGGGACTCAGTGGGGAGGGAGGAGAAGGATCCCATGAAGAGGCCCCACTAAGCCCCACCTCCCAGGGTGGTTGTGGAGAAGCATGCCAATCCCAATCAAAAGCCTGGGCACATTCCCGTAGCACTTGCTCCATGCCACGTGGCTGATATGTGTTGTCTCAATAATTTCTGACGATGGCACTCTTATTCCCACTTTTATTTTTTCAGTCCTAGGGATTTAGCCCAGGGGCATTTTACCTCCAAGCTACACCCCCAGCCCTATTTTTTATGCTTTATTTTGAGCCAGGGTGTCACTAAGTTGCAGAGGGCCTCACTAAGTAGCTGAGGCTGGCCGTGAACCTGCGATCCTGCTGTATGAGCCTCCCATGTACTGGGATTACAAGCGTGTACCACCACGCCTAGCTTTATTCCCACTTTATAGATGGGAAAACCAAGCCCAAGGCATGAAGTTATTTGCCCAAGGTCACACCTGCGGCAAAGCCAGGAGCCTATCCCATGCAAACTGTGGTGTGCAGATGGGATGGTTCGCGCTGCCCTGGCACACACTAGGTGTTCAGTTAATCAGAGCAACATCCCTCCTCTAGGGACACCAAGATGGATGGGGGAAGTTGTCCATGGGGGCAGGTGTGGGGAAGATGGGAGTCCAGGGTGGGTGGGGGTGGCTGTGCTCAGGCCTGGTCCCGGACCCCAGCCTCCGTGGAGACACCATGGGAGGACCACTCACCTTCTCTCCTGCGTGGATCTGGAAGGATATGCTCTGCAAAGCCAGTGGGAGTTCTGGCCGGTGTCTCAGTCCAAAGTCCCGGAACTCGATCTGTCCCCCACGGGGCCAGGGGGGCTGGTCTGCACAGGTGGGCAGCCTCCAGGGAGCCTGGAGCGGGAGGGAGGGCGCACAGGGTCAGGGGAGCCTTCCCGCAGGGCTTCGCACAGGTGGGCCGCCTCTGAGCCTGTTTCCTCTTCTGCAAAGTGGGCGTATGTACCGCAGTTTGTTAGGGTTGTTGTAGAAATGAAACCAGAGAAGCCTGGACCATAGCAGTGCTGGACACAGTATCTTAAAAATAATGGCGATGTGGCTCCCTTTTATCTATTATTTATTATCTTTACCAACTGTTATTGTAAAAAAAACAACAACAAAAAAAAAACAAAAAAAACTTCTCTCCCTGTGATAGTCCCCTGTGTCTTGTGCAGAGCACAGGACCATGCGGCGTGGGGGCCGGCACTGCTATGCGTGAATCGTGTGATCCTGAACAGGCTGCCCTGGATCCTTGGCTCTGACTGTGAAATGGGAGGGTGAGAAGAGGGATGTGCCAAGTATCTGTAGACACCTTGTTAACCCTTCCCTGCAGGATCTCATTTGATCCTCCAGGAAGCCCAGCATCGTGAGGTTGCTTTTCTGTTACTGCGAAGTTGCTGCCTCGTTACTGTGCTCTGGTTCCTTGGCTGTGATGCTGCCATTGTGTCACTAAGTTGCTAATCTAGTGTTGTTACGTTGTTGCCACGTTACAGGTCTGTTCCCACTTGTGGCTGTGATACACTAAGTTGCTGTTGCATCCTTGCTAGGTAACTGTTACTGGATGCAGTAATTATGTTGCAGAACAGAGCTATCATGTTGCTATGACACGCTTTATCATCCTCTGCCACTCAGATGGTGACCGGCTTTGCTCACGAGGAAGCAGGATTGGACATTCTTAACTACCACTGCTGACAGCGAGGTGTTTGAGGGGAAAGAAAAGGGGACAGACTCCAAGGACCACCGCAGACATCGCTCTGGGCCCCGTGGCACCCCTCTGGAGCCGCTGCCCCTCACCTCCTTGGGCGTGTGGGCGTAGTCTCGCACCCGCTCCACCGACACGATGCTGGTCTCCAGGTCTGTCCAGCTACGAACTATCCACTGCAGCGTCTTGGTCACCTGCAAGGAGCCTCGTGCTGAGCTCAGCCTTGGGCTGGTACCAGCCCCTCTCCCCGAAGCAGGACCTGGGAGGCCCAATCCAGGGAATAAGGAGAGCGCAGAGAAACGGGGCCCTCTGAGAAGCAAAGGAATAGAATTTGGCATCAGCCAAAATAGGACGTCTTCCCCCTTCCTTCACCAGAACCTGGGTGTGCAGGGCAGAAAGGAACCCTCAGGCATCCGCTGCTCCCAGCCATCTTGATACAAGTGGGGAGATGAGAGTGGGTGAGTGGCTCTCCTAAGGACACCCAGCAGGACCCAGGTTCATTGGTTCCATTCTGACAGCTTCTACAGAGGGCTGGGCCGCCTGTGATTCCCCATCACACTTGGAGCCAACTCCCCTTAGCTTCTCTGAGGCCGGTGGGCAGTGGCAGGCTGCAGCCCCGCCCTGGCCCCCATCTCCCTTCCTCCCCTCCTGACCTCACTCTCTCCAGAGCTCACCCCGGGGCCTTTTCTCTACCACATCAAGGGCCCCCACTGCCTTTCCTCTTGGCTTCCTTCTGCCTGGAGCATCCACACACACTTCAGCCCCCACTCCACCTGCTTTGGGCTCCAGTTCATGAACAAACGCCTCCGCAGAGAGGCCTTCCCAGCCTGCCTGCACCGCCCCTCACGCCCCAGCCCCGCCTCGCCTGGCCCTAAGCCCAGCTGTGGCAACGGTCACAGGGCGTTGGTAACGCTCCCTGGTGGGCTCGCGGGCAGGATGCAATGAGCTAAGATTTACACAGCTCTTCAAACAATGAAATGCCAATTACGTAGATGTTAGGACCTGTCATTCCGTATCATAAATAATTAACAAAAAAAAATCACAACTCACTGGAAAGACTCTAAATGCTCTGTCTCTGCTGGTCTCGACCTCATCAGAAGTTATGGAGCGGGGACCCACTGTTCAGGGGTACACACAGGTCTCCCAGAGAGAGGGCTCATGCCCAAAGCCCGGAGAGGCCACCTGAGCTACGTCCGGCTCTCACGGAGCTCTCTTTCCCTAAGTGCACAATAGGTGGACACAGGGGTCCTGGAAGGTCCTGCGTGGCGGTCTCTGCCTCTGGCTCCACGTACCCCTGAGCCCAGGCTGTGTGCTGGGTGGGTACCTGGAGAGCGGTGGAGACAGAGAAGCCCACGAGGCCGGCGCTGAGGTGGGTCCTGCCCAGCACTGCACACATGGCGGCCACGAACACCAGCCCATTGCCCAGCAGCTCAATGTTGGCAGCAAGCCACCTGCAAAGGGAAGCAGGTTACAGCAGGGTCACAGTGCTGCGTATGCCAGGATCCGTGCTGTTGTTGTTGTTGTTGTTGTTGTTGTTGTTGTTGTTATTATTATTAGTAGTAGTAGTAGCGGTAGTACTAGGGATTGAACCCATGGGCATTCTACCTCTGAGCCACACCCCAACCCTTTTTATTTTTGTTTTAAAACAATGTCTCTCTAGTTTGCTGAAAGTCTTGCTACACTAATGAGGCTGACCTCAAATCTGTGGTCCTCCTGTCTCAGCTTCCCATGTCCTGGGATTAGAGGCATGCATCACCAGGCCTGGCTTTGGCAGAGCTTTTATCTCCTTGAACTATGCCAAGCCACATCTCCTCGCCATTCCCCGGCCTGGCCTGACCTCCCTCCTCATGTATCCACTGTCTTATCTTCAAGTACAGGCCGACTAAAACAGCAGCTCTCTGGGAGCCTCCCCGTTGCCCCTCTCTTTCCAGCACACCACCGATGGCGTCCTTCAGGATATGCCGTCTCTATAACTAAACTGTTCAGTCAGGTGTTGATCACGAATCTCCATCAGGAGACTGTGGGCTCTGGGGATGGTGACCCCATATGTCTCTTTCATGTCCCTATCTCCAGGACCAGCACACAGTAGGTATTCAACAAATATCTACCGGATATACTGAGTTCCTCTCTACCATTCATTCATTCATTCATTCAGTAGATATAGACTGTGCACCAGGCATGTTTAGGTGCTGGGGACTCAGCTGTGAATCGCTGTCCTTGGGGAACCCTGAGCTTTGCTACTTTGGGCATCCAGTCCTCCTAACACAAGAGGAGGAGGCAGGGGAGGCTCAGAGAGGCCCGGGACTCATCACAGACACCAGGACTTGCAGCCACACCTTCTGATCCACACCCGAAGGCGCCCGCCCTCCTCCGTCAGTTCATGATTCTCTATGGACCAACTGATACAGGTCAGTGGAGAGCCTGGTCTGCCGCCTCCCAGCTGGCTCACTCCAGAGGGTCCCTTTGCTTGCCTGAGCCCCTGTTTCCCCATGGGCATGAGGAAGCCATATCTATTTACGGAATAGAGTCATATCTGTATATTGAAGTCATGTCTGGCTGATTAGTTGGGACAATTAAATGAGATTTGCCATGTATAGGACATATCATTAAGTGCTACACATAGTAGGCACTTTCTAAATGTTCATAAGACCCCCCTTAAAGGGACAGGGCAGCTCTCCCAGAAAGCTTGGGGCATTGAGACTGCACACAGTTACAAGGCCACGGGGACCTGGGCAGAAAGAAGAAAGGGCTTCGTATTTACTGAACGCCAACCGTGTGCTAACCCTCTCCACGCTCTGGTGCCGGCTGCTTGGATTCCCATCCTGGCTGTGCCATGCATCGGCGGCGCAACCGTGGGTGAGTTTCCAGTTTCTCTGTGCCCAAGATTCATCACCTACCGAACAATCTCTACCCCACTGGTTAATAGGCTCAAATAAACATAGATTGCTCAGACTAGTACCAGGCAGGGAGCAAGCATCTTAGAACCAGAACCTATGAGTGTTTAGCCAATCCTCAGAGCCACTTTGAGCATAATCCCTATCTGATGAATGATGTTCAGGGAGGTTAAGTGCTTGCCCAGGACCCGCCAGCTAGTAAATGGCGGAGCTGGGATTGGAACCTGTGTCTATCTGTGCTCAAAGCTTGTGTTCTTGTTCTTGCTTCCTATCACCAAGGCAACGAAGGCTGGCCAAGTTGCCTGGCAACAGAGTCTTCTTCCTAAACCTGCTTTCCCTGGGCAAGGGGGACCAGTCAGGCCAGCGTGAGCGCAGAGGCTGTCCCCGAGCTCCGCCTCAGCATCCTTCCCAACTTGCTGTGTGACCCTGGGCAGGCCAATGACCTCTCTAGCCACTCAGACTCACCCTCCGCAGGCAGGCACAGACGGACTAGGGGTCTTCTCTGCCCCCGGGTCCTTCCTACCTGTCAGCCACCAGCCGCGGGAAACTGACTCTCACGGTTTTGTTCATGAGAGCATCATTCTGAGTCACAAAGGAGCCCTGGGCTCGGAACGCCCTGACCACCGGGCTGCCCTGGAACGTCTCGGCCACGTGGGAGCACACGGAGGAGTAGCTGGCTGACTCCAGGCGTTTCAGCTGACAGGAGGTGGGCACGTACATGCTCTGAGGTAGGAAAAGGGTTGGCGGAGAAGTCAGAGACACAGAGCCGTGGCTGCCAGAAGCCCAGGAAGCCCTGAGTACAGGCTCCAGCCCAGGCTCTGTGACCAGCTTACTGCTTGCCCCCTCTGGGCTCCAAGTTCCTTGTAGAATCAGAGTTCCATGGTTCTTTGGGAAATCATTTGAGGATATTTGAATATTTCCAGTGCCCTACCCAGAGCTACTGGATCAGTCTCTGGTGCTGTTTCCTTCAGCTCATCTTTATTTTTATTTTCTATTTCTTGGTGGTACTAGGGATAGAACCCAGGGGCTTTCTATCTCTGGGCTATACTCCCAGACCTATTTTATACTTTATTTGGAAACAGGGTCTCACTAAGTTGCTGAGAGCCTCACTAAGTAGCTGAGGCTGGCTTTGAACCTGCGAGATCCTCCTGTCTCAGCCTCCCAAGCGCGGGGATTACAAGCGTGCACCACCACGCCCGGCTTCAGATTAATTTTTTAAAAGTCAAGGTTGAGCCGAGTGTGGTGGCCCACGCTTATAATCCCTGTGTTTGGGAGGCAGAGACAGGAGGATCGCGCAGGTTCAAAGCCAGCCTTGCTGGCTTATGAGACCTATTTCCAAATAAAAAAAATATATATATAATAGGTCTGGGAGTGTAGCCTGGAGGGAGAAGGGTTTCCAGGAACCCCGGTACCACAAAAATAAATAAATAAATAAAAAGTCAAGGTTGAGCCAGCTGTGGTGACACACGCCTGTAATCTCAGTACTTGAGAGACAGGAGGATCACAGGTTGTAAAGCCAACATCAGCAACTTGGTGGGGCTCTCAGCAATCTATCAAGACCTTGTTTCCAAATAAGAAAATTGGGATGGGGGTGTAGCTTGGAGGTAGGATGCCTCTGGGTTCAGTCTTCAGTACAAAAAAAAAAAAAAAAAAAGAGTTGAGCCAGGTGTGGTGGTGCACACCTGTAATCCGAGTACTTTGGAGACTGAGTCAGTGGATCACAGACTCAAAACCAGCCTCAGCAACTTAGTGAGGCTCTCAGCAACCTAGCAAAACCCTTTTTCAAACTACAAAATAAAGCCGGGTGTGGTGGCGCACGCTTGTAATCCCAGCATTTGGGAGGCTGAGACGGGAGGATCACAGTTCATGGACAGCCTCAGCTACTTAGTCCCTTTGCAACTCTGTGAGACCCTCTTTCAAAATAAAGAATAAAAAAATAGGGCTGGGGGTATAGCTTGGAGGTAGAATGCCCCTGGGTTCCATCCCTAGTACCACCAAAGGAAAAAAAACCAATCTAAAACTAAAAAGGCCTGGGGATGTAGCTCAAAAGTAGAAGGCCCCAAGGTTCAATCCCTAGTGTAATACTCTCTCTCTCTCTCTCTCTCTCTCTCTCTCTCTCTCTCTCTCTCTCTCACACACACACACACACACACACACACACTCAAACACATACTCACACACAGCAAGGGTTGAGGAACCCCACCCTAGTTTACGTGTCTCACCACCGAATCCTGCATTCCACTTTCGGCCAGGAGAGGATGCCGTGGGAGCGAGGCCGCACGAGCATCGCCGCAGCCTGCGAGGCGGGCGCTCTCATTGACCCAGGGGTGCCGTTTGGCCGAGGTTGAAGGCTGGGCAGTGGGCAGGTAGGCAGGGAAAAACCTGCACTCGCTGAACACCCAGCCCGTGCCAGGCGCTTATGAGTGGCATCTCACTCACTACCAAGCAGGCACAGGTGCCATTTGGTTTACAGGAAGGAACACCTGAGCCTGGGGACTTGCAGCTGCCGAGTGCCACCATGTTGCAGGCCCTGGATTCAGCCCTCCTGTGACTCGAGAGCGCCCTACCGCAGGCCAGGGGCTTAGAGAAGGCCTAGGGTGGCTGTGACCATCAGCGGTAGCCCTGGATTTTGTATGACTACACATTTTCTTCTCTACTTCTGACTTCCTGGGCACAGGAGGTGCTGGGAAGGGGCGCTGGGGATCATGGGACCTGAACATACAAGAGGTCACATGACCCAGCCAGTCAGAGCGTACTCAGCATTGGCTGCTGTGATTAGTTGGGGGAGGGACACGTGACCATGAAGGGCCAATCAGAGACTTCCCTGGGCATGATATACCAGAGAAAAGTGTGGGGCTAGAGAGAAATTTTGTTTGGGGGCCAGAGAAAAGATTCCCTTGTGTTGGGTTTGCTAAGGCAAGAGAACATGAACATGGGGCTGCTCAGGGCCCTCAGACCTGCCCCCTGGAAAGAGCGTGTGCAAAACTGGCCCAAGCAGAGCAAGGCCAGGGGCTCTCAGAGGAAGCACTCGTCACAATGACAGAGGGTTGGGCCCCAGCTGCCCTGGCGTCTGGGTCAGCAGGGCCTGGAATGGGGCCTGAGACCCTGTATCTCTCCCCAGTTCCCCTCTGACAGTGGCAGGGGTCTCAGGGTTGCACTTTGAGAACCAAGAGTGCAAATGTCCTCTTGTTGGTTGCACCCACCACACCAGGAACATGAGCTATTACGCTTGGAGCTTCTGTTCTGGCCAAGGTTCGATGGCCCCTGGCGCTGGCCCTGGAGGGACTCTACTTATAGTCCTTGAAACCCCTGTGCCATATCTTCTTGGTGTCCAGATAATTGGAGAAGAGGAAGCTGCAGGACACAGCTGGATGGTCAGGACTTGGGTGTGGACACCTGGGGGGCAGGGTGGGTGTACCTACTAGATGTGGTATCTCCACCCTGGGGTGTATCTAGGTGAGTCCCCAGAACCTCCTATGCAGAGTGCTGCCCAGAGACGGGACTGCTGAGGGTGACGTCAGCTGGACCCGCCATCCCCCTTGACCTCTCCCTACCTGAAACCCGGCGTAGAGGAGAACGAGAGGCAGGATGGCCACGATGGCCAGGGGGGTGGCTATTGTCACTGCCAGGCCGACCTCCAGGAGCCCAAAGGCATGGGTGAGCAGGGTCCGGAGTTTGTCTGGGATGTCCACGTCCACCGTGTCCATCTCCTTGGAGAAGCGATTCATCAGGTTCCCGACAGGCGTCCGCTCAAAGAAGCCGATGGGAGACCGAGCCACATCCCACAGGAGCCTCTGGAAGAGCAGGGTGGATGCCCGGACCCCACCCAGGAACACCGCGGCCAAGGAGACAAACAGCCCAGCGGCTGGGGAGGCAGAGGGGTGACAGTATGAGCCCCAGCCTCCCTTCAGGATGTGGGCAGCTCTCGCCCACCCCTCCCTGGTGGCTGTCCCATGGCTTAGCCACCCTGATTATCCCCTGATGAACCCCCTCTCCTAGGGAGGAATCATGTTGCCCAAATTCACATCCACCCAGGACCTCAGAACAAGACCTTCTTTGGACATGGGGTCTTTGGCAGATGTAAGGAAAAACCACCCTGGATTTAAGGTGGGTCCTAAATCTGATTTTTGACATCCTTAGAAGAACAGGAGAGACACACACAGGCATGGAGGAGGTGACGTGCAGACAGAGGTGGACACTGGGTGCCACAGCTACAGGCCAAGGACGCGGTAGCTGCTACGACCAGATGAGGTGGCACGCCATCCTTCCTGAGCCTCCTCACAGAACCAAGCCCGGTTCCCTGGGACTACTCTCCTGGCCTCAGAACCCTGGTAGAATCAGTTCTAAGGGTACCAAGTTAGTGGCAATGGGTGTATTTGTATGGTACAGGGGATTGAACCCAGGGGCATTCTACCTCCAAAGTACACCATCAGCCTGTTTTATTTTTTATTTTGAGGACTTCCGGGAAGATGGCGATGGAGAAAAGTGGGGCTTACGAGCCCCGCTAACAACCAATCTCTATTAACACAAAATCAGCGCCTTTCATAGCCAGAAAACACCATCAGCAGAGAAACAAAAAAAAGGTAAATACAAGGGACAGAGAAAAGAGGGCTGGAAAAACGAGACACCAGAAAGAAACCAGATTGCAGTGCTGCAGCCGGAGCCGCGGCGCAGAGCTGTGCGAGGCCATCTTTCCTTCCAGCACCAGGCCCCAGAGAGGAGGGGAACTCAGAACGGAGCTCAGAGCCAGAGAGGAGATACACCAGCCTCATGCCTGAGGACACGGCAGCAGCACTATACTGCCGGCGGCAGTGGCGACTTCACCAGACAGCACCAGACCAACGCACTCAACAGCCCACCAGGCTCCAGAGAGGAGCGGTGGGCAGCGAGCCAAGGTGAGCCACTGCGGATCAGCCAGGCAGGATTCAGCAGATTTTTCAGCACAGGGAGCATCTAAAGCTCCCAGGGGCTGGGCTCAGCACACGCTGCAGGGACTCAGAGCAGAGCTCAAAACCAGAGAAGAAATACGCCAGCCTCACGGCCGAGGGCATGGCAGCGGCACCATATTGCCACCGGGGTGGCAGCAGCAAATTCACCAAGTCCACTACAGCTCCCATCGATGCACTCAACAACAGTGAGTCAAATTGCGGTCCCTAGCGGAAAAATCCCAGTACTGACTCCCAGGGACTTGACCCAGTGGGGGAGTGGTGGTGGCAGAGATATCACACCATAGGAGAACACCCAGCCTGGCACCCCCCATGATCTAAAGCAGCCTCTATTGGCTCCCAGGGTCTGAGACTCTGCGATACAACCCAGTAAAGGAGTAGTGGTGACTGAGATACCACAGACTCGAGATCCAGAGCACCTTAAGTGAAGTCGTAGTGACCCAGGGAAGAACCCAGAGAAGGCACAAACTTCCAAAATCATGGGAAAGTGGAATGACAATGGAGCAATGAATAACTACAACTCCACAACATCAGAACTTGATAAAATAGAAATTCAGAGATTTCTAGAAGATCAAATCAGGAAAACAACTGTAGAAATAATATAGGTGGTTCGAAAAGAATCCAGAGAGAGCCAAAAAGAGATAAAGGATGCAATTAATGAAGTAAAGGCCTCAATTCAAAGTACAAACAACCGATTAGACCACATGGAGAATAGAATCTCGCTCTTAGAAGATGATCACTCCAAAAATGAATGCATAGTTTCTAATTTAGAAAAAAAAATCCGACAGCAGGAATCTGACATTGAAGAAATATGGGCCCATTTTAAGAGAGCTAACCTAAGAATAATTGGAATAGAGGAGGGAAAAGGTGAAACCAAAGGGATCAACAATCTCTTCAAGGAAGTAATAGCAGAAAAATTTCCAAACATAGAGCAAGAGGTCGATACACAGGTCCAGGAAACTTATAGAACTCCCTTTAGACAGGATCAGAAAAGAGGATCCCCACGCCACATAATTGTCAAAATGACCAATGTGGAAGCCAAGCAGAGAATCTTAAAGGCAACAAAAACAAAGGGCCAAGTGACATTCAGAGGCAAACCAATTAGAATCACTCCAGACTTCCCAAACCAAGTCATGAGAGCCAGAAGAGCTTGGAGTAACATATTCCAAACTCTGAAAGAAAACAACTTCCAGCCAAAAATTTCCTACCCAGCAAAACTTTCTATCAAATTAGATGGGGAAATAAGAAGCTTCCATGACAAACAGAAACTGAAGGAATTTATGTCTTCAAAACCAGCACTAGAGAAAATACTCAAAGAGATTAACTACAAAGAAGAAATAGGTAACACACTCCAGAACCAGAGAAATAAGATTTTCCATCCAACAGACAACTAAGATTGGCTATCTTTGGAGATTCATTATTTATGTTAGTCTTTTACCTATTTCTAAATTGTATTGTTTGCTTTTATTGTTGCTAATTTTTAGGATTTCTAGTGGGAATATTAATATACCTTCAGATATAGCATTTGGAAATAGTTTATCCCATTCTATTAGTAACTGTTAACTCTGTTTACATTGTCTTTGGATATACAATATTTTTTTAGGGAGTTTGTATACTCTTCTGTTGCCTGTGCCATTAAAATTATATCCAAGAAATCACTGCCAATTTCAATGTCATGAGGTTTTATGACCCAGATTTTCTTCTAAAAGTTTATAGTCTTAAGATTTATATTTAGGTCTTTTATCTATTTTGAGTTAATATTAGTATATGGTGTTAGGTAAGGGTCCAATTTTATTCTTCTTCATATAATTATTATTTTTCAACAATATTTAGTTAAAAGATTATTATTTCCTCCACCAAGTGTCTGTGGAAACCTTGTCAAAAATAACTTGACAATATATGGAAGAATTTATCTCTAGGCTTTTATTTAACTCCAATGGTTTATATATCTGCCTTTATAACAGTACTACACTGTTTCAATTATTGTAGCTTTATAACATTTGAAATCAGAAAATATACATCTTCTAGCTTTGTTCTTTTTCGAGATCGTTTTGTGTACTAGAGTCCATATTCCATATTAGGATAGATAAATTGCTATAATACTAGATGTCAAACACTAAGCCAAGCATGGGAAGGAGGGATGGGGAGGGAATGGGGTAGGGATCAGGTAGGGGCTAACTGGGTGATGTGTGCATGTATGTCTACAAAAGTTTTTTTTTTATACCATTATGATGTATGAATACAGTGCACCAATAAAAAATGTATAAAAAAGCTTTACCAGTGCATAGATTAATAAAAAAATTGCAAATAAAATATTTTTTATTTTGAAACAAGATCGCGCTAAGTTGTTGAGGCTGGCCTCAAACCTGCAGTCTGCCAGTCTCAGCCTCCTCCCAAGTACTGGGATGATGGGTGGGCATCACCATGTCCAGCAACTCGTCCTACGGCAACCCTGGGAAGGGGATATATAGTCACGTCCTGCCTGACATGTTGGTCAACAAAGGACTGCGTGCTCGATGGAGTTACCATAAGATTATGATGTGGCTGAAAAATTCCTATTGCCCAGTGACATCGCAGCCATAGGTTGAAGGACCACGTGCTGCTCGCTCACGTGTCTGTGGCCATGTTGGCATCTGTGGACCCACAGCACCACCAGTCAGAGAAGAACAACGGCAGGGTGCTTGGTGCTTGGTGCACGCACATGAGGATACATGGCTGCTACAGGTTTACGGATTTGTTACACTCCACTCCTTATTGTTATTTTAGAGTGTAGCCCTTCTACTTATATAAAAAATGTGTGCCATGTTACACTGGAGGTACCTCAGACGTGCTATGCTTACCAGGCTTCATAATGGCACAGGTCAATGTCTACACCAGCTACAGGTCAATACACACACTACATACAAATCAATACCTGCATCCTATAGATCATTACTCATGGCCCTATGGATCAGAACCCGCACGCTACAGATCAATACCTATTCCATCTATACATCAATACTCATATCATCTACAGAGAGTTCCCACACCATCTGTAGATCCGTACCCATACTTCTGTAGATCAATACCCATGCCATCTACAGATCATCTATACCATCTGTAGATCAATACCCATACTACCTACAGATCAATACCTATACCCTCTACAGATTAATACCCACACCATCTACAGATTGATACCCACACTCTACAGATCAGTACCCACACCCTCTCCAGACCAGTACCCGTACCATCTACAGATCACTACCTATACCATACGCAGATCAATACCTACACCATCTACAGATCAATACCCACACTATCTACAGATCAGTACCTATACCATCGAGCCGGGCATGGTGGCACATACTTGTAATTCCAGAATTTGGGAGGCTGAGACAGGAGGATCACGGTGTGCAGACAGCCTCAGCTACTTAGTGAGGCCCTTTGCAACTCAGTGAGACTGTTTCAAAATAAAGAATAAAAAAATAGGGCTGGGGGTGTAGCTCAGAGGTAAAATGCCCCTGAGTTCCATCCCCAGTACCACAGTAATACACACACACACACACACACACAATCCCACACAATCTACAGATCAATACCCACACTATCTACATATCAATACCCACACCAACTACAGATCGGTACCTGCACCCTCTATGATCAGTACCCACTCCATCGATACTCCAATGCCCATGCCGTCAGCAGGTCAGGACTTATCCCACCAGTGGGTCAGCGCCGTGCTGGTGTCTGCGGTCCCGCCCAGACCGCAGGTCTGGCAGCATGTCTACCGCGTTCACAGGAGGACCACACCACCTGCCGGCACGCGTCTCAGAATGCGCCCCACCGCTGGGCACCGCGCGGATGTGCGCCCTTCCTGCCAGCCTTCGTGTGCAGGAAGGGGGCTCCCTTCATTCCTCGGCTCTGCGTGAGCGCAGCCAGGTTCACCCCTGGCCAATCCAAACCACTCATATTGGTTCAAGGACGGACACGTGGCCCGAGCTGGGCCCAAGAGAGAGAGGCCACCACTTAGCTAGATGCGTTGCGAAGGAGGAACTTGCGTTTTTGAGTAGGCCAAGCCGGAGCCATGGGATATCATCTCAATTCAGAGCAAGCAGCCTTCCTGGACGGGAAGCCATCGCAAAGCAAGGAAATGAAGCCATTCCTGACAGCCCTGTTTGAATTCCTGGATGAGCCATACCTGAAGCTAATTACCTGTGGATACTGCTCCAGTAAGCTAACAAAAGTCCTTGCTGCTTCGACCGGTTTGAATTGGAGCTTAATTTTCTGTTCTTTATATTAAAAAAAAATCATAACCAACCACTCTCTTTGGACTCTAGTCTCCCTGTCTTTAAAATGTGGACACTCAGACCCATCTTTAGCTCCCAAATGAAGGGTGCATATGAAAGGGCTTAGAGACCCTGGAGGGGATGTGGCGTCCGCATGGGTATTGGAGTTAATTCTGGGACTCGGCTGGCTCTGGCAGTTCCCTTCCTAATCCCTCTCATTAAGCAGCCATTTTATCTTGAGGGCTCTGTTGTACAGCGGCACTGTTGAGCAGGTCTGTAGCTCTTGGGACTGGGAGGGGCCTCACGCTCAGGCCTGAGGTCCCCATTTACAGGTGGAGACACAGATGCCCAGCACATTGGTGATGTGGCCAAAGTCGCCCAGCAAACCAGGCAGAAAGCACTCTCTAAAGATGAGACTAGCCGGGCGTGGTGGTGCACACCTGCAATCCCAGCATTTGGGAGATTGTCACAGGAGGATGGTAGGTTCGAGGCCAGCCTCGGCAACTTAGGGAGGTCCTCTAGGACAGGCACTCCTAGTGAGAACCTGATTCAAAATAAAAAAGGCAATAGGTGTAGAGGTGTTGTTCAAAGATAGAAAGTCCCTGAGTACCAGAGAGAGAGAGAGAGAGAGAGAGAGAGAGAGAGAGAAGATGGGAGGTGATGGCCCAAGCTGTGTCTGTTGGGGGGGCTCTAGGGCTGTATCTCCAGAAGTTTGGGGTCATCAGCAGATGGGCCTTGGAGAGGGGACGGGCAAGATCTTGAGAAGTCCTGAAGAGGCAGGTGTGACCCACTCACCACCCCCATCCCTCCATCTTTTTTTTTTTTTAACTCGGGGGTATTCTACCTCCTGGCTACTCCCCAAACCCTATTTTATTTTTACTTTTTTTTTTTTTTTTTTTGGTGGTACTGGTGTTCCTGGAAGCCCTTCTACCTCCGGGCTACACTCCCAGACCTATTTTATATTTTTATTTGGAAACGGTCTCCTAAGCCAGCGAGCGCAGCTGGCTTCAAACCTGCGCGATCCTCCTGTCTCAGCCTCCCAAGCGCGGGGATTACAAGCGTGCGCCACCACGCCCGGCTTATTTTTACTTATTTTGAAGCGGCCTCTTGCTAGGATCCTGAGTCTCGCTACTTCTTGAGGCTGTCCTCGAACCTGTGATCCTCCTGTCTCAGTCTCCCAAGCACGGGGGTCACGAGTGTGCGCCACCATCATCTTAAGGACACGGGTCTATGTTTGGTCCTGAGGTATTCTGGGAGGACCGGGTGCTCCAGGGGTTGGTGGGCCAGGGAGCTGGGAGGATGGGGATGAGGAACGTGAGCCAGGGCTACCTTGGAAACAGCCCAGGAGCCCAAAGACCCAGCCTCGCGTGACGGTGTGCAGCTGCCGGCCGTCCAGCACCGGGTCGTCAGCCCACAGGCTCAGCCAGTAGCCTTTGCAGAAGGAGGCCGCTTGCTGGCAGAAGAACAGGAAGAGCGTGTAGGCGCACAGCGGGCTGCCCACGGCCCGGAGGTAGGTCAGGAACATGGCTGCCTTCACCTGTAGAACATGCGGGGCAGCAGAGACAGGTGCAAGGGAGGGCTGAGTTGGGGTGAGGCTCCCCCAAAGACATGCCGGGGGCAGATGGAGCGCCGAGCAGACCTCTCATACCCGGAGCACCCTCTCCCCAGGCCCTGCCTCACCTCTTCTGCCCTGGACCCTCAGGGGCCTTTGGAAGGTCACTGGAGACAGGCTGGTGACTTCTGGTTTGGGAGAGTTTTCTGTTTCTTTCCTTTCTTCTTTTGTCTGGTACTGTGGATAGAGCCCAGGGGCATCCTACCTCTGAGCTACATCCCCAGCCCTATTGAATTTTTATTTTGAAACAGTGTCTCTCTTGGTTGATGAGAGTCTCACTACTTGCCAAGGCTGTCCTCGAACCTGCGATCCTCCTGTCTCAGCCTCCCAAGTATTGGGATGACAGGTGTGCGCCATCATGCCCAGCTGGAAGTGTCTTTTTGAACACTTACTATGGGACAGGCATGCGTCTTTTATTTATTTATTTTTATTTTATTTTAATTTTTTTGTTATACTGGAGATTGAACCCAGGGGCCTTCTACTTCCAACTACACCCTTATTTTTTATTCTTTTTTTTTTTTTTTTGAAACAGGGTCTCACTAAGTAGCTGAGGCTGGCTGCGAACCTGGGATCCTCCTGTCTCAGCCTCCCTAGTACCAGGTTTAAAAGCGTGCACCACCACACCTGACTCGTAACTCACAATAACCTGCGCTTCACAGGTAGCACACTGGGGCGCAGAGGGGAGAAGCGGCTGGTTTCGGGTCCTGCTCCTCTGATCTGAACTCTGTCCTGAACCTCTGAAAACATCAGTCTAATCTGCCTCTCTGCTGCTTTCTGTTGCTCTTGGAAGAAATCCCAGACTCCTGGTCTTGCCCTGCTCCTTCTTCCCCTTCGCCACCCGCGCCTCCCTCTGCCAGCATGCTCTTTCTCCTGTTCTGCCCAGGGCCGGTTCTTGGGGAAGCTCAGATGTCCCTCTTTAGGGCGTCCTAGCCAAGCAGACCCTGCCATGCTTGGTTTCCATCCCCTCCGCCGTCTTAGTTTTCTCTGTAGCACTTATCATTGTCTGGTGATGCCTTATCGGCCCATCTGCTGTCTGTCCACCTCACCAGCATGCAACCTGCCCCAGGTTCAGACTTTGCCTGGTACCTGGCAGGCACAATGCGAATGTTTGCTGCATGGGCAAGTGAACGGATGAATGAGTGCAAGGCGGACCAATGGGTGAACGGGTGAGTGAGTGCAAGGCAAACCAATGGGTAAACGGGTGAGTGAGTGCAAGGCGGACCATTGGGCAGCGGGGTGGATGAATTAATGAGTTGGCATGTAGGTGGGCACGCGGACAAGTGAATGAATATGTGGGGACCGAAAGATGGAGGAAGGGTGGGCAGGTGGATGGGTAGATAGATGGACACACAGATAAATATATGAACAGGTGGACACACAGGTAGATGGACACACAGGTGAGTAGATGGACAGGTGGACACACCTGTATGGGCAGTGGGTGGCGGGGCACATGGGGAGGTGGGATGGAGGGTGGACAGGTGGGTGGGTGGGCTGCAGTGGGATGGAGGGTAGGTGGGCTGCAGTGATGAGTGGGCGGGCGAATGGCAGGTGGTATTGGAGAGCGGGTGGACGTGAGCATGGATAGGTGGACAAAGCATGTGGGAGAGGAGAAAAAGAACAAGCTTTGAACTAGGACTCACCGAAATTTAAGTCCCAACCCGGCCACACAGACACATCTCTTATCACAGAAGAGAGCCTTCTCACTGTTGGGCCTGAGGATTTTTATCTCTAGGAGGGTGCGATTGCTGTCTAATTTTAGGGTGGTTGTAAGGATTAAGAAACGCGTAGGTCTAGAATCTTACTTGGCACACAGTAGGTGCTCAATAAAGGTGGGCACCCTTCCCCCATGCTATGTTTGGGGGTGGCAGCAGCAGGGGTGGGGGCCACTGCTAGTTACCCGGCCATGGTGTGTGCTGTCCTCTCCTGCCGGACATCCTGCGCCCTTGGGGTCAGCTTGAAGAATCTTGGTTTGTCCTTGTGAGGTGGCGCTGCCCCTTGCAGGGGTCGACCTGAGGTCACGAAGACAATAGCGTCTCCTGTGGGGCGGGGCGGCCACAGCTCTGGGTTCACTCTCCACCCGTTCCTTTTTTTCTTCGTCAACCAACATCATGCCGGCTGGGAACCACTCACTGTCCACCTGGGCGCCCAGCTAACATCTAGATTCCGAGGCAGCAAGCCTGCTCCTCCCACGCCCTCTCTCAGGCTTACGTGCCCAACATCGAACTGCATTTTCACTGTTGCCTAAGCTTTGCTGCAATTATTTTACTCCTTCTGTATACCCTACGATCTGTCAGTCTCGTCTGGCAGAATGTTAGTTCCACACAATTCAGACACTGAAGTTTGTTTCTTTGTTTCTTTGGTTCTGGGGAATGAACCCAGGGCTGTTCTTCCATTGAGTTACACCCCAAGCCCTTCTTGTTTTGAAATGGGATCTTGCTAAATTTCCCAGGCTGGCCTCAAACTTGCGAGCCTCCCACCTCAGCTTCCTGAGTTGTTGGGATTGCAAGTGTGTGCCACTGCACCTGGCCAAGACTTCTTACATGCTCATCTGTGGATAACTGGGCTGACTTAACGACCTCATACCTCAGTTCCCCTGGCTATAATTGGGGATAACACCTATTTACTTTGTTTCATCCATCAACTAAGGATCCTTGTGCAGGACTGCCTGTTGGGCCGCTCAGGAGGTCTCTGCGGTGGCCAGCTGGTATAGGGAGGGAGGAACGTGCCCGGGCTCTGGGTCCTCACGGTCCCTCTTCATATTCCCCCAGCAGCTGGCACTCAAGTTCAGACCAGCCAGCATCCAGTGTCTGCTCCTGCGTTGTACAAGGCCTCCCTCCATCAGAAGGGCAAGCTCCAGGCCCCGCCGCTGCAGGCAGCCCCACGGTGAGTCTAGCTGCGCCCCGCAGACTTGAGTCCTCTGCCTAGCCCACCTGGTGTGGATATGAATGCTGGGCCTGGCATGGGTCTTGTTCCAGCAAGGAACACTTGCAATACACCTCCCTGGCCCACTTTAAGGCATCCATCATATCTGAGGGCAAAGTGTCCACTCTGTGAGCTGGCCATCAGTCATTCTGGCCAATCGACTGACATAGTTTGACTCACATGGTCTGGCATCAGGCACACAAGGAGCTCTCCGCAGGGGCTCCATCCTCTGCATTTGGCTGCCCGCCTGGCCTCTGCCTGAGATGCAGTGGATACAGCAGGCCCTGCTTCCTGCCCAGCACCACGGTGGACTCACCTCTCTGGTCTATGCTCGAGGCTTCTGCCCCCAGAGGAGCCTCCGGGATCATCTGCGCCGGCCACAGGTTCTGTTTCTGCAGGGTCAAGAGAGAGTCTTGTCACGCGGGGCAGGTGGTCACACTGTGCGGTCGAGATGCTAGCTCTGACCCTGCTCGGCGGCTTCTACCTCTCTGAGCCCATTCTCCCTCATCTGGCTCCTGCTGCCTTTCCTAAAAGCTCTCTCAGCCCTCTCCTCTGGTTTCACCTAGAACCTTTGCATTCCTCAGTCATTTACTTATTCATTCAGTAAACATAACTGAGTACTTGTGTATCATGCAAAGTCAAGTTGCCTCCAGTGGCCATGATACCCTTGTTCAAGCAGTTCCTTGTGCCTAGGATGTTCTTTCCTGGCCAACTTGCACTCCATTTCAGGGGCTTTCTCCCCCACAAAGGGCCTTCTGCTGACTGCCCAGTGTGGGCCAGTAACCCAAAGCAGAGCTGCAGTGATTTAACCACAGACCTCTGAGCAAGAAATAACTGCTGCTGAAAGCCACTGAGACTTGGGAGCTGTTTGTTATATAGCATTATCACAGCAAACGCTGACTAATACCAATGGACAAGTAGTATTTTTTAAGCTCCAGACTACACATTGTGAATCAACACTCAAGGTTTTCACGAGGAAGGCTCAGTGTTGAGCAGATGTTCCCGAAGAGGGAGAGCCCAAGACTGAGATGTGAACCTGTGCTTTGTCAGGCAGGACCGCTGTGGCGCTTACTGGTCAACTAGCATATTCCTAGGTGGAGATGGGAGGAGCACAATCCCATCTCAGTCCCCACAATCCCAGCACAAGGACGCCAGGCTCTTTGCCCAGTCTGCTCAGCTGTCAAATGGCAACGGTAACTACACGCTCCTCGCGGGGTCAGAATGAAATAACGTGATTGCAGAAACACTCCTCGCGGCCTCTGGCTCACACGCGGTGTCTGCGGCTCTTGCTCGGGAGACATGGCCTCTTGGGAGAGACGTCTGCTTCCAGGCCTGGACACACACCTACTGTGTGCCAAGTAGATTCAACCCAGGAAGACCCTTGAAGTGCCAGGTACAGAGTCGGCAAAGCCCAGCCAGTACCTCCTCTTTCTCTTCCTCCTCCTCCTGGCTGTCCCGCTCCATCCAGGAGGCCCACCAGGGCCCCCTTCCTCTGCAGAAGCTCCTGGTAGGAACCCATCTCCACGATGGCCCCGTCTGCCAGCACCACGATCCGGTCAGCCTGTGGCAGTATGTGGAATGCATGCGTCACCAGGATCCGCGTCTGGGCAGGGAAGGGGCAGAGTTACACTCAGGTGCCTGGCAAGGCTTCCCAGCCAGGGGCCGAGAGGAGAGCAAGCCAGGGTTCAGAGTGGGGAATGCCCCAGTATATGTTCCTGCATCTTTCCAGAAAACAGCGTGTACAGAGAGAAATAAAGGGCATCTAAGCCGGTCTTTGAAAAGGGAAGACATGGATCTCATCAACCTTGCCCAGCACTTGAGGCAGAGTCCAGGGGATGCTCTTCAGCTTACTGTGGGGCGTTACCATGGTAACCATAGGAGGGGCTACCTGGTGAACCAATCACAGGCTGAAAAGGTCGTTAAGTCGAAAATGCCTTTATCCCAGGGCTTGGGAGGCTTGGACAGGAGGATTGCAAGCTCAAGGCCAGCCTCAGCAACAGATCAAGACCCTGTTTCAAAGTAAAGAGGAAAAAGTTCTGGGGGTATATGTAGCTCAGTGGCAGTGTACCCCTGGGTTTAATCTCCACTACAGCAAAAGAAGAAGGAAGGAAGGAGCATTTAATCCACTAACTTCTCGAACAAGATAGCACCCGGTAGGGCATCAACTGTTTCCTGTGTGATCATGCTCCTGATGGGCGCGGTGGCTCACTGCCATGGTCCAGCATCATAATGAAGGGTCCGGCCGCGCGTCATTGGGGACAGGATCCAAATTCAAACCTCAAAATTGAGTTTTCGATCGAGTGTGTGTCACATGTGCGCCACTGGAGAGTTTAAGAGTCCCAAGTGGTTAAACCACAGTCACAAAAGCAAATCAGTGCCCTTGTTTTCAGAAGTGCACGGGACTTTCTCCAACATAGATCATATTTTACGGGCCCTAAAACAAGTCTTAACAAGTACAAAATTAAAAACAAACAAACCTTGGAATAAGTTCTTGCATCGTATCAAATCATAATGGACCGAAACTAAAATGTACAGCACAAGAGACACTGTTAACCCATGGAGATCTAATAATACACTTCTGAACGATTGATGAGTCATTAAAGACACCTGGAGAAAAACTGAAGAATTCCTAGGACCCAACGGAAACAATAAAGGAAACGTGGCCCGCCGAGACCTGTGGGCGTCGGGATGAGTTTAGCTACGGGCGCCTGCGCTGGCAGATCCGGGAGCTCTCACACGATAACCTCAGGATGTGTCTCAAGGCCTCACAGAGCAACAGGCCAACCTCAAACCAGTTACGAGCAAATAGGAAAGGTCGGGGTTGAAGCTAATCACAGAGAGGCTGAAAGAACAACAGGAAAGAGCAACGGAATAGAGAACTGGTTCTTTGAAAAGATAAGGAAGACGGATAAGCCTTCAGCCAAACTAACCAAAGGAGAGAGAGAAGACTCAAACTGACAAAATTAGAGATGAAAAGGGTGGGGGGATGGAAGACAGAAAAGTGTCAGGGAGACTATTAGAGGCGAGAAAGGGGCTTGGGGAGGTAGAAGAAGTAGATAAGGGATGGTAACGAGGGGGATAGATATGATCAAAGTATGTTGTTTACACGTACAAATGTACTGTAATGAGACCTGTTCTTTTGTGTAGTTAAAAATTCATTAATAAAGTAAGTGCTGATACAGCCTCTGAGATTTGGGGATGCCTGTCATGTAGCACCGCCACAACAAAAACTGACCAATACAAAGAACAAGACTGGACTCAAGGCAAGGGGTGGTAAGATAGACCTGAGTCAAGACTGGCTTCCAAGGGCTTCCTCTACCCTTACCCTATGACCCCTGACACATGTCCCCCAACTCACTGTTCCCTGGAGCAGCCCACCGGGCCCGATGACCTGGTTGAAGACGTGCTGGCTGACGTGGGCATCCAGGGCTGACAGGGGGTCGTCCAGCAGGTACACAGCAGACTTCCTGTACACAGCCCGGGCCAGGTTCAGCCGCTGCTTCTGGCCCCCGGAGAGGTTCATGCCCTGTGGCACAGAGGGACGGGGCTGAGTCTCCATGGGCCGGGCAACGCAGGGACGACTGGGCCTTGTAGACCAGGCGCACAGCTGCGAGTTGGGTGGGTGCAGCTCGTGGCACCTGTCCTCCGGGTCACATCCGCTCTAAACACCTACCCTGCGCCAGCCGGCGAGCGCCCAGGCTCGCTCCTCCCTCTCCAGCTGAGCTTCCCTGGGGAGCCACCTCCCCTTGACCCGCTTGACTGTCCCGGTCACGTCCCCCACTGCAGTCTGTCTCTCTGGGGATACACATCAATAAACAAGCAAGCCCTCGCTCTCCTAGGTCTTATTCTCTGACAAGGTGAGGGTGAAAGACAGATAGTCCGTAACCCAAACAAGCACAATATTCAGCATACGGGACGGGGTTAAGTGCCACAAAGAATAATGGGGTAGGGAGCGCAGGGTGAACTGCCAGGAGGGGTGAGCCTGTGAGCTCCTGGAGAAGGGGTTCTCAAGAGCAGGTACAAAGGTCGGCCCCCCGCCCTGGATGCTCTGCTCTTTGAGTGCAAGAGCATCCTCAGACCATAGGTCAACAAATGAGCATGGCTGTGTCCCAATAAAACTTTATTTACAAAAGCAAGCAGTGGGCCAGATCTAGGCTGCGGTGTCTACTTTGCTGATGCCCGCCCATCCCGCAGCTCCGGATGCCTACGTCCTGTTTGCTGGACGCCTCTGCCCAGGTTCTTCGCAGAAGCCCAGAGAGGGGGAGCAGTTTGAGTAACATCACCCAGCAGAGAAGGCAGAACAGAAATCCAGGCCTCTGTTCTCGGCGTCAGAGAGCCTTCTGTCTCTAATCTCCACCATCACTGTCTGCCTCGGTCTCTGTGGTCTCTGTCTTCAATCCCTTATTCGTAAGAATTAACGAGCCCCACTAGGCACTTGACACTGAGCTGGGCTCTCCTTCCCCCACTTCCCTGTCCCCCACCCCCATCTCTCCATTATTCACAGTGTCCATGGGTTAGAGAAACAAAGGGACCCCGGCTACAACCGTCTTCATCCCAAGAATCCTCCAGGACTCACCTGCTCCCCAACTGGGGTGTGGACTCCGGCAGGGAAGCCGTCCACGTCCGGCCCCAGGTTGCAGGCCTGCAGCACGCGCTCCAGCCACGGCTCGTCCAGCTCCTGCCTGAAGCACACGTTCTCCTCCAGCGAGCCGCTCTGGACCCAGGCCTCCTGCGGCACGTAGGCCACGGGACCCTACAGCAAGGCGGTGGCTTTGGTGACAGGGTACGGGCGATTCTGGAGAGTGGGGAGCGGGCTCTTGGCCGGGGTGGGAGGAGGGGCGAATGAAGGGGAAAGCGTGTGGTTATGGGTGGAGACAGGCGGGCATGGGGTGGGGCTTGCAGGAGGGGCCACCCCACACCACGGCGGCCTCACCTTGATGCTCACAGACCCCTCCACTGTCGACAGCTCCCCGAGGAGGGCGGCCAGCAGGGAGGACTTCCCGGCCCCCACTGGGCCCACAACAGCCAGCAGACAACCCTGGGGCACCGTGAGGTTGATCCTGGCAAGCCGGAGGGAGATGCCCTGGTCAGGGCCCGGCCCGCGTCCCTGAGGATGGCGCCCGGGCACAGAGGCCTCGCCCACTGGCCACTCCGCTGGACTCACTAAGAGGACGCGCAGGGCGGTTCGTCCCTCTCCTGATTCCTGTCTGGCTACTTAATCTTTCCCACATCTGGGGCACAGATGCACGTGTGTGTGCACGGGGCTGTATACCTGTGAGTGTGTGCACATGCACACACATGGCACACACACATCCCTCATGGGCATGCACACACTCGTGCACACTTGCACCAGTATACAACGCACATACCATCCATGCTGACATAGCCACACAATATTCACATACACACAAGTACACATGCACACACACCACACATGGGTGTGCACACACTCACTCCTGCACACTCATACCAGTATACTTATATACATGCACACACCGTGCCCATGGACATATGCACACAAAGCCCATACAATTCCACATGCCACGCCTGGGCATGCACACACACTTCTGTGCACTCTTTCACAAGTCTGCATTGACACATGTACATTATGCCCACAAATCCATGTGCACACAAGTGTATACAGTTATGTGCACACTACACACACAAGTGCCCACACTCACGTGTATACAGCCATGTGCACACCACGCACACACAAGCACCTGGGCCGCTGGCACACACACATGCACACGAAGGGCCGTGGGAAGCGTACCGCGTCACCTCTCGTCCGGGCGATTGCAATGGCTGCCACCACCCTCCCTGCCCTGCTGGCTCCAGTCCGCTTTCCGCGGTACCCCCTCCACCCAGCGGCCAGAGGGACCTGTTGACACCCAGTCAGACCACAGCCCTTCTCCAGCACTCCCGTCTCTCTCCCGGCCAGAGCTAAGGTCCAGCCCGCTGCGCTGCACCACAGCCACACCGCCTGATTGGCTTTCCTAGACCCCGCAGGTCAGCGGGTCTTAACTTGGGTGATTTTGTCCCCGGGGGGCCATTTGGCAAGGTCTAAGGATACTTTGGTTGTCACAGCTGGTGGAAGAGGCACACAGCAGGGAGAGACGGGGCTTCTGCTAAATGACCGGCCACGTGCAGACAACCCCACTGCAAAGAAGCACCAGCCAGAGACGGCGACAGTGCTGGGGCTGAGCAGCCTGGGCCTAGACCCGTTCCCGCCTCAGGGCCTTTGCATGGCCTGTCCTGCTGCCCAGCAAGCCCCTGTCCCTGAACTCACAGGCTCACTCCTCCTGCTCGCTGAGAGCTCAGCTCGAATGGAAGCTTCCCTTGCTGCCTGCACCATTGCGCTCTGCCCCCTTGCTGGTTCCCACGTGTGCCCACCCCACCCCACCAAAATGCCCCTAGGCCAGGGCGTGGCCTGTAGTCACATATTAAATACATGCCATGGCATGGGTGATGAGTGATAACCAACACAAATACCACCCAGCACCTTTTCTCTCCCTTCTTTGGAGGTTTTGGGGCCGCCTGAAGGTTTTGGCCACAAGACTCAGCCAGAGATTTGAGGGCTCGAGCCTAGAGAGTGGGCACGGTTGATGAGGCTGGGCCTCCTGGCCAGCCAGGGAGAGAGGAGCACCCCCAGCATCCTCTCGTCCATCCACAAGGGCTCCCGCCTCCCCGAGACTCCCAGGGCCAGTCCTGTGAACCCCGGGCACGACCCCAGCCCAGCCAACCCGCCCTCTGACCCGGGCTGGAAACGTGTGCTGTCTTTCAGGTAGGACGCTTAGGAGCCTCTGCACCTGCTCCTGTAGACGCGACGCCCCAGGGAGACGCCGTACCTGTGCAGGCAGGGAGGGCCGTCCTGGGACCAGGCGAAGGTGCCGTCACGTACAGCGATGCTGTCCTTCCCGCCAGCTGCAGGCACGAAAGGCCGGTTACTACACGGGCGCCCCAACTCCAGCCTGGCCCTTGTCTGTGAGGCCATTGGCTGTCAGCCCAGCAGGCTGCAGCTGCTGCGGGAAGCGCCCACTGAGCCCATCGCCTGCCGCCCGGCGGCTGTGGGTGCCTGCGCTGGCCACATTCTCTGTCCCATGGATGTTTCATTCAGGATAGGTGAACCGCAGCCCGGGCACCAAATCCTAACTGGTATCATTTTTTTTTTTCTTTGCACTACTGGACATGGAACTCAGGGACATTCTACCTCCGAGCTACACCCCCAGCCCTATTTTCTTATTCTTTTATTTATTTATTTATTTATTTATTTATTTATATTTGTGGTACTAGGGATGGAACCCAGGGGCATTCTATCTCTGAGCTATACTCCGACCCTATATTTTATTCTTTATTTTGAAACAGGGTCTCACTGAGTTGCAGAGGGCCTCACTAAGTGGCTGAGGCTAGCCACGAACCCTGATCCTCCTGTCTCAGCCTCCCGAATGCTGGGATTACAAGTGTGTGCTGCCACGCCCAGCTCTGCTATCAGTTTTTAAAAGTAAGGTTTTATCAAAACACAGCTATAACCATTCATATATGTATATATATATGCTGAGAATTAAACTCAAGGATGTTCTACCTCTGAGCTATGTCCCCAACCTTATTTTATTTATTTTTATTTTGAAACAGGGTCTTGCTAAGTTACTGCAAACTGGTCTTGAACCTGTGATCCTCCTCCTCAGCCTCCCAATTGCTGAGGCTACAGGTGTGAACCACTGTGCCTGGCTCATATATTTATGGGGGGGAGGATGGTAACTGGGGATTGGATCCAGGGACATTCTACCTCCAGGCTGCACCCCCGCCTTTTTATTTTGTATTTTGAAACAGGGTCTTGCTAAGTTTCTGAGGGAGGGTACCACTAAATTGCTGAGGCTGTCCTCAAACTTGTGATCCTCCTGTCTTGGCCTCCCAGGCACTGGAATTACAGGTGTGCACCACCATGCCCTGATCGTGTGTGTGTGTGTGTGTGTGTGTGTGTGTGTGTGTGTTTTGCAGTAGTAGGAATGAAACCCAGGGGCATTCTACCTCTGAGCTACATCCCCAGCCCTAATTTTGTATTCTTTATTTTGAAACAGGTTCTCACTGAGTTGCAAAGGGCCTCACTAAGTAGTTAAGGCTGACGGTGAACCTGTGATCCTCCCGTCTCAGCCTCCCGAATGCTGAGATTACAAGCGTGTGCCACCACGCCTGTCTTCATTTGTATATTTTAAACAGCTGCTTTCATGCTAAAATGGCAGCATTGCATGCTTGTGACAGAGGCTGTAAGGTTTATGTACCACGAGGTCTGGAGAGGCGACTGGATTTGTGATCTAATTTATCATCCAACCCAGGGCTCTGGCAAGTGAAGGGGGCATTGCTAACTGCACTGGGTCACTAGGAGTAAACAGGGACTTGTGGCCTCCCTCTGTCCCTGGGTCTCAGTTTTAGTTTGTATAATGAGAAAGGAAACAGGTTAGAGACCTCTCCATTTTGAACACTCGTTTACAATCACCTGGAAAGATTTCCTAAAAACCAAAGCTGCCTCCGGCTCAGCCCAGATCAGTTAAATCAGAACCCGTGAAGGGCGCACCCTGAGTGTCTGCAGTATTTAGTTCTTTCAGTCAGTCAGAAACCCGTTGGCACCCACTGAAAAATAGTCTCTAGGGAAGGCGCCAGGTAAAATGTAGGGTGTGGGGAGATTTGATGAAAAAAACAGTTCTAATAATTCTATGTCCATATAGGATGTTATCAGTCTCAACTTTTGGGGGCTCGGGGCATTCAACCTCTCATACTAAAAAATCAGTCTTCTGTGTAGTGAAAATCTGAATATAAGTGGGCATCTGGTGTTTTGCTTGTGAATCTGGCCGCCCTGCTCCAGGGGCTCATGCCATCTTAACCATCTGAGGCATAGGGCTGCATCTCTTCCTTCCCCTCCGTTCTCCAGCTGTAAAATGGCAGGTCTTAGAAGCACCTCACTCACGGTGCCGTGGAGAGGGCTAGGGCAGCTCCTTTCTGTCCGGAGCACATCGAGCTGCGCCAGCAGGCAGTGAACACAACTCTAGCCGTGGGTGTTTGTATTAATCTCACCTTTGCACACCTGTGGGAGAGTGAAGCGCTGGCCCCAGGTGGGTGACCAGGAGCAGGGACCTCTAGATAACAGCACGGTCATCATGGACCCCAGTCTATCAGTCTATTTATGGCGCCACTCCTGAAAGCCAGGTGCTTGTGTCTCTCTTGCGTAGCTCTCAGGACCATCCTGGCAGATGGGGATCTGAGGCCAGGAGGCCACTGGATACTTACTGCCCAGGGCCACTCAGCTGGAAGAAGCTGGCCTGGGCTTTGAACCCAGGACCTAGGCTGGACCCCCAAATTACACTGATTGAATTCCTGAATCACATTAACTCACAAAACTGTGCTCAGCTGAAAATGTCTCAGAAATACCAATCTGAGTTCCTCTGTGCTGTTTCCAATGTTTTCTCTCCCTAACAATTACTACTAATAAAAGCACAGAGTGCCGACCTCGTGCAGACCCTATTCCAAGTGGAGGACTTCAACTCATTCAACCATGGCGACAGCCCCATGCACCAGGTTTCTGCAGATGGCAGCACCAGGGCCCCTAGAGGTTAACAACTTGCTAGATAGAGCCAGGCTTTGGACCCTGGGAGTCCGCTGCCGCTGGCCGGGATTTTAACCATTCTATGGGTGTCTTTTAGATCAGCGGGTTGACCAGATGCCTCAGTTACAACAGTCGCATCTTGGCCTGGTGATGGGTAGGTCACAATCTTCAACTGCGGCAGTATGTCTCTAGACCACAGGCGGAGGGAGGAAACGGCTGGTGGAGAGAGGAAGCCCAGCTAACTGGTGCTTGGTGAGTCTCACTTATGGCGGCACCCATCACTCTCTGACCTTATTTTCTGGCATGACAAAGATGTCACCATCTTTCTCTCTGGAATTCTGGCAGGTGGGCAGGAACCCGCTCTGCAGCGCCCGCTTCCAGGTGGCTTGGTGGATGATGTCATCTGCATGCGCCACCGTTGCAGATGCCCCTCCGTCTCCCATCTCTCCACCCTCACACTGAGCCCCCCACTCACCACCTCTGGGGGGACTCCAGTCCACGGCACCAGGGTCAACCTCTTCCAGGCAGAGAAAGGCAGCCAGACGGCCTAAGGACACCCAGGCCTGGAAGCACAAGGAACAGGCTTCAGGTGCCTGCACCTCAAGGTGCGCGCCCATAGCTTCCCGTCCACTAAGCCCTCCGGGCACTGGGACAGGGCTTTCTAGGTCATGGGGAACTACGCACATCCAGGTGCTGCCCGCGATGGTGACGGGACCTCTCCCACCTCCTAATCAGAGAAATAGGAACCATCACGTTGCCAGGCAGCACACAAGACCTGGGGAGGCACAGCTGACAGCCTCAAACCTTGATATGGAATAATTTCAAACTTTGTCCACCTGGGGGCGCCCTCAGACCCCAGCTACAGCTCATCTATGGTGACTGAAGAGACACCCATTAAAATCCCAGCCTGCCGGGAGTTGTGGCTGTGGCGAACGCTTATAATCCCCGTGCTTGGGATGCTGACACAGGAGGATTATGCTGGTTCGAAGCCAGCAGTGCTGGCTTAAGAGACCCTGTTTCCAAAAATAGAAAAGTATAAAATAGGTCTGGGAGTGTAGCCCAGAGGTAGAAGGGCTTCCAAGAACCCCAGTACCACCAAAATAAATAAATAAATAAAAATAAAATCCCAGCCCGCCGGGCGTGGTGGCACATACTTGTAATCCCCGTGCTTGGGAGGCTGAGACAGGAGGATCACACAGGTTTGAAGCCAGCCTCAGCTACTTAGTGAGGCTCTCAGCAACTTAGTGAGACCCTGTTTCCAAATAAAATATAAAATAGGTCTGGGAGTGTAGTCCGGAGGTAGAAAGCCTCTGGGTTCCACCCTTAGTACAACCAGAAAAAAAAAAAAAATCCCAGCCAGGAGTGGTGGCGCACACTTTTAATCCCAGCATGTGGGAGGCTGAGACAGGAGGATTGCGGTTCACAGACAGCCTCAGCTACTTAGCGAGGCCCTTTGCAACTCAGCGAGACCCTGTTCTAAAATAAAGAATAAAACATAGGGCTGAGGGTGTCGCTCGGAGGTAGAATGCTCCTGGGTTCCATCCCTAGTACCGAAAAAAAAAAAAAAGTCGCAGTGGCTCGTTTTCCAGCGTTGAACAGTTTCCTGTCGCTCAGTACGTCCACAGCACTGTGCGACTGTCACTAATGTCACCAACATTTTCCTCACCCCCCCAGGATGCCTTACGTGAAGCAAATATTCTCCATCCTCTGCTTTTTAGCACCCACACATCCACCCTCTATCCTTATAGGTTTGCCTATGCTAGATATTATGTGTACATAGAGTCATATAATAAAAGCACACCGGGGCCATCGTGCGCACCGTCCTGTCCTGTGTCCATCACACCCAGGGGTGCGTGGCTGGAGGGGGAAACCCCGGGAACAGAGGGCGCGGGTCCTGCCGGCCTCCGCTGGCCTCCGCCTGGTCCCACTGCTCCCACGGCCTCACCTGCGCGCTGGAATGCATGGAGAAGGGCAGCAGGGCCTGGGCCTGGTTCAGGATGCTGAGCACCGTGAGCGTCACGAAGGCCTTCTCCGCGTCCATGGTGTTCTCCTCGGACACCAGCGTGTGCACGGCAAACACCACCAGTGCGACCTGGCGGGGCACGCGGGGGTGACCGTGAGGCCGCCACGCCTGGCTGGAAGCTGGGGGAGCCCCGCCCCGGCTCGCCCCCCACCCCCACCCCTGGCTCGGCGGGGAGACGAGGGCAGCACCAGAAACGTGGACACTTGGAAGGACATGAGGGACACGGAGAACAGGAGGTTTGAGGTCTTGAGGGAGCGCAGCTCCAGGCAGCGCACGCGCAGGATCCTCTCCAGGAAGGCTTCCTCCCAGCCGTGGGCCTTGATGGTCCTCACTGTCCTGAGGACCGAGCCCGTGAGCCGCGCCTGCAGGTCCTTCTGTCTCATTTGCTCTGCCTGGGTCGGAGGGAACAGAGGCGAGAGAGACCAGCCCGGGGTTCCCTCCCTGCAGAGCCTCTGGGCACCCATCAGAGAACGCTGCTGGCTCTGTCCCCGGCCGCATCTGAAGGCAGTCTACACTGGGCGTCGCTGCCCCTGTCCTGGTCCAAGGGCCCCATCTTCCACCCAGCTCCCTCTTCTCTCCTGATACTGGAGGATCCGCCACGGGAGGAAGCGCCGAGGCCCAGAGGCAGAGGCCCCGTGCTGACCCCGGAAGGCTTCCTGGAGGGGGAGATGCCTGACTGCCTCTGAAGGAGGAGGTGGAGAACGGGTGGAGAGAGGTGGGCAGGCAAGAGGGACATCTGAGAGGGGAGTTGGGGCTGGATCACAGGGGACTCCAGGGGCAGGTGGGGGAGGAGTTTGGAGTCTCCTGGTTCGTCATGGAGAGGCAGCTGCTTGGAGAGTATCTTTTACAAAGCCACACAGCTGGCTGAAGCTGTGCAGGTGACAGGTGGACGGGGTCGTGGGGGGACAGTAAGTTCCTTCCTCCTTAGTTCACAAATATTTATTGAGCCTTTGTTATATGCTACACATTTGTTGGTACTAGGGTTTGCGCCCAAGGGGCACACTACCTCTGAGATGTGCCCCCAGCCCTTCTTATCTTTTTTTTTTAAAATTTCAAAACAGAGCCTTGCTAAATTGCAGAGGGCCTTGCTAAGTTGCTGAGATTAGCCTCGAACCTGTGATCCTCCTGTCTCAGCCTCCCGAGTACTGGGATGACAGGTGTGCATCAGCACACCTTGCTCACCACACACTATTCTGTGTGTGTGTGTGTGTGTGTGTGTGTGTGTGTGTGTGTGTGTGGTTCTGGGGGTGGAACCCAGGGGCTTTTCTACCTCCGCGCTATACTCCCAGACCTATTTTATACTTTATTGGAAACAGGGTCTCAGTAAGTCGCCGAGAGCCTCACTAAGTAGCTGAGGCTGGCTTCGAACCTGTGCGATCCTCCAGTCTCAGTCTCCCAAGCGCGGGGATTAAAAGTGTGCGCCACCGCGCCCAGCTGCCACGCACTATTCTAAATGCTGAGTCGGCTGCTGGAAAGCTCTCAGTGTAAGGAGAACTGGACTGTAAACACCTGCCGGTTAGAACATGGAAAGTTCCAAAGAGAAATAAAGAGTGGGTGGCGATGGAGGTCCAGCCCCTGGGGACCGACTTCTGTGTGGGGACCTGACTGGGGTGGGGAGGGAGGAGACACGGGCCTACGGGGCTATCTGCAGTGACAGGGGAGCAGAAGCAAAGTCCTGGGGGGGATCTGTAGGTTTGAAGTTTGAGACTGGGGAGGCCGGGGGAGGCAGGGAGGCCGGGCACGGGCCACCATGGGGTGTTTGGCTTTGGCGTCAGGTGGATAGGGCGTGATTAGATTGGTTCAGGCCTCTCCTCCTGCAGGAGAGCTGAGATAATTGTGGGGTACTGGGGTGAGGCAGAGTGGGGAGTCAGGGTTGGGAGTGCTGCGGCTCTCGGGTCAGAGGCCCGCCGTGGGAAGGGCCGTGCTCGGCTGTGGACAGAGCCACCGTGCGGCAGACAGGGACACAGGTCTGCGGACAGAGCAGGCTGCAGGCCTCTCTCCTCCTCCTCTCTCACCAGGACCCCGGGGCCCCCCACTCCCTACTCGGCGTGTCCCTGCTCCCCGACGCCAAACCTGATGGTGGCTTCTCTTCTTGGCGATGAGGACATTCAGAGGGAAGAGGCCGAGGAAGACCGCAATGGAGGTGAGGGCGGAGGGCCCCAGGAGCTGGGGAGAGAGCGGTGGGCGGCATGACACCCAGGCGTCCGACAGACCCGCATCCTGAGATGGGCGGGGCTGGAGACCTGACGAGGGGAGCCGGGTCATGCACACCGGGCCTCATGGGGGTCCCCGGAGGGGACACCTGCGGAAGATGGGGTTCTCCCAGCTGGGGGCGCGGCAACCCAGAGGGGAGGCTAGACCCAGGGCAGGTCAGGTCTACGGTCAGCCGGGGCCAGGGTGCTCCGGCCCAGGGAGGTCGAGATTGCTAGAACCGCAACCTGGTCCAAATCCTGGCCGGGCACTTGCTAGCGTGGCCTTGGGGAAGCCGCGAGCCCTCCGTCAGCCGCGGTTCCCTCGTCTGTAAAATGGGTTTTCCTCGCCCATTATGATAATTGTCCTAAGTGTTCATTGGACCCCTTAGGAGGGCGCCAGAGTTGGCAAATAACACTGAAAATTCAAATTTCAGCTAGAAAGTTTTTCAGCATAAGTGTGTGCCAGTGCGATATTTGGGACATGCTTATACTCAGGTTATTTGGTTTCTCTCAGCCTCACAGGCCCCCTCCCCTGCCTGTGGCTTTGGGAGTTTATGTTGTCTCTGTCTGGGCTTTTATATGCGTAAGATGTGGAGGTAGGAACAGAGCAAGTGTGTATGGGGTACCGGGATTGAAATCAGGGACATTGTGCTACTGAGCTACATCCACAGCTCTTTAAAAAAAAGTGTGTGTGTGTGTGTGTGTGTGTGTGTGTGTGTGTGTGTGTGAGACTAGAGATTGAACGCAGGGGCATCCTACCTCTGAGCTACACTCCCAGCCCTATTTTATTTTCACTTTCAAACAAGGCGTCCCTAGGTTGATGAGTCTCACTGCTTGCTGAGGCTGTCCTTGAGTCAGCAGCCCTCCTGTCTCAGCCTCCCAAGTACTGGGGTTATAGGCATGCACCACCATGCCTAGATTTTTAAAACTCGGAAACAGGGTTTTGCTAAATTGCCCAGGCTGGCCTTGAAGCTATGATCCTCACGTCTCAGCCTCCCAAGTCTTGGGATTACAGGCAGGTGTCACTGCGCTCAGCTGGAATAAGTGATGTTTAAGTGACTGAGATTCCTCTTGAGGCCATCTGGGTCCGTTCTCAAGACAAATCATCCCAGCCCTTAGGAACTCCTCCTCCTTCTCCTCTTCCTCAGACTCGAACCCAGAGGCATGCTGCCTCTGACCTATATCCCCAACCCTTTTTGTATTTTTGTTTTGAAACAAGGTCTCACTGGGTTAATAAGAGTCTTGCTGAGAAGCAAAGGCTGGCCTCGAACCTGCAATCTTCCTGTCTTGGCCTCCCAAGTACTGGGATTACAGGTGTGCGTCATCAAACGCAGAAAGAAACATTATCTTCAAATCTCAAGTGAGACCAGCCAGTTTGTTTTATTTCTAAGGCCACATCGCCACCCAGGGGCTCAGCGGAGAAGTGTCCAGAAGGGAAACTAGAACGAGGTAAAACTCTTCCTCCGCAGCACAACAGGCGTCCCCTAGCAGGAGCAGCCCCGGTGTCCAGGGCTCCCTAAGGATGACATGGTGGCCCCCTGGGGCCGGGGACTCTGCCAAGAGATGGAGAAGGCAGTGGGGGTCACCACCCACAGATCTCACAGGGCCTGATCTTACCGACTACGGTCATGGGTCTGCTCGTTCAATCACCTAGAATTTTTCGAAGTGTCCCTCTTCCCCTCCATTTTTTAAAATAATGACATCCAATGTTTACTGCACATCCCTTGAACGCCTTATGTATTCTCGCTGAGCACCAGCTGTTTACAAGGCCTTGGGATCCAGAGTAAGGGAGTCAAAAGACTCTGTTCTCACGTCCTGTGAAAAGGTGATGACTAGGGGTGTGTGTACCTGGGGGCAAGGTGGCCTCCCCAGTCATTTGTGACCTAGCCCGGCTCTGTCAGCAGTGTCCCGGGGGCTGGGTCCTTTCACCTTCGGGAGCTATGCAAAATGTTTTCAATGGTCTTTGCATTTTTAAATGCTTAAAAAAAATTGAAAGAATGATTCCTTCCTTCCTTCCTTTCATACTGGAGACTTAACCTAGGGCCATCCTACCTCCAAACGATACCCTCAGCCCTATTCTATTCTTTTTCTTTCAAAACAGGTTCGAGCTAAGTGGCTCAGGTCTGGCTGGCTAAAGTTGCTGAGGCTGGCCCAGGGAATCCCCCCAGGTGTGTGCGTTGAGTAGGGTCTCTGGTTGCTTTTGCAGGGTAAAGATGGGTGGTTACAGCAGAGACTGTATGGGCACTGATGTCTAAGATATCCAGTCCCTGGTGCTTTATTTATTTATTTTTTATTATTTTTTTTATGGTAATGGGGTTCCTGGAAGCCCTTCTCTGGGCTACACTCCATGACCTATTTTCTTTTTATTTTTGGAAACAGGGTCTCTTAAGCCAGCGCAGCTGGCTTTGAACCAGCGCGATTGTCTCCGCCTCCCATGCGTGGGGATTACAAGCGTGCGCCACCACGCCCGGAGTCCCTGGTGCTTTAGAGGAGCGGGCGAGACAGAGCCTCAGGGGCTCGGGAGCTGCCTCACCCTGCACATCACCGACAGTAACAATTTCCCGCGGAGCAGCTGCGTGCCCCCCTGTGCTATGCGCCTTGAAGGTGCGGGCTGAGCGTGCCTACACTAAAAATCTGAAACCCGAAACACTCCACAATTGAAACCCTTTGGAGTGCTGACAGAGTACCACCCCCCCCATCCGATCTCATGTAGAAACTCAGGTGCCCTAGAATGTTGCACAAAACTACCTTTAGGCTTTGTGCATACGGTGTCTACAAAACATGAATGGATTTCACATTTAGACTTCGGTCCCATCCCCAAGATGTCTCATTGGGTATTTGCCAATATTCCAACATCAAAAATCTGAAATTGGCTGGATGTGGTGACGCACGCTTGTAATCCCAGCATTCGGGAGGTGGAGACAGAAGGATCGCGGTTCGCAGACAGCCTCAGCTACTTAGCGAGGCTCTTCGCAACTCAGTGAGACACGGTTTCAAAAATAAAAGACTAAAAAATAGGGCTGGGGTATAGCTCAGAAGTAGAATGCCCTTGGGTTCCATCCCCAGTACCGCAAAAAAAAAAAAAAAAAAAAAAAAAAAATCTGAAATCGGAGGCATTTGTGGTCCCAATAATTTCAGGTTTAAGGACTTAACCTGTATCAGCTCACTTATGCCCTGCTAAATCTAGGATGGGGGTGCTGGTCCTAATTATGACCTCTTTTTGGAGATGAGAAAATGGGTAAAGAATGGCCAATTACTTGTGGTGGGGTTTATTTATACCTGGCCAATGGTAAAAGCAGGATTTGAACCCTGGGAGTCTGGTCTATGATTTTAGTGAGAGAGAGCGCGCGAGAGCGTGAGAGAGAGAGATTCTATCCTACAAGACAGGAAGTGAGAACAAGTTCTGACTTCTCTTTATGTTTATGATTTTTTTTTTCTTGTGGTATTGGGGATTGAACCCAGGAGCCTCACTAAGTAGGTGAGGCTGGCCACAGAGCTGTAATCCTCCTGTCCCAGCCTCCCAAGCACTGGATTTACAAGTGTGCGCCACCATGCCCAGTTCTTTATGAACTTTTAAGAAATTTCAGCGGCCACTTTATGCTTTTAAAACCTTAGGTAGGCCGAGCGTGGTGGTGCACGCCTGTAATCCCCGCACTTGGGAGGCTGAGACAGGAGGATTATGCAGGTTTGAAGCCAGCCTCAGCTACTCAGTGAGGCTCTCAGCAACTTAGTGAGACCCTGTTTCCAAATAAAATAGAAAATAGGGTAGAAAGCCCCTGGGTTCCATCCCCAGTACAATAAATAAATAAATAAAAACTTAGGTAGTAGCTGGGCCTGGCGGTGCATGCTTGTAATCCCAGCATTTGGGAGGCTGAAACAAGAGGATTGTGGTTTGTGGCCAGCCTCAGTTACTTAGTGAGGCCCTCTGCAACTCACTGACACCCTGTTTCAAAATAAAGAATAAAAAAATAGGGCTGGGGGTGTAGCATGGAGGTAGAATGCCCCTGGGTTTCATCTCCAGTACCAAAAAATAAAATAAAATAAAACCCTAGGTAGTGATTTCCTCCCCCCAAAACTGTCTTTTTGGTTGATGCTGACGATGTCCTAGAATTACTGATACCTTCAACACATGCTTACTCTGTCTACGGTGTCCCCCGAGGATCTGCCCAAGAGGTGTCAATGCTGTCATCAACATCGCCATTTTACAAAAGAGAAAATCAAGGCCCGGAGAGGGTGAGTGTCCTGCTGGAGATCAGGAGCACCTCGTCTAAGACTTTGCCCATAGAGTGTGCAGATTGAAGAGGGGATAAAGGGCAGCACATGGGAGGAGAGAAGGAGGGGAAGGAGGAAGAGGGAGAAGAAGAGGAAGAGGGAAAGGGGGAGGAAGGAGGAAGAGAGAGAGAGGAGGGAAAGGAGAAGAGGAGGGAGAGAAACAGGAAGAACAGAAAGAGGAGGAAGAGAAGGAGAAGAAGGGGGAAGAGGAGGAGGGAAAAGAAGGAGGAAGAGGAGGAGGAAGAGTGGAGGAGGACAAGAAAGAGGAAGAACAGAAAGAGAAGACTAAAGAGGCCGAGCGTGGTGCTGCACGCTTGTAATCCCCGCGCTTGGGAGGCTGAGACAGGAGGATCCTGTAGGTTCGAAGCCAGCCTCAGCTACTTAGTGAGACCCTGTTTCCAAATAAAATATAAAATAGGTCTGGGAGTATAGCCCAAAGATAGACGAGCCTCTGGGTTCCACCCCCAGTACCACACACACACAAAAAAAAGACTAAGGAGGAGGAAGAGGAGAAGGAGGGGGAGGAGGGGGGTGGAAGAAGGGGAGGAGGGAGGAGGTGCAGATCACTCCCTCACATACCTGCCAGAGGTAGATGAAGCAGATGGCGATCCAGAAGAGCATCATACAGGGGGCGTTGAGGTAGGGCAGGCTCTCGATCAGCCGCTGCGTGTCCACAGACAGCAGGTTCACCACATCCCCCACTGAGCTGGCCTTTCTGGAGCCGCTGGACAGGGCCAGGATCTGGAGGGGAGGCAGAGGCAGATCCCCAGCCCCTGAGCCCACGGCCTCCAGAGCCAGCCTCCCAGGCAGTCCTGAGCGCCTGGGGGATGAGAATGCACACTCGGGGATTCCTGAGCATCAGGAGGTGGCAATTCGTGCACACACACCCCAGGTTCAGGTGATCAGCGCTAAGGACGCCCAGGCCCGGGGCTAAATGCCCAGCTCTCTCTGTCCTGGGAGGCTCACAGAGACCGCCCTACCCACATGCTCTCTGATCTTAGGTCACTAAAGAAAATATCATTCCCAAGTACATCGCAATGTGTCAGACATAGCCTGCTTTCAGACATGTTAAAAAGTGAAAAAGAAAGCCAGGCATGACGGAGCACGCTTGTAATCCCAGCGCTTGGGAGGCTGAGACAGGAGGATCACGCGGGTTCGAAGCCAGCCTCAGCTACTTAGCGAGGCTCTCAGCAACTTAGCGAGACCCTGTTTCCAAATAAAACATAAAATAGGTCTGGGAGAATATAGCCTGGAGGTAGAAAAACTGCTGGGTTCCACCCCCAGTACCACCAAAAAATAAATAAATAAATAAAGTGAAAAAGAGTTCATCTAATGGATGAAATTCACCCTAACTAACCCCATTTTGCTGCTAAGGGAACCGAGACACAGAGAAGCTGAGCGACTTGCTCAGAGCTAGCGGGCTGTCGATGCAAAGCCAGGGCGGGAACCCAGGAGAGGAAGCCAGCCCGGGGTTCGGGTCCGCCCCAGGAGGCATTTCCCGTCCTGCTGTGACAGCCTCCATCTGCCCTGCCGCGGGGTCACAGTGGACGCCTCCAGCTTGTTGAATGAGGCGCTCTTCCTGCAATCCTCTGTCCTGAGCTTGCGCTGGGGGAGAGTGAGCTGGGAACCACAGAGCAGAGAAATGTGCATCTTTACAGAGCCCCACCGGCCCCAGCTGCTGGCCAGGGATGGAGCCTTGAAGTTTGGGCTGGGAAGGAAACTCAGGGAGGCTTGGATCTTGCGTTCCTCAGGAACAGTGATGCCCAGTGCCTGAAAGAGCCACCGTGGGCTGATCTCTTGGGAACCAAAGAGACCTCCCTCTGGGTGGACGCTGGGCAGGGCCAGGCCGGCTTCCTCTTGGGCTCAAGGAAACATTTGAACTCAACAGACTGGAGAGGCCACCCCTGGCTCGGTCTCTCCATGCGCTCAGCAGGACAGGAGCCTGCCAGGGCTGCACCCAGGCTGGTCCTCCCGTCCCCCCCCCCCGCCCCGCCAACCAGGTGACAGCTGGGTGTGGGAATGAGACTCCCAGAGATGGGAACTGCCCTGGTTCAGATGCTCCAACCTCCAGGAGCCATCTCTGCAGTCTGGGTGGGTCGGGGGGCAGGATGACCCGAGAAGCCCAGCCCAGCTGCCCACCAGGCAGTCAGAGTTCATCCCAGAACTTCCCGCCTGGGACCTATTTTTACCATGAGCAGTTCTGCATGGGGACATCTGACAGCCCACCTCGCCCTGATTCCCCCCAGCCAGGTGAACCTTCAGCTCTGACGGCAGAAGGACCAGGCATTTCTTAGAGGAAGAGGATACTCCATGAAATGCTCTATTACTAACCCCCTCCAAGCACAGAGAAGTCAAACAACCTGTCCAGAGTCAGAGGGCTTGTATATGCGTCAGAGGGCTGGAACTCAGGACCATGCAGGCTTGACCAGGCCTAAGCACGTGTTGACCTGACAGCCAGGACAGCAGGTACAAAGGCCCTGGAGTAGGAGGGTGCCCAACACATTTGAGGAACCGAAAGGAGATCCACATGGTTGGAGGAGGGTGGGAATGGGTGGAGTAAGAGGTGCGTGATGTGACAAGGTCCGATCACATAGGGCCTTATGGGGGTCGTGAAGGAGGGGAGAGCAGTCTGAGTGAGCAAGGGCCGAGTGTGTCCCCAGCACTGACACCAGCACAGCCACAAGCCGTGCGCCTGTCCCCCTGGGCTCACCTTTCTGTACACCAGGCCGGTGATGGCCGTCCGCAGCCTCATCTGCAGGATCTTTATGTTGTACATGTAATGTTGCTCCAACAGTGTTTGCAGGCAGGTGGCCAGGAATATCAGCACGGCGAGGAGGGCGCCCTTCCAGGCCACGAGCTTGGGGTCGTCCATGAACTCCAGGAACAGGCTGGCAGGGGCGGAGGGGGGCTGGTAAGACAAGGAAGCCTGGCCTGCGCACACGGCTGGCCACGGTCACCCCGCATCCTCCTTTTCAGTGTGACTCTACAGCTCCTCCCTTGAAGAGCGGGAGCAGAATCGTGGTGCCTACCAATCCACCTGTGGAAGTCCTGCCCACCGATCTGGAGACGGGACCGGTAAAGCGGTGATTAACGCCAAACAAGGCCAGTCAGGTGGGTTTGACTAATCCAGTCCAACCAGTGTCCTTATCAGAGGGAGTTTGGCGGCATAGAGGAAAGACAACCCGAGGACACAGTGATCACCAGCAAGAGAAGTGGCCGGTCCAGGGGAAAAACTGGATGCTGCCTTGGTTTGGGCTTCCGGCCTCTGGAGCACGGGCTGTACATTTCTGACAGTTCCATTCTGTTGCATTCGGTCATGGTGGCCCTAGAGGGCTATCACTTCGCCTCTAGAATCTGCTTTGGCCAGCCTGGCACACTGGATGGGAAACCCTGCCAGCTCTGAGTACACAAGGAGACATGTGTGGCTCTGGTTCTGGAACCGTCCATGTGGCCCAAGTAAACAAGCCTGGGCTGGCCTCTCACAGGATGGAAAACCTCACAGAGCAGACACGAGCCGTCCCAACGGGGACATCTTAGTTTCCAGCCCACCCAGCAGCTGCGTGCAGAAACACAAGCCAGAAAGAGGACGGCCCAGTGACTTCACGCCTTGAGCTACCGCCCACATCCTCGCTGGCCGAGGGGACAGATGCCTGGATCTGTGGGCCACTCGCTTCTGGGGTGGTTTATAGGAAAAGTTAACCGGTATAGAGAGGTAAGAGGTCACTGTGCTGCCCTCCCGGGCTGCTTTCTCCTTCACCTCCTCCCTCTCACCCTCTGTAGCCCCCTCCCTGGTGCCCCGAGCAGGAAACGCACAGAGGCCGCTAAGGGCAGCAGCCGCAGCCGGGCATGCAGCCTACCGGAAGAGCACGGGGACGCAGAACCTGAAGACATCGCCGATGACAATGGTGAGGTTCGCCAGGAGGAAGGTGGAACGGGACACCTGCCAGATGGCCCTGAGCAGAGCCCCCCGCGGGCTGCCTTCCTGCTGCAGGAAGGGCTGGGTCTCTGGGTGCTGGGCGGAGCCACCGCGTCCTTGGTGTTTGGATACCTTAGCTTGCCTTTGGGGAGAGGAGAAGCCGGTGCTGGGTCCTGCTTGACACTCTCTGCAGCCGCAGCACATGCAGGTGATGGGTGCCTGTCTTCAGGAAGGAGCACAGGCTGGTGTGGACCGTGTTGGCTATCACCCGCGGGTCCTTAACACCAAGGACTCACTCACGGGACCAACAGCCAGCTTGGGGCAGGGGAGGGCCCAGAGCAGCCCTAAGCCTTGGGTCTTTAGAATACACACACATTGAGCACCAACTGTATGCCAGGGACTCCTTAGTCCTAAAAACCCTGCAAACCAGACACCATCTCTGCTTCACAGCCCCGGAAACAGACTGGTGGGCAGGGAGGGAAAGCGCCAAAGGGCATACAGGTGAGCGGTAAGAGCGTTGGATCGCAACCTTCTGCCTCCAGAGCCCAAGTGCTTTTTGACCCACGGGTGGCCTTGTTGGAGGGAGAACAGCCCTGTCCCGACAGCCAGCCTGCCCTGAGCTGCCTCAGAGCTGATGGGGAACCCTGGCTGATATCCAAGGGCCCTGCCATCCCATTCCAGCTGAAGCCCTGGATGAAGCTCGGACTGCTTCAAAGCAAGATCCCAGTCCCTGGGTCCCTGATCCCGGCCAGGGGCCCCCAGCAGAGCCCAGGTGAGGAGGGACCGGGCGGGGCAGGCAGAGTCCCCTTCCAGAGGCAGCTCAGCCCTTGGCCACAAGGAGGCGACACAGCTATGGACGGTGTGGTTTAGGGAAGCCGGCTCCCCTCCCTGGGTCTTGTCCTGGTGTGTAAAGGACGGAGCTGGCCCGGGGCTCACTGCCTGTGCCCTCTTTGCCTGATGGGCACTATTGGGCTCCTGGGAAGGGGGAGGCTCTGAGAAGTGGTGGCAACTACCCCTGGGTCCCACAGAGCAGGGTTTGGAGCTTTATCCATGGTTCACACCTCGCCTCTGCCAGCACCAGGGACCCCCCCCCAACCCTGCACTCCCACCAAGAGAAAAGAAGAAACCTGAGCTGTGCTGGGGGCGCCAGGCGCTTGCTGACAAGGCCCCGGCTGGAGTCCTCGTCCACATCAGTGGTCCCCAAGCTGCTCAGCCAGCCCCCGGGCTTATGGGGTTTGCAGGCTGACCTCCCAACGCCGTATGTGGTCGGTAGACAGGGCCAGGAACCAGAACAGGGGGGAAACGATCCTTGAGAGGCAACCCGGTAAAGTGGAACCGGAAGTATCTGTCCCCAAACGTAGTTAGGAACTTCGTAGAAATTCAGGGCAAACTTTAACCGGAACAGTCACTAGTGGAACCTGTAACTATCTTTCTTTTCTTTTCCTTCCTTCCTTTCTTTCTTTCTTTCTTTCTTTCTTTCTTTCTTTCTTCCTTCCTTCCTTCCTTCCTTCCTTTCTTTCTTTCTTTTCTTTTCTTTCTTTCTCTCCTTCCTTCCTTCCTTCCTTCTTTCCTTCCTTCCTTCTTTCCTTCTCTTGAGGTACTGATGATTGAACCCAGGGACATTCTACCTTTGAGCTCTAACCCCAGCCTTGTTTTTTTTAACTCTTTATTGTGGAACAGGGCCTCACTAAGTAGCTGAGGGCGGTGATCCGCCTTTCTCCGCCTCCCAGATACTGGGGTTACAAGCCTGTGCCACCCCGCCCCCGGCTACCTCTACTTCATTAGCATGGTGGAAATCACACCCCAGGGAGAGATTTAGGGTGGTCAGGGGGCCCAAGAGGAAGGAGGAGGCAGAGCGCAGGAGTGAGTCCCCTCTGCATGGGGCAACCTGGAGGCAGGGCCACAGAGGCCATGAAGGCTGGACCCTTTTTCCTTTGTAGGAGTCAGCCTGGGATTTCTGCTCCCCACCAGCAGCACCCCCCTGAGCTGGAGCCTGAGAAGAAAGAACTCCGTCAACACACCTTCCGGCAGTTCTAATGGCTCCGGCCCCGCCCCCAGGTCGATGGCACTGCCACTGCCTGCCACTCGGCTTGGCCTTGTCCACGCTGGGACAACAGGCTGGTGACGTGAGTCTCGAAGCACTAGCTCGCACAGGCTTTCCTGCCCGCTGCCGGGAGGTGAAGTCATCTCCCCGTGGTTGCCAAATAAGTCAGGTATAAAACCAAAGTCCTCTCAGGGTGTAATCAGTGGTTGGACGAGCCTGCTCTTTGCGTAACCCTGGCTTTCCCCCGCCTCGGCCTGTGGGAGGACCTTCTGCTGTCCCCGAGGCTGGAGCCTCTTGATTTTGTGGGTCTATGGTCAGAGCCCTCCCCTTCCATCAGCTTCTCATTTGTGGGATTCCGCCATGCGTGGGTACCACCACGAAACCCTGGACCGTCCAGGGAACCTTGTCATTCTTCCTCCAGAGCCAAAGGACTCTTGTTGGGTCCCCGCATGCTTGAGGTCAATGCTTTATTTCTCCGCGGCCACCAGGGGCTCCGTGGCAGGGTAGCCCTGAGACCCTTCAATAAGGAAGGGCTTTATGGTGGGCTTCCCGAGGCTCTGTGGGGGCCACAGGAGTTTCCCCTAGACACTGCGGAGGGCATTTTGGGAAGAATGGATGGCTCCGAAGATCTTGTAATCGGGTGACTGCTAATGCAGGGGCTCTTACCATGTTTGGAAGAGTTTGCTAAGTTCTTTCCCAGAAAATGTCCTTTTTTTAAATCATCCCAAATAGCTCTGAGCTAGAACTCAATGATGTCGCCATTGAACAGAGGAGAAAACCGAGGCTCAGAAAATGGATGAGCTGGGTTCTGTAATAAGGGGGCCATCACCTGCAGCCTGTGAGCCACCACACTGCTCCCTGCCCTCCCGTACCCCTGCGCCTCTTACCTGCCACCCACCCTGTGTGCTTCCCCCAGGGCCCCCCAAGAGCCCCCCATTTAGAATCTACTTGGATTCTACTTGCATTCTGGGGGAACCATGTGTGTGTGTGTGTGTGTGTGTGTGTGTGTGTGTGTGTGTGTGTGATAGTGCTGGGGATTGAACCCAGGGGTATTCTACCTCTGAGCTACACTCCCAGCCTTTCTATTTTTTTAATTTTGAAACAGGGTCTCGCTAGGTTACCGAGGGTCTCAGTTGCTGAGGCTGGCTGCAAACCCGCAATCTCCTGTCTCAGCTTCCCAGGTACCGAGATTACAGGTGTGCACTGCCACGGCCGGCGTGAGGAAGCCTGTCTTGACTGGGGGAGTCTGGAGTAGGGCCCGGGGCTAGACAGGGTGCCAGGCTATGGGACCACTGCGCGCCCGTCCTGCAGGAGCCGGGGCCCACCATTCACTCACCGCCGGCTTCTCCTCCATTCTCTTTCCAGCTGGGACACAACCTCCTCTGAGGAGTTTTCCTGCGCGAGTGACCAGAGGTCTTCCGGCATCAGCAGCTTCTTGTAGCCCCTCCAGAGCAGCCTGTGAGAGAGAGGGGCCGCGGTCGCTCGGTGTCTCCACGCAGCGGCTGTGACCCGGGGACAGGGCTGTCCCTCTGCGCCCCGTGCGGCCTGGGTGAAGGGGGCGGTGACCTCAGTCTCCCGGCCCTTCACAGAGGGGTCTCACCTAAGCTCGGCGGAGCCCGCCCCGTGGACTGTTAACTGGCCCGTTTTACACGTGAGGAAGAAAACGGAGGCTCAGAGAGATAGAAGAGCAGGAGCCCAGGGGCTAAGACTGTCAGGTGGAGGGGCCGCCAGCCTGCCTGCCTGCCTGCCTGCCTGCCTCCCTCCTTCCCTCCCTCCCTCCCTTCCTTTCTTCCTTGGGGCATCTTACTTCTGAGCTACACCCCCAGCCCTTTTTAAATTTGTTTTTATTTTAAAACAGAGTCTCCCTAAATTGCTGAGACCAGCCTTGAACCTGTGATCCTCCCGTTTCAGCCTTCCAAGTAGTAGGATTATGGGCCTGTGCTACTGTTCCGTTTTATTTTGGTGGTACTGGGGTTCCTGGAAGCCCTTCTACCTCCGGGCTATACTCCTAGACCTATTTTTTATATTTTTATTTGGAAACAGGGTCTCCTAAGCCAGCGAGGCTGGTTTCAAACCTGCGCGACCCTCCTGTCTCCACCTCCCAAGCGCGGGGATGACGAGCGTGCCCACCGCGCCCGGCTTGTTCTCCCACTTTAAATGGGATATTTCCAATGCGACGGCCAGTCTGCTGTGGGTGGCCGGGGAGCACACACGTGGGAAGTGAGGTTGCTCAGGCCTCCGCAGCGGGAGCCACATTTTCTTTTTGGGTCTCTGGAACCTTTCTTCTGACCTTTCTCTCTAGCCCTTGCCAAGTGCCCTTTTCTTTTTTTTTTTTTTTTGGTGGTCCTGGGGTTCCTGGAAGCCCTTCTACCTCCGGGCTACACTCCCAGACCTATTTTTACATTTTTATTTGGAAACAGGGTCTCCTAAGCCAGCGCACGCGGCTGGCTCTGAACCTGCGCGATCCTCCTGTCTCCGCCTCCCAAGCGCGGGGATGACAAGCGTGCGCCACCACGTCCGGCAGCCAAGTGCCCTTTTCTAACTCAGGGCAAACAAAAGGTCCTGATTTGAAAATTATTAACATTGCTTGGTTTCCCCCTGAAATTACTTCTGCAGTTCTTCTGGGGGGGGGGCAAGTGATTGGATGGATTTTTCAAGTTTGGGCAGTGATGGAAGGATGCCTTTTTTTTTTTTTTTTTGAAACAGGGTGTCACTAGATTGCTGAGGGCCTCGCTAAGTGGCTGAGGCTGGCCTCATACCTGCAATCCTCCTGTCTCAGCCTCCTCCCAAGTACTGGATTACAGGTGTGTGCCACCACACTGGGCTGGAAGATTCCTTTTAACAAAATTTATTAAAGTTTTTTTTAAAAAGCAAATTCACTCCAAGAAAAGAACGTGGGCAGAACACAGGTCCTGGGTGGTACCCTGGTCTGGTCTGCTCTGCAAGTTCCTGCACTTAGGAAGGTCACAAGGGCACAGAGCCAGTGGAGCCATTGAGGAAACTTCTGTGGGCCGGGCGTGGTGGCGCACGCTCGTCATCCCAGCATTGGGAGGCCGAGACAGGGGGATCGCAGGTTTGCGACCGGCCTCAGCGGGTCGGGAGAGCTGCTTCCATCTTACAGAGGGCGGGTGGAGCCCTCTGGAGTTTTGAGATGTGCTTCATATGAGGCAGAGCTGGTTCAAGTCCAGGTCTTACCCCCTGAGTGGCTGGGGCGGGGGTGGGTGGCGGACTCCCTGTGCCGAGGCTGGGGCGGAGGAGAAAGCCCGGCCAGCCTCTGTGAGCCGGGAGGACAGAGCTGTGGGGGAGGACGGGCAGCCACGTAAGGGGAGCCCACGGCCCGACCCACCTCTGCCTTTACTTACCCAGAAGCCCACCAGAACATGGCCTTAGAGGGGAAGGAGGCCCCAGCTTCTGGACACGGATTCTGAAAAAGAATGAGAGATGGGGAAGAGGCCGGCCTCAGTCTCCCGTGAGGAGGCTGGGAGGCAGGTCGAAGTGACCTTGGGCTCAGCACCAGACGCGTGCACCCGGATGCCCGGTTTTCTCGCCAGAGGTGCATGTCGGGAGCCTGGGGTTTCCTAGCGGGCAAGGTGAAAATGGGTAGGCTGCACTGAGAGTGTCCACGTGGCAGGAGCTCAGTTGTCAGAGGAACACCTCTGATTACATCGAGGCCAAGACGTTCCCAAAGCCAGGACCACGTGTAAGAAGGAGACTGGAGTCCCCGGCGAGGTCCCTCAGCACGTGCTGTGAAGAGAAACCGACCCCAGAAAGCTGCACAGTCTATCGACTTTGCCAGTGAGGTATGAAGGCATCCATTTCACCCCGTCTTTGTCTTAAGAATTTTAAATTTTCTCTCTTTCTGACTTTCTGTCTTTCTTTCTTTCTTTCTTTCTTTATCTTTCTTTCTTTCTGTCTTTCTTTCTTTCTTTCTGTCTGTCTTGCTTGCTTGCTTGCTTGCTATTCTGATAAGCAAAAAAGTCTAAAGTATTTGAAATCTTTGTGTGTGTGGTACTGGGATTAAAACCAGGGGCATTTTACCTCTGAGCTACATTCCCAGCCTTTTTATATTTTGAAACAGGGTCTTGCTAAGTTGCTGAGGACCTTGCTAAATCACTGAGGCTCTGGCCGTGAACCTGGAATCCTCCTGTCTCAGCTTCTCAAGTGCTGAGACCATAGGCATGCATCACCGTGTCCAGCAAGCATTTGAGTTCTTTTAAAGATCATCCTGGGTCAACCTCTTCCTCAGAAAACTCTTTGCTGGCTTCACACACCACCTCAGTGTTACGTACTAAACTCTCACAGAGCCTGAACTTCTTGCGAGAATGTTCCAGGGTGTACTTTTCTAAGCATCTGTGTGACCGTGTGACTCTCTGGCTCCCCGCAGGACTGCTACCTGCGGGAGGACAGGGACCCTGTCTTCTGGTTTGCCAGAGATGCTCAGCTGGAGCACAGCGCAGGGTCAGCCAACTCTGGCCTCCAGGCCAAGTTCCACTCAGGGCCTGTTTCTGCCAATAAAGTTTTATTGAAACACAGCCACGCTCATTTGTTGACCTGTTGTCCCTGGCGGCTCTTTGTACCACAATGGCAGAATCAAGTGGTAAAGGTAGGGCTCACAGACCCTGAAATATTTCCTATCTTGTCCTATACAGAGTTGGCCAACACATGGTAACCAGTAGACATGCAGTTCACATTTTGTCAAATGGATGAATGAATAAAAAAAAAATTAAAGACCTATGCTCTACTGGGAGGCTGAGATAGGAGAAATGTAAGATTGAGGACAGCCTCCTCAATGTGGCAAGACGCTCGGCAACCTAGCAAGACTCTGTTTCAAACAGAAAACTAAAAGCCTGGGGGTTTAACTCAGAGGTAGAAGCCCCGGGGTTCCACCAAAAATCAACCAACCAACCTGTGCTCCTGTTCAACTCCCTTTAGTCACAGGGAAGGCCAAGACCTGAGCCCTGCAGGGACCAAGGGGGTGCTGGGGGTTCTTGGCGACTCACCGGCTGCTGGGAATCTTTCGGGAAGAAGGGGGGCTGATCCACCAGGCAGGACATCACAAACTCCGCCAGCACCAGGGACAAGCAGAGGTAGGTGGCCAGGTGGCGGAGTGGGTCACTTCGGAAGCCCTGCAGGAGAGGAGGCGCAGGTCCCATGGCGTCCAGGCGGCTCAAGTCCACTCCCAAGGCTTTTGAGGAGTAGAGGCAGGGAGGCCTCCAATAGATTGGGGAAGTTGAGGCTGACTTGGACTTCAGAGGCCAGGAAGAATGTCTGGACCACCCTGTGTGATGTGGTGGGTGGCTGGGGGATTGCACCACCCGTTAGAAAGGTTACTGTGTGTGTGTGTGTGTGTGTGTGTGTGTGTGTGTGTGTGTGTGTTGCTAGGGATTGAACCCAGAAGCCTTCTACCTCTGAGCTACACCCCACCCCTATTTAATTTTTATTTCAAAACAGGGTCTCACTAGGTTGATACGAGTCTCACTGCTTGCTGAGGCTGGCCTTGAACCTGTGGTCCCCCTGTCTTGGCCTCCCTGGTACTGGGATTACAAGTGTGCGTCACCACACCTGGCTAGAGGTCAATCTTTGTAGACATCTACCCTTAAGGACAATGCCTTTTTACCTACTTCTTTTAGGCTCAAGAAATGATGGCGTGGGCCCTGCTGCAGCCTGGCCTTTGGCTTCCAGGCAACTCCACCTGCCAGGGCCTAGGCTGAACACACCGTCGATGAAAGCGGTTCTCAACAGATGGGCGGTTTTGCCCCCCAGGGGACACTTGGCAGTATCTGGAGGCATTCGGGGTTACCGCAGTGTGGGGGTGCTGCGGTATCTAGCGGGCTAGGCTGGGGTGCCACTGAACACCCTGCAATGGGCGGGACGCTCCTCCACCCACAGAGAACCGTCTAGCCTGAACGTCCGCAGAGCCGAGCCGTGCAAACCCCTCTAGTCTATGTATTTTTCTTTATGCTGAGACCATGATCCCCTGTGTCTCCTAACATATTGCTGCTTCCAGATTAGAAAATTGAAACATGGGTGCGTGTGCAAGAGGAGTGTGTAAGTATGGATGAATGGGAGTGTGGGGAGGGCACATGTGTGAGCACGAGTACATGCACATGCATGTAATATAAGAGCACGTGTGCATATCTGTACCCAGGTTGTATGTGTGTGTGTGGCCTTTTGGACTTGCATGCATGAAGTGTGGATGGGGGCACGACACAAGTGTGCGTCCAGCATACAGTGGAGTGTGCAATGTCAGAGTGTAAGCCAATGGGAGTTTGTGTTGTTAAAAAAATATATGAAGCCAGGTATGGTATCTGGCTTCATGGTATGCGTGTAATCCCAATACTTAAGAGTCTGAGACAGGAAGATCAGAGGTTCAAGATCAGCCTCAGTGGCTTAGTTAGGCCTTCAGCAACTTAGCCAAACCCTAATATTAAGGGGGAAAAAAGGAGCGGGTGTGGTGGTGCACACTTGTTACCCCAGTACTTGGGAGGCTGAGACAGGAGGATCGCAGGTTCACGGCCAGCCTCAACTGTTTAGTGAGGCCCTTTGCAACTTAGTGAGATCCTGTTTTAAAAAAAAAAGGAAGGAAGAAAGAAAGAAAGAAAGAAAGAAAGAAAGAAAGAAAGGAAGGAAGAAAGGAAGGAAGAAAGAAAGAAAAGAAGTCAGGCATGGTGGTGCACACCTGTAATCCTAGTACTTGGGAGGCTGAGACAGGTTCGAGACCAGCCTCAGATACTTAGTAAGGCCCTTCGCAACTTTATGAGCCCCTGTAATCCCAGCATTTGGGAGGCTGAGACAGGAGGATCGCAGTTCGAAGACAGCCTCAGCTACGAGGCCCTTTGCAACTCAGTGAGACCCTGTTTCAAAATAAAGAATAAAAAATAGGGCTGGGGCTGTACCTTGGAAGTAGAATGCCCCTGGGTTCCATCCCTAGTACAGCATAAAACAAACAAACAAACAAACAAACAAACAAACTAGGGCCAGGGTGTATCTCAGAGGTAGAATATCCCTGGGTTCAACCCCCAGTACCATAAGTAAATAAGTAAGTAGGGCTGGGAAAGGGAAATAAAGTCTGAGCTGTAACACCAGTGAGCCTAGAGATGGCTACGTGAAGTGAGATGACGAGCCAGGCGCAGGAGGGCAGGTCCTCCTGACCTTGCTCGGATGCGGCAGCTCACGGAGTCGATTGCGTAGAAGCCAAGCGTAGATTGGTAGCTGTGAAGCTGGGAGGGGAGGAGGGAGGAAGGATAGGGGGAGACTGTCACCAGGTCCAGGTGGGTGGGAAGAACACCTCCTAGTGTTCTACTGCACGGCAGTCACTGTAACTACGTATAGCGTATTGGACATTTCAAAATAGCTGGAAGAGAGGAATGTACTAACCACAAAGAAATGGTGGCTGCAGGAGGCGATGGATGTACTCTGTACCCTGACTTGATCACTATGCAATGTTTAGGTGCGTCAAAACATCACCCCATACCTTATGAACATGTACAATTATTATAAATCATCTAAAAACAACATGAAGCCATGCGTGGTGGCACGTGCCTGCATTCCCAGTACTTGGGAAGCCGAGACAGGAGGATTGCAGGTTCAAGACTGGCCTCAGCTACATAGTGAGACTTTCAGCAACTTTGGGAGACCTTGTTTCAAAACAAAACAAAACAAAATAATAAAAGGGCTAGGGGGTATACCTTGAAGGTAGAATCCCTCTGGGTTTAATTTTCAGTACCACATATAAATAAAACAAAGAAACAAATACATACATACATACATCATACTTGGGAGCCTGAGTCAGGATTATTGCAGATCTGAGGCCAGCCTCAGCAACTGAATAAGACCCTGCTTCCAAAAACATAAAATAGGGCTGGGGGTTCAGCCCAGAGGTAGAATGACCCTGGACTACATATGCACACACGTGCACACACACATCGCACACCGCACGCATACACACTTACACATACTCATGCACACACACACATGAGATGACAGATCCCTACTTATGCACGAGGGTGTGTTTGTGCGCATCTGAGTGGTTTGAGTATGTGAGTGTGTCTGTGTGGAGGGTAAGTCAAGCATGGAAAGCGGGGGATAGGAGCTCACGCTCGAAACCGACATAGTGGTTTGCCCAGGTGAACTCGTTCCTACTCACCCCTCCTGCGGCCTGCTGGGCGATGCTGACAGCTGGCAAGAGACAGCAGAGCAGCCAGTAGCCGAACATCAGCCCAGATGCACGAACTCCCTTTTTCTTCTCCACAAAAATCAGGAACATGGCGAAACACTGTTCAGAGTCCGGAAGGTCCAGTTAGGTGGAGCTGAGCTGGGGTGGAAGGGGAGACTCCATTCCTCCCCTCCCAGCCCAGGGCGAGAAGGCAGCAGCCGGAGCTCCAGAATGCAGTAGAGGAGCCCATTACCATGGTGACGAGCCACACAGTAGGGTGGATGAGCGACTCTGGGGCCTGGCGCACTCCCTGCCAGATTTTCCAAAGAGGGACAGCCACGGTGAAGGTACAGAGGAGGATGAGGATAAACCCAAGCACCTGGGAAGAAAGGCTCAGGTGAGGCGGGGGCAAAAAAAGAAACGTGGCGGCCGCAAATCATGCCCCATTGTTAGGCAGCTCTTGACATCCCTAGGAGGAAGAGGGTCTCGTAATGACCCCCACGTCACGAGCCATCAAAGTGTGCGTGTGGAGAGTGCAGAGGCACCGGGCGGACCAAGCCTGGCCTCTACCTGTCTCGTAAATCATGCACACCGGGATGTGAGCCAGCCCAGCGTGGTCAAGAGTGCTTTGAGCGTGAAGACATGCTGTGAAGTGAAATTTACTCCCTGGGTTAAAAAGTTATATCCTCTTCAAGCCATCTGTAATCTCTGCTGTTAAGTCTATGAGAAACTTTCTGATGGGCCAGAAAGCTTCCATAGTCATGTGTCTACTATGTCTGTCTGTCTGTCTGTCTCTCTCTCTCTCCCTCTCTCTCTCCCTCTCTCCCTCTCTTTCTCTCTCCCTCTCTCTTTCTCTCTCTTTTCCTTTATTTTGGTACTGGGGATGGAACTCAGGGGTACACCCCTAGCCCCATTTTATTTTTTTAAATTTGGAAACAGGGTCTTACTAGGTTGCTGAGAGTCCTCCTTACTTGCTGAGGCTGGCCTTGAACCTGTGACCCTCCTGGTCAGTCTCCCAAGGATTGGGATTACAGGTGTGTACCACACCCACCGGGCTTTGATTTCTCTTAGGAATAGGAGTGGCTCTCTGGAAGTGCTGTGGGAAGCTCCCCAGCTGTCCTGAAGTGGGGCTGCAAAGGCATCTGCGTGCTGAGCCACACCTGCTCACATCTGTTTTTGTATACCTCGGAGCTGAGGACGGTTTTCGCACTTTTAAATCAGTGAGGAAAAGAAATCAGAGGAAGCCTAAGATGAGCTGGATGTGGTGGCACATGCTTGGAATCCCAGGACTTGGGAGGCTGAGACGGGAGGATCGCAGATCTGAGGCTAGCCCTATAGCAATTTAGTGGGACCTTGTTTCAAAATAAAAAGTAAAATAGGGCTGGGAGGTATAGCTGGGAGGTAGAATATCCTGAGTCCAATCCCTAGTACCACCAAAAAAAGAAAGAAAAGAAAAAGAAGCACAATACGTTATGACGTGAACATTAAATGAATTTTACAATTTAGTGACCATAAACAAGGTTTATTGAAACAGTCACATCTCTTTATTCTCTGCTGTCTGTGGTTGTTTTAATGAGAATTTTTTTTTTTTTTTTGTGTGTGTGTGTGTGTGGTACTAGGGATTGAACCCAGAGGTATTCTACCTCTGAGCTATACCCCCATCTCTATTTTTTATTCTTTATTTTGAAACCGGGTCTCACTAGGTTGCTGAGGGCCTCGCTAAGTTGCTGAGGCTGGCCGTGAACTGCGATCCTCCTGTCTCAGCCTCCTAAGTGCTGGGATTACAAGCGTGCGCCACCACGCCTGGCCAGAGCTGAGTATTTGGAAGGAAGACTTCACGGCCCTCAAAGCTTCAGATATATACGGTCTGGCCCTTTCAGTTTGCTAACCCTTGGAAAAGTGACAGGCAATAGAGCCAGAATGAATGAAGTGGTCTGGGAGCCAGGGAAGGGGGTACACCTCTAAGCTCAGGACTTGGGAGGCTGAGATGGGAGGACCGCAGGTCTGTGCTCAGTCTCAGTAACTTAGTGAAAGCCTGTTTCAAAATAAAAAGAGCTGGGGGTGTGGCTCAGAAGTAGAATGTGCCTGGGTTCAGTTCCCAGTCCAAAAAGAAAAAAAAAGAAAAAAAAAAAAAGAAAGAAAGAAAGAAAAAGAAAAGAAAAAGAAGAAAAGAAAAAGGAAAAAGTGGGGAAAAGTCTTGGAATAAATTAACTTAAAAAAACATTCCTGTAGTCATTTGGAAGACAGGATAGAAAAGCTTGCCCTTCCAACACACTAAAATAAACATAATTTACAAACCTGTTCAGTAGTACTAAGAGTAGGGAAACAAAAATAAATGCCTAACAGCCAGGCATGGTGATACACAACTGTAATCCCAGTACTTGGGAGGCCCAGACAGGAGGCTCACAGGTTTGAGGCCAGTCTCAGTAGCTTAGCCTCACTTGTGAGAACTTGTTTCAAAACAAAATGAAACAAAAAGGGAAGGTTCTGAGGTATAGCTAGAGGTAGAAAACTCCAAGTTTCAATCCCCAGTAACACACACACACACACACACACACACACACACACACACACGGCATAACTGGGCTAGGGGATGTAGCTCAGTGGTAAAGTGTACGCTCAGCACACATTACTCCTGGGTTTAATCTCCAGCACCAAAAATTCAGACACAATCAAAACAGTTTGTTTTAAGCCAGGCAGGGTGGCGCACACCCGCAATTCTAGTACTTGGGAGGCTGAGACAGGAGGATCGCAGGCTGATTGGCAGCCTCAGCAACTTAGTGAGGCCCTCAGCAACCTAACGAGACCTGTTTAAAAAAAAAAAAGTAGCCAGGCGTCGTGGCGCACGCTTGTAATCCTCCATGCTTGGGAGGCTGAAACAGGAGGATCACGCAGGTTCGAAGCCAGCCTCAGCTACTTAGTGAGGCTGTCAGCAACTTAGTGAGACCCTCTTTCCAAATAAAATATAAAATAGGTCTGGGAGTATAGCCTGGAGGTAGAAAGCCCCTGGGTTCCACCCCCAGTACCACCAAAAAAAAAAAAGTAGAGCTGTGGGCATAGGTCAGAGGTGGAATGACCCCAGGTTCAGTCCCTAGTAACACACACACACACACACACACACACACACTTGTGCACACACACATACATACCCTGTTTACTTAAAAAAGATAAAGTCACCTTGGGTGCCCTGTACACTGTCGAGAGATGTGTGTGTGTGTGTGTGTGTGTGTGTGTGTGTGTGTGCGCGCGCACGCGTGCGTGCAGGTATTTTCACAACTTCAGAGTCTGTCGGGGGACTTTGATCCACTAAGTAAGTTTGCCTCTGCAGTCGTAGTATTGATCTGCTCGCGGACAGGCTTTCTCCTGGCCCTCACCCCAGGTGCTCCCTGCCCCCTGGCGGGGAGCGTCACTCCCCGCGGGGTCTCCCCGCCCCGCTGTGTGCCCCTGCTCCCGGAGGTACCATTTTAACTTTGAAGAGCGGGGACATCCGGAGGTAGCCCCGGCCATGCTTCTGGAGGTAGAGGAGGTAGATGGGGCCCAGAACCCAGAGGTACAAGGGGGGCAGCCAGACCCCGGTGGCCCTCAGGAGGCAGGGGCTCAGCAGGCGGTGGGCGGCAGGCTCCGGCTCTGTCTGGTTCCAGACCTGAAGCAAACACCAATGGAATTTTAGGGTGATACAGAACTGGGATCCCAATCTCACCTGCCTGTGCGACCAGGCACCTTTCTGGAACCTTAACATTTCCATTTGGGGCCCCTTTGAATTCCCATTGACGCTGTTAGGTAGATACCATCACCATACTTATTTGCCAGAAAAGGAAGCCAAGGCCCAGAGGTGGAGGAACTTGATGGATGCTGCCCGGCTGAGAAGCTGCTGGCGTTGGGATTTGAACTTGGGAACCGGGTCCCAGAGTCTCGTAGACCTGGGCTCCGTGAGCGCTGGGCAGAACTCTAGGTGGCAGAGGCTACTGTCCCCGTTTCACAGATGGGGAGACTGAGGCCCCGAGAGGGGAACTGTCCCCTTCAGACCCACACAAACAGAAAGTGGTTCAGATGCAGGTGTATCTGCCCCAAGGCTCGTTCTGCCCCCATGACCTGGATCCGTGATTTTTATCCAAGAGGAAATTTGAAATAGGAAGTTTAGGGGACTCGGCTGCGTGGGTGACCCACCCACGCTTGCTGGTGGTCCTGACCCCAGCCTCTCTGGGTCTCCGTTTCCTTCCCTCTGAAGGACCTGCAATGAGATCAACCCCCTCCCCCACGAAGCTCCTGCTAAGCCGGTTGTCAGCAAAAAAGCACACAGGGCAACTCTGGGCTCAGAGCAAGCCCTCGATTGACATCAAATTTCCTTATTGCCCCACCTCCTAGGCCCCTGGATGCTGGGAACTCCCACCCCATCTGCACCCGTGAACGCCACTCCCTGGAGAGCAGAGCCAGAGCAGGGTGGGAGAGAACCAGGAGTGGGGGGCAGCAGCTGGAAGCGGCTGTCTGGGGAGCAAGGGGTTGGGGAGGGTCCAGGCGCTGTTTGCACAGCACGGCCAAAGCTCCAGCAGCTGGCCTTTCACACAGTACTGGGCTAGGTGACAGGGCTCACATCCCATGCGGCCCGGATTGCAACCAAAGAGCAGGTCTCTGCTCCTGAGGCCAAGGCTTTGGGGACCCCTCCCTCCGTAATATCACAGCCCGCGATGGTAAACCAATCCCGGGAAAGCACAGTGGGCGGCGTGAGGACTCACCCTGACCCCTGCGCAGGTCTCCGGAGCCGCCATGGGATGCCCTCGGTGGGGTGCCCGGGTCAGAGCTCTGGGCACCCTCGGTGCGGTGCCTGGGTCACAGCTCCGGTCTGTCTGTCCGTCCTCTGTGAATCCCAGGCAGCCAGCTCTGTACTCCCGACAGGAAAGGGGCGGGTCAGGGCGGGATTGGAGCTGGAGGCCAGGGCAAGGTCCGGCTGTGCAGTTGGGTAGGGATGGCTCTGGCGAACAGAGGTGCGTGGAGGAGGAGCCAGGTGGAGGGGGTGCGCGGGGGAACCTAGGTGGGCATCCAGGGAGGGGATCCCGGAAGCCCTGTGAGTGCAGTGATCCCCACCCCACGCTGGGTGGGGGGTTATCATCCCGAGGTCTCAAACGCTTAGGACCCAGCAATTTCAGAAACAAATTCTGGTGAAAGAAGCAATGGGTGTCCACGTGTTGTAACAGGAGACAGCGGCGGTGGCCAAGTATCCAGCCACCGGGATGGAAGCTGGCTAGATGTAGGGCAATGGGAAGAATTTCAGATTTTTTAATAAAGAGTACAGCGCAGTGCTGAGCACACGGTAGGTGCTGGATCACTTAGGGTTATTATTAGCATCGATTATCATTTACTCCTTGGCTGAATAACCAGTAGTTTAGAATGGCGTTGCAGAATTATATCAAATATGGAAAGATGATTGCTAAACACTGTAAAAAAGATGATAGGAAAGAAGGATATGAAACTCTTAAAAAGGAAAAGCACACCGGGCATGGCGGCGCATGGCTGTGCATGGCTGTACTTGGGAGGCTGAGACAGGAGGAGTGCAGGTGTGAGGCCAGCCTCAGCAACTTAGCGAGGTTCTCAGCAACTCAGTGAGCCGCTGTTTAAAAAAATAAATAAATAAAAACAGCTGGGGCTGTGGGTCAGAGGTAGAATGCCCCTGGGTTCAAGCCCCAGTACTGCAAAACAAAACAGACAAACAAAAGCAAAGAATATGCCCAAGTTAGGGGAAGCCAGTCATTTTCTTCCCTGTCCCGAGTCTTAATACAAGGCGTGTGGCTTGTTTCAAAGGCCACAGGAATGACTTTGTAGCATGAACACATATGCATAGACGAATAGATGAAAATATACTGTGACCGTGGCAAGGGATCCTCATGTTCTTTTCCATTTTCTTTCTTTCTGCAATGATTGCGCATTCCTTTCAAGGCAGGAAGGGAAAACCCAGCTTTTTCAGAGTTCAGGCACCCGGTGTGCTCTGGCTGCCCTGAAACTTCTGCAGGTCTGGCCCTAATCTTTTCCTCCAGCCTCACCTCCTGCAGGGCCTTCCCAGTGGGGGTCCCCCAGCCTCGCTTCCCCAGGTCTTTTTTAGTCTCCCCACGCCCCAGTCTGGGGTCCAGCCAAGATCCCTCCAGCTGTCCTGCTCCAGTTTGCTGAAAGAGCAGGTTCACGAGAACCCAGGGTTTGTCTGAAGGCGGAATGTTGTTTATACTGGAATCACACGTGTTTACTGGAGGTGGCTTGGGCGGAGGCGGATGGAAATTCTGGGGAAGCCAGAGCCCCCTCTTCCTGCAGGCTGCTCCTTCTGGTCGGCATCACCACCGTGCTGGCGCTCTCTTTCTGCGCACGTCTCCAGGTGAATTGGAAGCAATGGTCAAGAAGTCAGAAAGACACAGAGGAAACCAGCTGGGCTGAACCAAGAATAAGATGTGGGGATCCCAACATCTGTTCTTTAGGTCTAAGAGACCAGCCTGTGTCTGTGTGGATTTCTAGATAAGTCTTTTTCCCTTGACTTCCTGTTCTGTACAGTGAGCATTTCCCTAGGCCAATATCTCCTAGTTGGTGGTTTCCAACACCATGATGATTTGGTAAGACAAACTAGGGCTTCGTGTTAAGGGAGGCAAAAGGTACGTGCTTCAGTTGTGGTTATAAAGAACCACCCCCATTAATTACTATTTAAATAGCTTCTATGAGGGAATGGTTGGGAATCTCACTGTATTTTGAGTAGGAATGCAGAGTGAGAACCTGAAATGAGATGGGCTCTGACTAAGAAGACCCCCTGTCGATGTATCGTTCCCGACCATAGTACAGTGTAAAGTTGTGATTCTTAGCTGTTTGTTGGTTAAGTTTTAGCCACGATGTCAAATTTCAGTGGAAGTCTTCTCTGATCCCATCATTTAGAAAGAAAACAAAACAAAAAACCTATTAGAATAAAGTACTGGGTTTTTTAAGGAGCAAACAAAAACATTCCAAATATCAGGTCAGAAAAGCAATTTTTGTCCATTTGATGTATGACTTCTAATTAAATTCTGGCTACATTATACGTTCAGCCTTTTAAAAAAAATACAACATGCTGATATTTGAACTGTTTTCAGACAAATCATATTTCTTCTTAGGGAATAAATGCAAAATGAATTAAATCACATGCACCTCGAGCCTATGGGTGAAAACCCTCTCAAAATCTGCCCCTGTACTGATCTTAGAGCTGGCATTAAAATAGGTTTGAAACCAGGCACTATGGTGCGTGCCCGTAATCCTAGTACTTGAGAGTCTGAGACAGGAGGATAGTGGGTTTCAGGGCCAGCCTCAGCAACTTAGCAAGATCCTGTTTCAAAATTAAAAAAATAAAAATAAAAAGGGCTGAAGGTGTAACTCAGATATAGAATGCTCATAGATTCAATCTCAAGTAGGAAAAAAATAAAAATACCCTTTTTAGTATTATGCTGAACTTAAAATATTTTGCTTAAAAAATTACTGATTATCATGGAAACATCTACCAATTTACAAATTTATTTTTGAGATCCCTTGTGAAATATGTGGTCTAAAAACAATAAACTTGACCGGCGCTTCGATCCACAAAGTCGTCCTTCCCCGCTGTGATCAATGAACCTAAAGAAACCAGCTTTGGAATTCGCGCTTGTACAAAAGCACCTTCCGCTGCACCTGCCAGAGGGCGCGCGGAGTCCTCCAGGCCACCAGGGGGCATAGGCGACCTGGTTTCCCTGTCGCGCATGCGTCGAAGGGCGTTGGCGCCGGAGGCGTGGGCGTGGCCTCGCAGCGCGCCTGCGCGGTGTCGCCGGCGGGGCGGGGCCTGGCTGTCACCCGGCGTAGAGGAAGGAGCCGGCGGCGTGCGCTGGAGGGGCGGGACTGCGCGGCCTGCGGAGGGTCTGGCGAGGGAGGCCGGGCCATGCGGGCGTGCCGGGACGCCGGGCCCATGGGGGTCGCCGCTGCCGTGCTGCTGCTGCTGCTGCTGCTGGGCGGCGTGGGGCCGGCGCGCGGCTCCGAGGACATCGTGGTGGGCTGCGGAGGCTTCGTCAAGTCGGACGTGGAGATCAACTACTCGCTCATCGAGGTGAGGGCGGCCCGGCCGGGGCTCGCGGTGTGGCCCTGGGGCCGTCGCCCCGCTCCCCTGGGCCGCCGTGGCCTCCACCAGCCCCTTCCCTCCGCCCAGTTGTGCTTTACGCGGGCTCCCGCCGCCCTCCCCTGCCCGCCAGATGGGGGTTCTCCAAGTGGGGTCAGCGGCGGAGCTCGGGTGCCAGAACGCCGGTTTTCCAGAATCCAGACCCCCAGGTCCCCCAGAGTCAGACCCCTGAGTCGCAGATCTTCCCAAATCTGTAATCTAGAATTTAGAGAACGCAGGTCTCACCCCAAACTCCACAACCCAGACCCCGCTCCCCACCCCAGGGTGCAGCGCAGCGTGCTTCCAAACCCCCCAGAAAGCTTTTAGAGCTCCCTGACACCCGTCCCATGGATCCTTGCCCTGTCGAGCGGTCTTGTAACCTCCAGGGCCGGAGAACTGGGTGTTTGCTCCCCTCCACCCGCACACGCTCCTTTTCGGAGAGTTGTTATAACAAGCTGCCCTAGTTGCCATTCTGAGAAGTTATTGGAATTACACTAGAGATTTGTGTAGAAGGTTGTTTTTTTTTTAAATTAAGTTGTAAAGGCCTGTTAAGTGGTCATCAGTCTGGTGGGATTATGGCCCAGAAAGCTTCTGAGCAGAGGATGGATGGTAGTGGTGGAGAACACTTGTCAGGGTGCGCAGGAGGGAACTGGAGGACTCGTTTTTAGGAAGGAATAGAAGATAATGGAGTAATTCTAACGGAGAGGAAATGGAAGACGCTATTAACAGGGGCATGGTAGGTGATTTGAGAGAAAGAAAAAGAGGCCAGAAGATGCCCAAGAGAAGGAACAGGGATAAGACCCCCGAGGCCATCTGCAGGTACCTTTGAACTGCCCCAGTGTGGGCCCTGTTGGGTGTTCTTCAGAGCAGGTTGGGGAGGAAGTCCATTCTGCAGCCAGCATCCCTTTGACCTGGCCTTGCCCCAGCTCCCAGGCTTTTACCTGTAGGGTGGTGTTGGGAGACAACTGCCACCCTCAGCACCAGGGTTTTCCAAGAGGACCAGTAATGATCTTCAAGTCCCTGCTGCTCCTCTGCCCTTTTCAGACATATGAGCTCCTAGGAGCTGCTGGGGACGTGTCACAGGATGTCCAGACCACTTTGTGGGTTTGTAGACTGGGCACTTTTTGAAAGACTTTGTGCTCTTGTAGTTTAACGAGGCTCTGGGAGGAAGGGAAAGGCAGCGGGAGGCCCTGCGCCCATTGGCAGTGCGACCTCGGGAGGGTGTCTTTTGTGATCTTTTGTGAACACACATCAAAGTGTGTTCCTAGCTGGGCGTGGTGGCTCAAGCTTGTAATCCCAGCATTCGGGAGGCTGAGACCGGAGGATAACGGTTTGCGGACAGCCTCAGCTACTTAGTGAAACCCTCTGCAACTTAGTGAGACCCTGTTTCAAAATAAAGAAATAAGAATAGGGCAGGAGGTATAGCTCAGAGGTCGAATGCCCCTGGGTTCCATCCCCAGACCCGCAAAAAAAAAAAAAAAAAAAAAAAAGTGCGTTCCCTAAGCCCTAGGGCTGCCTGTGCAGATGGTTGGAGATACTCGTTCTTTTGCAATTTCTGATTATGAAATTAGACATTTCATATGTATAGTCTTGATGTAGACTTATCATCTTATGTACTGGTCTGTAGGTATTTAAGTAAGATATTACACAGCCATTCCTTGATTGTGTTTTGGGCGTTGACACAACTCTCTTCGCCCTCTCCAGCCTTCTTCCTTTGTGGGTGTTTCCCCATCGTATTCATTCAGTCACCAACTATTTGTTGAGCCCCTGTGCATACTGAAACTTTGTCCATGGTGGGGATGTAGCAGTGGACAGGTCAGACAAAAACCTCTACTCTCAGGGAGTTGATACTGTGTTCTTTAACAGTAGCCTCTACTGTTAAAAGGAAAAATCATATTGTTTTTAAAAATACTTTAGCAATCAAGAGATTCCACATTAAAAACTGGACTCCTGATTTGTCTGGAAAACCAGCTGGTCTTTGGCTACAAAGCTTGGCTTGGGGTTTCTGGATCCCTGAACCCCTTTAGAGGAATGGCCACTGACCCTGCCCCCCTGGGCTGGTAAATTTCTAAATTTCCAGGCTTTAAATGCATGCATCTTTATTTCTTTATGACTTGGAGCACGTTCATATTTGTATTTTGGAGTATTTAGCATACATAGGTCTCTGTCCTGGGCTGTGGAGTGTGAGCGCTGGTTGCTGCCCACAGGAGCTTAGGCTCTAGGTGACACTGCGCACTGTTCTCTTCCCAGGCTCGCAGATTTTAAGTTTGTTGCTTTGCACATCTTGGCTGGTAAGATCCGACTGTCATTTCTGTATCTTGGTCACGAGCACTGGCATCAGACCCAGCAGCCTCCTTTTCTAGGTGTAGAAACAGGCTCAGAGTGGCTGAATCAGGCAGGTACAGTTAGGGAATTCCTAGAGCTCAGTCTGCCCTACCAATTGCACCGTGTGATGTTAAGTAGTGATACAAACTACTTTCTTTGGCCAGGCGTGGTGGCGCACGCTTGTAATCCCCGCACTTGGGAGGCAGAGACAGGAGGATCGCGCAGGTTCGAAGCCAGCCCCGCGCGCTGGCTTAAGAGACCCTGTTTCCAAATAAAAATGTAAAAATAGGTCTGGGAGTGTAGCCCAGAGGTAGAAGGGCTTCCAGGAACCCCAGTACTACCAAAACAAAAAACAAACAAAAAACTACTTTCTTTTTTGAGCCCGTACCCTGTGCCAGTTGCCTAGTGTACATTGATGCGAATCTGTTTAGCCACCGTGAGGGAGAGTAGCTCTTTCTACCCATGCAGGCACTGGCCTCTGCAGGCTGAATGGGTGCCCCAGGTCGCCCAGTATGTGGAAGGCCCAGATGCAGCTTGTGAGTCTTCTTGGGTGAGCATACCGTGTCTGCTAATGCTCAGGACACAAGTTGTAGAGTCTTCGAGGAGAGGATATATATCAAATGTCTTTTGATCTCTTTTTATTTTGATAATGAAAGTTAAGAGAAAATTAAGTTCCTAGGTGACTCTTCCTCCAAATAGGTGGGATTGTTTGTGGCTAATAATGCAGGTGTCCAGTTCTCATCCCAGACCTTTCAGCTGAGAAAGTGAGGTGGGACCGGGTGCGGTGGCGCACGCTTGTGATCCCAGCATTTGGGAGGCTGAGACTGGAGGATCGTGGTTTGCGGGCAGCCTCAGCTACTTAATGAGGCCCCGTGTAACCTATTTATTTATTTATTTATTTATTTATTTATTTATTTATTTATTTATTTATTTATTTATTTATGGTACTGGGGGTGGAACCCAGAGGCTTTTCTACTTCCGAGCTATACTCCCAGACCTATTTTTATACTTTATTTGGAAACAGGGTCTCACTAAGTAGCTGAGGCTGGCTTCAAACCTCTGTGATCCTCCTGTTTCAGTCTCCCAAGTGCTGGGATAACAAGCGTGCGCCACCACGCCTGGCTTGGCCCTGTGTAATTTAGTGAGACTCTGTTTCAAAATAAAGAATAAAAAATAGGGCAGTGGGGGGGCTTAACAATCTGCTTTTTTTTTTTTTTTGTGGTACTGGGGTTCCTGGAAATCCTTCTACTTCTGGGCTACATTCCCAGACCTATTTTCATATATTTTTATTTGGAAACAGGGTCTTTTAAGTCAGCGAGGCTGGCTTCGAACCTGTGTGATCCTCCTGTCTCCATCTCCCAAGCGCGGGGTGCTCCACCATGCCCGGCAAGACTCTACATTTTACTAAGCAGACTTGTTTTACTAACAGTAGAGAATTTGCTTTAGACCCGGAAACTTATATGAACCAAGTAGAGACAGCCAGTAAAATAAACTGAAAAGCATTGAAAAACAAGACTTTTGGGGAAGGCTTTAGATGATTTCTAATCGGAGAAACATAAATTACATTACTTTGGGGTGAGTTTGTCTTTATTTCCCTCTGTCCCTTGTACCCGGTGTCCATAGGCAGCACGGAGCAGGTCCCCGGCAAATGCAGTGACTGAGTAATGTATGTAGTTAATTCTCAAAGGTGATGTCTCATTATGCCTTCTGTTTCTTTCTTTCTCAGATAAAGTTGTACACCAAGCATGGGACTTTGAAATACCAGACAGACTGTGCCCCTAACAATGGCTACTTTATGATCCCCTTGTATGATAAGGTAAGAGGCAGAGGCACTGCAGACTTGACCGGCTTGTCTTTTATGATGGGAAGTCATTAGTGTGGTCCATGGGGCCATGCAAACTGGAGCAGCCGGCCGCTCCCACACGAGCGGGCGCTCATTGGCCTCGTAAATGATTAGTAGAATATGGCATTGCTAGCCAAATTCCAAGGGAGATAACTTAAGAACTGGGCCAGTTGAATCCATCTGGCGACCTCTGGAGACCTTGTGGTTGTCACAGCTGTTGAGAAGTGCTGTGGTCCCTTGGCGGAGGCCAGGATGAAGCTGAACGTCCCACAGGCGGCCCAGGGCAGCCTGAAGCCCAGCCGAGAGCCCCTGGGCTGAGAAGCTGATCTGATGGGACCCTTTATTTGTGACTGGCTTAAAATAGTATTAGAAAATTATAGCCGGGCGTGGTGGCGCACGCTTGTAATCCCCATGCTTGGGAGGCAGAGACAGGAGGATCGCGCAGGTTTGAAGCCAGCTGTGCTGGCTTAAGAGACCCTGTTTCCAAATAAAAATATAAAAACGGGTCTGGAAGTGTAGCCCGGAGGTAGAAGGGTTTCCAGGAACCCCAGTACCACCAAAAAAAAAAAAAAAAAGAAAGAAAGAAAATTATAGAAGTAATAATGGGATTCTATAAGCACCATGGGAAAAAATTGAGGTCTTTAGAGGTATACGAAATAAATTTGTACCCTTTCGTCTGATTCCATCACTTTCCTCCCTTTGATAAAAGTTTTGATATATATCTTAACAGGTTGCTCTCTGTTTATAGTTACGCAGGTATCTATGAATGTACACACATGTATGTGCATGTACATACAGATGCATGTGACATCTATGCATCCAGGCACACCTCACCTACACAGTTCACACATTTCAGCTTTTTATTTGGAAATAAAAATACATTCATAGGAAGTTGCAGACAGTGTACATAGTTTTGATTTTGATTTTTTTTTAAAGATACAAATGTAATTAAACAGAATTATTCTGCCATTTGATTCCCCTCCCCCATGAAGCATTACTGTAAGGGGAATTACTCTTTCCAGTCCATACCTTAGCATTAGCACGTGTATAGATATATTGCTGCCTTTCCAATGATGGCTTCAGATATCAGCATTAAGCTCAGCCTAATCTAGTTGATCACCTCTCAAATGATGGACTTTTCCCAATTTTTTTGGTGGGAGTACTTTGGAACGAACCCAGGGGCATTCTACCTCTGAGCTATACCCCTAGCCTTTTAAAAATTAAAAAAAAAAATTTTTTTTTTTTTGAAACAGGATCTTGCTAAGTGCTGAGGCTGGTCCTGAACGTGTAATCCTTATGTCTTAGCCTTCCAAATACTGGGATTACAGGTGTGCCACCATGCCCAGCCCAATTTTTTTATTTTTTATTTTTATTTTTGTGGTCCTGGGGATGGAACCCTTCTACCTCCGGGCTACACTCCCAGACCTATTTTATATTTTATTTGGAAACAGGGTCTCCTCGAACCTGCGCGATCCTCCTGTCTCCACCTCCCAAGGGCGGGGATTACAAGCATGTGCCACTATGCCTGGCGTGCCTAGCTCAATTTTTAAGTTACAGAAATAAATAATCTTGAACTTAAATCTTTATGTAAAATGTATAGGATCAATTTCTAGAGATGGGCTAGTTGGGTCTTGAAATCCATTGTTTTTCACTATTAATACCAATCTCAAGAAACTAGAGTTGATGAGAATAATCTATTATTATTATTTTTTTTTCAGTACTGGGGATGGAACCCAGGGGCTTTCTACCTCTGGGCAATACTCCCAGACCTATTTTTTATATTTTACTTGGAAACAGGGTCTCTTAAGCCAGCTGAGCCTGGCTTCGAACCCGTGCGATCCTCCTGTCTCAGCCTCCCAAGCGCGGGGATGGCAAGCGTGCGCCACCACGCCCGGCAGAATAATCTAACTTTAAGAAATGACTTTAGTTCCTAAGCACGCATGCCAGCCCTTTAGACTCAGCTGTGTAAGGGGTTAATAGAAGACTTGGTTAATAGTATATTTAGCGGCTGAAAAAGTATCCTTAGAACTCTCACCGGGCGTGGTGGCGCACACTTGTAATCCCCGTGCTTGGGAGGCTGAGACAGGAGGATAGCACGGGTCTGAAGCCAGCCTCAGCTACTTAGTGAGGCTCTCAGCAACTTAGTGAGACCCTGTTCCAAATAAAATATAAAATAGATCTGGGAGTATAGCCCGGAGGTAGAAAGCCTCTGGGTTCCACCCCCAGTACCACCAAAAAACAAAAACAAAAACAAAAAAACCTCTCAAATGGGCCTGCTTAGAACACCACTTTTGCTTAGAATTTCATTTCAGGTGTAAAAATGTGAGCTCAAACAGTAGCACTAAGTTACATTAAGCCAGGGTCTTCGGTTCTCATTCCTTTACCTTTCTTTTTCACTTCTCCTGTCAGGGGGATTTCATTCTGAAGATCGAGCCTCCCCTCGGGTGGAGTTTTGGTAAGTTAGTCGTACTTTGTAAGGGGTCACGTTAAATACCGAATATCAGTGTAGATTGGCAGAGTAGAGTGACTGTTGAAATATTAAGGATTTATTTCTAGTGTGGAAGGGAGTTTTTGTAGTGTATCTTTTCTCTCGTCACTTTAATTTGGATTTATCTTAGATCCCTCCGAAGGCTGTCTGTCATCTTTCTTAAAGCAGGCAATCTTCTCACGTACTGTACCTCTTTAGAAACTGCCTTGTGGCAGCGGAACAGTACAGGAACCAAGAGCGGTGTTTCAGTCAGCCGTGACCCAAAATACTTAATGACAGCAACTTAGAGGAAGGAAGAGCTATTTGCTTACAGTTCTGGAGGGGTCAGAGGTTTCAGTCCAGGTGAGGCCGGGTCCCGTTGGCAGAGCTCAGGGCAGGCGGGGGAAGCCGAGAGAAGACGGCGAAGAAGGGCGGGACAGACTCGAAGTGCCCTCCACCACGCCGCCACTGAATGCCCCTCCTGCCACACCCGGCCTGCCTACCTTGCCACCCAGTCGAGCTGATGACCTGCCAGGGGACTTGCCCAGCGATGAGGTTAGCGCCCTCAGGATTCAGTCATTTCACCCGGGCATCCTTGCGTTGCCACACGCGAGCTTTTCCAGCGGGCATTCTGTCTCCAAACCATAACAAGAGGGAACTTGGTTCTTGTCCTGGGACAGTTTATTTATTTATTTATTTATTTATTTATTTATTTATTTTAGCACCTTCACGTTCTTTTTTTAATTAAGTGAAACTTAAACATTGTGAGATTTACCATCAAAATCCAGATACACCTCTATTGTGTGTGTGTGTGTGTGTGTGTGTGTGTGTGTGCGCGCGCGCGCGCGCGCATGTGTGTTACTGAGGACTGAAGCCAGGGCCTCACACATGCTAGGCAAGTTCCCTACCACCGAGAAGCAACCAGATGTGCTTCTCCTGAGAGGTCAGAAGTTGTGGCAGCCTCGGGCCTCCCCGGCCCCGGCAGCCTTGAGGAGTGACTCCCCGGCCAGCCTCTCTCCCTTGGTTGTGGAGTCCCTGCCCTAGGGACCTGGGAGGGTGGTGGGCCAGTGTTAAGTGTTCAGAACAACTGGTCCACGGCTGGCGGGCACTCAGGCTTGAAAACAGCCCTCCTGCACAGACAGAAGCTACAGGCTCTCCTGCCACAGCGCCTTCAGCTGCGCTGGAGAGTTAGAGATGGGCTCAAGATCAGAAGAGGCTGTGTTTGGACACAGCCGAAGCTTTTGAAGAATGTTTGGGTGGAGTGGGTGAGGGGACCACAGTCCCCAGCCCGGGCAGAGGAGTGGGGCCATTGCTGTTCAGGTCAGGCGGCCCGCAGCTTGTCTGGCTGTGAGGAAGCGCTCAGTTCACAGGCACCTGGCCAGTGCATTCTAGAAGCTGGGGGTGCCGGCCAGCTCTTGGTGGGAGCGGAGGTCACAGTTGGGTGCCCTCTGCAAGTGTTTTGTCTGCCCGCCTCTTGTCTGTCAGTGTTTTTTCTTTTCTCTTCCTTTTTCGTGTGTGGTACTGGGGATTGAGCTCGGGCATTCTACCTCCAGGCTACACCCCCACCTGGTTTGTGTGTTTTATTTTGAAACAGGATCTCACTAAGTTGCAGAGGGCCTCATGAGGCTGCTGAGGCTGGCTGTGAACCAATGATCCTCCTGTCCCAGCCTCACAGTGCTTTTTCTTTTCTTTTTCTTTCTTGCTTTTTCTTTTCAGTACTGGGGATGGAAATCAGGGGCATTCTACCTGCAAGCTACACCCTCGGCCCTATTTTGTATTTTTTATTTTGAAACAGGGCCTCACTAAGTTGGGAAGGACCTCACTCAGTAGCTGAGGCTGGCCGCGAACCTGCGATCCTCTTGTCTCAGCCTCCCAAGTACTGGGATTACAAGCGTGCGCCACCACCACACCCAGCTGCTTTTTCTTTTGATAAGTTTTTTCATTGGATTTTAACATACTCTCAGAAAAAGTGCGCTAAGCACAAGGGTATCACTTGATGAATTTTCTTTTCAACCTGGTGAATTGTCACAAAGTGCACACACCTGTGTACCTCCTTCCAGATCACGAGAGAAAACTTTATTGGTATCCTAGAAGTACCTGTCCCAGCATTAACTGTCCTGCCCTACCCACTGCCCTCACCTTCCAAAGCTTTATACTTCGTAGAGTTGAAATTATTCAAGGTATTTTTTCCCCTATCTACTTTTTCTCATAAGATTCGTCTGTATTGTATGTGGCCCTGGCTCATTCTCTTTCTTGTACAGAGTTCTGATGTACAATGCATCTCTTCTCCTGTTGATGGACTCTTGGGTGCTTCCTGATTTGGGCCACAAAGGATAGCACTCCTACCAGGGATGGCATGGTGGTACTCCTACCTGCAATTCCAGTGCTTGGGAGGCTGAGACAGGAGGATTGCAGGTTGGAGGACAGCCCTCTGCAACTTAGTGAGACTCTGTTTCAAAATAAAATAGGACAGGGTGTAGCTCAGGGGTAGAACGCCCCTGGGTTCAATCCCCAGCACTGAAATGAAACACAAAAAGGCAGCACTGCCGTGAACATTCCTACTCGTCTTTCAGTGTGTATGTATTTGCATCTTAGCTGAGTATGTGCCAGGAAGAAGTGAGATTGTCGGATTACAGGATTTATACTTGCTCAGCTTTAGTGCCCGTCCCCACGCCTGTAGAGTGGGAGTGTAGTTTACTCTAGCCGCATGCGTGCGTTCCAGTTGCTCCACACCTTGGCCAGCCAGTGGTATGATGTCTTTTTCATTTCAGCTGTTCTGCAGGGCGTGGTAGTATCTTCTCGAGGCCCCGACTGCATTCTGTGATGGCCAATGAGATTGTACCCTTTTCATATATTTATGTTCATTTGTCACGGATAGCTCTTTTTGTGAGATCCCTGTTCAAGTCTCTTGCCCATTTGTTTTTGTTGGAAACTTCTGTGCACTAACACAGGCGTGCTGTTTGTCATTTTAACCTTAGAAATCTCCTGGTTTTTCCATTTGTTTTTTCTCTGTTACTCCACACTCTTCCTAACTTCAAAAACTTAACCTTAGCTCCTCTTACGATGACCTCTTCAGTTTTCTCAAAAGTTGAATTTACTACGACTATCGAGATGAGGAGATTGCAGATAATATCCGCATCCCCAGTGTTTCATGAGCTGGGCCCCAGGGTGCAGGCCCACGGGCAGCAGCCGGCTGGAGTTAGCTGTTATCCCTGCTGCCTGCCCTGCTCGCTCCCTCTCCACGTGGTTTAGGTGGCGCAGGGGATTATGGTCCTGGTTTAATGTGCCTGAACTGACGGACTTGTTGGGACAGGCCCGGAGCCTGCTTTGGCTGGTTGGATTGGAGCTTTGTCACAAATGGTAACCATGGGCCTCCCTGTCCCTCAGTTTACCTCTCAGTAAAGGATCTTGTCCCCTAAGAAGGTTATGAGGACTGAAAGCACTTGGCTTGGTGCCTGGGCCGTGGCGAACATTCAACAAGTGAAACTACGGTGCCCACTGAATCTTCAGCGCGACTCCAGCATGCAGCTTGGCTGAAGACAGTTTTTAAGCTCTTTCGCATTCTAAATAGTTTCCCACAGGGCCCGGGGATGGAGCGGGAGGGAAACGTTCCCTGTGTAACGTCTGGCACCTTGGGTTTTGAGTCATGTAAATCTGTTAGGTGTTCAAGGTTAAGTGACTAGAGCAGCCCGGCCATGGCGTGTGTTTTCCCTAGACAGCTGAAGTGTATCTCAGGACACAGGTTGTGCTTGTTCTCATGCCTTCCCCTCTCCCTCCCTCCTTCCCCAGAGCCAACAAGCGTGGAGCTGTACGTGGATGGCGTCAACGACATCTGCACGAAGGGCGGAGACATCAACTTTGTGTTCACTGGCTTCTCTGTGAACGGAAAGGTGTAGCTTTGGAACTTGACTGTCTTTCACATCGCTCTGTGTTATACGCTAAGACTTCTCGGAGGCTTTTTTTTTTTGTCTTTTGGAACTGGGGATTGAACCCAGGGGCATTCTACCTCTGGGCTACACCCCAGCCCTTTTTTATTTTTCAATTTGAAACAGGGTCACAATAAGTTGCCGAGGGTCTTGTGAAATTGCTGAGGCTGGCCTTGAACCTGTGGTACGCTGTCTCAGCCTCCCAAGTACCGAGATTACAGGTGTGCACCAGCCACCATACCTGGCTGCTTTAACCTTTATGTTGGGAGTGAGGCTCTCAAGTTTCCACTTTATATGTGGGGTTCTTACTAGGTTGGGGATCTTGGGAATTTCAGTTTCAGTGGTTTGTAAAATATTGGTGCATCTTTCACTGATGGTGTCTTAGATTCAGTTAAACAGTTATTTTGCTGTCGCTGTCCCTCCCCACCCCGCCCTCAGAAAGAGTATCCATGATTGATACCGTTTTGAAGAGGTCCTTGACCCCAAGAAGGCTCTAGGCTCCCTTTGGGGCCGGGGAGCAGGAATGACGGTGTCTGGTGAGGAGTGACTTCTGCTGTCTGGCGGGTTCTGACCTCCTTCTGCACACAGGTCCTCAGCAAAGGGCAGCCGCTGGGTCCCGCGGGAGTCCAGGTGTCGCTGAGAAACACGGGGACCGACGCGAAGATCCAGTCCACGGTCACGCAGCCTGGCGGGAAGTGAGTGGCGCCGCGTCTCAGGCCCCGCAGCAGCCTCTGAACTGCTTTCTAGCGAGTTCCTGCCCTTCATAGTCCCAAGTTCCTCCTTTGTGAAACGGAAGTCACTTGATCCACCACAGCCCGCAGGGTGGTCAAATACCAGTGAATCCCCGTAGAGCACTGCTGCAGACGGGCACTTAGAGCCGCCGGGGCTGGCCCTGGAGCCCGGCCTGGGGCTGCGTCCTAGCACCCCCATTTCTCACTGTTTGACTTGGGATAAATTGCTTGACCTCTCTGGGCCTCCGTTTCCTGGAACCTACCTCTTAAAGTCACTAGGAAGATTAAAGTAGTATTAGCACTTCAAGCTGGCATAGAGTATGTGCTTCATGTTTGCTCAGCATAGGTTAGTACAATTATGAATGAAAAACAGCCTTTGTCACCGTTACACTGAAACCCTTTCGTAGCTGGAATTGCTGATTATGTGATCAGCCTTGCTGAACCACGAACCACAATCCTCTGGTCTCAGCCTCCCAAATGCTGGGATGACAAGCGTGCACCACCACGCCTGGCCAAACTGATAATTTTAGCATTCAGATGATTACTAACTTCTTTAATACACAAAAGTGGCTAAACGGCAAAATCAAAGTTTTATAATAAGTTTGTCAGTGAATTATCCAATTTAAAAGTTATTATTGTTGAAACTATTTTTCATTTTGAAAACCAGTTTCAAGCCGGTCATGGTGGCGCACGCTTGTAATCCCAGAATTTGGGAGGCTGAGACTGGAGGACCGTGGTTTGCGGACAGCCTCAGCTACTTAGTGAGGCCCTCTGCAACTCAGTGAGACCCTATTTCAGAATAAAGAATAAAAAAATAGGGCAGGGGGTGTAGCTCGGTGGTCGCATGTCCCTGGGTTCCATCCCCAGACCCGCAAAAAAAAAAACCCCAAACCCAGTTTCTTCCCTTGGTTGGCGCCTCTCTGGCCTGGTCGGCAGGAGTGTGCATCCATGACTTTTTGTAGGCAGGTGCAGGTTGGAGGGTTCCTCTTCCCAAATACTCAGGACCTAGAACTGTTTCAGGTTGCGGAATTTTTCATATGCTGGACTATTTCCATATACATCCTACGGCTGAGCAGCCGCGGCTCAGCCCCGCTGGGGGCTCTTGTTCTCCCGTCGCCCTGGAGTCGCCTGTGTTGGCGACTGGCCGCGTCACAGGTGGCCGTGTCACAGGTGCTCTGCACAGGAGCCCAGGTGGCTCGTGTTTGCCTCGCCAGCAGGTCCTGGCTCCTCTGTGGAGGACGCAAGCTCGGCGTCATTTGCCACCCTGTGGCACCAGCCTCGCCGTGTGCTAGCGGCTGCCTCTGCACAGCCTGCCCTTGGGCGCCGCCCTCTGCGCGCCCTGTCCCTATCCGTGCCTGTCGCACCCAGTTGAACGTTCTGGGCCTGATCCCTGCTGAGCTGCAGGGATGGTTTCACGGCAGGAGCCCTGGAGCGAGGGGCGGCCGGGCCTGCCTCCTTCCCGCCGGCACCTGGCGCCCTTTCTCACGCACAGTGGGCACAGTGGATGCCGGGGGGCGCCCTCTCTTGTGCATGTGCAGTCAAGAATGGAAAACCGTTCACGTTCTTTTGACCAGACCACGGGAACACTGTGGCCATTCAAATATCGGCTATTCAAAGCATAACTTTCTTGTGCTGCCAGTGTTAGTCAAAGATTAGAAATACTCGGGTTCTTTGGAGGAGGTTAAATGGCATTTTTTTGTCTTTCTTAGGTTTGCCTTTTTTAAAGTTCTTCCTGGAGACTATGAAATCCTTGCAACCCATCCAACTTGGGCATTGAAAGAGGTGAGCATCTCTGCTTTGTGTGGCCCTCCCATTCCCGTGCTCGTGTGGGGCAAAGGTAGGGACCTCAGTGTACCGTGTGAAGTGCATTTATGTGTCCTCCAGACGTTGCTATAGAGACGAGAGAGAGCGTGTGCACGCGCGCGCGCGCGCGTGTGTGTGTGTGTGTGTGTGTGTGTAATTTATGAGGTAAAACTCAGCGGCTGTCGCACGTGCCCCTGGCGGCGGTTTTAGTTTCAGGCGACAGTGCTGCCTTCCCGCTGTGAAATAGCTGTGCTCTTAACTGTCACTGTTTTAAGCCAGATCAGCGCCAGAACTACACGATGAGATGTATTTGCTGTTTTTTTTTTTTTTTCATTCTGAAACAGAAATCTATAAGTCTACTAAACAGTCTAGAAACCGTTGTACATGTGCCCAAGGAGATCGTGCGAGAATGTTTATTGCAGTTTTGTTTGTAAGCGTGAAAGGTTGTAAACAGCCCAGTCGCCATTAAGAATGAATCGTGGCTCCCTCGCATGAGAATTCTGGATGTGGGCTGTACCGAGGGATCCAGAGCTGTGCACATCAGTGTAACTGCGTTTCAAAACAGTGTTGAAGGGGCCATGAGTACAGACACTCGAGATAATCCTGTCTATGGCTACAGCCTTACACGGAAAACTTGTGAACACGTGCGTGGGGATGGCAAGCACGGTGCTCTGGTGGAACCAGTGGCCGTGGGAGGAGGGAGGGGGGGTTTTCGGATACGTCAGGGCCTAGAATTGCATTTCTCCTTTTTTTTATGTCTTTACCTGGCAAGAAGACGTGTAGGTGTTCTTTAGAGAATTCTTTTTATCTTCTTGACTGGCTGAAATAGCTAATAATGGAAGATCAAACAGCAAGAAGTAAGGTGAGATTTTGTAGCATTTGTGAAAAAAATCACAAAACACTTGAAAGACATCTTGACCTGTTAGCTTTTGTGTTGGTTCTGTGACTGTCTCCTCTTGCAAAAGAAGCTGCAGAATCAGTATTTCTATCTCTATAGGTTTTATGCATTTATAATTGACGGTACAGTTTCGCTCCTGGATGTACTCAAAGTCATGTTTATGACTTTGGAATTTCAGGGTTTTTCTTTCAACAACTCCTATAATCCCAGCATCTCCAGAGACAGAGGCAGGAAGATCACAAGTTCAAGACCAGCCTAGGCAACTCAGTGCAACTCTGTCTCGAAATACAAAAGGCTGGGGATGTATCTCAGTCTGGAACTTTCCTGGGTTCAATCCCTGATACGGCAGACACACAAACTCAAGATCTTATACATTATACATAGAGTAAGTTTTTAGGTTTCCATTATGCGTTGATTTTATTCATAAAAGATCTTGAGTTTATGAATAGAAGGTTATGATTTTAAAGCAGAGCACGTGGTCAGGGTAGTGACCACCACTGTGGGTCGTGCCGAAGCCAGTGGGGGCACTGCGGGTGCGTTGCTTCCACGCTCTGGGTGTCAGTGACCCACAGAGGGGTGTTCAGCCCTGAGAGGCACCGCGCCGTGCGCTTACAACACCTGCACTTTGTCTAAGTGGTGTTTTAATGAAAGAAGGTTTAAAAATGGATGTGTTCCACTAAGCACACAAAACAATGTACAATATGCTCATTAAAAAACATTGCCACCTCAAAGGGCTATGAAGGAATGGGAATAAAATTAGAAATTTTGGAAGGTGGAAAAGTATAAAATTGAGGGCCGCTACTTTATTTCCCTTCACTTCATTTTAGGCATTAGAGTCACGGGCCATCTCATTGGCCCTGGGACTCACCCGGCCACGGCCTGAAAATAGCTGAAAAATAATTGCCCACATGGACTTTTGATGGTTTTCATTCAGCGGTGCAGTGAAACAATGATTCACAAAGCACGTGCATTGTATTAGGTATTGCAGTGATCGAGAGCGGACCTAACGTTTGCAGCGGGAGACGGCGGGTTCTGTGCAGATCCCGTGCCGTTGGCTGTGTGGGGCTTGGGCCTCTGCTGGCCTGGGTGCCTGGCGTCCTGGATCGGTCTCTCCCGATGCCGAGCAGTGACTGGATATGCGTTTGTGTGTGTAACTCTTTTAGATGACTATTTCAGTGGATACGAGTGTGAGCATCCTCCAGGGGTCAGCCACTTTGCAGGTGCTTATGTCTGGGATGTTACATTTCTTCCTTTCGCAGGCGAGCACCACGGTGCGTGTTACCAACTCCAATGCCAACGCCGCCGGCCCCCTCATCGTTGCCGGCTACAACGTGTCCGGCTCTGTCCGCAGTGATGGGGAGCCCATGAAGGGCGTGAAGTTCCTCCTCTTTTCTTCTTCAGTAAGCAAAGAGGTAAGCACGGGAAAGTAAAAAAGGAGAAGAGAGACAGACAGAGACAGTGTGTGTGTGTGTGTGTGTGTGTGTGTAGACGGGAGTGGCAGGCTGGGGTCTCCTGTGAAATTGCTGGCCAAGGCTCTTGATCACCTTAACATTTAAATACGTCGTGGGTCTCTATTGACTCACAAGAAATTGGACGTCTGTCTGTCCTGGCAGGCGGGGAGTCGCACATAGGCGCCCAGACGCACTCAGGTCCAGACACGCCTCCTGTCGCTGCAGGACCTTGGGCCAGTCGCCCTGTCTTCCTGAACATTTCCTTATCTGGAGAATGGAGGCCCATTGTCAAAAGGACTGGCTTATCAGTTCCAAAGAACACTGTCAGTTTTTCATTTTTCAACTTGACTCTGAAGGTTTTTGTTTTTCTGTATGAATATGCCTAGATTTCAGAAATACATACATACACATATATATATGTACACACACACACACACACACACACACACACACACACACAAAGTTGTCCTGTCCTGTGCTGGGGCTATTTGGCAGCAACAGGAACATGTCAGTAGAGAAGGAAGTCTTTTTCTCCCTTGGCCTAGGACGTCCTGGGCTGCAGCGTCTCACCGGTGCCCGGGTTCCAGCCCCGAGATGAGAGCCTGGTGTATCTGTGCTACACAGTGTCCAAGGAAGACGGCTCGTTCTCCTTCTACTCACTGCCGAGTGGCGACTACACTGTGGTGAGTGAGGCCCATCTCTGCTGTGTACGTTTGGGGTGCTTAGGACATCTGAGAGCGGATGCAGGGTGGGGATAAAGGAACAGGGATTGGACTGCCATTTGGGGGGCAAATTATTTTACAGTTTTGGGTGGAGTGTCCCTAATAGAAAACCCAGATTTCAAAATGCTCCAATATCTGAAAATTTTAAGACATACGTGATGCCACAGGAGGAGAGTCGCACACCACAGAGCATTGTTTCCTGCACAGATATCCTCAAAATACCGTGTGTCATTACCCTTAGCCTGAGTGTTGTTTGTTAGGTATGTATGAGACATAAGTGATTACACCTTTAGACCGGGGGCTCATCCCCAAGGCATCTTATTATGTATGTGCAAATAGCCCAACGTCTGAAAAATTCCGCAACGGGACACTGCTGGTGCCCAACATTTTGGATAAGGGGTTTGAATCTGTGCCCATGATAGGCTACCGGCCTCTGGGTAGCAGCTGCTCGCAGGGCAGGCTCCCTCAGGAAACCAGCAGCAGCTACGGCCTGTGGCCTCTCGGCCTGTCTGAACCCGGTCACTGGGCTGCCGGGTCGGGGAGTTGTTAGTATGGTGCCTGCATTTTCTGGTGGAGTGATGTTAGGATTGTGTTGTGAACAGCTGCTTCCTTCCAGGTCCCGTTCTATAGGGGGGAGAGGATCACCTTTGACGTGGCCCCTTCCAGGCTGGACTTCACGGTGGAACACGACAGCCTGCGGGTCGAGGTAGGCCGTCCTGCGCCCCGCTGCAGGTGCTGAGTTCCCAGCCCGGGCCCAGGGCCCGCAAGCAGGCTTAGAGAAAGAGTCAGTACTTTATCCAGAAGGAAACTTGAGTCTAGTTTAGCCTGGAGTCCACCGTGTACCTCAGCACCCTCACATGAAGTGTTCCTCCTAGAGGATTGGATTCCTAGTGAGAGCTCCTTCCCTCAGTGAGATTTATTTACTGAGTGCCAGGGGCAGAGGTGGTGGGTCCTATTCCAGGGCTGCGGTCCAGCAGTGACCGAAACAGGCAGGGATCGCTGCCCCATGGAGCTCACGTCCTGATGGAAAGAGTCAGTACGCGTGTCGGTGGGTGTTAGAAGGTGATATGTGTTCTCTAGAAAAGTGAAGCAGGACAGGCACTCAGGCCGTCAGGACGGGGACAAGGCTTGCCCCTTACACAGGGTGTCCATGGAAACCCTTGCTGTGAAGGAGACACTTGAACATATACCTGAAAGGGATGTTCATGGGTGAGCTGAACTCAGCTCTCTGGCAGGATTGTGTAAGGCAGCGGGAACAGCAGGCTCAAAGGTCCTGAGGCAGGAGTGTGCCTGGAGGGAGGCGGTGGTGGCTAGAGTGGAGGAATTAAAGGGAGGGGAGGAGCAGCGGGTAGGCGCAGGCCGTTGAGGGCCTGGTCGGCCACTTGGCTTACACTCTGGCGAGAATGGGTACCATTGGAAGGTTCTGAGCAGAAAAGAGGAGCAATTCCCTGGCTGCTGTGTTAAGAAACGTTTACAGGAGGCCAGGATGGAGGCTGAGGACCAGTTAGGGGCATGGCTAGAAGCAGGTGGGAGCTGGCAGTGTAGACCGTGGTGGTAGAGGCGGACCATGTGAGAGGTGGCCTCATAAACTCCCTGAGGCCCCGGAGTAGACAGTGGATTTATTTCCCATCATATTTATGTTGTCTTTAATTACAGCAGTAGACAGGAGCTACAGAAAACTTGCTAGGTAGAGTAAATCACCAAAGAAAATAACAGTGTTTCCTGAACGGACCGCCCAGTGTTAAAGTTATTGAAAAAATTATATTTTAGGCATTTTCTTCTCATTTGCATTTGGAAGTGCCGTGTGAAAATAGCGCCAGCTTGTGGGGGTGCCCTGGTCACCCGCACAGTGGGGGCTCACTCTCGCTTTGTAAGGTTCAGTGAGGCAGGGGACTGCTCCCTTGCCTGAGGGGGAGGAGGAATTCTGGCCTCCCAGGCTGGTGGGGAGGGAGGACGGCCAGGCGAGCAGGGCGGGCGCTGCCACATCGCGGCCAGAGTCACGGTTCTCAGCAGAAACGAGTGGGGTTTCAAGGCCCAGGGTCTCTGAGTTCCCTGAGGTAACATAGGATCCAGTGCCTGGCACATAGTAAGTGCCCAATAAAAGCATTTGCTGGGTGCATATGTGAGTTGGTAAGTGAACTAGGAGATGGACGGACCACATTTTCGGAAGAATCAGGAAGGCTACCGGGATAAAAAGGAAGGCATTTTATTTTATTTTATTTTATTTTTTCAAGGTCTAGGGGTGGAAATTCAGGGGCATTTGGCCTTTGAGCTGCACCTCTGGCCTATTTTTTTATTCTTTATTTTGAAACTGGGTCTCACTGAGTTACAGAGGACCTCACTAAGTAGCGGAAGCTGTCCACGAACCATGATTCTCCAGTCTCAGCCTCCCGAATGCTGGGATTACAAGCGTGCACCACCACGCCCGGCTTAGTTTTAAAAGGTGTGTGTGTGTGTGTGTGTGTGTGTGTGTGTGTTTACTGGGGATTGAACCAAGGGGCATCCTGTCTCCAAGCTACACCCCGAGCCTTTTGGTTTTTTATTTTGAAACAGGGTCTTGCTAAGATACTAAGGGCCTCGCTAAGTTGGCTAAGTTGTTGAGGCTGCTCTTGAACCTGCAATCCTCCTGTCTCGACCTCCCCCAAGAACTGGGATTGCAGGTGCATAATACTAAGGCTGGCTGGAGCCGTTTTCTGGAGGTGGTTCCGTGTGTGCATGTGTGAATGTGTTCATTCATTCAGGGGTTGTCATGGAGTGCCTGCGGTGTCTCAGGTGGCTAAGGCAGACAAGGTCCCCGTCTTCATAGAACTGACATTCTAGTGGGAGGGATAAACTATGAAACCAAACAGGGAAGTTCCAGATACTGGTAAACTTGGTGTCGATCATGAGACTGGTCAGCCGTGGGGAACTTGAGGACCCAGAGATCAGGGTGACCGAGCCTGGCGACTCCAGAGCGCGGGAGGCGTCGACCGCGAGCGGGGCCACACAGCCGGGGCGATGCCGCACCGGGGTCGGCAGGGCCTGAGTCCAGCACGGAGGGGGGGACGAGCTGGGCATGCTAGCACCTCGCCTGCGCGAGCATCACAGGGTGGGTTGATGCTGGGCCGGCGGAGTGGGGTGAGACCCCAAGGTGACGCAGGGGTTTGTGCCCGAGAGACTGGATGAAGGTGGGAGTCACCACAGTGGGGCGCCTGAGGGGTGGGGCGGGGAGGCGGCCCCAAGCCTGAGGCGGGGACCTGTAAGTTGAGGAGCGAGTCTAGATCTTCATTGGACCTCTTGGTGAGTGTCACTTTGCCGGGGGTCAGCAGACAGGACCCCCGGACCTGGGGAGGTGAGGGCGCGGCTGAGTGAGGGCAGGTCTCCGCCAGGCACGCGAGCGCCCCCTCCCGTTCTTCCTCTCACAGCCCATGTTCCACGTCATGGGATTCTCGGTCACCGGGAGGGTCTTGAACGGCCCTGAAGGAGAAGGTGTGGCGGAGGCGGTGGTCACTCTGAACAGCCAGATCAAAGGTGGGCAGCCGCGCGGGCGGGGCTGTTCTCCCGGGCTCGTGGGGATCCGCAGGGCTGCGCTCAGGTGTTTGTGACTTCCCTCCCAGTCAGGACCAAAGCCGACGGCTCTTTCCGCCTGGAGAACATAACGACGGGGACCTACACCATCCATGCGCAGAAGGAACACCTCTATTTTGAAACTGTCACGATCAAAATCGCACCCAACACGCCGCAGCTGGCCGACATCGTCGCGACAGGGTGAGCTTCCTGTGCGTGCGAGTCCACTGGCAGCCAGGGGACAAGGACATCGCCGTCAGTCTGACTGTGACTGCCGGGAGCCCCGTCCTGTCTTGACACCTATCGAGGAACCCAGGTCGGCTTGTGTAGAGGAGTTCGTAGAAGCCCAGGGGACTTCTATATACTGGATACTTAAAAACAGTTTTCGTGTTTTAAGGTTATAACAGGACATTAAATTAGGAAGTGCTCACTCAGGGCTGCTTTCACAGCTGAGGCCTTTTCGTTGCCTGATCCTGAGGACGCTGGAAGGCGATGCGTTAGTGGGTTGAGCAGCCGTGGGCGCCTGTCTCGGGTTGTCGGCATAGCCCCCTCTGCTGGGGCTCTGACGCCAAGTCCAGGGGGCGGCCTGTGGTTGGATTCCTGTCACTTCATCATTGGGCGTAAGACTGTCGAGCGCAGAGAACTCGGGCCTTGGCGTCGTCTTGGGTCTTTCTCTTCTGTGGAGCCTGGCTAGCTGCCCTCTTTTCCTCTGACGGCAGGAGAGATTCAGGGTCTGATTGGCAGGGGCAGCCTGAGCGGGCCACGCCAGGACATAAAGCCTGGTGTTGTGGACCCGAAGGCGCAGGGCAGATCTCAGGCCTTTTTACCCCAGAGGGTGAGGGGCTTCTCTGGCATCTCTGCACCATCCCGGAGGGGCCGGGCATGGCTGTGACGTCAAGGTTGCGTGGCTTCTTGTTTTCAGTAGGTGTATTAGTCCATCTCCTCTTACCAGCAACACTATACCACAGCCTGGGTGAGTAACAAAGAAAAGGCGCGGGGTTGAAGGGCGGCGTCTGGTGGCCTTCTTGTTGGCAGACCTGAGACCGCGCAGGGCATCGCGCAAGAGAGGGAGCATGCGTGTGGGTTTGTGTCTCTTTCAGTCTCGTGTAACTCATAGGGATTTAATTGTGGGGGCTTCGCCCCAACAACCTCACCTCATCCTAATCAGTGTCCCAGCCCCACCTCTAAACACCACAGTTAGATTTTCTGCCTTGTTAAGGACCCTCAGTGGGGATTAAATGGGAAGACATGAGCCTGGAGGGCATACAGGCCATTTCCAGAAGGTAGGAGGGCCTTCTGGGCCACAGTGCAGCACCGCTCTGAAGCAGAGAGGAGGGCAGGAGGCTTAAAAACAGCCGACGGGAAGTCAGGGCCGATTGGAAAGATACTCCAGGCTCCCCAGCTCGAGAGGTGGGTGGCTGCGTGGCCCCTGGCTGTGGGTAGGAACAGGAGCCAGGCAGGGGACGAGGGTTGTCTTGGCCGCGTGGGTCTGTAGGACACCAGGTGGAGCTCCCAGGATGCTTGGAGGGGTTGCAAATCGGCAAGGCTGGGCTGCAGGTGACTGTGAGAATCACGGGTGGGTAAGCGGGTAGAATGAGAACAGGACCGAGAGTGGACGCCAGCACTCGGGTAGCCCAGGAGGGCCGAGGGTACGTGGGCTCCAGGTCCTGAGGCAGTGAGTTCTAGGCATGAGGCCACACCCGGCAGGCGGCCAGGAGCTGAGCCCTGGAGACACAGCCCCCCGGCGTGGCCCATTCTCCGTGGACAGGTGAGGATCCAGGTCAGGGGCTGGATCAGTGGTAAGTGGGAGACAAGCAAGCAAGTGACCCCCAGGAAGCAGTTGGACTCCAGCCATCGCGCCCTCTCTCTTGTAAACACTTCTGAGCTGTCTCTGGGCGAGGCACTGTGGATCTGTAAGAGGAACTGAGCTGGCACAGATGGGGCTCTCATCTCACTGGGCTGTAGTGAAGACAGATAATATGTGGCGATAAGTTACGGTAGAATTGTGCGGGAAGAGACCAGCGTCCTCAGAGGACAGACCTCCGCAGACCGGGAGCCCTAGGGGCCTCTAAGGTTCTGAGAAGCTCTGAGGTCAGCGAGTAAAGGACTTCCCAGGCAGGAGGAGCAGGGACAGCAGCCAGGACGGGGGAGTGAGGAACCCAGACAGACAGACAGACGGCGGGCGCGGCTGGAGGCGGCAGCGGGCAGCGAGCTCTGAGACGGGAGCCATGCCGCGGGTCGTTCTCCCTCCTGAGTGTGGTGGGAAGCCGCCAGGAGGTCAGCAAGGGCGTGTGGATCGTGGCGTTTACTCTTTTTTTCTTTTTGGTGGCTGGAGAAGGGACCTGGCGAAGCCGACTAGTGCATGGCCGGGTAGGAGGGGTGGCTGAGCCAGGGCGCGGGGAGCAAGGGCAGGGGGTTTGCCAGGTCCGATGCAGACAGTCACCGGCTGCACTGTCGGGGCCCAGGCCTCTTACTGAGCAACTGTGAATGAAGGAAATGGAAGTGTGTGTGTGTGTGTGTGTGTGTGTGTGTGTGTGTAAAATGTATATATTATATAATGTATATTTATGTATTATAAATGTATCTACCTATGTTATTGTTTAAAGTGGAATATTTGCACCAAGGAACAAAAATAATCTCTTTTTGAGCATCTTTGGAAGCTCGTGTTTGGAGCAGTGGGCTGGGGGCTCGGGGCTCCGCAGAGCACCCCTGCCTTTGTCACCGATGTGTCTTCCCCTTTCTTGTTTTGTTTTGAAAAAGTTATTTCCTAAGTGACTTAAAAATCACAAAGGCTTTGACTCGCTGCCGTGACTGTAAGCACGTAGCTATCTCAGTATGACCAAAGTCCCCAGTTTGTGTCCATGGGTGTAGTAAGTCCCGTTGAAAGAGTTTATTGAGAAAAATCAATTTTTAAGGACTTCAGGGTAATTGAACTCTCTCTGCCAGCTTTTGAGTTTATTTTTCTAAATGAAAAACCAATACACGTTTGCGGTGTAGGGAAGCTGGGCTCTTCATTGAGAGTGCGAGCTCACAGTAGTACTGTTAAAATGGTTACCACACAGGGAGGCTCCACCTGGGAGCAGACACCGCGACGTGTCCTCTGACAGCAGGTGCGTGAATGAGGTTAATATGAAAAGTTCCTAGGAATAGTTCACCGATGTCCCCTTCTTTTCCTTGTAGTCTGAAAGCACACAGCAGGGGGATACGGGCACCAGAGTGCCTTCTTTTTTTAAATTTTTAATGGTACTAGGGATCGAACGCAGAGGCATTCCAGGTCCTAGCTACACCCCAGCCCTGTTTTTTTTTTTTTGTTTATTTATTTATTTATGGTGGTGCTGGGGATCGAACCCAGATGCATCCTACCTCTGCGCGACACCCCAAACCCTGTTTTATTCTTTTTTAAACAGGCTCTCCAAGTTTGAGAGGGCCTCACTAAGTTGCCAAGAGTTGCCGAGACAGTTCTCAAACCTGAGATCCTTCTGTCTCAGCCTTCCAAGTACTGAGATTACAAGCGTGCGCCACCACGTCTGGCTTGTTTTTTTTTTTTTTTAATTTAGAAACATGTAATCCTCCTGTCTCAGCCTCTCAAGTTCAAGTGCTGGGATTACCGGTGTGCGCCACCAGGCCCAGTGGACAGGGAGCTCTGCAGGAATGACTGTGCCTTTGCCTGTCCCTAGACACCACGTCGCAGCCTGCCATTTGATTGATTTTTCCTCCTTTCTCCAGCACTTAGTGTACCTCGTAACTGTCAGAATCAAGGTTCTTTCTTACTTTTCTGTTAAAAGGAGCAACTGATTTTCCTCTGAAACTATTGTTTAAGATCAGGAAGTAGAACCTTCAGGGAGCCGAGGAGAGCGGTGCGGCCTGGTGCTGGGCCGGCGCTGCCCTCCATCCACTGCGCCAGCTGGCTGACGGGAGCGGCACCGCCCTGCAGCCGGAGGCCTTCGCCAGCCAGGGCTGTGCCGGTCCTGTGCTCCTCGAGGGGTGCCAGGAAGCATTCAAGCCCTGTTCATCTGGAATTGCAAGGCCTGCCGTTACCTATTATTAAGAGGGCCTTTCAGTCAGAACTTGCTTTTGCGGCTCCCAGCCCCTAAGGAGTTCCATTTTTGGTTTGCATTTTTTAACTTAATTACCCTTTCTGTGCAGATCTCCAGGTTTGCCTTTATCTGTACATTGTGACGAATCGCAAGCGAGGAAGGCGGCTGTAACCCTGCCTTGTTTACTTGCTTGTAGAGGCTACCCCCTATCTTCAGTCTGAGGCTGTTCCACTATCCAATTACCTGAAACGTTTTTATCATCTGCAGATTGACTGGAAATTGCTCCTGCCGTGGGGGATTGCCAGGTTTCGCTCAGAGCACCCCGGCAGCCCCACTACGGGCCTGCTCTGCAGAGACAGCAGGGATCACAGGCTGCATTCTGTCCCTTGGGTCAGATTCCGCTCGTCTCAGGCACCAGGGCCAGAAGAGGGATGAGTCCTGGGTTGCCAAGCACCCCTCCAGCTCTAATTGAGTCCTCTTGCTGGAATAAATGATCTCCTTGTTGCAGGTTCAGCGTCTGCGGTCAGATATCAATCATCCGCTTCCCTGATGCCGTCAAGCAGATGAGCAAATACAGGGTGGGCCTGTCGTCTCAGGACAAGGACAAGGCTTTGGTCACCGTGGAGACGGATGCTCATGGATCATTCTGCTTTAAAGCAAAACCGGGGGCGTACAAAGTCCAGGTGGGGAGAGTTTTGTCTTATTTAGACTATTGAGGAAAAGCAGTGCTCTTCCAAAGGGCCCTGAGCTGACATGGGGCTGGAGAGCGAGCAGACAGCCCCGCTTGCTTTTCACGCTTCACACTCCTGCACGCCACGGTTAGTGGAACAGACAGGTACCCAGGGTAATGGTGCCAAAATAGTGAGAGCGGTAGCCCCTCTCTTTTCCAGTCAGTGATGTGTGCTAGGGGTTCATGACAGGCTGCCATCACACCTCCGCCTTGCTCTAGAATACCCACAATTCCAAGAGGAGATCAGAAAGACCGCTTCATTGCTGGGCCCTCTAAAGCTTCCCGGGTGCGTGGCTTCTGCGACCCCAGGTCAAAGGGAGCTTCCTATCTCTGCCTCTTTCTGAACTGAGGACAGCCCGGCAGCCACCCTGTGGTTTGTCCATAGGGGCAAGCCAGGAAGGGGGGCTGCTGGCCCATGGTCTCGCTGCAGGGCGAAGGCCTGGGCACGGGTATGGTCAGGCCAAGTGTAGCTTGGTATGCGGGCAGCGGAAGGGATCTGGCCTCTGGGCAGCGGGAGGGATCTGGCCCCTGGGCTGTGGTGGGAGGGATCTGGCCCCTGGGCTGTGGTGGGAGGGATCTGGCCCCTGGGCTTTGGGAGGGATCTGACCCCTGGGCAGCAGGGAGGATCTTGCCTATGGGCTGTGGTCGGAGGGACCTGGCCCTTGGGCTTTGGGAGGGATCTGGCCCCTGGGCAGCAGGAGGGATCTGGCCTCTGGATCTCGGGCGCTCGCCCTTCAGGTCAGCTGCTGCTGCTTTCCCTCAGGAAGAATAAATCAGGGAAGAGGCAGACAGGCTCCTGAGACCACTGTCCTCGTGGGCATGGTGGGGCCCCTCCCTCTGGGGATGGGGCATAAGGGAGTGAGTCTGTCCTGCCCAGCAGGGTGGCATGGGAGTGATGGCCGCCTTTCTTAGACATGACCTAGCATTTGAGAAGGTGGCCACAATGACTGGTTGTTGGAAGCATGATAAAGGACTTCTCCAAGGAGGGGCAATCCAGCATCGTCACCTAGTAGGGTAAATAGGTGGCCACCACCCCCTTCCGTTCTTTCTTCTTGGCCTGGGAAGGGCACACAGAAGAGAAGGAAGGAGATGACCTGATCCCCCAGGGGTGATCCATAGTGTCTACAGGGTCCCAGCTGCTGACTGGAGTGGCCCCAAGCCGGGAAGGGGCTGGGATGTGGCACGGTTCCCACCGGTGCGCGGGAGGTAGACGGCAGCCTCGGTATCTGTGGGCAGTTATAGCAGGCACACTCCCGCGCGTACCTGTGGGACCGCCGAAGGCCAGCTTTTTTTGTTTGAGTGGAAGTGTTTTCTCTTCGCCCTGGTTACTCATGGATTCATTGTGATTATAAGACCAGGCCTGGAAACAAACCTTGCCCTTCAAAATCTGCACTTCCAGCACTCTGAGGGTCTTGGAGGAGCCCCCTGTCGGGCTCCCTCTCTTCCAGCACTCTGAGGGTCTTGGAGGAGCCCCCTGTCGGGCTCCCTCTCTTCCAGCACTCTGAGGGTCTTGGAGGAGCCCCCCTCGGGCTCCCTCTCTTCCAGCACTCTGAGGGTCTCGGAGGAGCCCCCCGTCGGGCGCCCTCTCTTCTAGCACCCTGAGGGTCTTGGAGGAGCCCCCGTCGGGCGCCCTCTCAGGCAGCGTGTGTTTCTACAGGTGCTGGTTCCCGAGGCGGAGACCAGGGCAGGGCTGATGTTGAAGCCCCAGTCGTTTCCTCTCACAGTGACTGACCGCCCCGTGATGGACGTGGCCTTCGTGCAGTTTCTGGCGTCTGTTTCTGGGAAAGTCTCTTGTTTGGGTAAGGTGTCAACGGGATGTGAGAACGGGCCTTTTAAAGCAGTGGCTGGTGGGGTGGGGTGGGACTCGCAGTTTCCTGGTTGGCTGGCCTCGAGGGCCAGCGCCTTCCTGCAGAGGGGGTTGAGACTCCATCTTGTGCAGAATTTTTTCTGAGTTTTGCCATGGTGAGCTGTCAGAAACGTTCTGGAATATTCTGCTTTGAAGGAACCCACAGGTCCCCCCCACACACACACTTGGAAAGGGGTGGAAGCAGGTCCAGGTTTCAGTATTAGCTCTTACCTTCCCACCTGTGAGACTAAGCCTGCTTTTCCTCTGTGGACTGGGAATACCGTCTTTCCCCAGGTGCTCACTGGGCCTGGCTACGATCCTGTCACGAGGCAGGGTGGCGTAGGGGTGAGGCGCGTAGACTGCCACAGACTCTGCCCGGCAAGTTCCTTCACCGCCCTGCGCTTCCCGGTCGCCTGTGCTGTGGGAACAGTGGTTCCCGCGTCCAGGCGTGGTGAGGCTCAGAGGCTGGTGTGTGTTAGCCTTTGGAGCTTACCTAGAACACGGGATGGCCGTATCCATCCTGACCGCTCTTGCGAGATTTTGAGTGCGATGAGGGCTCGGCGCCGAGCCTGGCATGCAGTGCGTGTCCCGAGGCTCTGTCACCTCTGCGTTCTCACTCTGGCCCCTCCGGGTGCCGCCCGGGCGGTGCCCGTGTCATTGCGTCTCAGCAGGTGCCCTGCAAGCCTTGCATTTTTTTCCTCCCCTCTTCCTGGGCTCCAGCAGAGCCGTGCCTCCTGCACCCTCGTGGGCTCGTTTGTGCTTGCCCGGGGAGATGTCCGTGAGCTCTGCAGAGCCCAGCTGGTGCCCCCCCGGTGGGAGCCCCCGGGCGGCGGTGGCACGGGAGCACGCACTTAGGGTCTGTGGCAGGAGTCACGAGAGCCCTGCTGTCTTCCCTCTGCAGACACCTGCGGTGACCTGCTGGTGACCCTGCAGTCCCTGAGCCGCCAGGGTGAGAAGCGCAGCCTCCAGCTCTCCGGCAAGGTCAACTCCATGACCTTCACGTTTGACAACGTGCTCCCAGGAAAATACAAAAGTAAGGCCTGAACGCACTTGTGTCTCCCCACGCTTTCCAGACGCCCTTCTCTAGCCATCCCAGCTGTTTACGTTTTGAGTGGAGCCCGGCCTGTGACCTTGGCTGCAGGATGAGGCCTGGGTAGGGATGCAGGACGCTCAGCTCTGAACTCGCTGCCACCCCCTCACGACCACCCCCGCGTCTGTTTTGGGGATCGTGTCTTCTTCACGCCATTTTATTTCTAATGCCAGAAAAGAAAGTATGACATGAACCTCTTAATTGGAGTGGGACTGTGGCAAATTGCCTTGCCTTCCAAGACTGTTTTCTCATCTGTAAAATGGGCACAGTAGCCGGGCATGGTGGCACATGCTTGTAATCCCAGTACTTGGGAGACTGAGACAGGAGGATCACACAAGTTTGAAGCCAGCCTCAGCTACTGAGTGAGGCTCCTCAGCAACTTAGTGAGACCCTGTTTCCAAATAAAATATAAAATTGGTTTGGGAGTGTAGCCCAGAAATAGAAGGCCTCTAGGTTCCATCCCTAGTACCACCAAAAAAAAAAAAAAAAAAAGGCACAATACAAATATAGCCTTCTTGTGGAACACAGGCCTGAGTGAAATAAAGCCCATGAAGCCCCATCTGCAGCGCCTGGCTGGTGGTAGGTGCTGCCAGTGGTGGATGCCTTTCCCTGCCCTTCGTCGGAAGCCACCTCTCGCCTCCTGCTTTTTCAAAGATTAGCTTGGAGCTGCTGGCCATGAATAGCTTACAAAGTGGGCTTTTATTTGAGGGTATTATTTTTTGGGTCACATCAGGATTGCCAAACAACAGCCCCAGGGCTGCCTACCTGTTTTTTTACAAGTACAGTTTCTGTAGCGTGCGGCCACGCCTGTTGTTTACATGTGGACCATAGCTGCTCACAACATACAAAGCTGAACATCAGCTGGATGCTGTGCTGGGCACCTGAGGCCCAGCTGCACGGGAGGCTGAGGCGGGAGGGTCCTTGGGCCCAGGAATTCTAGGCCATTCTGGGTAACACAGTGAGACCTTGTAAAAAGAAACCTGGAAGTATTTAGAGTTGGCCGGGTCCTGTATATCTTCCTTGCAGCCTCATTCAGCCTGGTTGGATATCTTTTTTTTTTCTTTTTTTTTTTTTGTGGTACTGGGGTTCCTGGAAGCCCTTCTACCTCCGGGCTATACTCCCAGGCCTATTTTATATTTTTTTCATTTGGAAAAAGGGTCTCTTAAGCCAGCACGGCTGGCTTCGAACCTGCGCGATCCTCCTGTCTCCGCCTCCCAAGCGCGGGGATGACAAGCGTGCGCCACCACGCCCGGCTCTGGTTGGATTTTTTTGTTGATAATGTTCTTGGCCACTGGCTTGAGTTTTTTTTCTTTAGCAATAACCTGTTGGAGGCATTGCTAGCTGTCTGTGTGTTTGTTTATGTACATATGCGTACCTGCTTTTAAATGCGTGGCTGCGTGGTGATTTGTCTGGCACTGTGCTGGGCACGTGCTCTCTGCCACGCGGCTCTATTCTGTCTTTTGCAGTAAGCATCATGCACGAGGACTGGTGCTGGAGGAACAAGAGCCTGGAGGTGGAAGTTCTGGAGGACGACGTGTCGGCGGTGGAGTTCAGGCAGACGGGCTATATGCTGCGGTGTTCCCTGTCCCACGCCATCACTCTGGTACGCGCAGCTTGTGAAGAATGCCCGGCCTGTAGGAACTGCGCGGGCCCAGCAGGCCAAGACTTGCAATCACAGTCGAGTCAGATGCTCTTTCGCCCCTTGGCTTGCCCAGCGTTGGGGAAATCAGGGGGCATCTAGAGTCCCTCAGTGGAGAGATGTCTGCGTTTAGGGATTTCCTTGTCCTGCCCCACACGGAATCTGACTGGGCATTTGGGGAGGCTGTTGGTATAGTGCTTTGAGCAGGAGCTGCTTTAAGCAAGCTCATGAACCATTTCTGGACCTCGGTTTTCCCCTCTAAGTTTGGGATCATAATACTTCTTAGGCTGGGCATAGTGGCACACGCCTGTAATCCCAGTACTTGGGAGGCTGAGAGAAAATAGAAGGTTCGAGAACAGCCTCAGCAGCAACTTAGTAAGACTCTCAGCGGCCTGGTGAGACCCTGTTTCAAAAAAAAAAAATTAGATGTAGCTTGGAAGTTGAATGCCCCTGAATTCTACCCTTAGTACAAAATAATAATAATAATAATAATAATAATAATAATAATAATAATAGTAGTAGTAGTAGTAGTAGTAGTAGTAATGTCTTGGGTTTCCAGGGCCGTTTCAGCATATTTCTTAGTTTTTATCATTTCCTTGGCCTACATTGCCATTGTTTACTAAGAGGCGCCGCTGAGTAAGTTTTCGAGAACACTTTGGTGGAGGGCACAGCTGTTCTGCTCTTACTGGCATTCGGGGTGATGGACGGGCAGCCAGGTGATGACAGGAAGGGGCACACCTGTGTAGTTCACTCATGAGTTTTGTGTGGTTTTTCGGCCGAGCGGTGGCAGATGTCATTGTCACACCCGAGTAGAGAAACTGAGGCAGTGGCAGTTTCGTGACTTTCTGATTGATACCCCAGAAATCACAGCTGGCAATTCACTGCTAGCCGATTGCTCTAGGAGCTCTGTGTGCTAGACGAACCTCTTCCTTAAAGGAGGTGGATTAACTAACACCCAGCTGGGAATAAGGGACATTCTTTCCTTGAGCCCTGACGCGCTTTCCCATCGACTCAGACCGCTCTCCTTCCTCCTTTGCCCTCTGTGCTCCCCACACTGCCCCCTCTCTGGCCCCGCCTGCCGCGCCCCCTTCTGCCCCAGGGGTGTTTCCCCTCTGGGCCTTAGCACACTTCTCCCTCTGCCTAGGGGCTGCATCTTACCAGGAGTGTAGGCAGTGTTTTCTCGTGGTTATGGCTGCAGCCCTGAGGTCGTCTGCCCCGGAGGGGGGCTGAGACTGGTGAGCCTCAGGACCCTCCACAGCGATCACGCTTTATCCTGCTCCCCATGACTCTCCTGGCAGTGCTGTTACTTCCTGGCTGAAGTCACTCGTTGTTGATAAGCGGCCCGCCGTCCTCCTGAGGCAGAGGGCCCCCGGAGGCCAGGAGCCGCGCAGGGCCTCGCGAGGCCCGGCTGCTCTGCCGCGCAGGAGCTGCTAAGAAATATTGGTTGATGGAATGAAAAGAGTTTTTATTGGATGTTTTTGAAGGTTTTTAATTTTCCTGTAGCGCCCAACGGCCCAAATGATTAATGGGTAAACAGACGACTGGTTTGGAAACAGAAATACTAATCGTTGCGGTGTCGCCACCTCCCCTAGTCAGTCACTGTGTTGGCTCTGGTCCCGCAGGAGTTTCATCAGGATGGAAACGGCCGTGAGAATGTGGGGATTTACAGCCTCTCCAAAGGAGTCAACCGCTTCTGCCTGTCCAAGCCGGGTGAGTCCTGCAGGGCTGACGCGCTCCATGGCAGAAGAGCGGAGGGCACAGGGGGCTTCCAAGGCGCTTTTCCGTAGCCGGCGTCCCTGCATCGGGCTGTCAGTTTGGTTGTTCTTACTGCACTCTTGTTTTTCCGTCCCTTTCCTTTGGAGGGAGCCGTGTTGGGTTTGAGTTGGGTAGAGGCCACCTTTAGGAATAGTGCATATACCCCTACACCGTTCTCATCATGATCTCTTAAAAATGAGTCATCTCGCCGGGCGTGGTGGCGCACGCTTGTCATCCCCGCGCTGGGGAGGCTGAGGCAGGAGGATCGCGCAGGTTCGAAGCCAGCCTCAGCTACTAAGTGAGGCTCTTGGCAACTTAGTGAGACCCTGTTTCCAAATAAAATATAAAATAGGTCTGGGAGTATTGCCCGGAGGTAGAAAGCCCCTGGGTTTCACCCCCAGAACCACACACACAAAAGTCATCTCCTACCTTGCTTGACATCTTCCAGTGGCTTCTGTCTTGTAACGTTATCGAGGTGTGGGTTGGCTGGCCGAGCGTGCATGGGCAGGAGAAACGCAAGTGTGTGGGGCGACGTTTCCCAAGCCCCCTCCTCCAGGAAGCTTCCTCCATTTCCCATTGGCCAGAACTGTGTCACATGGTCACTGCTGGCTGCGAGGAGGCTGGGACAGTGGAGTTCATTGCCCAGCACTGGGCACATTGCCACCCTACAGGTAGCCAGGGAGGATGGTTTCCTGGATAGCGGAGAACAGGTAACTTCCAGGGAAGCAACGGAGCGGATGCCCAGCTCTGCCGAGTGCCTCCTTGCCTGTCTCTGCACCGAGTGCGTGCTTTCTACCCATTAATCATTGTGGGGTCTCCATCGCCCCTGTGCGGTGTTGCTTCCCTGGGGGAGATTGGCCTCCCTCGCACCCCCTCAGGGTGGCGCTCAGCTCTGTTTCCTGAGCGCACAAGCACAGCTGGGGTGTTGGTGACTTCAGTTGCCCCTGTCTGCAGACGGGAAGAACCACGGGCAGGGTCCGCGCCCGCCACATTCCCGCTGTGTGCAGGCCCGCACCATGCCTGGGTTGGAGCGGAGCTCTCGGTGTTTGTTGAAAACAACAAAATGCATGGAGAAAGCAATCAAAGTAGCGGGAGTGGTTTGAACTAATTTCACGTTTTTACAGGAAGTATGGTGAGAATATTGGTTAAGGATCAGTATAAACCAATAGATACTCTGGCAGGTGTGAAGTATGCCCCTACTGAGTTGACCCTATATAGGCTCACAGAGTAAAAGTGTTTCCATGATTCTTTCATAACTTTCTGGTCTCTCCCTGCTCTCTCCTCCTTTTAATAAAGGCATATAGGAGGGACTCAATTGTGGCTGTCTTTTAGATCCTTAGCCTTTCATAGAAAAAGCGCTCTCAGCCTAATTTGTAAGAGTAGCGCTTTCTTGTTCCTTCCTACGCACGTGTGCGTTAGCTTGGTCTGTGCAGTGGAACCACTGCGAGTTGTTAAATTGTGGAAGCGGAGAGCCTGGGCTTGGGAGTGGGGCTGGGAGGTAGACTGGGTCCCTGCAGCACGCTGGGACAGGTAGCAGGAAAGATGCCGGTGGTGTGGTGGTGATCTACGGCGTGTGTGGGTTTGCTGTGAGAGGGGCTGCCTTCACGTTCAGATGTGGGGGTTGCACAGCGTAGCAGACGCCCTTCTCTGAAGATGCCTTTGGCTTCCTGTCCACAGGTGTGTACAAAGTGACCCCTCGTTCCTGCCACCGCTTTGAGCAAGCCTTCTACACCTACGACACGTAAGCTCGGGCGCCGAGCTCGTGGCTTTTGTGGGCTTGCTGTCGAGGAGAGCCAGATCATCTCTTCTGCACTTCTGAGAACAAAAGGAATTTTTTTTTTTTTCCTGGAAGACACAAGATTTAGCATTAAAATAAATTTCCAGATAAATGGGTTTTAAGACACTTGGACATCTTTCCTGAGAATTCTATAAACTCAGGAGGGGAGGCTGGGTTTGTAAAGTGGCTTAAGTATAATCCTTGTCAAATCTCCCAGCCCTCACTGACGGGAATTGTTTAGCTCAGGACTGCCATGTTTGTATTTTTACAACTGCGTGGGGAGTCTCCCAGGAATTGGAAGTGTAAAGTTTTGAAGTATAGAGTTAGTTTGCTCTTTGAAAGACTTTTATGAATTTCCAGTTATTTGGTCTTGAACTCAGAGCCGATTGTTGCAGTCCGTATCTCATCTTAGTGGGGAAGGTTGCCGGTGATGCTTGCCGGGGGTGTTTCTTCGTGAACGCCCAGGCAGTGCCACTAGCGGGCCCTTTCCACTTCTCTGATTTGTAGGTCTTCACCCAGTATCTTGACGTTGACAGCCATTCGCCACCATGTCCTTGGAACTATCACCACTGACAAGATGATGGATGTCACCGTGACTATCAAGTAAGACGAGCCTTCTTGGGTGGCCCGGGAGCAGGGGGTGGTAGAGGAGGCCTGGGGAGTTCTTTAATAGACTCCTAGAAATGATCTTTGATTTCTTATCTCTAGGTGTATATACGAATGGCCTCCCTCTTGTATTTACGACATAGCTATAAATTCACAATAGCTTAGATCCTTTCCTTTTATGATTCAAGAATTAACTGTGGGTGAGGAGGAACCTTCTGACAGCTCGATTCTGTATCTGAAATTTCTGTTTGAGCTCTTCTTTGCTAAGAGGGAAGATATCCCTGGTTCTTCATTGTATTTCAAGTGTTTTAGAAAATTCAAAGAGAATTGGCAGTTTTCCTGTGGACCTTTTCTTGAAGGCTTGGAGGAGTAGAGGTGGCACCTGATAGGAGAAGGGTCTCGAGTGCGGCCATGTTAGGAAGGCAGCCGCTCGCCGAGGGTGCCCTCCGTGTGACTGTCCCCTCCGAGTGGACTCTGCAGTGTGGGAAGTTCACCTGACACCCTCATTTTCTCGAGAAATGAAAGGGTTTTTCAGCATGACTGTCTCTGGGAAGCAGAATGGGGCCGAGTACCATGGCCCTGCTTGCATCTTCCTGTCTACTCTGTTCCTCCGTCCATGTGGGAAATGCTGCTGGGAACCGTCAGCCATGGGCGTCTTAGCCACAGCCCCGTCCTCACGTGGCACAGTCTCACGGGGGAGGTGGACTAGAACTGGTTCTTTACTCCTGCCCCAAGTGCTCTGAGTTTGACCTCGGGGGTGGCAGCAACCTGCGAAGGTAGGGTAGGAAGGGCAGGCAGGTAGGGGCCACAGTGAGGGTCTCTGTCCCGTGGACTCCACTGGCACATTTAAAAAAGTCTCCCTGGCTGTTGAGTGGAGAACAGACGCAGAGGTGGAGTGGAGGAGGAGGCCCTGCAGAGTCACGCAAGGGGCGGCGAGGCCCAGCCAGCCCAGCAGCAGCAGAGTGGGGAAGAGCAGTGACTGATTGACAGCGCGTGGCCACAGGCGCGGCTCAGGAGGGAGAAGAATCGCTGGCCGTGGCTTCTGCCCTGGGGCCGGGTGTCCGGGGAGCCGGTGTTTGCGGGGACTCGAGTGTTCTCTGTGTGCGGTGTGGGGCCAGTGTCACTTTACTTTCCTGCTTGAGTTGTGAGTTACTGTGGTGACTGGCACTCGCCGGCAGTGCCCTCCACCCGTTTGCATCTAATTACTCTGCAAAGGGTCTTCCCGTGTGGCCTGTGCCCGGGCTCCTGTGTCTTCCGGGTGGACACGGCCTCTCAGAGCCCCGGGGGCATCTGTCCTTACTCGTCCAGACCCAGGTGCTGCCCCAGCCTCCAGGGCCTGCTGCGCTGCTGGTTCTTGTTCAGAAGCGCCAGCTCCCCCTGCCCGTCTCCCTTGATTCTTTCTCGCGCGCCCCTTCTCCAGCACACCTTGGCTCCAAGGTCAGAACCCACCACTGTCTAGTCCTTGTTCATGCCGTGTCCCATACGCGAGCCAATTCCCCATCTTTGCTGCTTAGAGCCTCGCAGTGGTTCCTGTCTGGCGCCCCATCCCAGCTGCTGCCGTGTGGCGGCATGTTAGGTGCCTTCATGGTGGAGAGCGCGTCCTTCTCTTATGGAGACTCCCAGCGGCCTCTCTTCCCACCAGCCTGTGACCAGAGCCGACTCCGCTGCCCCATGGGCAGCTTCTCCTGCGGCCCTGCCCAGCAGGCCGCGTTGGTCTCTTTGCTGCCTCAGCATCTGCCGGTGTGGCTTCCTCCCAGGACTGTGCACCTGCCGCCTGCCTGCCTGAGCCTCAGTCCACCAGAGGGCTGCAGGGCTCACGCTCCCTCCCTCGCACCCTTGCTCTGTGTCCCCTTAGCTAAAGGCCTCCACTGACCCCGCTGATAGAAGGCCCAGCACCCTGCTCCCTCCCCACGTTCCTCTTCTCCATTGCACCCACCACCTGACGCTCTCTGGGCTTCACCTCCCCTTCCTGTTCTAAGGGGCGTCCACTTCCTCGGGCTGGAGGCTGCAGTCTTAGTCCTTGAGTGCAGGCAGCGCCTGGCTCTCTAGCCAATCGAGTTCTCAGTGAAGGTTGACTGAAAGGACAGAGGGTGGCGGGGTGGGGAGAGCGCCACATCTGCGTAAACTGACATGTTTTCATCCATCGTCATAGCCGAGGGTGTTTAATTCTGGCCCAGATCTGCCAGTCCTGCTATGCAGCACCAAGAAGGTGCTTCTATTTTTTTTTTGAAGGATTAGTGTCTGTAAAATGGAAGATTTTGCCGCTGTGGTGGTGTTCTGAGGTGTTTAGTCTGTTGCGAGCCCTCACTTGGAGAATGTCAGGTTTCTGCCGACCGCAGAGATGTGCGGCGCTTCCCACAGGCTGCCCTGCCTCCCTTCCAGGTCTTCCATCGACAGCGAGCCGGCCTTGGTCCTGGGCCCTCTGAAGTCTGCGCAGGAGCTGCGGAGGGAGCAGCAGCTGGCGGAGATCGAGACCCGCAGACAGGAGAGGGAGAAGAACGGCAAAGAGGAGGGCGGCGAGGGAAGGACCAAGCCTCCCGGGCAGGAGATGGTGGATGAGTTACAAGGCCCTTTCCTATACGATTTCTCGTATTGGGCCAGGTAAGCGCGCTTTGCTGTCTTCTGCAGTGTCCTCTGTTATGGAGAGATAAGCCGTCAAACTGAAGTGCACCAACCCTTTTAGGTCTGGAGAGAAAATCACTGTGACACCCTCGTCTAAAGAGCTACTCTTTTACCCCCCTTCCATGGAAGCCCTCGTCAGCGGAGGTACGTGACCATTCTAAGAGCCAGCATCACGCCTTTGCGGTCCTTCCCGTGCCTGCACTTAAAGTTCGGCCTTGTGTTGTTATTGTGTGGCCGTGTCTGTGAGCTCCTGGAATCCTATTGGGCAATGGATGTCACAGTTAGATGGATGGACAGACAGACAGACAGATGGATAAATGGGTGGATAGATGAGTGGATGGGATGGATGGATGGATGCATGGATGCATGGATGGATGGATAGGTGCATGGATGAGTAGGTGGGTTGGTGAATGTATGAATGGATGGATGGTTGGATAGATGGGTAGTTGGGTGAGTAGATGGATGGATGGGTAGATGGATGGGTGGGTAGATGGGTGAATGGATGGATGGATATATGGATATATGGATATATGGATGGGTAGGTGGGTGGATGGATGGATAGATGGATGGGTGGGTGGATGGATGGATAGATGGGTGGTGGGTGGATGGGTAGATGGATGGATGGATAGATGGGTAGGTAGATGTATGGATGGGTGGATGGGTAGATGGATGGATGGGTAGGTAATGGATGGGTGGGTAGATGGATGGATGGATGGTAGATGGATGGGTGGTGGGTGGATGGGTGGGTAGGTAGATGGATGGATAGATGGGTGGATGGATGGATGGGTAGATGAATGGATGGTGAATGGATCGGTGGATAGATGGATGAGTGGATGGATGAATAGATGGGTGGATGGGTGGATGGGTGGGTGGATAGATGGGTGAGTGGGTGGTCGGTCTAAATACAAGCAGCCTTTATTGTTGGGCTTGTGGTGGCCTTCCTGGAAAAGTTCTTGATTTTCTTTTTTTCTTTTGTTGCTGAGGATTGAACCCAGAGACAGTACACCTCCAAGCTACACCACTAGACCCCTTTCCCCTTTTTTTAAAATCTTGAAACCGTATCTTGCTAAATTGCTAATTTTGAGGTTAAACTCAAACCTGTGATCCCCCTGTCTCAGCCTCCCAAGCACTGGGATTGCAGGTGGGCACCACCACGCCTAGCTTGGTTTCCTTTGATGTTATCAGATTGACATAGGAAAGGGGATGAAAAGTAAAACCGCTAATTACTAAAGCGCAGGACTTGTCTTCAGGTGTCTGAACCACCTGTGGTCTATCCATTGTGGTGGGAGGGTGTTTTTGGGGAATGGACTTGCAGTGAGTGCTTGTGGACTGTTTGCTGGCTGCTGAGGTTTACTTAGCTTTACAGGTTTGTTGAGTTACAGGCATTTGTGTGGCTCTTGTTTGGAAGTTGAGTGCATAGGAAACCTGACTTTCTAGTAGGCAGGCCCTGTAGGGTCATCTTCTGCTTTGGGTCCTGAGGTGGCCTTGTGAGGACCAAGGGCAAGGAGTAGTGAGTACCTAGCCTGTGTTAGGTCTGCCTGCTAAAGTCCTGGGCAGCTGAGTGAGGCCTCCAGGGATGGAGAGGGGCCCGGCCAGACTTGGGGTGTTGACCTCATTTGGAGCTAACCTCTCATATCTAATGTCTCGGTTTTAGGCTTTCTTTCATGGAAACCCCTGGCCAAATACCTCCCCTCCCTCTAAAGCTCAGCCCCATTCTTGGCTTTATTTCTTCCCCTTTTAGAAAGCTGCCCAGGGAAGCTGATCGAGATCCACGGGAAAGCAGGCTTGTTCCTAGAAGGCCAGATCCACCCGGAGCTGGAAGGAGTGGAGATTGTCATCAGTGAAAAGGGGGCGAGTTCACCCTTGATCACGGTCTTTACTGACGACAAGGGGGCCTACAGGTACACCTGCGTGAGAGGCCCACCGGAGGAGCAGGCTTCCTGGGGGCAGCGCTTCCTCTGGGACCGGAAGCAGAGCTGTTAGTAGCTAGCGTTTTGCCTTCTCTCACCAGCGTCGGCCCCCTGCACAGTGACCTGGAGTACACCGTGACCTCCCAGAAGGAGGGCTACGTGCTGACCGCGGTGGAGGGGACCATCGGAGACTTCAAGGCTTACGCCTTGGCCGGCGTGAGCTTCGAGGTAACGCTCCTGCTTTCAAAGGCTGCTCCCTTGGGGTGTGGGGCACGGGGGATGAGTTGCACAGACACTGCCACTGTGACAGTGTCCACACCCGGCTGCGCCTTGAGAACACGCACCATCAGAGCAAAGGCACACTGCTGCCCCCAGGCTGCTTCCCGGCCCGCAGTCCCCTGCTGTCTCACCTCTTTCTAGCTCACTTGACTAGTCTGTGTTTTCCAGGGTTTTTATATAAACGGAGTCACACACTGTGTCTTGTCTTTGGTCTGGCTTCTTTCACTCTGCGTACTTGGGAGAGATGGTGACTTTCACACGGTTGTGTACATTTTATCTGTTATCCTTACCTGTTCTCTGTGAAGAAGCGCAGATGTTCTTATGGTGGTGTTTAGTGTTTGTCTCCTGTCCACTGGTCCTTCTTGGGGAGAAACTTGCTCTGTATTGTCCAGAGTGGGTCTGGGAACCCTCGAGTATGAGTATTTATGAACTACAGGCCCAAGGACAAGAGTGACAGTGTCACATAGGTATTTTGGCATGCATGGTTCTAGTGATTGAACCAGGGATGTTCTTTCTCTGAGCTACACCGCCAGCCTTATTTTATTTTTTATTTTGAAACAGAATCTCACTAAATTGCTGAGGCTAGTTTTGAACCTGTGCTCCTCCTGTCTCAGCCTCCCAAATATTAGGATCATAGCACCACTATGCCTGTCTTAGGCCAAATGAAAATGTAAGATTTTATTTTGCTGAATATATTTTAAGCTAGATTAAAGGATATTCAGACTGGGAAGAGCTACTTGTACTCTAAATAATCTCTCTGGTTTACAAGGGACTCCTAAAATCAATAAGAAAAAGCCTCATAGGAAAAACATGGACAGAAGACATGAGGAGGCGATTCGTGAGTCCCATGAGTGGCTAATGAGCGCAGGGTGTGCTGAGCCCCGGCAGTCGCCGCGGGAATGCCAGCAAAGCTTCCAGCGAGATACCATTTTTAGGATTAGATTTTCAGTAATTAAATCTGTATTTTTTTTTGTGGTAAGCGTGTGTTTTCCCACATGTAGATGATTTATGGGACTGTGAGTGGTATAACTCTTCAAAATGTAACATTATTATCTCTTAGAATTTAAAGTACAAATACCCAATAATTCCTAGGGATTGATTGATTGCTCAGGAAAAGAGAAAGCCATAAGTGTACTGAGATGTGTATGTTGGAGGACCCTTGGGCCGTCTCCTTGGACTGGGACGTGCCATGGGTACTAGCCCCTGCTGTAGCATGCTCCACAGAGTGTGAGACACAGCAGGAAAGGAATGTGACCTGGCAGAAAGGGGAGCCAGCATAAATAGCTGGGGAGCGGAGCAGGGTGCAGAACTATACACACGGTGTGCCATTTCTACCTCACCCCCCGCCTCCGTACACTGGCCAGTCAGTCAGTGGTGCCAGTGACATCGGTGTGAGCGTAGGGAGCCTGTGGAAGGTTGCGCAGTAATCTCTCAGCATCAGTTACCTGTGGGGAGGGAGAGTAGATCCTCCTGCCCCTGTGGTTAATAGTGAAGGAAACCCTGCTGCCATTCCCTCCTGGCCTGTGGGATGCTGTCCTCCTGGCTAATGTGAGTCTGACCTCGCTCTGGCCATCCTTTCACATCCGCAGATAAAAGCTGAAGATGACCAGCCCCTGCCCGGGGTCCTCTTGTCCCTCAGCGGTGGTGTGTTTCGTTCCAACCTCTTGACTCAGGACAATGGCATTCTGACATTCTCAAACCTGGTAAGATGTCTTCCTGCGATTTATGGCCTACCTGTCTTCCCCGGGAGAGCTGGGACACGGCACACCTGACTTCTGTATTACTTGACAGCGTGAGGACAGAAACCAACGTGGAGTGGCCTATGTGTCTAGGGGACCGCGGCTAATTAGACGCCTGCTCCTCCCAGGACTTAGTGCTGCTCGTTTGTGTTCCCTCCACGCTCTTGCCACCACGCCAGTGTCATTAATTGCCCTGGCCCTGGCGGCTCCCCCTAAGGTGCCCCTTTGTTTTACCGTGGGATCCTGCTGTTTTTGATGCCAAGTCTTGTTCAGCACTTAGCTGGTGTTTCTTTGCAAAGCTCGTTCCATGTGGTGGGAGGATAGTACCAATTTTTCTTTCAAGATGGAGTCCCAGGCCCTGGCCTGGCTGATGGCAACCAGGAAGTGTATGTTAGTTGGCCATCCTGCCGGTCAGTCATGCGAGTGGAGTAACTGTTGTGGGAGGCCACAGGCAGGAGGCAGGGGGCATTCTAAGGCCACAGCTATGGTGAGGCACGCCCATCTGCCACTGCCTCTCAGTTACTGAGCCGTCTGTGTCGAATGCCTTCTACTCAGAGTGGATGAAGGCACGGGATGATGGCGGCTGCCACCGTAAGAGTTGTGATACTGTGGCTCTTCATTGAGGGACGGGGTTGTCATTCCTGCCTGTCTGGGGGTCCCTGGACTCCCGCAGCACAGTTCTGGCCCGCGGGCACCTCATTCTTTCCTGTGTGCTTTGTCTTGGCAGAGCCCTGGCCAGTACTACTTCAAACCCATGATGAAGGAGTTCCGCTTTGAGCCGTCCTCGCAGATGATCGAGGTGCAGGAGGGCCAGAACTTGAAGATCACCATCACCGGGTACCGCACGGCCTACAGGTAGGCCTGCCCTGCCCTCGCCTCCAGGGCGGGGGGCAGGCACGCTCGGGCTCCCTCTTCCAGCAGTGCCTCCAGGCTTTGTGATAGTTTGATTTGGGAGGCAAGGGACGGGAGATTTGAGGCTAGTTTTAACTGCTTCCTTTTTCTTCTAATATCTCAGCATGACAGCTGATTTACCAGCTTCCTATTTTGAAATTGGCTAGAGAGAGCCTGTTGAGTTGCTAGAAAATCTAATTAAAATTTTTAAATTAAGTTTAATTTTTAATTTAATTTGATTAAAAATTTAAAAGAGGGAAATGCATTCACTTGAGTACAACTCCGAAATGTTGAAAGGAGTGTACAGTGTAAAGCTGCTCTCCTGGCCTTGTCTCCTGGTCGTCCGAGTTCTCTTCTGGGAGGCGTCTAATATTTCCAATTTTTCTGAATACTTCCAGAGAAAGTTTATGCAAGTACTAGCTACAAGTAGAACAGATACTAGCGATGAACAGATGAACAGATAAATATATATGTATGCATTTACATACACATAAACACATATATGTACGTTATACATACATCCATATTTAAGCTTTTGTACAAAAGCACTTTAGATGAAGATTAATCAGAAAGATTGAGTTTAGAAAACTGGACCATTTTCAGGTGAATATATAGAATGAAAATCCCCGAGTTATTTTCATGTTGTTGAATGCATCGTTGTTTAAAATTCACAAGAATAAAATAAAGCTTAGCCTTTTTAAGTTATGAGTTTCTGGGGTGTCTCTCAGAAGGCATGAGAATAGAAATTGCTGAGCCTGTCCTGCCGGCTGGAAGGCCGGATTGGAAGTGGTCCCGGTGCAGCCGTGGCCCAGCTCACTGGAGCAGTCCCCTGCTGAGCGGTTCTGAGCCATAATTGTTGGTGACTACACAACACTCTCTGCGAGCCTTCGTCTGCTTCAGAAGTGTTCTGTTTCCTTTCTTGTCACACCAGTTGCTATGGCACAGTGTCTTCTTTAAATGGAGAACCAGAACAGGGCGTTGCAGTGGAAGCCGTGGGACAGAAGGACTGTAGCATTTATGGCGAAGATACCGTGACGGACGAAGAGGGAAAGTTCAGGCTGCGTGGCTTGCTGGTGAGACCAAGCGCGTATCGTGAGCGGGGTTTTCACCCTGGGTTCAGAGGTGTCTTGTAGTGCCCCAAGACTGCCAAGAGTAGGACGGGGTGAGGACGGAAGCCCTCCAGTCCCTGTTTCCATTGGCAGTTTGCCTTTTGTCTCGTCAGCACACAGGGTTAGGGTTCTGTGGCAAAACGAAGTTTGAAAGCCATGGGTCAGACTTTGCCCAGCATTGAGTGGCTTATTCCAGACCTCTCAGACAGGTGCTTGTGGGGCCGGAAGAGAAGTGTGAGTGGCTGAAGGCCCCGGGGTGTGAAGTTGGGAGTGGTGAGGATTGAGGAGAGGGCATGGCCCGGGGAAAGTGGGCACTGCCGGTCACCTCCAGCCCCTAGGCACGTCAGAGGCAGATCCAGGGTTGCTAGATGGCTAGAATCTTTCAAAGAAGAAGTAAACAATTTACACTTTCTGTAAAACTCCTGGTTTTTAGCTTTTTACAACTAAGTGAGCAGAAAAGAAGCAACTTCCTTGTGTGGACCAAATGAACAGCTGGCTTTTTCTTCTGGCTGCTGCACTGCAGCCTTTGGCTTAGGGGCAGTGGTGCCCTTACTCCTTGATTTTTACCTGCCATTTATTTGTTTGCTCACTATATGTTGACGTTGAAGTGTCTGAGACTTTGTGTCTCTGTTTTGTCATCTATAAAATGAGGGTGAGAACAGTCTCCAGACACACTACATGAGTTAATACATGTAAAACACACACCGTGGCGCCTGGCGACTCGGATCAGTAAAAAGTTAAAAGCACACAAGGCTTCGTTGCGGTTGTGAGCTGCTGCTGCTGTTGACAGCTTCTCTCGTCCTCACGCCAGCGGGAGGGACCTGGGGCCTTCCTTGCAGTCTCTTAGCTGGGCCTCCCCGGCTGGACCTCCCTTCGTGCTCACCTCCCTCGCCTCTCTCCCTCACAGGGTGAGAACTGTGCAGCGCCATCGTCGTTCCCCCAGTGCTCTGCTGGCCCGGCCGTGTTCTCATAAACGCCCGGACTTACCAGATTTCATTTAATTAAGCTGAGCACTGCTTTCTTCTCAGTTGCAGTGGAGAAGGATTTTCATCTTAACTGATGCTCCCTGTGGCCTTCTCCTCCCTCATGAGGGCTCTTTCAGCATTCGTAAGCCGTCCCTGTGGCAGCCCAGGCCTTCCCTGTACCAGGGCACAGGCTGGGAAGGAATGCCCTTGATGGCCTCTTCTGGGCTTGGATTTGAGTGTGCTGTTCTCCCGGGGATGGCAAGCTGGGCTGCTTTGTTGAGGTCCCCGAGGGCCTGGACCCCTGTTAGGAAGAGCACCTGGGCCTGTTTGTTTATGTGGCCTCTCTGGCCAGTGTGCGTGTCTTGTCGATTTCCTGGGGAGAAGGACTCCTTCTGGATATTGCTGTCAGAGGCTGCATGCGGCTCCCTGAGCACTGGCCAGGAGGCAAGGATTCGGCCAGCTGGGACCAGAGGGGCTGCCCCAGGCACGGGACGAGGGGCGCAGGCAGTGTCCGCTCTTTCCAGCTTCAGCAGCACGAGCTCTCCTGTCCTCCAGAATCAGCTCCTCGAGTCCTCTCCCCTCTGAGGTGCAAGTCGCTATCTTGAACTGAACCCGGTGCTGCCAGTCCTGATCTTGCACCTGTTTATTGGTGATCGTAACATTTGATTGTTTTTACACTGTGTTTTGTTTTTAAAAATAATATTATTGTCTTTGAAAACATCTCATATACTCATTATATAATTCAAGCAATATGTGGAAAAGGATATGACCCTGAAAGAGGAACCACCACAAAACCACCACTTGGAGACTGTGGTCCTGGTGAATGTGTTGTGAACACTGCTCCCTGTGCTACCCTGTTTGGAGGGAGATGATAAGAGACTAGAACCATACCCGCCATGTTTTGTGCTAGTTTATAAATAATTACTCCACCTTAGGTTTCCTTTCCTAGATGCACCTAGCTACCTGTGACCCTGACTCTGGCTTCAAAGCCGAGGAATTGCTGGGTTAGCCCTGCCATTGGGTCACAAAATAGTGTTAGAGTTTTTCTTTTTTTCTTTTTCAGAGTAATGACATTTTTGGTAAACGTGAAAATATACCTTTATCTTTGAGCAGTTGAATAAATATATAAACAAGATAATAAACTTACAAAGTGGGAAAGCCTCAGATTGTTCTTCCTAGAATACCCACTGTAAGCATTTGGGAGTGACCTTCCCGATATCACAGATGTGCATGTAGATAGATAGAAGACAGGGAAAGAGAAGAGTAGGAATGTCGTGCCAGGTATGGTGGTGCATGCCTGTAATCCCAGTTGTGGGAGGCTGAGATAGGAGGATCACAGGTTCGAGGCCAGCCTCAGCAACTTAGCAAGGCCCTCGGCAACTTAGCAAGACCCTGTTTCAAAATAAAAAATGAGATAGGGCTGGGGCAAACCTCAGAGTTAGAAATAAGTAGAAGAAAACAAAATGGAATTGGGATTCAAGGGGTCCCAGGACTTGAGATTTCTGTCACCAGAGGTGTTTCGAAAGGACGTCCTGAAAGGGGGGCAGGCTGCAGAGTGGGGACGGGTCCCACGCTGGCGAAGCCAGGCTCGGGCGGGGGTGATGGTGAGCGCTTTCCAGAGAAGTGACTGCTGGTGTCCTTGCAGCCGGGGTGCGTGTACCACGTTCAGCTCAAGGCCGAAGGCAATGATCACATCGAGCGTGCCCTGCCCCACCACCGGGTCGTCGAGGTAAGGCTGGGTCCTGCCGCCCGGGCTCCATCTGGCTGCCCCTCTGATCAGGGGTCGTTGGTGCTCCTTGCTGCCCGGCTGGGCTTGGAGTAGTGCACAGCACCGCCGTCAGGCATCAGGGAGGACGCGGCTGGCGCCCTTGCTGTCCACTCAGCTCCATCCCGCGCTGCGTGCGAAGGGTCTTTAAGCGCAGGCTGTTAACCTACGAAGTGGATTTATGGCATCCGGCTTTTACATGGTCAGATAGCTGCACCCACAGCAAACGCTGCAAGCGTTCCCTGCTCTGGTGACCTAGGCAGGAGCGAAGCCGTGTTGTGGGCTGTGGCGGGGCAGGTCGGAAAGAGGTGAGCCCTCGGGTCTTACGAGCCCCAGCAGGGTAGCTGAGGCTCTGCTCTGCTGATGGCTGCAGGCAACCTCAACCTGCTCTTTTTCAAGCGAACCTGAAAAGCCGGACATGGTGGCGCACACTTGTAATCCCAGCATTTGGGAGGCTGAGACAGGAGGATCACGGTTCACAGCCAGCCTCAGCTATTTAGTGAGTCCCCTTGCAACTCAGTGAGACCCAGTTCGAAAGAATAAAAATAGGTCTGCGGGTATAGCTTGGAGCTAGAGTGCCCCTAGGTTTCCTCCCCAGTATAAAAAAAGAGAGAGAACCTAAAAAAAAATCTTTGTATATGAAATCTTTTCTTCCCTCCCTCCTTTCATTTGAAATCTTTTATTCTGTGTGTGTGTGTGTGTGTGTGTGTGTGTGTGTGTGTGTGTGTGTGCTTGTGTTTGGTACTGGACATTAAACTCAGGGGCATTCCAAGTTATATCCCTAGTCCTATTTTTTATTTATTTATCTTGAAACCGGGTCTTACTAAGTTGCCGAGGCCGGCCTTGAACCTGCAATCCTCCTGTGTCAGCCTCTCAAGTACTGGGATTACTGTGCACCACCATGCGTGGTGAAATTTCTTACTTTTAAAGATGTTTGCAGGTAATTGAAACAGAAAAGAAATACTGTGTTCAGCAAACGCAGTGTCTGTGGGCCAGGTGTGGCCCGTCCGTCAGCGAGGACCTGGACACGAGTCTTCAAAGGCCGGCCGCGCCTGCTTCCTGTGGGAGGCGCCCCGGGGCCGGGGCCAGCTCAGCAGCTCCTCCAGCTCGCCTCTCCGTCTCTCCCTAGGTTGGGAACAATGACATCGATGATATAAACATCATAGTTTTCCGGCAGATTAACCAGTTTGACTTGAGTGGAAACGTGATCACCTCTTCCGAGTACCTTCCTACGTTGTGGGTAAGACCAGCCTTTCAGTACTGGAGGAGGCCGTTCCCAGCTGTGAGTGAGCGGGGGAGGCTGGTGCTTGTGGCCGTCCGGTCCTTGCCGTGGCCCTGCGCGGGGAGGCCCTGACTGCTGCTGCAGAGGCTGGAGGTTCGGCCTTGGAGACCTCCCTCGTGGGCGTCGGAGGGGCCTGTGTTCCACTGTCACGTAGCCCTCGGCCAGCACCTCGTCTTCAGGAGGACTGTAGTAGAGACCTTACGGTCAGCACAGTCTGGAGCCTGAAATGGAAGGGTAGTCTGTCACCATTTCTGAGCGCCGCCCCGAGGCAGGCAGCCTGGGCTCCTCTCACTGTAGTTACTCGCCCCGCTGCCTCCGCCCATCACTTCATTTCTGTGTGTCTCGGTTTCTTCCTATAAAACCCAGGCACTTGGACTCAGTGGCCGCTAACGGTCCTCTTCGGCTCTAACAGAATCTCCACATCTGTGACTGGTGAAGGCTTGTAGAAAGTGCCGTGGTCCCTGAGACGTGGCCGTGCATTGCCATGGGGCACTGGTACTGTTAGGTTCAGTGGCGAATTCGGCCCGTCCTCCTTCCCTCCTTTCCCTTCCTTCCTTCCTTCCTTCCTTCCTCCCTCCCTCCCTCCCTCCCTCCCTCCCTTCCTTCCTTCCTTCCTTCCTTCCTTCCTTCCTTCCTATGACTTACGGTCACAGGAAGAGTGCCTATGGGCTCGCCCTCGGAGGTGGTCTGTGTTCCCGGCAGGCGCAGGGTGGGGCGCGCATAGCCTTTATCGTCAGGGCCCTGCGTCCCTGGTCCTCGTGCCCCTTCACATGTGTAGTGAGGACAGGCTGCAGGCCTGACACGTTGGCCAGATCCAGAAGAGTGCTCCTCAATGTAGCCTGGAGAGCCAACTTCGTGGCGTGTGTTCTGAGTGTAGCAAACACGTGTGGAGTAGGTCACGTGATGTGATGGGGCCGCTCAAGGTGGGCGGGACCCTCCGTGACGGTCAGTGTCCGGCCTCCCTCCCTCGTGGAAGCCGTGTGACCTTCTGCAGCTCAGGCTCCCTGGCTCTTCATGGCGGTGGTAAGGAGGCCTCTGGTCACTGGGCTTGCCCGTGACGTGGGTAAAGGACGTCGTACATGCCCGGCATATACAGATGTGCAACAGTGTTGGGAGGGATCCTTTTTAGGCTTATCTAAAATCTTACATTTCTCTGCATGGCCCCTGCCCGGCGTCTCAGGACTGAGAAACGTGTTGTGTGGTTCCTCAGGAGAGGCTTCTTTTTCAAATGCCCATGTCCCAAAGACCGCCCCCACGCCGTGCCCGCCTAAGAGCCGAGCCGTCCCGCGGGGGTCTGGAATGAAACGCTTACCAGTGTCTCTCTCAAGCACGGCCGGCTCCGTTTCTGTTCCCCAGGTTAAGCTCTACAAAAGCGAGGACCTCGACAGCCCGGTGCAGACCGTGTCCCTGGGCCAGTCCCTCTTCTTCCACTTCCCGCCGCTGCTCCGAGATGGCGAGGTGAGCCCGGCGACAGGAACACGGTTCTCATCGTCCCCGAGACACACTGCTGCAGAAATGCGGCTCCCAATCAAAGGAGTCTGGGCTCTGTGGGATTACTGTTTCTTAATTAACTGTTTTTCCATTTACAAAAACAATACATATTCATGGCGGGAGATTTTGGAAAAAAGAGGGAAAAAACCAAAGCATCAGACCTAATCCCGTCATCCAGAAGTAACCACTGCTGACGTGTCGGTTGCTCCCCTTTGGGTTTTTTTCAGTGCATATGTATGTGAGAATATAAAAGAAATATTTATTCATTTATGGTAACAGCGCAGAACTGGGGCTCTTTTGTACATTGTTTTGTAATCTGTGCTTTTCAATGAAAAATATAAATCTCTCCCCTGTCATTCAATCTTTTATAACATGATTCTTGCTGGTTGCCCCGTAGTCCATAATATAGGAAATATAATGAATTTAACCAGGGCCGCAAATGTTGGGCTTTGTGTACCTCAGCACTCTGAACACATTTTCCCTGTCTTTCCTGGCCTCTACTTTTCCCCTGGAGAAATCCACCAAAAGTTTTATGACAGGGCTTGCCTTGAGTGTAGCAAGTCTCTTGCCAGTCTAAAATTCTTTTCTTTTCTTTCTTTCTTTTTCTTGTTTGTTTGTTTGAGATGCTGGGAACGAAATGCGGGGCTCTGTGCATGCTAGGCAAAAGCTCTGCCGCCAGCTCACAGCCCCGTGTCTGGCAGTGTAACTGGAATGTATCCTCCATAGACCGCTTGAGGTTCCTCTGTGTGGGCCTTCTTGGGCTTTATGGATCAGGAGACCTCCCACTCCAAACTGGGCAGTTTTTAGCCATTATTTCGGATGTGATTTAGTGATTATGAAAATGTTATTAGTCCTAACTGGACAGAGTCAAGCTGTAGTTGCTATGCTGGGACCAAACTTTGCAGAGAGGTTGGTTCTTTTCCAGTGGCCCTCGCCTGCGGCTGTCTGTTGTACATCGATGGTGCGAAGCCACCTTCCTGGCTCCTAATGACTGCACAGGCATGATATGCTGTAGCCTTTTTCTGTGTTAAATAATGAAACCGGTAGTCGTGGAATGTTGGGGTTCCTTCCCACACCTCCGGATGGTGTCACCCTTTAGAAGGGTCGCTTTCCATGGCTATGTAGAGATGCCGGGTCCCAGCCTGCATGGCTGCTGGCCAGCAGGGTGGCCGGGGCCAGCCGCTCTTACCCTCCCCAGGCTTCGGTCTTTATCTGAAAGGGGGTGATTGTCCCCGTTGTTCAGGGTTGAGGGCAGAGTGAGCGTGGTCCTAGTGCAGTGCGCATGGTGGCTGGCTCCTGTCTGGGGCTCAGCACACAGGGCTGTGGCTGTCAGTGGGACCGTTCTAGAGAGGCTATGTTTCTAGAACTTGCTAGAAATCTACCACTTGAGCATCGACCCTTAGAAGTCAGCCTCATTTTGGAATGAAACCGTCTTCCTCAGTTTGATCATGTACTTTCCCTCATCAGAACTGGCTCATAATAACTTTGGTGTTTCATGAAGTTAGATCCTCAAAGGACCGTAATTGTCGGGGTTGAATATGCTCATTAGACAGCGCCGCAGGCCCCGACAGCCTCATCAGGAGACGCGGTCTCGGAGACACCGGGACACGCGGCTGTCACTGATGGAGCAGCCCGCCGAGTCCCGCTTTGAAGTCAGCAGCCTTGGTTTGGGTGTGCAGCTTGGGCAGTCTTTACAAAGCAGGAAGCGCTGTCCCTCACAGCCGTACGTCAGCTTCAGCTTTCATTTGCCTTGCCAAAACTGTTTATAGAATAACTTCTTCCATGTGCACAGAACTACGTGGTGCTCCTGGACTCCACTCTTCCCCGATCCCAGTACGACTACGTCCTGCCTCAAGTTTCCTTCACCGCGGTGGGCTACCACAAGCACATCACCTTGGTGTTCAATCCCACGGTGAGAAGGGGGCTGGGGAAGCAAGGACGATGCCCTCACCCGGGCTTCGGGTCATGGGTCAAGAAGCTACTTAAAGGGCTCCTGGCTGGGCGTGTCCCCAGGCTGGATTCGACGGTCTAGATTTCCACGCGCCCGCTGTAGAGGGGTTGGTGCTAAGAGGGGGGTGGTTCAGATCAGAAGCTCAGGGGGCTCTGGGGGAGGCTGTGATGTCTGACCTGCTCAGACCTCTGCAGCCTCCTGCCAATTCTGGAAGTAGAGAGGACACAGAAGCAGGTCAATGCCACAGGGCTTGCAGGACCTCAGCGCGGACCTGGTCAGATAGCCTGATTAACTGACATACAAGTTGTAAGGAAAAAAGACCAAACAGCAGATGGACACAGTACCTGTAGATTAAAAGAAACTTGCTCGTTTACAGCCAGTTGTTCTTTGGGGCGGTTACGAGGTCCTGGGTCCCACAGGCTGTCAACAGCAACAGAAGCAGGGGGCATGCACGTGCCTGTCACACCCTGAGACCTTTGAGATCAATGATTCCCAAAGCCCGTGTGTGCTGGAGTCGCCCAGAGATTTAACACACCCTTCAGTGACAGCAAAATGATGGCAGGGCCGTGGCTGGGGAGAGTGGAGTGCGGGGGCCTGTGTTAAAAGCAGGAGCCTTGCTGCACCGCTGTTGGGCGGGCGTGCACTCCAGGCCTTCTCAGGAGGAGAGTGTTTTTTAAAGATAAGTGTATCTGGAGCAATATATTTAGTCTGTATTCCTTTTTTATAGCTGCATGGTGCTCTTTTGTGTTGATATGCCATATGTCATAGTCCATTCAGGCTGGAAAAGCAGCATAGACTAGGTGTTGCAGGTGTCAGTGGTGCTCACCACTTTGGCCAAAATTTAGTTCCATGGCTGTGCCTAGCTGCAAGGAAGGCTGGGAAATAGAATCTTTGTTCTTAATGGCCTTGCTGAAAGTTGGAAGGGGAGGAGAATGGCCCCTGGGGTGGAAGTAGCCGTCCCGGTCTGTCTCTTCCCTGTGTGTGACCTCGGGGGCCAGCTCTGTACCAGCAAGTGCCCTGTACAGCCTTGCAGGACACAGCCCACAGTAGCTGGGACCCACACCACGAGACCCATTTGCTTCCCAACCACAAGGACTCCTGCTCTTCACTCACACTCTGGGTAGTGAGTGATCAGAGAGGGAGTCTTCATGACGCAAGTAACAAGGGTTGGCTAGCAGGGGATTCGTTGGGAGATGGATCCAGTTCCCTGCGTTTCTTCCTTTGGATCTTGCGGGGTCTGTGTGTCCTTGGTAGCCAGGTTGGGCGGCTGGGCAGGGGGTGGCCGTGGATGACAGTAGATGTGGTGATGGTGCGCTTGGTGTTTGCAGAGGAAGCTGCCCGAGCAGGACATCGCGCAGGGATCGTACATCGCCCTGCCCCTGACGCTGCTGGTCCTGCTGGCCGGTTACAACCACGACAAGGTAGGAGGCACAGCGACCTCGAGGGGGTGGGTGCCAGGAGCATCCTCACGGCTTGAGGGGACCTGTGCCAGTGCCACAGGAATCCTAGGATTCGGGGTTGGGAGCGTCTGTGGAAGCCCAGCATCTACTTTCAAGGACATAACCCCTGGCGACATCTCTCCTGAACCCTGAGGCAGGAACGTTTAGGGGATGTGTCGCTCCTGGGGAGACACCAGCCCGCCCTCGTGCAGAGGCCTGCCTTTGAACCGAACTCCTCCACCAGCTCCCTGCGGTGCCGCCTGGGCCCGCAGGAGGGCGCGGACGAGCGGGGCGCCTGGTCCAGGGGGCGGAGTCCCCTGGTCGCTCTCACGCGTCTCTGTCTCACACTCTCTCCCTCAGCTCATCCCCTTGCTGCTGCAGCTGACAAGTCGGCTGCAGGGTGTCCGAGCTCTGGGCCAGGCAGCCTCTGACAACAGCGGCCCGGAGGATGCAAAGAGACAGGCCAAGAAACAGAAGACCCGGCGGACGTGAGCTGGAAGAGGAGCGGCGGAGCCCCGGACAAGCCTCGTCCCGCCCGGGGACAGAGGCGCACCCCTCACTCACAGAGGCGCACCCCTCACTCACTCACCTGAGCCGGCTGCTGGCCGCGCCCCCAGGCGGCGGGGTGGACCGCACGCGCCTCCCTTTGTGTGGTCCCTGCTGCAGTGCAATGAATGGACCCTCCTGTCACTCTGCTGAACACAATTTATTTTCGGAGTTGAAGATAATTTATTATTATTATTTTTGTCAAAGAAATATTTAAGCTGTGCTGGTAGTGTGAGAATGTAATCCTTAATCTTCAGCCTTCGTCTGCAAGAGGAGTCGTGGTGAACGTGGTGTTTGGTTCGGTAACGGCGCCCTCTGGCTGGGTGTTCCCTGAGCTTCCCTCTGCCCCTGTCCCTGCGGGACACCGCAGCCGCCTGTACCCACGACCCGGAGGGTCTGCTAGGAGGTGAGAACTCAATAAAGTGGCCCATTCTCTTGTGCGGGAGCCCATCTCAGACGCATTTCTCAGGGGACGTTGGCGGGAGTGAGATCCGCACAGAGCAGTGGGCCTCCCGGGCGCGGCCAGGCCGAGGCCGCCGCAGCTGTCTCGAGCCTGTGGTGGAGGGATGGGGGCACGGGGCTGTGGCAGCCGCAAGCACGCACTGCCTCGGAGGAGGCACAGGCACTCGGCTCTCGCTCCCCGCTGTCCTGAAGGCATGGATTTGTTTTCCTAGAGATGCCAGGAAGACAAAACTACGTGAGTTCTTCCAAATTTATATTAGTGAGAAATTCAGTATTTAAAAGAACCACACTCTTGGTTACACAGCATGCACGTGTAAGATGACTGAGTCTTCAAAGCCTGCACTTTGCACATGAGGTCCCCGGGTGTTCACAGCACCTCAGTAGTGCTCAGCCCGGTGTGCGGCGCGTGTCTGTAATCCCAGTACTTTGGAAGCTGAGATGGGAGGACTGCAGTTTCAGGACCAGCCTCATCAACTTAGCAAGACTCCGTAACCTAGCGAGGCCTTTTTCAGGACAAAAAATAGAAAGGGCAGCCGGATGTGGTGGTGCACGCTTGTCATCCCAGCATTCGGGAGGCTGAGACCCGAGGATCGCGGTTCGCGGACAGCCTCAGCTACTTAGTGAGGCCCTCTGCAACTTAGTGAGACCCTGTTTCAAAATAAAGAATAAAAAAAAAAAAATAGGGCAGGGGCTGTAGCTTGGAGGCCAAATGCCCCTGGGTTCCATCCCCAGACGCCCCCCCCCAAAAAAAACCCCAAAACAGGGCTGGGAATGTATGCCTAGAGGTCGAATGCCCCTGGGTTCAATCCCTAGTACCACTGAACACACACACTGCTAGCAAGGGAGCGGGAAGAGTGGAGGCCACTCTTGGCTCCCCACTGCGCCGACAGTGCTTGACGTGTTGTAGGTGCTCAGTGAGGAACCAGCGAGTGAGGAGGTGGCGGGCGGCACCTGCCCTGGGAGCACTTGCCACCTTCTCGGGTAGGAGCCAAGCCAGGAGGGCCGAGGGTCGCACGGTGAGCCCAGGGCTCAGCGTGGGGTCCAGATCCCACCTGTGGTCTCCGCCAGGCTCTGGGATGGGATGTTCCAGCCACGTCCATCAGGGCAGAGGGTCTTGGGCACCACCACCAAGGTGATGCTGAGCCTGGAGGATCCCGGCTTTGGGCCATGCGAGGAGCCACCACACCTGGACCGTCGGCTCAACTCCGGCCATCCTGTGGGTCAGCCGTCCTACCGGGTGAGGGAGGGGAGTCACGGGCTGTCGGGCACAGGTGCGATGCGTAATCCATTTCTCGGAGTGTTTTCTAACTCTTACTCCAAGTGGACATGTAGAACCATCCCTTTTAAATGTTAATGGGGCCTTTTATTGATGCGGTGTAAAGGTTAAGAGCTTGTGAAAGACACAACTAAATGTCAGCCTGCACCCCAGGCCAGTTCCCGGCGCTGCCATGACGTGGCAGCCTTTCCCCGTCGCTGACGGCAGGGGACTTTAGGGGACTTGTGCGTGGCATTTCCCTGTCCGTTTCTAAGTCGGTCCTGTTCTGTACGTCATTTCCTGCCACTTGGACAGGGCTGACCCTCTGGTGGGGAAGTAAATGCTCCTGTTATTTGAAGACTGAATGGACCGATAGTTACACGAGACATTTTCCCCCCTGGAGACTAAAAAAATAACTGTCTATAGTGGTGGGTTCTTGGTGAACACTGTTGCTTGCATGTTTTTGAGATGGCCAGAAGCTGGGCATGGTGGCACACGTTTGTAATCGCTAGTACTTGGGAGGTTGAGATAAGAAGGTCGCAGGTTCCAGAATAGCCTTATCAAATAGTGAAACTCTGGCCAACCTAGCAAGACTCTGTTTCAAAATAAAAATAAAAAATAGGGCTGGGGCTGTACCTCAGAGGTAGAATGCCTCTGAATATCAGATAGGCCAGAAAAGAGCCTGAGGCCACATCGGAACACCTCAGAAGCTTCAGGGCGGAGCCATTCCCAGCCAGTGCTCCGCCTCAGTCCGTTTCTGGGTTCTCGTGTTTTCGATTGTGTTTCCCAACAGTGAGGAGTGTTGTGATCCCGCCGTGGGGGACACAGGGACACGGGCGGGGGATAAGTGACCTGGGAGTGTGTCGTGTTCCCCAAGTCACTACCACCCAGCTGAGCTTCCCACGATCTTGACCCTCAGGGTTCGTGCCTACGATGTACGGTTGTGTTAGGCTCCAAGTTTCGGGGTCACGTGCAACACGGAGGAATTGAAAGGTGCTCAGTAAATGCAACAAAGAGTGGAGAGACTGCTAACAGATTTCTAGTTGTGAAATTAGTGAAGACTGTTTGGGTTTTAAATAATAGAAACCCAACTCCAACTAGCTTGAACAAAATGAAGCATTTTCTGGCTACGTAACTGCGGGACTCAGAGGTGTTTGGCTGTGCACAGTTGGATTCGGGGTCTGGCTCCACCTGACTCTGCGCCCCGGTGTGCCAGCCCCCTTCTGTTCTCCACCAACGACCTACACGGGTTCTCGGACCACTTGGCTCAAAATTTCCAGGCCCTGGCTCTTCTGCCTGGTGGCAGGGCAGAGGAGACGTTGCATTCACGTCCCCAGAAGTGGAGGGGAGGGTCACCAAGAGTGGAGTCTGGGGAAGCTGGCTCTGGCTGAGTTGAAGCCAGCAACATCGCCCCTTACATCCCCCGAGTTTGCAGATGGGCCCTGCAGGAGGAGCACATCCAGCCAAGCACCAGGAAGCAGAGGGGCAAAATGCAGAATCTCTGGGGATCGGCCCACGTGGCCCCAGGTGGCCAAGCCCAAAGCCCACCATCTTTGTCTTTGTCTTTTCATTAGCAAGCGATAACACATCACTGTATGACCATGACCGCCATAGGCCTTGAGCAGGGAGAGTAACTGACTGCGAGCCTGTGTACCAAGGCTAAGACTCCTCTCCGGCCCTGGGGCTTGGTGGGGTGGGGTGGCACAAAATGACCCCCTTCTCTCTCTTCAGTGGGGACCAGTGTCCTTATATCCATGGGCTCTGTACCCCCGTTGGGGTCTTGATTGGATGAGAACATCTTAATGACTTGCCCTCAGCTGTGCCCTCCACCTAGGATCCAGTAACATGCCACTGGTTTACGTATCCTTTTAGATGAATGGCTATCTCGCTGTTTTGCTTTGGGGAGTCAAAGTTTTGTCGGGTAAGATGAAAGCGTCGGAACAAGCGGCTCCCAGATCTGTGCAGAATCCACGCCTCTGGAGCCTGGCGGCCGCCTCTCCCTGTCTACTCTCTGCAAGGGAGGCGGCTGCAGCGGGGCGGTGGCTGCTGCATGCTCATCCGGTGGCTGCTCCGGGGCTGTTGAGTGACCCAGCCTGGGATCTGCCTCACTTGCTTTCTTTTTTGTGGACGGGATGGGCAGGAGTACGGGGAGAACATTTGCTGCCTACTACACATGCTTTTTGCCTCTCAGAATGCAAGTGTCTCACCTATGGGATGGTTGGCTGTCAACGGGCATGTGTGGAGTTCATGATTAGGATGGTAAAGAACCGTTCATGTGGATGATGCCAGAGACTTAGACGGGGGCAGGGCTAGGACAGGGGTTAGCCGATGGTGTAAATGGAGGGTGAGGGGGACACGGCCACACACATCCACTCCCCGCTGGCCCCCACTGCTTTGGGCAGAAGAGGGTAGTTGGAGCAAATTCTGGCCTTTGTGGGAGGTTTGCTGACCTCTTGTCTAGTGGGGTGCTTGGTAAAGTGTAGTTTCTGGGCTTTCTTTGTAGAGTTAGTTTCTTTGAAAAGTTAACCACCGGCGGGGGAGTCTTCATATTAACTGAGCATCTACCCGGTGCTAGGAATTGTTTGGCATAGTTGGGATTTAGTGGCAAGAGACCAGGTTCTACCTGTCACGAAACCTCATGCTAATGAAGGGAGGAGAGGATCTCATCAATTAGAACTCATCAGCTCGGCGGTGGGGCAGATGAGGGGTCAGGAAGGTCTTTTGAGTTGAGTTCTGCAGTGATCTGGAGGACGGGCTGCCCGGGCAGAGGCTGTGGTGATCAGGAAGGCTCTGAGGAGAGGAGTTTGACAACTTTGAGGCTCAGCAAAGACCGGCGTAGCCAGAGCAGAGACCTGGAGGAGGTGGCGGTGAGGAAGCTGGGCGGGCCAGGGATGAGAAGCCCCGGAGAGGAGTTTGGCTTTGTCCCGATGGTGGTGGGAGCCATTGTCGAGCGTAAATGGGGGTAAGCGGGGTGATCTGGCTTATGTTTTTTATAATTGTTTTAAATGTTCTAGGGAGGTTGGACTGTTGGGGAGCAGGGCTACATGCAGGGAGACCAGTAAGGAGGATGTTGTGTTGGTCTAGGCAGGCGATGGTGATGGCTTGGATTAGGGAGCTGGCAGATTGGGGCTGGGATTCAGAAAGAGCCAGAAGGCCTTGCTGATTCATTTGACATAGGAGACGGGGAGGAGGAATGTATGTTAGATGCGTCCTATGTTTCTGCATGGACAGCTGAGCTGGGCGGGGAAGCCAAGAGCTCTGTTTTGGCTGGTGTGAGTTTGAGGTGCCCATCACACACCCAGGACAGAAGGCATTGCGTCTGGAGCCTGTTGGTAGGCCAACTGGGGATGAGATGCGTCAGTGGCTTTAGATGGTAGATGAAGCCAGGGAATTGCATCCTTTATTTTTAAATTTTATTTTATTTTTTGCATTGCTGGGGATGGAACTCAGGGCTTTGTGTATGCCAGGCAGGTGCTCTGCCTCTGAGCTACATCCCCGGCCCAGTGAGTAGCCGTAAGACCAAATGAGGAGAGGGCTGGGTCCCCAACCCTGGGATAATTGAGCCTGCCAAAAAAAGATGGAGAGGAAGTGGCGATGGAGGCAGAAGGAAGCCCTTGTAAGGGTGGTGGGTGAATGGGCAATCTCCACCCATTCGTAGACAGATGGATGAAGGGGTGAATACTCATTGGTAATACTGCCAGTCATGACCCACTCATGAGGGGACAATGGAGGTGGCATGCCTTATATCTGTCAGATCATTTTGGGGTAGATCACCCCGATGGACAAGATTGACATCAGCAGCAATAGTCATCTTTAGAGAAAGTCGCCTGGTAGGAAGAGACAAGAAGGGCCCGTCACCTCTGTGAGCTTCTTCCTCTAAATACGTGAGTCCAGTCTAATTATGAGGAAAATATCAGAGACATCCCAAAACACCAAACTAGCACACCTCAAAATTCCCAGTGTGGCATTGTGGCTGTATCCTGGGGCAGAAAAGGAGCACTAAGTAAAAATAGGGAAATTTGAATAATGTCTGGATTTCTTTTTTTGTTGTTGTTGTTGTTGTTGGTACTGAGGATGGAACACAGGGGCTTTCTACCTCCAGGCTACACTCCCAGACCTATTTTATACTTTATTTGGAAACAGGGTCTCACTAAGTTGCCGAGAGCCTCACTAAGTAGCTGAGGCTGGCTTCGAACCTGTGCGATCCTCCTGTCTCAGCCTCCCAAGCGCGGGGATTACAAGCGTGCGCCACGATGCCCGGCCTCAATGTCTGGATTTCAGTTAATAATGATGTATCAAGGCAAAAGCACATGGGAGCTCAGTATTATCTATCTTTGCTATTTTCCTAAAGCTATCAAAATAAAAAGTTTAGACATTTTCAAGAAATGGCCAACCTGGGCATGGCGGTGCAACATATAATACCAGTACTTGGGAGGCTGAGATAGAAGGATCTCAGCTCGGGTCCTAGGTCAGCCTCAGTAACTTAGCAAGACCCTCAGAAACCTAGCCAGACCCTGTTTAAAAATAAATAAAAAAAGCTGGGCGTGGTGGGCACGCTTGTAATCCAAGTACTTGGGAGGCTGAGACTGGAGGATCCGGGTTCTCAGACAGCCTCAGCTACTTAGTGAGGCCCTTTGCAACTCAGTGAGACCCTGTTCAAAATAAAGAATTAATGGAATAATGGAGGGGAAACCTCAGCAAAGCTAGAATGGAAGGGTAGGAGAGGAAGAAGGCTGAGGTTGATTAATGGAGGAGCTACATCTGAATATGTGTAAAAGTATGAATGTAGCATGGTCAGCCTGGACACTCACTGTTGGGAGTAGGGAGGGGAAGTGTCGGGGGGAGAGGGCGCCAAGCACAGTCTGATTGTATGCCATTTTCAGTATTACCCACATAAAAATAAAAAAAAGAAAGAAAAAATATATAAAATAAAAAATAGGACTGGGGATGTAGCTCAGATGTCGAATATCCCTGGGCTCCATCCACAAGGCTGCAAAATAAATAAGCAAATACATAAATAAAAAAGATTGAGGGTGCCGGGTGTGGTGGCGCACACTTATAATCCCGATGCTTGGGAGGCTGAGACAGGAGGATCGCACAGGTTCGAAGCCAGCCTCAGCTACTTAGTGAGGCTCTCAGCAACTGAGTGAGACCTTGCTTCTGAATAGAATATAATATAGGTCTGGGAGTATAGCCCGGAGGTAGAAAGCCCCTGGGTTCTACCCCCAGTACCACCAAAAAAAAAAAAAAAAAAAAAGATTGAGGGTGTAGCTTGGAGGGAGAATGCCCCTAGGTTCAATTCCTAGCACAACAATAAATACACAAGAGAGTAAATAAATGAATGGGAAAAAATGAACAAAAACAAGGCCACGTACCTGCGCGTCGCAGACTCAGCGTAGGGCATCTTTTACCAGGTGTGGTCTGTGGGCATGACCTTCCCTGGCACCATTTAACCTTGGCTGCCTGATCTTTACCGCAGCCACTGACCGCAGCGAACAGACAAGTCCAAGTTAGGGCTGTGCCCAAACAGCATCCAGACGACCACACTCGAGTGTGGACCTGCAAAGTCCAAGGAATAGGACAAGCGGGGGTGGCGAGCTCCGAGCCATGGCCAAAGCCACTGGCTGCCTGTCTTTGTCAATAAAGTTTTATCAGAACCCAGCCACACCCATACAACTCTGTATCAGCTGTGGCTGCTCTCCACCCACAGAGGCAGAGCTGAGTAGTTGCAACAGAGATGGCACGGCCCACAGACTACTGAAAAAGTGGGCTGCCTGGGCTGGGGGAGGAAATCCTGTCTTTGTTCCTCTTTAGTAGGAAGGGAGAGGGACCCCGTGGAGCGCTGAGTTGGTTTTTTTTTTTTTTTTTTTATCAACAAAGCACACAGCTGGACAGAGCCCAAGGCTTGATTCTTTGGGCCTAAAGTGGATCATTAATACCGAGCGTTCACAGCCCACTCGCTCTGGACGATCTCATTTCCTGTCTGCCATCTCTCATCATGGGCTCCCGCATGCAAGGGTCAGGGCCGCGTGTCTTCATCTACATTCTGAGGTCTCAGAGCATATTGATTCTGCGAAACGTACATTTCTTTGAAAAGAGCGCCTCCTGACATGACAGGAGATCACACATGGCTTGTTTTCTGTCCCTTTCATTCCCCTCTGAACACGATAAAATCATGCTCCAGCGCACCGAGGGACCCTCGTGTCTCTCGGAAGCAGGCCGTGTGTTTGCTTTCCTTTCTAATCTCTGTCCAGCCCGTGAGGCAGAGTGGAACATTTGGATTGACTTTGAAGCCAGACCCATCTGAGTGCGAGTCCCGGCCTGTCACTGATGGGGCTGTGTAACTCTGGGGGGACGGCCCAGTGCTCCCCAGCCTTTGTGGAAGCAAGAGTGAAGCGGGGATCGTACCAGCCTCGTGGGGCAGTTGCCAGAGTTCAGCAAGAGGAGGTTCAGAGCAGCGGGCCCAGGGTTGGTTCACAGCACAAGCCCTTTGCAGACACAGAAGCAGGGCTGGCAGCTGTCTGCTCTCCCCTGGCGAGGGTGCCTGTTTGTTATACCAGCCATCTGGGTTGGTCATAGAGTCCAGTCCAATTGCCCGGTGCTTGCTTTGTGTCAACTATTGAGAGTTTTGAGAAATCCGGTGTACACCGATGCCGTTACCATCTGAGCCCTTCTTGGAGACCGTCTGCTTGGCTTTACCTCTCTGTTCCTCAGTGTCTAAAGCACTGGCTGCTAAGGGCTCACAGCTGTCTCCTCTGGAGAGTCACCCTCAGAAGGAGCCACCCTGCCTGGGAGGGAGCCAGGTCCTGGCAGTGGCCCAGTGACCAGCTGACACAGCAACGTTCACGGTGGAGACAGCTCATGTGCAGCCCACCCTCCAGACCTCCGCACGGGGGTGGGCCGAGGCTGATTTAGGGGCCCCTGTTGGTCCTCACTTCCCTTCTCCCCAAAGCCCTCCATCAAAATACCACCTCACCCCTATGCCCGACTCTCTTTATTTCTAGGCAGGCTGGTCAGAGGCTACCAGTGTCCGGCCATGACAGATCCAGCTTGTTCTCCAATTGGCAGGACAGTGGTCAATCCCCGGGCACCCAGCAGAGGGAGCCAAGGGGCCACCTGCCAGGAGCCGGTCTGTGGGGTCACAGGCGGGCAGGCGGGTAACCAGCAGGGGCTGTGACTCGGGGACTTTGTCAAACACGTCATCCCCCTGCCTCCGACGCATGCAGACAATGGTGAATGAGTTTTCTGCACGCCACACCGCAGCCCCTCGTCTGATGTGATATCGGCAGGAGTTGAGTGTGAGAGGAATACGTGTGTGTGATGTGCACAAAGGTGTGTGTGTGTGTGTGTGTGTGTGTGTGTGTGTGTGTGTGTGCGCGCGCATGCACAGCAAAGCTGTGAGCCCCACTGCTGGCCAAAGTCGTGTGGGAACCGGCCCTCCCTCCTGTTGCCCGCATCCCTCAGACGGTGGGCAGCTGGCTGAGGAGGAGGTACCCGGATGCGCTCTTCACAGGACTCCAGCCGTCTCCCCAGCGTCTTGGGCCTCAGCCTTCTGAGCATGACTTGGCCTCTGGCTTTGAGAGCCTGCCAGAGATACCATCTGGCCTGGGAAATATCCTCAGGCTGGTGCAGCCCACTGACCACTGCTACTGGCCTGCAACTTCTGTGTCCAGCCCAGCCTGACCTGTGTGGGTACCAGGGATGAAGCCATGTCTTGGGAAGGGTTGGTTAGGGATACCTGGTTTCTGGGCCTTGCTCTGTGACTCAGGTGTGGGGAACACTGGGTCAGTTACTGCGCACTGGCCCCATCTGAAGCCTGCCTAGTGGAGAGCCAGCCTCCCCTCGAGTTTGTCCAGGATGGACACCTCTTGCCTAGGTGAGGGTTTGGAGAAAGACATTTATATTTGGGGCACTGTTGTCTTAGTCAGCGATCTTGCCTGCAGTGGTTAGCACTGGAGATCAGAATAGCTTCAGCAAATGTCTCAGAATCCAAGGCAGGGCAGGGAAGCAGCTGGGCTGCAGGGGGATTTGAGCCCCTTCCCATCCTAGGTACAGTGCTAAAGGGTTGAGAAAATATTCTCATTGGATTCTCCAAAGAAATGGGCGAGGAAATGGAGGGTGAGAATGGCCAAGCACCTTCCCAGGGATAGCAGATGTCGTCACTCGGACTGGAACTCGAACCTTTCTGACTCTCAAGTCTAAGCTCTTAACCCCTGTGCCACATATCCACTCCCTCTAGTGTGCATGTGTAGCAGTCAGGGATGGCTACTCTGCTGTAACAAATAGACCCAAACCTAGTGGCCTATGCACTCATGCATGTGTGTGGGCACACACACACACACACACACACACACACACATGCACACACACACAGTAGGGGTTTGTTTCTTAGTCACGTTATACTTCAAGGTGGTGCAGGTGAGCCCTGGAGGAGGGGCAGGACTGAGCTCTGTGACCATTTGGTACCCAAGCTCACAGGGTCTCCCCATCTTCATCATGTGGCTTCCAAGGCTACCCCAAGGCCAGAGGTTGGTTGAGCAAGTGCGGTAAGATGTCATGGTCCAGAAAAGGAAGCATCATGATGCTTCCATTCTCATTCCATTGATGTGAATCTCGTCCCGTGTCCCTGCTCTGATGCAAGGGCTGCTGGGAAATTTGGTCCTGCTGTGTAGCCAGGGAAAGGGATGGACAAAATTTGATGGATGGCCAACGGATCCTCTGCCCAAGTAAGTATTTTCATTATTTATTACTCTCCTAGTTCTTGTTAGTGAAGAGTTTTTCCTCCTTAGGACTATAATATATATTCCATTTTTTATTTGACTTCTTTCATTTATCATCATCCTTTTTCTGTGCTTCCACTGAGTTTTCATAATGATCATAGTTCTAGGCTATGGATGCTAATGGACAGTTAACTTGCTCCATTTTTTCAGATAATAAAAGAGTAAACACCTTTATGTAAAAAAATCCTTACTACTGTTGAATTATTTCTTCAAATTCCCAGGAGTAGGGGAATGCCATGTTTAATAAGTAACATTTTTACCACTTTTGCTGTTGTTGCTTCCTCCTCCTCCTCCTCTTCCTCCTCCTCCTCCTCCTCCTCCTCCTCCTCCTTCTCCTCTTCCTCCTCCTCCTCCTCCTTCTCCTCCTCCTCCTCCTCCTCCTCTTTCTCCTCCTCCTCCTCCTTCTCCTCCTCCTCCTCCTCTTCCTTCTCCTCCTCCTCCTCCTTCTCCTCCTCTTTCTCCTTCTCCTCCTCTTTCTCCTCCTCCTCTTCCTCCTCCTCCTCCTCCTTCTCCTCCTCCTCCTCCTCCTCCTCTTTCTCCTCCTCCTCCTCCTTCTCCTCCTCCTCCTCCTCTTCCTTCTCCTCCTCCTCCTCCTTCTCCTCCTCTTTCTCCTTCTCCTCTTCCTCCTCCTCCTCTTCCTTCTCCTCCTCCTTCTCCTTCTCTTCCTTCTCCTCTTCTTCCTCCTCCTCTTCCTTCTCCTCCTCTTTCTCCTTCTCCTCTTCCTCCTCCTTCTCCTCCTCTTTCTCCTTCTCCTCTTCCTCCTCCTCCTCTTCCTTCTCCTCCTCCTTCTCCTTCTCTTCCTTCTCCTCTTCTTCCTCCTCCTCTTCCTTCTCCTCCTCTTTCTCCTTCTCCTCTTCCTCCTTCTCCTCTTCCTCCTCCTCCTCTTTCTCCTCCTCCTCCTCCTCTTTCTCCTTCTCCTCCTTCTCCTCCTCTTCCTCCTCCTCCTCCTTCTTCTCCTTCTTCTCCTTCTCCTTCTCCTTTTTTTCCCTTTTTTTTTGTGGTGCTGGAGATTGAACCCAGAGACATTCTATCTCTGAATTATACCCCCAGCCATTTTCATTTTTTTTTTTGAACCAGGCTCTCACTAGGTTGCCGAGAGTCTCGGCAAGTTCCTGAGCTGGCCTCAAGCCTGCCATCCTCCTGTCTCAGCCTCCTGAGTACTGGGGTTACATGTCTGTGCCACCATGCCTGGCTGCTTTTGACTGATGCTTCTTACTTTACTTACTGTTTTCAAAGGGTACGAAGCCATCAACAAGCATACTCATGGTGTGACCATCATTGGGGTGCTGTAGTTAAAAAATAATAACTAATTGAAAAATGCTTCCTTAGTTTCCTGTGGCAGCTCTCACAGGTCTCAAACCTCAGGGTAGGAGGCCTTCGTACATGTGCACCCGGCCTAGGTCATAGCCTCTCCTGTGTTTGGTGAGGGAGAAGCTTAAAAAATCACAGTCAACAAGCCTTTGGGGAGTAGCTGTTACGTGCCAAGCAGCGGTTTAGTCCGGGGCATATAGGAACTTTATTTTCTAGTGGGAAGACAGACCTTCCATACAGGCCTGGTGATGGTGTGGTGACTTGTGGGGGACGATCGTAGTCTAGTGGGAGGCAAGGGACTCCTTTCTGAGAAAGGGCCTTCTAAGCATGAGTTTCTATGACAAGAGAGAGCCAGCGTCCTGATCCAGGGGCCAGCACAGGCAGAGGCCCTGAGGGAGGAAAATGGTGGGGTGCATCCAAAAGTGTAGACAGGAGACCACACAGGACTTTGCCAGCTGGGGAAAAGGGACGAGAAGTTTTCTGATGGCCCCTGGACCAGCCACAGTGATGCGTATGAGTGGATGTGGCCACTACTAATAAAACTTTATTTATAACAACAGGTGCTGGCTGGCTGTGGCATCGTTTGGCAACCTCTACAGTAGGAGATTAAGAGCTCAAACAGGGGGACCAGCTCGGGGCCCCTGGAGCAATCCAGAAGAGAGAGATGGTGGCTTGGACAGGGAGTGGGGTCCCTGAGGCTGATGGCCGTGGGATGTGCGTGGGAGGTTAAAGCAACCTGGGCAGATCCGCTGGAGCCTGTCTCTCCACGGGGACTCTGGGGGAGCTAGTGCAGGATTGCACACTGCAGTCTTTGTGGGGAGGATGGTCCTATGAAGTCTTTATGTCAGGTGCTTGGAACTCGCTCCAACAAATAACTCCTTGGAGCCGCACAACTAAGGGCTAACATGAGGTCAGGACTGCACCTCGGGAAATCTGGCTTAGGAGTCCTGCTCAGAGCCATGGCGCCACCCGCCTCCTGCCCACCAGGGACCGTGTCACCCAGTCCACGCCCAGTGGGCGCCCCGATCTCCTCTCCAGAACCCTGATGGGGTGGGCTGTGCAGTCTCTCAGGAGCCTCTCACGATGGGGGTCCCCCTGCAGGTCCCTCCCTCTTTCCTATGATAGCCTGCCATGTTCCAATGTATAGGTGAGTAGTGATGAGTATGAGTTTGGGGGCCAGTCAGCTCCGAGCCCCACCGCACCCTGGCTCAGGGCACCCTTGGGCATGCCAATATTGTCTCTGAGCCTCAGTTCCCTCAACTGCGATCTGACGCCAACAGAGAGGCCTGTGCCCTTGGCTTGTGGGAGGCCTGGGTGCCCGCCCTGGCAAGTGCCAGCAGCAGGTCAGCCCTCCACGCTATATTTTCTTCTCACCGATACTCTCTCCAAGGAGGCCTAGCCCTCCTAGCTTACAGCTCCGCCTCCCCATCTTAGACCTTCACAGGACCTTTCTCTGGCTCGAGAATATATATTGGTGGTACTGGGGTTCCTGGAAGCCCTTCTACCTCCGGGCTACACTCCTAGACCTATTTTATACTTTTTTAAAATTTTTGGCAACAAGGTCTCTTAAGCCAGCACAGCTGGCTTCGAACCTGCGCGATCCTCCTGTCTCTGCCTCCCAAGCGTGGGGATTACAAGCGTGTGCCACCACGCCCGGCTTCGAGAATATTTTTGTTCTGATCCATTAGGCGTTTGTTTTTACTGTTGACTCTCAATTTAGTTTTATTTCCCAGGTTTTGGGGGGGGCAGTGGAAGATTCTTTCTGCCTCATGAGGCTTTCAGCTGTCCCAAGGCAGAGCCTGGTGTTTTGCTCAAGTCTGCAATGCCCCCCCCCCATGCCTGGCACACACTGGGCACTCAGGAAATACTGGGTGAAAGTAGCACAGAAACATTAATAATAGAGCACTGCATGGAAATATTCATGACCTGGTCACTGGAGAGTGGGGAGAATTCTACCTGCATCATTCCCGACTCACTGAGGACCGAGATGGGGCGTCACCTTGTCTTGCAAAGCTCCATCTGTAGCTGTGTGCATTTATCCAAAGGCCTGATGACCAGAGGGCGTGGCGCGATCTGAGGACTGAAATCCCGTTATATGCAGGGATTTGGTGAAAGGGTCTGAAATGTGTAAGCAACACAGAGAGGGAGGGGCATCAGGAAATGGGGTGCATGTCCCTGGGGTCCAATCTCCATTTAGAAAAGTCCTGGGGGGTTCAATGACCATCCAGGGGCCCATGACCGGTGGTAGGATTCAATCTCACCATCTGTATCCCTGACATGATCCAGTTAGAAGCCACATCTTCATGTGTTTCTTAATCCTTAAGAAAATGCCTCTCTCTTCCCACAACCAGGGTCCCCAAGAGCCATGGTCCCTTCCCTCTTCCCATTGGCCCTTCCTTCTAGATTGAGACCAAGCTCCCCACCCCACCTCTAGAAGTAGGAAGCTCTCCCCCCCACTCTGTGACAAGGAAAGGTAGTCAGCTGAGCCGGAATCTACCCAGCAGAGGCATGTGATACACGCACACAGGAGTGAGTTTTAATACGGCCTATCCAAAAAAAGCTCAGGAGAAGCTCGACTGCGGGAGACGATGCTTAAGCCATTGCCGCTCACATATGGCGTGGGGGTCAGCAGCCAGGACCCACGATCACGTAAGGAGCACAGTGCACGGCGCAAATGCAGGCGCTCCTGCTGAGATCTTAAGAGTTTTGAGGATAGAGCAGTGATCCAAGCGTGGGCCCTTCTGGACATCCTACGCCCATGATGTTTGTCCAGCCTGCAGCATCAAGCACCATCTTAAGAGATCCACAGACTCCCGAGCTGAATTGCAGCCCTACCGAGTGGGGATGGGGCCCTCTGGGGTGGGGCCCTGGAAGCTCCCCTTGCACAGAAGAGTGTGAGCTCTGTCCTGGTCCTTTAGCCTGGGGGAAGTCACGAAGCCCTGTCAGAGACAGCCCTACAGGCGATGCTTGATCGGTCTGACCCAGACCAACATTCATCATGTAATAGTCTCGCTTTTGGTGAGTGGCTTTGACAAAAGCAGCCACTGCTTCAGCTGCTCTGGGACCAGCACTTCATCTGATCTACGTGTCCGGTCCAGCAGCTCGCTCATCCTTCAAGTGCCTTCCTCCAGAGCCCAAGCCATCCATTCCCGCAGACGTGTGAAATGCGTCCTCCTTAGCAGGCAGTCTGCTGTGCACATCCCATCTGGGGCCACTGGCGGAGCCTCTTCAAGAGAATGATCCTCGGCTGAAAGAGCTCCCTGTCATGGACCTGGGCAAGCAGGGGCTGGAGGCTCACCTGGCAGGGCTGCCTTTGAGAGGAGTCCAGAATCCCAGGCGAGGTTAGTCCATAGGATGCTGGAGGCTCCTCTTGATAGTTGAGACGGTCTCTGCGCCTCTCTTTGTAGTAGCTGCATTCCTTTCTCCTGTTCAATGCCTGTCCATCGCCACGCCCTGACCACAGCCCTGGGCTGAGGAGAATGAAAGAATGAATACCCACCACAGTGGGATACAGAGACCTTGATTTTGGGAATCACAGCCAATGGACAACCCCAGCTATCCCCTCGATGGTTTGTGACCTTGGGCCTGAGTAGTAGCACACAGCACACACGTGTCCTGCCCACATTCCCCAGCTTATCGATACACTGGAGTCAGCCAGAACCACGCTATGATTCAGAAGTGGACCGTCACCCCCCCGCTCTCCTCAGCTGGTGTGTTGAAAGCAAGTCCCATTGTCACAAGGGTCAGAAGTGGGGCCTGGCTGGAGGATGTGGGTCACCGAGGGCATAGTTTCGAGGGCTGCATCTGTCCCTGGGCTCCTCTTCTCTCTCTGCCTTCATCCGCCATGATGTTTATACCTTAGAGTTGGCTGGCTGTGGGCTGAACCTCAGACACCATGCACCAAAGCCCTTGCCAATCACTTGTGAGTCCAACCAGACTCAGTGGCATATGGAATGGAGGGGGTTTTGCGCTGATCGGGACCTTGTGGGCAGGAACTGTGGGCTCGGTGACCTCACTCCAAGGCGCCTATGTGTCTATCTGTCACCTCTGATGGTGCTGGGAACTCTTGGGGACTTGGCTTGACTTTTCTCCCATGGAAGAGGGATAGAGAACTTGGAATGAGTGAGAGAAAACCGTGACTGCACTACGCCAGTGATATTTAAGGACTGATAGGATACCGCGGTATGTCACCCTACTCTGACTAATCTAGAAGTTTCCCCACATTGTCTGTAGTCCCTTTCACTACCTTACAGAGTGGGTATTGATATCTCCTGTCACAGAGTAGGTATCAGTATCTCTCCTGCTCCACTGAGGTGAAAAACCCCAGGTTCAGAGAGGTCGACTACCTTCCCCAAGACCACCCAGTTGGGAATGGGCAACATCAAGATTGGAATCCAGTTCCAACTGGCTGTGGACCCTGCCTTCTTGCCCCCTCCTGCTCTGGGGGTCCTGCTGTGTGAATAAAGGATTGAGGGTGGAGGGAGAAGGCAGCGGGATCCACAGACAGGACGGAGCAGAAGTGAATGCAAATGTAGCCCACCTGCTGTAACGATCGCACGACTCTGAGTCCCTCGCTTGGGGTATTTTCAGATGAGCTGTTCTGGAACGTTTGCTAAATGCGCTGGAGGCGTCTTCAAAGACCCCCTTCATATTTCATCCAGGCAGGCAGAGCAGGATGATAATGCATGCTAATGTCCCTTCACAGGGGTCCGGTAGGACCGTAGCTTGCTTTAGTCTCTTATTAAAGCTGCAGGTACACTTTTGAAGGAACAACGCTCAGCATCTGGACCAAACGTCAGAGGGCCACAGCTAGGAAGGTTCTTGATCTTCGGCCAATTGGCTTCTTCCCAGTGACGCTTCCTGGCAAATTTCCCTCGCTGTCAAGAGAAATAAATGCTAGCGTACCCGGCATGCCTGCCTTCCGACACGAGCGGCTTTTGCCCCCTTTCTCATCCCCGCCACTTGGATCCTAGAGTGAGGTCCCGACTCCGCTTGCCATTGGTTGATTCTATCCCAAAGCCCTAAAGTTATAATGCTGACTCCCTGGCCGCAGGTGATTGGTCCAGAGGTTGGCATGTGACCTAAGCTGGGCCAATCAGAGCCCTTCTGGGATTTTGCCCTTGGGAGCCAGAGAGGATGTAATTCAGCTCTTTTCTACTTTAGAGGCCATGAGAAATGAGGCTGGGGGCTGACGGGAGCCGCATCTGCCAGCAGGAGGGAAACTTGTTTGCTTTGCGAAGAAAACCATTGTAAGAGGCAGAGCTGAGCAAGACCTGTTGAAACCCAAGCGCTTGGTTTCAATTACACTCTGCACAACTGTCTTCCTTCTAATTGCTGCCCCCTTTGATTACAGTCTAATGGTGGTGGATGTAACTGCTGGAGCCAACTCAAATCCCCACTCACTGTCGAGGTGTGCGACAGCGGTTGTTGTCTTCCATAACATGAGGTTATTAAGAATGCCCAACTCATGGGGCAGGGGGAGGCTGTGAATACTGAGATACGTGCAAAGTAAATGAAGTCACACCTGGGAGCCATAGATATCTCATAATTTTTTTTTTGTAGCACTAGGGATGGAACCCAGGGGTATTTTACCTCCAAGCGACACCCCCAGCCCTATTTTTATTCTTTATTTTGAAACGGGGTCTCACTGAGTTGCAGAGGGCCTCACTAAATAGCTGAGGCTGTCTGCGAACTGCGATCCTCCTGTCTCAGCCTCCCAAATGCTGGGATTACAAGCGTGCGCCACCACATCCACTCCTCATAAGTGTTTCTAACAGCATCGACAATGGTTCACCATTATGTCTCCTAATGATAGTAAATAATAATAATGAGAATAAAAATTAGAGATGTTTTTAGTATCCTTGAATAAGTCAGGAGAGTCTATCACTTGCAACAAAAAGCAAACAAGCCTTTGAGACGTGAAAGAGCCCTTCAGAAGTTGAAGGGGCGGATGATGGAACCAATGCCATCATTTATTGGGTGCCGAGTCTGACTGTCAAATGTGCTCCACCAATGGGCAGCTTCCCTTTGGATAGGAAGTGGAGATTTGGTAGTTAGGCACTGGAACCGGAAAAGGCAGGGCTTCATTTTCTGCTTTTGCTGCAGACACAAAGGAGGTGGTTTCCTGGGAGTGAGGTATGGGATCAGGGACTCTCTTCAGAGCTCGAAACCAGAAAATAAGAAGTGGAGCCTCTGAGTTTGGGGTGTTCAGTGGTAGAGTGTTTGCCTACAATACTCAAGACCCAGTACCACGGTGGGTGGGTGAAGGAAAAAAAAAAAAAAGAGCTTCCTGGTGGCTGAGCTGGGCAAACGAAGCAAAACAGCAGAGGGAGAGGACTGAAGGTGGAACTGTGGGGTCTCTGCTTCTGCTTCTTAGCTTTTTGACTCTGGCTGGAGGGGCTTCTACTCAATGTCTAATACCTGGGTTCACAGGAAACTCCTATGTGGCCCATCTGGGGAGGATGGCTGAATCAAGAGATGGAGAATTTGATCCCAGAGTATTGAGTGTGCTCCCCAGCAGATGCTTCAAGCAAGTGCTCCTGGACTTTGAGACAATGTCAACCGGTGAATCCACCGTTTGCTTCACCGACTGCAGGCAGTTTCCCGTCACTTTGCAACCGAGAGAGACCTGGCCAATCCCATCTGCAAGATAATCAGGCAAGAGCCAGATGCCAGCCATATTTAAACGTTTGAGACAATCAATTTGAAGCTTAACAGGAAAAGAAGATGCAGGGATTGTGGACTTGGAGAACAGGTTACCCTGGAGGATCATTCTGGGCTGAGGAGGAGCCTGGGCTGCCAGCTGCGGTGGGCAACCCCAATCAAGAGGCTAGGGGGGCACTGTGGATTGGCAGGCAGGAAAGGCAGACACATAAATCAAGGCTGGAGTCCTGGCTGGTGTTCGCTTCCTTGGGGGAAGGAATGCAGTGCGGTCCAAGACTGATGGATGAGGATGGCTTAGCTTGAATCTGAGGAGCCCTGGTTGGCAGGAGTGCTCTGCGTTCTTTGGGGGAGATTCTTGATGAAAAGATGGTGGAAAAGTGAAGGTAAGAAAACCAACCGGTTTTATTTTCCAGTTGGTTTCTGTACGAGCAACAGCTTCACGTGTTGTACACCTACTATGTGCTGAGAACCCGGCTTGTTTCTCTCATGTGTGGTACCTACTCATTTTAACCAAGGCTGCTATGCCCAGCTGTCCATGTTCAGCAGTTGTGCAGCTCCAGGGGAGACCATTTATCTCAGAAGCTCTTTGAAAGCGTGCAGTGCATGACCTTGGCATCAATATAGGTCAGCCCCGTTCCCCACACATGTTTAGTGGTGGTAAATCTCCATTTTTAAGGTTGGATTCCATGAACAAGACCTTGAGAACAACCTGCGCTGTCCAGCGTGCTGATGGAGTGCGTGGCTGGGCCTTCCGGCTGCTTGCGGGAGACTTATTTATCACAATGGTGTTTCCCTTCACTGTCTCTGAAATACAGTAGGGACTGAGCACCGTGTGTGGAACAGGATTCAAAAAGAAACCTGCTTTCGTGGAGCAGTGCTTCTGTGCGATACGTAGGTGGGGATGCTATCCTTGCGATCCTTGGAGTCTGGGAATGGCAGTTTAATCTGGAGACAGAAAAATTCATGTATCCGCAGGGAATTGTTTTGGGGACTCTCCAAAGATACCCAAATCCACGGGGGCTCAAGTCCCTTGTATACAATGGCGTAGTGTTTGCATATAACTTATGGACATCTTGCTGTAGGCTTTAAACCATCTCTAGGTTAGGTAGGATACCTGGACCATGTAAACGCAGTGTAATTAGTTGTTATACTGTTGTTCAGGGAATAATGGTCAAAGAAGAACTGTACATGCGTAGGACAGACACAGTTTGGGGGAACGTTTTCAATCTGGTTGTTGATGCAGCGGATATAGAACCCAAGGAAAGAGAAGGCTGACCATAGAAGACGCTAAAGGTATGTGATACTTCTTTCTGGAATTGGACTTCAGATGGGGCTATATTTGACCTATGCATGGTTTTAAGGAAATTTGAATTAAAAGCACATGTTTCAAAGTTAGAAGTGTTTACTTTAAAAATCCCGGTTTTGATCTTCTTGTACATATCAGAAAATGGGCACCATGGGTCCAGGTTACTGTAGATGACAGGCTGCTCCCCCTTTTATTTTATTTTTAATTTTTATTTTTTTTTATTTTTTATTTTTTGGAAGGATCAATCTCTAGGCTTTTATTTAACTCCAGTGGTTTATATATCTGCCTTTAGAACAGTACTACACTGTCTTAATTATTGTAGCTTTATATGGTTTGAAATCAGAAAATACACATCTTCTAGCTTTGTTCTTTTTTGAGATTGTTTTGGGTGTCTAGAGTCCATATTCCATAGTAGGATAGATTTTTTTTTCTGAATATTGACAAACACGCCGTGGTAAGTCTCGTACAGAACTTTGTTCCCCTTCCCGTGCAGGGGAAACTCAAAAGGAATTTCTGTTTTGCCGCCGGGAAACCTCCCTGGCTTCACCATCTCTATGGTGCTGATGATGATCTGGACGGGCTTCACGGAATTGTAGAAGGCTTCGAACACGCCCACACTCTTGGCACTGAGCTGGAGGTTGACGGTGCCTTCCATGGTCAGAGACACGCCCTGGTGCTGGACGGAATCCTTGCTGGAGATGACCACCACGCCAGAGAGCATTTCCCCAGCGTGATAAACTTTATTGGCTCTTTTAATCTTGATGTCCAGGGAGGTCCCTATCTCGGATTCACCACAGCAGCCACCACTTCCGGCCCCCTTATTTTTTATTTTTTGCAGTACTGGGGATGGAACCCAGGGGCAATCTACCTCTGAGCTACACCCCACCCCTATTTTTTTTATCCTTTATTTTGAAACCGGGTCTCACTGAGTTGCAAAGGGCCTCACTAAGTAGCTGAGGCTGTGAACCATGATCCTCCTGTCTCAGTCTCCTAAATGCTGGGATTACAAGCGTGCGCCACCATGCCTGGCTTCTTGTAACTTTTATGGGGATGAGGAAACCAAGGCTAAGTGGGCTCAGGCATTTATATTGGGGTCACGGTGGTCTGGTTCTAGCAGTCAAGTGTCTTTTTCCTGTGGACGGTGATAACATCTGCTCTTTTTGAGATGGCCACCAGGGAACTCAGAGAGCCGTGTTCTCAGATGTAGTCTAGTAAGTGGCTTCTGGCTTATGTATCTTTTTTCTACCTTCTATCCCGCTCTATTCCCCAGTCTCCCCCTCTTATTATAAATTATTTTTCTATGGTCCCAGTTTTAAATTTTATCATATATGTGTATATATAACTTGGAGTCTACTGTCAGTTCAGAGCAATGGATGAATAAATAAAAATAAGTGAAATACAACGAATTTTCAAAGTCTAGAAGGGCTCAAGTCGCACCGTACTGTCTGTTGGTTTCCTGTCACCCCCTTGGAGGCCCCCAAGGGCATTGGGTGGCTCAGGCTTTGGGGCCTGGAAACCTAGCTTCAAACCCTGCCTGGTCATATCTGTTGGGTCCTGTCTGTTGGGGCTGACTCTTCTGGGCCTCAGTGTCCCCTTGTGTGAACTTGGGATGCCACGATCGCCCTGCCTGCTTCCTAAAGCCAGAAGGAGCGTGAGAAACCGTTGTTTTTATTAGTGATATCATTGTTATTACAACTCTCCAGCAGAAAGACAGTAACTTTATTTTTCTCGCTCTCTTTCTCCACCCTTGAGTTGTTTGGAAGTTATTTTTAAAAGTCTTTGAAGCGTCCTTTTCTGTATTTGGCAAAAGCAAAATGGAAATTGATGGCGTTGCCCCCAACAGCGCCCCTCCCTCCAGCTGCGTGGCTGGAGACGGCTCCGGGAAGTGAGTAGGTTTCTGTTGAGGGCGGCTGCTTTGTTATTCTGTGAAATGCTCCTGCGAGACCTGACCCGTTCTCTCGTGAAGCGGTGTTTGGGTTTTTGTTTTCTAGCTCCTCCTCCCGACAGGCAGGTCAGCCGGGCCCTATCGGGATTTAGAAATTCCTGCAGCAGGTATCAGAGCCCATCTGGATGCTTCTGGGTAGAACGCCCCTCCCCGGCTTCCCTTCACTTACATGTCCAGATTCTCTCTCATGGCCACGGGCCCGGCACAGGCTCCTCAGGCGTTCCACTCGTCCACCACTCAGCTCCAGCGCGAGGTGACCCTCTGCGCCTCTAATGGCCACATGGCTGCAACCCTGGGCTTTTCAGGTGGCAGGACTCTGTTTCTCTATTTTTGTTCTGAGCAGCTCCTTCTTGTGTTTGACATCGCAGCTCAAGTGTTACCTTCAGAGGTAGCCCTTTCCTCTCCCCCAGCGAAGAATAAATCCCTGCCCGGCATGCTGGCATCTGACCATTATCTCAGTACTTGGGAGGCTGAGACAGGAGAATCATAGGTTCAAGGCCAGCCTCAGCAACCTAGCAAGGTTCTCGGTAGCCTTGCTAGACTTGGTTTCAAAATAAAAAATAAAGTGGGTCTTGGGGGTGTAGCTTGGCGATAGAGTGCCCCTGGATTCAATCGCCAAGTCTGGTGGCCCAACTTCCCGGAGATATTTGTTGAATGAATGTATGTGAAGGCCTTGGCCTAGGGCCGGGTACACAGTAGGTGCTAAGTAATGCCAGCCATCCCATCTCTCTCCTCCTCTCCCTCCTCTCGCTTCTCAGGGACGGGCTTTCTTGTCTCTTTTTCCTTCTTTAGGAAGTGTTTTCTGCTGGAGGACCATCACCTGGGTCCTCAGAATAGCAGAAAATGTGCACGGCCGCCGCTCTGGAATCCGATCTCTGCGGTATTTGGCAGGGAAACGCGGTGAGTGATCACGGAGCGTTCCCTCCAGCGCTGGGTCATGCAAATATTTATTGCGAGCATTAAATAATAAATGGAACAGCCTGCCCAATGGTAAATCTGTCATGCTAGGTTTCTGCCAGGAGTCGTGATGGCTCTGGAATTGCCGTCCGTTGCCCGCCTCTGCCTGCCCTCCAGAGGGGAGGGCCGACAGCAAGTCCTCCCGGGTGGAATGGCGGGTCTGAGGAGACACCTGCAAGCCAGGGGCGGGGACTGGAGACCGGCAGATGAGGCAGGCCGAGGCCTGGGAACCCCAGCTGTGTGATGCCAGCAGGTCTGGAGCATTGTAGTCCAGCTGCTGCCCCCGGCATCAGGAGACCTGGTCTCTTTGTCCACATCTGGAGTTATCTTTAAACATATCCCCGGCGCTCACATCAGCTTCGCTGTCTGGCAAGCTTTGGGCTGTGGCGTCCCTGTGCTGCCCCCTTACTGGGCTGCATGATAAGAGGGGAAAGAGCCATGTGTTAGACCCCACAGACCCATCATGAGACAAGCCCTGATGTGTCCGTGGCTCCCGGCATGCATCTTCCATTTAACCCTGGCATTGCCACATGGAACTCAGGCATGTGCCTTCTTACACCAGGCGTGTCCAAGTCATAATCCTTCTTCCAAGCTGCCTGACCCTAGGCAAGCCAGTGAGTCTTTCTGGCTTTCCATTTTCTGAGTCGTAAGGTGGGAGAGATGATGGCGCCCAGGCGCGGGTGCTGGGAGGTCATGGGATGAGGTGGGCGGGGATCTTGGCACAGTGCGGGGACCAGGCAAGTGTTTGACAAGCGCTAGCTGTAGTGGTTAAGATGGGAAGAAACTGGCCCAGACTGCACCCTGGGGTGCTGCAGGTGGTGTGGGGTGCTGCTCTGGCCATTCAGCTTAGCACTTAATGGTTCCCCAAGTAATAACACCCATTCTCCTTAATAGTCTTCCCCGCCCCTCATGGGTGGAGTCGGGAGCACGTGCCCGCCCAGCACTCCAGGCCTGGGATGGGGGTCCTCACAGTGGTGCGGGGTGAAGCGGGAACCCAGGGTAGGGTTGCACAGAGCAGCGTGCTAGGCAGGACGTGCTTGTTAAAAGTCTTTGGTAATAGCAGCAGTAGAGGAGACCTGTGTTTGGTCCATACCGCGTCTGGGTCAGAAAAGTCCAGCTTTCCACGTGACCCCCTCAGCAGGTGGCTCTTGTGCTCAGGCGCGCCCCCTTCTGGCACCTCAAGGTGATGCGGATGCGGTCTCTCCTTGGGTCGCCTTGACAGAAGCCCCTAGCCAACTTTCCCTTGCACCTCATTGGTTGGAACTGCCCCACAGGTCCTTTTCTAAGCCAATCACCAGCAAAGGACACAGAATCACCGTGATTGGCTTAGACCAGTGCTTCTCCAAGTGTGATGCCCAGACCAGCAGCAGCAGCAGAAGCGGCATTTGGGAACTGATTAGAAATGCAATTTCAATGGCCAGGCGTGGTGGCGCACGCTTGTAATCCCCGTGCTTGGGAGGCGGAGACAGGAGGATCGCGCAGGTTCGAAGCTAGCCTCGCTGGCTTACGGGACCCAGTTTCCAAATAAAAAAATATAAAAATAGGTCTGGGAGTGTAGCCCGGAGGTAGAAGGGTTTCCAGGAACCCCGGTACCACACACACACAAAAATGCAATTTCAATCCCCAGTACTACAAAAATAAGTAAAGAAATAAAAAAATTAAAGAAAAAAAAAAGAAAAGCAAATACTTAGGCCCTGGCCCCAGAAACTCTGGCGTAGTACCCACATTTTCTGAACATGCACCAGGTGCAGAACCTTCGGCTGACTCAGGTCTTTTCCTGTAAAGAGCCAGAGAGTAAACATTTTGGCCTGGGGGTCACATGGTCTTTGCAGCGGTCACTCAGCACTGCGATCGCAGCGTAGAAGCAGCCAGAGGTGGTACGTAAGGGGACGGGTGTGCTCGCAGACTAATATTTGCATCTTATAGGATTCCCATGTTACTATACTTTTGATCTTTTCTACCCACTTAAAAGTGGAGAAGCCGTTTTCGGCTCCTGGGTCATATGGAAGCGGGTGTTGGGCGGGGTTGAGATCCTAGGTGGCCAAACCCTGCCAGGGCTGATCGAGAGTATCCCCTGGAACACAGCCCGATTCCTTCAGAGAATCGAATCTGATTTACAACAGAGTAGGGTCAAATGGCTGGTGGTGCTCGCCTGCAGTGTTTACCACCTCAGGCCCCAGCCCAGGGTAGCCACGAGACCACCTGCCCAATGCCTGGGTCTGCAGTTTGCTTGGCTTTGTTTGGCTTGGTTTTGTGGTACTACGGATTGAACCCAGGGATGCTCTACCTTTGAGCTACACCCCAAGCCATATTTTATTTTTTATTTGGAAATTGGATCTTGCCAAGTTGCTGGGGGCCTCACTAAGTTGCTGGGGCGGGCCTTGAAATCGCGATCCTCTTGCCTCTGCCTCCCGAGTATTACAAGCATTCACCATCACGCCTAGCTATCTTGTTTTAAAAGCATCGGTTCAGCTTTAATTCTTAGGTACATTTTCTATCTTTCCACCAAAGAGAGTCTTCACTGTCCAAAAAAACCTGGCTAAGTCGAGCTTGGTGGCGCACGCTTGTAATCCCAGTACTTGGGAGGCTGAGACAGGAGGATTGTGTAGGTTTGAAGCCAGCCTCAGCTACTTAGGCTTTCAGCAGCTTAGTGAGACCCTGTTTCCAAATTAAATATAAAACCAGTCTGGGAGTGCAGCCCAGAGGTAGAAAGCTCCTGGGTTGCATTCCCAGTACCACAAAAACAAAACAAAACAAAAAAACCTGGCCATAATTTGTTTCCTTACCTGAAATGCCAGCTCAAATTCTCAGGTGGTGCCCGAGCAGAAGAAGGCGACATAGTTGGTATCTGGGACGCTGTTTCAGGTTCCCCGAGTGTGATTTGTGACTCTCTGAGACAGGAGTGTCTGCTGCAATTTGGTAGCCGGGCAAACCAAGCCACCGAGTGTTAAGAAGGTTGGGGCCGATGTTCAGGGCGGCCTTATGGCTTCCTCTGCCGGGTCTCTGGATGGCATGCTCCCTGGGGCCGACCGTTCCATGGTCTGGTTCCTGGACTCTTCTCTTTCCTTAGTAAAAGTTAATAACAATACTGCTAACGGCAGTGAGCATAGCAGCAGCAAACGGCTGCCTTCCCACCGCCACCTGAAGACATTGAACCTGAGTGTCCTCGTGTCATAGGTGAAGAACTGAGGCCTGGAGGGGAGGGGCTCAGTCAGCAGGGGAGAGCGGGTGGCCAGCCCGCGCTCTGAACCCGGCGGCTGGGCCCCGCGCTCAAGCCCGACAGGCCCTAGAAGACCCAGGATTAAAGGAGAACTGGAAGAGTGAGAAGACTTGAACCCCTCCTCCTTCCCGCGCCCCCTGGCCTGGACTCTTTCGAGGATTAGCATGATGGCTTGTTTTCTTATGTTGCTTGTTGCCTGGGTCCTTGAGATCCGATCCCAATCTCTCTGTTAAAGAAACATACTTCTAAATTTTAGAAGTGGCTACAGACCCCTATAAATCAGATGATATGTAGGGAAGGGAATGTGTCATCTTCCTCTCTCTGGCCTAGGGAAGGGAGAATTGACGCGCCCGTGGTTTGGCACATGCTACAAAGTGAACGGTGTCTCCTCACCTTCAGACATGGAAGCCTAAGCCCCGGGTGCGGGGGCATCAGGAGCTGGTCCCTTGACGGGGGGACTAGGTGTAGATGCGATCATGAGGATGGTACCCCATGATGGGTGCAGATTTGCAGCCAGCCCCGGCTACTTAGTGAGGCCCTTTGCAACTCAGTGAGACCCTGTTTCAAAATAGAGAATAAATAATAGGTCTGGGGGTGTAGCCCAGAGGTAGAATGCCCCCTGGGTTCCAACCCAGTACTGCAACAAACAAACAAACAAACCAAACCAAACAAAAAAATAAATAAAAAATAAAAAAAAAGGAAAGCGACCTGACCTCAGTTCCTCTCACCGCCACCTGAGGGAAGCAAACAGCCAGCTGCCCTCAGGCCTGGAGGAGCCTTCCCGGAGCCCAGGCTTGCTGGCGCCCGCCCTGAGCCTGGACTTCCAGCTCCAGGGCTGCGTTGAAGCCACCCAGCCTGCGGGCTGTGTTCTAGCACAGACAGAGGCCCCACAGGACTCAGCCTGGCCCATCAGAACCCGTACCCCAGAGCAAAGGTGGCAGGTGACAGGCTCCGAGGCCCCATGGGTGACCTGCACCCATCGCTGGTCCCTGGTGTTGGCAGGGTGCGCACATGATGGGCCAGACAGCGGTGTTTCTCCTTCCCGAGCCCTTGGAGGCTCCTGGAGGTGATATAAACAGACTTAACCAGGCCACACTGCTGGGAAGTGCTGGAGCCAGGATTTGAACCCACAGACTCTTCTAGGGCCACCTGGTGCTAAAGGCTGGGGATAGGTATTGGCAGGGTCAGGGAGGAGCAGAGGTGGAAATGTGTGTGTGGGAGCCTGTGAGTCTGCACACAGGGCGGGAGCACCGGGTGCCTGCAGGAGGCGGGTCAGAGCCCTCAACGCCGCTCGTCTATTTCCTCTGTCACTCATGCTTCCAGGGGCCTCCCCCCATAGGCCCCCGGGACCCTTTTCCAGCTTGTTTCGGGATATGCAGATGGCAGAGAGAGCCCACCAGGAGCTCCCGAGCACGGATCGCAGCCTCAGCCTGCACTCGGGGACGCCCGAGCTCCCCGTGGCTGTCACGTGGCCAGAGAGCCCGCAGCTCAGTTTTTCTCTGGCCTGCACAGGGTCTCAGAAAACCTGTGGGGCTGGCTGAGATCAGAGTCTTGGTGACCTCCATGGCCCTGGATCCAGCTGTTCCTGAAGCCCACTCTCTTCTCTACCTTTCCCATGCCTTGTGGGTGTAATCTTCCTTTAGCTGGCATTCTGATACCTACCCCATTTTGATGCCTAAGCTGGATTCTTGTCAGTTGCATCCAGTAGCCAGGTGTGGTGGCTCACACTTGTAATTCCAGTACTTGGGAGGGGGAAACAGGAGGATTGCAGACTCAGGAGGCCAGCCTCAACAACTTAGTGAGGCCCTGTTTCAAAATAAAAAATAAATAAAATAGGGCTGGGGGTGAAGCTTGGAAGTAGACTGCTCCTGGATTCAATCTCCAGTACTACACACATACACACACACACACACACACACACACACACACACACACACACAGAGCAACCGAGTGAATCTCAACATGTGCAAAACTGTTAGGAACTTTTTTGAAGGTAACTCAGTCTCAATTATACTTAACCCTTTTGTCAACTTAATGGATTCCTATACACCACGGCTCTAGAAGTCCAGGGGGATATTTTCAGCCCCTGAACATATTTTGTTTGCTTGGTATGACATTTAAAAAAATTGCTTTCATAACTGGAAGATTTGCTTAGCAGCTGAATTTTGGTTTCTCTTAGTGTATCGAACGCTCTGGCTCCAGTGGCTCCCGTGACCCCACCTGCACACGATTGGTGGGTACAAGGAGCAGCTTCCTGCCTTTCCGCAGGACACGCACCCCAGCTTGCGCCCTACTTTCACAGTTGGTGGGTTCAAGACAAGAAGCAGCTGCTTCCACACTTCACGGGGACATAGATTCCAGTTTGCCACAGACCCCAGCATTCTCTATTGCCTGCCATCTCTCCTTTCTCCACTTATGTGACCTGCCTGCATCCCACAGGCATTTCTATCTGTGGTCCTGTTTTATACAGACCTGTGTGGCCTTTTTTGACCCTATCAAACCTCAGGTTCCCAGACGGGTCAAAACAGACACCCTACTTTGTAGCTCTTGAAAAGCCTAGAGCTCTGGAATTGTCAGGCCCAGAAACCTGAGTTACCATCATCATTACTAATAGTAACTGAAAGGAGATGAGGACTCTGCGCCCCTGTCCCCGAGCCCAGAAGGACATTTGAGCCATCCCGACGGCATTTCTCATCGACGCTGACAGTTGTTATTAAACTGTGTCAACTTGCAAATGGAAGATGTTTACCACATGAACTAAAACAAGCTGGCAGAAATAATATCTCGGCTCTGTCTGCCTTAAGCTTCTCTTTCTGGAAATTGCTGTGGCATTTCTCCAGGGCTTGGAGTCAGCAGGGAGGGAAGCGAGACTCCCCCGGCTTGTCGGAGGTGTGACTTGTGATTCCAGTTGACGCTCTGTCGTCCTGTCCCCCGGCCCAACTGACGTGGGGCTCAGACCTCGGAGACTGTGCGTCACCGACCAGCTGCCTCCCAGGGCACAGCTATTAAAAAGTGGGTGAAGATTTTCTCCCATTCTGTAGGCTCTCTCTTTGGGTTCTTAGCTGATGCAATCCTGTTTATTGATTCTTGCTTTTATTTCCTGGGCTTTGGGGTTTTACCAAAGTCTCTACTACTGCCTATGTGTTGGGAGTTGGTCTTATACCCTCTTCTAATAGTTGTGAGATCTCTGATATATTAATATCTAGAATGTATAAAGAGCTTAAAACACTTGATATTACACAAACAAAGAACCCTGTAAAAATGGACATTGGACTTAAGTAGACAATTCTCAAAAAAAGAAGTACAAATGGCCAATAAATATATGAAAAAATGTCCAATATCATCAGTGATCAGGGAGATATAAATCAAGATAACACCGAGATTCCATCTAACCCCCATCGGAACGGCAGTACAGATGAACAGTGCCTCACACATGATGAATAAAAGGAATCCAGCGTATGGGCAAATCTGACAGTAGATGGGACCCTTGTAGACCTTGGAATCATTTTGAACTGAGATTATGTAAAGTTTTGACTTTTAGGCTCCCTATAAGACCAGTTCAGAGAAGGATCTAGAAGTTTATTATTATTATTATTTTAAATCAAGGGCTTACTATTTTCCAGTGTCTTCATGCTGATTTTAGGAGAAAGACCAAAATCCTCATTGTGGCTTACCCCATGGCCAGGATCCTGCTCATCTGTCCGCCTCATCTCGCCTCTCTCCCCCTCGCTCCCTGGCACGTTGCCTCCCCTGGGTGAACCTCCTTGCCCACCTCCCCTCCCCATTTACCTCCTCTCCATCCCCCGGAGCCCAGGTGCCGCCTCGGGTGGGCTTCTGCGACTCCACATGTGTAAAACCCTGTTCTTTCCCTGCAGAGCACCCACCCTGGTTTCCGATGACAAGTCTGCCACCCTCTGTGGGACCGTGAGCTCTCTGTGAACAGCAGCTGAATCTATAGACGGCTCACCTGTCCCCTGCGCCTTACTCAGCAGGCACCTCGGTGGGCAGGCACTAGATAATAATCTGTTGAATGCACAGATGGATAAGTGACTTACTGATTTATTGTTTGTTTGTTTATTTATTTAGTGGCTCTGGGTGAGGATTAAACCCAGGGGCATTCTACCTCTGAGCTATACCCGCAGCCCTGTTTTATTTTTTATTTTGAAATGGTTCTTACTAAGTTGCGGAGATCCTCGCTAAATTGAGGAGGCAAGCCTTCAATCTGCGATCCTCCTGTTTCAACCTCTTAAGTATTGGGATGACAGGTATGTACCGCCGTGCCCAAATGACTTAGTGTTTTTTATTTCTGCTTTTTTTTTTTGTGGTACATACAGGTGATGGATCTTAGGGGCATTCTACCTCTGAGCTACACCCCCATCCCTATTTTTTATTATTTTGAAACAGGTCTCACTGAGTTGCAAAGGGCCTCACTAAAGAGTAGCTGAGGATGCCCGCAAACTGCAATCCTCCTGTCTCAGCCTCCTAAATGCTGGGATTACAAGCATGTGCCTCCACATCTGGCCTGACTTAGTGATTTATGTATGTATGTATTTATTTATTTATTTATTTATTTATTTATTTATTTATTTATTTATTTATTTATTTATTTTTGTGGGCCTGGGGATGGAACCCAGGGGCCTCTACCTCTGGGTTACGCCCCCAACCTATTTTATATTTTATTTTGAAACAGAGTCTCAAGTAAGTTGCTGAGAGCCTCACTAAGTAGCTGAGGCTGGCTTCAAACCTGTGCGATCCTCCTGTCTCAGCCTCCCAAGTACTGAGATTACAAACGTGTGCCACCATGCCTGGCTTTGACTTACTGTTTTAAAAGTACGGGCAGTCAAGATGTTTGCTTGGAATAACAAAGAGTTATTCTGTGAAAGAAGAAGGACCAAGAGGTATATCATTGGAGGAATCCTCCAGGCGTTCTGACCTGGAGGGACACCAGGGAGGGAGCTCGTGCCGCGCTGACTGGTGAGCCCCTCCTCCCTGTGGCTGGACTGGCTTCTAACTCTAGGCCCAGTTCTCTTTGCAAATAATGCTGCTGTTGGCAGGTGGCTCCCACCTGGCCCGGCCCTGAGGAGGGGGCCTTGGTGAGTGGGTGCCCTGGTCCACCCAGAGCTCCTGTCCCCTTGTCAAGAGCACCTCTCAAATAAGGCAAACATCTATGACCTCAAAGCAGCACACACCTGCTAGGGACACATTTGGGGAGAAAAATAGAAAGGGGGAGAAAACATTAGCCAGCATCTGACCACTTAGAGATGATGAGGTGAACATTTTGGCACATGTGTTTTTGATTCTTTTAAAAAAATATTTGTGTAGCCAGGTGTGGTCGCGCACGCTTGTAATCCCAGCATTCGGGAGGTTGAAACCGGAGGATTGTGGTTCGTGGCCAGCCTCAGCTACTTAGGCCCTCTGCAACTCAGTGAGACCCTGTTTCAAAATAAAAAATAAAATAGGGCAAGGGGTGTAGCCCAGAGGTCAAATGCCGCTGGGTTCCATCCACAAACCCGCAAAAAATTATATTATATATATATTATAATATATATATATTTGTGCTTCTCTGCGTTCTAACTTGACTTTCAATTTTTTTTTCAAGGACCAAATGCATCATGCATAGAGACTTTACAGGAAAGAAAGGCTCTTCTTCTTGCAAGGCCTGAGACAGTTGAGTCCCGGAGAGAGGTGGGCACGGTGGCCTTTGGAAGGGCTGGCTCTGCAAAGTGATGACGCACATGTGCGCGGGTGGGGCAGGTCAGGCACTGCATCCCCTGGACACTCACCTGGAGATGTCGGGGATGGGAGAAGTATTGGGATCTCAAAAGCAGAGTCAGAGTGCTGGCCATCCGGAAGGTGGGTCACAGAGTGATTGCACCCTTCATTTATCCACTCAGAGAGTATTTCTCGAGGGACCAGCATGTGCCAGATGCTGAACTAGGTGGTAGGGACTGTAGATAACATTGAAGTGACCTCACTCAAAATCTGCACTGTTCCGTCTACACATGTAAAGTGCTGGGCACAGAGTAGAGCTGTTACCTGGCAACCGCAGTGATTGGTACTCATTACTCCTCCGGAGTCTCATCTATGGGTGATGGTTACACTCATGTCGTCAGGTCAACAGAGGGGCAGAGTGCTAAGTTTTTGTGATGCCCTGTGTCCATATATGTGATTACCGTAAACTACGTCGCTTCTCTTCAATACACATATAACTATTTGCAGGCGAGCAGTTTAGAGTTTGATATCAGCGAGACTCATTCTGCCATCACCAACTAAAGCTCTGTGACATTATTGGGAAAACTTTCCTTGGGGCGTTGGGGTACGTTATTGCTCTTTCAATCACATCTTGGTTCTTGGAGGACCCGCCGTCAGGCCAACTTTTATTACGAAATTTTTTAATCACGACGGGGAAATGATGGCCCGGTATCGGGAGGGGAGGCTTTTCACATAAGAGGAAATGAGCCAAGATTGGAAGATGACATTTTTATTCGCCTTACAAATGGAGTGGATACAGTGTGAATGGCTTTGTGAAGAGATGAAGAGCTCAGCTGAGCAGCAAACCCAAGCCCTCGCCCTGCACAGAGGCAGTCTCCCTGAGGGAGGGGTGTGGTGACGGCTGCCCTTGGTGCCCCGTGCAAGGGCTGCGCGTTGGGCTGCACCCGTGTCATGACCGGTGCCAATTAGCTCTGAGGCAGGCAACACATGGTTTTTGTTTTGCACTGGGGATTGAACCCAGGGGCGTTCTACCTCCACGCTTGCTAAGTTGCTGGAGTTATCTCTAGATTATTGTAATTTAGATTCAGATTTAGATTTAGAATGTCCCCCTGGCCTTTACAGAAACAAGGTAGAAATGTTGGAAGGAAGGCTTAGTTGCTGTGGAGGAGTCTATGGGAGTGTAGCCTTGAGGATTATATATATCATTCATATTTTCTCTCTCTCCAGTCTCTGTGATGTGAGAGCCTAGCACTTTCTCTCTCTTTACTTCCATCATGCCCTGAACTCTGCACACCCTGCCTGACATGGACTGAACCTTTAAGTTTTCCAAAACTATGAGCAAATAAATATTCCTTTCTCTAAATTATGTGATCAGTTATTTTGGATTATATCAGTGAGAATGTTAACCAAGACAGTTGCCTCTCAGGCACTCGATGATAGGCATGGACCGCTGTGCCCAGTGATGTATATTTTTAATTCATTATGTGTAGGGTCTTTCTGGGACCTATGAGTTTTTCAAGGACTTAACAAAAATTTTTTGAGTCCTGGAAGAGAAATTATTGGCTCCAAGATGCAAAAGTAAAATGGCAAAATTGAGACCAATGAATATATAAAAATTACCTACAAACTGCGCCACTTCGTCAATATCACTAATTGGTAAATTTAATGTTCACGGAGATTTCATTACATCTGAAAATGTGGATAGTCACTATTTCTCGCTTTCAAGAGCTTCTGAGTACGCACAATTGCCTGGAAATCATATCCAATCAAAAATTAAATGAGTCAACTTATTGCAAACTAATTTAGGAGCAAAACTTAAAATAATTTTCTCAAAAAAGTATTTTTGGTTAAAAATCTGTTTAATGTAGAATGTGGGCAAATTTGTTTGGGTTGTCCCTCGGTATCTGTTGGGGCTTGGCTGTAGGCCATCCCTCCCCGTACCAAAATCCACAGGCACTCAACTCCCTTATATAAAAGGACAGCGTATTTGCACATAACCTATACACATCCTCTTGTACACTTTAAATAATTTTTCAGCCACTTGTAATACCTGGTGCAATGTAAATACTGTGCAAGAAGTTGTCAGGCTATATTGTTTAGGAATATTGACAAGGAAAAAGTCTTTACATGTTCAGTCTAGACACAATTAAAAACTGTTTTGGCTGGGGATATAGCTCAGTGGTAGAGTGCTTAGCGTGGGCAAACCCTTGAGCTGGATCCCCAGTACTAAAAAAAATGACAAAAAGAAAGAAGCCGGGCATGGTGGTGTATGCTTTTAATCCCAACATTCAGGAAACTGAGGAGGATCATGGTTCGCGGACAGCCTCAGCTACTTAGGCCCTTTGCAACTCAGTGAGACCCTGTTTCAAAATAAAGAGCAAAAAATAGGGCTGGGGGTATAGCTCAGAGGTAGAATGCCCCTGGGTTCAATCTCCAGTACTGCAAAAAAAAAAAAAAAAAAAAAAAAGAAAGGAAAATATTTTTTGCAGATGAAAGACTGACTATGTCTGACATTCTGGGAATCCAGAAATAAATGTGTCTAAAGTATATAATATTCTTAAAAGGGACTTGAGCTTCCTCCCCACCAACCATAACATAGATTGGAGAGCATAAAACTCTAGAGCATTATGAATGCTTGAATCTTTATGTGGATTAGATTACTACTCACCATGCTTTCGTTCCCCTCCCCATTGATGTTTGGCTGGGCCATGGGCGTGCTTTGCCCGATGGTGTGTGCAGTATTCTTCCCCACCCTTAGGCTATCAAACCGACTTCCTTTGGCCAACAGGATGTGAGAGGACACAGTCCTCACGAGAGGCTTGAAATGTGCTCGTGTGATTAGGTTTGCCCTCTTCTTGAGAGCGGCATGCCCTCATCAACTGTTGGCTCTTGACACTTGTATAGCAGTGCTATCCCACAGCCCTGCAGCCCTGTAGCCCCAATCCGAGCTGCTTCAGCCACCCTCTTATGCATGGCTGAGAAATGAATGCTGGCTGAGGTTTGGTGATGGTTGTTTTGCAGCATTGTTGTGGCTGTAGCTGACTGCTACAAGGTCCTGCACATACGCATGGCGGTGCTTACTAATATTTCTGAAGGAATAACAGTTTGTTACTTTCATCCACAATTTCTAGTTCCTTGTTCTTTTTTACTCTGTTGCTGAGGTTATAACTGAACATGAGCTCAGCTATGTTGTACACGCCAATCCCTCTGCATACACTTGGAAGGCTTTTTATCTTTGGCTCTGGCTCTAAATATTGCTTCTGTTTAATGACCTCATCAGATGCATTATTTAAGTACCATCTGTGGGGGGAGCCCACTATTAGCCTATGGGAAAATTGCCGTTCCTTCTTCTCTAAAATCAAGACCTTTTTTTTTGGGGGGGGAATTTCAAACTTAGATGTTTTCAAGAACAGTGCACATAACTTCCCCCCTGAATAACTTGTAAATTTCTGTTCCTTATCTCACATTACTTGAGTGTATATTTATTATAATAAAGGTTGTTCTCCTGTCTCATCGCAATGCAACCAGCCAGATCAGGAAGCTAACACTGAGAGATTACTACTATCGAGCCCCCAGATCCCACTCGAGTCCCCCTTGCTCTCAGTGAGGTCTTCTATGAAGGATCCAGTGCAGGATCACAGGCATCACTGAGCCATCCTGTCCTAAGCCGGAAGGGTCCTTACACCTCTCTGTTGCTTCCTTGACCATCACACTTTTCATTTCGCGTGCTGTCTCATTTCCCTCTTGTAGTCTCGTCCAGTATCTTCTCATGGCTCGATCAGATTATAGACCCATTTCAAGCTTGAATACCCCAGGCTGGGCCTCGGTCCCATCCCCTGTCACGGAAGCTTGCCTTGTTGAGTTCCATGTAGTGACTTTGGGACTCAATTTTTGAGGAAGGGAAGAAGCTAAAATCCCAATATTAATTAGGGTAACGAAGACTCGGCTAGAAGAATCACACATTCTGCGGTCCTTCATGAAGCTGGCTGTGGTCATGTGACTCCCAGCGTCTGCCTTTTGGCCGATGAAATGTAAGGAGAAGGCTATCATGACATTTGCATGTGACCGTGAAGACAAGTCCAGTTGAGAAATGGTGCTTCTCAAATTAAGGCCGTGGCCTCAGGAGGTAGATCAAAGGGAAAGTGGCAATTGGTTGTCTGTGTTGGAGGGAGAGGACCTGAAGACAGGCTCAGGCTCTTGGTTTGGGTGATTGGCCATATTTTTACTCCTGGGTTGAGCTTCCTAGTTTATAGAGGACACTCACATGCCAGATCTCACTTGGCCCTCACAACAGCTCTGTGGAGCCGGCGGGGTGGACATTGCTATCCCCTGCTGGAGGCGAGGGTACTAAGGACTAGAGAGGTTACAGATTTGTCCAGGGCGACCCAGCCAGTGAATGGTGGAGTCAGCTGAGAATAGTGATTTTGGGGATCTGTATAGAGCACATTTCCTACAAAACATTTCCACCTTCTTTATCAGCATGTTTGAAAAAGATATCCCTTTGTTCTGGCACTCTTAGCTGCTCAGAAGTGAGCAGTGTGCCATGCTGGTGTTGTGAGAGTCATTTTATAGGTGGAAGCAGACAACTGGGTGTGTTGGGGAATTCACCTGGCTCTCTGGTGATGTTAGCGTTGCTGACCTGCAGTCCAGCCATGGTAGGGGCTTGGTCTAAGTGAAACTCTTCGCAGCTGCCTTTTTGGGGGAGAGGAAGGTTCTAAGGATAGAATTTCCCCAAACAAGGAATGTAAACCCAGTCATTCTCCCAAACTGGGAATTATCAGAAAGAAAGAAAAAATAGAGGGAATACCAAAGGCATCCAGGGTGGTTCTGTTCATTTATTATTATTATTATTATTATTATTATTATTATTATTTTGGTACTAGTTATTGAAGTCAAGGTATGTTCTACCTCAAGCTATATCCCTAGCCTTATTTATTTATTTATTTATTTATTTATTTATTTATTATTTTGTGGTGCTGGGAGTTGAATCCAGGAGCATTCTACTGCTGAGCTACGATGGTAGCTCAGCCCTATTTATTTTGTTTGGAAACGGGGTCTCACTAAGTTGCTGAGAGTCTTATTAAGTTGCCGAGACTGGCTTTGAACCTGCAGTCCTCCTGTCTCAGCCTCCCAAGTACTAGGAGTATAGGCGTGCACCACCACACCTGGGTTCTTTTTTATTAAACAGATTTCACTTCTCATGGTCCTATCCTGGAGATATAAGATGTAACCACCACAGTCCATTCTCAGTCTAGGGTTAGACTAGATCTTGGCATCAAACCTGTGGTCTCCCTGTCTCAGCCTCCCGGGTACTAGCACTGCAGGTGGGTAGCACCATACTCAGCCACCAGCTGGTCTCTAGGAACTCAGATTCACGTGGACCTGGCCAACGATGTGCTGATGAGGCTTGGCTGGCCTTTGTCCCAGGGTACCACTGACATCAAGAAAACTGCTTGTTGGCTGTCTTCTCTGGATTGTGCAAGGATTCAGGATCACGATGGGTACTTTCAGCCATGATTTTAAAACACAGAAAGCACACCAGGCATGGCGGTGCATGCTTGTAATCCCCACGCTTGGGAGGGGGAGACAGTAGGATTGTGCTAGTTCGGAGCCAGCCTGTTTCCACATAAAAAAGTTAAAAAATAGGTCTGGGAGTATAGCCTGTGGGAGTGTATCCTGGAGGTAGAAGGGCTTTCAGGAACCCCAGTACCACCAAATAAATAAATAAATAAATAAATAAATAAATAAATAAAAAATAAAACACAGAAAGCTGCAGGAAGTCAACTTGCATGAGTTGGACCTGCTTATTTGGTAGAAACATGCTTTATCTTGTGGTCAGTCACCTGGGTGGACCCTCTTGGTCTACGTGTTGTTTCAAGAATTGGACGCGGTGAAAGCGTTTATCTTTTTTTGACCCAAATAAGGTTTTCACTTCAAGGTCCCTAGTGCCCTGAGGGATTTCTGAGGAGAAGGTGCATCTGTTTCATAAGAAGTTCAGATTATTTGTGATAGGAAGTGGGTCAGAGAGGCCATGCAGGACAGGCACGGGCTCGCACATCAGACTGCTCAGGGCGAAAGCAGCTTCTGTCATTTATCTGCACAAGATCTTGGGTAGTATCTTTACATCCTGAGTCTCAGGTTTCCATCTATAAAATGGGTACTGCAGTGATGATTTAAGTTATGTTGCTCAAGCTGGGCGTGGTGGCGCACGCTTGTCATCCCAGCATTCTGGAGGCTGACACCAGAGGATCACGGTTCACGGCCAGCCTCAGCTACTTAGCGAGACCCTCTGCAACTCAGTGAGACCCTGTTTCAAAATTAAAAGGACCAAAAAATAGGGCTGGGGGTGTAGCTCAGAGGTACAATGCCTCTGGGTTCCATCCCCAGTAACACACACACACACACACACACACACACACACACACACACACACACACATTATGTTGCTCAACAAAGGTCCAGGAATTGATTAAGAGTTCAATATATACACACATTAAAATCAGTTATTGCCGAGCATGGTGGCATATGCTTATAATCCCCGCGCTTGGGAGGATGAGACAGGAGGATCGCACAGGTTCGAAGCCAGCCTCAGCTACTTAGTGAGGCTCTCAGCACCTTAGTGAGACCCTGTTTCCAAATAAAATATAAAATAGGTCTGGGAGTATAGCCCGGAGGTAGAAAGCCTCTGGGTACCACAAAAATAAATAAAAAATAAAATAAAATTTAAAATAATCAGTTATTCCTTAATTCTCTCTAAGCTCCTTCTCTACCAAGTTTGAAGATGGATGAGGATGTTTCCAATCGGTGCCTATTTGTAGGGAAGGAAAATGAAACTTTGGAGATAAAATTATGGTACAGGAGTAGTGTGTCTCAGCTGTGGATCCAGCCTAACACTAGATTAAGAATATGGGCCAGGCATGGTGGTGCACGCCTGTAATCCCAGCACTTGGGGGCTTGAGACAGGAGGATGATAGGTCCGAGGACAGTCTCAGCAAGTTGTGAGACTCTCATCAACCTAGCGAGACCCTATTTCCAAATAAAAATAAAATGGGGCTGGGGGGTATAGCTCAGAGGTAGAAGGGTTCCGGGTTCAACCCCCAGTACCAAAAAAAAAAAAAAGAATAGATTGGGGTGGTCACAACTTAGATGTGCAGAATAGGACCCTGAAGGCCCTAGAGGGGAGAGGGATGGAAAGCGTGTGCGTGTAAGTTCAAAGAGCTGGAAGCTGGCACTGCAGCATGGAGGAGGCTCAGGGAGTCTATGTAGGCACCCACACACGGTAGGTGAAGACACCCCAGCTGTGCAGGACCATTTTCCACAGCGACACCTTGTGGCAGTCTTGGGAACAACGGGACGTGCAGGTGGGCCACCCTTGACTGGGTCCTTCCCAGGTTTCCTGGCTGCCTGGAATTTGGAAATAACCATCAGATTAACGGAATCTTCAGGAATTTGGGACCACAAGAAGACACATCTAGAAGGGATACACTAGACTTCTTGCTCCTCTGAGTAAAGGGGGTGAGCATGAAGTCAGTTGGGAAGTTAAGAAGCATGTTGGTATCCTGGGCTGATCACATGGGCTCTACATACACAGAAGTGTACACACACACACACACACACACACTTATGTAGTCTTCAGGATTGTGTTAGTGTCCAGAGCCCAGACACTGCGTACACAGGTTCCTGCCACACCGGGACACTCAGCCCCTTTCACTCTCTGCTTTGCATCCAGCGCTCTGGTTTCTGTTCATCTCCGTGATGAGGCCAAGTCTCTTCTCACCTCGGGGTTATTGCTTTTATATTCCCCGCTGCCTGGAGCCCTGTTCTCCAGACCCTCGCTCAGCCTCTCAGCTTCTCACAGCGATTCTTCCAGCTTCGCTTCAAACGCTGCGGCGGAAGGCTCCCCACCCCTCTGGTGTCCACACCCCTGACGCAGGCACATCTCAGGTGGCCTCAGCTGGTTTGTGTGTTTATCAGCTGTTTCCCTAGGAGAACAGGGCAACACAGATGCGCTAACAGTGACTTTGTCCTTGTAGCTCAACAGTATCTTTAGTAGCCTCAGCAGTGCCTGGTGTATACTAAGTGCTCCACAAATATTCATGGGAAGATACCATGAATCCCCATTTTACTGGTGAAGAGCTCGAGGCATAAAAATATGACACCACCTCTTCACAGTTGCACAAGGGGTCCATGGGGTCCCCTGCATGACTTCTGATCTGACCTCGGACCACTGGCCCAGCTAGAAGCATTTAAATCCCTGCTCCTGAGCACTTAGGTTGTAAACTTTCTTTGGTGCTCCATGGACAGCACAGATATGGGGGGGCACGCCTGCCACCTGCCTCCGAAGCCCCCTCCACTGGGGTCTGGCAGGAGTTGGTGAAGATGGCTGCCGCCCCTCCACAGTGGCTGAGCTAATGGAGAGGCCTGTAGTGGGCTCGAGGCGGCCGTGGACACCTTCCCCCACGTCCTTGCTTTGACACGTCCTGTCGGCGGTGTGAAATCAGCCGCGGTTAGAGTATTCACGCCACGCAGAGGGGCAGACGCTGCAAATCTGGACTTCTTGTGGTTTTTTTTTTTTCTGGGGAGTTGGTCATTAAACACTTCCCGGGCACGATTGGATGTGTTATCCACCGTCTCCCGGAGCGATGCAGCGGGTTTAGACTCCTGTTGTCCAAAGAGGCAACTCACTTGATACGATGCCTTTATTGGGGCTTCCCCACCTGTCTCATTCAGTACATCACATTTCATTTGCCTTCCAGATAATACCTCTCCACTTGTGGGCTGGGATTCTAGTCTCCAGTCTATTTCCAGGGGAACCCGGACTAAGGCACACAGTTTGAAATGATGGAGCCAGGACCCAAAATCCACTGTGCACTTTACTGACGCCCCCTCGGAGTCAGCCTGGTTCCTTGCCAACCCAGAGTGACAGGCGTCCTCTTGTTGTGCAGACAATGTGCTACATTGATGAGATTAGTTGGCAATTAAGGAGTTATTTTCCTACATTAAGGGCCAGATTAATGAGCTAAAACACGAGGAGATCTAATTTACTTACTAAATTATTCTTTACAGGAAAAAAAGATTTCAAAACATAGCCAGGGTTTCCGTAAGATGTGTAGCACCGAGGCAGATTTTATTGCTCTCATGAAATGCTTTCATTTCATGCTTGTTATAGTTTACCACTTATAGTTTCTAACTCTCCCCGCTGGTTTGAATATTCAAGGGTCTCTCCAGGTGGTTTAGCAGATTTGACATAGGGAGGGTGTTAGATGTAAACTCAGTAGAGCCTCAGACAGGTGTTAGGTGTAACCCAAAACCCTCGGCAGAGAGGCAGAGATTCAAAATGGCGACTGAGGGACACAGCACTTCTCAGTAGCTGAAATAAATAAAGTTCAACTACCTAGAAGGCAGCAAACAAAATAAATATATCTCAGGAACCAAAACAGATCCAGGTACCTCTGCAGAAGGAATCCAGAAACCCTGAACTCAAGATCCACTGCAAAAAAAAAAAAAAAAAAAAAAAAGAAAGAAAGAAAAAAAGAAAGTTCGGGCATCGGACCTGCCGCAGAGACAACTGGGCCACCCGCCAGTGCCAATGTGGGTTGCCAGCCCAAACTGCAATCCCTGGTCCTGACTGACACCATCGTGGCAAAATAACCCAAGAGTTTGAAAATGGACACAGAGCTCCAGCATCTTAAGTAGCGAGCAGCGCCTGAACCAGAAGCCTGTGTGCTCACCATAGACAGGACCACAGTGTCACAGTGAGACCCCCAGACACCTGGATCAAGGAAGCCAGGTATCTGAGTGTGTCCAGAGAAGCTGCGGGTCTTAGCATGTGCCCCAGGTCCGGCACTGGCCCTGGGCATCTGTCTCCCACCCCAGAACCCAGCACTGTCCTCGTGCGCCCTGCCCATGCCCCAGGACCCACGCAAATTGTCTGTGCCACCCGCACCCCTAGACTCGGTGCTCACCTTGTGCGCCTAGCTCGTGCGCCCTGCCAGAGCCCGGGCACTAACCTAGCGGGCCCTGCCTGCTTCCTGGGAGGTGATAGCTCTGTGTGCCCCACCCGCACCCTGAGACCACGAGATATCCTTGGGCCCCAAGCCCACGCAGCAGGTCCAGCACTAGCATGTATGCCTGCCCCACACCCTGGGACCTAGAGCTATCCTCATGCACCCTTCCTGAGCCAGAGACCAGTGCTAGATCCTGCATTATGCCTGCACCCCCGGACCCATGTGCGCCCGCCCCGCACCCATGACCCACCGCTGGCTGTCTGTGTCCACCCCGCAGCTGGAGACTCAGCGCTAGTCTAGAGCACCCAGCCTGCTCCCTGGGTCGGGCTCCAGTCCTGTGCACCCTGCCTGAGCCCAGGACCAGACATTAGGCGTCTGCGCCCACCCATGCCTGCATCCAGTGATAGCCGTGCACCCAGCCTGTACTCTGGGACCCAGCAGCACTCTGGCAGTAATTGTGTGTGCCCAGGGACCCTATGGCAGCCCTTTGCCCAGGGTGCATCTTGGGTCCCCATGGGCTAGCTAGCACAGTTAGAATTTCCAGAGACACAGGAAAAGTCACCAAGACGCAATACCTGCACAGGGCCTCAGGGGGAGGTTCCAAGTCTACTTTGGACATCCTCCACCCCTGCTATAGGGAAGCACAGGCCTGAGTCTAGGGTGGTGAGTGCAGAGGTGCTGACTACAAGCTGGAAATACACAGAACCGGGGAATTGTACAGAATTTATTAACAGTGACACCAGACATCCTGACACCTAAACCCAAAGCTGTCAAAGGAAAGAAAGGTGTCCAAACATCCTGAGAGTGGCCTAAGAAGCTGAAATTAGAGTACAGAGCAAATTAAGAGACATTGGATTATATTCTGAAAGCTACCACAGCAATCAGATATTCAAATATTATATGGACCCAACCCCATATTCGTAATTAGTAGGACTGTTTTTTTTTTTTTGGTTGGTGTTGTTTTGTTTTATTGTTTTTGTTTTGTTATTGTTGTTGTTGCTGTTTTGTTTATTCCCCCTTATTTCTTTTACTTTTATTTGGTATTTTAAAAAATATATTTGATAGTTTGCTTTGGTTTCTGGTTTCACAGTCGCTAGTTCTCTTTATTTTATTCTTGTCCATTTTTCCTCTTTCTTACTCTTTCTTTTCTTTTTTTTCTTTTTCCTCTTTTGGTTGTTTTTTTCTTTGATTACACAATAGTTAGCTTTTGTACCTTGTGTTGATACTTTACTTGTGTTTGTTTACTCCTCCTCCCACCCCTCTTACAAACTTCCCCACACTAACCTATCTACTCTTTTCCCTTAAAACTTTTCCCCATACTATATCTCCTTATTTAATATTCAAAGTATTTCATATCTCCATACTTAAATACTCTACTAACTACAAGAGTCCTACTAATTAACTCTCTCATTCTCAACAAGATATTACCTTATCATACTTAAATTCTTTCTCAACCTAAACATATCCTCTACCTAATCCGACTCTTGTACCATCACCCCAGCCCCTCCCCTATCACCCAACCCTCAATATTGGAAAAAGCACTGCTGACCTGCTGATACCTCTAAATTCCTAATACTAAGATTGGATTAGACATAATTCTCACCAACGATGGGTAGATATCAGAAAAACAGGACTGAGAATGTTGAAAATACGAGAACCAGGAATAATGAAGAGACAACAGAAATTACGAATACTGACCTACAAGTGTTGCAGACTAATCTCAGTCGGGTCGTTATTGTCCGCTCCCGGTCAAATCCTCAGAAAGATGGGGCAAAAGGCAGGTGGAGTTCTGCAGAATCTTATCTGCAGCGATTCTTTCCCTTTAGGGACTAAATTTTCTTTAGGTCCCTAAATGACGGCGCTCCCTAGAAAGAATCTGACATGGACAAAGGCTTCTTGAGCCAATGACACTTTATTACAAAGACCCCAAGAAATTTATACCCTTCACCAGTAAAGTTAAGAGAACAAGGGGGGTGGGTGTCTTTCAGCTGGCTGTTGGCCCTCGAAGAATTAACTCCTGTTCCTCTCCAAGGTCTTGCAGATAAGCAGTTCCAGGTGGCAGCCTCCCAGAATAGTCAAGGCTTGGGAGCTTCTCGGGGAATCTTCTTTAACTTTCCCTGGAACTTTTCCATCTTTTGGGCTCAGTTCATATAGCAAGTGTGGGGAAATGTGGTGATTCAGGTGGATGTGATGGAGTTTCTTCAGGTGTTGGTACCTTATCTTCTAAGTCTGAAAGCTTAAGCATACTCACAACACAGTTTGGCAGACAAAATATCACAAACAACACCACAAGGTTCTTTTTTTTTTTTTTTGGTGGTACTGGGGTTCCTGGAAGCCCTCCTTCCTCCGGGCTACACTCCCAGACCTATTTTATATTTTTGAAACAGGGTCTCTTACGCCAGCACGGCTGGCTTTGAACCTGCGCGATCCTCCTGTCTCCACCTCCCAAGCGCGGGGATTACAAGCGTGCGCCACCACGCCCGGCCACAAGGTTCTTAGTTCTAATTGTCAGATGTATTTCCTTAACTTCTGAGCACTCTTCTTTAGACAACAAGCCTATTAAAAGCCTACTCATCTTTAATAATCCACTTCCCTGTCACAAACTCTCTGCAGCCTGCTTCTAACTTTCTAATTCCTTTCTTTCCCAGTTGGGACTTTTTTATGATAAGCTCTTCTTCGTGCAAAAATGCTTTTCTTACTCTTACGGTATTTCCTTTCCTTCATACATATATATTTAGAACGTCTGTCCTTTATTTAGTCATATTCATTTCTAACTATGCGGTCAGTCAACAGTCTTTTTCTTTGGGTCTATTGTATTTGGGCAGCTAAGTTGTTTATCAACTAAATTGCTTTAAGGTCACACACAAGGTTTTTCTCTGTCTCTAGGCAGGATTTCAAGGGTAAACGATTACTTTGAACTGAGCTACTTTGCCGGAGTTAATGGATAGTGATGAAGGTCGGAGGCCATTTGTGATTGCTGCAGCTGGGGTGCTTATCACAGTACCTGAATTTTGGCCAGTCTTTTCATTACTATTGAGCAAAGCCAAGGACGTTTAGACAAATTATTAGAGAATTTATTTCCACAGACTCAATTTCATTCATAGTTCTAATTTCACATCACTGGAGCAATTTGTGTAGGGAGTTAAAAGAATACTAGAAGAATAATAGTTATGCAAGAATATCTAGAAGTGGAAAGATGCTTTTGACCAGCGAGCACACCTTCTCTCGGGGCTTATTTCTCACTTTGAGATTTTGCCTATTAACTGTGAAAATGCAGATGCCGAGAGAACGTGGCTTTTGCTGGTATCTGCAAACAAGAAATGCAAGGAGTTCAGAATCTTGATCTACAATATGATGAAAGGCTTTAAAAAAAGTCTACAGGAAATGAAAGAGGAAATAGAAATACTAAGAATGAATCAGAAAGAGATCTGGAATTAAATGAAAGAGTCAGTAAATGAAATGAAGACAGCAATAGAAAGAAATTCTGGAAGATTAGATGAAACGGAAAGTAGAATATCACTGTTAGAAGACAGTTCATTCAAAACTGAAAACACAGTCAACAGCATACAGAAGCCAGTACAGCAACAAAACCTAAGCATCCAACAACTTTGGGACAATATGAAGCGTCCTAACCTATGGATAAAAGGCATTGAAGAAGGGATAGAGGTACAGATCAAGGGCATCCGTAATCTCTTCAAAGAAATAATTTCAGAGAATTTTCCAATCATGGAAAGAGACTTGGATCTTCATGTTCAGGAGATATACAGAATACCATTAAGACAAGGTCAAAGAAGAACATCCCCACGTCATATAATAATCAAAATGACCAACATAGACGTCAAGGAAAGAATCGTAAAAGCAGTGAGAACAAAAAGATGGGTGACATATAGAGGCAAAACAATAAGAATCACTCCAGACTACACATCCCAAGCCATGAATGCCAGGAGAGACTGGTATGATGTGATCCAGACCCTGAAAGAAAACAACTTCCAACAAAAACTGCTATATCCAGAAAAACTATTATTTAAAATTGATGGAGGAACAAAAGTGTTTCAAGATAAGCAGAACTTCAAAAAATTCATGAATTCTAAGCCAACACTAGAGAAAATACTTAAATAAATAAACCATAAAGAAGAAAAAAGAAGCAGACTCCAGAACCAGAGAAGAGAGGAAGTTGATCAGTAGGGCATCTAAATACAAAGAAATAATACTGTTTCCAACAGAAGGTAGAACACAAAATGACAGGAAACAAACAACACATTTCAATAACACTGAATGTCAAAGGACTTAACTCTCCAATCAAAAGACACAGACTGGCAATGTGGATTAAAAAAATATAATCCAAATATATGCTGTTTGCAAGAAACATACCTTGCAGCAAAAGACATTCACAGACTGAAAGTGAAAAGATGGAAAAAGATATATCATGCCAATGGGGACCAAAAACGGGCAGGAGTAGCAACACTCATATCCAACAAAATAGACTTTACGCTAAAACACATCAGAAGAGACAAAGAAGGGAACTTCCTTTTATATAAAGGAACAATCCACCAAGAAGATATAATGATAGTAAATGTTTATGCCCTGAATGTGGGTGCAGCCACATTTGTAAAACAACCCTCTTGGATATAAGATCTCAAATAGACCCACATACAGTAATAGTGGGAGACTTCAATACACCTCTCACACCACTGGATAGACCTTCAAGGCAAAAGATGAGTAAAGACTCTGCAGAACTGGTGAAAACAAACCAAATGAACTTAATAGACATATACAGAATATTTCAACCAGGAACAACAGAATACACATTCTTCTCAGCAGCCCATGGCACTTTCTCCAAAATAGATCACATTCTGGGACACAAAGCAACCACCAGCAAATTCAAAAGATGTAATGTAATTCCCTGCATCTTTTCAGACCATAATGGAATGAAAGTAGAAATCAACAACAGGAAACCTAAAATAAACTGTTTAAATACATGGAGATTGAATGATCCACTATTGAATGATGAGTGGGTAAGATCGGAAATTAGGGGAGAAATAAAGAAATTTCTGGAATTAAATGAAAATAGAGACACAATTTACCAAAATCTATGGGACACTTTGAAGGCAGTGTTGAGAGGAAAGTTCATAGCATTGAATGCCCACATAAGAAGAACAGAAAGTCTCCAAGCAAACAACCTAATGACACAACTCAAGGACCTAGAAAGACTGCAACAGTCTAATCCCAAAGCCAGCAGAAGGCAGGAAATTATTAAAATCATAGCAGAAATAAATGAAATAGAGAACAAAAAAACAATTCAAAGAATCAACAAAACAAAAAGCTGGTTCTTTGAGAAGATTAATAGGATTGACAAACCCCTGGCCAACCTAATCAAAAGAAAGAGATAATCAATTCAAATTATTAAAATCAGAAATGAAAAAGGAGACATCACCACAGATAGAGGGGAAAATCCAAAACCCATTTATGTTAAAAACACTGCAGAAAATTGGAATAGAAGGAACATATTTCAATATCATTAAGGCTATATACAATAAACCCAAAGCCAACATCTTATTGAATGGAGAAAAACTGCAAGAATTCCCTTTAAAATAAGGCACAAGACAAGGATGCCCATTATCACCACTCATTTTCAATATAGTCCTTGAGACTCTTGCCACAGCAATAAGACAAGAGAAGGATATAAAAGGAAATCAAATAGGAAGAGAGGAGCTAAAACCATCCTTATTTGCAGATGATATGATTATTTATCTAGAAGATCCAATGAACTCAACCAAAAGACTTCTGGAGCTGATTAACCAATTCAGCAAAGTTGCAGGATACAAAATCAACCTAAAGAAATCAGTTGCTTTTCTTTATGCCAACAATGAATCCACAACGAAAGAAATAAAGAAAACTATTCCATTTACTATAATCTCTAAACCAATAAAATACCTAGGAATAAACCTAACCATAGATGTAAAAGACCTCTACAGAGAAAACTACAAAACATTAAAGAAAGAAATTGAAGAAGACCTCGAATGATGGAAAGATCTCCCATGCTCATTGATAGGCAGAATAAATATCATCAAAATGGCCATTCTGCCAAAAGTGATCTATAGATTCAATGCAATCCCCATTAAAATACCAATAACAATTCTCATAGACCTGGAAAAATCAGTTATGAATTTTGTATGGAGAAAGAAAAGACCCAGAATAGCCAAAGCAATTCTCAGCAACAAAAACCAGACAGGAGGCATCACAATCCTGGACTTCAAATTATACTATAGAGCAATAGTAGTAAAGACAGCATGGTATTGGCACAACAAGAGGCAGACGGACCAGTGGAACAGAATAGAAGACATAGAAACAAACTCAGACATCTATAGTCAATTGATCTTTGACAAAGGGGCCAAACTCATATGCTGGAGAAAAGACAGCCTTTTCAACAAATGGTGCTAGGAGAATTGGTTATCCATTTGTAGAATTGGATCTGAATTCTTACTTCTCACCATGCACAGGAATCAACTCGAGATGGATCAAAGACTTAGAAATTAGACAAGAGACTGTGAAGTTATTAGAGAAAGGCATAGGATCTACACTCCAACATATAGGTACAGGGAGTAACTTTCTCAATAAGACTTCCAAAGTGCAAGAAATTAAAGCAAGAATTAAGTGGGATCTCTTCAAACTAAAAATTTCTTCTCATCAAAGGAAACCATCAAGAACCTAAAGAGTAAGCCTACAGAATGGGAGAAGATCTTTCCCAGCTACCACTCGGATAGGGGGCTAATATCCAGAATATACAAAGAGCTCAAAAGACTCTACACTAGCAAAACAAACAACCCAATCAAGAAATGGGCAAATGAACTAAATAGACACTTCACAAAAGAAGAGATACAAATGGCCAATAGATACATGAAAAGATGTTCTACATCACTAGCCATCAGGGAGATGCAAATCAAAACTACACTGAGATTCCATCTAACCCCAGTCAGAGTGGCAAGCATAAAGAAATCAAACAACAATAAATGCTGGCGAGGACGTGGGGAAAGAGGAACTCTTTTACACTGTTGGTGGGAGTGCAGAGTAGTTCAGCAACTATGGAGATCAGTATGGAGATTCCTTAGAAAACTGGGAATAGATCCACCATTTGATCTGGCTATTCCACTCCTGGGTATCTTTCCAAAGGGGTTGAAATCAGAGAACTACATCAACATGTGCATACCCATGTTCATAGCAGCACAGTTTGTAATAGACAAAATATGGAACCAACCTAGATCTCCATCAACAGATGAATGGATTGCAAAATCATGGGAAATACATACAATGGAATTCTATTCAGCTATAAAGAATAATAAAATAATAGCATTTTCAAGAAGATGGAAAGATCTGGAGAACATTATGTTAAATGAGAATAGTCAAGCACAGAAAGAGAAGGGACATATGTTTTCTCTAATATGCCCAAGCTAGGGAGCAGTGGTAATACCAGAGGGGCTCCAGATGATGGAGGGGAAATCTCAGCAAAGCTTGAATGGAAGGATACGAGAGGAAGAAAGCTGAGTTTCTTCAATGGAGGAGCTACATACAAATATGTGTAATAGTATAAATACAACATGGTTAACCTGGACACTCTCTATTGGGAGGGGGGAAGGGAAACGGGGGGCTAAAAGGGCATGAAATACAATCTAAATGTACACCATTTTCAATATGTTCCACTTATAAATAAAAAATGAAAAAATATTTATACAGTCATAAGAGCAAAACACTTGGAAATAAAAGGTGCAGGATGCTTAAAAATTAAAAACGAAAAAACAAGCAAAGCCCTCAGCAAAGAAGGAGCTGAAGGGCAGAGTGGAAATAGGTGTTGGAGCCTGGTGGTAGTCAGAAATCTTGTTCACAAGGGAGAGAGCTAAGGCTCCAGTTGGTCTAGGTAGAAAAGATAAAGAACTGAAGGTTTTAGGAAATTGGACTGTGCAAGGATGTGACATGAGCTTCAGGCACGGCTGGATCAAGGGTTAGTTGTGAATATACTCTTTCTCCCTCACTAGAATATAAGCTTTGCAAGATGGGCTTATCTGTCCTGTTTGTTGCTAGTCCCCCATCATGCAGAACAGTTCCCTGCACATAGAAACAATGATAACAAAATTGCATAGCTTTGTGCGGGTATGTGCTGCTCTAAGTGTCCGTGTGCACTAACTCACTCAGCTCTTCCAACCAGTGATGTAGATCACTACTAATTACACTCCCTGTTTTTCTAGATGGGGAAACGGAAACGGAGGCGCTGAGAAACCATGTGGCTAATATGCCGAGGAGCTGGGATTTGAACCCAGGTCTTCTTGTTCCAGAGTCTGCGCTGTCTTCACGAGGCTATATGAACTCAGTAAAAAGTTGTTGATTGAAGGAATCAATGATTAAGTGATGGACGACATAACCTGCCAGACACAGGCAACCAGTGGTGAGCTGCTAAGTCGGTGGCCTGTCTTCTGCCACTAGCTTTGGGCACAGCACCTCCCCGTCTGCAGGCTGCAGCGTACTGAACCCTGTGCAGAACAGCAGGAAGGGCTGGGATGAGTCACGCGCAGGGAAATCAGACTGGAGAGATTTGTTTCTTTTTTGGAGTGGGGGGAACTAGGAGTATTCTACCTCTCAGCTATACCCCAGCCTTTTTTATTCTGTTTTTTTATTTTTATTTTTATTTTGAAACTGGGTCTTGCTCCATTGCAGGGACTGTTGTCCAACCTGACATTGGAGTTATTTCTAGAATCATTTTTCTACCGAATCAGGAATTCAGGGGTCATGGATAGATCTTGGCCTGGGTTTTGAGCATCCTTGATACAATTATCTCCTGGACCAAAGGGGTCTGACAAACGGGAGATGCTTGGAAGGAAAATACCTGTAAAACCAGTTTCTTTATGTCTTTCTGGATAGCTGTTGGGAAGCCAAGACTCTCCCTTCCTGTCTGTGGTGAGAATCAAGTGCCAGGTATCCGTTGTTGTGTGGATGGGAGTGGAATGTGCCAACACTGGGTAGTTAATGCTAGGCACGGGGTACCCCGGGGTCTCCTGGGCCTATGTGGGGATACCTCTTTACCTCTAGAGCTGGACCTGACTGAACATGTGACCAGGTTTGGCTGATGATGTTTTCAGGAGTGCAGGTTGTCACTTCGAGGTGGCAGCAGTCAGAGCTATTATGGGACCCACCATGCTCCTTTCTGAATTGCAGATACCAGCTACGCCACTCCAGAGTGTGTCTGCTGAGATTCCAGGAGGTGCCGAGCAGTGCCTCATCTGACCCCCAAGGGGCATGTAGCGTACAAAAGGAAATCTTCTTGTTTAAACCTGTAGTGATCAGGGAGGGGCTATTTGTTACTGCAGCATAGCCTAGCCCATCCTGGATATAAGCCTTGATTACATGGAAAGTGGTCACTGGATTCAGAGTGAGAGGTACAGGAAAGAGCACAGGTTTTGTTTTATTTATTTTATGGTGCTGGCGTGGTACCCAGGGCCTCGTGCGCGCTAGGCAAGCACTCCGGCGCTGAGCCACACCCCAGCTCAAGAGCTGAGGTTTTGAGACCAGAGGGAGTGAGTTCCAGCTCTCTACTCAGTAGCTGTGTGGCCTCGAGTAAGTCCTTAACCTCTCTGAGCATCACTCCACATTCTCTCTCATCAACGATTAGAGCCACAGTGACTATTTCATGAGAGTGCTTTGAATATTAGAATAGGGAACCTCTGTCTACCAATGAGTGCCAGCTCTTACTTTTGCTAGGATGTAGCAAAGCATACATTATTTGGTTAATTTTTCTAAAAAAAAAAATCTGTTTCTATCCAAGACAGAGTGACTTAATTATTTAAACTCTGAAAGCAACCCGGGATGGGTTTTAATTCTCCTCCACTCTCCGTTTACGCCCGGGGACCTGACATTTGTTTGAAGGCTGCCTGGCTGGAGGGCTGAGGCGTTTGCATAGATGCTCACCTTTTGTGCTTCCCATGGGGTTGTTCAATGTCTAGGACATTTCTCCTAACCACGTCCCCACTATCTGTCTGGTCTGGAGCTTCTGTGGCTCTGATGAGGACTTGGTTCCCCTAGGGTTTTTTTTAAATTTATTTTTATTGGTGCATTGTAATCATACATCACATTGGAATATAAGACTTGAGAGGATATACAAGCACACATCATCCAATTAGCCCTCATCCAGTCCCCATCCCATTCCCTCCCCCTCCCTCCATCCCATGCTTGTTTGGTGATTAACTTTGATACATATGTTTATGTACCTCCTGCTTTTTAAAGAGGCTCCATCCTCCCCTATCCCATACCCTCTGATTGGTCACCTTAATTGCTTCACTATAGGGTCCTTTCTATAGCTCGACCACTTCCTGTTGCCTGTTTCCTCCTTAAAGTTAGATACCAGGATATTCAAAGTCTAAACCGTCTCTTGGGTTTAGGAAGATGCCCAGAAATAACTAGGATTTGTCTAAAAGTGTCATAAAGGATATGTCACTTTGGCAGTACCAGATCCAAGTTGAGTGGGGACCTGAAGGTCATGCAATTTGGGGGTCTCTGCTCAAGAAAAAGAATACGAAACTATAAATACAAAAATAGGTCCAAAGCCAGACATTTCTGGGATTCCGGTACTTGGGAGGCTGAGACAGGAGGATCGCAGGTTCAAGAGTAGACTTAGCAACTTAGCATGATCCTGTTTTAACATAAAAAAAAAACCCATAAAGTCAGGCTGAGGTGTAACTTGGATATAGAATACCCCTGAGTTCAAACTCCAGTACAAAAAAAAAAAAAAAAAGACACAAGAGCAAATACCAAATTTGGAATAAGAAATTAAAAACATTCTTGGAACCTTTGGATATTTACTCTTGATTCTGCTGGAATCCCTGTAGGCAATTAATCAGAAACGTGAACTAGAGCTGCCCGGAGGTAGAAGGGCTTCCAGGAACCCCAGTACCACCAAAAAAAAAAAAAAAAAAAAAAGAAAAAAAAAAAAAAAAAAAGACTAAAAATTGGACCAGGGGTGTAGCTTGGAGGAAGAATGCCCCTGGGTTCCATCCTCAGTACTGCAAAATAATAAATAAAAAAAAATAAAAGATAAGAAGAGCCAAAGATGTAGCTCACAGGTAGAATGACCCTGGGTTCAAGGTTGACCAATCCTTCCGCCTAAGCTTTAGCTTCCTGGTTGGTTCTCTGCTGCGGAGAAGCCGGCGTGGACCCTTCCTCTGCCTCCTGGGAGAAAGGCTGCAGGGCAGTTCATGTGTGTAAGGTCCATGGTGAGGATACAGGAGCCAGCCTCAGTTTCCCTCAAGGTGATCTTGAAGCTTTGAATTGTTCCGTCTGTTAATATAAATCCATTTTTCCAAGTAGCTATAAACATTGTGTCCCCATCTTTCCCCCCAGTCACCCTGCCTGACCCACCACACACACACACACACACACACACACACACACACACACACACACACACACACAATGCCTGGCTCCCACGTGTCAGCCCTTGGCAACTCCTTTACCAGCAATTATCTGACATTGTTTCCATTTTGGGGCTGGTTTCATTTTATTGTCTTTTCTTGTGCCAAGACTGTTTAAAACATGATATGGATTGTTTCTTTTCCATAACAAAACTCAGACGGAAGCCAGGTTCCAAACACCCTCCCTGTATTAGATTCAGACACATCTTCTCACTGTCAGAGGCTGTTAAAGGGCAAAGTGTTTCCCCAGCGGGTGGGGAGGAGCCTGTGGGATAGAAACCAGGAGAATAAACTAGATTTCCAACTCAACATCAATTACTCATGAGCTGCTAATGGCAGGGGAGTGACGCTCACTCATTTCATATGAACCCAGGGGCCTCTGAGCGGCCTCCTCCTCCTCCTCCTCCTCCTCCTTCTTTTCTTTCTCTCTCTCTCTCTCTCTCTCTCTCTCTCTCTCTCTCTCTCTCTCTCTCTGATACTAGGGATTGAACTCAGAGGCATTCTGTCTCTGAGCCTTCTCCTCCTCTTCCTCCTCCTCCTCTTCCTCCTCCTCCTCCTCCTCTTCCTCCTCCTCCTCCTCCTCCTCTTCCTTCTCCTTCTCCTTCTCCCCCTCTCCTCTTTGTGGTACTAGGGATTGAACCCAGGGGCATTATGCCTCTGAGCTACACCCCCATCCCTATTTTATTTTTTATTTTAAAACAGGTTGCTGAGGGCCTTGATAAATTGCTGAGGCTGGCCTCACACCTGCAATCCTCCTGTTTCACCCTCCCAAGTAGTGGAATTACAGGCATGTACCACCACACCCCGGCTTGATTTCATGTTTTAAAATATGTGTGTCTGTGCGTGTGTGCGTGGGGATGTGCCTGCACGTGGGACCATATTTCAAGTGGTGATGAGTTGTCGTATGTCTTGGTTTGCGCTAGCTGACATCACAAACTGCACAGACCAACAGCTGGGGTGATAGACACTCATTTCTCTCAGTTCTGGAGGCGGAAGTCTGAGACCCCGGGTCCACAGGCCGGCTTCCCGGGAGGCTCCGTCCTTGGCCACCTTGCTCTGGTCACACACACCCCTGGGGTCTCTGTGTCTTAATTGCGTTGGTGTGTCAGGACATGAGTCAGGTTGGAGCAGAGTCCGTTCCAACAGTCTCGTCTGAGCCCAGCCACCTCTTTAAGGACTGGTCTCCAAAGGCAGTCTTTTGCTGAGGGGCTGGTTTGGGGGCTTCAGCATGTGAATTTCAGGGACTCAGTTTAACCCTGGCACCGTGGAGGGCTGGAGGGGACCCCACCTGGGGGAGCTTGAGCAGGGCTGTGCTCCCGGACTGGCACCGTTCACCCCGGGAAGGGCCTCTGCTCGCTCACTCAGGCTCCTTCTCTCCTCCATCCAGTTCTCCGCCCTCCGCAAGCACCAGGAAGATCAGCTGTGTGTCCAGCGCTGCGGTGGAGAGCCCGGGCTCCGCTGGGCCCTGTGACTCTGCCCTGTTAGCTGAGCAACTGGGAAAATCAAAGTTACTGAACATCAGTCTGCCCTTTATCAACTGTGAGTTAATAAAAACACCCTCGCTCCCCTAATTGTGCTGAGGATTCGGAGGATTAATAGGCGCAGAACTATAAGCACTCATCGAATGCTAGCGACTCTTAGTAGTCACAATATGTTGGTTGCGAGGGACAGGAGCTCGTTGGGAGTACTTTAGACAATAAAAGAGTGATTTTATTGACTTTCATAATTCAGGAAGGATAGCAACGTGACTGAGCATGTGGCCGGGACTCGATCAGTGACATTCCCGATGTGTCTGTTTTCATTGTGATGTACGTGTGTGTGTACGTGTGTGTGTGTGTGTGTGTGTGTGTGTGTGTGTGTGTGTATGAACTGGAGATTGAACCCAGGGGATCCTACCTCTGAGCTACACCCCCGTACCCCAGCCCTATTTCATTATTTATTTATTTTTAATTTTTTAATTTTTTGCAGTACTGGGGATAGATCCCAGGGATATTTTACCTCTGAGCTATGCCTCCAGCCTTATTTTTCATTCTTTATTTTGAAACAGGGTCTCCCTGAGTTGCAGAGGGCTCCACTAAGGTGCTGGGGCCAGCCTTCAACCTGCGATCCTCCTGCCCCAGCCTCCCAAGGACTGGAGTTGTGAGTGGGGCACCATACCCGGTGAGTGATGACTTTGCTTTTTTCAGATTGTTTTTCCCATCAGTGGCTGGAACCATGGCTGCCAACCACTTTCCCTGTTTCATAACAGCAGACCCTCTCAGGCGGGCACCATGAGAAAATCCTCAGGAATGGACTCCATTGGCTCAGCGACGGCCACGCGGCCAGCTTTGCAGCCAGGCCCGGGGCTGGGTGCAGATTCTATCCAAGGACCTGGCTGGTTAAAAACTAATGTCACCTGTATCATCCTAATGTCCTTTGTGGTCTTCCTGGCTCCTTATTTATTCTTTGGTGGTACTGAGGATCGAACCCACAGCCATTCTACCTCTGAGCTACACCCCTGCCCTTTTTATTTTTTGTTTTGAAATAGGATCTTGCTTCATTGCTGAGGGCTTGCTAAATTGCCGAGGCTGGCCTCGACCTACAGTCTCCTGTCTCAGCCTCCCAAGTACTGGGATCCTCCCAAGTACAGGTGTTCACCACCATGCCCGGCTTGCGTGTACACTTTCTATTATAGACGCAGACGAATAATTCGGAAGGAAAGTTAGCTCAGTGAGGTGTTTGCGTACTGAGAAAGACTTCTTGCAAGTATCTGGAATGGTGTCCTAGAATGGTATGGGCTCTGGGTGACGGGGAGGCCTTATGATCTAAGAGTACCTGGGAGACCCAGGTGGGCAGATGGGTCCCTTCTTGGTACAAGACAAAGTTCAGAAAGCGACTCGCATTTCAGTTAGGAGAGCTAACTGAAGTACGGATGAAGAGTCTTGGCATTTATCCATGCCCTTTGACCTAGTCAGTTGGCTTCTAGAGCCCCGAGAGCTAGGAAGATTCACATAGATTCACAAAGTGGGCGACACTGCCCCCACCCTGGGAGGGGGTGCTGGAATAAAATATAGAAACATCAAAGATTGCGAGCTTTTTACTGCATCTTTTTGTTTATTAGCTTCAGGAAGGTCGATTGATTTCCAGGGGTGTGCTAAGTAAATTTCTTTTATTTTTTTCTGAAATGGGGGATGGTAAACCCAATCAGCTTGGGAACTCCTGGAAGACCTTTTTGTACACGTGAGCTCACAGTTCTGCCTGTTAGGGTTCCAGGGATGTTGGCAGAAGACAAGACTCCTGGTTCAGAAATAAAAGACTTTTTTTTTTTTTGTGGTACAACAGCAAGTGTGAGCTCCATGATTTTGCCGGTTCCTCTTGAGTCCCAGGGTCCTGAGGGTAAGCTAGAGGCCCTCCCAGCTGCACTCTGTGCAAGCAGTAAATGTACATCACAGCCCAGAAACCCTGAGTTTGGGAATCTTCATCCTTACGGGGCTGCCTTTGCGGGGAGACATTATAATCCTGGCCAGCAAGCCCATCTGCCCTGTGTCCGGCCATCCCTGTCTCCCGATGCTGTTGGCTGTAGACGTCTCCTAAAGATCACCTGTAACAAGGGCTGACACCAGGTGTGCAGAGATAGCACTGCCGCCCAACGCAGACAACCTCTTCTACAGAATCCATTTGCAACACGTGCCACAGAGCACTCATAAAGCCACAAAAGCCCAACCCGGGGGAAGAGGGTAAACAGGCGGTCATTGGGCCCTGCTGCCATGTCTATGTTTCTTGAAAAATCTGGAAATGGCAAGGGAAGGTGTCCGACATAAAATGAGAAGTGGAAAAAGAAACCTGCAAAAGTCACGTGTATGTTTTTTTATTAATTATGTAGCACCAACTTTCATAGAAAAAATGGGAGGGAAACTTAATAAGATCTCAGTAGTCTTTCTCTGGTACGGGCACTAGCTGAGGTCAGTTGTCTGTCTCCCTTTGTAGTTTTGGATTATTTCAGTTTTTCTTGTTTATACTTTTATTTGTGCATCATAATTACACATCAGCGTGAGAGTCAGAGTGACATCAATGTGCACGCACATATCACCTGCTGTATTTCCTGTGTACCCCCTTCAGCCTCCCCCTTCGTACATTCAGTAAGATTTGTAGTGATAGCTTCGTATGTGGACATGACATTATTTGAACTATTGCCTTTCTCAAAACCATGACTCCCCTCCCCGATTCCCTTCTGCTATTCGACTGGTCTCTCTCCTCATTTCTCTGAAGTTTTTTTTTTTTGATATCTACTTTTCTCTGTAGCTTCTGCATATGAGAAAAAATATATGGCCCTTGACTTCCTGAGACTGACGGATCTCACTTAGCTTAATATTCTCTAGTTCCATCCATTTTCCTGCAAATGACAGCATTTTGTTCTTGATGGCTGAATAAAACTCCATTATGTCCGTATACTTTATTTTCTTTAACCATCCATGCATTGGTTCCATCATTTGGTGATTGTGAATTGTGCTGCTCTAAACACGGGTATGGATGTATCACTGTAGTATTCTGACTTAAATTCTTTGGAAAAGATTCTTCTAGTCTTTTGAGGAAGCTCCATACTGATCCCCATGTTGGTGGTACCAATTTATAATCCCTCCCACAGTGTATAGGAGTTCCAATCCCCTCACATCCTCACCAGCATTTATTGTTATTTGTATTTTTTTTTTTTTTGTAGTACTGGGGTTCCTGGAAGCCCTTCTACCTCCGGGCTACACTCCCAGACCTATTTTTTATTTGGAAACAGGGTCTCTTAAACCAGCGCGGCTGGCTCTGAACCTGCGCGATCCTCCTGTCTCTGCCTCCCAAGCGCCTCCCAAGCGCGGGGATTACAAGCGTGCGCCACCATGCCCGGCTATTTGTTTGTATTCTTGATGAGTAAGCTGAAATCTCAATGTAGTGTTGATTTGCATTTCTGTAATTGCTAATGATGTTAAACATTTTTTTTCTTATAATTGTTGGCCATTTGTATTTTTTTCTTTGAGAAATTTTTTTTCAGTTGCCCATTTCTTAACTGAGTTATTTATTTTTTAGTATTAAATGTTGTTTTTTTGTGGTACTAGGGATGAAAACCAGGGTCACTTTTATCTCCGGTGGGAGTTATACTCCCAGCCCTATTTTATTTTATTTTTTATTTTGTTTTTTTTATTTTATTTATTTATTTATTTTTTGCTTATTATTATTTTTTATTTTTTTTATTGGTGCACTGTATTCATACATCATAGTAGGATACATACTTTTGTAGACAAACATGCACACTTTTCCCAGTCAGCCCCCACCCAATCCCCACCCCATTCTCTCCCTATCCCTCCCTCCCATGCTTGGCTTAGTAGTTGACATCTAGTATTATGGCAATTTATCTAAAATTAAAAATGATAATCTCACATAACAGTTTCATTTGTCTGATACCAAGCTTTTGATGACTTAAAGATAACATTTCAATATTTCTTTTTGCTTTCTTTCTTACCAGAGAATATTTTTTTCTTTTTTTTAGGTGAAACTATCATATATTTATATATTTATTTTTCAGAAAAAAATCTATCCTAATATGGAATATGGAGTCTAGGTACCCACATCGATCTTGAAAAAGAACAAAGCTAGAAGATATATATTTTCTGATTTCAAACCATATAAAGCTACATTAATTGAAACAGTGTAGTACTATTCTAAAGGCAGATATATAAACCATTGGAGTTAAATAAAAGCCTAGAGTTAAATTCTTCCCTATATTGTCAAGTTAATTTTTGACAAGGTTTCCACGAACATTTGGTGGTGGAAATGATAATCTTTTAACTAAATATTGTTAAAAAATAATAATTACATGGAAAAGAATAAAATTGGACCCTTACCTAATCCCATATACAAATATTAACTCAAAATAGATAATAGACCTAAATATAAATCTTAAGACTATAAACTTTTAGGAGAAAATCTGGGTCATAAAACCTCACAACATTGAAATTGGCAGTGATTTCTTGGTTATGATTTCAATGGCACAGGCAACAGAGGAGTATACAGACTCCCTAAAAAAAAAAAATTGTATATCCAAAGACAATGTAAACAGAGTTAACAGTTACTAATAGAATGGGATAAAATATTTCCAATTGCTATATCTGAAGGTATATTAATATTCCAACTAGAAATCCTAAAAATTAACAACAATAAAGGCAAACAATACCATTTAGAGATAGGTAAAAGACTAACATAAATAATGAATCTCCACAGATAACCAATCTTAATTGTCTGTTGGATGGAAACTCTTGTTTCTCTGGTTCTGGTGTGTGTTACCTATTTCTTCTTTGTAATTAATCTCTTTAAGTATTTTCTCTAGTGCTGGTTTTGAAGACATAAATTCCTTCAGTTTCTGTCTGTCATGGAAGTTTCTTATTTTTCCATCTAATTTGATAGAAAGTTTTGATGGGTAGGAAATTTTTGGCTGGAAGTTGTTTTCTTTCAGAGTTTGGAATATGTTACTCCAAGCCCTTCTGGCTCTCATGACTTGGTTTGGGAAGTCTGGAGTGATTCTAATTGGTTTGCCTCTGAATGTCACTTGGCCCTTTGTTTTTGTTGCCTTTAAGATTCTCTGCTTGGCTTCCACATTGGTCATTTTGACAATTATGTGGCGTGGGGATCCTCTTCTCCGATCCTGTCTAAAGGGAGTTCTGTAAGTTTCCTGGACCTTTGTATCAACCTCTTGCTCTATGTTTGGAAAATTTTCTGCTATTACTTCTTTGAAGAGATTGTTGATCCCTTTGGTTTCACTTTCTTTTCCCTCCTCTATTCCAATTATTCTTAGGTTAGCTCTCTTAAAATGGGCCCATATTTCTTCAATATCAGATTCCTGCTGTCGGATATTTTTTTCTAGATTAGAAACTATGAGTTCATTTTTGGATTGCTCATCTTCTAAGAGCGAGATTCTGTTCTCCATGTGGTCTAATCGGTTGTTTGTGCTTTGAATTGAGGCCTTTACTTCATTAATTGCATCCTTTATCTCTTTTTGGCTCTCTCTGAGTTCTTTTTGAAGCACCTCTATTATTTCTACAGTTATTTTCCTGATTTGATCTTCTAGAAATCTCTGATTTTCTGTTTTATCGGGTTCTGATGTTGTGGGGTTGTGGGCATTAATTGCTCCAGTATTATTCCTCTTTCCCATGATTTCCGATGTTTGTGCCTTCTCTGGGTTCTTCCCTTGGGTCACTATGACTTCCCTTAAGGTGTTCTGGATCTCGAGTCAGTAGTATCTCGGACCCCACTACTCCTTTACTGGGTTTTATCACAGAGTCTCCGACCCAGAGAGTCGATAGAGGCTGCTTTAGACTGTGGGGGGTGCCAGGTTGCACGTTCTCCTATGGTGTGATATCTCTGCCACCCCCCCTCCCCCACTGGGTCAAGTCCCAGGGAGTACAGTACTGGGATTTCTCCTCTGTGGCCCGCAATTTGACTCACTGTTCTTGAGTACGCAGATGTAGCTGTACTGGCCTCACTGAATTCAGTGCTGCTGCCGCCGGTGGCAATATGGCGCCGCTGCTACGCCCTCGGCTATGGGGCTGGCGTTTTTCTTCTTGATTTTGATTTCTACTCTGAATCCCTGCAGCGTGTGCTGAGCTCAGCCACTGGGAGCTTTAGATGCTCTCTGCGCGGAGAAATCCCGCCTAGCTGTTCCGCAGTGGCTCACCTCGGCTTGCTGTAGCCGTCCGTGAATTCGCAGGTGCCTCCGGCAGTATGGCGCTGCTGCCGCATCTGCAGCGTCCTCGGGCGCGAGGCCGGTGTATCTCCTCTGTGGCTCTGTTCTCAGTCCGCTTTCTCTCTGGAGCCTGGTGATGGTGTTTTCTGGCTATGAAAGGCGCTGATTTTGTGGTAATGGAGGTTTGTTGTTAGCGGGGCTCTTAAGCCCTGCTTTTCTCGGTCGCCATCTTCCCGGAAGTCTATTTTTTTATTTTGAAACAGGGTTTCACTAAGTTGCTCAGGCTGTCCTTGAACCTGTGCTCTTCCTATCTCAGCCTCCCAAGTACTGGGATTACAAGCGTGCACCACCATGCCCAGCTAAGTATTAATGTTTTTTTTTTTTTTTAGTTCTTTATATATTCTAGATATTACTCCTCTATCAGAGGAGTAGCTGGTGAAGGTTTTCTGCCATTCTGTCAGATCTCTTCAGACTCTATAGTTTCTTTTGCTAGCAGAATCTTTTTAGTTTGATGCCATCCCATTTATTAAGTCTTGGTTTTATTTCCTGAGCTTTATTGAGGAAGTCTCTACAGGTGCCTATAAAAAGAAGAGTTAGTCCTATGCTTTCTTCCAGTAATTGCAGACTTTATGGTCTAATTTCTAGGTCTTTGATCCATCTCGAGTTGGCTTTTGGGCAGAGTGAGAGATAGGGGTCTAAGTTCATTCTTTTTTATATAGATATCCAATATTCTTCATGAGGCTGTCTTTTTCCAGCACACGTTTTTGGCTCCTTTGCCAAAAGCCATTTGTCTTTAAGTGTGAGAATTTGGCCCTTTCTCTTCTATTCTCTTCCATAGGTCTGCGTGCCTGTTTCTTTGCCAATTCCATGCTATATTTTGGCTACTATAGCTCCGTAGTATGATCTAAAACCAGGTTTTGCGATGCCTCCAGCGTGATTCTTATTGCTAAGAATGTTTTGGCTATCCTGGGTCTTTTGTTCTCCCATATGAATTTTAGGACTTTTTTCTAGGTGTGTGGAGAATGGCATTGATCTTCCTTCCCCATCTGTATCCCTTCGATTTCCTTCTCTTGTCTTATTGATTTGGCTATCATTTCAAGCATCATATTGAATAGGAGTGGTGATAGTAAGCATCTTTGTGTTCCCAATTTTAAAGAAAATACTTTTAGTTTTTCATCATTCAGTATGATGTGGACTTTGGGTTTATCATATATTACCTTTATCATGTTGAGGTAAGTTTCTTCTATCCATAGTTTCTTTAGTGATTTCCAACATGACTGGGTGTTAGATTTTGTCAAAGCCTTTTTCTGCATATATTGAGATGATAGTGTGTTTCCCTGTCATTGGTTCAGTTTATGTGATGAATTACCTTTATTGACCTGCATATGTTAAACCAACCTTGCATCCCTGAAATAAAATCAGTGTGTCATGGTTCAACAATCACTGTGATGCGGTTTTTTTTTTTTTTAAAGAGAATTGCTAGTCTTTTGCTTTGAAATTTGTCATTTTTGTTCATCAAGGATATTGATCTTTAATTTTTTTTCCCTTGAGGTATCTTTATTTGGTTTTGGTATCAAAGTGGCACTGGCTTTGTAGAATGAGTTTGGGAGCATTCCATCTTTTTCTGTTTCCTGGAGTAATTTGAGGAGGAGCATTGGGCTTAGGTCCTCCTTAAAGGTCTTATAGAATTCAGCTGGGAGTCCATCTGGTCCTGGAATATTCTTTATTTTCTTTATTGCTGCTTTAATCTTTTTGCTTGTTATTGGTCTGTTTAGGTTTCTATCCATTTGGATTAGTTTAGGTAAGTTGTATATGTCTAAATATTTTTTTCATTTCTTTTAGGTTTTCCAATTTATTGGAATATAAGTTTTTAAAACAGTTCTTAGTAATCTTCTGGACTTCCTGGCTGTCCGTGGTACTACCTCCTTTTACCTCTTATTCAGCACTTTGGGCCAATTCTCTCTTTCTTTTGCTTATGCTAAGGGTTTCTCGAACTCGTTCATCTTCTCAAAAATGCAGCTTTTTGTTTTATGGATCCTTTATATTTTTATTCTCTTTTTAATTAACTTCTGGTATGATTTTAATTATTTCATACCTTCTACTAGCTTTGGGGACAGTTTGTTTCTCTTTATCTTTGGCCTTGAGGTATCATTAGGTTGTTTATTTAGCATATTTCTATAATGAACACATATTACTTTTATAATAGAAAAAAACAACAACCAAGATAAACTATTTTCGAAAGCAGTGCCCAGCATTCAAAATTTTGGAAAAAAACAAAGAAAAGAAGCATGAAATAAGAGGGAGAAAAAGAAGATTTCGGTTAAATTAGATGTCCAATTAAGCGATTTGCTTGGCTGCAAAATATCTTTTTGACAGACAATTAGTTCTGGGCAAGTCAAATGTTTCAACAGTGTGTTCTTATGGGGCAATTAAAGTAATTCATATTTGATGTGTAGAAGTGTTGTGATAATTGGGAAACTTCCCTGAATGGTAGCTGAAGCTGGGTTGGTTCTGTTTTAATTTTTTTCCTTGAAGTTATTTTGGTTGGAAGAGTTAAGTCCTTTCCTTGAGAAGCCATTAGTCGGGGCTTTTGGACTGGGATATTTGGGTTGAGATTTTTCCTTGGATATAGGAACATATGTTGGAAACAGAAGGGTCAATAGTAACATTAATGATGTTTGTTATTTTTATTGTTTTGTGTTACAGGAGATGGAACCCAGGGCATTCTATCTCTGAACTACAACCCCAGCCCTATTTTTCTTTTCCTTTTTTGTGGTACTGGGGATAGAACCCAGGGGCATTCTACTTCTGAGCTACACCCCCAGCCCTATTTTTATTCTTTATTTGAGATGGGGTCTCACTAAGTTGCTAAGGGCTTCACTAAGTAGCTGAGGCTGGCTGTGAACCTGCAGTCCTCCGGTCTCAGTCTCCCAAGTACTGGAATTTCTAGTGAGTGCCACCACACCAGACCGCCTCTTTTCTTTATAAAATAGCTTGCCTCAAACATTTAATCACAGTAATGAAAAGTGGATTAATAAAGATGTCAATAGGGTAAAACTACCCGTTCTGACAGCAGTCAGCCTCGAGTAGGAGAGAGGATCTGATCCAGGGAACCAGAAGACAGAGGTGCCTGCCCTCAGTTCAAAGTCGTCTTCTGGGGCTAGGCAGGCTCATGGGTAGCTGGGACCAGGAGGACAAACTTGGGGTTGCGCCTTGGGCTTGCAGTTTGAGAAGCGCCTTTTTTATTATCTCCTGCAATGGTGTCTCAGTGGGAGACAAGGAGCCACACATCTAACCAGTGACGTTAGTTGGTGATTGGTCAGCTACGGTGGGAGTCCTGCTGTTGACCTCAGTCTTAAGTGATGGGGAATGTGCTAGTATTGGAAAATTGCTTGGTATTAATTTCAAAATGTAAAAAGTAGTCAGGGCCTGGGTGCTGCGCGGGCACTCAGGCAGGGAGGGGAGGCAGAGTTCCCCTCGCCAAAAGTGATTAGCAAGTACACAAAAGAGTTGTAGCCCAGGGCCTTCATATTTTTTAAAAAATATTTTTATTGGTGCATTGTAATCATACATCACATTGGAATATAAGACTTGAGAGGATATACAAGCACACATCATCCAATTAGCCCTCATCCAGTCCCCATCCCATTTCCTCCCCCTCCCTCGATCCCATGCTTGTTTGGTGATTAACTTTGATACATATGTTTATGTACCTCCTGCTTTTTAAAGAGGCTCCATCCTCCCCTATTCCATGCCCTCTGATTGGTCACCTTAATTGCTTCACTATAGGGCCCTTTCTATAGCTCGACCTCTTCCTGTTGCCCCTTTCCTCCTAGTTATTGCTGATTAGGGGAAGCATCTGGTTTTAATTTTCTACGATATTTCTCTGTACATGCTGCGTTGCCATTACCGATACCACTCTTGATGGCCCCAGTTGTGGCCTGGCTACCCGGTGGACTGATCCAGACCTTGCTGGCTCAAGCAGCGGCCTTGCCTCATGGGAGGCCCCGGTTCTGGCCTCCCTGGCCCCGACACTCGCCTAACCCCTCAGCTGGCTCCGATCCTGGCCTCGGAGGTCCCAGCACCGGCCTTCCTCACGGCAGGCTCCGATGTTAGCCAATGGCCCCGGCATCGGCCTAACCCCTCGGCAGGCTCCGATCCAGGCCTCAGAGGCCTCAGTAGTGGCCTTGCCTCACAGAAGGCTCCGAAGCAGGCCAGTGGCCCTGGCACCAGCCTAACCCCTCAGCAGGCTCTGATCCTGGCCTCAGAGGCCCCAGCATCGGCCTTGCCTTGCGGCAGGCTCTGATCCTGGCCTCACTGGCCCCAGACCGGCCTAACCCCTCGGCAAGCTCCGATCCCAGTCTCGGAGGCCCCAGCACCGGCCTTCATCACGGCAGACTCTGATCCCGGCCTTGCTGGCCCTGGCACTGGCCTAACCCCTTGGCAGGCTCCGATCCTGGCCTCAGAGGCCCCAGCACCGGCCTTGCCTCATGGCAGGCTCTGATCCTGGCCTCGCTGAGGGCCTTCATTTTTTTTTTTTTTTTTAATGGTACTGGGGTTCCTGGAAGCCCTTCTACCTCCGGGCTACACTCCCAGACCTATTTTATATTTTTATTTGGAAACAGGGTCTCTTAAGCCAGCGGTGCTGGCTTTGAACCTGCGCAATCCTCCTGTCTCCGCCTCCCAAGAGCGAGGATTACAAGCGTGCGCCACCATGCCCAGATAGGGCCTTCATATTTTAAAGACAAGTTTACATAATAAATAACTTCTAGCAGATAAAGATGAAAAGCTTTTGGTCAAGCAGGATGGGAGATAGTGAATCCTCATAATCATACCAAAAGGCTCAAGCCAGAGATAATGGGCGGTAATGGGCAGGCCCACACCTACATTGGGAGCAGATAGAAAGATTATCTATTGGTCAAGCAGGATGGGAGATATTGAATCCTCATAATCATACCAAAGGGCTTACACAGAGGATAGTGTGCGGGCCCACACCTGCATTAGGTCAAGAACAGATGGAAAGACTGTTGGGTATAATGAATCTTTATAAAAACTGTTCTATGTTCAAAAACACTTCAGTGTCTTATTTTCAAGGCACCCCACTGCGTCACTCTCTGACACAGTGTTTTATAATTCTGTCCCTTCCTTCTACCTTTGTAATAATAAAATTGCTTAAGCTTATAACAATATAGTTCTGGCTATCTTTTCTAAACTAGTTAAGGACAAGAACCCACATGGACATCTCACACCATTACAGTTTTGGAGCCCAACGGCGGGGCTCCATTACATTAAGGATGGCTGGTTTGGTTGTGATTGTTTTAGCTACAGGGAGAAAGGAAGGAATAGGGAGGTTTGGGGGGAGAAGGACAAATGACATTTATCTTTTAACAGCTGCTTTAATTTTCACATCACCTCTTATAAGGAGGAGGCAGTGTCCTTAAGCTATGTCTCAGATAAGGACGCCAATTTTACAAGCTGTGGAGCTGGACACCCAGGAAAGCCCAGGTGAAAGCCTAAATTTGAAGCCGGCAGGCTTGAGATCCAGGGAGAACAAGCTTTTCATTATAGTCCAGGGGCTGAAAAAAGACATGATCAGTGTAAAGATCTTCAGGCAGGAGGAATCCACTCTTATTTTTTTTCCTATTGAGGCCTTCAACTGATTTCATAGACCCACCCACCCCACACATGGAGATCAGTTTGCTCTGCACCTACCAATTTTACATGTGAATTCCATTCAAAAGCACCCGAATAGCGTTTGACTTTATATCTGGGCACCCAATGGCACAGTCCAGTTGACGCATAGAATTAACCATCCCAGGGAAAAATAAGACAAGAGAATTGTAACAACTTACAGCATGGTAAAGGGCAAGTTATTTACCGAGCTGTGGGCAGCTCGGTCCAGCCCTTGTGGCGAGTGTTGGTTGATGCTGAGGACTAAGTAACAGAGTACCGAGTACTGAGAAAACTGCGATTCGTCTTCCATCTCCTCTCTGACACTGACTGAGGAGGCTCCAGGGCACTCTGACTTCCCAGATCGTTGGGCCTGCTTGGCCCAGGCTTAGAACAGAGCTCTACATGGGTGATCTCAGCACTTGCTGTGGGGTACCTTTGGCCAGGAGGGATGATGGGGCACTGGGAGGGCTGGGCAGGGAGATTGCCAAGGGTCTGCTGCTGCGGTGGTTCAAAATGTGCCCCAAAGAAATGCATTGGAAACGTAATCCTCCAATTCATATATTGGTGCCATTGGAGGCGGGCCTTTGAGAGGCACTTGGGATTGGTGGCATTAGTGACTTTCTAAGAAGAGGAGTGGACAATTTAGCAAGCAGCTGGCTCTGTCTCCTGTGTGATGTCCTGCACCATGTTGTGAGGCAGACAGAGGCCTCATCATGTGCTAGTGTAGAGTTCTTGGTCTCCCGGCCTTAGGACAGTGAGCCATGAACTTGTGGTGTGTGTGAGTGTGAGTGTGTGTGTGTGTGTGTGTGTGTGTGTGTGTGTGGTGTGGTACTGGGGATTGAACCCAGGAGCCTTTTACTTCTGACCTACATATACCTCCAGCCCCCCCCGTTTTGTTTTTTAATTTTTTAATTTTTTGTGGTGCCAGGGATTAAATCCTCCAAGCTACATCTCCAGCCTTATTTTTTTAAATTATTTTAAAACATAGTCTCACTAAGTTGTGGAGGGCCTCACTAAGTAACTGAGGTTGGCCGCGAACCTGCGATTCTCCTCCCAAATACCGGGATTATAAGCATATGCCACCACACACAGTTTTTTTTTTTTTAATTTAATTTTGAAGCAGGGTCTTGCTGAGTTACCACACACTGGCCTTGAACCTGTGACCTGTGATCCTGTTGTCTTGGCTTCCCCCCCAAGTACTGGAATTACTGGCGTGCACCAGCAGGCCCGGTTTTAAACTTCTAGTCTTTATAAATTACCTGGTCTCAAGCATTTTATTATAGCAACAGGAAATGGATCGAGACAGCTATGATGGGTAAGTGGCTCATGCCTGGTCAACCACAAGGCTCTCTCCATCCTTTAACTCTGGACCACTGGGCAGCATATACACCTAATGAGAGTTCCTCAGAATCTTCCTCTGGGATTAATCTAGCATGAGTTATGAACACATAGGATACAAATTTGGAGCTGTTAGCATTTACATTTCTTCCCATATGGAGGGAGACAGAGAATAAGGCCGAGAAAAGACAGAAGGGAAGCGGAGGGAGGAGTGCGTCTCTGTTTCTGGTCCCTGGAGCTTTGCTTCTTGTCCCCCAAAGCCAGACAAACCAGCAGTTATGGCAATGGGAGTGGGGAGATGTGTTGAGAGAGAGATTGCCCTGGGCCTGAGAGCTTTCTGTCCTTATTAGCTCCCAGCAACAGAGATTTAAGGCACTAGGAAGAAGATGAGTTTATGGTGGGAATTTGTAACTGACCATTAACTAGAATGGCCCGGCTAGCCCGCTGTGTCTGACCAATTGTTAGGGCTTCACAAAAGAGCGATAAAGAAGGAGCTTTTAGTTTTGGAGCTTAATTAGCCATTCTTCTCTTTCCTGACTTTTAGTTTTATGACTGTAGCTCCTAGGACAGGGTTTTATTGTACTCGAGGACAAATTAAGCCCAACCAAGTTCTCCCGCCATCCTTCAGCATCTCCCATTTTAATTCATTCTTTGTAGGGTGACACAACGTGCTGCGTTGCCTGTCTCGTGTAGGACTGTAAATTTTTTAAGAAGAGAGGGAAAGCAGACATTTATCATCGTGATCTCTTTCCTAAACACCCTGGGAACGCGTGTTAATTAAAAAAAAAAAGTTAATGTTGTCTGTTGCCTTAAGAAAAAGTAACGGGATTTATCTGAAGTTGTCTGAGAATTGGCACCCGAAGAGACTGCAGAGATGAGAATCCATCAGGACCACGCTGGGCGCCTCCCGCGGCTCCAGTCACGGGATCTCTAGTTCCATGGGACGCAAAGGCGGCTCAGAGGAGACTTAGGGTGTCAAGGAGAAAAGAAAGGGCTGGGTGCTGGGTTGCTTTGAGAACTTGTAACCTCTGGAACATTCCGCGCAGCTGATTTGCAAAGGGCGTGTCTCGTCTGTGCCAGTTCAGCTCTAGACGTGCCCCGTGGGCCCCACTGCTGTTCAGAGAATGTGCAATGTGTGGGTAACTGGAATGTATGGGCCCTCACTAGACCCAGGTGGCATTTATCTTTCCACTATGTCTGAGCCAGGGGTTCGTTAGTAATTACATTCGTGCTCCATGGAAATGATATTTGTGATCCTCCTTCTAAAAAAAACCCCCAATGATTTGTTTTTCCTCTTGAAATTCAGAATGAAACAGAGACTCGCTGGCATCTACCTAAAATCTTCTCTTGTCTCAAGACAGACTAAAATAACGTGACAGGAAGAGGTGAATGCAGTCTCGCATTTGCAAAGCACTTCACAGTTCAGAAACCATGTGCTCACAGTGTCTTTTGTGTTTTTAAAAAGTTTTTTTTTTAGCCGGGCGTGGGGGCGCACGCTTGTAATCCCAGCGCTTGGGAGGCTGAGACAGGAGGATCGCGCAGGTTCGAAGCCAGCCTCAGCTACTTAGTGAGGCTCTCAGCAACTTAGTGAAACCCTGTTTCCAAATAAAATATAAAATGGGTCTGGGAGTATAGCCCGGAGGTAGAAAGCCTCTGGGTTCCATCCCCAGTACCACCAAAAAAAAAAAAAAAAAATTTTTTTTTTAGTAGTGGAGAATTGAAACTGGAGGCATTCATTCCACCTCTGCGTCACACCTTCCATCCGTTTTGACTTATTTATATATTTTGAACAGGGTCTTACTAGGTTGCTGAGAGTCTTGCTAAATTGCCAAAATGGTCCTCAAACTTGTGATCCTCCTGCCTCAGCCTCCCAAATACTTGTCTTACAGGTACGCCACTGTGCCCAGCTACTATTTCCATATTGATCTTGCTGACAGGTCCTCCCTCACCTCACTGGGAGGTGGAAGGAGAGGTCCAAGGGCCTGGAAAGGTCCAGGACTTGGGCAGTTTTCACGACAGCTAAGTGCCTGAACCAGGGTTCAGATGGCGCTGTAACCGTTGTAACGGGGAGTCATGAGACGCTAGCCTGCGGACGGCAGCAGAGCTCCGTTTCTTGGGAGGCTGAGCAATGCTGGATGTGGGCTCCGGCTGGTGTGGAGGCCTCTCTTCCTGGCTGCAGAGAGAGGCCGGCTTTCTGCTCACATGGTGGGCCAAGAGAGAAAAGGGCGGGCTGGGGAGAGCTTTCTGTGTCTTTTCCCTTTAGGACATAAAACCCATCAAGCGCCCATCCTCCCGACGTCATCTAAAACCCAATGTCTTCCAAAAGACCCCTCTTCTAATACAGGGGCGGTTAGACCGTCCGTACCTCAGCTCAGGGCCCGTGGCACACTCAGGCTCGGTCTTCCTGAACACAGTTTTGAAGTGGCCGAAAGATTTCTTAAAACAATGTATTTTTTCTATCCCGTTTACCGGCATTCAACCTCTGATCGGTGTGCTAACCTTTCACCCATGTCAGCTCTGACCAACCCAAGGGCGTGTGCGAGGATGATCCTTAATCCCAAAGCCTTGTGAGCTTGGAAGGAGTGGGCTGGCAACGCAGGCTCCCAGCGCACGCTTCTCCAGTGTGCTGGATTCCTCCCATTGTCCCGCAGGGGTCGCAGGACCACCTCAGCCCAGCATGATGGGAGCCACTTCCAGGCCAGGGGGAAAGGGTGGGGTGTGAACTGGGGACCTATGTTGTAATATCCTGCTGTCCTCTTTAGCTTAGGACTTTGAGGGCTGTTGGAGGGTATAGCTCCATTTGAAAATTATTATTATTATTATTATTATTATTATTTTTACAAAAACAACACAAGACACACCACAAGTCTATCTCTTTCTTGGGGTGGTTGTGGCTGACTTTTGGGGTTCAGGATGGGTAGGCAGAGGGCTATGCTGACTTTATATTTGTTTTTTTGTTTTTTGGGGGTAGTGGGAATGAATCCCCCAGCTCAGTTTTTAAAGTTTTTTTTTTTTTTTCCTTTGGAAGGGGTCTTGCTAGGTTCCCAAGGTCTTTGATAAGTAGCTGAGGCTGGCCTGAAACCTGAGATCCCCCTGTCTCAGCCTCCCACGGACTGGGATTACAGGCATGTGCCCGGCTGGCTTTATGTTTGATTTAAAAAGTTGTACGTGTTTATTGTAGAGTATTTGGAATCCATAGAGAAATGATAAAGAGAGACATCTAAAGTTTTGCCAGTCTCTTGTCAGCTACTGGACGGAGGTCACGACTGTTGTGGACATACACAATACTAGCTTAGTGAAAGTTAGTGAAAGGAAACCCCCAAAGCTCCTTGGGGATTCTGTCACTGAGTGGCCCCTGTGCTGAGTCATAGCCAAGAGCTGGACATACGTGATTTCATGCATCTGCTCATATTCCAAGTGAAGAAACAGGCGCAGAGAGGTCAAGAATTTACCCCAGTCACACAGCAGTGGAGTGAAGTAGCTGGAATTTGGGCTCAGACAGTCAGATTCTACACCCTACGGTTTTCACCTGCCCATGATTCAGGGCATTACCAGATTTGTTTTTTGGTTTGAAGGGGAGTGAATGAGAGAGAAGAAAAAGTACCAAATGGAGGAATAACAAGTAAGAGATGAAAACTCCATCTCTGGTCATAAGCTTTATTAAAAAACAAAAGGAATCTGGGCGTGGTGGCACATACTTGAAATACCAGTATTTGCTAGGCTGAGACAAAAGGATGGCAGGTTTGAGGCCAGCCTCAGCTACTTAGCGAGGTCCTTCGCAAACTTAGTGAGATCCTCTTTCAAAATAAAGAATAAAAATGGGGCTGGGGGGTGTAGTTCGGAGGTAGAATGCCCCTGGGTTTAACCTCTATGACCGCAAAAATAAGCAATTAAAGGGATACCGAGGAGGCAGCTCCTCTCGAGCGCCACCCCTTTGAGCAGCCACCAGAGTGTGTTCTTCATCACGACATCCAAGCCGATGCCCAGGAGTGGGCGGCCCCTTCTGCCGGGCGACCCTTAGGATGGCCAGCGTTGTCTGCTCTCAGCGTGGACTGAGTTTTTTTTTTTTTTTTTCTCTTTCGCAATTGAAAGTCATTTGTAGCCAAGCTGGGTGAAAAACGGTCGCGGACCAAGCTCATCACTGTAATCTTTATTGAAATGAGATTTATCTTATAGTAATGGGATTGATCTTTTTTGTGGGACTCCAGAGGGCAATTTGCCCAGAGCTCTGGTTTTCAAACTTTGAATAAACTGCCCCTAAGAGGAGAGGAGAATGAATGCAGGCTCCGCGTAGTGGAGCCTGGCGTGGCCTCTCCGAGGCTGAAGATTTTCTTTGAAGTCTCCTGTTTTATCTCAGATACTTATGCGTTCTGCTTCTGCGCTGTTACTTTCCGTGGACTGAAGTCTACCGATGCTCCAGGGAGACGGCCATGCTTCTGCTAAACATTTCTAGGGTCCCCCGAGTACCTGTCGCCCCAGTTTGAGCGCCCGGGCTCTCTTAGATGGGATCTCAGCCGGTGACCCGGGCTGCCGATGGTCCCTGGAGACGTTCTCTCGCGCCAGGAACGAATTGGAAATGTAAAAGTTCGAAAAGCAAAGAATGCAAGAAAGTAGAATAAAAAGTCTCTGTCTCCTCCCGTCCCTCGTCTTCCCAGCATGCCCTGAGGTAGGCAGCGGCCGACATGGCCCCCGATGGTCCATGCTGGTTCCTGCCCCTGCGTAGTCCCTCCCGTGCTGGAACCGGGTCCGTTTTGTGGCCATTGGACTGCCACAGAGGCCAGGGCGTGTCACTTCCGAGGTCTAAAGGCTCCCATCTTTAGCTCCCTCTGATCTTGCCCTGGGTTGGTCGCTTGGTAGAGAACCAGATGCTGTATTATGGGATGCTTTGCAGAGACGCCCTTGTGAAAGGATATCAGGGCTCTGGCCCGCAGCCGGTGAGGGCATGGGGCCCGCCACTGGCCACTCGAGCAGCATGGACACCTGTCCTTTGCTGCTGTCTGTAGCCCAGACATCTGACCTTTGGCCTCTGAGAGACCCCCTGGCCAGGACCCCCAGCAAAACTGCTTGTGCATCCAGACCCACAGACAACAACAGATGAGCTGATACGTGTTTATTGTTTTAAGCCTCTGTCTTCCGGAGAAGTTATTATATAGCAATCAATAGCTAGTATGTACCGCCCTCAAGAGTTTTCTTATGTTCTTTCTAGACTTTATATATGTGAGTGTAAGTAAATATAAGTAGATTGTTTATTCTCTTCCCTTTACTCAAAGCATAGTCTGCTGCTGTATGTTCTATACTTTGCTATTCTCTCTATATATCATCTATCTATCTATCTATCTATCTATCTATCTATCTATGTATCTATGGTACTGGGGTTCCTGGAAACCCTTCTACCTCCGGGCTACACTCCCAGACCTATTTTATTTTTGAATTTTATTTGGAAACAGGGTCTCTTAAGCCAGTGCGGCTGGCCTTGAACCTGTGCGATCCTCCTGTTTCCGCCTCCCAAGCGCGGGGATTACAAGCGTGCGCCACCACGCCCAGCGTTATTCTCAATATATTTTGAAGAGCTATTAGTCCAGAGAAATAGTACAGAGGAATCTACCATGTCTTTTTAAAAATTTTTATTAATTAATTATTTATTTATTTAATTTATTATTTATTTATATATTTTATTATTTATATATTTAATTTGTATTTATTTTACATATTTTTATATATTTTATTTATTTATTTATTTTGGTGGTACTGGGGTTCCTGGAAACCCTTCTACCTCTGGGCTACACTCCTAGACCTATTTTTTTTTAAAATAATTTTATCTGGAAACAGGGTCTCTTAAGCCAGCGAGGCTGGCTTTGAACCTGTGCGATCCTCCTGTCTCCACCTCCCAAGCGCGGGGATTACAAGCATGGGCCACCACGCCCGGCTTTTATTTTCATTTTTTATTTATTGTCTCAAATGACTATTCTGTCATTTGTTTAGCCAAACCCCCATGGATGGCATTCCACTCTTTTGATATTAGACTGCTTTCATGAATCATTCTGTATGCGTATGAGCAACCACGTTTGTAGTGTTTTTCCTAGAGCGACAGTTGCTGGGTCAGGAGGGAAATGTGTGTTAATAATTGTGATATTTTGAAACCGCCCCCTCTCCTCCAATAAGAATCAGGCCATGTCTCATATTTTCTGCTGAGTCCCCTGCCCCTCAGCATCACAGAAGAGCCCCTGCTCCCCAAAGAGAAGGGGAAGCTGGCTGGGCTTGAACTGAAGCAAAAATTAAAATCTCCAGGTCTAATGAGCTGATGAAATGCACCTCCAAAGACTTTATTTTACTGATAACTAAGGCAGCCTTCCGAGTCAAAGTGTTTGCAAGATTTGGTATTTATCCACAAAACCAGCATGCTCTTTGAGTTTACTGAGGGTTCTAAATTTAGTCCTCTCTTAAGGCTAAGCTGCTATGTGAAGTGTCAGTGAATGCACCACACAGAGAGGGCTGGGCAGAGCGCACTGTTCTTGGGGCTCGCTCCATGCCCACCCCCCTTGAACTACCTCATGATAACCATTCAAGGACTGTAGTTCTGGAAGATTCCAGAAGTGTTTCCAAGAAGGCCAGCATCCTTATAATAAGTAGGCACCTTCTCCAAGTGACAGGTTTTTTTTTTTTTTTTTTTTTTTTTTACCATGTTTCCTTGTTTGTAAGGTACCATTGATTATAAGTTAGATTATTGATTGGATAACAGCTCTTTTGGGGGAACAGCCACACTCCATTAAAAGCTCCCATCGATTGTGAGATGAATCTGTTTCAGAGATGACAGAATGTAAAAAGGCGGTGGCTAAGAATCACAGCAACACAGTCACTCAATCCAGCTCCGTCCAGTTCAATCCAGTTGAGTGCAGTTTACATTGGATGTCTCTCTCTTTCCCTCTTTAATAGAAAATGTGTCGAGTGTGGTCGCACATCCCTGTAATCCCAGTACTTGGAGTCTGAGACGGGAGGATTGCAGGTTGCAAGCCAGCCTCTGCAAATTACTGAGCGAGGTCCTCAGCAACTTAGTGCGACTCGGTTTCCAAATAAAAAACTAAGTGGAGCTGAAAGTGTAACTTGGATGGATTCCATCACTAGCTCCACTACCACCAAAAAAAAAAAAAAAAAAGCATTTTTTCTTTTTCCTTTTTTTTCTTCCTCTGGAGACTGTTAGATGGGAAAGTGGAGTGGCTGAGTCCATCCAATGGGCTGCGTGGATCTGCACTGGAGCCAGTTGACTTTGGGCAGATGTTGGTTTTCCTACTAGCTGGGAGATCTTGGGCAGATTCCTCAGTTTATCATTTTTGGAAACTTGGAATTCCCACCTGGAAAGCAGGGACATTGATAACTCCCTTTAACAGGTGGGTATTGTTTGGGATGCTTGGAGTTGCAAGAATCAGAAGCCCAACTCAGACTACCTTCAGTACAAAGGAGGAATTTATTCAGAGGATGCTTTCTCATTTATTCAGAGGTGATTTCTCACAAAGAGAAAGGCCACAGAAAAGCAGAATGGTTGGTGAGCTTAAGAGATGTTTTTTTAGGGTTGGTACATCTCTAGGGTTGTTCTACATCTTTTGCATAGAGCAGTATCATTTGTAACACACATCTAAAAGTTTAAATCTCAAGGATTCAATGACAGGCTATGATGGAGCCAGTTCTTTTGGTCCCTAGTCCAAAATTTTAAAGAGAGGACTGTTTGGCCATCATGGGTGATGTGTCCACTCCTGGGGCATGCAACTCTGATTAGAGGAGTAGGGCAGGTTTGAGGAGGAGGCAAGGGACAGAAAACACAGGGATCTAGAGTTGCTGCAGGTAGCGAATGCCCATAACACAGCTGGCACGCTGTGTGTACACCCCAAGTGGCCAGTATTCATGGAAGGTCGATATGGCAGATGTGGATTAATTTTCCTACATTGGGCACTAGATGGAGCACCTTTTATGCACACCGTGTTCTTGCCTAGAGATGAGTTGTTTTTTTTTTTTTTCCCTGTGCATGAAGGAGAGACTGTGGTGGTGGGAGATGCTAAGTTGGGCTTGCAGTTGGACGCCCACACGATTGATAGATGTGTTTGCTCCTTTTGGGGTGAGGAGAGGAGACCCTAATCTCTGATGGGGTTGCCTACTCAGGCTGTCTGCTTGGGTTCCGTCCAGATTTCTGGCTTCACATGACTTCTCAGCTCTCTTGAGCCCTGATTCTGCATCCAGTTTAGAAAGCCCCAAGACTTTTTACACTGTGTAATTACTCTGGGCTTTAGAGAATAGTTTCCCTTATGAGCAAAAGAATGGTGGAAACTCATATAGATGAAGGAGACTGGAGTTTAGGGGAAGGCTGCTGTTTGCTGATGATACTGGTGGCTGGCTAGATGGTATTAAGTCCTCAAGGAACTTTGAGCCTTTAGGGCTGGAGAATCCAGAGATGGAAGAGTCTTTTGTTTTTATTCTCCTGTCTCAGGATAGTATATGTCTTACTGAGGCAGGGCAGAGGACCTGGAAACAGGAAGGGTTTAAATGAGGCCATCCGTATAGAGAGCAGCTATAGGGAGGGCTGATAGGTGCAGGGATAACAGTGCAAGTTAATAACAAAACTCAGCCCCAAGGTAAAAGGACAGGTGGTACCAGGAGATTACAAGAGCCCACTGACCTTTGGAAGAGAGATTCCAATTAAGGATTGAAACTGGCCCAAAGACATAGGGTCCCCAAGACCCAGTTCTGGCCAATCACAAAAGAGCAGATAGGGAACCACAGGAAAGGATAAAAACTCACCTTCTGAGAACTTCAATGGTTACTCTCTTTTGGGGATCCCTCTCCCCTGTGTGTGGGGGCTGTTATTGTCTTCTATATTGGGCCTAAAATAAATCTTTATACCCCCATATCTCTTCCTCCTCTTCCTCCTCCTCCCCCTTCTTCTTCTTCCTTCTTTCTTTTCTTCTTCCTTCTTTCTTCTTCTCTGTGGTACTGGGGATTGAACCCTGGGCATTTTACTTCTAGGATACAACCTTCCCAGCCCAATTTTTATTTATTTATTTTTTTGTTTTGAAATAGGGTCTTGCTAGCTTGCTGAGAATCTCACTACTTGCTGAGGCTGTCCTTTTTTTTTTATTATTTAGGTGGTACTGGGAATGGAACTCAGAGGCCTTCTACCTCCGGGATATATTCCCACACCTATTTTTTTACATTTTATTTGAAAACAGGGTCTTGCTAAGTTGCTAAGAGCCTCACTAAGTAGCTGAGGCTGGCTTTGAGCCTGCTCAATCCTCCTGTCTCAACCTCCCAAGCGCGGGGATTACAAGTGTGCGCCACCAAGCCCGGCTGCTGAGGCTGTCCTTGAACCTGAGATCCTTCTGTCTCAGCCTCCCAAGTCCTGGGATTTCAGGCATGCACCCCCATGCTCGGCTCCCACTCTTCTATGGTCTGTCAACTTTATTCTTTAATTTTGTAAAGAAGAGCCCAATGAGAAGAAACCCTGCCTCCTTCTGGGCAGTAAAGGAAGAATTCAGTTACATTAGTGCGTTTCGCTCACTGTTGTAATAACAGAACACTGCAGACCTGGTGATTTATAATGAACAGAAATTTATTTGGTCTATGATTCCAGAAGTTGGAAGGTCCAAGACCGAGGGTTAGCACCTCCTTGCCGTATCATAAGGAGGAGGAAGGCATCCCACGGGGATGATAATGAGCCCTCCATCCTCAAGGGCTGCACTGTTATGACCCGAAAACCTCTCTACACTGTTGCATTAGGATTTAAGTTTCCAGTGCACGGACTCTGGGGACACGGTCCAGCCGCAGTGGTGTCTGTGCCTTTCCCACTTTCCTCTTCCCCTGCTCTGTCTTCACAGGCTGACCCCCGTGACGACGGGCACCTGGGCTTCCTCATCCTCTGTGGCTCCTGCGCTTGGCTGGTAGAGGGCTCTCATGGGACATTAGAAGAAGGGAAAGCCGGGTGTGGTGGCGCACGCTTGTAATCCCCGTGCTTGGGAGGTGGGACAGGAGGATCTCGCAGGTTTGAAGCCAGCCTCGCTGGCTTAAGAGACCCTGTTTCCAAATAAAATATAAAATGGGTCTGGGAGTGTAACCCGGAGAAGGGTTCCATCCCCTGTACCACCGGGGGGGGGGGAGGAGAAGGGAGAGGGAGAGAGGGGCTGGGCATGGCCCTGGCTTCGCTGTTCCATCCACCCAAACTCCTCTACAGAGCCCTTGATAAATTCTCCCCACTGGAGGATGCCACGTGCTCCCCACCCCAACTCTGACCCATTCACTATCCCAGAAAGCAGAATCATTCCTCCTTTACTTTATCACCCATTCACTCATTCCTCATCACACCTTCCATAAGCACTCACTTGGTGCCAAGCTTTGTTCAGGGGCTTAAGCGTGAGATGTAATTTCTTATCTACACCTCTGAATTCTCAGTTGTTCACCCTAGAAAGTGCCCCTGAGAGAAGAGGGGATTGCGAAAAGACCGACCTCAGAAAAGGACCCCAGACTAAAGAGCTCCGAGGCGGTCCAGCCGCAGCAGCAGCTGCACCACTGCGTGCTGGCCAGCTGCCTCTGCAGAGAATGCCCGGAGACCCAGAAGCCAGGAAAACCTCATGGTCTACAGGGCGAATCCTCAATTGTGAGGTTTCAAAGGTATGAATGAATGCAAAAAGAATTTTTTTTTTAAAGTTGTGCAAAGATAGAATACCCAGCATGGAGCAAAGTTATCAAAGAGAAGAATAAGGGCAGCTGAGCAGAGCCGCTCGGATCTGTAGGGCTGCGGGGGGCGCCGCGGATACCGCCGGGTGTTTCCCTTGCAGATGGACAACAGCGCTTCCGTTCCAGAATGCGTGACCAGTGGGTAATGCTGAGGCGGATGGGAAGCCGTTCCCCTCGCTTTATTTGATCCTGAGATGTTGCTACCTATTTGATTTCCTACCTCTTGACTTGACACCGTTCTTCAGGGGACCCTAGGATGGTCTGCATCTTGATAAACAATGCCACAGTGACAGCTCTTGGCTTTAAATGAAATTGCGTTTCATAAAGTGGGAGACAAAGGCTTATAACTCACCGTCGGCTACAGACATTTCAGCAGAAACGATCCTTCCTGCTTTGATCTCCACTGTATCACGTAGCCGAGTGGCCTCCTGCGCTCTATCAATCAGTGTGATGCCGGAGAATCACATTTAAAATCAAATACGAATCAGAGATTCATCTGCCCAGGAGGAAGAGAAATATGTCAGGAATCTTGGTTTCCATCTTCCATGATTACGACTGAATTAGTTTTTGAAAACTCTAGAGGGTGAAGTTTTCTACTTGCCAACTTTCGCGTGATGATTATTTTTTGGAGGGGTCAATATTAGCCGGGGCTGGAGGCAGACGCGGGTGATTGTGCTGGGCGATCCGCCTCGCGCCTCTTCCTCCTCACCACAGGTGAGGGCCTTTCATAGCCCTCTAATGGGGATTTTTTTTTTTAATGTAGGAAGAGATGTTAAGAAGAAAGATGTTTTCTAACAAGAAAACATTTAGGCAAGCAGGATATGACCTCCCTCTCATTCTTGCCTGCTCTGCCGGCAGGCTTGGGAAGTGAGGAGGAGCCCGAGAGGAGAGAGGCGTCTGCTCCTCCTGTCTCATTTCAAGGGCTTTGCAGGAGCCATCTTACCTGGTAGCCACAGCTCCCCATGTGAGGAGCGTGGTCCTGCTTTAGAGAAGAGGAGTCAGGTCTAGAAACCTGCTCGTGGTCAGTGGAGTGGAGATGGGATTCCCAAGACACCACCTCACAATTTTGAGAAGTATTTCTGCTGATTTTCTCCTCTCCCTTTTATCCTAGAATCTAGCACATAGAAGGTGCTTGAGAACACTTGCTTGGTGTCTACGCCAGGGGCGGGGAAACCGACAGCAAGGGTGCAGGTGACCCACACTGAAGGCCGTGCGCCGCCGCCCTGCTGCAGTCCAGGGGCAGCCACAGACTGTGCAAATTTTCACATCAGGGCATGTTCTTCTTTTAGTCCTCCCCTCCCTTTCTACCATTTTAAACATAAAAGCCACTTTTGGCTTGTAGATCATAGGAAAATGGGGGGGGGGCTAGGTTTGGCTGCAGGCTGTAGTTTTCAGAGCCCTGGTCTAGATAATAATGAACTTAGTCACAAAATTGACAGGTATCTCCAAGGTCCAGTTCAGTGCCCCGCACAAATGTGCTTTCTTTAGGATGGAGTCCACTGGACAAGGGCTGAGAGCCATGGTGTTGGGAGAAACTGAAGACAATCGTAGTTATCTGGGGGTCAGAGAGATCCTGTGGGGTCTGTCCTGTGGAAACTAGGAAATGCAGGAGAACTGAGAAGGTAGGAAAAGGAAGGCTAGGAATAGGTCTGGGAGCTAAGAATTGAATCTCTTGTTCCAGAGGCTCTCACTGGGGACTGAATTAGTGGATTAGTGTGTGTGTGTGTGTGTGTGTGTGTGTGTGCGCACGCACATGTGTTTAATTTATGAAGAGTTCTTTACTGCATAAAACATCGGAATAGGGGAATCATTCATGGTGGGATCAGTTTAGTTAAATGTTTTGGAAAATATGTGTGTGTATATATTTCCAAAATTCGACTTAATATTTGAATGATCTACCTGGCATTCATAAGGGTCAGAAAACTAAATTTGGCCCTCCATATTTGTGGATTTAACCAACCTTGGGTGGGAACTATTTGGATGGGAAATATTTGGAAAAAAGGATTATGTCACTGTGCGGGCTGTAATCACACCAGTGCATAAACCCATTGTGATGGGTTTCCTGGGTGGTAACTGAGGCAGGTGGGTTGGCTGGAGGAGGTGGGTCCCTGGGACTTGCTTTTGTCTTTGAATCCTCTGCTTGCTCTCTTGCTTCTTGTCTCCGTGACGTGAGAACAGGGCCCTTGCTCTCTTCCTCTCCCTACTTCTTGCCACCAAGCCCTGATCTCTGCAGACCCAGCCTCACACGGACCAAACCCTGAAATCTCCAAAAACTGTGAGCAAATGTATCTCCCTTCTTCTAAGTTGCATGGTCAGGCTTTTTGGATTACCGCAGTGAGAACACTGACCAACAGGCGAGTTAAACAGATTTCTGTTCATTTGTGGGTGTGTGGGCCTCTACTCATCAGCTGCAGGTCTGAAGAGAACGCAAAAGGGGGAGGAAGAGCTGCCTGACCACCTTCACACTGAGCCATCTGCTTTTCCCCTCCTTCAGACGGTAACCAAAACACTGCCCTTCCCGTGTCTCCAGCCTGCTGGATTCAGGGCGAGAAGGTCCGCCATTGGCTCTCCTGGGTCTTGGTCTGATTCACCCTGCAGATCTCAAGGCTTGTCAACCTCCACAATTCCATCAATCAAGTCCTTTTAGCAAATCTTCCTATCTCCTACGCATGTGTGAGCACACACACACACACACAAACACACACACACACACACACACACACAGGACTCAGTTTCTTTGGTGAACCCTCACTAATACAGGTAGTGATTGTGTTATAAGTATTAAATGACAAAATGGGTAGGGTATGAGCACCACACAGTGCTTGGCAAATACCACCCACTTTATAAGGCAATGGTTATTTATCATTCTACAAAAACCAGGCTGTGAGATTCCAAACCCGTGTTCTCTTAAATGCTTCCTATTCAATAAGACGCAAACATCTTCCCTTGTTTATCTTTATATGCCCGCCAGCTTCAGGTCCCCCAGTAGGTATTCCCTGCTAATTCTGTGTTCTCCAGCAGATCAATCTGTTTGGCCGAACGCCCTTCCTGACCAGTAGTGGGCGTGGCACGCATGGTGAGGGGTGCTGGTGGCTGGGAGGTGCAATTTCTTTCACGATCCTCTTTGCCTTGACCAAGGCCAGCACTGCAAAGGAGGAGAGTTGGAGGAAGGCTGGGCCATCAATTATTGTCTCAGTCTGCTGGGGATGCCATAGTGAAATGCCACAGACCAGGTGGCTTGGACAATGGACATTGATCTTCCAGTTCTGAGGCTGGGAGTCCAAGATCAACGTGCTGGCTGACTCGGGTCCCCAGGGAAGGGCAGATTTTTGGGTTTTCAGACTGTAGTAGCCTGGCTACATTTTCACATGGGAGGAAGAGGGCCCGAGAGAGGGAAAGAGGGGCACACAAAGAGAAGATCTCTGGTCTCTGGTGTCTCTTTTTTGTATGTGTGGTGCTGGGGATTAAACCCAGGGGCATTCTACCTCTGAGCTACACCCCCAGCCTGAGTTTTTATTCTTTATTTTGAAACAGGGTCTTACTAAGAAGTTGCAGAGGGCCTCACTAAGTAGCTGAGGCTGGCCGTGAACTCTGATCCTTCTGTCTCAGCCTCTCAAGTACTGGGATTACAAGCGTGCGCCACCACTCTCAGCTCGGTGTCTCATCTAATAAGGACGCGAATTCCATCCCGAGGGCCCCATCTTCATGATAATTACTTCAGGTAAACAGATTCATCTGATCCTAATTATCTTCCTAGGACCCATCTCCAAATGCCGCCACACTGGGGATGCGGGTTTTGAGAAATCACGTTTGGGGACATACGTGCAAACATCCTCTTAAACCCTCAGCCACCCTGGCCTCATTGGTCCTCATTGGACCGATGAGGGAATTAGCCTCAGAGACAAGCTTGAGGTGTCCATGGCCGGCGACCTGTAAGCGTCATCATGTTTAGTTGCAGGGGCACCACCTCCATCCAGGGAGCTTGAGTCCCCAAAACGACACAGCGGGGTCCCAGCCTGACGGTGAGACTGGTCGGTGTCAGGGCTTTGAGTCGGGTGAGTCTGAGGAGTCGCGCTGGTTGCCCGGCGCCCCTCCTACCTCTCCAGCGGGAGCAGCCCGGGCCTTGGTGCCAGGAGGCCCTGGTGGGGTGTCGGGGCAGACGCCTCGCGAGAGCCGCGCACGGTGAGTGCTCAGCACACATTAGCATCCGTTATCAGCTAAGACTCGCCGTCAGCAGTGGGTTCTTGTTTGTTTCTGTTTCTGAAAATTCATATGATTTAATTTAATTCTGAATTCATAATGATTGTATATATTTTGGAATTACAACATGAAGGGCCTTTTTTTTGTATTGAGGATTGATCTGGTCCCAGGAATATTCTACCTCTGAGCTATGCTCCAAAGCCTATTAATTTTAAAATTAATTAATTAATTAATTAATTAATTTGTGGTACCAGGGATGGGACCCAGGGGTTTTCTACCTCTGGGCAACACTCCCAGACCTTTTATATTTTATTTGGAAACAAGGTCTCACTAAATTGTTAAGAGCCTCACTAAGTAGCTGAGTCTGGCTTCGAACCTGCATGATCCTCCTGTCTCAGCCTCCCAAGCGCGGGGATTACAAGTGTGCACCACCACATCCAGCTTTATTTTATTTATTTATTTATTTATTTTGAAACAGGGTCTGGCTAAGTTGCTGAGGGCCTAGCTGAGGCTGGCCGTGAACTTGTGATCCTCCTGTCTCAGTTTCCCAGATACTGGGATCACAAGTGTGTGTCCCCACCTCTGGCTTTTTTTTTTTTTTTTTTTTTTTCTGAAACAGGGTCTCGCTTAGCTGCTGAGGCTGGCTTCTAATCTGGGATTCTCCTGTTTCAGCCTCCTGAGTACTAGGATTACAGGTCAACGCCGCAGCACCTGGCTTCAACGTGAAGGTTTTTAAGAAGATTTATTGTTTCCAGACAGGGTCTTGCTTTGGTTTTCAGGCTGGCCTGGAACTTTTCACCCTCTGGCCTCAGTCTCCCAAATAGCTATGGTTATAGGCCTGAGCCGGCCAATGTGAAGCTTTGATATATCATCACAATATGGAATGATGAAATCAGGCTAATGAACAAATCCATCACCTCAAACACTTATCGTGTGTGTGTGTGTGTGTGTGTGTACCATCTTAAGTCCACTGTGATCTGTGGCACAATAGTTTGGTTTTAATTAGTGTCTCATAACCCCGTCTGTCGTCCTTTAGGGAGGGCAGGGTCCGCGGGAGTCCCGCGGGCTGGCGCGTCCCACCTAACGTCTCTGCTATGGGCAAGCCTGGAGGTCCTGAGAGTCCCTGATGCCTTAAAGCAAAATGTGTCCGGGAAGGAGAAGGAGCAGGAGCAGCTACGTGGGAGCGTGAAGCCCAAAGCCACGTGACAAGGTCGGTGCCATCAGCCCCATTTCCCAAGTGACCGCAGAGGCGGGTCAGGTACAGATCTGGCTCAAGGTGCCACAGGCAGAGGGGTCGGCCGGGGGCTGCTCAGACTCCAAAGCCCTCCTCTCTACCTCCACCGGTCTCCGCTCCCGCTGGCTCAGCCAGGTAAACCGAGGGACGGAGTAAAGCAAAGGGCTTCAGAAAGAGATGTGGGCCCCTCCCCAGGCAGCGCCCTTCCCCTCGCCAGTTATCTGCAAGCCCTCTCCAAGTGTGAGGATGGGTTTGAATTTTCCTGTCATCTCGATTTGATATGACAAAGCTGGGGTTTCCAAATTGACAGAGAAGCCTGCTCTTAAAGACGCCGGGAGGCGAACATCTGTGCGGAATCACAGGTGCACTGTCAACATCTGTCCTCGGGAAGGGAAATCGCCGCAGTTCTCCGTTTACAGCCGATCAGTCTCCGAGGCTGGGAGGCTGGTAAATCTCACCGCAGGTGGAAAAGACAGGGATGGCTAATTAACCGAGTCTGTACGCCTGTAAGATTTTTTCCCCCGTTGTTTTCAGTTAAAAAAAAAAGTTCTTTTTTGAATAGGGGATGTGTACAGATGCTGAAACAATATTAGATAGTATAAAAAAGTGCACAGAGAAGACGAAGTCTCCTTCCCACTCCCTCCCACCAGTTTTCCATCCTCAAAGGTCAAAGGTGTTGTCGGCTTCTCCTGAAACCTTCTGTGATACATGTTTTTAATTTTTAATTAATTAATTTTTTTAAATTGGCACACTATAGTCTCATGTGAATCATGTTGACAGTGGCATATATTCGCACAGTCCCTGGCGCCCTCCCTATGATACAATTTTTATACAGAAGAATATATGCATGTAGAGTTCCCTCCCAGTTTTAAGAAATGCAGATGATCAGCACATTGTACGTATCATTTTGCATCTTGATTTTTTTTTACTTACCAGCATCTTTCTAGGGTTCTGGTATGTCGGTATATAGAGCGTTGTCTCATTCTTTTTGACAGCTGTGTAGTATTCCAGTACCTAGCTGTGTACAAACTGCTTTACGCCTCATGGTGATGATGTTTTCCATCATTTTTACTACAATTCATGCTAGTCGTCCATCTCGTTGTACACGTGTGCGTCCATCTCGGTGTACACGTGTGTTCATTTGTGCATATCTAGAAGCGAAATCACCGGGCAAGAAGATGTGTATTTGAAATATGATGCTTTCTGTTTTCAATGGTAAGTTTTCTTTTCTCTTTTTTTTTGGGGGGGGGTGGTACCGGGGTTCCTGGAAGCCCTTCTACCTCCGGGCTACACTCCTAGACTTATTTTTACATTTTTATTTGGAAACAGGGTCTCCTAAGCCAGCGTGTGCGGCTGGCTTCGAACCTGCGCGATCCTCCTGTCTCCGCCTCCCAAGCGTGGGGATTACGAGCCGTACGCCACCACGCCCGGCAGGTCTTCTTCTTTATCTTGGAGGGCCCACACCTCCTTGAGGAGTCAGATGGTAAAGCCGGATGCTGTAAGGGCGTGATAACCATTCACAGATGCGGCGCCTGTCCCGCCCGGTCCTAGTTTCAACTTCAGGCAGGAAGATGGAGACCATGTCTGTTCTTTATCCCCTTGGGCTCTCCACTGTGCCTCCAGGTCCTGTGCTCAGAGATGAACTTCCAGCCCAGAGGCCGGATGTGTCTCTTTGTCTTCCACTTCAGCACCCGCCCTTCCCTTCTGTTCCTGGATCCAGGGCCCCCAGTCCCCGCCTTCCTCCAGGGACAGGACTCAGTCTCCCGTAGTCAAGGTAAACCCAGACCCTCTGGCTTAAAACCTGACCCTCGGGACAACTATCAGCACAGTACTCTCAAGTCCTCCTGGGCATTAATCCCTAGTTCCAGGCGTCTCCTGTCTTCCCCTGCCACTGTGCTCACAGGCTGGGTGGCGGGGGTGGCACCCTGGACCGCTGTGTGGGCCCTGCTTCCTCCATTACTGAGAGAGCCGGTTGTCGACAGCTGGTGGCTGGGCGCGCCTCTGGGTGAGGAAGCCATCCCATTCCAGGAGACCTCCCCTTCCGCGAGGCAGCCAATCACGGAATATTCATGCGTTAACAGTGTGTTTTTACCCCTGGCTCTGGGTCTGCCCAATAGTCTGTGATCACAATGTGATTTGGGTGCACACTTGATTTTCCATGCCTTGGCTTTTGGGCTGTGCTGGATCTGTTTGTCCTCTGGTGCGGCTGGAGGCTGAGCCCTCGGGTCAGCACGCAGGCCCTCCATGGGGCACCAAAGCACGAGAGCCTCGCTGGTGGGCAGAACCCTGTGTATACAGTCACCCCGCAGTCCTTAGAGAATCAGGGGCTGCGCTTATAACTCCCCTGGGAGAAGGCAGCTGGCCGCCTGCCCTGATTCTCCTACACTCTGCTCCCTCACCTTTGACCTTGGCTGGTTTTTATGTGTCTCCTTACCATAATAAACACCATCAGACATAGAAGGGCTTTCCCGAGCTCTTCTAGAAAATCATTGCTTCCAGGAGGCCTTGGGGACCTCTGACAAGAACCACAGCAGATACGAATCATCTTGGCAGCACCATGAGAAGGTAGATGGGTTTCTCTCTTTCATGGTTTGCCCAGTCCTGTCTGAGCTGGCTGCTGCTGGCTTCCCTGGCTCATCCGTTTCCACGCTGTCCTCACCCTTCAGCATCCCGTCTCTGCCGGGCATGGTGGCGCACGCTTGTCATCCCCGCGCTTGGGAGGTGGAGACAGGAGGATCGCGCAGGTTCAAAGTCAGCCGTGCTGGCTTAAGAGACCTTGTTTCAAAAAATAAAAAAAGTATAAAATAGGTCTGGGAGTGTAGCCCGGAGGTAGAAAGGCTTCCAGGAACCCCGGTACCACCAACCAACCAACCAACAACCCCCCCCAAAAAAACCCCCACAAATATCCTGTCTCTGCTGGCACAGTGGTCTGCCAACAATCACAGCTACTTAAAGGCTGAGGCAAGAGGATTGTGGATTCAAGGCCAGCCCGGGCAACTTAGACCCTGTCTCAAAAAAAAAATTATTTCAGCTGGACCGGATGTGATGGCGCACGCTTGTAATCCCCGCGCTTGGGAGGCAGAGACAGGGGGATCGCGCTAGTTCGAAGCCAGCCTTGCTGGCTTAAGAGACCCTGTTTCCAAAAAGATATATAAAATAGGTCTGAGAATGTAGCCTGGAGGTAGAAGGGTTTCCAGAAACCCCAGTACCACCAAAAAAAACTATTTCATTAAAAACACACAAACCCCATTCCTCCATCACATGATGCCCTCCTCACCAGAGGACTTTTGCACACACCGCCATCTTTGTTTGAACACGTTGCCACATTGGCACCTGCTTCCTCCTTGTCTTAACTTACACGTAACAAGCTCTGAGAAAACCACTCGGGTGCCCCCCTCCCCCCGGGCCAGTCGGATCGGCTGCCACCAACTCCGTTTCTTTCTCTAGAACTCTTTTCCCAGGGACAACGGGGCTGTTTTGATTTCAGCCATCACTCTGAGTGGCTGGGCATCTGGACGTGTTCATTATCCAAATGATCTATTTAGGCTAAGTGTCGTGGGCCCCATCAAAACCAGCGCCTGGCCCTGGGTCTGGTCTGTGAGTGTGCCAAGCTGCGCTCTTGTCTGTGAAGGTCCGAGTTCTCTACCCTGGACAGGCTCACAGGATGTTGTGCAGCCTCCAGCCGGCGCCTCTGGCCCCAGCCTGTCCCCCTGCGGCGGGGTCTGTCCGCTGTCCTCCCTCCAGGCCAGCTGTGACTACTTGAAATGTCCCACAGAGGACAAGCGGGCTTGGAGTCGCAGATTTCCATCATGGAGGCAGCCACAGGCTCTATCAAGAGCCAGTTTAGCAGAAATCTAATGTGTGTGAAGCTGGGCTAAGTCTGGGTTCCCTTGGTGTTTCTGCCGGGGTTACTTAGCGGCATTAGCCGGTGGCTGCAGGGCACCGATAATCATACCAGCTCACCCAGGATGAATCACCTCCCCAGCCCTTCCCCTCCCTCACCGTCTGCAGTGAGCTGGACATCTGCGCTCCCAGCATTCATATGTTGAAGCCCGGATTTGATGGGATGTGGAGACTTGAGGGTGGACCCTTCAGGAACGGGATTAGTGTCCTATATGAGAGAGCCAAGAGCTGAGCGTGGTGACGCACGCCTGTAAGCCCAGGACTTTGAAGCTGAGACGGGAAGATTTCTGGTTTGAGGCCAGCCTCAGCAATTTAGTGAGACGCTCAGCAACCTAATGAGACCCTCGTTTCAGAATAAAAAAATAAAACAGGGCTGGGGGTGTAGAATGCCCCTGGCTTTGATTTTCAGTACAAAACAAAGCAAAACAAACTGGAAAGAGACACAAGGGGCCTTGTCTGTCCCAGCACACAAGGACCCGGAGTGAAGGCGCTTCTGTCAAATGTGAGGAACCCGGCATGCTGCACCTGACCTCAGATCTCAGCCTCCAGGCCTGGGAGAAATTAATGTCTGATGTTTAAGCCATTTGTTATAGCAGCCTGCGCTGACAGAGACACTGTCCCCAGCGCGGCGTTTCAGGAGTGATGCAGTGGGGCACCACGGTCTTGAGCTTCTGCTCAGAGCCAGGCCAGCGCAGGGGCGAGGCAGTGGAGATATAGACGCAGCCTCGACCCTAGGATGTGACCTGTGGACTCGAGCCCCGGCCGCTGTTTGCCTAACTCTGCTCGGTCTGCCCTTCAGAAATCAATGGCTTGCAAATTATCTTCAGACAGTGTCCCGAGACCCCCAAGAGGTGCTTCCTCTGTGCTCTGGAACACCGGAGCCTCTTGGGGTCTCTTCTGAGAAGACTGGCCCGCCTGCCTACCATGTTCTCGGCCAGTTATTTTTTTGTCCGCCCCAATTCCTCCTTTTTATTTTTTTTTTTCAGCACTGGGGATGGAACCCAGGGGCATTCCACGTCCGAGCTATACAACACCCACCCCTATTTTTTATTCTTTATTTTGAAACAGGGTCTCACTGGGTTGCAGAGGGCCTCACTAAGGAGCTGAGGCTGGCCGCGAATTGCGATCCTCCGTCTCAGCCTCCCGAGTGCTGGGATGACAAGCGTGCGCCACCACGCCCACCTCATTCCCCCTTTTCAGAAGCTTGTTCTTCTTAGAGTTCTGGAAGATTCGTAACTCTGTTACATGTGATTCTTTGGGCTTTGGTCATGACCGATGGGAGGGAGGGACGGGCTTGGATCAAAGCCACGCCATGCGGGAATGTGCAGCTGAGAGCCTCTGCTCAGGTCTGCCATGGCTTCCACTGGGGAGGATGGAGGGGTGGGCAGTGCAGTCACACTGGGCTCATGGGCACCTATAGTAGGGAGGGAGGAAGGAGAGAGAGGGAGGGAGGAAGGAGAGAGAGAGGAGAGAAGAGAGGAGACAGAGAGGGAGGAGAGAGACAGAGAGGAGAGAGAGAGGAGGGAAGAGAGAGGAGACAGAGAGAGAGGAGAGAGAGGAGACACAGAGAGAGGGAGGAGAGAGAGGGAGGGAGGAAGGAGAGAGAGAGGAGAGAGGGATGGAGGAGAGAGAGAGGAGAGAAGAGAGGAGACAGAGAGGGAGGAGAGAGACAGAGAGGGAGGGAGGAGAGAGAGAGGAGAGAAGAGAGAGGAGACAGAGAGAGGGAGGAGAGAGAGAGGGAGGGAGAAAGGAGAGAGAGAGGAGAGAGAGAGGAGACAGAGAGGGGGGGAGAGAGAGGAGACAGAGAGAGGGAGGAGAGAGAGAGGGAGGGAGGAAGGAGAGAGGAAGGGAGGAAGGAGAGAGAGGAGAGAGGGATGGAGGAGAGAGAGAGGAGAGAAGAGAGAGGAGACAGAGAGAAGGAGGAGAGAGAGAGGGAGGGAGGGAGGAGAGAGAGAGGAGAGAAGAGAGAGGAGACAGAGAGAAGGAGGAGAGAGAGAGGGAGGGAGAAAGGAGAGAGGAAGGGAGGAAGGAGAGAGAGGAGAGAGGGATGGAGGAGAGAGAGAGGAGAGAAGAGAGGAGACAGAGAGGGAGGAGAGAGAGGGAGGGGGTGAGAGAGAGGAGAGAAGAGAAAGAGACAGAGAGAGGGGAGAGATAGGAGACAGAGAGAGAGGGAGGAGAGAGAGGGAGGAGGAAGGAGAGAGAGGAGAGAGGGAGGGAGGAGAGAGAGAGGAGAGAGAGGAGAGAAGAGAAAGGAGACAGAGAGAGGGGAGAGAGAGGAGACAGAGAGAGAGGAGAGAGAGAAGAGAGAGGAGACCGAGAAAGAGAGGAGAGAGAGAGGAGATAGATAGATGATAGATATATAGATAGATAGATGGATGGATGTCTGGGAGGGCCGAGCAGGGAATTCCAGCAAGGCAGAGACAGGCTGTGCCTTCCCTCTGGCTCCATCACCGCGCCCTGCTGAGCTTTCTGACTTTACACTGTGGCCTACTCTGTGTAATAGGATGTGCTGCGGCCCCTCGTACCTCAGAAGGAGACGTTTGTTAGACACAGGGCCATTGTGGATGGAACCCGTTATGTTAAAATTGTATTACTAGTGGTTTGGCCAGCATGTGCGGGGAGCTGGCTGGGAAGCGGGGAATCAAACCGAGATCTGTGTGCACGTGTGCTTGTGCCAGGTTGAACCTCACTACAACATACAGTTGCAACACACTCATAAAAGGGTATTTAAAAAGAGGTCGCATAGAGTAGGGGTAAGGATGGTCGTAGTCTAGTATGACGCGTATCCTTATGAGCAGAGGGTCATTTGCACACAGAAGAGACAGCACCACGTGGGAGTGGAGGAGAGGCTGAGGCATGCAGTCACAGCCAAGGGCCCCCCGAGGCTGAGAAGGCTGGGCAGGATGCCCCCGGAGCCTCCGGAGGGAGCACGGCCCGCCATGTTGACTTCAGACTCCATCCCTGGAGAACTGAGAGGATGAACTTAACGGTGTTTTTTTTTTTTTTTTTTTTTTTTTGGTGGTACTGGGGTTCCTGGAAGCCCTTCTACCTCTGGGCTACACGCCCAGACCTATTTTTATATTTTTATTTGGAAACAGGGTCTCTTAAGCCAACGAGGCTGGCTTTGAACCGGTGCGATCCTCCTGTCTCCGCCTCCCAAGCCCGGGGCTTACAAGCGTGCGCCACCACGCCCGGTTTAATGGTGTTTTAAAGTACTTAGCTTGTGATACTTGGTTAAGTTATCCCTAGGAAGCCGATGTGGCCCCTTGAGTGACTTCTACACCTTGTAATGAGGCCACGTCTGTGTAAGGCTCTGGAAACGGCTGCCAGGTGGCAGTAGCATCCCAGGACAGAGGGACACGTCGACTTGTGCCATCGGTGAGCAGTCAGCCACGTCCAGACAGGGAGACAACAGGCCTCGGGTCCCGGCTCCTTCACGGCCCTGCTGTCAGGTAAAGGAAGGAATGGAGGGGCCGCGAGATCACAGAGGAGGGCCTTCGCCTCTGTGGCGTTCCTTCCGGTAACCTGTAACCCGGTCTAATCATGGAGAAAAGAGCAGATGCAAATGGACTTTCATTCTGCCAAGCCCCTGCCCTCCAGAACGCCACCAAGTCAAGGAAGCGAGGGAGGAGCTTGGGGCACATTTGGGGCGTGCAGTTTTCAGCACGGTTGTCCGTTAGTGTCGGTGGGAGACAGGATCCAGCACCCCGGCAGATAGCAGAGTCCTCCAACACTCAAGGCCCTTATATAAAACGCCACTGTATTTGCATGTAGCCCAGGAAATCCTTTCCTGGGCTTCAAGTCATCTCTACATTACTTCTTATACCTAACACAATGCAAATGACCTGGAAACAGTTATACCGCATTGCTTAGGGAAATAACAGCAAGAAGAAGTCTGTACAGGCTAAGTATTAGGCATGGTGACAGAATCTTTTTTCTATTTCCTTTTCTGAATATTTTTGGTCTGCAGGTGGCTGAGCCCATTGCCGGTCCAGTCCCTGGATATGGAATACCTGTGGGGTGGTGTTTTGTTTTACATTAAGAGGTTATCTAGCAGGCCCCCATGGCAGCAGCCGGGTTGCCTGCCTCGGTGTAGGGCTGTGTCCTCATTTTCCTTTGGGCTGCTCCGTCAGCTGGGACCCCGTCATCTTCTGCAGGCTCCCTGACCGTGCGGCTCTCCCACTCGGTGGTCTACTTCAAAGCCAGCGAAGGTGGAGCTGGGGTGGGGAAGGGGGTGTCTCTTTCCAGTCTCCTCCTCCTCCTCCTCCTCCTCCTCCTCCTCCTCCTCCTCTTCCTCCTCCTCCTCTTCCTCTTTCTTCCTCTTCCTCTCCTTCTCCTTCTCCTTCTCCTTCTCCTTCTCCTTCTCCTTCTCCTTCTCCTTCTTCTTCTTCTTCTTCTTCTTCTTCTTCTTCTTCTTCTTCTTCTTCTTCTTCTTCTTCGGTTCTGGAGATTAAACCCAGGGGCAAAAGCCAGGCATGGTGGCACACGCTTGTAATCCCAGTACTTGGGAGGCTGAGACAGGAGGATTGCAGGTCATGGACAGTCTCAGCTACTTAGTGAGACCTTGTTTTAAAAAAAAAATCCGGGCGTGGTGGTACACAGTTATAATCCCAGTACTTGGGAGGCTGAGACAGGAGGATTCTGCAGGTTTGAGGCCAGCCTCAGCTACTTAGTGAGGCTCTCGGCAACTTAGTGAGACCCTGTTTCCAAATAAAAATAGGTCTGGGAGTGTAGCCTGAAGGTAGAAAGCCCCTAGGTTTCATCCCCAGCACCACACACACACACACACACACACACACACACACACACAAACATAGGGCTGGGGGTGTATCTGAGGTAGAATGCCTCTGGGTTCTATTCCTAGTACTGCAAAAACAAACAAACAAACAAACAAATAAACAAAACCCAGGGGTGTTCTAACTGTGAGATATACGTCCAGCCCTATTTTGTTTTATTTTGAAACAGGGTCTCACTAGGTTGGTGATCATGTTAAGTTGCTGAGGCTGGCCTCAGACCTGTGATCTCCCGTCTCAGCCTCCCAAGTACTTGGATTGCAGGCATGCGCCACCACGCCCGGCTTCAGGGTGACCTTTGCTATATTCCGTGGGCCAGGAGCAATTCATGGGTTCTATCTGCCTGCACCAGGAGAGCATCACACAACGGATCACCCAAGATGTGCCTGCCGCAGTGGGCATAGCAGTCAGGAAGGAGGCTCCAGGACCAGGTCTGGCAGCAACAGAATCTGTGCTCAGAACCAGGCCCGCCCATGCACATCACTTTGGGTAAAAGCCTCCTCTGACTTGGGACTCACCTAAGCTCTGAGAAACACTTTGGGACTTTACCAGCACAAGGGACAGTCCAGACAATCCCGGGCAACTGTTCCTCAGGCTCCAGGCCAGTGATTTTGGCTCAGTCTGAAAGTGAACTCGTTTCTAGGGAACGGTTCCCTCGCCCTGGCTCTCCCGGCCACCCATGCCTGAGCGGAGGACATTGCCCACTCTGAGCAAGGTGGAGAGAATCAAATTAATTTCTTTTCTGACCCGAGGCGATCTTGAAATTGGCTCTTCCGAGATGAGAAAGGGGAGGCTCCCTGCGCCCCTTCCTCCACCTCTAGCTCCTTCCCACCCGGGCTCCGCAATTTAATTGGGGTGGGAGTCTGTCCACCCCGCCACGAGCCAGGCAGCTCGCCTCCCGCTGCGGCACGAGCCATGCCAGACAAGATTTTTTGAAGTGGCACCTGTGAGCGGACATTCGGGCAGCCCCGGGAGGCTGGCTGGGCCGGGGAGCTTTGAGTGACCTGGTAGAAGTGTGTGTCCGGGATTGCCAGCAGCCAGCAACAGGGAGAAGCAAACAAGAGTAAAAAATAAGCCAGGAGCCGCGGAGCACATCTTTGCCGTCCTGTAATTGACCATCGCGAGGGGGAAGTGTTTCCTCTGGGTCTCCGCCTCTGAGGAGAAGGGGTCCATCTTGTCCTGGGGCAGTGTGCTGGGATCAGAGTAACCCTATGTCCTTGTGTGCTGGGACAGGCGCCCTCATGCCTGCTTTCCTGGCGTGGCCCGTCTCCAAAGCCTTCTGGTTCGGGTGATACATTATATGCATGGTTAGACTGATTCAGGGTTCTCGAGCTCCGCACGGTTGACATTTTGGGCTGGATGGTCCTCTGTTGTGGCAGGCTGCTGTAGTTTGGGTGTGATTTCCCCACCAAGGATTTGTGTGCCCAGGCTTGGTGCCCAGGGTGGCGATAATGGAAGGTGGGATCTTTAAGAGGAGCCTGTTGGGAGGTAACGAGGTTATTGGGGTCACCGCCCTTGGAAGGGATTAAGGCTGGCCTTGTGGAATGTGAGTTTTTATGGCAGTGAGAGATTTTAAAAGAGTAAATCTGGCCCTTGAAGCCCCATCTGGCTTTCTGTCTCACTGTGGGACTCCCTTCATCATGTTGGGACGGATCCAGGGGCACGCGCCTGTGCTCAGAAGCAGCCATGCCATGTCCCTGGACTCCAGAGCCATACGCTACATAAACCCTCTTTTCCTTACAAATCACCCAGCCTCAGGTATTTTGTCATGGCAGCAGCAAATGGATGGACAGAGGGATCCTGTAGGATTTTCAGCAACACCCTTGGCCTCTGACCACCCATACCAGCAGCACCTGCCATCCCTCCTTGCCCCACCCCCCAACATCCTTCCCCGGCTTCAGCTGTAGTCAGAGGACACTCTTGACTTTTCTTCTGATAGCATCTGGGGGTAACTCAAGCAACTGATTCATATTTTAGATGGAAAAACCTCCACATAGTGATTTTCTGTTGATTTTGTCTGCTTAGTCTCCATCCTCCATTTTTTTTTAGGCTAGCATTCTGCTTTTTCTTGGGGAGTGCTCCCCTTAATCACTGAAAGTGACTTAAGAGAAAGGAGAGGCCCCCTACCCAGGCCAGGCAGATGGGAGATAACAGCCATTCCCCTGGCTATTGCAACTGTACAGGGATAGGTAGTAAGGTGGACTAGAACATCCGGGGAGAGGGCTCGTCTTTTCACTGGGGGTGTGAGGCTGAGCTGTGGGCCGTCATCTCACCTTGGGGGAGCCTGCCTAAGCACCCCAGCACTGGCAAGCAGAGCCCAGTGAGGAGAAAGCAGGCCGACCACACTGCCTGCCTGCCTCGGATGCCCTGGGACCAGAAGGTGGGTCTCCCCTAGGGGTCATTTCTGATTTGAGCCAGTTGGTGTTGATTTTTGGTCAGTTTGCAACTCAGAAAGTCCGTGCACTTCCACTCAGTATTTCTCCATCCCCTTCCAAAGATTCTGTAATTTGAGTCCTGCTACTGAGCAGCAGGTGGGGAGGGCGCAGAAGCCTCAGTCCTCTCGCTCCCTCAGCCTCCCGCTCTCTCCAGGGCCCCGCCACACCTGTCTTCATCTCTCCTTGATGCTGGAAACATCTTTTCTCTTCACCTCCCTTCTCTCTTTCCAACACTCTACCCCATTCTTAATTACCACCCACGCTTATAGAAGGCGCCTGATAGCATGCCCAGGCAGAAATGACCTTCTCTAGGCTAACGATCCAGTTTGCCAGTATCCTACACCAGATTCTGGTGTCTGCCACCCCCTGATGGTAAAGGTGACTCCGTAAGACAGTCTGAAAAAGTACACAAAACCACAGGTCCCATCCCCAGACCCAGGATGGGTAGCTTTGGGGTTATTTATGTCCTTTGTCCTTCATAATGTTTGCCTAATTGAGTTCATAGTCAATATGAAAACATTAAAACATATTTAAAATATATAACATTAGAACATAGACTCTCCCCAAATAAAATCTTTAATTGTAGCAGAGTTCATTGAATGGATGTAGCATAATTTCCAAAATTCTTTCTAGTTGGGAGACACTTTCTTTTTACTATTTGCAATAATGTAACCCTTGGGCATACATCTTTGCCCCCATGCTGGATCACACCCTTAAAATAAATTTCTACCGGTGGACTATATGGGTCAAAATATATATTTTAAGGCTCCTGATATGTGGGGAGGGCACAGAAGCCTCGGTCCTTGCTGATAAATCAGGAGCCTTACAAATACACACACACACACACACACACACACACACACACACACAGCTAAATGATTTTCTAGAAAGATTGTACCTGTTTCTGTTTCTGCTAGTGGTCCAGGAGTGTTAGAAGTCAGAATCGTGATTACAGTTATTGTTGGGGATCCAGCCAGTCCAGGTATTGCCAACAATATTTTAATACCAAGAACACTTTCTCCAGTAAATAATAACAGTAACAAAATATATTTATTAGAAATTTAATTTTTTTCTGTGGTACTGAAGATTAAACTAAGGGATATTCTACCTCTGAGCTATACTCCGGTCTTATTTTTATTTATTTTTTATTTTGAAACAGCGTCTCACTACATTGATGACGGCCTTGCTAAGTTGTTGAGACTGGCCTCAAACCTGTGATCTGCCCATCTTAGCCTCCAGTATATTAAGTTTACAGTCATGCCCCTTCAACGTATTGAAAATTTACAACTCCCGTTATTTTACTAAGAGTTTTACATGTGTTAGCTCCTAGAGTCCTTCCAGGAACCTCTAGGAAGGACTACAATATCCTCTAGGTATGCTATATCGACAGTCATTTTAGTTCTTAATTAACAGATAAAAGACAACAAGGCTCAACCCAAGGAAGGTAGATATCTTGCCTAGTGACCAAAGCCAGTACACGGTGGCTGCCAGGTTTGGCTCTGGACGTCTGACTTTTATAGATACCAGAGACATCATTCTATGGACAGAAATGACTCATTGAGGATAACTATCTGAATGACTATGCTGAAATGTGCCCAGCTCAGGAAAGATCTAACTTGAGCGAAAATCATTCCTATACACTGCAAGTAAAAGCACTGGTACTCATTGCCTCTTCCCTTCCCCCAGTCTCTGTCCTGATGACACTGTTACCCTTCCAGCTAGCTCTGTGGCTGAGAAAAAGAACTCCCCATTCTTTGAATTCTCAAGAATCCCGGGTAACTATTTCTCAGCAGGTTTGCTTGCTTGCAATGTGTGCTCGCTGCAAAGCGCCAGCTGTACTGCTTTCGGAAAATCACGTTTTCAGGTGGAGGCGGGGGTGGGGTGGGGATGCTTCCTGCGGTGTAGACGGAGACGTGCCTAACATTTGGCATGAAGCCACACTTGGGCACGTGCAGTAATTACTGGACCAGATTCTTTGGAAATCACCAACTTGGCTTGCACTGTCTTTTCCTGGCTTGCAGGGTAAATGCCGGGCTCCCACCACGTGTGCCTGGGCCGACAAGGTTGGCGTCAGTGGGAATTTATCGCAAGCTCACATTCTCGGGCTTTGCTGAAGGGGGCAGGGGGTGGGTCCACGCAGGTTCACGAGGTCTCCAGGTGATTCTAATTCACAATAGCGCTAAACTGAGTTTCTGCCTCTCTGAAATACCAGTCGTCATAGCAGTAGCGGCAATCGTAATACTAGTAATATCCGCCTTGTGGATGTGGGGCAGGTTATGGGAGTTATTTTAAATCCTTGGCCCAGTGCCTGGCATGCAGTGGACATTCAGTAAGTGGTAGGTGGCATCTCCCTCTCTGGACTTGTCCAAGATCACCGAGCGGAATGGTGTAGCTTTGGGCTACGCCTTTCAGGAGCAGCCTGCCTTGGGTCTGATGGGGTCACTCAGCGCAATCTCCTACTCCAGGTGTGACCAAGGTGTGGCCCTTCCCCGTGTGCAAGACATTGTCTTCGGAGGATGTGCAGTGGTTATAGCCAATTATTTTTCTGACCCTCTGGCCCGGGACATCTCAACCTCAACCTCCCATCTGCTCAAGGCTCACTTGGAATTCCCTTTTCAAAGGCAGATTTGAATCCAGAAGGTCTTGGGGTGGTTCCGAGACTGCGCTGTTAGCAAGCCCGCCTGAGATGGAGCGCTGGTCTTGCTGACTTGTGGACCCACCTTGGAGTAGCGAACTTGGAATCGTGGCTTTCAATTTCAGCCTCACATTATAATCACCTGGGGGAGCTTTGAAAGGCGCCGGGTAGCTCCTCCCAGGCCAAATCAAGCCAGATTTCTGAAAGCAAGATTCCTTTTGGGCACCAGTGGCTTGAGGAAGGCTCTAGGTACCGCTCGGGCTCAGAACCGCTGCTACGAAGGCGTGGACCCCCGGACCTGTCTCAGGCATGAGATTACTGTTCTTTGATACCACGAGTTCTCCCATTTTAGTTGTTTAAGATTTCAGTGGACTCAAGGGTCCTGTTCACTGCATTTGTCTTCGCATCTGCAGGCCTTTCAGCCATGCTGCCCTGCTCTCTGGGGTGGGATTTTGGTATGGTTGGAGTAGCACCATGGAAATATGAAACAAGCCTTCTTCTCTGACCCTCCAAGGTGACTGGCAGCTGTTTTTGGGGGGAGACTACCTCGTTGTCTTTCTAGCCCCAGGTCTGCGTTTTGTGGCCCACAGTTCCACTGGTGTTTGACCAGGGCCTGGCCAGTGACAGCGGCATGAAGCAGCGTCTCACCTGTCTGGCATGGTCCGTCCCGGGCAGGGCAGCCAACAGCTGGAAGAGGACGTTTTTCCTGGCTGGGGCTGCACCTCTGCAGCTCCAGGTCAGCTGGGAGGTGCTGGTTCCCTGAAGTTGATTATATCCACCTGGCGGCGCTGATTTCTCTATCCCAAACAGACTTTCCTTGGACCAGATGACCATGACCTGGAGATGGCATTGCCAGGGAGACCCTGATGCACCACAGGGCTCCACGATGCCAGATGCCAGCTCTGCCTCCAGTCTCTGCGCTCAGAGGATGAGTTCCGCACCTGCGACGTCAGGTGACGTCCTCCTGCCGCCCGCCCTACCTCCCTGTGACCCTGAGTTGAGGAGGTACCGGCTGGCCTAGCAGAGGGCTCTCCAGGACTCTCACCACCCCTTACCAGCATCCCCAGTGCCTGCCCTAGGACTGGTAGACATGGGGTGCCGCTGAGCCAGGAGAAGTTGCTCCTCCAGCTGGACTTCTGGGAACAAACGGTGAGTGTGGTGAAGTCAGCCTTAAAAAACCAGAAGGCGAAAAGGGCCAGACCGCCCAAGGGCAGAGGGGTTGGATTCGGAGCCAGGCTGAAGCAAGGTACTCTGCTTTTTGTTTCAAGCCACTTTTTTTTTTTAATTTTGTTTTTACTCCTGTGCTCATATTGCTTTGCTCAAAAGAAATTCTAAAATTCCGGGGAAAAAATCAGAAGTGAAAAAGACAAAACCAAACCAAACCCGTGGACAGAGCAGTTACCGAGAGGTGGTGACCATGCTGCGTCTCGGGTCAATGGATGCGCGTGGCCCCTGACGTGGGCACCCAGGTCACCTTGGCGTCTCCCCACAGCCTTGGCTGACCCGGTTGTCTGGGCCTTAGCACTTTCCTGGTTGGGGAACTGCAGTTTCCAGTCCCCAGAACCCCCTCAGTCATAGGCAAGCTGGTCACCCTACCGCGGCCCCAAGGGGCAGCCGTTACCAATGGCCCGTGTCTTACCGGGTGGAGGTGGTTAGGGCCACACAGCTGGTCAACAGTGGGGCGTGGGGTTGAGCAGTGCTGCCTGTCGCCCCACATCACATGGGGGTGCAGAGCTGCAAGGGCTTTAGGGTCCTGAGGTTTGACCCCTTTATTTGTAGTCAAGAAAGCTTGGCTCTAGAGAGATGACCTCCCCAAGGTCACATGGGGAGTTTCTTTTGTGTTGGCCACAGGGCTGGGAGTCGGGGCAGATTTATACCACGGCAGGGACCCATTAGGAGGCCTGCCAGTTGGCTTCCAGAAGAGAATGGCTGGCAGTTCCCGGGAGGAGGGCTGGCGCGGACCAGGCAGGTTCAGGGACAGGGCCCGGTTGGAGAGAGGGGAGCTGCTTCTTACAATTCACATCCCCAGGAGCAGCCTGGGGGAAAACAACCCAAACAAACTCTCAAAGGATGTTTTGGACTTAATCCCGGGGATCGGAAGCAGCTCCGTAAGATAAATAAGATAAAGCTGGTGTGCCTGTAAGGTTGAACGATCATATCACTGTTGCATTTGAAATATTCATGAGGGGACGGGAGCGCCAAGAAAAAGCTCCAGAAACATATTGTGGTTTGAAAAGGCAGAATTCAAAGGCATGAAAAATGAACCGGGGGAAATTAATGTTGGGGCGGCGGGTGGAGGGGCACCAGGCGGGGGGGACAATTACTTTGCCCAGAAGGAAGAAGGCAGGAGGTGCGGACATGATGTCTCAGACAGAGCTGTGAGCAGAATCTTCTCTCCTGCCTGGAATATTTGAGATGTCAAATGTCTCATATATTATTTGAAGTCAACACTTAGGTATATAACGGATGATTCTGGCAAGGATTAAAAAGTAGGGTGTGCTGGGGGGTCTGGGACAGGGCGGGGTGAACATGATGGAGATCACGCAAGGGTAGTACCTCCCATAAATCACGGAAGGGCCCCTGCCTTCTCTGCCAGGGCTCTGTGGAGGAGCGAGGAGGCAGGGGTGGCTTCCCCTGGCCCGGCTGAGAACTTGGTGATCTTCTGCACATCTCTGAGCCTTTGGGAAACCAGGCTGTTGGGCTGGGTGCCCTTTTCGGTCTCCTCACTCCAGCATTTGGTGTGGGCTTGGAAACTGAGGGCGGCTGAAGGCAAAATGGTCAAGGATGGGAAGATGGAGGCCAGGCTTTTGATCAAGGGCAGCTGTTGTCAGAGTCTGTCAAGTTTATACCATGCCATCGAGGCCACCAGGGTTGGGTCTTTAAAGTGTCAACGGGTACAGCCATTCTAGAAAGGTCTGGTACCTGATCAAATAAGGTCTGCACAGAGGTCCCAGGTCTTATTAGAAATATAAATTCTTAGGTCCCCAATACACCCCCCCGAGTTATAATCTGCCTTCAAACGAGATCGATGGGTGAGCCCTGTGCACGTGGATGTCCGAGCGGCAGCAATTTCGCTCCTGTTACAATCCCCACAGGAAGTTTCACCCAAGGCTGTTCAAGGAAGTGGGTCAGTGGTGGTGGGGAAGGGAGGCAAGCGAGGTGTCCAGCAGAGGGGGATGGGTAAGTAAAACAGGATGGATGCACTCCATGAAATACCACAGGGCAACAGGAAAAAACCAGGAGTGACGTGGGCACAGCAGCCTGGGTAGATCTTAAAAACAAAATGTCAAGGTGGAAAAGCGTAAGCGCTAGAATCCATTCTGTAGCATGGCCGAATTCCCATTGGTTAAGATACGGTGCCCCCGAGCTGGCACGCTTAGATTAAATCTCCACGGGTCACGTGGCATGGCGCCTGCCGGGCTGGGCTTCCTTTGTAGAGTCTGTCCCACCCAGCAGTTTCTTGGCTGCCCGGCCTCTTTCTGGTCCACCAAGCTCCTTTCTTGTCTCTCCAACTTCCTGCTCTGTCTCTGAGGCTGTGAGGGACCTAGACCAGTGGTTCTGCACTGGGGACCACTGTGCACCATCGGGGACCCTGGGCAAGGCGTGGTGAGACCCATGTGTCCTGACTGCGGTGGGGAGGCACTGGATTGCTGACATTTGTGCTGCTGAGCAGCCCCCAGTGCAGGGGGCTGTCCCCTCCCCCAGCAAGGAGTGATCAGGCCCAAAACGTCAGTGGTGCTGTGGTTGAGTACCCCTGACCCATGGAGGGTGCTCCACTATCTCCACTGTTACAGGAGAGGAAACCGCAGCATGGGAAGGTCCCACGGAGGGTCAGCGGCGTAGGAGGGTGTAGACCAAGCGAGCTCGGCGTCAGAGCCCCTGTTTCTAACCACTCTTTGTAATTGCTTCATAACCGGAAGCTGGGTATGGTGGCGCCTGCAATCCCGGAACTTGGGAGATGGTAGGATTGCAGGTTCAAGGCCAGCCCCAGAAACTTGGCAAGACCTTGTTTCAAAAAATTAAAAATAAGTCCAGCATGGTGGTGCCCGCTTGTAAATCTCAGTACTTGAGAGGCTGAGACAGGAGGATGACAGGTTCTTGGCCAGCCTCAGCTACTTAGGCCCTCTGCAACTTAGTGGAATCTGTTTCAAAATAAAAAGAATAAAAAATAGGGCAGGGGGTGTAGGTCAGAGGTAAATGCCTCTGAGTTCAATCCCTATTTACACACACACACACACACACACACACACACACACACACACACACACTTAAAAATAAAAAGGGCTGGGGGTATAACTCAGAGGTAGAATGCCCCTGGGTTCAACCTCAAGTACAAAAAAAAAAAAAAAAAGGAAAATGAAAAATCACAAATGGAGACAAGCACAGCTTTCAAGAAGGCAGGGGCAGGAATGGCTCTCACCTCCTCTCTCAGGTGCATTACAGCTAGGGTGGCTGCTGTCCTGGTCTGCCCAGGCTCAAGCCGTCCACAGCCCATGGGCTGTCAGTGCCCACACTCAGGGCCTGAGGGAGACCATCCTAGCAGCAGCAACTCCAGGCACCAGAGTCTGTCACTTGTTTGCTGTGTTCCGTGTGTCGCGGTTATACCGAGTGACGATCACTATCCTTCTAGGGCGTAAACCTCAGCCCAGGTTCATGGACAATGGCTACCATCCATGGAGCTCAGGCCACAACCACGCTCACCTGTTCCGAAGATATTGTCAGCAGGCCTCCAGGTGGAGCAGCACATGTCCTTAGAGGGTTTCTGAAGGCCGTTTGAGTAGTAGATGGCTTGCAGATGCTGTGATAGAGGGAAATGTCCCATTTACCAGAGGCTAAATGGAGATGTCTGATGTCCTTTAAGGCCTGAGCTGGTTTGATGCCAAGGTCCAGTACCCATCTGACCTTGAGCAGATCTCCTAAGATGTTGGACATCCTTCTTTGTAAAATGAGCCCACAACAAGAGCTATGACTGAGCCCCTCGTGCCAGGCACTGTGGGGTGTGTTCTGAGACCAGCTCATTCTAATGTGTTCTGAGGCTGGCCCATTCTGAGGTGTTACAAGGCTTTTCCTTTCTAAGGTATTCTGAGGCTAGCCCATTCTGAGGTGTTCTAAGGCCTTTTCATTCTAAGATGTTCTAAAGCTGTCTGATTCTTGGTTATTCTAAGGGTGGCTCCCTGGTTCCTCCCAGGAACAGGAGGCGTGGCTCCAGGGGTCAGGTGTCCAGCCCTGAGGCACCTCTGGTGACTGATAGTGTCAGGGTGCAAACCCAGCTCCTCCTACCCCCAAAGAAGACACTTTGATCTGTGTGGAGTGCTGTGCTGTGCTGGAGAAGTGGCAGAAACATGCTGATTAGGACTCAACCCGGGAGGTGGCCTCGAGGGCAGGGCCTCCAATGTACCTGCAAAGGTGGCGCATCTCTCCAGCTGGGCCCTGGAAAGCTTCGCTGGCCCTTGACACCTGCCCTGCCCCCTGCCTCCTGGCTCCCTGGCAGGTGCGTTTGATGCCAGTGGGATCACCCCGCCCCCAAGGAGCAGCAGAGTGAGCCTCCTAATGGCAGCCGGCCACGCTTAGCCCTGCCGTCAGAGGCCGCCACGAAGGCCTCTGATCTGAGGCTGGGCTTTCCTGGGGTTCCGAGGACAGGGTCCTGCTGAGGAGCGGAGACTGATTTCCCTCCCGTCTCCGGCTGGCTATCTCATTCTTGTATGCTAATCATTCTGAGAGTAAAAAGGGCTGCGTCTGAGTGAGCGCTGTGTGTCGGGCAGTGTGCTGGGCCGTGGCCAACAGAAGCTCATCGTCTCTGGCGACCGGCCCACCAGCCACTGACTTATTTATTTTGAATCAGGGTCTTGCGAAGTGACTGAAGGTTTTGCCCAGTTGCTGAGGGTGCCCTTGAATTGACGATCCTCCTGCAGGTTGGCAGCTTCCGGAGGGGTGAACAGAGATGTCTGATGTCCTTTAAGGCCTGAGCTGGGGATAGATATGCCGTCACTGCTCAGACTCCCAAGTACTTGGATAACAGGTGTGCCACCACCACGCCTGGCTTTGTCTTCTTTTCCCATAGTTATTGTGTGTTAAAAACACCACGAAGGGAGCCTGTCAAATGTGGATGTTCAATTTTTGTTGCATGAATGAATTAGTGACTATGCATTAGGTTTCATGTCAAGCTTTAATCTCACAAGAAGCCCATGAGATAGGCATTGTTTTTTCTCTCCAGGTTTCTGACAAATATGTACTCGGAGCGGTCAAGTGACTTGCTCCCAGGCACAGAGCTTATAAATATCAGAGCAAGATTGCAAACTTAGGCCTTTCTCCAAATCTTACACCATTGTGCTATGCTGTTTTCCCCCATAGAGTTTGTCTTTACGCACACCCCTAAGGAACACATCCTGTATAATAAGAACACGTATAATACATTTATGTCCTATGTGTATCAGTCACTATAGCTGTGTAACAAACAACCACGTAAAACTCTGTTTGGGAAATAAAAGTAAGTGTATATGTCTTGCTTCTCAGTCTGTGGCTTGGCTGGGGAGACTAATAATGCCTTAGGCTGCAGTCTGAGCTCAGGTTTGAGCCTTGCATTTACTTTTGAGGCCCAGACTGGAGGAAGTGGTTTCCTGGCAAAGGCTGGCCGTTTGCAGAGGGGTAAACGGAGATGTCTGATGTCCTTTAAGGCCTGAGCTGGGAACAGGTACGCTGTCACTTCTGTGTGGGTTTTACTGTCCAGAACAAATCCAATGTCAATAGAACAGGGAATGGTGAATGGTGGAGGAGGCAATTAGTTGCCCACCCCATTACACTATGTTTTCATTCTGTGTGGGCGTATTTGTGTTTTTTTGGTCTCGTGAACCCAGCTTCAGTGAAGGGTTCCTTTAGGCTTTCTCCTTACTTTGCTGGACATTTATATTTGCTGTCTGAAAACTGGGATAAAAACAACTAACTTGTGTTGAGAATTAACTTTAAAAAATACTCTTTTTATTCTAGAGGTTGAACCTGGGAGCCTTCGACCTCTGAGCTACATCCTCACATCTTTTTATTTACTTATTCACTTTTTTTGGTTTTGAAACAAGGTCTCACTCAGTCGCCGAGGGTCTTGCTAAGCTGCTGAAGTCGTCCTTGAACCTGTGATCTTCCTGTCTCGGCCTTCAAGTACTGAGATTACAGGCTTGCGCCACCTCGCCTGGCTGAAAATTAACCTTTACTGTTAAGTCGGGTTAAGGGAACATGCACTCGGGTTCTCCACCTAAAATAGAGTAACTTGGATGAAGTCTGAGCTCCCAGCTGCCGATTTCAGAGATTTTCCCGAGCATCTGGGGGATCTTGTAGACGCCTCTTTGAGGCTCGTCGTTTCCCCTGTGCAATGAGTGTGATATTCGGTCCCACTTCCAGGAGCGCCGTGGGGCTTAAGTGAGAGGATGCTCACTGAAGTTCAATGCAGCGCCTAGCTCCTGAAGGCACCTGGTAAATATTGGCCATTTTTATTAATATTAATAAACTTCTCCCAACAAAAACAGACAAGCGTCCCGTGGCAGTTCTCTCTGCTCGTTTCCTGCTAGCCTGTATACGCTCGTCCGTGCCTGTCTCTTTCCCAGTCATGAGCCCACGATTTCCTTCTGGCCTGGCCTTGGGGTTTGGCGTCCTGATTTGGCAGAGCCTCCCTCCCCACGGCAGTGTTTGCTGATTGGCACCTCCTGATCTTCCGGGCTGCTCAGCCCCCAGGCACGGTGCGGGTGCCGGCCCCGTCTGGTGCTCTCTGTGGGATGGCACACTGGGCATTGCAGGCTGATTGTGGGATTTCAAGGAGGGAACAGGGGGTGGGAGAGGGTCTCTGGGTGCTCGCAGGTAACAGCTGGGAGGTCCAGGAGTTGGGGGATTGCTCTTTCCACCCAGGGGTCCCCCCAGGAGCTGTCAGGCCCGGCATCATTGCGATTTAGCCATTCTGTTTGTAATGGTCTCAGGAAAATCCATTCCGCCTACAAATGCGGTGACCTTTCATTTTTTTCCCCTCTCTCTCAGAATTTTCCAAGACACACATTGACTCTTGCTGTCAACGCGGAAGGCTCCGGTGCCGCCTGGGGGCCTTTAGATTGCGTTTGCCAATTGCTGACTGCTGTAGCCAATTTGCTCCTGATCAAAAGGTCGATGCGGAATAATTTTTAGCTGGGTTAAGTCTCTTGCGCTGAATAACTGGGCGATGAGCGATGGGGGTGGGGCCGGGGGCAGGAGCTGGCTTCTCTTCTGTAGGACTTCTCTGAGTTTCCTGGCTCTGCCAGGAAGGGACCAGGTGGCTTTAAAGAGGAAGAATGAAATAGACACAGAACAAACATTGTGTGTACAAGGCACAGAACAAGAGAAAGGGTACGCTGGCATGCTCCCGGGCACCCGACGCAGGCCAGCTAGCCATCCACTTTGCAAAGCAGACGTTACAGATAAAGAGGCTGAGTCTGAGGAGCACACGGTGCCGGGTCAGGTCTGTCTGAAGCCCGTGTTCTTCGTACCCTCCCGTGCTTCCTTCTCAAGGTCAGGACTGGAAAGCTGCTGCACGTTGAAAGCCACTCCGATTAGCGCACTTGGGCCACCTTCTATGAGCGCGCAGCCGACTGGCAGGATTCACGGCGTCCCCTCCCGTCTTCGCCTCTGGATCGATTCCTCTCTTCTGAGATGGCACCTGGTTCCCGACAGTCTGAGCACCTGGCACGAGCTCGGCTTCAGCGGCGGTCCAGTGCCATCCCGATGGGGAATTGGACGGGAGCATGGTGCAGGTGGCTTAACAGGCGGCCTTGGGGATGGGAACTCCTGGCCGAATCCCTGCGAGTCCTGTGGTTTAGTTTGAGGCTCTTGGGATGCCCGGGACAGGGATGTGGATGGGTTGGTCCATTCAAGGGGGCTCTCAGGGAAAGGAAGAATCCTGGTAAAAATTCTCATGACTCATCCAAAACAAGTGGCCACACAATTTAGAGGAAGATTTATTTGCTCAGGTTTTGGAGATTTTAGGGTTTAGTCCATGCGAGGCTGGGACCTACAGAGCTCAGGAAAGAGAGATAGGAAGCAGAGAGAGGGAGAACAAGGGCTCTGCTCTCACATCACGGAGGCCAGAAGCAGACAGACACAAGCACAGTCCCCGGGGCCACCTCCACAGGGACCCACCTCCCCAGCCACGCCCCACGGCCTAGGCTGCCACCCACTTACCCACTCATGAGATCACAGCCATCCTGACTTGAGTAAATCGACTCCAGCTCCGCACCCCAGCCTCCTGGGGACTGAACTCTGAGATAACCTTCCTCCTTCTAAGTTGTATGGCCAGTTGTCTTTGGATTATAGCAGTGAGATGCTAAGACGCAGGGGACATTCTATATCTAAGCATAACAGGAAGAAAAGGAGGGAGCGGGGATGGGGAAGGGGCGCAGGGGGAGGAAGGGGAGGTCTTGGGTCCAGTGCAGCCCTGGCTGAATCCCTCAGGAGCTCTGGGGCGCGCTGTGTTGCAGAGTTGTCTTTGCCTTGAAGCGAGGAGGCTGGCCTTTTGCACCACCCTCCTCTCCCTGCCATATCGGTCCTAGGGCGGAATGGCATAACTCCCCTGGGCGTGACGGCTGTTCTCAGCCACAGGGAATTCTCTGAAGAAGGCATTGGCTTAAGCCAGGATGCACAGATCGGCAAAAGTTGGGTTGGCTGGTAGAGGGAAGCTGCTGCCACATTATGTAACCTCTCTGTGCCTCGCTGCCCCTCTCCTGTAAAATAGAGGGTGTTGGCAATACCTGTGCTCGAGCCTTGCTGCCAGGATCAAAGGCGATACCGTATTAACGTTACCGATGCGGTGTGCCGCCACTGGCTTCTGACGACGCGGCATCGTGTTTTGCTGTTCTCGCATCCTTGACTTCACCCGTCGTCTTGCATCTGGTCCGTCTTTGCGTACTGTATGCTCTGAGCTGGAAATACACCTGCCTCTTTAGCCTGCTCTGTTCTGGTTCACCTTTTAAATCTGACCTTAGGAAGCCCACCAGGTGTGCCCCCTGCTACCACACCCCTTTACCTTCCCTACTTACAGCACCTGTTAATATATTGTGGTTACCTGGTTGCTGGTCTGTGGCTCCAAGGGCGTGGGCATTTTGTCTCGTTTATTGCTGTAGCCCCGACACCTAGAGTTTCATTTAGTATGAAAGTGGGTGCTCAATAAGTGTTTATTTTGTAGCTGAAAAAGAATTCTACGTTCAGAACTGAGTTATAGGCTTGGTATGAGCTAAATTCTTTCTGGGAAGCTTACGTAACCAAATCGGTCGGTGGGGCTGACTCAATTCTTTCAGAACCTTTGGATGGAGCCTTCTTTCCCTCATAGACGGGGCTGGAGGCTCAGGAATTGGGACACATCTCTATTCTAGACGCTGAGAGTTCTTCAGAGTCTTCTGACATTTTTATTTAATTGTAGCTCAGTGCATTTATTTAATGCGATACATTTATTTCTTTTCATTATAAGAATAAGAGAACTACAGGGCTGAAAATTTGGGAAACCGAAAAAACAAGTCCGTCCACTGTCACTTGGTAGATACATTTCTTTAGTGACGTCCCTTCCCCATCTACATATGTCCTTTCTCTTATATTTTTTAATTAAATATTCTTGCAATCATATTATGGGTTTTGTAAACCGCTTTTCTTTCACTTAGCAAAATGAGATTTTTTCCCCCCAGGTTTAATGACATAGTTTTAACAAAAGCTTACAATTTTCCTTTTCCCCTTTTAAATTGTTTTTCTTCACCTAAGCATCAGGTGACTGCAGGATACAGAGCAGGTGAGAGTTCTGAGTGCAAGCCAGGGCCCCGTCCCCTTCCCTCCTCTCCCCGCCCCAGATCCTGCTTCCCAGAGGTGACCGCAGGAAGCGTCATTTCCATTTTCGGGTCTTTTGGTGTTTATCTCTGTAGCCCCAAGTATGGTGCTTATGCAGCTCTTTCTTGATTTATCTATCAATTTAAGACAGTCACTATCGACTATCTGCCATAGAAGATGGGATCCAGCTGATTGACACGCCCCCCCCCACCCCCGCCTTGTGTCCTTCCCCATTTTTTTCTTTTTTTTTTTTATAATTTGAAGAAGGTAATTTTTGCACGTGGGACCTGGGGGCAAGAGGCTGACAGCTTCTGGACCTCTGCAACTTGAATGGTGCTTGGTGGGGAAAAAAAGTCCAGCACCCAACAGAACACCCTTTCCAATGTCTGGCATTCAATAAAAAATGACCCCAACAATAAAGACAAATTTAAGAGACTTAGCCCCAGCCCCCTAGTGGGGGTAAAGGAAGTCCCTGCTGTAACCCTGAGCCCCCCGGGGGTCTAGACCCAACCTCCTCTGTGTTTTGGCCTCCTCCGGCCCCTCTCCCTGGGCTCCGGTGGACCTGGGGTGGGTGGAGGATGAGGGAGAGCGGTCGGACACGGCACACGTGGAGGAGTGCCGTCTGCACCTCCTCTTGGTCCTGGGCTGACCTGACCTCTAAGAGCAGTCACAGAAGTGACACCCTGAAGGTTCTGCTTCTCTTGAAACTCTTTTTTTTTTTTTTTGTACTAGAAATCAAACCCAGGGATGTTCTACCTCTGAGCTATACACCCGGCTCCTTTTAGGTTTTTATTTTGAAACAGAGTCTCGCAAAGTTGCTGAGAGCCTTGGTAAGTTGCCGAGGCTGTCTTTGAACCTGTGGTCCTCCTGTCTCAGCCTCCCCAGGACTGGGGTGATGGGCGTGTACCACCACGCCCACCTCGCTCTTAAAGTCCCCAGACACCATGTGAGGCATCCAGGACCCTGCTAGAGAGATACGTGGTGAGACCCCGAGATGATGTGGAGTGGGGAGGACGCCCAGCTGAGCTCTGCTGTTCCCTTGACACACTCAGCACATCGCTGCAGCTGTCACGGGCCCTTCAGAGCAGCCCAGAGGCCAGCCGGACCCCTGGGTGACGTGCGCAGACACCACGCGGAGAGGTGGCATTACCCAGCTGCGTCCTGCTTGGATTCCTGACCCTCTGATTTCTGTGAGATCACAAGTATGATGGTTCTTGACATTTGGGGATTAACCGGAGCGGGCATCTGAAATCCTCCAGGCGTCGCTCGTGGACTTGGCGGGAGGTTATCCCGGCCCAGCAACAGTTCCCGATTCAAACATGCTAATGCTTTTCTGGCCTGTGCACACCCAAGGGTTCAGGAGAGAGGGGAAGAGAGCGTGTGAGTGAACAGTGGTGCATCTTACCAGACGGGCACAGAGGTGCACAAACACAGCTGTTGCCCGGGCTCCCCGAGAGTCATTGATCTGCCAGTGCCCCAGCGCCTGCCTGCCTCTTACTGATCAAAGTGGACCCACCCCGTAAGACTGAGCTATGGTGCCCAGCCTCTCCTATGGCTGCAAGGGGTCTGAAGCCTCTGGAAGCTGAGGGTGGGACAGAGGCCAGGATCTGCCCCCAACTAGGGTGGGCAGCCTGCCTGCCTGCCTGCCTCCCTCCCTCCCTCCCTCCCTCTCTTCCTCTTCCTCCTCCTCCTCCTCCTCTTCTTCCTCCTCCTCCTCTTCTTCCTCCTCCTCTTCTTCCTCCTCCTCCTCTTCCTCCTCCTCCTCCTCCTCCTCCTCCTCCTCCTCCTCCTCCTCCTTCCCCCCTCTCTTGCTCTTATATTAGAAATTGAACTCAGGGGCATTCTACCTCTAAGCTCTATCCCCAGCCCCTTTTATTTCTTGTTTCAAAACAGGGTCTCATTAGGTTGCTGACAGTCTTGCTGTATTTCTGAGGCTGCCCCTGGACCTGTGATCTTCCTGTCTTAGCCTCCCAAACACTGAGATTGCAAGCGTGTGCCACCATGCTCGGGTTTCCTTTTAATTTTTAAAAGTGATTTTTTTCCTCAAGTGACTTTTGATTGGATGTCACACACTGCAGGTGGCTATGGGTGTCTTGGGCGCTGTCCGAGGTGCTGAGGCTGCAGCCTGGAACTACACAAAGATCCTGTGCTTGTGGGACTCTCCTCTTCGTGTGGGGCAGATGGTCACTCTTCAGTGTGCGTAATTCACACTTACTTTTATCCCGCGTCAGGCAATATTGTGAATACTTACCCCTAAACAGCCATCATATTTAGTGCTTGTGTGATATTTGATTAGCTTTCTCCAATAGAAACCATCAAGAAGCCCAAAGACTCAGGATCCTAAGTGGTAGGGAGGTCATCTGGAAGTCCACGGAGGGAACAGCTGCACTGGGACCGGGGTCTCCCTTGGCATATGAGCGAGACTCTCCCTGGAGAGGACTGTCCTCCCGGCATGCCCCTGGGCAGCAAGAGAGATATGGGGTTATCATGGCGGGAAGGGCCTTAGATGCCCCCTCTATAGAACCTCCTGTTCTTTGACTAAAACCTTCTCCGTGACCTCGGTCTCCTCTCTCAGGTATGGAGACAAGGTGGCGGATATCTTGGCGCAATGCCTTTGCCTTTCTTTTTATTCATACCCTCATCCTTTTTGCCTGTCTTTGGGCTTGACTAATTGTCTCTTCTGCTGTGGGTCTGCGGTCTCCGGAGCTAAGGCTGTGGGTGTCTTGCAGCCGAGGGCGTGCTGTGTGCTGTAGGTGCCTTGTACACGTCCCCTGGGCGCCGGGTACGCCTCTGCAGGCACCCGAGACAGTGCCTGCGCCTCCTCTACCTGCCGCAGGGTGCTAGGTCTTGGGGGGCAGGCCGGAAGTGCAAACGCCCCAACCCACCCGCCCAGGGTGGGGCCCTGCTTTGTGCTGCATCCCAGGATTCCTCAGGGCGGGGGCGGGCCTCAGCCCCCGTTCACACAGCAACCTGTTCATCCACAGGTCTAACCGGCTTCTTCTCCTCTGACTCTTCCTCTTCCCAGGATGACTTTTCAGTAAAGCTCCTGCCTTCAAATCCTTCTCTTAGGTTCTGCTTCTGGGGAGACCCAGCCAAAGACAGCGAGAAAACACAAGATCCCCGTGCAGTGTGGGGATCCCAGACTGTCTCAACAGGAGGCATGGCCCACCTTCCCTTGGAAGAACATTTCCTAAGCCAGGACTGAGGACAGGTAGCAGTTAGTTGAGTAAAGGAGACTTGGGGATTCTAGCAGGGCGAGAATGTTCTCGGCATGGGAAGAGCACGTGCGAAGGTCCTGGGGCAGGAGTGCTGGTGTGGCAGAGCATGGTGGCCATGTCGGGGGATCTCTAGCCTGCAGCTGAATTTGCCTTTACGTTGATTTCCCCTTCAGCTCGGTTCCCTGTACACTTTTCTGAACCCCATTACCATCCGGCCTCATTGAAATGCATCTGAAATGAGATCTCCGATGTTAACAGAGCCGTCAGGCACGGAGGCCTCATTTCTCCTTGGTTCTTTCCCACCGAACGCTATCTATGAATTTCTGGGGAGGATATGAGGATTTTGATTGTTTTGATTATTTTTTTTTGGTATGACCACATTATGTTAATTTCCCCATTGTCTTAGGGTATGAGAACATAAAAGCAATAACTCATTGCTATGAAGACAGAATGTGCTGAGAGGTTGTCATGGAAACCAGGCGGAAATATTCATGTTGGCTTGAGTAAATTGAATGGCCCCCGTTAAAAGATTGAACACAGAACTTATTTACCCAGTTGTGTGGTGTGCGGACGAGATGAGGAAATCAACATGATAAATGAGGTTTTTTTTTTTTGTGTGTATGTGTGTAGGGGGGAGAGGACTGGGGGAGGATAGAGAGGGTGAAGAAGTGCTGGGGACATATTTTTATTTTAACAGTTATTTCCCTTCTCCTGATAATTTTTGTTGTTAGGAGAGCATAGAGTTTGTAGAGAAGGGGCCCAGGAGAAATGGTACAGTAAAATAGGTCCCAGGAAGGTGAGCTTGGGATGCCCATGGCTCACAGGGCCAGAACCCCGTGCATAGGAGCCCTCTCCTCAGAGTATTGTCTTCCTGGGCGGGGTGGTTGAAGAGATGGTGATGTTCTCAGCCCTCTCTGCTTTGCCTGCAGCAGGGCTGTTTGCTAGATTTCATATATATATATATATATATATATATATATATATATATATAATTTGTGGTCCTAGAGATTGAACCTAGAGGTGTTCTACCTTTGAGCTACACCCTCAGCCTGATTCTATTTGGAAATGAGGTCTTGCTGAGTCGATGGGACTATTTGCTGAGGCTGTCCTCGAACCTGCGACCCTCCTGTCTCAGCCTCCCAAGCACAGGATTACAGGCGTGCACCACCACGCCTGACTGTTTGCTAGATTTCCAGCTGACTTGGAGAAGTTACTGACCCTGATGGTTTTTATTTTTTGAGGTCAGTTGCTCCAGCTCTTCCTAAACGTCGCCTTAGGAGAAAGTCTATGGATGTCTGAGGAAGAGGCAGAGTCGGGGACCCAGCACGGCGGTCCCTCCTGCTCATGGTGACAGACGGAGTCAGGAAGCCTCTGAGCCAGGAGGAGACCCCGGGGCTTTCACAGAGCCACTCTGGGGCTCTGTTAGTTTGGCTGGAGGCTGGGGCTGGCTCCGGGGCTTTGACGGTAGTTGTATCTCAATATTGTGCCTGCAGATTCCTCTCTGGGAGGTGTTCTGGAAGGACCCGTTTCTCACCCTTTCTTCTAACCTTATTCCAGTTCTCCCTCCACCGTTCACAAGTAGGTGAGCCAGAGCCCGGCGTGGTCGGTCAACGGCAAAGAGGCCCCAGTGGTTGCCCTGCCTGGGTCCACGCCCTCCGCGGTGTGATTTTGCAGCGGCGTCTCTTCTTAGCAGAGAGACCCAGCTTCCTTACTCCTTGAACCACTGTGGGCTCCGTAGCTTGGTTTGGGCCACGGAGCACGGGGTAGCAGCACGGGGCCAGTTAGGAGCCCAGGTCTCAAGAGACTCTGTGTGTGTCCACCTCTTTTTCTGGAACCTGCCAGGACACGCAGAAGTGTGGGGGTATCTCGCAGGAAGACGGTGGCCATCTGGAAGAAGATCCATTTATCCACTGGAAGCCCTGGACGTAGAATCGAGCTCAGCCAAGATAACAGGGTCCCCCGCCCCGACCTCGCAGCTGCCCACAACCATGTGAATGAGTCCAGCCGGCACTAGGCAGCTCATCTGGAACAAGAGTAAAAAATGCCTCTTGTTTGCTGCTACTCCAGTTCTGGGGCTGTTTGTTACACAGCGTGATTAGAGTAGCAGAGAAGTGAAACGCTTCTGGCTGTCTCTCTTCGTCTCCCAGCAAGTCGAGAATTGAGGTGTTTCTTCCCGTGTGTCTCTTCGGCATCCATGTGGGGAGTCCATCGCTTGGGACGTTTTTTGAGAATCAAAGCCACCTGCCCTGGCTGAGCAGCGGGGAACGTGGGCGTTGTCTTTTGTCTTCATGCGAAGCGGATTCTCCACTCCCACCCCGTTCTTGCAGAGGAACTTCAGGGCCCAGCGGTGTAGACATTCCCAAGTTTGCCTTTTTTCTAGAGGAAGTTCAAGTCTAGCAACTGTGCAGTGCTGTGGGCTGGGCTCAGCTCCTCCCTGCTGGGACCCACTGGCCCCTTAGCGGCGGTGGCTCACGAGGACAGGAGAGGTAGGGTTGGCGACTCCTGCCTAGGGGGTCTCCTGCTGTTGGGCCTTCAGACCCGCAGGAACCTGCACTTCGTAGCTTGGTTGCTCAGAGCCTTCAGGAATTCATAGGCATGATGGGCAAATAATCCCGGTAAATACCTTAGTTTTGCTAGAGGCAGAATGTTTGTGGCTCTCACCTGTTGAAACTTCATCCCCAGTGTAACGTCTCGGAGCTGGGGCCTTTGGGAGGTGGCCAGGTCCTGAGAGTAGAGCCCTCATGACTGGAATTCATGCCTCCCTTTGGCAGATGGAACCCAGGAGCGTTCTCCCTCTGAGCTACACCCCTCCAGCCCTATTTTATTTTAAAAAATTTAAACCAGGCTCTCACTAAGTTGCAAAGGGCCTCGCCGCGAAGTTGCCAAGCCTGGCCGCAAACCTGTGATCCTCCCGTCGGGTCCTCCTGCGGGAAACATGCTCTGGGGGCTCAGCTGGTGGGGGGCCCCTAGCTGCTGGATCGTGGGACCCTCCAGGGTCCACACCGGGCAGCCCAGGCCAGGGCTTTCCCCGGCCGATGCCGAGCCCAGCTGGAATAACAGCTAGGTTTTTTCCAACCCGATGGGAGGTTTGCCCAACAGGCAGGCTCATCTCAGGAGCCTGGCTGGGACGTTCTCACAACTGTGATGAAGCCAGAGGCACCTCCTGACCAACCCAGCCCTCCTCTCAGACCTGCCTGCGGCCTCCCCTCCCCTCCCCTCCCCTCCGGGGCCTCCGGTGCAAATGTCTTACAGGACTAATTCAGTTTTGCCTTCTGCTTCTCAGAGGACCTGAACTTACCCGCCTGCCATCTAGATACTGTAATTTTGTGTCTTCTTCCTTTTATTTCATGCACTTAATTCATGGCGTCGGCATCGTACACCCCTGTCCCAGTTTACGTTACAATATAAAGGTCCCTGTGGGCTCATTCCTGTGGCGGGTCCGCGGCGCGCTGGCCCCAGCTGGGCGGCCTGGTGGGACAGGGCGCCGTCCACACGCCGCGGTCTCGGGAAGCGGTTTATTACTGACAAGTGGACAGCGGGCCAGGGCTTGGCATCGGCCATGGCCCCAAAGCGCAGGAAAGCCACCCAGGGTGAGCGGAGTCCCCCTTGTGTGGCAGCCGAGGGACCCCAAAAAGTAGCGAGTCCTGGGCTTCATGCCCTGTGGCGAGTGACCTGCTGGGCCAAGCGCTGAAGGACTCTCGGGTTTCGGGACGGAGCCTGGGCTGCTGAGGCTGGCCTCCATCCTGTGATCCTCCTACCTCAGCCTCCTGCGTACTGGGATTACAGCGGTGCTCTACCATGCCTAGTCCCAGTTATTCCTGAGAACTACAAGTGAGAAAAGGAGGGTGTGGAGAACTAGTTTTGTGGTATTGGGCATTGAACCCAGGGGTCTTCTACCTCTTAGCTACACCTCCACCCTGTCTTTTATTTTGAAGCAATGTTTTGTTAAGTGGCTGATGCTGGCCTCAAACCTGCTATCTTCTTGTCCTAGTCTCCCAAATACTGAGACTATAGGCACACATCACCACACCCAGATCAATTTTAATTTTTTTTTTTTTGGTACTGGGGTTCCTGGAAGCTCTTCTAGCTCTGGGCTACACTCCCAGAGACATGTATGTGTATGTATATATATATATATATATATATATATTTTTTTTTTTTTTTGAAACAGGGTCTCTTAAGCCAGCGCGGCTGGCTTCGAACCTGTGCGATCCTCCTGTCTCTGCCTCCCAAGCATGGGGATTACAAGCGTGCGCCACCACGCCCGGCTCAATTTTAATTTTGAAACAGGCTTTCACTAAGTTGCTGAGGCTGGCCACCAACCTAAAATCATCTTATGTGAGCCCCTCAAGAATTGGGATTACAGATACATGCCACCATGCCCAGCTTATTTTTATTTATTTATTTTTTATTTAATTTTAATTTTCCTTTTATTGGTACACCATAGTTTCACATCATATTGTGAATCCTATTGACAAAACATGGAACCAACCTAGGTCTCCATCAAGAGATGAATGGATAGCAAAACTATGGGAAATACACACAATGGAATTCTATTTTTTTTATTTTTTTTTGCGGTACTGAGGATTGAACCCAGGAGCATTCTACCTCTGAGCTATACCCCAAACCCTATGTTTTATGCTTTATTTTGAAACAGGGTCTTACCAAGTGTGGAGGGCCTCATTAAGTAGCTGAGGCTGCAATCCTCCTATTTCAGCCTCCCAAGTACAGGGATTACAATCGTGAGCCACCAGGCCCAGCCTCTCTCTTTTTTTTTTTTTTGACACATGGTTTCACTAAATTGCTGAGGGCTTTTCTAACTCACTGAGGCTGGCCTCGAACCTGAAATCCTCCCTTCTCAGCCTCTTTAGTACTGAGATGAGAGGCGTGCCTCACTACGCCTGGTTGACTTTTCCCTTTTCTCTGCAGGTTACTTCTCTCTCATTACTCCTTCCAAATCTTACCCCCTAAGTTCTCCTAGCGCCCCAGCAAACCAAGGAGGTCCTCACTGATCACGTTTGAAAAAAGAGCTTTAAGAAAAAACTATTCTTTATATTTTTCCTCTAGAAAAAAACACGTGTCTTATTTGTAGCACCAGACGCGGTCTCCTTTGGAAGCATCTCCGGCATCTTGTGACTGTGCCGAGACCCGGAGATTCATCTTTTTCGCCAGGCGCCTTGGGACGCGCACAGCCACGCGCCTGGGATGGCTCTCGCACCCTCGGCTCCTGTTCTCTCCGCACTAGGGACCGTGTATCTCGCCTAGTGCGAGGTTAGGTCTGATCAGCTGTCATTACGCGGAGCCGGCTCCTTGGCGGTAACTTCTGGCTTGTTTTCCTGAAAGCTAATTAAATAAGGCATTTTAATGTAGTTGAGAAAGTTCCTCTCATAAAATAGCTCCCAGGAGTACAGATCTTTGCTTCAATTTTTTTTGGGGGGGCACTGGGGGAGTAGTTGAGGTACAAGTAAAACTGATTAAAAAAAATAAGAAGCCTGAATTAGATGAAACAAAATTCTCCCCTGTGAAGCGGGCTTGGTAAATCTGGGCAGCCCGGGATCACTCTGGAGACTTGCTTTTCCCTTTCACACAAGGAAGAATCTCAGGTTAGCTTCATTGTGTACGCCAAGCAAGCTGAGGGTTCAGGAATACGTAAAGGTTGTTCTTTTCCAAATACTGTGACTTTTTTCCTCCCTCAGCTCATCTTGAAATAAAAATGGAAAGGTTGGACACCTTAAATATTTTAAATCTTTCTGTATGCATTTCTGGGTAGACACTAAATCCCCCCGGACTAGATTCCGAGTTCCGTCTTTCTACCTAGCTCCGGTCTCTGCTGTATATTCTCCGCACTTAAAATGAGAGATGGGTTTTAATCAGAATCTCTTAGGTTTTGGAGAGAATCTTTTCCTCCTTCTCACCCACCCCTCACTCTCCTCTTTAGCTCAGCCAATCACAGTGCTTCTTATAGGCTTCAAGCTGAAGGGCTCAGAAATCACCAAGGCCCTGGGACCTGTGGGTCGCAGAAGAACCTCGGCACGACTGCCTCGGAATCTTGCAGGGTCCTTTGCAAAGTGAAAATACAAGGCATCTCGTAAAAACAAACAACCAGGGATTTCAAGACACCAGCAGCGGCGCGGGGGCCTCTGAGCACGGGGCCTTGCGTGACTACCAGGGGGCACCGAGAAGCCCTGACCACAGGTGGTTACTTTTATTAAATTTTTAATTGTTTTTTGGGGTATTGGAGATTGAACCCAGTGTCATTTTGCCTCCAAGGTACATCCCAGTCCTTATTTATTTATGTTTTAAATTTGAAATGGAGGCCTACTACATGGCTGAAGGTCTCATGAGGTTGTCGAGGATGGTCTACAACCTGAGCGCCTCCTGTCTCCGCCTCCCAAGGACTGGGATAACAGACGTGTGCCCCCGTACCTGGCCCAGGCGCTTCCTTCACAATCCAGGCAGAAGCTTTGCTTGGGGTCTCTGCTACGGAAGACTTTCCAAATGACTGTTTCCCACCACTTATTTATGGGATGGAGTGCACGGTTTTGATCTTTGAGATACTGGTCATGTCTGGACATATTTGTCAGATAACGGCGGGGGGCGGTGAGGTGGGGCAGATGTGGCTGGCACCTGGTGAGTGGAGCCCAGAGATGTCACTAAGCGGCCTACATGGCTCAGGACAGCCCGGTGCAACCAAGCAGCATCCAGCCCAATGTCAGAACGGCCGCGGTAGAGAAACTGCCGCAGTGCATCCTGGGACGCGCCCACTCTCTGGACGTACACATGGAGACCTGGAGAGGCCAAACCTTTGCATCTCTTCTTTGTAGCTAAGACAAACCCAGCTTGCTCCAGGATGGAACGGTCAGTATCATTTCTGAAGATTCATGCAGCCTGAAATAAAAATAAAGAATTGGGGACACTGTACTTTCAAGAGCAGGCCATGGACCGAGGACAAGTTTCCGGGCTTACGTTTGTCTGGGGAGGTTAGGGCTTGTGCGCGGGGTCGTCAACGTTGCTTTAGTGTGGTGTCTTGTCTCCTTCCTGATTTAGAAAAGGCAAACCCACCCGCCATCATGAAAAATACCTTCTAGAAGCTTCCTCATAATTGGGTGATATTTCTGGATTTGTCTTGCTGTCTAACGTACATCAGTTCAACTTTTGACTCTTCGGTGCTTTCTGGAGAAAGTAATCATCAGAAACTAAATCGACCTGCTTTTCTCCTCTTCCTTTGCCCCCGTATTTGTAGAGATTAATGATGGTGCCCGTGAGCACCAGGTGATTTGCGGACACATCAGTACTTTATCATTACCATCCTGCCCTCCATTGAGCAAGCCCTCATCCGGCGCCCGCCGCCGTCTGCTGGGAACAGCCTGGGTGCGGGAAGGGAAGGGATGAGGCCTCTCTAGGCGGCCACCTCACCAAGGCGCATCGGCTAGTTTTGGAGATGAGTTTGAACATCGCTCTTGGGCCTGGCCAATCAGAGAGGGGCCGGGAGGTGGGTGCCGTGGCTGAGTCACGGTGTGGAATAAATCCTGATGATGGGGACCCTGGGGGAAGCGTGGGTTCAACTGTCTCCTGCATCATCCTGCTGTTCCTAGCCCTCGGCAGGTTTTTGTGACCTCCGGTTGGCTGCAGCGGAAGGCGGTTTGTGTTGCTTTTGCTGGAGAAGTATCTGTGTGCATCCAGAGGTCACGTGATTTTGCACGGTGCTTATTGGGGGTGTGTGCCCACTGTCCACTGGGCACTGGGTGGAAATTAGCTCTGAATTTTCTTGGCAGTTTGTGGTGGCTCCTCATTGCTCTTCTAGTTCGACCTCTGAAACTCTGATGGATGGGCTCCCTTTTGCTTTTGAGAACTCTTCTGTCAACACCTTCTGGCCGTTCACTGTTCCAGGTGCTGACCTTCTGTCTACTGCCGGGGTCAACTCTGCCGGGCCTTTGCGTGGGCCGTGACCCTGGGCTCAGGTCATCCCACTGTGTTTCCTTCCTGATGTCTTGCAAAGCATCACAGGATTGCCCGTGACTGTAGACACCAGGGCTCTACTCTCGTGGCTTGGACAGGCCGGGCTTTGTTTGACTCAACAATATTCTCGGTATTAGGCAAGCCAAGGCTGGCAGAGTGTGGCCCAGATGCCATCGGGAACCCCAGATATTTTATCTTCCTGATTTCCATCCTCATGGTGGCAGAGGAGCTGCGTCCTCTCCATGCATCATGCCAGCAGGAAAGACAAAGGGCTAGAGGCACACTCTGTCTTCCTTTGTTGCTCATAACTATGCCACATGGCGAGCCCTGGCTGCAAGAGACCCTCGTGCTCTTATTCTGGGTGGGTTGTTGCCTTGGGCCGGGGTGGGGACACATTAGGATTCTGTTAATAAGGAAGGAGGAGGGATGGGAGAGCAAGGATCATCTCTCGTGTCCTTTAGCACTCAGCCTAGCGGGCCATCTGAAGCCCCAAGGCTGAGTTGGGCCGTGCGGGCGTCATGAGTGGCCCCAGGGGCACACGAAGCTATGATTCTATTTACCTACCTGGGTCATAAGCTCCAGAAGGAGGAGGACTGGGTGGGTGTCATTCACCGTCATATCCTTGGTGTCTGACATAATTACAGATATGAAGTAGATACTCAAATAAAAATAGTTCCTAATCATTAAACCATAAAAATGAGTTATGTAGCATCATAGAAAGTGGCACCTGCTATGGAAAACCTGGGAATTGAGGGAGTGAGCCAGGTGTGTATCAGAGGCAAAGCGTTTTCGGGCAGAAAGGGTGCTCAGGGCAAAGATCCTGTGGTAAGAGTCTCCCGTGTTCGGGGACGGCTAAAAGGAGAGCGGACGAGGAGGTGGCGAAGGCGGGTTGACTGCAGCGTGGGCTGATGGGGTGGAGGGGTCGGTTTGGAGGACCAGAGGTTCAGTTTTGTTAACAGTATGGCTCAGTGTGTTATCTTTGAGCAGCTCAGGAGTGGAGCTTGGAAATGGAGCCCAGACCTCTCAACCCTCGGAGGTTTCCTTGAGAAGTCAAGCATGTTTATATAAACTGGTTCACACAATTATAGACGCAGAGAAATTCCATGAACCTGCTATCCGTGAGCGAGCGAGAGACCTCCCCCCCAAGGCTGATGGGTTTTTTTTTTTTTTTGCAGTACAGGGGACAGAACCCAGGGGCTTTCTACCTCTGAGCTACCTCTCAGCCCTATTATTCAGTCTTTTTATTTTTGAAGCAGGATCTCACTGAATGGCGAAGGACTTCGCTAAATAGCTGAGGCTGTCCATGAACTGCGGTTTTCCGTTCTCAGCCTCCTGAATGCTGTTATTACAAGCGTGCACCACCAACCCTGGCCCAGGCTGACAGTCTTAATCCCTCTTCAAACCTAGCACTCCAAGAACCAGGTGCTCTGACGTCAAGGGCAGGAGACTGAGATGTTCCAGCTCAGAGTGAATTTACCCTTCCTTCTATGTCTATGTCGGTAGACTGGCCAGGGTGACTTGTGATCAGTTTCCTGATTCAAATGCAAACCTCTCCCAGAACTCATCTTCACCAGCTACGTGGGCACCCCTTAGCCCAGGCAAGTCGACACATGTAAGTGACCATCACGCTTCCCCATTTTTCCACACCTGTGTCTCTGCCGAAGACTTGGCGACCAGCTGGCCAGGTGAGCAGGGGGCCTGGGATCTAAACTCGAAGGGCTCTGGGAGGAAGTCCTGTCGTACACTGTCCGATGGTTTGGTGATCACTTGGGCTGAAACTGAACAATTTCACATGTGACAGTCGCCTTTGTCACAGCGACAGCAGAGGCCTGCCGACGAGAACACCCTTGTGAAGGGCAAGAACATGATTGGGAGTCAGACAGAGACCTTGGTTCCGATCCTGGCTCTGCCGCTCATGGTCGAGTTTCTTCAGGTGAGGGAGTTAACCTCCCGGAGCCTTGTGCTCTTGACCTGGGAGATGGAGGTAGTGACGGTGCCCTCCCTCTGGGTGGGTGAGCTGACGCCTGTGTGTGGTTTAACGTGGTGTTGTCCACAGAGTGCCGGGGTGCTCTTGGACTCTCTGTGTCTCCAGAATGCCCGCGGCAGCCAAGGAGAGGGTCCTCACCAGATGCAATCACCGTTCCAGCTTCGTATCCTCATAGGATCAAGCCCTGGTCCTCATCAGAAACCTTCTTGTTCTATGATGCCTGGATATCTATTCCTCTAGGACCATCTCAAGTTTTCTCTTCTTACCTTTTGGTGACCGGTCCAGTCTATGGAGTGCTCTGTCCCGCCCAGATCCCGGGACGCAGAGATCTAGAGAGAATCAGATCCCGGAGCAAGGCTGGGGCCCATGGGTGCTCTGGGGTGGGCGCAAAGCGTATCACAAGATGGCGCTAGCGGGCCATCGCTGTCAAGAGGCCTTTCTGTTTTCATTTTCTTTCTTGAGGAGAAATGTGTGATTTCCAAACAGCCCTGAAGGGATAGAACTGTGACTTGTGTCCCACAGTTAAAAAGGTGATTTCTCATACCTCGAAGCATCCGGCCTCACGCCGGCAGTGAAGAAACCCACCTCCGCATCCAGGGGAACCGGGAGGAGGATGTCGCCCTTGCCAACAGCGCCCATGCGGGCAAATAACCTGGCACTCGCCGTCGACGTTTCGGGTCCACACGCTGCCTCTGCCTTTTCTGGATCATGTTTTATACACCGGATTTGAGTACCAAGCCATTGGGTACAGCTAGCTCAGGCGGAGCTCTCTAGAGCTGGTTGGATGGTAGTCTCCTCCCTGGGATGCAGAATCCACGCGGCTCCTTGGAAAGCTGAAAAGCCCAGTTTTGAACCAGCCCTGCTCTATTTCCAGACCAATGGAAAGGAAAGCAATCCATCTTTGAAGGCCCAGAGTCAGTTCCCTTGGTGGTCACTGGGGAATGCATTCATCTCCCTGTCTTGGCCATGGCAGCCTCTGGTTACTCAGGGTCTGCCCTCTTGTTCCCCCGGTGACAAGAATTACAGCATAAGTAAGACAGTTGGGCGGGATAGCGCGCCCAGGCCCGGACCCGGCTCTCCCTCACTCTAACTCCTGCCGAGGAGTTCTAGAGGCGCCCTTTGGGATAAGGCATGAAGTCAAGATACTTTCTGCAGAACACCGTGATGGACTGACACGATGACTTAACCAACTTTTATAACCAGTTACGTGCTAAGTTGGCCACACATTCTATTAGGTTCTCAGACAGACAAGTAGGAGAGAGTGCCAAGACCCAAGGAAACAGCCATAGCAAACCTCAATTCTTAGGCAGTTAAAACTTATTTAGAAATGTATTTTTTTTTAGCATCTGTTTATTCTCTCATCCATCATTTGTGCAGATTTTTTTTAACAAAGGCATTTACAAATGAGCTTCATATTGCTATTTATCTTTAAAATAGGCATCACATATGCCTCAAAATGAAAGGTGCAGGCTGGGCACGGTGGTGCGTGTTTATAATCCCAGTACGTGGGAGGCTGAGGCGGGAGGATCGCGGGTTTGAGGTCAGCCCTGACAACTTAGTGAGACTCTGTTTCAAAATAAAAAGGGCTGGGAGTGTAGCTCAGAGGTAGAATGCCCCTGGGTCCAATCCCCAGTACCAAAGATAGATAGATAATAAAAATAAATAAATAAAAAGTGGACGGCTCAAAAGACTGTATTATGTAAGGAAGATTCTGCTTCCCCATGTCCCAGGCACTCTGTCCTCTCTAGGAAGAGCATCCATTGTTGACATTTCCTGTGATCCTGGTTAGAAATATCATATACTTATAAATGCACGTCTACCTGCATCAGTCTGTCCACCTGTCCTCCATCCACCCGCCCACATCTCCATTTCTTAGGGAGGGAGAAAGGCATTCATAATCTGGTTTTGGACACAGACCAAACTCGTTCCGCTGGTCAGCCAGCCAGTCCAAGGCTGGAGTGTTGGAACATCAGATCTGTTGGAGAGGGGTATCTTGCAAGCAGGCGCCGGCTCATCATGTTTTTATTCTGGGACCAGTAGGTGACAGAGAAAGGGTAGGTGAAGTAGGACTTTCCTGGATCCGTATCTCGTCTCTGCGCCCAGGAAACATTACATGATGAGACTACCCTACTTCCTGGAGACTCGACTTTCCTGTCTCTGAAATGGGGATAGCTCTACGTTCTTTTACAGGTTAAAGGCCTCCATATGGCAACCACTTATCTGATAACTCTATTGATTACCTGTTTTTCAAGTAAATGAGACCTTTAGGTCGATGATTCCAGGTACAGTGTATCTTAGAGTCAGGGTTGGGGATTAAGGGGCATGGAGCAGAGCTGGGGCTTGGAGTGTGGGATGAGGGCGGCAGCAGACAGCTTCCACTGGAACGGGGGTGGGAGCTTTGCTCAACGCTGTGAGAAACAGTACCCCGGGTTTCACTGTTTTCTGCAGCACTCACGCAGCCTCTTTGGGGAAACCTTCTCCCCCATTGCCTCTGGCCTGGATTATGGTCTCCTGGCTTTTGGCCTCCACCCTCTGTTCCCTGCTCTCTATGACCCTCTGAAACACTTGCTTAAATCTCCCCGTCCTGTCAGGCGGAATCCCTCAGCATCCCAGGCCTCCCGTGGGAACGCTTCCTCACTCCCCTGCAAGCATCTAACTTTCATGGCATGGACTCCCCAGCATGCACTGCACCCTCTCCCCAGGAGCGGGTGCCTTCCCTGTATCCAGCCTCCTGCTCTTTCAAGGCACAGCTCAGACCCTCTTCAGTGGGTTTTCCAAGATTCCACAAGAGGAGGGAGCTGGTCTCAGCTGACAGGGCGTCGCCCTTCTCGAGAGCGCTGCCTGGCCCTCCGTGGATGCTTCTGAACCCCGCTTTCCAGGAGATGGCCCACAGGGGAGAGGAGGGATGGGCTGAGGATGGTGGCTGGGGTCTTACAACCCTGTGAGAGAGGGAGCTGAGCCGGTGGCATTTGCTTTGGTGACTGTGGTGTTACATTATGATGCTTTGGGCTGAAGGCTGGTGGGCCTGGGGAGCCAACGGTGAGAAAGTCCTGGGTCAGACTTACCCCTGTCCCTCATTAACGGAAAGGCGATCAGCATATTTTAATTTAGTTTGAGTTTTTCATTTTTTTTTTCTATTTGTCTCTACTTAGATTTTAAAAGAGATGAAAAGGTCAGACATGATGACTCACACCTATAATCCCTGTATTTGGGAAGCTAAGACAGGAGCATCATAGGTTCAAGACCAGCCTTAGTAATTTAGTGGTACCTCAGCAACTTACTAAGACCCTATATCAAAATTGAAAATAAAAATGGGATGAGGGTATAACTTGGAGGTAGAATGTCTCTAGGTTCAATCTTCAGTACCAGGAAAAAAAAAAAAAGAGAGAGATTAAAAAAAAATGGAGTCATAGAGATGGCTTTACTCTCCTTTCTGAACTTAGTGGTTTATTTTTAGACTACTCTAACAAGTTCATTATAGAATATAGTTTTTTTTAAGTCAAGTTTATTATAGAATAGTTTTCATCAAACTATCAATAAAATAGTGGATTTTTTTGGCAGGTCTGTGGATGGAACCCAAGGGCATTCGACCTCCGAGCTACACCCTCTGCCCTATATTTTTATTCTTTATTTTGAAACAGGGTCTCACTGAGTTGCAGAGGGCCTCACTAAGTAGATGAGGCTGTCCGCGAACCCCGGTCCTCCTGTCTCAGCCTCCCGAATGCTGGGATTACAAGTGTGCTCCACCATGCCTAACTAAAATAGCGGATTTTTAATAGCATACAAGATTTTTAAATTTTGAATTTTTGATCTATAGAAAAGATGCAGCTTGAGTAGGAAATGCCCACCAATTCCTCCTTAGACTCGTTTCTTCTGTTCGATGCTGTCATCTCAGGTGACTGAGGCACGTTCGTCACGACCTAAAGATGGCAGCCCTGGAGCCTATTCACTTCTGGATTTTGCTGTTTTTTTCTACTCAAGTCCTTTTCTGTGCAGGATCCAATCCAGAGGCACACTCTCCCATCTCTGTCACCTTCTCTGGTCTGTGACAAATTTTCAGTCTTTTCCTTGAGTTTCCCCTTGATAATGTTGAGGAGTACAGGTCAGAAATTTAATAGAGTTGTGCCGGGCATGGTGGCACATGCTTGTAATCCCCGCGCTTGGGAGGCTGAGACAGGAGGATCGCACAGGTTCAAAGCCAGCCTCAGCTACTTAGTGAGGCTCTCAGCAACTTAGTGAGACCCTGTTTCCAAATAAAATACAAAATAGGTCTGGGAGTATAGCCCAGAGGTAGAAAGCCTCTGGTTCCACCCCCAGTAATAAAAAAAAAATTTAATAGAGTTGGACTGGGCAATTATAACCTAGGTGTGGCCATCCCCTCCTTCCCATGACCAGTAAGTTCTCCTGGAACTTTCCAGCAACCGGCAGAATTCAGACACGTACACCATCTTTGATGCTCCCGGGACTGGCGGGACCCACCTTGGAGACGGAGGCTGCAGGAATCTCAGTGATTTCTCTGGGCGTGGTTTTGCCTGGAACATAGAATTTGGTGAGTCTTTAACCAAGGCCAGGCCAGCAGGATGTGGGCTAGAAACCTTTCCAGATTTACTTCCTTGCCATGGGAGGCTGAGCTCCAAGTTCCAGCCCGTGTGCAGCCTGCTTCACCAAATAATGAGGCTCGTGTGCTTTGGAAGGCGGCTGACCTTTGGAGCAAATTATCCAAGGAAATCTGATTAGCTAGTTCACTGGGTTCCTGCAAAATGGATCTGCTGTATTCCTGCAGCAGAAATGTCAGCATAATTGGAGTTCCTGGAGCTCAAAGACCTCCTTTCTTGTTGTTTTTGTCCTTTGGAAGGAAAAAAAGAAAAAGAAAAAGAAAAAGAAAAAAACCAACCAAACAAAACCCAAGCCTCTAAAGAATGATTCTTTGATTTCGATTCTTTGCTTTGGCACATGGTTCAGAAGCTGTTTCTGACTGCATTTACAACTTTATTAGTCAGGGGAACGGCCCGATCATCATTTAAATAAACAAGCCAAAAAGAAGAAAAAAAAATCCCCAAACAGATGATGTGAGCTTAATGGAGATGGCCCAGCCAAAGACCTTAAATAAATAAACTGACTTTAATTCGAGGGAAAGAGCGTGAGGTGGTAATTACTTGAGGCCCCGCGCCGTCCCATGTAACCGAATTCGAAACTCGCTAATTTCATTATTTTAATGGAAGTCTGCGGCCCATCTATTAGGCTGACATATAACTAGCCATTAGTAACAGTTCATTTCCAAAGCTGTGGTGGATAAAGGGTGATTGGAAATGAGTGAGGGCCAGGCCTGGTGGAAGTTGACAATTCTCAGCAGAGGACCCCAGGGTGGGATTTGCAGAAGAGGCCGAGACGCAGGGAGGAAAATCACAAACCGGGCCGAAGGCAGCCAAGCCGTGGCACCAAAACACGGGCCCGGGGGCCAGAGACACTGTTCTGGTTTGGGTCTGAAACATCCCCCAAAGTGCCTGCGTCCTAAGCTTGGTTCCCAGTTGGTTGTGCTCCTGGCACATGTGGAAACTTCAGGACACGGAGACTACTTCCAGGAGGGAGCAGGTTCTGGGGGTGTGCCCTTGATGGGGATGTTGGGACCCCAGCCCCTTCCTTTCTCTCTTTTTTGCTTCTTGGCTGCCACAAGATGAGAAGCTTTTCTCCACCCCCTCCCATCACCATGATGTTCTCTACAGTGTAGAGACGAGAGCCAAACGACTGTGGGATGAGCCCCCTGAAACAGCAGACCCAAATAAATGCTTTCTTCTGTACCTTGATCTTTCTCAGGCGTTTCATTACAGCAACGGGAAGCTGATTAACACGGAGACTTAGGTTTAGATTCTGGCTTTGACGCATCCTTGCTGTGCGACCTGGGTGATGTACCCCCACTCTGAGCCTCCGTGCACTTCTCTGTGAAATGGGAATAATAAGTCCCACCTCAATGGGCTGCTTGAGCGGACTCCAAGAAGTCAGTCCTTCCTGCGCTTAGGATAGGGCGCGGCAAGTAGTAAGTGCTTAACAGAGGACGGCTCTGGTGGCATTGATGATGGCCATTATTGGATAACAGTGTCTTGGAGCTGACAGATTGTACTGCTGAAGAAACTGAGTTTCAGGGGGTAAAGAGTCAGATGTCCAAGTTGTCCTCATTACTCCAGTCCTCAATTTCCAGTCTGATGCTCTTACAAATAATTTTTATTATTCCGTTTTGTCAACTGGCAATCCAGTAGGAGCCTCTGTTCTCTGATGCTCCTTCTTCACAGGCAGCCATTGCTGTCTGGTTATTCTGTGTCTTAAGAATTTCAGGAATATTTGAGCAAATGCGAGTGTGTGTAAATCCCTCTTTTCAAATCAGCAGCCATCCTGCATGCTTCTTTCTTAGCTTGTTGTGTAGCTTGCTTAGCTTTTCACATTAAGATAAACAAGTCCTAGCCGGGCGTGGTGGCGCACGCTTGTAATCCCCGCGCTTGGGAGGCTGAGACAGGAGGATCGCGTAGGTTCGAAGCCAGCCTCAGCTACTTAGTGAGGCTCTCAGCAACTTAGTGAGACCCTGTTTCCAAATAAAAATATAAAATGGGTCTGGGAGTACAGCCCGGAGGTAGAAAAGCCCCTGGGTTCCACCCCCAGTACCACACACACACACACACAAAGATAAATAAGTCCCTTTCTCTTTCTCCTCTTCCTCCTCCTCCTCCTCCTCCTCCTCCTCCTCCTCCTCTTCCTCCTTCTCCTCCTCCTTTTTTTCTTCCTCCTCCTCTTCCTCCTCCATTTTTTGGTATTAGAGGCTAAACTCAGTGGCATTCTATTTCCAAGCTGCGCCTCCAGCCCTATACTTTATTTTTGTGGTACTAGGGATTTACCCCAGGAACATTCTATTTTTTATTTATTTTTATTTGAAAACAAGGTCTCGCTAGTTTGATGAGACTTTCTCTGCTTGCTGTGACTGTCCTTGAACCTGTGATCCTCCTGTCTCATCCTCCCAAGTTCTGGTATTATAATCATGTGCCACCACACCTGGGTTTTAAATTTTGAGATAGGGCCTCTCTAAGTTGCTGAGGCTGGCCTCGAACCTACAATCCTCCTCTCTCAACCTCACACGTATTGGGATTATAGGTGTATGCCACCAAGCTTGGCTTTTTTCATTCTTACTTAAATGTCTTTCTAGCATATAGATATATTATAATTCATTATTGCCTCTTCCTGCACAGTTTGGGGTGTTCCAGCCCTCTGCCATAACACACACACTACAGGGAATTGCAGCAAACATACCATTGCACACAGGTGTGTGCATATCTATGGAATATATTTCCAAGAGTCTAATTGCTGAGTTGAAGGATGAGTGTGTTTGTAATTCTGATTTTGCTCAGAGGTGGAGGCCCCTGGGGATGGAGGTTTAGTAGTGAGCAGGGGTTGCCAGCCAGTTCAACAAGGATCACCAGTTAGAAAACTGCATAAAAACTTACTTGAAGAAAAGTTGAGGAGGGAGCTGGGAGACAGTGGAGCCACTGGAAAGATGGGAGATGGGGAAGCTTGGTGTTTGGGAATGAAAGCATGGAATTCCAAGGAAAAGGAGCCTGGGGTTGAATCTTGACTCTGTTACTTATGCCCGCGTAGCCTTGGGGAGGTTGTTTAAAATGGAGATGGTAATACTTCCATCACGGGCTGCCGGAAGGGTCAAGGCACGGATATAACATATGATCAGGGTGTAGCCGGGGCTCCGGGTGAGTGAGGAAGACTGAGATGATCCTTAACTAGCCAACATTATAATATTATAAATGATCACATGTGCTATGTTCTGAGCAGGAACGGCTAACACGCGTGGAGCATTTGCCACACGCTGGGCACGGAGCTGGCTGTTCCCCACGAGATGTTCCTTTTACCCCTCAAAGCAACTCAATAGGATATCTCTTACACCTCACCTTACGAAGGAGGAAACTGAGGCAGAAAGGTGGAGCGTGTTGTCTAGTGAACCACACGAGTGAGCAACGGAGCTGATACGCAAACAGAGGCTGCCTGTCCTGCAGGCCCCTTGGCTCCAAACCCTGCTCTCTTCATGCAGGTGGGCAAGAGTCCGGGACCCTGGGGGGGGGGGGGCTCCCTTCCCATCTGGTGAGGCCCAGTTCAGCATCCTCAGCTCCCAGGCAGATGCCGTTCTGTTCAGAAGGGCTCAAGGGTACTTGATCTCCCTGCTGATCAGCTTTAACAGCATAATTATGCTGTGTGATGGATCTAAAATCAGACGAGGAATTTTATCCTGAGGTGAAAACGCAGATGTGTGGCCCAAACAAGATACCCAGGCTTGGCATGGTGGTATATGCCTATAATCCCAGTAATTGGGAGACTGAGATAGGCGGATTCACGATTTGGGACCGGCCTTAGCAGCTTCGTGAGACCCTGAGCAGCCTAGAGAGACTCTGTTACCAGACGGCATCAATGAAGGGCTGAGGGTTATTGGGGAATATGACTGCAAAGAAAACAAAGCCCGACAGCCCAGAACAGCCCCCCCCCCCTTAGGAATAAAATCTGGAAGGAGGCATCTGACCAGAGAGAGAGGTCCTGAGAGCCAGGAAGTCTGCCTCCTTACAAGCTTGGAACTTTTTATGGGGCGAGGAAGAGTGGGGGTACAGGAGTAGTTGTGTAAGCCGCCACTGGCCAGGTCATCTCGGGGCAAGCAATGGTCAGGGGGCGTTTCTCTTTCTTTGTTCCTTTATTCTTTCTTGGTCCTCCTCTGGCATGACCTCAAGGCCAGACCTCACAGTGCCCGCAAATTATATACCACGAGGGATACAGCTCAGAGGTGGAGTCCCTCGGCGTTCCGTCCCTGGTACCATAAAACAAAACAAAATATACTCAGGGCCCATCCTCTGCTGGTGGTCACACCTCCCAGGATCCTACAGAACTCCAAAGAAGACATTAGTAAAAAGTAAGCTTTTTGAGGGCAGGATTTTTTTTTTACATCATTGATAAAGAAAAATGCTGGTATCACAGGAGGCATGCATGTTAAATGAAGAGATAGATATTTATATGAATTAGGGAGAGAGAGACTGTTTGCCACAGATTCCTAAGGGATTTCATGGTGCTTGTTGTCATAGAAACCAGGCAGCCTCCCAGCCACCCAGGGCCTCAGTGAACCACCCAGGTAGGACTGGGGAGGAGAGAAAGGTGGCGAGTTGAGGGAAGGGTCTCTCATTCTTTTTGCCTGGAGGGCTCTCGGGAGGTGGTGACCCTCGGCATTTATCTGTCAGTGTGGAAGAATTTGAGGTGCGTGTAGACTTCTTGGCATGCAATGTCCAATCCCAACATTCCTAAACTTATTTACCAACTCCGGGGAAGCATATTCCCAGCTATAATTTTATTTACAAAGGGCTCTAATCTGGTGTGAAGTCTGAAGGCATGTTTGTTTAACAAGTTACTCAATTAGCCAGCAAGAAAAGAACAAAGGAAAGTCATTATGCAGATGTATGCCCATTCCAAGCTATTCTGCTTCTAGCTGCTTTCTCTGGGAAATGGCAGAGGGACTCCAGGCTTCAAGACTCCCCACCCCTGCTGTGTTTACTGCTAATTCTCTTCTAATATTAGACCACAAATGATTAATAATATTGCATTTCAAGGCTCTTAGATTTGTCAATTTTTTTTTCAATCTAGAAGCATATAATTATAGATTATTTTAAAAACCAGGAAAGAAAATCAACCATGAATCACACTCTAACTCACCCACAACCCCTTGGACGTATTTCTTAGAATAGCTTTGGGTCTACATAATTTTGCATATTTGTAATCATAGCATGCAGTAAATTGAGAGCACAGGATTTTCTACCTATAGCTTATTGCAATTATTCTATTATTATCAAACTTTTAAACATAAAGAAAAGATAATAGAGAAGTTTAATAAACATCCACATACCCAATTCTTAGATTGTATTAGTATTTGTCACATTTCTCTTGTGTTTTTTTTTTTTTTTTTTTTGTGTGTGTGTGTGGTACTGGGGTTGGAACCTAGGGGCATTCTACCTCCCAGGTACATCCCCAGCCCCACTAAAAAAAATATTCTTTATTTTGAAATAGGGTCTGAGGCTGGCCGCAGACCTGCAATCCTCCTGTCTCAGCCTCCCAAGGACTGGGATTACAAGCCTACAATTATTATTTTGTTCTTTTTATTGCTGTAACACAATCATACATTGTGGTGAAGTTCAGAGTGATAGACACACACACACACACACACACACGGTACTCAGCGAGCCTCCCCTCACCTCCCCTTGCATGGGTGTACAACACTGGAATTGGTACTGACGATTGGTACTGACGTGCACATCATGTCCACACAAGTGTTTCCTTCCTGTAGGCCTCTCCATCACTCCATCACTCCACTAGGGGCTCTCCTCCTTTGTCTAGAGACCCTTTGGGGTTCCAATTTCTCCCTAGCTTCCACATGTGAGGGAAAGCATCTGACCTTTCACCTTTTGTAGCTGACTAATCTTTAGCATAATGGTCTCAAGTTCCATCCCTTTTCCTGACAATGACATAACTTTGTTCTTCTTTATGACTGAGTCAAATTCCATTGTGTGTGTATCTCATAATTTTGTAATCCATTCATCTGCTGATGGACACCTAGGCTGGTTCTGTATTTTGGCTATAGTGAATTATGCTTCTATAAACAGAAATATACCTGCTACTATGGTAGTCTGGTTTCTTTTGCCTGTGTTTTTACTTTTATTATTTTTTCTGAGAAAGATGAAAATAAATTACAAACATCATGATCCTTTATATCAGTGGCTCTCAATTAAGGGCAATTTTGGCAATGACTGGAGACATTTTTTGGCTGTTACCAGTAAAGGGGGCTATTAGCATCTAGTGGACAAGGACTAAGAATGCTACCCCACATCCTGTATGCACGGAACAGCCTCCTCTCTCCAAGTAAGAAATAGCTCAAATGTCTATAGTGCTGTGATTTAAAACATTGCCCTAAATTATGAGAAATGCATATTTTAAAAGGTGAAATTCCATGTAACCACACCCACCGTCACTTCTAACAAGGTAAAAATTAATTCCTTAAAAAAATCTTCTAAAAACCAGTTCGCATCTCCCCAGAATTCCCCTGTACCAGTATTGGGAATGTCCTAGGAAGATTTGAGAAAGCTTTGAGTATTAATAAATATATTTCAAAAATAGGGTCACAGAAGATGAAGCTCAGAGTTGTCAGGACTTGGTTATTGCTGGGAGTCAGATAGCTGTTGTAATGTAAATTAACCTAGCTGAAAGTAAGTGGAAAGAGAAGGGGAGTTAGGACTGCTTCATTCTAAAGACAGGTTTACATGATAATTGATATCTAGCTAGGATGGGAGGAGGGGATCTACCTTTGTGAAAGGAGAAACCTGGGCGTGGACCAAAGTTAGGTGGGGAAAATGAAGGGGACAGACTTTACCTATGTCAGAGTTACCTAGGAGAGAAGAAGATGGAGGATGCGTCTATAAAAAGGCTGTTCTGTGTTTTGTATTTCAGTAAATTTGTTTGAACCAGCCCCTCATGCTTTAGCATGGGGCTGTAAGTGTCTTCTGTATTTCTATCTTTTTAAATAAACTTTAGCCGGGCGTGGTGGCGCACGGCTAAAGTTTTGTAATCCCCGCGCTTGGGAGGCGGAGACAGGAGGATCGCGCAGGTTCGAAGCCAGCCGCGCTGGCGTAAGAGACCCTGTTTCAAAAATATAAAATAGGTCTGGGAGTGTAGCCCGGAGGAAGAAGGGCTTCCAGGAACCCCAGTACCACAGAAAAAAACCCAAAAAAAAAAACCAAAAAAAAAACTTTAAATCTTCAGCCAGAGTCCGGGCTATTGTATATTTATCCTTAGTTCAGAACAAGAACCCGCGTTTTTATGGGAATTGTTTCCGGGAGCCTAACAAAGGTCCCCGGGGACAGTTCCCCTAAACGGTAACCTTCACCCCAAACCATAACATTTCAAACCGTAACGCCCCCTAAAGTATCTTTTATAACTGATTTTAGGGAACATCTTCTTCTCATTTTATTAGGACTCTTTAAGGAATATCATTCTAAATGACTATAAAATACTCTATTGAGTGAATTTGTCAAAATTTATTCAAAGGATCCACTGTTTTGGAATCTTAGTTTGGCATACAGATTTTAGACAAGTGATATTTTTGCAAATAGTGGCAGTTTTCTTCTTTTTTAACTTTATGTCTTTTATTTCTTTTGCTTGCCTTATTTCCTGGTGAGGATATCGCTATTATAAATATTGCACACAGTTTATGAGAATGAGTATCCTCACCTTGTTCCTGATTTTAGGAGAAGAGGGTGGCTTGACGTCTTACTCTTGGTTTTGATATTAACTATAGGTTTTAATGGATGAACTTTATCTACTTGGTGATGTTCCCATTCACTCTTAGTTTTCTTTTTATCTTGAAGGACTAATTTTTGTCAAAGGCTCTTTTTTTGCATATTTTGAGATATTTTGTTCCTTCTAGTTCTGTTAGTGTGAGGAATTGCAGTGACTGATTTTCATGTTATACCCACTTTGCTTTCTTGGAATAAGAAGAAAAATACATACATACTGGTCCTTATGGATGTGGTATGTGGTTTGGGTTTGTTTATGCGCCCTAGATACGCTCATGTTTTAGGCAATACAGTCAGGCTTGAGGCAGGGCAAGAGAAGGGGTGGGACCCAGGAGGCATGGCCTTGGGGACCTGCCCATCCCCACTTCCTGCCACCATACCCTGAAGCCCTGCCCCACTGGTTCCTGCCTGGGAGCTAGCTGATTAAGAAATAACCTCTGAACTCTGATATAAATAAATATTTCTCTTCTCAGTTGTGCTTGTCAGGTACTTTGTTCATAGTAGTGAACATGGTGATTAAAGCGTGTTTTTCTTTTCATATATTATTAGATTCTATTTGCTAACATTTTGCTTAAAATTTTGGTGTCTATTGCTTATGAGAGACTGGTCTGTTATGTTTTTGTTTGTAATATCTTTGTCAGACTTTGATATCAGGGTTATGCTGGCCGTATAGATTAAGTTAGGTGGTAATACCTTCACCATTTTCAGAGTATATGCAGAATCAATATTATTTCTCCTGAAAATACTTTGTATAATTTACTAGTGAATTATATATGCCTGAAGTTTTCTTTGTAAGAAGGTTATACAGATGTAATTTCTTTAATAGATAGGAACTATTTATTTTCTGTATTAAATGTTAGTAATTTGTGGTTTCTTTCAGCAAAAATAAGTAATAGAATTATTGGCATAATGTTGTGTTACTATTTCTTTATTATTTATTTTGAGATCTGTAGGATCTGTAGTGTTGTTTTATTTTTATTCTTGGTTTTAGTAATTTGTGTTCTCTCCATTTTTCTTGACCATTATTGTTAAGATTCTGTTAAACCACTTTGTTTTTAGCATTTTATTCTTTTTACTTAGTTCTCCTTACTCTTCTTTTTCTAGCTTTTTCTTTCTTTTTTTTTTTTGGTGGTACTAGGGTTTCTGGAAACCATTCTACCTCCGGGCTATACTCCCAGACCTATTTTTGTAAATTTTTATTTGGAAACAGGGTCACTTAAGCCAGTGTAGCTGGCTTCAAACCTGCGCGATCCTCCTGTCTCCGCCTCCCAAGTGCGGGGATTACAAGCGTGCGCCACCACGCCCGGCTTTTCTAGCCTTTTTAAAAATTAGAAACAGATTTGATTTTATGGTAAAAGAAACAAGAAGCATTTGTTTTTATTTGCTTAAAACTTTAGTTTTGGCAATTGCCTCTGAAATAAGGATTGAAATAAATATTAACAGTGATATTTAAGAGTAGTATTCCTGAGTACATACTGAATAAATTGTTTCTGAACTTAAGATCAAGTAAAAAATACCGATATCCTTTTTCATATGTCTTTTGTTGGATAAAAATCTTACTGGCTGATTGTCAAGTGTAAACAAAATGAATATCTAGGTATTTTGAAATGTATTCATTTTAGCCAAAACTGGGGGCTTAGTTCATGATATTTATTATAAAGATAAATAGGACTGCATTTAAGAGAATGTGATTCTTTTTATTGTTTACAAATGCTAAGTGCTGAAAAATTCTGATCAGCCTTAAGTTTTCTTCTAACAATTCTCAGAAATCACCCCAGCTCTCTATAGGGGCAGACTATTTCCCATTTTTTCTAGCTTTATGAAAGATTAGAAAATAATTTGACACCTTTCTTCAAAATAAGTAAAGCCATGAATTTCCCTCTAATCACTGATTTAGCTTTATCTCACACAGTTTGATAAGCTGTATTTTCATTATTAATCAGCTCAAAGTATTTTCTAATTTCCACTGTGCTGTCTTCTTTGATCTACGGGTTATTCAAGTGAATGTTGTTTTATTTCCCAACTCTTTGGGGATTTTCTAGGTATCTTATTGTTTATGCTTTCTTCCTATTGTCTTACTCTGTATGATTTTATTCTTTGATATGCATTAAAGCGTTCTATGGCTCAGAACATGATCTGTTTTGCTGAATGTTCCATATGTACTTGAAAGAAACATGTTTTTTGCAGTTGGCTATGAAGTTCTATAAGGCATATAATACTTGTTTGATAGAGTTGTTCAAATATTCTTTATCTTAGTGAATTTTTGTCCTGTCTATTCTGCCAAAGCACAAGAGTGCAGCAATCTCTAACTACAATTTTGGAACTGTTTATTTCTCCTTTTCTGTTCGGTCAGTTTTTTTTTCATGAATCTTGGCACTTTGCTGTTAGGTGTGTGTATACTCCCGATCGTTTTCCTCTGACGGTCTTCTTGATGAACTGACACTTCTATCATTTTTTGGCTCACCGCACTGTCCCCCCCCCCCATTTTGATGCTAAGCGCATGTAATGAGTCATTCATTTCCGTGATTGTAATTTTATTTCTAATCGTTCTGCTTGATTTCCTGTTAACATTTCTTGATGAATGCACTGCTCTGAAATGTTCTACGTCTTCAGGAATGTTCTCTGTATTTTACGTTAGAGTTTTAGCATTTTTATCACGGTTCTTTTGAGGTAGGGCAGTTCTAGTTCTGTTTCTATTGATTGCTTCCTCTTACCTGTGGGCCACATTGTATGTTTTTGCTTTTAAAATAAACAATTAACGTATCTTTTAATGTTTAGTTTGTATGCCGGACACATGAAAAATGCTGGTGACACTAAAGTAAAAAAAAAAAAAATACTCACTCTAGAAAACACAGCTTGCCTTCTTGGAGTGGGCGGGATCTCATCTGCCCCGTGGTTGCGCTCTGCCTACATTTGTTGCTACTCTAATTTTCCTTCACTCACCAGTGGCTTCAAACATTTCGATGGTGGTAGCAACATTTTTCTCTACAGTAGCCCTGGAATCTTAGCACTCAGTGAAATTCCAGAAAAACTGCCTTTGACTCAAAGCTAAGCCGCCAGCTCTGGGCCTGGCAGAGACTCCTTATGCCATACAGCGTGGATGCCGACTCTTCAGTCCCACTCTCCTCGCCGTCCGGATGTTGTGGAACTTATCTTCACCTTGATGCTCTGCTTTGGGTATGTGGAGAGAGCAGCCCGTCAAGTCCAGAACGCCTTGGCCTTGCAGGGGGTCCTCTGCATTCTCCCCCTTCCTCTCTGATGCTTTTTGACATCTCTGCTGGTCTCCCTGTCACGGGAGCTCCTGCCTCTGCCTCCCTGCCCTCTAATTTTGGCCTGTTATCCCAAGTGTTGGTGAAGGCCAGTGAGAGTGCTGGGAGGTGGGTGAGGCTTGCTCTGTGTCTAGGCTCCTTGGGGTGCTAATCTGTTCCACCAGCCCACGGTGGTCACTGGCAGCTTGACAGAGGTTTAGCTGTTTTCTTCAGACCAACTGTCTCCATTCTTCCTCTTGTAGTTTTTCTAGGATGAGACCAGGGATAAGGCATATTTCTTGTCTCCTCTTTAGTGGTGTCTGTACTTTCTGGATTTCTGTGTATTCTTAGTTCATTAAAAGATCCTTCCTTCCTTCCTTCCTTCCTTCCTTCCTTCCTTCCTTCCTTCCTTCCTTCCTTCCTTATTTCCTTCCTTCCTTATTTCCTTCCTTATTTCCTTCCTTCCTTATTTCCTTCCTTCCTTCCTTATTTCTTTCCTTCCTTCCTTATTTCCTTCCTTCCTTCCTTCTTCCTTCCAGATGGAGCTTGGAATCACAAATTTGACAGGCAAGTGCTCAACCTCTAGGTCACACGCTCAGTCCAGCCCTTTTTGTTGACAGGTTGTTTTGTTTTGTTTTGTTTATTTATCTGAGCTTCATCTAGCTTGGTTTGGTTATGTGGGTGAGAGTAGCATTCTCTGGTGACTCTCTAGTTCTGAATTAGAAGTGGAATGCCAACGAATTATGCTTCAATAAAGATCCATTTATAAAGTATGCCTTTTAAATGAGATTTATGATAATGTTTTTAAGTGTGTATGCTACTGGGGATTGAACCTAGGGACATTAAAGTTCTAAGCTACACCCCCAGCCCATTTTATTTTTAATTTTGAAACAGGGTCTCACTAAGTTGTGAAGGGCCTTGCTAAGTGGCTGAGGCTGGCCAGGACAAACCTGCAATCCTCTCGTCTCAGCTTCCCAAGTACTGGGATTGCAGTTGTGCACCATTATGCTCATTTTGTTTATTATAATGTTTTAAAACACACTTTCTAGAAGGTAGCTATTTGGTAAAAAATATCTAATGAGTTTCATAGTTCTTAAAAATGTAGTTCTATTACTTTAAGAAAAAAAGCCATGCCTGTTTTTAATGCATGACAATAACCATTTTGCTTCATACACTTTGAGTATTATAATTAGTTTTATTTTGATAATTTACTTGGAAAATATAATTATGGTTTGCACCTCTTTAATTTCAAGAACATACAGAACCCAAATCTCGTGCTCACTTTCTAGTAGGGCTGACTTTACACAGAGAGGAAAAGAATTGGGAAGAGGATCTAAAACGTATTAATGTACCAGTGTTGGGAAATTTTTCCAATTTTCAAAATATATATTCAGTAGTAAAAAAAAATTCAGGAGATTCAGGGAAAGGGCTGCGGAATTCCAGGCACCAAGGGTGATTAGCAAGACATCAGAGAAAATCCCAGGGCCCTTTTTCATTGTAAAGATAAGATTTCCCAAGGATGTCGAGGATGCCATAAGCCTTCAAGAGATCCCAGACTCCAATAATCTGGGAGGATGCCATAAACCTTCAAGAGATCCCAGACTCCAATGATCAGTTAACACATTTTGGGGCATAACAAAAGGCTTGGGGTCTCTACCTAAGATAGGACAGACAGGACAGACCTACTGGAAGGAATACCCACATCAAAAGACTGGCCCCAGAGGGGGGTGAATCTAGTTGGGTCAGAAGATTATTGGTACAAAATGCTCTGGGTCCAGAAGCCTTCGGTGACTTCAAGCCACACCCTATCCTAACTCAGGTTAGGGGTAGTATAGGGCTGTATTAAAGTATATTCTATCTTTCCATCTTTGTAATAATAAGCTCATTAAAGTTTTCATCAAGATTTAGAACTAATGTTTTATCTATACCTAGTTCAGAACAAGAACCTGCGGTTACATCTTTTTCTCACGGGAACATTTTCCAGGAGCCCCACAGGGTCCCCGGAACAGTTCCCTCAACCATAACACATTTTGCTTCATACACTTTGAGTATTATAATTATTTTGCTAATATACTTGGAGAATATAATTATGATTTGTACATCTTTAATTTAAAAAACATACAGGATCAAAATCTAATGCTTTCTAGTAGGACCGACTTTAGAGAGGAAAAGAACCTGTCAAGCATCAGAATTACTGGAGCAGATAACACTGTGTGCCATTTTTTTGGTGGATATTATAAGAAAAAGTAGTAATTTAATTCTCATATTTGCCTGTGGGTAAGGTATTACCTAAGTAGAAGGATTTAAATAATACTTTCTTCACAGGCTCAGAGATGGTGGAAAGAGGATTAAATCCAGACTGGTGTGAGTTCAAAATTTCAGTCAATCACACAATGTGGATGTGTTTTTTGTCATATCTGAACTCAGCCAGTACTGTGACCTGTACCTGTCAGACATTGCTACGATAATGCTGCATAATAAATGACCCCTAACTCATACTCATTCTTACTGAGCTTCAAAAATTTTTAAAATACCCCTCCTAACCATTTGTCAAAGAAAGAATATATTAAGTACCCCTTATTTTCCAGATACTCTTGTGTGCTCTGGGGAAATAGCAGCGAAAAAAATGTAAGAAAAAATTATGTCCTTTCCGGGTTTTTATTTTTAAGGGGAGGGGCATGCAACAAACAAATAAATAGAATATGTTGCATGTAGATGCTGATGCCATATTTCTCCCTTTTCTGTGATTTTGCTTTCTGTGGTTTCAGTCCCTGGTCTGAAAATACCACATGGGAAATTCCAGACATAAACACAGATTTTAAATTGTGTGCCTTCTGAGAAGCATGATGAAGTCTTGCCCCATTAGCATCTTATCTACCCTACTCCATTTTTCCTGAGACAGGAATCATCCTTTTGCCTGGAGTATCCATGCTGTATACACTACCTACCCGTTAGTTACCTAGGAGCCATTTTAGTTACCAGATCAACTGTCACAGTGTCAGTTTTCAGAACTGTGCTCCAGTAACTCTGATTTCACTTTTAGCAGTCCCAAAGTACATGAGTAGAGATGCCAGCAATTCGAGTATGCCAAAGTAAAGAGCCACAGAGCCTTTTCCTTAAGGGAAAGGTGAAGATCCTCAATCAGGAAAGAAAAAAATAATAGCACGCTGAGGTTGCTAAGACAGGTGGAATGAACAAAACTCTATGCAGTTGTGAAGGAGGAGGAAGAAACCCATGCTACTTTTGCCGTCATACCTCAACCTATAAAAGTTACCACTGTGGTATAGGACAAGTGCTTAGTGAAGATGAGCAAGGCATTACATTTATGTATAGGGAAAATCAGTATACATAAAGTTCAGTGCGATGCCCGATGTCAGGCATCCACTGGGGGTCTTGGGATATTATCCCTGCCAAATAAGGGAGCATGACTAATAAGCACTGTTCTATTAAGTAAGGCTGGGGAAGAGGGATGGTTCAGTAGTCAGGTGGAGGATGGGGTTTCTGCTGAAACATACTGTTATCAGCCCACTTCTCAGCAACCCCACCATCACCCAACTCCAGAATTCTTCCTCCTTTTCACAATGCAGAGCGCTTTTGCTGTTCTTTTATTATCTTCTTCTAAACTGTGCCCCAGGGACAGGGGGAGGCTCACATTTCATAACCAAAGCTGCCTATCCAAGTATTTTACTAAAGAAAATATATTTAGTCTGTCGAGAAATAATGTCTCTCCCTTAGGGACAGAAACAGCTAGGGTCAGTAGTCATTTTAAATGACATTTTTCCCCCTCTGTCACTTGTGATGACAATTCCTTCTTTGTTTAGAAGTTGGGGGTCAGAGGTAAAGTAAGAGGGAACTTACTCAGGGAAGAAGGCATATTGTGGGGCGCCTGATATGTGCTAGACCTGGTGTGAGCAGATGTCTCCCCATGAGCCTGGCCTTGCAAATTATTACTTCTTTTTCCAAATGCAAAAACTGAGCCTTGCATGGGCCATATAATCCACCCCCAGATGCACAACCGGCAACTTAATAAGGCGGGATTTGCTTCCTAAGTGCATAAGCCCTCCCATCACCGTGACGTTCCTTTGGGCCGCCTGCAGGAGATGCTTGTCTTCTCACCTTAGTGGCTAGACCTGGGATGCTGGCCGTGTGATCCCGAGCCCGAGTCTCTTCTACTTCACGGTTAGTCTGCGTGCTGGGGACCGTCCGGTAATGGGAGGAGGCAGCCAGGTCTCGAAGGAAATGAAAGAGTTCCCAGGGCAGGAGGCAAATGAATGAATTCCACTGATCTCGTTTGGTTCCTTATGGTATCATCCATCATGATTTAACAACCTGAAGCCCGGAGTAGCTAGAGGCATGCTTCCTGCCCCAAGCCACAGAAATAGTGTAATTCATGGCTGGGAAGCGGGTTTGTTTTTCTGTTGCCATTACCTGTGTCGAGCACCTCATACGATGTCATATACCGTATTATCATCTAATTTAGTCTTCCTTCTGCTCTGCTGCCGCCGGCTTCTGAGAAGCCTTGGTTTTCCTCATCTTTTTGTTAACTCGCGACGGCGAGCAAATTCCCTGGATGTGATATAAACAGATATTAGTTGGGAGCCCACTGTGTGCGCATCAGGTGGGATGGGATGCGGAGAAGCTTTGGTTTGCTCTTGGCCTTGGAAAACGGCGCTTCCTGTTGTTTTACCCATATAGTGTATTTTTAGACCTTTTTAATGCAATATTTGAAGTACACAAAATAATGTGTATAATATATGTAAATTATGAGGCATAGTAACAAAACAAAAATGCATGAAATCATTGCCTAAGTTACTAACTGAAATTACCAGTACTAATCACCTCTCTCAACCCAATTTTATCTGGAAATGTATCCTTTTTTGTGTTATCATTCCTTTCCTTTGCTTTCTTAGCTTTATCAGAAGCTTGTGTGCAAGCCGGGCATGGTAGTGCACGCTTGTAATCCCAGCATTCGGGAGGCTGAGACTGGAGGATCGCGGTTCGCGGACAGCCTCAGCCACTGGTGGCCCTTGATTGTGAGCTCAGTGCTGCCATCTTAATCTGTGGAAATTCTGCTGGCCTTAGCTGGAGATGCTTTCAGGCAGACAAGATTTTTTTCTTTTGATATTAGTGAAGGGCCAGGAGATGCTACTAATTTTGTCTCCCAAAGAACTGACCTCATATGGGAGTCTTAGATTCATGTCCCTAACTTTGCCACAGTCCATTATTGGCTTTTATTTGACTCATAATCACTTTCTTTTTTTAATTTATATTTATTATTTTAGTGGTACTGGGGTTCCTGGAAACCCTTCTACCTCCAGGTTACACTCCCAGACACCTATTTTTTATATTTTTATTTGGAAACAGGGTCTCTTAAGCCAGCGCGGCTGGCTTCAAACCTGCGCGATCCTCCTGTCTCTGCCTCCCAAGCACAGGGATTACAAGCGTGCGCCACCGCGCCCGGCCACTTTCACTTTTTTAATGCCACACACTGTCCTGGGTATTCCACAAACAAGGTTCTTTCCTTCCTTTCTTCCTTCCTTCCTTCCTTCCTTCCTTCCTTCCTTCCTTCCTTCCTTCTTTCCTTCCTTCCTTCCTTTTCTTTCTTCTTTCTGTTGCGGTACTGGACATAGAACCCAGAGGCATTCTACCTCTGAGCTGTACCCTCAGCCCTATTTTTTATTCATTATTTTGAAACAGGGTCTCACTGAGTTGCCAAGGGCCTCACTAAGTAGCTGAGGCTGTCCTTGAACTGCGATCATCCTGTCTCAGCCTCCCCAATGCTGGGATTATAGCATGCGCCACCATGCCCAGCTCAAACAAGGTTTCTAACCTATGGCTCACTTCACTGCCGGGGAGACAGTGACTTAGAAATCCTGGCGCCCAATCTTTTCTACACAGTCCCTGCCTTTCCCACCATCTCTGCTCATCCAACTCCCTTCCTCCTCCTCAGCACTATCGCGGCCATAGAGCTGAGTTGAGGTTCTTGCTTTCCTGTGTCACAACGCGATTTGCACCCTGCTAGAGCAGTCATCCCATTTCACAGACAAAGCAGTTAAAGTCAGTGAGTTTCACGTATTGGAATTTCTGAGGATTTTACTAAAATCTCCTAAGCAACCAGGGTGCAAGACTGAAGAGGGAGCTTTGGAAATGTCCAATACATTAGATTCAGGTGGAAAGAACATGGCACAGACTTGTGTGGCCATCAGGTGCCCATTGTCATTAACTTGTGCCCTAAAGGCCCACCAGGAGTCCCCTTGTCCCTGGCCCTGCCCTGGCTCTTCAGAGACCTCAGGTCAATGATCATTTAAGTAGGATCTGGTTCCAGAGTGGCATTTGGACTAGCTTGGCTCTTCATGAATTTCTCTGCACTCTTATAAGCCATCATATAAAAGTACATTATCTGGCATCATGTTGACCCATATTTCTGTGCCATGTTTAAGATAATTAGGGAGTAATAATAATACAAAATTAACCTCTTTTGTTTGTTGACACGAATAAGCCACAAGCACTGTCAAGTGTTTTTAAGTTTTATTTTCCCTCAAATTTAAATCAGCTATGAGCTTCCAGGTTGGCCACAAGTCCTGAATAACCTTACTGGGGTTCTCTTCTATAATGGGTTATCCCGGTACCCCAGAGTTCTTGCAGAGTTAAGAGAACATTCTAACTTGTCCCCCATAGCAAAGGGCTCTGGTATTTACCAGTCAAGTAGTCTTCCTCCCGACACAAGGTGGCGCTGTTGGCAATGGAGCCAGTGCAGCTGTGCTGCCATGGAGGGCAGCCTGGTACCTCTCTGCAGAGGTCCTGCCCCAGATGAAGTCTGTGAATCCACCCACCATGAGTCCCATGCCATGGCCCCTGTGCCTTTTCCAAGGACAGGAAGTAAGTGATATCTACTCAGGGTCATGCTCTATTTACTCTTGATTCGTGAATGAAATTAATGTGGTTCTCTTTCCTAGACAATATTTATTGCCTTTAATATTTTTTAAAAGCAGTATTTGGTGGGCAGAACTTTAGGTAAACTAGAAGAGCAGTCATCCTTTGTGGAAAAATGCTAATTGTGCTAAAGTGTTTTTCTCCTTCCTCTCCAGCTTGAGCTGGGTACCTGGCCATCCAGCTAGAGTCTACATTTCCCAGTTTCTCTTGAAACTGCATAGGCATGGGCCTAAGGTACTGCCAGTGGAGTGTGAGCAGACACCATACACACAGGTTCAAGTCACAGCTGTTGGAAAGGAATTGCTTGCATTCTATCCTTCTCCCCATTACAGTTAGATATAGGATGTCCCCTGAAGAGCTCATGTATTGATATTCAGAGTTTATATAATTAAGTCATGAGGGTTGTAGTCTCATCAGTGAATAAATCCATGGAGTCATTGGGTATTAAACTAGGCAGGTGGGGTATGGTTAGAAAAGGTGGGTCTCTGGGGGTACGGCCTTAGGCACTGTGCTTTTGCCTTTGAATGACCTTGCTCGCTTGCCTGCTCTCTCTTGCTTCCAGTCTCCATGTTGTGAGAGCAGAGGCCTTGCTTTCTTCCTCTTTCTCTGCTTCTTACCACCATGCCCTGAGCTCTGAAGACCCGGTCTAACATGGACTGAACCCCTGAAACCTTCAAAACTGTGAGCAAATAAAGCTTCCTTCCTCTAAATTGTGCGGTCAGTTGTTTGGATGATAGCAGTAAGAAGCTGACTGAAAGAAACACGCCCTCTCTCTACAGGATGGGGCTCAACAAGGTCCTGGTAAGCTCGCTTTGGCCACAAGGATGAGGGCAGTATTCTAGAAAAAGGAAGACAATGTGATAAAGGGAACCCTATCCCTGTACAACAGAGAAAGGCAGAGGAATCCTCACAGTGTCAACGGTTCAACTCTGGATCAATCTATGAATAAGACATAGATGTTTTCTGGTATTGGGGATTGAACCTAGAGGCATTCTACCTCCAAGCTATGCCCCAGCTCAATTTTATTTCTTTATTTGGAAACAGGGTCTTACTAGGTTTCTGAGAGTCTTGCTAAGTTTCTGTGCTGGCTTTGAATCTGCGATCCTCCTGTTTCAGCCTCCCAAGTACTGGGATTATAAGCATGCACCACCATGCCTGGCTCAAGACATAGATTCTTACCATGTCTGCATCACTATGTTTTAGGATCTCTTGTATAGCAACCCAGCCAGAGAATCAAAAAACAGGGACCCTGGAGGGACTGGAGGACACAAAGACCCCTCTTACCAATGACCTGGACTCTTTAGAATAAGTCTGTCCGTCCGTCCTTCCTTCCTTCCTTCCTTTCTCTTTTTTGGTACTGGGGATTAAACCCAGAGACATTTCATTTCTGAGCTACACCTCCAGCCCTTTTGATTTTGAAACAGAGTCTTGCTAAGTTGCTGAGGCTGGCTTCCAACCTATGATCCCCCTGTCTCAGCCTCCCAAGTACTGGGATTATAGGCATGCGCCACCATGCCCAGCTTCACCTGCCTTTCTTGATCAAGCCAAAGCAACAAAACACAAATTAACAGGGCTTCTCCGCTGCATGCTGCTCTGGGGTCTGTGGCCTGTCTGTCAAGGTCAAGGAGGAGGAGAAGGAGCATTCTGCTTCGTAGTCACAAATGTAGGGAAGGTAGAATCATTTGGATAGGAGCCTTGTGTGGTGGTGAGAACATGGGCTCGGGGCCAGATATTTCAGTGTTCACACCCTGTCTTTATCACTTAGTTGCTCAAGACACAACTTTCTCATCTGAAAAGTGAGAATTAAAAGACATATTTTTATGTGCCTGTCTTAGGACTGAGTGAGACAATATAAGGGTCCCTGGACAGGGGCTGGTAAAAATTAGGTGCTGAATGAAAGCAAATTTCCTTTTTATGTCTAGTGTTTTAATCACTGCACCAAGTTGCCTCCATAGGTCATGTGCAAATCTGCACATGACCCGATCCTTCTTCAACTCCTCAGCTTCATTGTGATCACCTCTTCTTTTCCTGCGGCACTCCATGACCTCCCCAAACCCGGGCTAGCTCCCCGTCCCTACACTGTGGCTCCACATTCCTCCTGCCTCTGGGTCTTTGCTCTTCCTTTTTTCCCCCCTGCCATAGCCTCTTCTCAGCATCACATCTTGGAGAAGCATCCCAAGGCCTCTGCTGTCTAATGCAGTTTCTTAGTCGTAGGTAGGACAGTGAACCCCCAAAGATGTCTGCATCCTAATTTCTAGAACCTGTGAATATGTCAAGCAACCTGGTAAAGGGGAAAAAAAATGCAGCAGATGGTGTTATGCTCAGTCACTGGCGAACCTTACGATAGCAGATTAGTCTGGAGACCCTGAGTGGGCACGGTATGATCACAGAGAGTCCTGAGAGAGAAAGATGGTTGCAGAAGAGAGGCAGAGAAAGAAGCTTAGGGCAGTAAGTTCAGAGAGAGGCTCTATGCCTGCCTTTGATGATGGGAGAAGGGACCACGAGCCAAGGAGTGCGGGCAGCCTCTAGAAGCTGGAAAAGGTAAAGACATGGTTCTCTCCTAGAGCTTCCAGAAGGAACAGCCTGCTGGCACCTTGATTTTAGGTTAGAATCTGATTTTAGCTTTGTAATTTTAGCCAAGAGGAACATCTGAAGTCTGAAGTCTGAAATGGTCAGATAACACATTTGTTTATCTGAGTTTGTGATGCTTGTTACAGCAGCCAGAGGAACCTCATACATCTCCACTCTAGCCTATAACACTCTTTAGCATATAGGTTGCTCTCCCTCATCTCTTTCTTGGCACTCAATCTGTACTTACCTTGCTTATTTATTTGTTCACTGAATGACACCAGGCACTTGTGCTTTTTTTTTTTTTTTGGTGCTGGGGATTGAACCCAGGGGCATTCTACCTCTGAGATATACCCCCAGCCCATTTTAAAAAATTCTTTTATTTTTGAAACAGGGTTTCACTAAGTTGCAGAGTGCCTCATTAAGTTGCTGAGGCTGGCTGAGAACCTGGATCCTCCTGTATCAGCCTCCCAAGTACTGGGATTACAAATGTGTGCTACCATGCCTGGCCACATGTGTCTTTTAAGAAGACAGAAATGCTCACCTTATTTCCCTGCTAGAGTCTGTTGTCAGGTAGCATGCAATATATATATATATATACACACATACACACACAAAAAAATTTTATATATATATAAAATATATATATATATATGTGTGTGTGTGTGTGTGTGTGTGTGTGTGTGTGTGTGTGTTACTAGGGATGGTACCCAGGGGCATTCTACCTTCTTGCTATTCTTGCATTCTACCTCTATTTTCTATTCTTCATTTTGAAACAGGGTCTCACTGATTTGCAAAGGGCCTCACTAAGTAGCTGAGGCTGGCTGCGAACCGTGATCCTCCTGTCTCAGCCTCCTGAATGCTGGGATTACACGTGTGCACCACTACACCTAACACCCCATAAATATTGAATGTGTGTATAGTTGAAAAAAATAAATGGGACCATTGGGACTCATTTTCTTCTTCTGTAGGCCTTCTTGCTTTAGTGGGGCCATTTGGTGTATCTGAGTGTGCACAGGGAGATGCAAGGATAAAAGTATGCCAGATGTGGTGGCGCACACCTGTAATCCCAATATTTGGAGGCGGAGACAAGCAGATTCCAGGTCAAAGCCAGCCTCGGCAACTTAGCAAGACTCCATTTCCAAATAAAATAAAAAATAATAAAATAGGATGGGGGAGTAGCTTGGAGATAGCATATCCCAGGGTTCAGTGTTGTCAGTAAATCAAGTGTGCTTGCACTCAGGTGCGATCGCTCTCTCTCCTCTCCTCTCCTCTCCTCTCCTCTCCTCTCCTCTCCTCTCCTCTCCTCTCCTCTCCTCTTCTCTTCTCTTCTCTCTCTCTCTCTCTCTCTCTCTCTCTCTAGCAAGGGGCCATGTTACAGAATGGTAGGAAAAGTAGACCAGGAATTCTGACCCCTGGCCAAACCAAGTTCTAAAATCCAAGCTCTCTTTGGGAGTGAGGCAGGCTGGAGGAGATTAACATTATTTTTCTTTTGGTGTTGGGGATTGAACCCAGGGGCATTTTATTTCACAGCTACACCCCAGCCCTTTTTATTTTCTTGTTTTGATACAGGGTCTCACTAGGTTGCTGAGAGTTTTGCTAAATTGCCGAGGCTGGCCTCAAACCTTCAATTCTCCTGTCCCAACCTCTCAAGTACCTGGCTCTTCTTGTATCTTAAAACCACTTTTTTCCAGCCCACTTTTAATCAGCTGTATACCTTTAGTGACCACTGGGTGTGAGCTGATCGCAGCACATGCTGCCCTGGAAGCTCAGGATGGACAGCTCCAAGTCCTCAGCGCCCCTCCACAGTTTTGCTAGCTCTCAGAGCGCCGGGCTCACCACCGCCGTCGCTGGAGTGTTTGCTGGTTTAATTAGGGCTCGAGGAGAGCCGCATCCAGTGGCAGATGTTGCCATGTGTAATATAATAAATAAAAGTCTTTATAGGACCCAGCAGGCAGCAGAGCCTTCAGTTAGCAGATGGCAAAATATTAAACTGGCAGAGCCATAACTTAACTGCCTGAATCAGCTGGTCCCTGCCCAGATCTGCTCCGACATGAATCAACTTCAGAGGAGGATGTCACCCTGCCTCTGCCACTGCCTCACCTGCCTTCCCTCCCTTTCCTTGCTAGGACCACTCTTCTCTGTGGCATCCCTGACTAAAGTTGCCTTCCGGGGAAATGAAAACTTGTAACCCCATCAAATGTTTGAGAGCTGTCCACGGAGCTGGACCGTGGGGTTCCTGCCTGGGGGCACGGATGCACCAAGCTACAGACCTACAGACATCCAAATTGGCCAGATGGTGTGTTACCTGGTCCCCAGGCCCTGAGGGTGCAGGGGAATGATTCCATTTGTTTCCAGGACTCTTTCTGCTAGGGCAGGGAGGGCGAGGTTTTAGTCTAGTGCTCCTGATGGAAGAAAAAACAGGTTGTTTTTTCTCTTTTGTTTTGAAAAGGGATCGACTGGCATCTTCGCAAATGCTCAGGGGGTGGAAAGAGGGGCATGGCGCTTTCTTACCAAATGCTAGGTTCTGCTGCTGATGTTTTTACTCACTACGATTCTGCTTCTGAGGTTTGCTCACTATGTTGTCAGGACTCTGGGCGAAGGCTTCCTGTGTTCAGGCACCATCTCCCTCCTCGACACAACCCTGAAAGGCAGCAGTGGCCGACCCTTGGATGCTGCGTAGGTACCAGGCACTAGTCTCAGAGCTTCACATACATTTTTTTTTTTTTTTTTGCGGTACTGGAGTGGAACCCAGGGGCATTGTACCTCAGAGCTACAACCCAGCCCTATGTTTTAGTCTTTTAAATTAATTAATTAATTTTTGGTGGAACTGGGGATGGAACCCTTCTACCTCCAGGCTACACTCCCAGACCTATTTGTTTTTTAATATTTTATTTGGAAACAGGGTCGCGCGGCTGGCTTTGAACCTGCACGATCCTCCTGTCTCTGCCGATTACGAGCGTGTGCCACCACACCTGGCTAATATTCTTTTTTTTTTTTTTTTGGTGGTACTGGGGTTCCTGGAAGCCCTTCTTCCTCCGGGCTACACTCCCAGACCTATTTTATATTTTTGAAACAGGGTCTCTTACGCCAGCACGGCTGGCTTCGAACCTGCGCGATCCTCCTGTCTCCGCCTCCCAAGCGCGGGATTACAAGCGTGCGCCACCACGCCCGGCATATTCTTATTTTTTAAACAGAGTCTCACTGAGTTGCCGAGGGCCTCGCTAAGGAGCTGAGACTGTCCATGAACTGCGATCCTCTGGTCTCAGCCTCCCAAATGCTGGGATTACAAGCATGCACCACCATGCCCGGCTTGTATACCTTCTCATATAACCTGTTCAGTGCTAAACTTCAGCTTGTTTCTCACGGGGAAACTGAGGCTCCTGGTGATTTGCTCAAGATTGCACAACTAGGAGATGCCGGAGTTGAGATGCAAGTCAACACTGTCTAAATTCAGAGGCAGTAGTTGTGTTATCCTTGGGAACTTAAAAGTAACCCTGGACTGAAGATGATGAAGACGTAGGCATGTTACCATCCAGAAAGGAGGTGGGAGGGGCCGAGCCTAGGAAGGAGGATATGGTACTCACAGCACCTGTTGGCATTTATTGAAATCCACTTGACTGCATTTCACCCGATATCAGAAACACATTTCCTTCTTTAATCCCTGCAAGCAAGTTTTCCAGGCAGCTGCAGTTATCATGTCATGTCACTGAGGAGAAAATGGGGACCAGGCGGATGATCGGACTTGTCCAAGGTAACATTGCCAGTCAGGAGAGGGCTGATCAAAGCTCCCGGTTTATCCACTCTGAAGTCTTTCTAAAGGCTTCTTTGAAGAGAGCTTTGAAGATGTAAATAAATAAGTGGGAAGGAGCGAAGCCCTTGGGGGAGGGAACAGCCTGAGCCAGGGCCTGGCAGGTGCAGACAACAGCGCCTGGGCGAGGGAGGGACGGAGGGAGAGAGGCCAAGAGAGGGAGGCGGTGGAGAAAGGGGGCTGGTTGCTGGGGACAGACCCAGGGAAGCGTCAAATGCCGGGCTAAAAGAATTCAACTTTCTTTCCTGGGTGATGATGGGATCTTACGGTTTTCTGAGCCAGTAGGAGAGGTGACTTGAAGGGCCCATTCAGCTCGGGTGTTAGGCTTCCACTGCTGCCTCCTCCTTCAACATCTCAGGGAATCAACAATCAGGATGGCAAGAGTGATGTCGGGGAGCGAGGCTAGTGGTTCCCTCCAGCCCCTGCCCTGCAGTGGCGCTGGGCTCCTTGCTGGGAGGAGGGCCAGCCGAGCTGCTTCTCTGCACCCTTGGCCTCTCACTATGAGGAATCCTTCAGTGCAATACAGTTTTTTTCCATGTCTTGCTGACAGACCCCCGGCTCCACCCCCTTATGTGGTAATGGGACAGTCCCTCTGGGCTCTCTGGACTGGGCACTGCAGCCTGTCCATGGCCTCTGAGCCCTGCTGGAGGAAGAAGTGTCACTGGGCGGCCCAAGGTGACCCGGGAACTGCAACTGTTGCTGTCCCCGAGTTGACAGAGTCACGGGGGACAGCTGGTCAACTAGCTCATTCTTTTTTTCTCTCAAATAATTCATCATCCTTGGTTCAAAAACACTATACGCCCTCCCTCACTGCAACAGTGGCGTGCACTCGTTGTATACTATGAAGACGGCAAATGACAATCATAATCCTGCACTCCAAAGACAACTGTTAGTAACACGGGGTGTATTTCCTTAGGGTCATTCCTACAGGTCTGTAATACGCATGCACATGCACGCACACACGCGCCCATTTACACGCAATGCTTAGGTAATTGAAATCATGCTGAATGTATAATTTTGCATTCCAATTTTCTCTCCTCATAAAATCAGTACCAATTTCTCACATCATTAAACTTCTTTGTAAAAATTTATAGATATGGCAACGCGGGGGGAAAAAAGCGCAGGATTCAAATCTGTATGTGAGATATGATTCCACTTGTGCTAGGTAGATACACGTGGCTGTGATGCCCTCACGCTAAAGCCGTACCTCACAGATGGAGCGTTCCCCAAAGTGTGAGCAGAGGGCGTCTCTGGGGTGTTGACTTTCACTTTCTTTTCCGCGTCTTTCCATCTTTCCACGTTTCCAATAATACATTTTTCTAATGAAAGAATATTTCACAGCCCTGTAATATTCCAAGATATGAACAGACTGTTGTTCCTTTAATTATCGTCCTCTTGAGGGCCTTCCAGTAGTTTCTAGGTTTTCACAACGATAAAGAATGCTGTGTTCAATATTCATCTCTTTGCTCAAGTGTCTGAGAGTCTGTGGTGTGTCACGCATCTCGGAGCATCCGTCTGCCTTTATTATGCAAGTCCTATTACATCTGAAGAGCAAAGAAGTCATCGGCTGGTTGGGAGCACAGAGACCATGCCTTCAAACCTTCCACTCCCGAACCTTTATCTCTGTCAAATGCCTTCCCCAAATTTCTACTCCCCCGTTGGTGGGATGGCGGCGGTCAGCGGGTTTCCTTGGGTGTCCTGACCTCCTTGCATAGCCCCTGCCTGCTGCCTATTGGGCTCCTCCCTGTAGCTGCATGGGCTCTATTTGGCCTATTGAGACAATAGGCCAAAGCCTGTACTCAAAGAAAGTTTCTTTTTGCAGTGCTGCGGACCTTCTAGGCACATGCACTACCTCTGAGCTCCAGCCCCCTGCCCTGCAGCTGTGCCATGCCACTGTCGCCTGTCTGTAGCACAGAGCCCTCCCTCCGCGCGGCGGCTCCACTTCTCTGGGTGGCTCTGGGATACACCGGTCTATCTGCTCATCAGCTTGGTGCTATTTGGAAGAACATGTTTGAGGTCCAGCTCGAATGTGACCTCCTCTCTGAGGTTCCCAGACGCCCTCAGAAGTAGTTTACAGCTCTCCTTGCATCTCTGACTACTTTGTCTATGGTCACATTAAAACCATACCTTCCTATAACAGTATAACTGTTGACCTCCGTCTTCTGCTCACCTCACAGACTGTTGCTTTCTGCAGTCAGGGACCACGTGTTGGCCACTCTGGTGTCCTGCCCATTCGCCTTTGTTTTCCAAGATAACCACTCCTCCCTTTCTCCGTCTATCCTTCATCCATGTCTGTCTGTCTGTCTGTCTGTCTGTCTGTCTGTCTGTCTATCTACCCACCCATCCATCTATCTATCATCATCTATTGAACCCAGGGAACCACACCTTCAGCCCTTTATATCTGTATTGCTAAGTTGCTGAATCTCACTAAGTAGCTAAGGCTGGCTGAGAACCTGTGATCCTCCTGTCTCAGCCTTACAAGTACTGGGATTATAGGAGTGTGCCACCATGCCTGTTTCAGCCTTCCTTTTTTTTTTTTTTTTTTTTTTTGGTACTGGAGATGAAACCCAGGGGCATTCTACCTCTTAACGACACCCACAGCCCTATTTTTTATTTTGTATTTTGAAACAGGATCTCACTGAGTTGCAAAGGCCCTAAGTAGCTGAGGCTGTCAGTACTTGGGAGCCATGATCCTCCTGTCTCAGCCTCCCCAATGCTGGGATTACAAGCATGTGCCACCACTCCTGCCAGCCTTCCTTTTTTGACTGTTACTCAAAGTTATGCCATCTGTCACCATCTATCCAGTGCTGAACCAGTTTCTCTGGACTCCTGCCTCCATGCCAGTACCCCTTCCCACACCCTTTCCAGGAAGCGGGGAAAGGCATTACTGGAAATCTCAGATCACCTGTGATGCTCCATTTCACAGCCCAGCACGATCTGGCCCTGCCCGCCCGCCCACCTCGCCGACATTCCCCAGTAACCCTCCCACCCGACTCACGGAGATGTGCCCAATCTCTTCCATCCCTCCCTAATCACAATTTAAACCTCGTCATCCTGTGCCATAGTTGGAATTGACCCAACAAGTGTTCACCCCCTCTCCCCTCCAGTGGTGAATGGAGTTCATCCCACGTTTTGAGGGTTGGACATGTGACTTGTTTTGGCCAATAGAATACAGGAGGATGTGACCGAAAGGAGGCCTGAGGTATAACAGGGTTTCTGGGCTTGCCTGCTTCACTCCAGCTAAGACTGTGTGAGCATTGTGTCTCGGGTGACCTGCAGGTCCTGGGAGACGAGAGACTGGTTGTGAACTGAGCTGTAGGCCTGCAGGCCAGCTCAGATCAGCCAAACCTTACGTACAAAACTTATGTAGAAATGCTGTCACTACAAGCCTTTGGCTGCAAGCTGCACAGGACTGCTAGTTGACTAATGCATTTCATTTTTTCTTCATAGTCATTACTTTGGAAATTTCTGTCTTTTCTCATTACTATAGTCTCTATAAGAAAAGAGACATGCCAATCTGTTCACTCTCTAACTCTAGTAATAAATATCTATTTACCTATCAAACGCTTTATCTGTCTGTCATCCATCTATCTCCAGTGGATATTTATTGAGTAACTGAATATCACGCTGGGTGTGGTGGTGCACACCTGTAATTCTTAGTACCTGGGACGCTGAGATAGGAGGATCACAGGTTTGAGGCCAGCCTCAGCAACTTAGCAAGGCCTTCTGCAACTTAGATCCTATTTTAAAATAAAAAAAAATAGGGCTAGGAGTATATAGCTCGGAGGTGGAATACACCTGAGTTCAATCTCCAGTACCATTAAAAAAAAAAAGAATACCCCAGGAATATTTAGTGTGATGCCCATACCCAGTCAATATTTGCTGAATGGAATGACTAAACCATCCTCATCGGTTTGTGCTGTGTTCTAACAAGCACTTTTTTGATATTAGGGATTAAACCTAGGGGCATTCTGCCTCTGAGCTATAACCCCAGCCCCATTTTTATTTTAAAACTTTAAAACAAGGCCTCACTAAGTTGCTGAGGCTGGCCTTGAACCTGTGCCCTCCTGTCTTAGCCTCCAAGGACCGAGATTATAGACGTGCACTACCACGCCCGGCTCCTTATATATGTTAGAACTTGAGTTTACATGTGGGCCAATAATGGTTGGTGGTAACGCTTCTGTCCCCTTTCCCGCTCTCTCTCTCTCTCCACACAAAAGATCTTCCTGGCAAGAAAACCCACGGTGAGAACAGATGATGTGTCAGCCCCGTAATTTAAACCATGAATCTGTACTTGCTTAAAGATGAACTTGTTTGGAAGAAAAATGAGAAAAATGCTCACAACTGTCCAACAGAGTCCCGGGTAAGTGCATCAATTCTGATCCGCCGCGCATCCAACACACAATAAAAGCAAAATGCTGAGGTCAGCAGCCGTCCCAAACACGGTTTTGGGGACGGTAATCATATCTATTAGCAAGGGTGACACCGCCGGGGCCCTGGCAGAAAAATGAGCTCTCTCAGGTTGTAAAATGAACAGCGTGGAGATCGATAAATCATAAAATTAGTTGAGACATCCTCTATTTTCCCTGGCTTTCCCTTTCTTCCCCCCAGGCTCCCCTGGGATGCTAATTCATTTATGGCATTTTATCGTCGAGAAAACACGTCAAGGTCCGGAGGCTGCATTCAGTTAGGGGGACGGGGGCGATCGTCTGTATCATTAATTAGGCAGGTGGGGGAGGTTCCATCTACACTCCGGTCTCAGCTGACTTCTATAAATTGAGCCTCAGGACTGTATCTGGGTCTTGTATTATTTCATCAAAAAAGACTATTATTGAAATCTGCCCTGCAAAAAAAGAGAGAGAAAAGGGACATGTCTGCTCACTCCAAAGAAGCAATAAATTTGGGGACAAACTAGGTGGTAAGCCAGATGCAGTCTGAGTTGTCTGGAAATTCCTTCTGTTGTCTGTGTACTTGGAGGAGCTGTGGGACCGGGAGCTCTGGGCAGGGCACGTGTTGGCCAGTGGTCATGTTCTGATGTTTTCCTTTTATTTACTTTTTACTTTTTGAAGTACTGGGAGTTGAACCCAAGGGCGTTCTACCTCCAAGCGACACTCCCATCCCTATTTTTTAGTTTTTATTTTGAAACAAGGTCTCACTAAGTTGCACAGGGCCTCACTGAGTAGCTGAGGCTGTCCGCGAACCTGCGATCCCTACTGTGGTTACGAGCATGCACCACCACGCCCGGCTTATGTTCTGATATTTTTAAGGAGCGCATTAGGCAGACTTTTAAAAGGTCTTCTTTTGTGGTGGGAAGAACACTTAACATGAGATAAACACTTTTAACAAACTTTTAAGTGTATAATGCTGTGTCACTGAATATCGGTATTGTGTTGAGTGGCTGAAACTTTAAGCTCACTGGTTAGTAACCATTCCTCTTCTCCCCAGCTTCTTGCAAGTACTGTGCCTTCTTGGACTCTGTAAATTTAACCACCTTACGCAGTATTTGTCGCCAGATGCGGGCTTGTTTTCCTTAACTCAGTGTCTTCTAGGTTCAATCCCTGTGGTTGCATATTGCAGAATTTCCATTTTTAAGGCTAAATACTATTCCACTGCCTGTTCATCCCACATTTTCTTTATCACCTGTCTGTTGACATTTAGGTTCTTGTCACATCTTGGTTGTTACATAGACAAAGAGACAGAAGAGAGGGCCCACAAAAGAGTCCATGCACATATGATCAACTGGTGCCGGGCCAAGAATATACAATGGAAAGTGATGGTCTCTCTCTTTTTTTTTTTTGGTGGTACTCACCCTCACCCAAAACAGCGCCCTGTCTCCTGTGGGCCATTCCAGTAGTCTTTATAACTGGTCACCCTGATTTTCCTTGGGCCCTATTTAGTCTATTCCTTCCATAGACACAGGGATGATTTTTAAGTTAAACATGATAAATTTGGCTCACGGTTTCAGGAGTTTAGTCCAGGGATGGTCAACTCCAAGGCAGAAACTTCGTGGTGGCAGCATGATGAACCTGCTTAGCTCATGATAGCTGGGAAACAGAGGGAGAGGAAGGGGCTGGTGAGAAGATAAGCCCTTCCAGGTGAACCCCCAGGGGCCTACTTCCTCCAGCTAGCTCTTACTACCCAGGAGTCCATCCATGAGACCAATGCATCTATCATGGATGACCCCAGAGCCTTGCTCCGTCACCTCTCCAAGGCCGCCCCTCTGAGCCTGGCTGCCCGGGGGAGCATGCTTGCAATACATGAGCTGGTGGGGGGAGCATTCCGGGTCCAAACCAAGACATGGTGGTTATGATCATAAGCATCTGACAACAGGAGTCTTATACATAGAAGTCATGGATAGAGATAGCACCTCGATGAGTTCTTTAATAGGGAAAAACTTGAGTTCATGTCCTCAAAGGAAACAGTTGTCGACCTGCAGGGAAGGGGCCTGTCTCCAGTGTCCCTTCTGCCCCACCAGCTCCTCTCAGTGCCAGTGTTAAGATTAAAGCTATATCCCCGTCACAGGGGATGCCTGATGGTCAGAGCGCCAGCCCTGTGGGTGACGAGAGCTCAGCATCCTCATAGACCCTCCCCAAGGGTAAGAAACAACAGCCAGCTCCTGCTCTCATCTTCTGTGGCCATTGTCTCACTCTTAAGATATCTTGATCAGAAATCTCACAGGACCTGAGCTCAGGGGGGCTGGGATTCAAATTCCACCCTGATTTTTCCTGCTGTGGGATTCTGTGAGGACAGCTTTGATCTGGGCTCAAGGGCACCTTGATGGTGTGCTCAGATTTGGGTTATGGATGCCGGGTATCGAGGCTCTTTCCTTTTTGTTTTCAAAATTTGCTTAATTCTTATAAACACGAACTAAGAAATAGATTGAAGATGTAACCCCGGCACACACTTGTCATCCCAGCATTCGGGAGGCTGAGACAGGAGGATCGCGGTTCGCAGACAGCCTCAGCTACTTCGTGAGGCCCTTTGCAACTCAGTGAGACCCTGTTTCAAAATAAAGAATAAAAAATAGGGTTGAGGGTGTAGCTCAGAGGTAGAATGCCTCTGGGTTCCACCCGCAGTACCACACACAAAAAAATAGATGTACCCCCAGAGTGGAGCTCTCCTTGCTGATGTCGTTTAGAACTGCAGGCACATGGTGATGACCGAAGGCAGACGAGCTGAGGCCGCTTTTAGAGACGTGTCTTGGTGTGTGCTCATCCGTATGCCATTCAGTATGTCTCCACTCTGTATATTTTTAAAATAAACTGTTTATTTTGGAACAGTCCTAGATTTTCAGGAAGGCTGTAAAGATAGCCCAGAGAATCCCCGTGTCCGCCTCCCCCACCTTTCCCTGGTGTCAGCCTCCTACCTCACTGTTGTCCACTTGTCAAAACTACGGAATTAGTGGTGACACGGGACTATTAACTAAACTGCAGGCTTTGTTTAGATTTCATCTTTTATTTTTCTCATTATTTTCCTCTTTCAATTTTGATTCAGGATCGAATCTAGGAGATCACCTTGCATTGAGTTTTTTTTTTTTAATTGATTTTGAAATTCCTTGCCGACGGCCCCGGGCCGGGTGGACTACTTCCACAGGCCCTTGTCTTGGTACACCGCCCTTCTCAGCCTCAGAGAAGTCCCAGTTCTATTCTTATCAGCCCCGTTTTTCTCTCTCCACCCAAGGGAACCATTTTTTTCTGTGGATTTACCCTTCTATTGTTTCCTTTGGCTAATATAAGCAAATCTATATTCTCATTCCTTTTACTTTCTTGCAAAGAAATGATATGCTTTTTTTCTGAACCTTGTTAGGTTCGTTTGCAAGATATAAACTGGAGGCCACTCCATACTGGGGCGTAGATAGCAACCTTGTTTTTTAGCATGGCTCCATAGTACTCCCTTGGTAGACATACCATGGCAATTCAACTCTCCTCTACTGACATCATGAATCTTCTTAGAACAGAAGAGGAGCTCGGGAAGGACAAGGTGATATTAATATTTTAATTAGGGATAGTTCCATAAAGATTGGAACTAAAGCATCCTTTCTAAAGCCTCTAAAACGTATCTCTCTGCCTCCCTAAGGGCTTATGCCTTTGTGATGGCTTGAACAGGAAGATGGCCTTTGGGGACTGTATCCTTGGTGACAAGAGAGGGGCCCTGTAGACGAGGTTTCAAGATTTGTAATCGCACTTGCTTTGCAGCAAACGCTAGGGGGAAAAAAATTCTGCCAGCTCAGGAAATGGACTGCAGTCAATAAGGCCTTCAGTGCAAATATTCTCTTGGAATAATTTATTAGCTCCCCGAAGACCCTGTGGTCAGGCACAATTAGAGTCCTTTCCCACCGAGACCACACGCTGTGTAGCAGGCTGGGGCTAGGGCATGGGATTGAGGAGGTTCAGGGGACACCTGCCCGTCGAGGCAGGGGCGGGGGATGAAGTCCAAGGGGTGGTTCAATGCAGGGGAAGGGTGAGGCTGCACAGGTGGGTAGACGTCAGTGTGATTCTTTGTATTACTTCACTGGGACCCTTTAGACAAATGATTTCTCTGAGCCTCTGTTTTCTCATCCGGGGTAAAGATTGTTGTGAGATTTATGACAGGTACAAAAGGTAAGACACTTAGTCGAAAGTACCTAATATATGAAAGATAATTGGTTTGGAGAGAAGTTTCAACTCCCTGGGGCACAAACATGAAATAATTTTATTTTTTGATCCTGCTATCAACAATGTGCTAAATCTCTGCCCTCCTGGGTGCAGGTCCCTAAACTTTCTGACTGCTTCCTGCTATGAAAAATGGTCTGGCTGAAGCTGGGTGTGGTGGTGCACACCTGGAATCCAAGCGCTTGGGAGGCTGGGGCAGGAGGAATGCTGGGGAGGCCAACCTCAGCAACCCAACAAGAACCTGTTTAAAAAAACACACAGAATTACTCTGGGTTTAATTCCCAGTATAAAAAAGTAAAGCAAAACCAAAAAGAACTTCTCCCATTATGCCCCCCCCCCCAAAAAAAAAGCCTATCTAGTCCAATTCATACCTCCAATTTCAGGTGCAGTCAAAAGTTCTCTCCCTCCCCCACAGCAGGACCTGGGGAGGTGTGTGCACAGGCGGGCGTGTTTAACTCTGCACATCTCCACCTCTCTGTTGTGTGCTGAGAGGGGAGGAGGTGGAGGGAGAGACACAGCCCCTCTTGTCTTGGCAAAGCTGTGGGGTCTCATTTACGACCCCCCTCTGGGTACCACCAGGTCTGTCTGTCTGGGGCTTCTGCAGACGTGGTGGGTCGGTCATGGGTAGGGTTCTTGATTCTAACTCCACCTCCTCCTCTGCCCAGAGCCCCCTGAGAGAGGACTAGCCCTGCCTCCCTGTGGCCCTTTTCAACCATCCTTGGTCCCAGTCCTCACCTGGTGGCTCTCTGGGAAACCTGGAACTCTCTTTGGCTTCCTCCTCTCCTACGGAGCCTCGGGCAGCCCCAATGAGCTCCGGGGACCTGGGATGAGAGAAGGGCTGCCCGCCGCCATATTTTCCTACATGAAGCTTTGCAGTGAGTAAACTTTTCTAGGGCCATCTTTGCTTTACTTTGCCCCTTTGCAGGCTTGTCATTCTGTAGCTCAGGGACAGAGTCCCAGCTATTCCTTCTGGTAGTGGACTTCCATCCCTAGCACTGTGGTGAGTGGTCAGATAATTGAGAGTCCAAACCTGGACAGTTCTCAGCAGAAAGGCAGAGGGGAGTTATTGATAGTCACGCTCAGACAACAGGTATAAATTGGGACCATCCAAGGAAAGTCTGAGATATATGGTCACCTTCTCCAGGAGCAATTTCTCCTGGAGATTTCTCTCCCTGAGCCAGGTCCCAACTCCCCTCTGTAGGCATCAGACCCAGAGCAACATAAAAATCTCTACATGGCATCCGGTCACAGGAGCGGTGGTGACAGAGCTATGAATGTTGATAGTGCTTAGCAGGGCGGCCAGCGCACAGTAGGTGCTTGTAGTGGGGCCTGCGACTTCCAATCTCTATTTCGTTCTACCGAAGCTCTCCTGAGACCAGAGTGTCCTCTGAATTCAAAACCAAATGATAAGAATTCACACTCATTTACCACCGACTGTATGCCGGGGACTGTGTGGAGGGTTTTAGGCCTTGTTCTTTTCAACCCCAATGGTGCCAAGGTTAGGTGCATTATGTCCATTATACAGTCAGGACAACCAGGGCTCAGGGAGGTGAAGGGCCTTCCCGAGGTTACACAGCACCTACGAGGGCAGGAAGCCAGGGCTTCCCGACTCCACCGTCCCTGCCTTTACCACTCAGCTGCGTGAGGGGTGGAGAGAACGCAAGGGCAGGTGGGGCCCAGCCTTTGCATTTCTGTACCGACAAGCCAGGATCGCAGGCCTGTGATCCGGAGGAGGAGGGAGTTCAGGAAGTGGAGCCACGTGTAAACACAAGAGAGTACGTTTTTGGGTCCATTCCAGAACTTTCTGAGGTGGGCTGACAGAACCCAACCCTCTCCGGGAGGCGGGTGCAGGTGGGAGCTGAAGTCCGGATGGACACACTCTGCGCCGTTTGCCTTCCCGTTCCAGGGAACATCTGAAATGATGGCGTGTATTGAGGGCTTTGGTCTCGGGCCCATTCAGCTGAGCGGTTGTCCAGTGCTGCGGACACTCTGACTTGAGTTTACCCCAGCGTTTCTCTGGGAACGCCTCAGGTTGGTCCTGTCTCCAATCAGTATCTGACCAGCACCTTTGCGTCAGGCGTCTTTAAGGGCCCAGCTCTGCAGTGCTCACTGGGGAAGTATGCTCCGTCAGCTGGGCGTGGTGATGCCCGCCTGGAATCCCACTGCTTGGAAACCTGAGACCTGGGTATTGCAGGTTCGAGGACAGCCTCAGCCACTTAGCGAGACTCTCAGTAACCTAGGGAGACTGTTTCAAAACAAAACAAAAAGCCGGGCGTGGTGGCACACACTTGCAATCCCGGCACTCGCGAGGCGGAGATGGGAGGATGGTGGTTCATGGCCAGCCTCAGCTATTTAGTGAGGCCCTCCATAACTTAGTGAGACTCTGTTTCAAAATGCAGAACAAGAAATAGGGCAGGGGGTGCGTGTAGCTTGGAGGTAGAATGCCCCTGGGTTCCATCCCCAGTACCGCAAAAAAAAAAAAAAAATGGGGGTGGGGGTATAGCTCAGAGGTAGAATGCCCTGGGTTCAGTTGTCAGCACCACCAAAACAAACAAACAAACAAACAAACAAACAAACAAACAAACAAACAAACAACAGAAATAGGCCCTCTCATCAGGGACTACCGCCTAGTTGAGATACAACTTACCACGAATAATTTGTTCTTTTTGCCTCACTGAAGATGGTGGCTGTTTATCTAGCCATCCTTTGGTGTTGTCCTATGACTTTGCGATTGGAAGCTGCCGGGTTAGCCGGTAGCTGAGTAATGCCACATAGCACACTGTCTCCGAGCTCTGCAGCACGAGGCCTGGACGCTCATGCCTCTGGGGGGCTAGCTGGGGGCTGGCTCTCCGGGATGGGCTGAGCAGGTGGGGCTCAGCTACAGGTCCTGCTGTAGACTGCGGGTGTGTGCGGTTAGTCGGTTTGACGCCACCCGTTTCTCACCTTCTTTGAGCCAGGGGGGGTCACTTCTTTCAAAGTGATGCCAGAGATGTAAGCAGTGTCTGCCAGCTGCGCAAGGGCACCCAGAGTTCTGCTGGTACCATGTGTGTCTTCATCCCATGGACCGAGGCTAGTCACCTACAAGGTGAACTCAAGGTGCGAGGAGGGGCCTGGCATCAAGTTACATGGCCAGGAGGGGAGAACGCCTCAGAGAAAGTTAAAGTTTGACATCTAACCCAGGGAGGGCTTGCAGAGCTGTGATAACTGAGCAGGAGCCTGTGGAGGAGGAGGGAGAGGCCGTCTCTGTCACACACGAGCGCCAGGTGCACGGGTGCTGTCGAGAACATAGCCAGCCTTCTCTACAGACCCCCTCCTGTCTCAGCGTCAGAGAAGCCGCACTGCCCTTGATCAAGTGGGGGGTTTTCAGGGCACGGAGGCCCCACGGTTCAGGTTTCCCTTGTTGCTGGGGCCAACAGGAAGCTCAGAGCCAAGTTCTATTATCTTAGCCACCTTGTGGGTTTAACCCCATTCCGTTTCAGCTCGCCTCTACCTTATGCCTACAAGCAGATGGAGACCTAGGGGTGGCTTCGTGTTATCTCCTACGGTGCCCTCGCTCATTTGTTTTTATTCCGTTGTTCCGTGCAGGTTTAGTGTCCTCTCATCGCTCCTCCCCCAGCTCAGCCCACTCATCCACCTCCGTCCCTCTGGATTTGCCCCTCTAGACATTTCACGCACACAGAGTCGCGCCTGCGTGGTTCTTTGTAGCTGGGTCCCTTCGCTCCTCAGAGGAATTTCAAGGTCTTGCCGTGTTGTGATGCACGCAGCACCCCACTCGCTGTTGCTCTTGAGTACCCCATTGTGGGGATATCACATTTACTGATTCACCCGGTTGATGGACACTTATGTCATCTCCATGTTTATGATATGATCAATAATGCTGCTATGAATATTCACATATAATTTTTTTGTGGTACTGGGGATTGCACTCAGGGGCATTCTACCTTGGAGCTACACCCCAGCCCTATTTTATTTTTAGTTAGAATCAGGGTCTCGTTAGGCTGACCGAGAGTCTCACCATGTTGTCCTGGCTGTCTTTGAACCTGTGATTTTCCTCTCTCAGCTCCCAAATACTGGGATTACGGGTGTGTGCCACCACGCCTGGCTTGCATATGAGTTTTTAGGTGGTTACATATTTTTTTCAATTCTCTTGGATATATATTATCAGTGGAATGGCCAGGTCATATGGTATCTCTGTTTAAGCTGCTGGGAAACTGTTCTTTTTATTTCCAGGAGAGTGCGAAGACCCCCACTCCTCCGAATCTCGCCGGCGCTTGTCACTGCCGCTTATTAGCACCATCTGGGCCCGGGCGGCATCCTCGCGGTTTGGATTTTCATTGCCCTCTTGACTCACGGTGTCCAGCGTCTTTTCCTGAGCTGCTCTGGTGACCAGCATGGCCTAAAGTTTCCCTGTTACTCTAACACAAAGGCAGCATTGTGAATTCTGGGTGTAGGGGGAACAGAGCGTCTCATGGGTGACTGTCAATGGGCAAAGCTTCCTGGAGCGGCTATGTTTGCAGGTGGATCTGCTGAAAGGGTGGCAGCCCCTGGGAGCCCCCGCAGGGCGGACTGGAGGGAGAGGGGCTGGCCAGCAGGGGAGCCACAGTGGCGGCTCTCTTTGCGGAATTCAGATATGTCCACGGGAGAGAAGGCAGCACTGGGGAGGATTCAGGTCAGGGTAAAAGGAAGGGAGGAAGGGTCAGATTTTAAATTTGTTTTATTTCAACGCCGGGCGTGGTGGCGCACGCTTGTAATCCCCGCGCTTAGGAGGTTGAGACAGGAGGATAGCATGGGTTTGAAGCCAGCCTCAGCTACTTAGTGAGGCTCTCAGCAACCTAGTGAGACCCTGTTTCAAAAAAAAAAAAAGGTCTGGGAGTATAGCCCGGTGTTAGAAAGCCTCTGGGTTCCACCCCCAGTACCACCAAAATAAATAAATAAATAAATTTGTTTTATTTCAGTAGCATTTCTGGAAGGGAGACAAGGATGGGGAAGGTATGGAACAGAGGTTGAGAAGAGGTGGGGCCAACAATTTTGGGAGCAGGTGTATCTCCTCGCCTTCTCTGAGCCTCCCTGGGGATCAGGGGAGGCGGGGCGCCCCTGGGCTGCAAGGTGCACGTGTGCAGACCCAGCGAGGTGATTGATACCTCCTGGAAAGGGTATCGACGTGCACTTTGTTCTCGTGCCTAATACATTAGCTTGTTTTATTATTTACATTTGCTCTAAGAGACTGTCTCATGTATCTCTCTAGCTGTCTGTGTATTTGCTTAACCCCGGGGCCTAGCCCAGGGCAGGCTTTAGTTTCTTCCCCTTACACCAGCAGTCAGCAGTCGCCGGTCCCTTGTGTCCTGGATACAGGGCCCGTCACCGCTGCCTCCAGCAGCTCTATGCGCCCCCCCATCCTGTCTTCCGTCACTTGTCTGTGGACAGAGTCAATTCTCGGCAGCTTGCTGAATGTCTGATTATGTCCTTTTTCTTACTTAATCCTCCATTCACCCAGCAAAACTGGCACGCGAATCCTTGTTTTGCAGATAAGGGAGCGAGTTGCCCCAGACCCCGCTGGTGAAGCGGCTGCGGGGGACTGCAAGGGCCTTCCTTGGCGGGGAAGGAAGTGCCAGGCGGGAGCCTGCAGCGCCGCCCTCTGCGCCTAGATGGCGCTCATGGCTCAGCTTCCAGGACACACCCCAGGCTCTGCCTGACTGGGGGGAAAGGGGCTAGGTATGCATTTTATACAACAGTTTAAGCAGAGGAAGAGAGTTTGTTTGCTTGTCTTTGCTTTTGAATTTTGATCATCATTTTGGGTCTTTTTTATTTTTTGGTCTCTGCTTACAGAGCCGGTCTCCTATCTCTAAGCCTGCAGTTTGTCTTTGTGGCCACGGTAGACTGCCAGGCTGGAGGGGGTGGGACCGTGCATGGGGACCTGTGGGGTTAGACGTTTCCAGTAGAAAATAAAGTGCAGTGCCCCCATCATAGCGAGCCCTTCTCTCGACCCTTTAATCAAAGTTGGCACAGCTTGTAGATGTCAGCAAATTTCCCTACCCTGGGAAGCAGGACCCCTGTCAGTCAGAGGAAAGAGCATTGTCAGGAGTTGGGAAGAGTTTGTCATTCGGGGTCTGACCTCTCATTTTATGGATCGAGAAAAGGGACAGCTAAGGCGCGGGGCCCATTTAGGGCCCCCCGGTGCAGTTTTGCTCGCCCCATTTTGCCTTTTCTATTTAAAATAAATTTCCAGGCGTGAAGTCAGCCTCACACCTGCAGGCCGGCTGGGAGGCTGAGGTCGGAGGATTGCAGGTTTGAAGTCAGCCTCAGCAACTTGGTGAGACTCTTAGCAACCTAGCAAGGTCCTGTTTCAAAATAAAAAATTAAAAAATAAACAAAGGGCTAGGGGTGTGGCTTGGGGGTAGAATGCCTCTGGGCCTAATCCAGTACCACACACATACAAAACTGTTTCTGTGGTCTAGAGTGGGTTTGGGGGCATGAGTAGGCATCCTGAGCTGGGTGTACTTGTGGGAGATGTGGCCCATGACGGACATCTTTCTCTGTCTCAGGAGGTGAAGGTTACCCAGATCCAACTGTGGGGAGGTGCTGTTGTGTCTTATTTAATTTTTTTTCTAAGTTGGACATAGAGGCATACACCTGTAATCTTGGTCCTTGGAAGGCTGAGACAGGAGGGTTTATAGGTTCAAGGTCAGTCTCAGCAACTTAGTGAGATTGGGTTACAAAATAAGAAAAAATAAATAAAATGGCGCTGGGGATGTAGGTCAGAGGTAGAATTCCTCTGGGGTCAATCTTCAATACCCTCCACCTCAATTTTTTTAATGTCAACTAATTAATTTAACAAATGAACAAAACAGATGTCTGGGAGCCATAGTATCTTGGGTGTGGGACCCCGTAGGGAAGGGCAGGGGCAGGAGGAAGATGTGGATGTTGGGGCAGGAGGAGCATGTTGGTGGTAGGTCATTTGGAAGGGTCCTGCCCTGCTGGGTAGAGGGGTGGCCGGGCTGGATTTTCCACTGTGGAAGCCATGTTCATAGAGGAAGCGGAACCATTCTGCGAAATGAAGAGTTGTGCCATCTTTATTTCCTACTTTCCTCCCCGTGCTAGTCTAAGTGTGGGCGTAATCTTCATGCACAGGAGGGCTCGGGGCACCAGCTCTCCTAGCCCATCCACCCCTCTTTGGCTCTGGCCACCAGGAGCTTAGAGCCCAGGTGGAGTCTAGATGCCTCAGCGTTGGGCAGGAGCTCATGTCTGGCATGGAAGCATTTCCCCTTGGTGTTCATTTTCTATTTCATATATATTTTCCCTGGATTTGTCTTTTAATTAAATTTCCAGTTTTATTGCGTTGTGCATCTTCTTGGAAGCTGCCTGGAGTCCTCTGTGGAAAGAGTGAGAGCTGTCGTGTATGTGTGGGGGGGCATTTCACCTGTCTGAGCTGGTGGGGGACAGGGCGATGCTTTTGCTGGGGACAGTACTATCCTCTGCTTACAACCTTGCCCTGGGGATGTTTGTTTGTTTATTTATTTATTTATTTATTTATTTATTTATTTATTGAAAGGGAGAAGAAAGATGGATGGCATAGCATCTGTTTTGCATTTAGCCCTCTGTGTTGGGTTTCAGGTCCTGTGATTAGAGGGATAGACATGGACAGATGTCTTTTATGAGAGGCTGGGTGATATCCCAGGCAAAGCATTCCAGGATTTGGCAGAGCACTAAAAAAAAAAAAAAAAAAAAAAAAAAATGGCAGCACGGTGTGGTGATGTGCCCGGTGTGGTGACATATGCTTGCAATCCCAGTACTTGGGAGGCTGAGACAGGAGGATTTGGGTTTGCGGACAGCCTCGGCTACTTAGTAAGGCCTGCTGCAACTCAGTGAGGCCCTGTTTCAAAATAAAGAATAAAAAAATTGGGCTGGGAGTGTAGCTCGGAGGTAGAATCCCCCTGGGTTCAATTCCCAGTACCGCAAAAACAAAACAAAACAAAAAATCAACAACAATAACAAAAATAACAAATTGGCTTCAAGACCCAGGTGGCCACTGATAACTGAACTCGAGCTCTTGGACTCTGCAGGGAAATTTGCAGTCTGCCCTTCCTAGGCAGTGCACCAGGCTGGAGGCTTTGGGGTGCCTGGGATGGTCCGGTGAGCTCCCCTCAGCCCCTCTGTGGGCAAACAGGCCCGGCAGAGCTCAGGGGGCTTGGCTTGCTAATGCAGTGGGGACTGGATGGGCACCCTATACCATCCAGAGAGCACGGCTGATGGGCTCCTGGCTGACGCGCCTCCATCACTTGTAGAAAAGGTGTCGAGTTTGTCAAGATCTATCAGAATCAAACACACACATCCCCTCTAATCTGGGAAGTCCACTTCTTGGAATCAACCCTATAGAAACATTCACATGTGTGTGGGATAATGTATGTTTCAGGCATCCACTGTGGTATTGTAATAGTGAAAAACGAGAAGAATTTAAATACTTATCTATAAGGCAGTGGCTACTTTATGGTACATCCGTACTATTGAGCAACAGGTGTGGCAAGAAGGGGTTAAATCTGTGTATGCTAATATAGAAATAGTTTCTAAGCACACAGAATTTACATAAAGTAGATATAATCATAGGTGTGTGGTTTATATACTGTATGTGGCTGCATAAATAACTACAGTTATATATATAAGCTGACTGTACTTATAGATATATGAAAATATAGTTCATAGACTATATATGACCATCATAGTTATGAATATGAATATGTAGCTATGTACATAATTTACTATATATAGTAAATTATATATAGAAAAAGAAGACTAAACATGCATATATAGTTAACTATATATAGTTATATATGTAACTATATATATAACTATATATATAGCTACATATATAACTATATATATAACTCTCTCTATATAACTATATATGTAGTCATATATATAGTTATATATATAACTATATATAGTTAACTATATATATAGTTAACTATATATATCTTAAGTAAAGAATAAATATATAGTAAACACATAGTAAACATATATAGTTAACATATATAGTAAACATATATATTAAACATATAGTAAACATATAGTAAACACATAAAGTTAACTATATACATGTTTACTCTTCCTTTTATTCCTTCAAATAGCAAAATAAATCCACCTCCACCCGAGACCTAGTTTGTCCCCGGGCTCAATACATTTAGTTATGTCAATATTCTCAGTAAGACACTGGGGGTTAGAGTTAACCATATCTAATTTTATCTATAATTATCTGTATTTTTATTTCTATATGTAGTTATGGTGTATAACTATATAGAATATACAACTATATAGAATATACGTAGCATATAAATATTAGTGGAATCTAAAATGGAAATAATTTCATATATTAGACATAGCTGTACGGCTGTGTATCACTCTATGAGTGTGTGTGTGTGTGTGTATAGACCATGACCTTGTTTATGTGAAGTAAACACCCCTTCCCCAGGGGAAGGCATCTGGGTTTGCAGACTGGCTGGCGACTGATTATAGAAAGCTATTGTCTGTGGTCAGGGTCAGTTTTGGAGCACGTGACTAGACTTGCGTCATTAGCTGACTCTCAGAGTGGATGCTGGGCTGGTCCTGGGACCTGAGCAGTGCCAGGTGTTAACCCTTTATTTCTTGGCCAATGGGACGGAGAGGTCTGGAAGGTCCCGGGGTGGGGGGTGATTGGCACGATCAGAACACCGCTCAGTTGTTACGGGTGAATATCCATATTCTAACAGCTGGATGCTGGGCGTGGTGGTGCATGCCTGTAATCCCAGTATTTGGGGATTGTAGGCCCAAGGCCAGCCTCAGCTAGTTAGACTCTCAGCAACCTAGTGAGACTGTGTTTCTAAACAAAAAACAAAATTGGGCTGGGGGTATAGTCTAGACGTTGACATGCCTCTGGGTTCAATCCCCAGTAAACCAAACCAAACACCCCTCAAACCAGAAATACAAAATAAGCAAAAAGAAAACCCCAGCTGATGTAGTCATAATGAAGCTCCTGGTTAAGTCATGGGTTCTCTACTGCCAACGTATTTTAAAACTCAGAAGTGTCGCGAGCTTCCTCTCCTCCCTGCTCTGTGAACAGAGGCCTGGGAGTTTCTTGACCTTGAACTTTGTAGCTGTTGCTCTAAGGAGCCAGATCCTGGACATGGTGTCCCGTTGCCAAGAGTCCTGCTGTGGGGCAACCTTGGCGAGAACTACCCCGGTGCTGCAGAAAACTTGGTATAATTAGTTGTTAATAACCAGAGCCAGGTTCCTGGGTGCAAATTGCTTCCGTATTGATCGCCACCTGCATCGTCAGCAGGCTGCAGAGATTGAACTTTAAGTGCTTAATTCAGCCTCATTCAACCGATAATTTTGGTTTTGTCCTCCAAACAAAAGCACCCTTGTTTATTCTTCGTGTCCCCCCCCCCCCCTCCCCGGCTGCAAATAATAAAGTCAATCCACTTCCCCCTCCCCGCTCCCAGACCCGGTCTACTCCTGTTATCAATACATTTGAAAATGTCAATGTATTCCTCAGTGAGATGCTGGGGGGCCGGGAGGGTGGGGGAAGGAGCCTTCAGTTGACAGGGCAGCCAGCTTTGGCATCTCTAAGCAAGCAGGGCGTCTGGAAATCCTGTCAGGGAAAATCCCCACCTCTATCAAATCTCTGCGCTTCCACACCTGGGCTCGTGGCATTGGACTTGGCCTTTCGGGAAGCAGTTGACTGATATTCCTATTTCACAGCCTTAAAACCCAAACTGCTAAGCTTTTGGTGCCTTTGAAGTCCTCAGGGAGCCGTGCGTGGTGGTACACATTTGTCCTGCCAGTGCTCGGGAGGCTGAGAGAGGAGGATCACAGGTTCACAGCCAGCCTCTGCAACTTAGCAAGACCCTCCATAACTTAGTTGAGACCCTGTTCAAAATGAAAAAATAGGGCTGAGGGTTCAGCTCAGCAGTAGAGTGCCTCTGGGTTCAACCCCCAGTACCATAAAAAAAAAAAAAGTGATCAAGGAAACTGTATGGAGCCATGTTCATCCTAACCCCTCCTCTATCACTCTTCCTCAATGTGACCTGATCAATGAGGTTGGAGCTTGTGGGCCCCAAGAAAGGGAATTAGGTCATGAGTGGGGAGAGACTCAGAGCTGGCCAATTGGAAAAGCCAGTGCGTTAGCATAGCAACATGCCCAAACCTCAGCCAATCAGAGGGCTACTTGCTTAATTGGTGACTTTACTAATACTCCTGATGAATGAGGGCCTGAGCACCTATCCAGAGGTTATTGTTTGGGGAGAGCAGCATGAACACTGAATACCTACTACGTGCCAACAATTTCATAAATAGTATTATGTTATTAAACTTCTTTTTTTGTGGCACTAGGGACTGAACCCAGGGGCATTCCCCCTCTGAGCTACGCTCCCAGCCATATTTAATTTTTTATTTTGAGACAGAGTCTTCCAAAGTTGCTGAGAGTCTGGCCTGGTTGCTGAAGCTGGCTGCAAACCTGCAATCCTCCTGTCTCAGCCTCCTAAGTTCTGGGATCACAGGCCTGCGTGACCATGCCTGGTTTATAAAAAGTATTATTTAGTTAGCAACAATCAATCTTTTCCCATTCTAGGATGATAAAATGAAATAAGACTAAATGAATTACCTCCAGGTCACATAGATGATAAATCAGAGTCACGTTTGGAACCATGCCTTCCTGACTCCGAAACCCCAGTGTGATTGTGCGTGTGCATGTGTGTGTGTGTGTGTGTGTGTGTGTGTGTGTGTGCGCGCGTGTGCACCTCATTTCCTCATCAAAAAAAAAAAAAGATAAAAAACAATACTTCCTCATGGGGTGGTTAAAAGGATTAAATGAGCTATGCCTATAAAACGTTTAGTCATATTCTGCACTTCAAAATAGTTGATATTGTTATTATCATCATAATGATTCCCCTGGTACGCATAAAGCATTTGCTTTCAGACATTTCCAGCTTTAGCACATTTGCAAAAACTTTATTTTTCCCCCCTTGATTTTATTCCAAGAACATGTGATATAAATTAAGAGAGGCGCTCTGTCCCCAAAGAGATGACCATCTGGCCATGGTGGGGACAGAAAGAGGGGAAAGCCCAAGCAGCGGTGACGAGGCCACGTCTCTGCTGCCTTGGGAATGGGTCAGGAGCAGAGCGGAGGAAAGCAACTTCCCGAACCTGCTGGGTGGGCACAGCCCCGGTGGCCCGTGGGGGCATTTGGACCTGAGGTGAGGGTGTTGCTCTGCGGCTGGGGAGGCCAGGCTTGTGAAGGGAAGCGTCTATTCCTGGGAGGGCCTGGCGCCCGGGGGCAGCAGCAGGTAAGTTGCTAGCTCTGGGGTGAACGGGCTTACTGAGGAATGATCAGGGGTGGCCGGGCAGGCGAGCGGTGCTGGACGAAGTGGGCCTTTCAGGCTGAGGAGCTGAGACTTCATGCTGGAGATTTTACGAATTCCTGAAAGGTTTTTGAGCAGAAAAGTGGCAGATTCAGGGCTGTGCTTCAGAAGGTGGCTTTGGCGCCCTGCGTAGGGCCTGGAAGTAGGGAGACCACACTGCAGGCTGCTGCAGTACTTCTGAAAATTCACTCGGAACCCTGTGGGGGAGTCAGATCAGCTATGAACAGACACAGGGTCAGATGGCAGCCGCTGGGGACCTGGGCTCCACAGGAACAGGGACTCATTGGCGATGGAGAGGAGGGAAGAGGAGGGCATGGATTCTAACTTGCATGGTTGGTAGAGACAGTGACCGTGAGAAAAGACTGGAAAAGTTGTCCTTTAGGAGACACATGGAAAGTCAAGTGTCTTGGTCATCCCGGGCCGCTATAACAAATCCCACAGACAGCCAGGCATGGTGGTACACGCCGTTAAAACCAGCACTTGGGAGGCTGAGGCAGGAAGATCGCAGGTTCAAGATCAGCCTGGGCAAGTCAGTGAGACCGTCAGTGACTTAGCAAGACTCTGTTAAAAAAAAAAAAAAGCTACAAAAGAGATATAGCTCAGAGGTAAAGTGTCCCTGGTTTTAATCCCTGATAATAAAACAAAAACAAAACCATAAACAGACCACGTGGCTTTCGCAATCGATATTTATTCTCTTGTCTTTGCAGGCTGAGAAGTCTACGCCCAGCCATCTGGGCTCCGGGCGTGGGCTCACCTTGGCTCATAGGAGATTGTTTTCTTGCTGTGTTCTGACCCTGTGGAGAGTGGGTGAGCAAGCTCTCATCTCTTTTTACAAGGGCGCTAATTTCTTCCTAAGGACCCCACCCTCATGTCTCCTCTAAACCCAGCTGGCGCCTAAAGACCCCTTCTCCAACATCATCACATTCCCAAATGTTGAAGGGCTTCAACATGTGAGTTTTGGGGGAAATACAATTCATCAGGTAGTGTCAAGTTTGCACATTTTGGGTTTCAGGAATGTTGGGCTCCCAGGTGGAGATAAGCAGGGTCCATGATACCTAATTCTTGCACAGAACACGGTAATTGGTAATCAACTGGTGATTAATAAATATTGCTGAATGATGGGGTGGATAAAACCCCATAACATGGTTGAGACTTTCTGAGAGGAGCATGGATCCAGTAGGCACAGGGAAGAAGTCTTGGGGAACACAAATCTTGGGGAACACAGACTACACTGTAGTCCCCCAAGTGATGAGTTAACAGAACTCGGCAGTAAGGAATCGTAAGCATATAAATCAAGAGGACATTATGCTAAGTGAGATTAGTCAGTCACAAAAAAGAAGAAATCAGATGCTTTCCCTAATATGTGAGAGTTAGGAAGAAATGGGTCATAGGAGGAACTCTTGAGAGAGGAAATCCTATAGAGGAGCAAACAAGACAACCTAAAGGAGGAGAAAGGAGGAAAATCTCTAAAACACACAATGTACTTAAACATATCGAAGTCAACCACTAAGCCAAGCAAGGGAGGGAGGGATGGGTAGGGAATGGGGTGGGAATTGGGTAGGGGTTAAATCAGTCATGTGTGCATGTCTCTACATGCAAGTTGTTTACCCCAATATGATGTTTGAATATAATGCACCAATATAAAAATTTAAAAGAAAAAATTAATTAAAAAAAGAGGAAAAGATTCATGGAATGGTGAAGAGGTATTTTCAGTACTAATGAGGACTTATGATTTATAGACAGGTTGTTTTTTTCCCTTCTTAGAATAAATATCCAGTGTTTAGTGGGTAACTGCTGAGTTCTGGGCCTTGTGTTAAGAACTTTTCATGAAATTCTTTGCTTCACCTTTGATACTGGGTACGAGGGGCATGCTAGGCTTGTTCCCTTTCTGAGGTTCAGAGTATTAAGAAATTGCTCCAGACCCCACAGCAGGTGTGTTGCGGCTGACTTCTGAGCAAGACCTTTCATCTCTCTTTGGTCTCCGGGATGTCCGCCATTTAAATGACCCAGGCTGAGCAAATCAGGCGGTGGCAAAGGTGTTTGGCTTATAAGACACTCTGGTCAAGAGGCTGATGTTGTTTTATAGAGGAGTGAGAAATACCAGTGGTTTCACTGGCTCCGTGTATCTTGGAGGTTTCGTAAGTACTTTACCTGCTGCCATTTGCTTCTCCTCATCTCTTGAAATATTAAAGAGTGGTTTTGCTTTTTTATTCATGGTCTGAAGGACTTGTCTCCATCTGGATGAGCACTGAGACCAAGGATGAGCTGGTCCCAAGGTCAGGTAGAGAGAGAGATCCTTTTCTTTGATTGGCTTGTGGAGGCCAGTTAGTGTTTTGGGTAAATGAGCCAATTGAATGCCTTCAATGGGGCAGTTGCATTGGGAACAAAGATCAGTTCCCCCAGCTGTGGTAGTTGCATTAGCATCCTCACCACTGTGACTCCCACACCTGCTATGCACAGCTTAGAGGAAGGAAGGTTTAATTGCTCACAGTTTAGGAGATTTCAGTTTATGTTAGACCAGCTTCTAAGCAGGAGCCAGGGCTTCAGGGCTTCAGGGCATTATGGAGGGGAGGGGAGGGAGGGAGGGAGGGAGAGAGAGAGAGAGAGAGAAGAGAAGAGAGGAGAGGGGGGAGGGGGAGAGGGGAGGGGGGAGGGAGAGGGGGAGGGAGAGGGAGAGAGGAAGGGAGGGGGGAGAGAGAGAATGAATATAAGAACGTGTTAGCTCATGACTTCAGGGGACAGAGAAGAGCCGGAAGCTTCAGGTGCTGTCCAGGGAAACACTGTCCGCAGCCATACCACCAGGGTACCTTCTTCTCCAGCAGCCAAGTCTCACCTCCCTCATGGCTGCCTTGTCTACTGCACATGGTCTGGGGGATGTTTTAAGTGCAAATCATGAGTAGCTTCAGAACTCCTCCTCCAGTGGTCTAGCAGTGCTCCTCGTCGCTTGGTCCTGAGTATCTTGTTCCCTGTAAACCTCATCCCTGGCAGTGGAGAAGGCACCATCCTGAGAGACACAGCTGAACCTTCAAGCCCTGCCGGTTGCTAAGCACACGAGCGTGTGCAGCGTATGATTGAACCCTCTCTAGACTTCAGTTTTCTTATCTGAAAAATGGAGCCAATAGAATTTTTCCTGCCATTACTGCAGCTATGAAATGGAATAACATATTTAAGGTACTCATTGCTGGGCCTGGTATTATGAAAGCTCTCCCTATAGGTAAGTCCCTCTTCCTGAAGAGGTAAAGGGGCACCCGCTGGGTAGTTTGTGGCTGGCTACGAGATAGTCGTGGCTGCTCTAGAGATGTAATATCTTCAGCTAAAAATGATCTGATTTTAAATGTCCTCCGGGTTTTGTTTTTGTGCTGCAATAATCAGGAATTATCCAAGGAGTGCCTTATTTAGATGTATTATTAATACATGCTAATCAAAATTTGATTTAATTAAAAAATTGTGCACAAGCCCCCCACCCACATACACAAAGAAATTGTCTGAGGAGTTTAGGTGTTTCAAGTACTGGCATCTGCTTTTTGTTGTTTTTGGTACCTGGGATTGAGCCAAGGGGCATTCCTTCTAGTATACCCCTCGCTCTTTCCTTCCTTCTTTCTTTTCTTTTCTTTTCTTTCTTTCTTTCTTTCTTTCTTTCTTTCTTTCTTTCTTTCTTTCTTTCTTTCTTTTGCTATTAGGGATGGAACCCAGGGGCATTCTAAATTTGAACTACACCCCAGCCCTATTTTTATTTTTTATTTTGAAACAGGATCTCAATGAGTTGCAGAGGGCCTCACTAAGTAGCTGAGGCTGTCCATGAACCACGATCCTCCTGTCTCAGCCTCCAGAATGCTGGCAGTACAAATGTGTGCCACAACACCCAGCCCTTTCTTTGTTTTGAAACAGGGTCTCACTAAGTTGCTGAAGCTGGCCTTGAACCTGTGATCCTCCTGTCTCAGCCTCCCAAGTACTGAGATTACTAGCCATTGCCTCTTAACTGAGTATGAGGACTCTTGTAAGAATCTAGTAGACATGCTTCAACATTATTTCTTACTTATAATACAGAATCCCATGAGTTGGATTCTAGTACCATGGAAGGCCTGGTTCCCCTGCCTAAAAAACTTGAGTGTTGCAAAATGACTGATATTCAAGGTAGTCTGGTGCTCACAGCCACACCTGGCCCCTGCGGCCGAGGGGCACACACTTACGAGAACTTCGCCAGCTGCTGTGAGTGCTGGACCCTTGGGTGCCGGTGACCTCTCAAGAGTTGATGTCCAGGCAGCTGCAGAGCTCAGCGGGCATGTGATGGGCGGTCTCAAAGATGAAGTGAGGTGGGTCTTTGAGGATGGCCTGGGGGCATAGAGCATCCTTCTGGTCTCTCCCCATCTCTGACAATTTTTCCCGACACGCTGACAAGTACACGGCCTTCAGCATCTTCTCGATCCTTACAACAGCCTTTTGAGGCAGACAGTATATCACCTGGCAGCCCCATCGCATAGGTAAGGACCTGAGGCCCGAGAGGTTAAGTAATTTTGTAGGACACACAGCTCAGTGGTAAAGACTCAGCAACTTTCCCCTCATGCTATTTACTTGGGTCTTCAAAGCCATTTTTGTGTTCCACCTGCCAGCTCTTGCTCGTGGTCTTTTAAAATTAAGACCTTTGACTCTAGTTGGTCCCGTGCATTATTTTTGATTCCCCCCCCCCCTGCTCACCAGGAACGGAACTGAATGGGGCTGAATGGCAAAGGTGGAGATGGCAGATGCCTGTCAAGGACTCAGGCTTGTGCCTTGCTGGAATTCATACATCGAAACGCTAACACGCCCTGGGATGGTATAAGCAGGGGGAATTAAGGAGGGAATTATTATGTCTAAATGAGGTCATGAGCATCCCCCCCCACAAAAAATGTGACCGGAGCTCTGTCATTCCACTGTGTGAACACAGTAAGAAAGCTGCTGCCTGTCTACTGTGATATGACCCCCCTCACCAGAGCCTGACTGTGCTGCGCCCTGACCTCAGACTTCCGGCTACTAGAACTAAGGGAGGGAAATTTCTGTTTCCTTCTATGGTATTTTTGTTACATCAGCCTGTAGTGAGGAGGTCTATTCATTTTGCCCAATAATATTTCTTTCCCATGCTGTGGCCACAGGATTTTGCTCGTGGCACCGACCTTCCTCACATGCTTAGAGATTCATGGTTGCAAAATCGCCTTCCATAACCCGATTCTCCCATCAAGAGCATTTCCTGCCTCTCCCAGCATTGCCACATGGGTATCATGTTTTATTTTCATCTCTCTCTCTCTCTCTCCCTCTCTCTTCTCTCTTCTCTCCTGGATCTATGCAGAGTTGGTTTTTTGGTAAATGTTCCATTCTTTCTCAACTTCCCAAAAGCTGCTGTGGTCGGAGCTTTTAGTTCTCAACTGTTTGTGGTTATTTCTCCACACTCATAGGGAATTGCACTTCCCTACCCCTGGGCACCAAGCCTGTCCCGAGGGTGGAGGTGACTTATGCCTCTTCTGAGTGAAAGCATGGAATTGCGGGTGTGGGGTCCTCTGGGCTTTTTCCCCCAAAGCATCTGTTGAGTTGGAGGCTCAGGAGCTGGGAGCCAGCTGAGCAGTGAGCCAACATCTGCTGGCTGGGAGCCGCCTGTCCCAGAAAGCTGCTGGGGCTCGGAGAAATCACTTTGGTTGTTGTGTCACTGTTATCTTGGTGTGTGTGTTTTGTTACTGAAGCATTACCAAGCCTATACTGATTAACACTGCTTTTTGATCAGGTCCAGATTGTAAGTCAGGCGATGCCCTGTTTTTGCGCAGTGTGAGGTTAGAACTTGAGATCGGCAGGCAGGCAGACTTGTATTATATGATTCTTGATCCTTCACAAGTTACTTTACCTTTCTCTATTTCCTGGCTTGAAGCAATTGATACCCACCTTCTTGGGGGTTGTGAGATTCAAATGTGGTGATACAATATTAGGTAGACAGCACACAATAAAAATAAAAAAATAGGGCTGAGGGTATAGAGTTCAGAGGTAGAATACCCTAGGATCAATCCTCAGTACAGAAAAAGAAGAGGAAGGAAGAAAGGAAGAAAGAAAGAGAAAAAAGAAAGAATGATAAAGAAGGAAAGAAAGAGAGAAAGAAAGAAGAAAGGTTGCATATTCGGATTATTATTATTATTTTTCTACCCCTTTCTTATCCACTGGCATTTCTTGATTGAAGCAGTAGCCATCTCCTTTGTCATTTTCTCTGTCTTCCAAAAGATGAAAGTGTCGGCCAGGCCAGGCGAGGATTTATCAGATGAGACACCCAACAGATGTCCAGAGCACATCAGCCCCGCCGCTGGGCCGTCTCGCCTCCAAGCCTGTTTTGTAATCGGTATCAGGAAAACACGGTCTGGCTGATTACACTGTAATAGACTTCACAACATTAGCGCTTGTTTCCCTTCCTTCCAGTCCTCCATGATATTTGTTTTCATTTTCAATACAATTCAATTAGATGCTTGTTATGACTCCGGCACTGGGCCGGGCCTGGGAAGCAGAGGTGAATTCACACATAGCCTTGAGGGTGGGAAACAGGTCAGTCCAACCCATCCACCGACCCAGAGCTCAAAAACCCAAACATTGTGATCATTATAAAGATGTCAGCCTGGGTACGATAGGGAGAGAGGGATAGGTGCGGGAGCATCCCGTTAGCCATAGGGGCAGGAAAGGAATAGGGAAGACGTTTTCCAAAAGATGACGTGTCAGTAGGGTTTTGATGGAGTTCACCAAGTGGACTGTGGAGGAAGAAGGACAGCAATTGCAGAGGCATGGTGGCAGGAGACACGAGTCTGGACCACATGACTGGGTGTTTAACAGAGTAAAAAGTGCAAAGAAGGATGTGTTGGTGAGGAGGAAGAAAGGCTTTCTACGCCAACACTGGGCAGGAGGCTACATTCTTAAGTTTGTGTGTACCAATCAGAAATGCTTCTCTTTGAGATTTTTCCTTTCTTGCAAGGGCTACAAACTTCAGTTCTGGAAAGTGTATTTGTTTTCCAGGCTGATAAAGTTGAATGATAGTCTCTCCTATGTCTGGATGGGGTGAAGAGCTCTGGGAATGTGCCAGAAAGAACCTGGAGTCAGGCTGAAGGGCACATGTGACCGCCACGGCCAGACGGGTGCACCAACCCCGGGATCTCTAGCAGGTGCCCACGGGTCCACCCGGCCTCCTCTGCAGAGTGGGGATGATCTTCCTGCCTTAAGAGCATCTGTGTAGATAGAAAAGATACTTACCTACCCGGCCCTGAACTCAGCATCTGGGCTTCCTCCATCTTCCAGCTGGAGAAATCAGTTCATTATGAGAATTTGCAAATTGCATTCACCTCATGAAGAAGTGGCTAGAAATTATTAAGACTGATGTTTAAAAATGCAACTATACTTTGTTTTTTCCTTTGAAGAACAGTTTTTCATCCTTTACAAAGACAGAACTTCCAGTGCCCTCAAAGGAGGGGAGCAAGCTTACAAAGAAAAACAAACTTGGAACAATTTGACATTTCCGTGGCCACAACCCCAAAGACGCTACCTTGAGATTGTTTTGGTAAACCCATTTGCATTCTCTTTTTCTTCCCGCCCCTCATAATGTCACCGGCAGAACACACAGCTATTTTGACATCTCCATTGTGATATTTATTTTAAGCCCTAAGTAGGGCTTTAAATATCTCGGCAGTGAACTCTGGCCTTTGCGGAAGGGAAACTAATTATTTCTCAAAGCGTTCCATAAAGCGAGCCCTGGCATTTGTCTCCTGGCAGCTGGGATAGGAAACGCGAAGCCGGCGACTTTAGAGGAAGGGGATGTGCTAGGGGGAGCCGCGGGGCCCAAAGCCCATTGATGGCCGTGTTTCGCCAGGAAGCCTGATGTCCCCAGAGGACGGCCGCGAGCAGAGCCTCACACAAGTGGTTTTGCGGACAGCGCCGGGCAATCCTAGCCGTGGTGACGAGCGGCAGGGACACCCGCTTGGGGTCACGGCTTACATTAAAAGTTAGCCATCAGTAATTCTATGAAGATGGAGTCTTTCATCCTGTTTACATATACAGAAACCGAGTCTTGAAGAAGCTAAATTTGTTGTCCAAGGTCATGGGGCCGGGAAGTTGAGGGCTGTTTGCCTGTTCTGTGCGCTCATAACCGCTGGGCTCTCTGCCTCGGAACCTGCGGATGGAGGACCTCTTGGAGGGTCCCAGTTTCTTCTTTGGTCCAGATGGGAGAAAGGACGATGCTGATCTCCTGTGTGTCTCATAGCTGGGATGGTCACGTGTGCTTCTAGAAGAGGAGGCACTTAGAGGAAATAGGTGAAAGTAGAATATTGTACTGAACTGGGTTTCGGCTAAGGTGCCTTCTCTGTCTTCCTGTGGCAGTATCCGTAGCACACGGTCCCTTCCCTGGCTTCCTATGGCAGGTGGCACTGTGTCCTGGCCCAAGGTCACAGCTCCCCACCATGTCTGTCTGTACCCACCTGGGGCCTCCGATTCCCTCCCTGCCATCTTGCTGCAGGGCCGCCTAGCTCCTGCAAGTCTCTCTGACCTTCATTTATCAGAGAAGTTTCATGACAGGTGTGAGCTCAGGGGCTTCAGGGTGCACAGAGGAGAGGCCGCTGGATAGCCTGTGGGTTTTGGGGAGTGTCTTGGAGGAGCTGACTCCTAAGGGAAGAAGAGAATAAGGTGGGGAGAGAAAAGAGAAAGGCCTGGAACGTTCTGGAACCCACAGGTAGGTGAGTGGGGTCCTGGGGTGATGTGTTAAATACTCGAGCAAATAGCTTTTCCCTTGTCTCCTCGGTTAGAACAGCAAAGGCTGCACCCCGATTTCATATCTCTTTGCGGCGCTCAACCCAGGCGCAGGGCTGACCCCAGGAAATACTCGGGCTCTTGTTAACACTGACGCGCTAACACGCTGGGCTTTGTCGGGAGCACTGGATGGCATTGCAGGGCAGGAAGGCCGCAGACTCTGGGTCGGACAGACCTTTGCAAGCCCCTTACTTTCTCTGAGCTTTACCTTCTCATCTGTGAGATGGGGTGACGTGTCCACACCTCACGAAAGACAACACGAGGTGACCTGATACGTTTGCGTGGACGTACTGAACGGCCTCCACGTGTGTCCTTTCTGGTTGACCTCCTCTTCCACATCTGTCCTGACACATGAGACAGTGAGGGGCTGCGGTCTGGGGCTTCACAGAGGCCCAACTTCATTGGTGGCAGCCAGGGAAGGACGAATTATCTAACTGAAAATTGGCAGCAATGGCCACGGCTGCAGCAGCAGAAGAGGTCCCTTTTCCGTCCTGTCCTAGAGATGGGGCTGCGCTCCCGTAGCAGCAGGGAGCAGGCCGGGAAGCAGGAAGCCTTTTATCTTTTTACACTCATCTCTGCAGAGGCGGGGAAGGGGAGAGACATCCTAGGCTAGTGGACCTCGAGGGTCTCAGGTTTCCTCCAATGCCTTCAGTGCATGGCTCCGGACCTCCCCCTTGAATTCCCACCCTTTGCTGGCTACCGTGAGCACCCACAAGTGCAGGATCTTGGTGTGGTTTGCACTCAGAGCCTGGCACAGTCCAGGCACAGAGCTGGGGCCCAAAGATTTGGTGGAAAGAGTAACGCACCAAGTCTATCCTTCCTCTGTCCCCTTTGTCTTCAGGATGGAGTTGCTGGTTCTGTGCCGTCCCGCCCGGCGCTTCTCCTCATCAGCACATGTCTGTATCTATTATATCATTGGCACAGAGGGCAGTGGACAGCCAGGGTGGCCAGGAGTGGACTCCATGCGGAGAGCTCTCCCGCTCTGCGTCATTTGTTCAAACTTGAGATGCACTCTTGGCCCCCTGGGTCTGTGGCCACAGGACCTGGCTGGCTCTGGGCTGCTTGGCCAGCTTGTTCCCCACGCGCCTTTGAGTTGGCAGCGCAGCCCACTTTGGCACTGTGCCCCACCTGGACAGGCTTCTCCCCTTCAAATAAAAGATCAGGACAACTTGAAATTATTGCAGCCAGGCGCAGTGGCACGCGCCTGTCATACCAGCACTTGGGAGGCTGAGACAAGAGGATTGGAGGTGCGAGGCTAGTCTCAGGAGTATAGCAATACCTTGTTTCAAAACAAAGATGTAAAAGGGCTCGGGGTGGCGCACGCTTGTAATCCCCGCGCTTGGGAGGCTGAGACAAGAGGATCGCGCAGGTTCGAAGCCAGCCTCAGCTACTTAGTGAGGCTCTCAGCAACTTAGTGAGACCCTGTTTCCAAATAAAATATAAAAATAGATCTGGGAGTATAGCCCAGAGGTATAAAGGCTCTGGGTTCCACCCCCAGTACCACACACACAAAAATGCTCTTGGATTCAACACCCCAATACTCAGTAACGCACACTACAAAAAATAAAAATAAAATAGGGCTGGGGATATAGCTCAAGGTACAATGCCCCTGGATGTACTCCCCAGCAACACACACACACACACACACACATATGCACACACATGCACACACATACACACATGCACACACACGTACACACACGTGCGTGCGCGCGTGCACACACATGTACACACATACGCATGCACACACATATACACACATGCACACACACATGCACACATATACACACATGCACACACACGCACACATGTACACACATCACACACATACGCACACACGTACACACATGCACACACGTACATACATACACATGCACACACTCATACACATACACACATATATGCACACACATACACACACATACACACCATACACACATACGCACACATGCATACACACATGCACACACACGCACACACATGCACACACATGTACACACATAAACACACACATACACACATACACACGCGCACGCACACATATACACACACACATACACATGCATACACACATGCACACACACACACCTTGATGGGCTCAGCAGTCAATTTCCCTCCACATCCCCATGCAGACGGATCACCAAACACCCATGTTGTGCAGGGATACGATGCATTCGCCCCCCCATTTTCATACACATCACCGGCATCTGCAGACACATACACACATGCACACACATGCACACGAGGCTGCCTACGAAATGGACCCACAACGGGGCCTGGGCCTCGGAAGCTCACCCGGAGGACGTTTTGAAAGACAGTTGGAAAGATGGCAGCAGCTGCCCTCCTCTGAAACTTATTCGCATCTTGATTTTCTCCTTCAGTGCACTGCGGCACTTTGTTGAGAGGGAGACTCCAATTTAGGGGCTGAGAGGTGGACCAGCACCACCGAGATAAGAGTAATTACCAGAAAAAGAAAAGGAGAGAATCGAGATAGAATTAGCGAATGGGCCCTCTGCCTGGGCTGGGCTGATAACCATGACCCCGGCCCCCGGCCCTTGTTCCGAAGGCCTCGCTCAGTTCTGAGCTGAAGCTGAGCTTGGGTGTGAAAGATGAGGTCGATCGTCAGCCACAGGCTCCGCTCGAGAGGATGGCGGGGAGATGCGGTACTGATGGGTTAAAGCGGCGGCGACGGGACACCGTGAAGCATCGGGGCCTCGGGAATGCCCCGTGGAATCTCCACCTGCTCTGTTTTCATTTCGCAATCGATACGGCCATGAATGTGAGAGAAATATGCTGGTTACATTACTTTAAAAGGGCCCAGCAAAAAATATAATTTCTTATTGATTAGTTTCTCGTTGGAGGCAAGGTCTGTGGATAAAAGAAAATTGACCGCTGAAAATTCTAAAATAAAGAAAGTAAATGAGGGGAGATGTTTAAATTTTTAAAGGGTAGAAAAGATGGTGTGATCGATGGACCCAAATATGCTACTTATGAAAGAGCTGCTGGGATTGAGGTCCGAGTGGATTTTGATCTGATTGACTTTACTTTCATTAACTCCGATATTTAAAAAATGTGGAATGGGCTGACTGAACTGGAAGGCAACGTCTGCGGGAGGATGCTGCAGGCTGCAGAGGAGGTAAAGAGATGCGGGGCTGGGATGTATTCCTGGATACTGGATAGGAAATCATCATCATCATCATCGTGGTACTGAGGATTGAATCCAGGGGCTCTCTACCTCTTAGCTACACCCCCAGCCCCATTTTATTTTTTATTTGGAAACAGGGTCTCCCTAAGTTACTGAGGGCCTCACTAAGTAGCTGAGACTGGCCTTGAACCCATGATCCTCCTGTCTCAGCCTCCCAGGTACTGGAATTACAAGTGTGCCTCACCACACCTGGTGGGGCAGGGAATCATTTGATAGGTCACATGCAATGTAGACCTGATTCAACCCGTGTTAAAGCAGTGCTTTCAATGAGAGTCGCTCTTCCTGGGAATACGTGGCAGGGGCTATTTCTGGCTGTCAGAACTGGTCAGGGGGAGGTAAAGATTGCTGCTAACTCACTCTTAGTGTGTAGAAGGATCAGGCAGAATAGTCTACAGAGCCCAGGACAGCCCCTATCAGTCAAAAAGTGCCAATGATGCTGAGGACAGGAAACTGTGGATTTGGTAAAAAAAACAACAAAACAAAAATTCAGTGGATTGGTCACTGGAAAATGCAGGCTGGATCTCGTTGGACAGAGTTGATCACACAGTGTCATAAAAAGTGTCTTTTCCTCTGAGGCCGTCCACTTTGACCCAGGCTTCGTTCTGGGTAGCTTCCCCTCTGACCACAGGACCTGCTTCAGCAGCTCTGGCTGCCACCAGTGGAAGGATCCCAGTGGGCACAGAGCTTGTCTTTCTCCTTGCTTTTCTCCCAAATCCCGAGACCCACTCTCCTCCCACTAGACTCTCAGGGTCATCCCTGAGCCTCCTGTGTGGGATAGAGTATGCTGACTGTTTAGACCTGCATTGTGTATTGAATCGACCCATCTACCCCACACGGTGCCGGCCCAACGGGGCGGGGGGGGGCACTTTCCAAGTGGGGTGCTATCTTTGCAGTGGGGAGAATAGATGTGGAACAGCCCCAACAGCTGGTGTTCGCTACAATTTTTTTTTTTGTGTGTGTGTGAACTCAGAAGGAGGATGGTGTGGAGACTAAGACCCCTCCTCCGTCCCTCTTCTCCTGTGTCCTCTAAGACAGCTTTTACAATATTCCTAGCCAGGCATAGCAGTACATGCCTGTAATCCCAGGACATGGGAGGCTGAGACAAGAGGATCACAGGATGGAGGTCGGCCTCAGCAACTTAGCAAAACCCTCAGTAACTTAGGGAGACCCTATTTCAAAATAAGAAATAAAATAGGGCTGGTAGGGTAGCTCCAAGGTAGGAGCCCCTGAGTTCAATCCCTGGTACCACACAATAAAATGCCACTATGATTCTCTCTTCTTTTCTTTTTCTCTACTTCCTCCTAGCATTCATGTTACGTCACGGTAAACTTAATTATTGACCTATCTATCTGTTCCCCTACACTGTGAAGTACCACACTCAGGAATCATGTTCAATTCATCTTTGCATCTCCAACGCCCGGCACAGAATAACGTATCTAGGAGGTTAAAATAAAACTTGTTCAAAAGAAGAGGATCAAAGGGAACTGAGAAGTCATTTCGGTCACTTAAGACCATTGGTCATTTAAGACCATCGGCGCACGGGCCTGTGTGGAGCGTGACCTCGGGCGGCGGCAGCCCCCTGGACGAGTGATCTGAGTTGAGCCGCGGGCTGCGGAGGGAAGTCCTGAGCCACAGCGAGGGTCTCCCGCCGCGGGAGGCCGAGGCAGCGGTGCCCCTGGAAGGTGAGCGACGTCTCGTTCTGTGGAAGTGGGTGGAAGAACCTCTGCGCAGAGGGAGCCGCTGGCGCGAGGCCTCGAGGTGGCAGCGGCTGCACAGTCGTGGTCACTGTGATCTGCTTTAGGTCCAATCATAGGAAGGGTGGCCTCGGGTCTCCACTTTGATGCACCTCTTAGACAGTGCGCCTTCGAGGCAGGGAGCAAAAACTCATTCAGAGAAGCTAAAGTGAGTGGGAAGTTTCCCTGTGAGGACACAGAAGGTTCTTCAGGAGCCCAGCGGATACTGCTGGACGTCAGGGCCCCGGGGACGTTGTCCATCAGCCGCTCGCTCCATCTCGTCCTCTGATTTTGTCCTGTTCTCCTCCCTGTGGGCTGGCATCAGTCCTGGGGTCTCGAGTGTTGGTCCTGCCCAGTGTCTGCTTGTCCGGGGCTCCTGTCCTGAGCACCACCTTCTAAGACCCTCTGACCACTCGGCGTCTGCCTGAGCTGTAAGAATCCCCTAGGTGTACACGTCGGAGTGGCTGAGTGCCGGTAGCAGTCCATTCTGTCCTGTCGTCTGTGGTCAATGGGGTTTCATATGGGTGCCCTCGCCGTGTGTGTGCCCGAGAGGGTCTCTAGAGGGACGCAGAAGGGGCAGCGTGGAGGGATCCCCGGGGGTGGTCTGGCCAGACACGGAAGGTAGGAGGAGAACTCTGGAGGAGGATGCTCTGGCTGGTCCTCATCCCTTGATAACTGTTAGCTCATCCACACTCATGACCCAGAGATGGGTTAACACCACTGGCCTTTATGGAGAAGACAGCGGAGATGTAGAGGGCTGAGGAACATGGCTCCAAGCGTTACTTTTGTGAGATGCTAATTGCCCAACACGTCCGGATTCCAACCTCTGGGAAAATATCAGCCAGCTCACAGGCTGGGAGGGCAGAGCCAAGGTAGCTCTCAGGCCCCTGTAGCGACCCCAGCTACACTGCACGCTCTTGGCTTCTCCATGAACAGCTCTGTGTGTCCGTCTCCTCTGCAGACTCACCCTTTTCTCCCACTCTTTTTTCTTTGCAGTACTGAGGATGGAACCCAGGGGTGTTCTACCACTGAACTACGCCCCCAGCCCTATTTTTTATCCTTTATTATTTATTTATTTATTTATTTTTGTGGGTCTGGGAATGGAGCCCAGGGGCATTCGACCTCCCGGCTATCACCCCTGCCCTATTTTTTATTCTTTATTTTGAAACTGGCTCTCACTGAGTTGCAGGGGGCCTCACTAAGTAAGATGAGGCTGTCTGCGAACCGCGATCCTCTGGTCTCAGCCTCCCGAATGCTGGGATTACAAGCGTGCGCCACCACGGCCGGCTTATCCTTTATTTTTGAAACAGGGTCTCACTCAGTTGCAGAGGGTCTCACTAAGTAGCTGAGGCTGTCCGCGAACCGCCATCCTCCTGTGTCCCGGACAAATGCTGGGCTCACAAGCGTGCGCCATCGTTCCCGGCTTCTCTCTCACTCTTGACTTGGTTCACTTTTTTGCGCCCTTCAGGTCTGGGTGTAGACATTACTCTCTCCTTGGGTAGATCTTTCCTGGCTCCCTGAACAGAATCTGTTTCTCCTGATTCATTCTGGTTCATGCCCCCTCCCCCATTCTCTTAGTATTTATGAGAACTTGTGATCTTCTTATAAGTTTTGTACAAATATCCTGCCCAGACTGTTAACTCTATGAAGACTCCCATCTGCCTGGCATCTAGTTGGTGTCCTCTAAAGGCGGGTAAGCCCATAAAGTAAATGTCAGTATCCAGAAGGTGGCCCCTTTAAAAATTTTGTCTATGAGGCGTAAGGCCCAAAGGTGCCGTTTCAGTGGATCCATCCTTTTTTGGAGGGGGCAATGTCTTGAGTAGGGATAACTCTGATGTTGGCAAGGGGATTGTTGTGATTAGACACAGAAGGTCCCTTGAAGAGCTCATAAGTGGGTGTTTGGAGTTGATAGACTTGAGTCCGGCAATGCCAGCAGTGGATCCACTGTAACGGAGTGGTCTGGGTGGTGGCGGGAGGTTGGATCCCTGGGGGTGTGACCTTGGGGATTATATGTAGTTCATCTTCCCCCTGCTCTCTCGCTTGCTCCTGGCCGCCATAATGTGAGGAGCGCAGCCCCTGTGCTCCCCTTTCCCCGCCTCCCGCCACCATACCCTGAGATCCACAGTCCCCGCCTCATATGAACTGAGCCCCAAACCATAAGAAAATCAGTCTTTCCTTTAAGTTACTTGGTCAGGTCTTTAGATTATGGTGGTGAGGAGGCTGGCCAGAACAGGTGCTATGTTAAAGATGCCCAAACATTGCCCGGCGTGGTGGCGCACGCTTGTCATCCCCGCGCTCGGGAGGCGGAGACAGGAGGATCGCGCAGGTTCGAAGCCAGCCGCGCGCGCTGGCTTAGGAGACCCTGTTTCCAAATAAAAATGTAAAAATAGGTCTGGGAGTGTAGCCCGGAGGTAGAAGGGCTTCCAGGAACCCCAGTACCACCAAAATAAATAAATAAATAAATAAATAAATATGCCCAAACACACCCCACAGATGAAGGGAAGATCCATTCTCTCTGCTTTCAGTTTTTTTTTCTTCTCTTTTTGGATGATTCACCAGAGCAGCCTGCCGCAGGAAAGAGAAAGAAAACCAGTGTTCACTGAGAAGCCAGGGATTGTGGGAGGCACTTTTTAGACACTAGCTCTTCCAGTCCTCTTGGCAGTTCTGCAAGGTGCGATGGTGCACGCCGAGGAAGGTTCCACTCCACCCGGTCAGTGGTGCCCTTCTGCAGCACAGAGGTCGGGATGCAAAAGTTCATTCCCCAGACTCCCTCGCAACCAGGATTCTTGATATGGCTCAGGTTCTGCAAAGCAGAAGTTCTCCCGGGAGTCTCTGTTTTGATTTTTGAAATGGAGTCTTGCTATGTTGCCCGGGCCGGCCTCAAGTTCACAATCCTCCTGCCTCAGCCTCCCAAGTAGCTAGGATTACAGACAGGTACCTCTGTGCCTGACTCCTATGAGTCTTGATTTCAAACTGATTTAGGAGGGGCGTCTGAGTTGGCTGTTGCTTGGATTGTCATGCTCTACCTGGTTCTGCAGCCATTTAATCCTCACTTGGCTTCTTGTAGCAGTGGTGGCTCTTTCTCCAACATCTTCAGCCCCTTTGATGGGTGTTTAAGTCACGTTTCAGTGGGACAGGAATTCCTTTCTGCTTAATGCAGGTGGGTGGTTTCTGTTATCTGCAGATGGACATAGAGACGGTAGGCTTCATGTACCTCCCGCCCCATTTTACAGATGAGGGCTGAGGATCAAAGGGTTGAAATGATTTGATTCACCTTTCTCAGTTGCTGAGCAGCAGAGAGACACCAGCACAGACATTTCTCCTTGTCTTCAGCCACCCCAGCCTGCTTTCTTGGCTTCTTTTCTTTATCTTTTCTTTCTCCCAATCTTTTCCCACAGCACTTTTGTTTCCGACAGATGGGATCAGAGAGTCAAATTCATCTCAAGATCTTGGAGACTTTACGTAACCCTTCCCTGGGCATGGCTGTGTTTTTGGAGGAAGGCAGTGGAGGGTGGAGCTCCTGAGGCAGGAGGTGTGGATCCTGGGCACTGCGCCCCCTGCTGGAGGAAGAGGGTACAGAGCCAGGGTGAGGCCGGGATCGGGAGGGTGGAAACGGAGGTCAGAAAAAGAACCAGGGTCCTCATCTCCTAACTGCCCTGTCCCAATTTCCTCCGCTAATTATTCCGATTTGCCGAGAGAGGTTTGCCCCAGGTGCTGAGCCCACTGAGCTATGGAGCCAGGTTTATAAGCACGCTCCTCCTCCGCCCTGCTCCCCAGAGCTCTCCCGTCAGATCGCAGACATGCCCGCTAATTCCTTCCTATATAGATTTGCCTGGCTTTATTAGGAGTAATGGTATCGAGGGCATTTTTCTTTATAGACATTATAATTAGTAATTGTTTTGAAGGGCAATCGCTGTTAAACTACTTATTTTTTTTTCTTTTCCTGGAGGACAGGACAATTTCCAAGACTGATTATTTTACAATTGAAACTCCATGTCTCCCAGAGGTAGGTTTTTATAGAAACCAGTGCAAGTCAAATCTTCTCTTTTGAAATTTTTTCTATTACACATTCAGACACACACACACACACACACACACACACACACACTCTCTCTCTCTCTCTCTCACACTTCTGGGAAGGGAAGCGGAAAGATGAGTCCTCCGCTGTGTGTTCGACAGCTTTTATAGACAGTTCCCCGGCTCCCTGGCTAAGGGGAGGGCTGACAAATGGTCCCGAGGTACCATTTCAGTCAATTAATTAGTTAATGTTTAAAGATGGAAAGTTTTCATGGAGATTGAGAACATTATGACTCTTAATAAAAAGACTTAAAGTAAGGAAAAAATAGGGCCGAGACGGTCGCACGCGCTTTGGCCTCGCGTGACAGCTTCCCTCTCTGACTCTCGCAGCCCGTCGCGGGCCCTGGTGCCTCCGTGTCGTCTGGACGCCTCCGTGAAGGTCTTCCTTCTGGCCGCAAGTTTTCGGTCCGGTAGATATTATGTGTGAGGAGGTAACAGATCGTTTGCTCCTATGTGGACAAGCGGGATTGTGTCATAGTCTCCCTGGACTGTTTCAGCAAAATGTCACAAGCGGGGTAGTTTATAAACAACAGAAGTCTATCTGTTAGAGGTCTAGAGGTTAGGAAGTTGGTGATCGCAGTGTCGGCGGCACAGGGGGGTCTGATGAGGGCCCGTTTCCTGGCTCGTAGATGGCTGACATTTTACTGTAATCCCGCATTGCAGGAGGGATGGCGATCTCTCCGGGAAGTGTCGTGGGCATGAATGTCCCTTTCACTCTGAACTGCACTGTGATGTGAGACTAAAACATACAAATGGAAATATAAAAAAATAAACAAAAGGCCATTAATTCTATTCCTGAGGGCTCTGTCACCTCCTGACCTCCTATTTTTGATTTTTGCGGTTCTAGGATTGAACCAAGGAGTGTTCTCCCTCTGAGCTACACCCCAGCCCTTTTAGTGTTTATTTCAAAACGGGGTCTTGCTAAGTTGCTAAGAGTCTCACTAAGTTACAGAGTCTGGCCTCGCACCTGTGATCCTCTTGTCTCAGCCTCCTAAGCCTAGGATTGCAGGTGCGTGCCCCGCCTGCTAATATCATCACCGGGGAGGTTAGGATTTCTGCCTATGGATTTTGGATAGACATAAACATTCAGACCATCGCAGGTAGAGATACTGAGAACTGCCTGTTGTCCTGGGCTGAAAGACCAGAGCTTTCTTTTGGGTGGTGCCAGGCATCCAGATTCGCAAGGCACAATCTTTTATGGCAGGGTGTTTGAGCTTTGAACTAGCGATGGGAGAGATGAACTAGCCTGGGGGGAGGTGTGTGGGGGTGATAGTCATGGAGACGAAGATGAGAATATAAGTGTTTCCTAATCAAAGGAGCAGGTTCCAGAAAGATGGCCGCCACGGGGACGCAGGGTCCAGTAGTCACGGTCTTGAAGCCCTGGCTTCCATGCTGGGTTCTGGTTACTTTGGAGAGAAGGTTTGGGGGAAGGACAGACAGGCCTCGTCAAACCCATCTCTTCTGCCTGTCGTAGAGAGGCAGATGTGGGGAAATTGCGTCACTCATTCCACCGCCTGGACCCTGTGTGTCTCCCGAGCGGGTCTCCACGGAGCAGACGCACCAGAGAAGCAGAAAACGATGGCTTCCCCCAACCCCGCTCGATTCTGATGGTTGACAATGTGGCAGTGTTTGATTTGGAAGACTCATCCCAGGATGACAGCTTCACAATCATGGGCTAATAAAAGACTTTTTCTTGTCACAGCTGCTCAGACATTTCTCATTAACAGGAGTTAGAAAACAATTGATTAAGACATAATCTCCTGTCTTCCCACACGGCGTCTAGCCGTGATGGAGAAGGCGGGCTCTGGAGTCAGAGCGCCCCATGGTCAGAAGCCGGCCTGGCTTTGCCGCCTGCCACCTCTGCAGACGTGCACGTATCTGCCCAGAACCTCGACTTGCTCATCTGCAAAAGGGGGTAGTAAGAATTTTTATCTGGGGAGGGTTCCTAGAGAAAGCTATGGATTCGTTCATTGCGGAAATATTGATTGAGCTTCTGTTACGCTGCAGACATGGACTGACACATGGGTATCCTAGGAGGGAGGGAGATAGGAAAATTTGCTTTTGTGGATCTCCTTTTTTTTTTTTTTTTTTTTTTTTTTGCAGGTCTGGGGATGGGACCCAGAGGCATTCGACCTCCGAACTACACCCCCTGCCCTATTTTTTATTCTTTATTTTGAAACTGGGTCTCATTGAGTTTCAGAGGTCTCACTAAGTAGCTGAGGCTGTCCGCGAACCGCGATCCTCCAGTCTCAGCCTCCCGAATGCTGGGATTACAAGCGTGCGCCACCATGGATCTCCTATATGATGTGATGTAATGTAATATAATGTTTATGTATAATGGAGTAAGTTGATTCAAAATGTGATACAATATGAAGAAAATACTGTAAAAAATATGATAGAGAATGCCTGGGCGTGGAATTGGGTGACTTTACTAGGGAGGAACTTTCTGAGTTGGTACTGAGTTTGAGAAGTAAGGGGGTTCCAGTAGAGAATCACTCAGGTCTCTAGGAAAGAGCGTTACTGGCAGAGGGAACAGCATGTGCAAAGGCCCTGAGGTAAGAAGAGCTTGGCAGGCACTAGAAAACAGAAGGGGCCGATGGGAATGTAGCAGTGGAAGGATGTGGGGGTGTGGCCAGAGATGTAGCCTCAAAGACAGGCAGGGTGAGCGATGGGGTCTAGTTTCATTCTTCTGCATATGGATGTCCAGTTTTCACAGCAACAGTTGTTGAAAAGGCTGCCTTAAGGTATACAATTATAATGTAGCAATCAAAAGTATCTAAAAAGTTATGTGAACCTGAAAACAAAGAAACAGGTGGGGGGGGGTGCTTGCTGAGGGCCTTATAGACTATGATCAGGAGAAAAAAAAAAAAAAAAAAGGAATTCTGACTCCAGTGCCCAGCACAGTAATTCATGTTTGCGTTCTTTGCCATCGCTTTCCCTTGAAACAGGATTCAGACTTGTTGAGGTGTCAGATCACCCTTCCAGCTGCTTCTTCTTCCCCTGCAAGTGGAAGGATTTGTTAGTTGCATGGCAGAAAAGGTTTTTCACAGTGTCACAGACCGTGGGGAGGCACCCGTGGGAGTCTCATGTGTCTTGGGGCGGGGGTGGGAGGAAGAGGGTCCGAGGTGCTGAGGAGGCTCTGGAGGCCCCCTGAGTAGGATCAGCATGAGACAGAATGAGCTGGAATTTAGAGGTCTGTAAGAACCGCTATCAGAGTCATCAGAATACAGTACTTCAGCAACCTGGAACCCTCCAGTAACCAGAACACACGCTCGTAAAACGTTGCCTCTAGGAAAAGGGCAAAGACAAGAAATAGGAGTCATAGTGAATCTTTTTTTAAATTAAAAACTCATTATGCTAATGATCTCTGCCCATTCAGTCTAACTGCTCAGACTATCTTAGTCCCAGAATACTAGTGCTTGGGCCTGCAAGGATCTTATTTCTCCTAGAGATACTCGATTTCTTTGGGAGAATTTAAGGATCGTGGGCAGCAAGGTGGGGTAACCCATAGATCCTTTTCTCAAGCAATAAACAGAGAAATCGTGAGATTTTCAGTTTGACCTGTCTGCTAACCAGAAAAAATAAAAAATAAAATAAAACCTCACCACCATCCACGTGCACCCAGTCCGGGTTAATCAAGTTTTTGCCGTGGTTGGCAGACAAAAAACTGAGCAGATTTCTTCCAAGCGTGGTGCAAAGTCAGGCTGGATTTTGCTGTAATTTTGTCATTAGGACCCAGAGAAGAAATCACATCAATCAGAGATAATTTCCCTGGGCTTCCCAGAGGGGTATGAAAGGAAGAGAAAGCTCCCCGTGGCTCTCAAGTGGCACCGAGTGACCGTCCGACAGATGAATCGAACAGATGGGAGGAAGTGTAAATGGGAAATTGATACGCGCCCCGGTGACAGAAAAGAAGGAGCCGCTTAGCAAGTGACGTGGGGTCGCACCGAGCGGAGATCTTGCTGAATACCCGTGGCCCGCCTTCCCCCGGAGTTGGCATCTGGAGACTGACGCGGTGTAAGGAGACATGTGGCCAGAATTTCATAGAAGCAATTAACAAATAAATCAATTCCTCTAATAAACATTTATTAAGCACCTACTACATACCAGATGCCACACTGAGACGGTGGATGGGGAAATAGGTCCCATTTTTCTTTCCCCAAGCTCTGCCCTCAAGCCGATGCGTTGGGGAGGTGAATGTGGGAGGCTGGGAGATTGGAGGTGGAATCTAGTGTGGGGAGCACCATGGCAGAGGGGATGCGGCTCTGGTCTGGGGGCTCAGAGTAGTTTTTATGGCGTAGATGTCCGGGATACAGTATTTTCTGATGACAAAAGGATTTCCAGGTGTGGTGGTGCGTGCCTGTAATCCCAGTGTCTGGGAGGCTGAGACGGGAGGATCGTAGGTTCCAGACCAGCCTCTGCAACTTAAGGCTGTGGGCCCAGCTTGGAGGTAGAATGCCCTGGGGTTCAATACCCAGCCCAACACACACACACACACACACACACACACACACACACACACTATCATATGTTATTCAAAGTTGGAATTGTAGATTTGTCAACTGTTGTTGGGTACCCAAATTTACCAGCTGAAAACAGCATGCATTTATTATCTCACAGTTCTTGAGGGCCATGAGTCTGGCTGTGGGTTAGTGAGACCCTCTGCTCCATGGTTTCCCACGTGGCAGTGATCAACTGTTGGTCTATACCACAAGGTGTCATCCGAAGACCCAACTGGGCTGGTTCTGGCCCCGAGCTCACTCTGTCGTTCCCTGGCTGGTGGTGAGAGCCCACTGGTTGCTTCTTTTCTTGTCTCTTCCGTGCGTCCGTTTGCATCATTTAAGTGTGCCAAGTGAGACATTAAATCCTGAGAGCGTGTCGGCAAGATGGAAGTCGCATTCTTTTCTCACCTAGGCGTGGCAGTGGGCTCATCACCTTTAGATTCAGAAGCAACTCACGCTCGGAGCCAGGAGCTCGCAGAAGGGCATGAACACAGGGGGTAATTGGATGGGGGCCAGGTCAGAAGCTGCCTGTCATAGGCAGAGAAGCAGAGCCTGGATTGAGGATTCGTTTTTAAAGCAGGGCATTACTAGGAAGTGTTTCCAGGGAAAACCCGCCTGAGTGTGTGATATCTGGCAACGGCCTGCAGGGGGGACTTGGGCTCTATCAGCAGGGGAGATCTGGAGGCTGCCCACTCTGGAGTAATCCCCATTAGAGGGAAAGGGAGCTGGAGTGTTTATACCCCCGCACCTGCCAGTCGTTGGCTAAGGGCTGCTCTTGGGTGACATAAATCCCAGGCACTTCTGCTCTCCACGTGCACAGAGGAAGTGGATTCTCATGGCCTGAGTTGTTGAGAAGGAAAATACAGGGGAGCCGGTGTGCATGAAAGTGCCCAGGGATCCCAGGAGTTTGGGGGACAGTGACAGCATCTGCTATTTGTGTTCATTATAAGAAACTTGCATGAAAAAATAGCAAAGGATAATAATTAGCTGCAACTAGGCCTGACTGGGTGGGATTGAACCCCAGAAATGAAGTGGAGAGGGGTAACGAAGGCAAAGGAGACACCCGAGAGGGATTTATGGCAGGCAGCACACATACTACATTTGGGTAAGTCTAAGTAGTTACAAAATAGAGTGTAAGCTGGGTGCAGTGGTGTACATCTGTGATCCCGGTACTTGGGAGGCTGAGACAGGAGGATTATAGATTCGAGTGCAGCCTCAGGAACTTAGGTCCTCAGCAACTTAGTGAGACCCTGTTTCAAAAAATAAATAAAATAAAAAAGGCCGGGTATATAGCTCAGAGGTAGAATACCCCTGGATTTAATCTCCAGTACACCCCCTCCCTCAAATAAGAAATAGAGTCTAATTAAAGCATAGACTAGATATCTCTGGGTCACAGTTGGGATTCTGTGGTAGAATAATAAGAGTTAATATAATGAAAGGTTGAGTGTCAAACCTCCCCTGGTACTTGCAAAAGAATTAATTACAGATAAGTGGCCTGCAGAGGGCCATGTATCCAGGCAACCACCTGTGGATGAGATACCCAAAGAAGAGTCATATCTGGCCATATACAAGGTCACTGAGGTCAGCAACCTGCTTAGGAATTCCCTCTCTTGCCCTCTCCTTACCCAACTTCCTCCAGCCACCCTGCATTCACTAACTGTCACGTTTTAGCTTCTGTAAGCCCGCCTGCCTGTGTCCGCCCTTCATCTCAACCCTATAAATCAAGAGCTCACGTGGCTTTTTGGGCCAGAGTTTAAGAGGAGTTATTCTAACTTCCGTCCACCAGTATAATAAACTTCCTCTTTCCCACTCTAATTGGCATTGGCTCAGTTATTCCAAAGGATTCTGCACAATTTTTTTCTGGACCGCAGCGTCTAAACATTTTGGAGCCAACATTGAAAAATGGCAGATCCTGCAAAAAAATGTGGGGATTTTCTTATTCTTTGGAAAACTCGGAAGGGCTTGAATTGCCGCGTCTGTATCTCTGCTGGGACAAGGGGCTGTATCTGTGCAGTCACATGGTTCTTGAGGTGAGGTGTGTGCTCATGGTTTTCTTCAGGCTCTCCCGAGATGAGTCCCGATGTGCTCTCGAGATGGGCCCCTGGTCTGAGTGTGTCAGGGGTCAGGCACGGGAGGCTGACAGGAGCTACATCATCCAGGGGCTGGACCATCATGCTGAGGGTAGAGCTGTGTGTCATGGGGCAATGGGGAGTCCCTGGAAATTTTAAGAAGTATGAGGCATGTATTGTGAGACTTGTGGTCTAGGGAGCCATATGTGTGTGTGTGTCTGTGTGTTACTGGGGATTGTACCCAGGGTGACCTTTGAGGTTTACTCCCAGAACTTTTAAATTTTTATTTTTAAACAGAGTCTCACTAATTTTCCAAGGCTAGCCTCAACCCTGTGATTCTCCTGTCTCAGCCTCCAGGAACAGGTTTTACAGGTGTGCGGCACCACACCCCACAGATCCATGCTGTTCTACCCGGCTGATGAGCCAAATTGGATCTGAGGATCAGCTATTCCCTAGATCAAAATTTTTTCATTTTATTTTCTTGTGGTACTGGGGATTGAACACCCAGGGGCATTCTACCTCTGAGCTCTGCCCCCAGCAGTGTTTTTATTTTTTGTTTTGAAAGAGTCAAAATGAAGTCTTGCAAGTCACTAACAGCCTTGCTAAGTTGCTGAAGCTGGCCGTCAACCTGGGATCCTCCTGTCTCAGCCTCCCAGGTACAGGGATTACAGGTGTGCACCACCATGCCGGGCTTAGATCAGACTTTTTAAATGGGCCTCAGATGTTCAGAGTCAGATTAATTGTATTCTGGTTTATAACTGCTGTCATAGTTTTTTCTAGGGATGGATGTCTTTTAGTTTGCATGAGTTGTTTAAAACTTACGAGTCTTAGCCGAGCGTGGTGGCGCACGCTTGGAATCCCAGTACTTGGGAGGCCGAGACAGGAGGATTGCAAGTTCAAAGCCAGCCTCAGCAGCTTAGCGAGGCTCTCAGCAACTTAGTGAGCCCCTGTTTCCAAATATAATATAAAATACGTCTGGAGGTGTAGCTTGGAGGTAGAAGTTCCCTGGGTTCCATCCCCAGTACCACAAAATAAATTTTTTACTAGTCTAATAAATACCCTTGGTGCCCTTCAACCAGGAGTCGTTACCTTGATACTAACTTGCCTTTATTCTCATCTTAACTTGTGGTGGGGCTTTGTTGTGCTGGCTCAGCGACCATTCTAGTAACTCCATAACGCTTAGATGAGCTTGTAAGTCCTGTGCTGTAGCTGTTTGTAAAGAATCTTCTTTATTTTTTTATTGGAGCACTGTAATAATACACCATAATGAAGTTCTGTGTGATAGAAACATATGCATCCAGCATTTGTGTGTCTCCTCCTGGGTCCCACCCACTCCCTCCCCTTCTCCATACATAATATCAAAATTGGTACAAATAACTTCTTTAAAGACCCTCTGTATCCAGAATGAGAAATTCACAGCTTCAGCAAACAGGTGATTCTGGCTGCTAGAGGGTGGGGCCGGCCTCTAACAGCTGCCTCGAGCTGCCCAGCCTGCACTGCCCTTCCTTGTACTTGGAATCTGGTAAGCACAGCATCCTTCCGCCGGTGTGGAGACCGGCTGCTTCAGGAAGACAAAGGCGGTTAAGATGAGGCTTTGGTCCTGGGAACTCAACCCAGGGGCATTCTACCTCCCAGCTACACCCCAAGCCCTTTTGATTTTTTATTTTGAAACAGAGTCTTGATAAGTCCTGAGGATCTAAGGTGTTTTCTTTTTCCTGCTGCAGCAGAGTTTATGGTTTCATAGAGAAGATAAGACAAATACCCAAATAATTATAACAGTGTCCAGAGTGCTGTGTACTGTAAGAGAGGAACAAGGACGGTGTTATTGGAGTTCAGAGAGACAGACTGAATCTGAGAGATTTGCAAAGGCTGCACAGAGGCCGTGGCTGTGGGGCTGGGCCTCAGCGGGGGACGGCTTTGCAGACTTGGAGGGGTGGAGGGGAGAGCGCTGTCGGCCATCCATTCGACAGAGGGAAGGGCATGGGTGGAGGCTGAGGGGCACAGGTTGGTGACTCTTACATGGGCCCGGAGTCTTGTCTGGCAGGAGTCTCAAGGCAGAGGTGAAAGAGCATGGGCAGCGGGCCCAGCGTCCTGCTGTGCAGACTCCCTGCGGGTGCCCCTGAGTGTCCCTTCTCCCACTTGCAGGCCCTGTCTGAGGGGCCTCCCCCGGCTCTCAGCAGCTCTGCCGGGGGCTCGCCTTCCTTACTGGCCTCCGCTCGGTTCTATTACGAGTGTGCACTTAAGCCCTGGCTCCCTCCACAAGTCCTGTGCACCCGAGGGCTGGAGTCCCGTCTTCTAGGCCAGCATCTCCCAGTTCTTAGCACACTGTGTGGCATGCAGTAGGCCTTCAGTACAGAGTCTCCAGGGGAGTGGCTGCCCTGTGGTCCTCTTGCTGTCTGCAATCACCTTTGCTGTCCTGCGCATGGACTCAGACTCTGGACTTAGTTCCCTTCACTGTGGCCTCCGCTGCCACTCAAGACCTTGATGTTATCTTATTCTGGTGTCTATCTTTATTTTTTCTTTCTTTCTTTCTTTCTTTCTTTTTTTTTTTTTTTTTTTTTTTTGCAGTACTGGGGATAGAACCCAGGGGCAGTCTACCGCCGAGCTATACTCCCAGCCCTATTTTTTTATTCTTTATTTTTATTTATTTCTTGGTGGTACTAGGGGTGGAACCCAGAGGATTTTTACCTCTGGGCTATACTCCCAGACCTATTTTTTATATTTTATTTGGAAACAGGGTCTCACTAAGTTGCTGAGAGCCTCACTAAGTAGCTGAGGCTGGCTTCGAACCCATGCCATCCTCCTGTCTCAGCCTCCCAAGCGCGGGGATTACAAGTGTGCGCCACCGCGCCCGGTTTTTGTTCTTTATTTTGAAACAGGTTCTCATTGAGTTGCAGAGGGCCTACTAAGTAGCCGGGGCTGTCCGTGAACCTGCGATCCTCCTGTTTCAAACTCCCCAGCGCAGGGATTGCAAGTGTGCCCACCGTGCCTGGCCTCCATCTTCATTTTATGTAGTATTGCTTTAGACTCAGGTTTTAGTTCCCTTGCTGGACCCGTCCTGTACAGAGACAATTTGGAGAAAACCTATTTCTTCAGCCCAATTGCTCTGCCATGAGCCTCAGTACACAATGCCTTGGGCATTATTCCTTTCAACAACTATTGAATGCCCAGGACATGCTGGGAGCACAGGGAGAGGACAGTGCTATGATGTCCCTGGGCTGACCCAATTTCAGCTGCACCCCTGAATCTCACGAGGAAAACGAAGAGGCTGGAGGAAATGGCAGGTTCCCATGGCGGACAGCGGCCTGACGTGTCAGCCAGATTAATTCATCCCGAGCCGCTATTAGCGGGGCGTCTGGGTCCATTGAGCACGGCCCGACGGTGGCTCCTTCTTCTGATGGTCATCGGGAATCCATCTGCGCGCTTTCAGGGGGAACGAGAGGTTGTAATTCTCAAGTGGAACAGAAAGAAATGTAATTGGATCAATGGGTTGTTAATGTTGCTATTGAACAGCCTTCTGCCAGAGCCCTGGCATGATGGAGCTGGCCACAGGGAACTAGCCACCGCCACGCAAGGGCCGGACTTTGACACACACCATGGCAGGTCGTGAGAGGCATTCTTTTTTTTAAAATTATGGTACTGGGTATTAAACTCAGGGACATTCTACATCTGAGTTATACCATCAGCCCTTTCTGCTTTTTATTTATTTATTTTTTATTTTTATTTTTTTGGTGGTATTGGGGTTCCTGGAAACCCTTCTACCTCCGGGCTACACTCCCAGACCTACTTTTTATATTTTTATTTGGAAACAGGGTCTCCTAAACCAGCGCGGCTGGCTTCGAACCTGCGCGATCCTCCTGTCTCCACCTCCCGAGCGCGGGGATTACAAGCGTGCGCCACCACGCCCGGCTCTGCTTTTTATTTTGAAACAAGGTCTCACTGAGTTGCTAAGGCTGGACTCGAACCTGCCATCCTCCTGTCTCTGCCTCTGAAGTGTCAACTGGAACCTGGGAGAAGGCTTCAGGCATGCTTCATACAAGGGATCTCACGCCCTTCACTGTGCTCCTGCGTGGCCAGAGGCGGTGTTTCAGGGACGTCAAGGCATCCTGCCTGGCTTTTGGTGAGCTGGGGAGAGAAAGGAGGAGCCGCGTGAGTGTTTGTGTCCCCGGGGAGGCTGGGAGCACAGCCGACTTCAGGTTCATTCTATGGGCAGAAGCGGGCAGCAGTGAGAGCTCACACACAGGGGGGTGATGGAGCCCACAGCCGCGCTGTGCGCCTGTAAGGAGCGGAGCTCAGCTGGGTCAGGGACTGGGAGGGCTTTCCCCAAGCCACTGTCGAACAAGGAGAGCCACGCAGAGAACAGTGGTGGACTGGGATCCCGTGTCTACAAATCAGACGAGGATGACAGGCTCAGAGGTACTTTTTTAATTTTTGCACTTCTTTTGGTGCATTGTAATTATACATCACAATGAAGTGTAGACTGATAGGACCACACGGCACTTGGTGTGTCTCCCTCCAAAACTCACCCCCAAGGGCATCTTTCTGTCTGTCTAGAATTAGGTGAGGATGGAGAAGACATGGAACGTGACAGGATGGCGTGTTCCTGAAGGTTCTCTGGGGGCACAGGTCAGGGTCCAGGGGGCACAGGTCAGGGTCCAGGGGTGCAGGTCAAGGTCCAGGGGGCACAGGTCATGGTCCAGGGGGGTGCAGGTCAAGGGCCAGGGGGCACAGGTCAAGGGCCAGGGGGCACAGGTCAGGGTCCAGAGGGTGCAGGTCAGGGGTCAGGGGGCACAGGTCAGGGGCCAGGGAGTGTAGGTGAGAGGCCAGGGGGTGCAGGTTAGGGGCCAGGGGGCACAGGTCAGGGGCCAGAGGGTGCAGGCCAGGGGCTAGGGGGAGATGGGAATGAGGGAAGGAAGGAGAGGGGGTGGGGCAACCAAGCAAATCATGGTAAGGACAAGATGTGTGTTCTCGTTCTCTCTGTTTCCTACACACACAGAGCACATGCACTTGGTCACTTGTGCATTCATGTAAAGTCTATGTGTATGTGTGTGCGTAAGGCTGAATAATAGAAAGACAATAAATACACGACGGGATCAAGTGACATTGTTGGTTTGTATTTGCAAACGGCTGTCAGTGGAACACCCTGTAGCTGCCATGGGTGATACAATGAAAAAACCCAGGACACATCCTTTGCAAAATTGTGCGTGCGTGTGTGTGTGTGTGTGTGTGTGTGTGTGTGTGTGTGTGTGTGTTGCTGGAGATGGAACTCAGGACCTCACCCATGTTAGGCAAGTACTTTACCATCAAGCTGTGTCCCTAACCCTTAAAAGCATATTATAATCTCTTACAGAGCAATACATACCGGAGTCATTATCAATCCTGGCTGCACATTACAGTCACTGTCAGAGGACGGAGCTTTAAAACAATCTGGCTGTCTGGGACTTCATTCCAGACCAGTTAAATCAGAATCCAGAGTCTGAGAACTCTGAATCAAACAAAACAAAGCCCCAAATCTTCTTTATGGTGGGGGTTCAAAACGATTGTTTGAGAACCTGAATTCTAATATCTTAAGACATACATGTTCTTGTAGACTGAAATATCAATTAGTAAATTTAGGTTAGCCTTCTGCACAGACTGTGTGTACCTGATACCAAGCAGAAGCAGTTTTGACCCTGAGAAAGCCGCACCGGAATGGCTGCATAGAGCGTCATTTTAAACCAGTCAGGCCTAGGGGAACCGGGAGCTGCCAGAGGCCTCATGGCAGCTGAGCAGCGGGGGTCTGGCCCCACACCCCTCCCCATGGTCTTGAAGGCCTTCCCCGCCCTCTGCCAAAGGTCCTCTCAGGCTGGTCTTCAGATAAAAGCAGCCCCTCCTCGGCTGAAGTGGGGCTGTTCGGAAATGAAGGGGGGTCCGCCTCCCCGGAGATGTTGGTACTGCCTAATGAATTGTTTTCCTATTTAAAAATACACGCGTGTCGTTTAAGGAAACTCCACAGGTTAAGCCCAGTAATTAAGGATCTCTGCAGGAAGGGGAAACTGCCAACAGCAGCTGGGTCTTTTCTGAACGGTGCCATTAATCAGCCCCACCTGCACAGAGAAAGAGCGGCCCCGTGGAGCGGATAGTGTCCCCTTGGGATTGTCGCTGTCCCACATTTCAAGCTGTAGAATGGAAGGTGCAGCTGCGGAGCTGGGGCTGGGGCTGGGTGAGATGGTCCAGGCCCTGAGGGTGCAGATTAAAGCCTCACCCACCCAGTACTGGTGACCACAGGCCCAGGCCCCCACCTTTAAGGGGGCTCACCATCCCAGTGTCATGGGTGTGCAGGGCCAGCTCCTGAGAATGAGCGCCACCTTAAATTTTGCACCCCAGGTACCCTCCTTGTTGTCCCATCCCTAGGAAGGTGTATGGGCTTTGGGGACACAGTTGAATCTTCAGGTTTTTATAGTTTTCAAGTTCCGTGATTTAGAGCTAGTGACAGTCTCCTTTCGGAGCCTCAACTTCTTCATCTAAAAGATAAATGAACCGGGTGTGGTGGCGCACGCTTTAAATCCCAGTACTTGGGAGGCTGAGACAGGAGGATCATGATTCTCAGGCAGCCTCAGCGACTTTAGTGAGGCCTTCTGCAACCCATTTTCAAAATATAGAATAAAACATAGGACTGGGGGTGTAGCTGGGAAGTAGAATGCCTCTGGGTCCCATTCCCGGCACCCCCCCCCACCAGATAAATGAATGTCAAATACCATCCACTATGCCAACACACAAGTGATGGTCGATGTTACTATTATCTAGTGGGAAACTTTATTTTAAAAGTTGGCTGCTGTTTGAATCAGCTGACCTAGAAGGAGCCGGAAGAATCTCTTTGTAACAACTGCATCTCTTTTACATTTTTTTTTACCAGAAAAAAAATGTGATTTTTTTTTCTTCTTTTCAGTGAGGCCTCCCCCGAAGGCAAAGCAGAGATGGGAGAAGTTTAAGTAAAGAAGAGTTGCATGAAAAAACCCCATAACAGTGACAGGAGCTTTAAGTCTTCTCCCAAAGCCAGGCGTGGTGGTGCCTGCCTGTAATTCCAGTACTTGGGGGGGGGGATGAGGCAGGAGGATTGCAGGTTCAAGACCAGCCTTAGCAAGATAGCAAGGCTCTCAGCAACCTAGCAAGACTCTGTTTCAAACAAAAGATAAAATAGGGCTGGGGGTGGAACTCACATGTAGAGTGCCCCTGGCTTCAATATACCCCTGGCTTCAACCCCTACTACCAAAACAATGACAACAAAGTCTTCTCCAAGTTGTCAGGGAAATCGGGTCTTGGGAGTCTTGAGCCTCGTGAAGTGCAGTAGTCAGGCTTTCAGGAAAGCCTAGGGGCATTGGAGACCTTCAGGTCAGGGACAGCTGAGGTCTGAGAGCCCTGGCTTGCTGGGTGCTGCGGTCCCCTCCCCTCCCCGAGAGCTTCAGTCCAGGCAGCTGCAGGAAGCAGCCTCTCTTAGAGATGCTTAGAGAAAGGAAGGACGAGACGGGCCCATGTGGCTGGAGCAGGAAGCCACGAGGGCAGGAGCTAGACCTCACAGGATGGAGAGAGGGAGAAACACAGAGGTGATTTTGAGCAGGAAGCGCTTGGAAACCCGGCCAGGGCACACACTTCTGACCCCGGAGGAGACGGAGTCTCAAAGTCTTTAAAAGGCCTTTTAAAGGTCAATTCGTAGGAGAAGCCAGGGACGTCCAAGCGGCAGAGATCTGAACAACGGAATTGTTGGATATGAACGCTCCAGGCTCTTTAAGAACTACGTGCCCAGAACAGATCTTCCGTGGACCTTTCCTGGAACGGTGCATGGGGTCGGGATCCTGAGGGACCATTTGGCTTTGGGGTTCCTCATCTGTCTATCATGCCAAACCGCTGAGCAGCCCCGGTGTGCTGACCGCTGACCCTTTCAGTCTCTTTTGTCCTTCTGAAGTTGGGACAGCTGCTTCCCAAGTGCCATACTTGCCTCATTTCAAATGTTGGCTCTCACCTCCTGATTAAAGCATCCTCTGGGACTCTGCCCCAAGCAGGATGTCATTCGGCAATTCCTGGAGACTGTCTCCATCAGTGGTGCCCTCCGGACAGCTATGGCCTGACGACCCTGCCGGGCAGTGCTTGAGCACGTCCAGTCATTTACACCCACCTGCTTCCGCTCCCTCTCCTCTGGCCAGAGGCAGTAAGGATCCCAGAGGAGGAATCTCAGGATGGAGAATAATCTTCACGCAAAGCCACGTTGGGGTGGAGAATTTCATATGTGTATTCCAAGGACCTAGCATGATCTGATGCATAGTAGGTGCTCAGTGTAAAAAATAAAATGCGGCGGGTCACATTGTCGCACACGAGGAAATCCATTATAGGTGATATGGATGCCTTTATTCGTGGGGAGTCGGCCGCCAGCTCCTGTGGGCTCGCGGGGTCTAGTGGGGTAGAGCCCGTCTCTCTGTCTCTCTCGGGCTTCTCTCTCTGAACCCTGAACTCGTTTCTCCCTGATCGGGAGGTGTGGTCCCCTCTTGGAATCACCGGGCTCCGCCTCCTAGCTTCGGGCCCTGCCCCCTGCGGGGCAGGGGCAGCTCGAACCTTTCACTCAGGAACTAATTGTTGGTTGGATTATTGATGTTAACAGATGGCACAGAAGGATCAGCGGGCAGGAACTTCAGGCTGGCGCTTTTTAGCCTAGCGTAATATAAGCTGTTGTAGAAGTAATGAGATCCCTGTTGCTGGACAGACAAGGTGTCTAAGTGGCTGGACTAGGTCACGCCAAACTCGTCCGGACTAGAATGACAGCTAAACTCATTTGCGGGTATGGACAGCTAAACTCACTTGTGGGTATGTATACACTGGTCAAGTCCATGACTTGGGAATCAGATGGACCTGAGTTAAAATCTTGGCTCCTAGAACTAGCTGTGTGACACCGAGCAAGTTACTTAGGTCCTCTGAACTTTAAGTTCTCTGTAAAGTGAGGATGGAGAGACTACACCCCCTAATGGGGTGTTGAGGCCTGATGCCTGGAGGGTTGAGAAGTTGTGGTGTGTGTGTATGTGTGTGTGTGTGTGTGTGTGTGTGTGTGTGTACCTGCATCTATAGATGGCTGGCTTAGAGAAGTTCCTGCCTGTCTGTAAACGTGTCACAAAGTGGTGATAACAACTCTAAGATTGTCCAGCTCTTTTACTCCCATTTTTATCTGCCATGTCTGTGACCGGTGAAGTATCTTTCCGCACATCTGGGCGATCCGTAAGCAGGACTGGAGTTCTGACTCCCGCCCCCTGCCTCTTCCCCCGAGCGGGCGCCGTGAGGGAGGGAGGCTCCCGTTCTCAGCTGCGTGAGGGCAGACATCTGGCACAGAAGGACCAGTCTCCTGCGTGCGTGGTAACCACCAAGCACCGTCACAGTCACAACTGTGGACTTTGCAAGTCATTGGAAGGCCATCGCAGGAGAAGCAATGGGCGCGAGGGGCGGGGGTTTGTCCTCCCAGGAGGAAGGAGACTCTGCAGCAAAGGGACACGTGTTTCTCACATGAGGGTGGGTGTACGAGTGCAGGCCGCCACTCCACCTGTGACCAAGCGGTGCTGTAGTCTGGAGCAATAGCCTCGAGTCATGGCTGAGTCGGAGTTCGCTTGGTGTGAGCCACAAGGCTGGCCTGGTACACAGTAGGTGCTCCATTAATACTTGTTTAGTGAATGGACATTTTCCACTCCTAAGAGCTTCTCCTCTCTTATTGCCAATCTTAAAAGAATATCCAGTCTGGCGTGGTGGGGTACGCTTGTAATCCCAGTACTTGGGAGGCTGAGATACAGGAAGATCGAGGTTCCTGGACAGCCTCCGTTACTTAATGAGACCCTCTGCAACTGAGTGAGACCCTGTTTTTAAATAAAAAATTAAAATATGGCTGGAGGTGTAGACCAGAGGTAGAATGCCCCTGGGTTTGATTCCTAACACCAAAATTATATATCTGTCCAGAGACTCATGGCTACTATTCATCTTAATGATTTCTTTCTGCACAACACCCAAAACTCAGTGGCTTAACACAACCACCTTTTTTTTTTAACTTGCTCACAATTCTGTGAGTCAGAAGTGAGGGCCGAGTTCAGCTGATGGTCCTTTTGTGGGTCATTCCTGGGGCTCCTCATGCACTGCACCCTTCTGGTATCTTGAGTAGAGATGGGCGGCCTATGGTGGAGCCACTTCCAACTCTGACATTTGAAGTAAGCCTGGCTCCAGACAGCCCCAAACGTCAGAGTGGTGTCTCATCCTAAGAGGCTGGGGGAGACTTCCTTTGTCAGCTCAGGGCAGGCTTGGGGACAGGGCAGGTGAGGTTTCAGGCAGATTGAAGTGTGGGCTTCATAACATGACTTATTTGTGATTTTCTCCTTCCTTCCTTCCTTCCTTCCTTCCTTCCTTCCTTCCTTCCTTCCTTCCCTCCTTCCTTCCTTCCTTCCTTCCTTCTTTCTCTTCTTTCTCTTCTTTCCCTCCCTTCCCTTCCCTCCCCTTCTCTTCCCTCTCTTCCTTCCCTTTTCCTTCCTTCCTTCCTTCTTTCCTTCCTTTCTTCCTCCACCCTCATGGTACTGGGGATTTTAACCCATGAACATTCTGCCTCTGAGCTATACCCCCAGCCCTGTTTTATTTTATTTTTCTTAGTGAGACAGGGTCTCCCTAAGGCCTTCCTAAGTTGCTTAAGCTGATCTTGAACCTGCAATCCTCCTGTCTCAGCCCTCCAAATACTGGGATTACAGGCATGCACCACTATGCCCAGCTAAGAATTTCTTAGTCAAAGAAAATCACACAGGTATCTTAGACTCAAGAGGATGGAGAAACAGACTCTACTCCTTAGTGGGAAGAACACTGCTGATCTCACATGGAAAGGACGCATGTGGGTAGGGATGAGAGAACATTGCGGTCACGATGGGTAGACGGAGACCCACAGATGAGGCAGAATTAGATACAGAAAAATAGAGATGAGAAGATGGAGAGACAGGATTTATCCATCACTACCGTCTCCTAGTGCAAAAAGCATCCCTTGCAGCAATCCTGAACACGCAGAACTGTGGAGAGCATGACTCTGCCAATATTGACATATTTCCGTGACCAGAGACAGGTCAGGCCTGAAAATCCACAGAGGTTTTAGTGTCTATGATGTGCATTTCCATATACAAACAGAACTTCCGCCTGCCGCAGCCTTTGTTACCTCTCTTGACTCCGTCTGGCGATCTCTAGGAACTTGTGTATCAACTCAAGTTGGTCCCACGCTTCTATCTACTTTTGTGTCAAAATTAGGTCCGTCTTCCTGTTTTTCTGTGTTGCTACTTATTAAGGCATAAAGAGTGGTTATGTCTCCTGGTTATTCTGGACCCAGGTTACTCCTTCTTGGTAATAAATATCGTTATTGGCTTCTTTCAAGTTTGCCCAAGCTATAGCATGCCTCTCTAATCTAAATCTTGCAAAGAACTAAACATTTATACCCCAAGATTTCCTTTAGATACCTGTTGGTATTAAACACACTAACATGTGTTCCATTGTTTTTTTTTTTTTTTTTGGTACTGAGATTTGAACTCAGGCCCTTCTACCTCTGAGCTACACCCCCAGCCTCTTTTTTTTTTGGTGGTACTGGGGTTCCTGGAAGCCCTTCTACCTCTGGGCTACACTCCCAGACCTATTTTATATTTTTGAAACAGGGTCTCTTACGCCAGCGCGGCTGGCTTCGAACCTGCGCGATCCTCCTGTCTCCGCCTCCCAAGCGCGGGGATGACAAGCGTGCGCCACCACGCCCGGCCTCTTTTTTATTCTTTATTTTGAAACAGGGTCTCACGGAGTTGCAAAGGGCCTCGCTAAGTAGCTGAGGCTGGCCGCAAATCTGCCATCCTCCTGTCTCCACCTCCCAAGTACCGGGGTTACAAGAGTGCGCCACCATGTCTGGTTTTCCCATTGTCTCTTAAAAATAATCGTCTTAGTGTACTGCACTTACACATCATCGTGGGAGTCAATGTGACACAAATATAGACACACAGTGCACGGTGTATCTCCTTCTGCGTCCCACCCAGCGGCCCCCTCTTTCCTTCCTTCCTGTACATGCGAGTGAGGTTGGTAGTAAGACCTTCACATATCGTCATTGTATTATTGGAACTATGTATTTCCCCAATCCCCCTTTTTCCCATTGTCTGAGTTTTTATTTTGGTATAAGCCTGATTTTCCTCTGGTAGTTCAGTCTAGCTATTTAAAAAGTAATATTGCATCTGAACACTTTTATCTTCTTTAAGTGTTTATTCATAAATCACTTGTCTAGCGAGTCCTTCCTGAATCCTGCTATTTAAAGTTGAAACTCTTCCCAGTCAGTCCCCATCCTCTCTTTTTAATGTTTTTTTTTTCTCCCCAAAGCACTCAACACTAGCTATCATTCTCTATGGTATACTTATTTACTTGTTTATGTTCTTTCTCTCCTCCTTTAGAATATAAGATCCATGGAGGTGGAGATGTTTGTCTGTTTTGGTGATTGTTACATCCTCGGTACCTAGTTCCTGCTCTATAGAAGATATTCAATGAATATTTGTTGAAAAAATGGATAAATCTATATCTCTTAACTACCTCATTTGTTTTAGGGGATACCGAGAGTTGAACCCAGAGGCATTCTACCTCTGAGCTACACCTCCAACCCTGTTTTATTTTTATTATTATTATTTTGAAACAAGGTCTCATTAAGTTGAAGAAGACCTTGAACCCGCAATCCTCCTGTCTCAGCTTCACAAGTACTGGGATTATAAATGTGTTCCACACATCCAGCTCCGAGGCTGGTCTTAAACTGCAATCCTTTTGTCTCAGCCTTCCAAATAATTGGGGTTACAGGCATGCACCACCATGCGCTCGGCTCTGAGGTGGCCTGGAACTTGTGATCCTCCTGTCTCAGCCTCTCTGGTGCTGGGCTTACAGGCATGTGCCACCACGCCTGGCTCTACCTCTGTTGTTCGCATCTAGTCCTGTCTACCTCTGTGTGCTGCCCCCATCCATCTGTCCGTCTTTGTAGGGAGCCAGTCTGGTCATACTGTAGCAGGGCTTCAATAATAGAAAAACTGACAGCCAGGACCAGATCAATGGTATCTGAGGGGCTCTGCGGCTCTGCGGGCTCCTTGCTCTCACTGAGCATCTGTCTTTGAGGCGAGGGGAGTCTATGATGAACACAAAGGCAATTCTTCAGCTAAACAGAGGCCAGAGCCTGCTATGTCTGGGAACCATCATTAGGGACCAAAAACTCTTTTATGCCTGAAACTTTAAAAACATGGAAACTGCACATTTTAGAGAATTTCTCCTTTTAATCTGAGAAGCTTTGGCACTGGGGTGTGTGTGTGTGTCGGGAGGGGAGGAATGGAGGGTCATTGTAGAAGGGCGAGACTCATTTAATCTTTATTTTATATTTGAGGAGACTGGTGAGCTGCTCCCCGCTCTTCTCTACTTGGGGGTCTTCTCTGTTTTTAATCATGGACCCAGAAAGGTTTGGTGATTTTCGGTTTTCACACAGTCAGGCCAAAGGTGAGAGAAAGATGTATCCCGGTCAGCCAGCTGGGCCGATGTTTCTAATGTGGGGCAGGAGGGGAACCTCTGCTCTGGCTCCCCATCACTAGTGCCCAGAATCCTTCCCATGGGGCTGGGGCTGAGGCTGAGGCAGGTTTTCCCTGTGACTGCTGACCTGAAAACAGAGTCACAGGCACAATGCTTACAGCTCTATCTGGGTAAACCATTGTTTTATTCACCTCATACAATATAAATTTTATTTTGCTTTGGGGCCGCGGGTTTGGTGCAGCAACCTAGGTCTATGCAAAGCCCCTGTGTAAAGAAAACTTGACAAAGCAGGTATGAAATTGTGTTATGATTTGGATAAGTGTCCCCCAAAGACTCATATGTTGAAGACTTGGTCGCCATGATGTGGTTTTTTTGAGAGGTGGTGGGACCTTTAAGAGGTGGGGCCTAATGTGAGAAAGTTAGGTTGCTGGGGGGGCGTGCCCTCTAAGGGAATGCTGGAGCCCTACCTCTTCCTCCCTCACTCCCCCCCCCCTCTCTGCTTCCTGGCTGGCATGAGGCTAACAAGTCTCCTCTGCCAGGTGTTCCCACCCTGATGCTCTGTGTGCCTCAATAAGGCCAAGAAGCTATGGACTGCAGCCTCTGAAGCCATGGGCCAAAGCAAACCTTTCTTCTTTTTAAGATACTTCTCTCAGGCATTTCCTCACAGTAACAGGAAGCTGACCAACACAGGTGGCATCTTTTCAAAGCCTGCTTTTACACCCCACCCTTGACTGGGGGCTTGGCTTCCACGTTGTTTTACTCATGAGGAAAGGATTGGCGTGCTCACCTGGGCACTGACCTACTCCCCTCCCAAGTGTGTGGAATCTCAACAATTGTGTCTAGTTGTGCCTATGTGACCAGCTCCCAGTAGAACCCCTGAACTTTGGGTGTAAGTGTGGGCTTCGCTGGTTGGAAACGCTCCATTGGTGTTGCTCAGTTTTGACAGAGGACGGTGTGTGTCTAGCGTGATGCTGAGACATGGGGAGAGATGGAGAGAAGATTGGTGCCTGTGCCTGGAGTCCTCTGGACTCCATTTGGTGAGCTCTTTTCCCTGCCCATCCTGTTTTAAACTGTGTTCTCTCCACCCTGAGTCTTCTTAGCACGTCACGGAGTGCCTCTTGTTTTATATATTTGTCTGTAGGTTCATTTCCTTTGATCCCCACACCCCATGCCCATTCTTTATATCTACTGCTCTTAAGAGACCGCATCTTGTGCTTATCATGACGTTTTTCATTTATATATGTTCTCGCAGAATGTGTATTTTGTGTGCACATATACATAATCATTTCTACCATATTTATTTATTGTGGAGTATAATTATTAATCAAATCCTATTTCTTTTTTTTTTTTTTTTTTTGGTACTGGGGATAGAACCCAGGGGCATTCTACCTCTGAGATACACCCCCAGACCTATTTTTTAGTCCTTTTATTTTTTTGAAACAGCGTCTCTCTGAGTTACGAAGGGCCTCACTGAGTAGCTGAGGCTGTCCACGAACCATGATCCTCCAGGCTCCACCTCCCAAATGCTGGGATTATGAGTGTGTGCCGCCACACCCGGCTCAAATTCTATTTCTTAAGTATTTAAATGAACATACATTAAAGTTGACTATTTTTAAAATTTTTAACGTATATATGAATATTCATGTTACCACCATGACCAGTTTTTTCTTCATCCCAAAGAAGTCCTCAGGCCACTTCTGACAGTCACACTCCCCCGATCCTTAGTTCCTGTGTCTTCATCACTAAAGTTTTGTTTCTTTAAGAAAATCACTTTATGGGCTGAATGTTTGTGTCCCTTCCCAGATTCATATGTTGAATTAGAATCCTCAACCGGGCGTGGTGGCGCACGCTTGTAATCCCCGCGCTTGGCAGGCGGAGACAGGAGGATTGTGCAGGTTCAGGCGGAGACAGGAGGATCGCGCAGGTTCGAAACCAACCGCGCTGGCTTAAGAGACCCTGTTTCCAAATAAAAATATAAAAATAGGTCTGGGATTGTAGCCCAGAGGTAGAAGGGCTTCCAGGAACCCCAGTACCACACACACACAAAAAAAGAATCCTCAGTGCGGTGGGATTGGGAGGTGAGACTTTGGGGTGGAGCCCCCTTGAATGGGGTTAGTGCCCTGATAAAAGGGAGCCCAGAGGCCTCGCTCATGTTCCTCCTGATTTGTGGGGAAGTGAGGAGAAGTCGGAGGTCTGCAACCTGGAAAAGGCCTGCACCAGAGCCCAAGCCTGCTGACTTTCTGATCTTGGGTTAGAAGTGTGAGAAATGATTTGGGTTGTTTTTAAGCTACTCGGTTTATAAAATTTTGGTAGAGCAGCCTTAAGCAACTCAAGCAGTAACTTTTTTTAAGATTGGCTTCTTTTTTTTTCACTCGGGATAACGTCTTTGAGATTTATCTAGGTTGTTCCAGCTATGAGTAAGCTTGCTTCTTTTTATTACAGAATAGTATTCCATGAAGTGCTTATTTATCCTTATCGAAGGACATTTAGATCATCTCCAGTTTTTTTGGTAATTATGACAAGAGCTGCTATAAACATTTGCGTACCTGGGTGCAGGCTTTTATTATGTGTAGAGAGTTTTCATTTCTTAAGAATATGCAGGAGTGGGATTTGAAGGTCACATCGTGCGTGTTTAACTTTGTGAGAAACTTGGCCAACTCTTTCAGAGTGGCTGTGCCGTTTTGCTTCCCCACTGGCAAGATGTGATGATGATTTCTTGCTGCCCTGTGTGGGTGCCAGCAATTAGTGTTGTCAACTGAATCGATGTCTTTTGAAAATGCTCCCTGGGAAGTCTTATTTTTCATTAAGATATAATATTTTTATGAAGTACAACAGAGGATAAATACTGCCATATCTCACCCATGTGGAATCCAAAAAGACGGATCTCATGAAATTCGAGAGTAGAAGGGGTATGGCTAAGGATGGGGAGACTGGAGGGAAGGGAGGGGGGGAGCGGTTGGTGAAGGGAGATGGGAGAAATAAGGCCTGCCCTTCTCTTGTACTGTAGGATACGTAATGTACTGTGTATTTCAAAATGTGCAGTGTGTAGTATAACACAGATAGCCATAATGTACTGTGTATTTCAAAAATGCTAGAAGGATTTTTAATGTTTTACCCATAAAGAAATGATATTTGAGGAGGTTGAAATGCTTTCCCTGACTTGAACATTTCACAGTGTATATACATGAATCAAAACATCACATTGTACCCTATAAATTTACATATTACATGTAATCTATTAGGAGAAGAAAAAAGCACATATCTTGGACGTATAGTTTGATGCTTTTTATATATGTGGAGATCCTGCGTAATCAACACTTACATTAACATCTAGAACATTTCTAGCATTGAAGGAAGCTCCCTTCTGAGCAGCTCGTAAGGTCTACCTTCCTCAAAGGGAATCATTAGCATGACCTATCGATTAGTCTGGCCTGATTTTGGGCTTCATTAAAGATACCATGCAGTATGATCTATTTGAGTTCGGCTTAACTTCTGTTTAACATTATGTCTATAAGATTACTCATGTTTTGCCAAGCATGGTAGGGTATGCCTGTAATTCCAGAGATGTGAAAGCCCGGGATTGATACCGTAAGTGTGAGGCCAGCCGTGGCAACTTAGCAAGATCCTATCTAAAAAAACAAAACAAAACAAAAGGCTGGGGTGTTGCTCAATGGTAGGGGCAACCCTGGGTCCAATCTCTAGTCTCCCAAAATTTACACATGTTGCATTTAGCTGTAATTTTCATTTTTTATTGTTGCGTACTATTTTATTGTATGAATAGACCTCAGTTTGTTACTAACTGGCAGTTACTGGTTTGAGGCCATTATGAATTAAACTTGCTCATGTCTTCTGCCAGACACAGCATTCATCTCTCTTGGGCACTGGTCCAGGAGTGGGATAGCTGGGGCCATAGGATTTGTATTTAGCTTTAGTAAATACTGCAAAACAATTTCCCCAAGTACACATGTCATTTTATTCTCCCAATGCCTGCCCTTTAAAAAGATTGATAGCATATGGAATCATAATAATGAGCTCATATTATTTTTACGCCCTCTCTCATTACGCTAGCAAGGTTCATCTTTCTTGTTTTTTTCTACCTCTCTTCTAATACTCCCTGGAATGCTCTCACCCACTTTCACTGAACCCCTTCCCAGGGAGGACGCCTTGATGGCCCCAACTTCCTGATCCATAAATGACCTTGTAGTGACTACCTGTGTGTGTAAGGTCCTTCGGGCAGCTTTGTCAGGGGGCCTTGTAGACCTGATGGCTACTGGGTCTATGAATCTCACTTTGACTAAATTAGCATCGGCTGATCTGGCCACAGTATCTGTTCCCACCAAAAGTGTGGAGGTTCTTGTATCCCCGCAGGCTTGTCGATACTTGCCTTTTTTGAGTGTTGTATATAGAGTAGGCAATATCTCATTCCTACTGTTTTTCTGTACAGATAACTTTGAGCATCTCTTTAGGTGTGTTTCAGGTTTATGTGGGTGAGTTCTGTCACCTTGGTCCTGGTAACATTTGGGGCAGAAACTTGGTTATGAAGGGGCCGGTCATCCTGGGCATTGCAGGGTGTTGAATACCATCCCAGGCCGGTACCTATTAGATACCAGTAGTACCCCCTCCCCCAATTGTGGCAATCAGAAAGGTCTCCAGATATTATCAAATGTCCCTAAGGGGAAGAATTGCCTCTTATTGTGAATCAGTGCTATAAAAGGGCCAGAGGAAATAAGAACACAATAAAACATTCATTAGGCCATAGAGTCTAGCATATAGAGGTTTAGCAATTTTGAGGAGACTAAAAGTTTGAGTTACTCAGATATGGAGTTATATCTTCCTTGACCTAACTGGTCCCCACGGTCTTATGATCTGGGAGTCAGAGGCCCCACATTTTGCTTCTCTCCCCATTTCCCGCTGATGCCCATCCTAGAGATTTTTAGCTCATGAGTCCGAAACCTGGTTAACAGTGCCACCCAAAGGGATGGCTGGGTACCAAAGCAGAGAATTAAGAGGGTCAGGCTAGTGGGACACACCCTAGGCTGCTGAGCAGAGGGGGGCTCCAACTGTGGCAGAGGTGAAGGAGGAAGTCATGGCTGAGAAGCAGGACCCCTCACCGGAGCTAGGGATGGATGCTGGGTCCAGAGCCAGGGGGACTAGGAGTGGACGGCAAGAAGCCCGGAACCGGGCGAGGCAGGTGGGTCTGTATGTCTTACAGGTGTTACAGGTTTCCCTGTGAGGATGCCAGGTGCAGGCCCCTGGCTTCTTTCCTTGTCCCGGGACACTACCAGGCTGTAGCTGGCCTTGCACCTCAGGCGTGGGGTCCCCTCTCCGTTGTACACTGGTGCTCAAGCTGCTGGGTTCCAGGCGTCATTTAGGACTTGGCTTCAGCCTCCCTCTGGTTTGCCCCATGGTTTACTGCCATAACCCAAGCTCTGAGAATAGTCTCAAATGAATTATGAACTTTGTAGATGAGAAAACAATTCAGGGTATCAGTAACTGATTTAAGACGACACAGCCAATGAGTAGAAGAGCTGAGATTCAAACAGATGGTCCTCACGGCCACGAGCTTATCATTATGCCATGCTCAACCTTCTGCAGAATGGTAAGAAGTTTCTATTTAATCTTTTTTTCTGGCACAAACTTCCTAAAACCCTGGGGATTTCCTGAGTGACAGGGGCAGGAGGAAGCTCTTTTGGGATTCATAACGTGTCTCCTTCACCCACACCTGAGTCTGTGACAGTGAGTAGCCTTTGGTGGCCCCTGGAGAGCTTCAGGCCGCGTGCAGAGGGATCAACCGTGTGATGGGGGGGGCTCTGCTTCTTCCCCTGCCCCCACTGCACAGGGTGAGGAGAAGGGAGGAGCTGCAGTTGGTGCTCGCTGTTTGGATGGCCAGTGGATTACTATTTAGCCAGCTAGGCCTAGTCATGGAGCCGCCATGGACCCCTCAGCGGTGGGTTGATACAGATACGGTGTTGGGAGGGCGGAGTACCCGGAGGGCACAGAAGCTTCCTTTCTCTCCTTGCCTCCTGCATCTCTTCCATCCGTCTGTTCTTGAGTTACCTCCTTCATAATAGATCTTTTGAGGGGCTACTACAGGTTGAACTCAGGGGCTACTGTTCATTCTATCTTGGAGCCACACCCCCAGCCCTTTTTGGTTTTGAATTTTTTTGCTTTTAAATAGGGTCTTGGTAGGTTGCTGAGGCTATCCTTGAACTTGAGATTCTCCTGTCTCAGTCTCCCAAGTACTGGGATTACAGGCATGTGCCACCATGTTCTGCTCCATAATAGACTTTTAATAGTAAGTAAAGCACTTTTCCGAGTTCTGTGAATAATTCTGGGAAATCATCAACCCTGAGGGAGGCTCATGGAAGCCTCTGGTTTACAGCCAGTCAGTCAGGAACACAGGTGATGACCTGGAACCCGGGGCTCGTGAATAGCATCTGAAGTGGGTCAGTTTTTGGGGCCTGAACCCCTCGCTCGGGGGTCCTGGCACTAACTCCAGGCTGATGGCTATAGAATTGAGTTGAACTGTAGGACACCCAATTGGAGTTCATGGAGAAATGTTTGGGGTGAAGAATCCCATACATCCCATGTGTGAAAGCTCGTGGCCTCCTATGAAATGAGATACTAGCTCACGTCCAGATTAGCAGGTACTTGAAGATGGATCCGGTGGCAGGTCACTGGAGCATGGATCCCTGGAGCATCACAGGAAGAAGGCGAGGGCTCTGGCTTCACTGTTCTTGTGGGACCGCTGGCTGGCCAGGTGGCCACTGCAATACAGTGGTGGGTGGTACCCAGAGATGCCTGGGCAGCCAGAGTGGCCGGGGTGCGGGGTGAGTGGTGATGGAGAGGACCATTTATGGAAGGGAGATGTTACACATGACAAGGACTTGGTTACCTCGATGAGCTGACCGCAGTTGGAGTTCTCTTGAAGGTGGCGGAACAGCTGCGGGTGGGGCCCAGACACAAGAACTGGAGGGAGATTGGAATTTGAACTCAATCCCATGGGCGTTAATGTGCATCTGAGACTCAGGGGGGATTGTGAAGGCACCCAGGAAAGTGCTTTTCAAGGTGGGTCTTAGTTACCTTTGTGACTCAGGTGCCCGGCCTGTGCTTTGATGGGGCTTAGTAGCCAGGTGGGCCAGCCACAGGAGCTGAATTAATTAGCTAATCTTTTAATTAGCCATCAATCAATCAGATAAGTAAACAATTAATAAACAAAACAGTTAGGTACAGAGTGTCTAATATATGCCAGACACTTAGAGATGACAGGGAAGGGGGCATTGAGTGGAAGAGAAAACCCTTGCCATTGTGGGCAGAGGCGCAGGGAGGGGTTGGGGTGAGCAGGACGTGACGGGGCAGGAGCAGTTACGGGCGGCGGGTGATGGGGAGGAGGGGAAATGCAGGTTTAGTTGGCTCTCGGCTCTGGAGGCTCAAGTTCATGAGTGTGGAGCTGGCACGTGGTACAGGCCTTTTTACTGCATGGAATCGTGGCAGAAGTTATCACGGCAAGACGGAGCGGGCATGTTGGAGAGCTAGCTTTATAACAGAGCCACTCCATGCTCTCCCATGGGTCCACTCATCTATGAATCCACTCATCCATCCTCAGGGCCTCCCTCATGACCCCATTGCATCCCCAGAATCCCACCTCTCGACATCACTGCCTTGGGGACCAGGTTTCCAACACATGAAACTCGGGGGACATATCCAAGCCTTCAAAAAGGGCTCCCAGGATTAAATAGGGCGGGTGAGAGAGAACATTGAACAAAGGGGGGTTGGAAGATGGGCGAGGACCAATGACCTTACAGTGCAGTGTCCTGGAATTGTCTGGGAGGTAGCGAGGAGCTCAGAGTGAGTGATAGCAGATGACATCAAGTGGAAAGAAGCCACCCCGCCATCTCTGCAACTAGAAGGTGAGCATGCCCGGTCCCCCGCAAATCCTAACGAGGTTGTCCCAGCGCTGGTCTGCCAGCTGGCACAGCTGGAGCTGACTGGCTGGTTTTAATTACGTGTCTCCAGCTCTGGTTTTGCAGCCAAGGTGGCTTAACTTAGATTAAGCTTTTGATTTAATACAAGGTTTGTGTCCCATGTGCTTAAGGATATGGCTTGATTTAACTGTTGAATCTATAAATTGACCTTCCAGTCGGGGGTTTTCTTTTAATCTTTCAATTAGATCTGAAGATGCTAACTCTATTTGAAGAAGGATAGACATTGCTGGACTTCAAGGACTTTTGCGTCTGTAGGGAAGGCCCATGGGGGCTTCATTTGATTTGGGCGAGCCTAGGAGAGGCCCTGGCTGTTCTGTGAATAGTCTTCTACCTTGCAATAAGGACCGGGGAGGAGGGTGCACAAAAGAAGAACTTTAAAGAACCCCAAAGAGTCCCTAATTCTCCACATCCTCGCAAGCATTTATTGTTGTGTGTATTCTTGATGATTGTCATTTGAACTGAAGTTAGATGGAACGTATACACACGGGATTGTAAATTAGTACGACTATGAGGGTCAAAATGATGGTTTTTCAAAAGACTAGGTATGGAACCACCATATGACCCCGCTATAGCACTTTTTAGTACCTTTCCAAAAGACAGAATACTGTAGTTATACATGCCTATCAATGTCTATAGAAGCACAATCCACAATAGCCGAATTCTTGAACTAACCTAGGGGTTCATCAACAGATGCATGAATAAAGAGAATGTGGTCTGTACACACAGTGGAATTTTACCCGGCCCTAAGAAGGAACAACATAATGTTATTTGTAGGAAAATGGATGGAACTTGAGGACATTATGCTAAGTGGGATCAGCCAGTCTCAGAAAGTCAAGAGCCAATATGTCTCCTCTCATATGTGGAAGCCAGAGAGAAAATGAGAAATAAAAGAGATTCCAGACACAGGAGGAGAGAGAGAGAAAAGTGGATGGAAACAGACAGGGAGAAGGGAAAGGGAAAAAGGCTTCTGGAAAGAAACAGTGCCATGTCCACTAGTGAAGGTGCCATCGCCAATCTCACTGGGGGCACGGGAGAGAGGGAGGAGGCTGGGGCCGGATGGGATCCGGGGAGCACACCAGGTGATCTCGGCGTGTTGCATCATTACCATGCCCCCATACAGTTATTTTAAAGATGAATATTTAAAAATAGTTAGAAAATGTAAAATATTTTAAAAAAATAAAAACTGGGTTTTAACAGCCTTATAAAACCAAATCCTAAATTAAGTGAACTTCAAAGTTCACTTGGAAAAAAAAATAAAGGAAGAAAAAAAATCAAAAGAGAGCATGGACCCTTCGTGTTCTCAGCACCGGCATCCCATTGATTTTTGCTTGAAAAAAATAAAATGAAAAGGGTGTTGGGGAGAGAGCCTTCAGGTTGGGCCAGTCATTTAAAGAGCATTTATTGAAAGATTACCAGGTGCCAGGCGTTATCCTGGGTTCTGGGGATATGACAGAAATTAAAGTAGATAGTGGTTCTTTACCTCAAAGAACTCACATTCTCTTAGGATAATGAAAGGAGAGAAAAATTTAAAAAATAAGAAAAATACTGTATTTTAAATGGTAAAAAATGCTATGAAGGCTAACAAAACAGAAACAGGAGGACCCTGGACATGTGGGGAGTGGGCGGCTCCTAGTTATAAAGAGTATATAGGCAGTCTTTTCTTGCTCTACAGGAAATTGTTGGAGTATGTGATGAAATATTATAAATAAAGTTCGTAGGTTGGATAGTAATATGAGGTCAGTATAAAATTTCTGACTTTATATTGTACTATATAAAGTGTTCAGGGGTAAAGAAATATCATTGCCCCCGAATTCACTCTTAAATGACTCAGAAACAAAAACAAAATGAAAAGTATGTGTGTGTGTGTTTTGTGTGTATGGAAAAAGATAATAGAGCAAGTATGTCAAAGCTGGGTGTGGTATCACACAACTATACTTTGGAGGCTGAGACAGGAAGACTGCAGGTTCAAGGCCAGCCTTAGCAATTTAGTGAGACCCTCAGCAACCTAACAAGACCCTGTTTCAAAATATAAAAAGGGTTAGGAGTATAGTTCAGAGCTAGCATGCCCCTGGGTTCAATCCTTAGTGCCATAAAAGAGACTCAGATGTCGAAATATTAATTATTTTGGGGAAAGAATATACAAGAGTTTTTATGCCAATATTATAGCTTTATTATAGTATAAAATTATTCCAAAATCTAAGAAAAGAATTATGAAGTAAGAAAACTAAACGTCCAAGGAACCATGGCACTTTCTTCTCATCTTCCTCCTCCATGTTTAACATGGTGGTTTTACTGAATTGCATAGAACCTTTCTTCTTCCTATTCCCCACCTCTCACCAGATATGCTCTTTAAAATGTCCCGTCTCAGAGGATCACACAGGTTCGAAGCCAGCCTCAGCTACTGAGTGAGGCTCTCAGCAACTTAGTGAGACCCTGTTTCCAAATAAAGTAAAAAATAGGTCTGGGAGTATAGCCCTGAGGTGGAAAAGCCCCTGGGTTCCACCCCCAGTACCATAAACAACAACAACAAAATTTCCTGTCTCTTTAAAATTTCCTGTCCTCTTCTCTCTGGAATATTCCTTCTCTTCTTTTAAAAACCTACCCTTGTGGAAATGTCCCTTTGGTTTTTCCTACCTCCTCCAAAGAGCAGGAACAGCCCTTGCGATGTATGTTGCCTGGAAAGCGCACCACTGTTTTTGTTTTGGTGCAAGTCCTCTGCCCTGGTCTCCTGACTGCGAGCACCCCTAATCTCACGGGGTTCCCATCTCCCCCATTTTCCCCTTGGCAGCCTAGCTTGGTGGTCCCTGCGGAGTTGAAGTGTGGTAGAACATTGCTGACATGAATCGAAGAGTCTGATTGAAGCACAGGGGCCTCGGGAGGGTGGGATCAGTACGCAAAGAGATAATAACTAAGCAAGCCGATATCAGCAGAGAGATGTCTTTATAGACACTGGTGAGGTTGGTCTGTAGGGGCAGCCAAGCTGTCTGGGCAGTCTCACAGGGCAGGGCATGCTGCAGAGACTTAGCAGAGACTAGGTCACCACCTAGTAAGTCCATTATAATGGACTTGTCTGTGACTGAGTGCTGCAGTCTGTGACTGCAGTCTGTGACTGAGTCTGTGACTGAGTGCAGTATGTGACTGAGTGCTGGGCAGGCTCAGGGAGGTGATGTGGGTAGGATCCTGGGTCAAACTATGATTTAGATTGGCCTGGAAGTAAGTTGCTAGTGGAATGTGGACCATTTGGTCACTTTGTCATTAAACTGACCGTGACTTCTTTTGACCAGGCTCGCCGTCAAGTTTTCTTGCCGTACTGAACTTTAAAAATCATTCTGGGCTGAGCAGAAACTCACAGGTCATTAGTGCAAATCCCCTGGAAGGCTCCTGCTCCCTTATTACTTTGATGCCCCTGGTTTTAAGGCTTAGGAGGAGGAGGACCCTGAATGTTAACCTTCCAAGCAGCACACGGAATGCAAGACTGTTAACGGATCTATTTCATCTCTCGGAGCGCCCTGGGAACAGAGATTCTTTGTTATACGGGACACAATCTTCAGTCGTTTAGCTATCAATAGAGTTTAAAGAAGGCTTTTCCCTAAAGTATGAGACTCAGGCATAAAGGGATCTGGGCAGAGTTGAGTCAGGTGAGGTCTGTAGGAATCTGCTGATGATGGATGTCATGGTTAGATAGAATGTCCCCTGGAGAACTCATGTATTGATGTTCAGAGTTGATATAATGAGTCACGAGGGTTGTATTCTCATCAGTGGACAAGTCCATTATAATGGACTTACTAGGTGGTGACCTAGGCATGTGTGGCGTGGCTAGAGATGGTGGTTACCAGGGGGTGTGGCTTTGGGGACTGTGCTTATGTCTTTGAAGCCCCTTCTTTGCTTGCTTACTCTTTTGCTATTGACCTTTATGATGTGAGGGCAGCACCTTAGCTCTTCCCTCTCTGCCACCAATCTCTGAATTCCTTAGATCCAATCTGATGGTGGGTTAAACCTTTGAGATCTTTGAAAACTGTGAGCGAGTGAATCTAGCTTCCTCTAAATTGTGTGGCCAGTTGCTTTGGATCACATCAGCGAGAATGTTGGCAAAAGAAAGCAAAGAAAGACACACACGTGGAGTGGAGTCTCACAGGGGGTAAATAGACAGAAGGGCCTTGGAGACCGACTGCTCTGGGCTCAGGTCACTGTCTGGCCATTCACCAACTCTGAGGCCTTAGCGGCTCCCCCATCCTCTCTGCCTCAGTGTCCACATCTGTGGAGTGGGGATTGTCATTGTACCGACCTAAAGCATTCTTATGAGGATTAAATGAGTGTAGATAGCGTTCATGTAGCACCTAGATTAAGTGGTCAATAAGTTTTGTTAATATTATTAAAAAGTTATTTAAAAAATGTAAACAAGAAATCTCATTTTCTGCTCTGTCTCTTCCTGTATTATATGACTACTTCAGAGCAGGGGCCCCGTGTCTGATTTGTTGGTATATTCTTCTGCCATCTCTTGCCCCTGTAAGGGCTGGTATAAGGAAGGTATTTGGCAAATGTATCTGTTGGACAGAGATAGAACCAACATCCTCGTAGCCCAACTTCTGTCTCCAAAAAGGGCAGCAGTGTCTAACCAGGTCCAGAGCTATGTTTGGAGCACCTGGCACATGGTGGGGACATTAATATTTATTGACTGGTGCAGGAATCCTATGGTTTCAGTGCCCCCAGAGCTCATGTGTTAGAGACTTGGCAAGCCCTTATGAACCGATTGATGTTGCTGTCATGGGAGTGGCTTAGCTATTGCAGGGGTGGGTTTAACTCTCCCTCTCTTGCTCTCTCGCACGTGCTCTCCACCTTCTGGTTTCTCCCATGGGGTGGTGTCATAGGAAGGCCCTCACCAGATGCAGGCCCCTCAGTCTTAGACTTCCCAGACTCCGGACTGTGAGAAAGAAATCTCTGTTCTCACCTTGGGTATTCTGGTATATTAACACAAAGTAGACTAAGACAAGGGGTGGGCCACAAGGATTCTGAGAAGCATCTACAGATGCGCCAGGTGCATGTGCCAGACAGTAGGCAAGGCTTTCCTTCTATATGAATATGTAACGTTGTATGAACACGTGCACATGTTCCCTTACATGTGCGCAGTAAGCACCGCAGAAGGATGCGAAGCAACCATCACGCGCAGTTTCTGAGGGTTGGGCTCTTGCTTTTGGCTGTGTATACATCTATTCCCTAACAGTTTTATAATAAACATGCATTGCTTTGGCAGTTTAAATATCAAATAAGATAAATAAACAGAATATTGAAAACAGAGATGAGAAAAAGAAAGTCAAGAAGCAGAAATGAGCAGGTTTTTAGGGGGAGAAGCCTTGGGCACAGGTGGGAGAGAACTGTCCCTGGCCACACTTTTATTTTGCGTCTCTCAATCCTCAGATGTTAACCTCCTGCCCTGCAGGGGGCACTGTTTTCTTTCTTTCTTTAGGTGCACCTTCTTTTAAATGGCTTCACTGTGGAGAAGGGTGACCTGGGCACATTTTTACACTTACAGGAAGTACGTTGTTTGGAATAACGCTCATAAGCAGGAAGATTTTGCAGGTGGACAGACTGGGGTCAGGATGCCAGCTCTGTTATTTGTAATTTGGACAAGTTTTTCACCTCTGAGAGGAGAGTAATAAACACCTACTTCGTAACATTGGTAGGAGGACCCTGTGAGGGCTGGTGTCATACAGTTTAGTCCTTGGTACCTAGTAAAATCTCAGGATGCGGATGACGGCAATTCCTTGTCATGGATACCTAATTAGCTCCTAATTCATGCCCAGGTTTCTCCCATTTGTTCAAAAATGTATCCCAAGAATTCAATCTTAAATCGCCCCAATGCTTTCCTGCACATGACAGTTCTGTTTTTATTTATTTATTTATTTATTTATTTATTTATTTATTTATTTATTTATTTATTTATTGGTGGTACTGGGGTTCCTGGAAGCCCTTTACCTCTGGGCTACACTCCCAGACCTATTTTATATTTTTATTTAGAAACAGGGTCTCCTAAGCCAGCACGCCCAGCTGGCTTCGAACCTGCGCGATCCTCTTGTCTCCGCCTCCCAAGCGCGGGGATTACAAGCGTGCGCCACCACGCCCGGCGACAGTTCTGTTTTTAAAATGGGCTCTTTTTAATGAGGTCCCCAACTGATAATCATACATGGTACATTTTGGTGCATTTACATTTTGGTGCAACATACTCTTGGTGCATTTATGGTAGGTTTTATTGATCAATCTTCTCTAAGCCCTTATCTATTTACTATTTTATAATTTGTTTAGTAATTCGGATAACAAATCCAAGAGATATATTTTACAATATGGTGACTGTGGTCAATAATGATGTACTGTATTCCTGAGACTCATTAAGAGAATAGAGTTTAAGTCTGGCGTGGTGGCATGTGGCTATAATCTCAGTATTTGGGAGGCTGAGACAGGAGGATGCACAGATTGGAAACCAGCCCCAGCAACTTACAAGACCTTGTTTCAAAATAAGAAGAAAAAAAGAGCTGGGGTTATAGTTCAGAGGTAGAATGCCTTTGGGTTCTATTTCTAGTTCCCAAAAGAAAAGTAGATTTTAAGTGTTCTCATTCTGAAAGATGATACATACATGAAATAAATATGCTCAGGCTAAATGCCCAGTCTAGCCAATCCATAATGTATGCATATTCCAAAACATCATGTGCTATATGGTGCATCTGTGCCATTTTTATTTGTCAATTAAAAAATTAAATAATGAAAACAATTTCCTTAGAAATTAATGGCGGCCTCTGTTTCTGGATATCAACTTCTGGCTCCTCCCCAACCCCTTTGTAAACGAGAGTACCCTGGGACCTCGCCACCGTGTTCCAGTGTCCCTCAGAAGTAACCCTGTGCAGATCTTTGGCGATTTCTCTGTGGATATGAGCATGAATTTTGAGGCTTTCTTAATCTGGCCTGAAAATTCAAACTCACTTAAAATGATGTTCTTTACATAGTCGTTTATTTGTCTCTGATTTCAGATTCTTCTTAATGGTATGTGTGTGTACACACACACGCACACACACACACACACGTTTGTTTTTGTTTTGCTCTATATGGGCATAATCAGGGAGCATTTTTCTACTGTCTTCTTTGCTTCCCAGTCTTCTGTCTCCTCCTGGCACCTGCTGTTGCTCCAGAACAATGTGCTATGAAGGGCATCGATAAATCCTGGACTCCAGGGCCAGCTGTGTGCCCAGCCTGACCAGAGCATGGCGTGCTCACATCTCCACACCTTCTTTCAGAGGTGGGCATGTCACCCAACTGGTGTACATTAGATACTGTGGCATCTCTTGGTGAAAAAGGCATAAATTATTTTCTCCTAGAACTACCGACAAAATAAATGAAAACGGTTTCCGGGATCCATCATCTGGGGTTGGATATCAGAATGTTTCAATATCAGTCCCTGGGGAAGGGCTATTTTAGTCCATCTTTTCATTGCTTTCATCAAAAGACCTGATATGAACAGCATAGTTGAGGAAAAATTTATGTGGCTCAGGGTTTCTGAGTACAGTCCATCATCGGCCAACTCCAAGGCAGATATCATGGCAATGCTGCTGGGTAGGAAAGAGCAGATCATCTTATGGTGGCCAGAGAGGGAGAGGGAGAGGGAGGGAGGGAGGGAGGAGAGAGGAGAGGAGAGAAGAGAAAAGAAAATAAATCAATATGTGCATGACACAGAACCAAACTATTCCTGAAGTCTGTCTTTCCCTGGAGCTCCCCATTTATTTGAGCAAACAAATCTCCTCTGGCTTTATCTGATTTGATTTGAGATTCTTGTTAATTGAAAAAAAGATTCTTAGCTAATAGACTTAACAATGATGATATGAACAAACTTCTGAATAATTCCTTAAGACTTACCTTTGAAAAGCCCTTGGCTTTTTTATTTTTGTAATATTATTCTAGGATTATCCATTACTGGCTGTACCCTTGGTTTCTTTTGCCATTTTTTGGTATTTGTTGATATGACTTCCTTCTTACATGTATTCTAAGGTTCTAAGCACACCCTAGCTGGGACCGATAATTTTTTTTGTGTGTGTGGTGGTTGGGATTGAACCCAGGGCTATTCTACCTCCAAGCTATACCCCCAGCCCAATTTTTTATTCTTATTTTGAAACAGGGTCTCACTAAGTTGGGGAAGGCCTCACCGAGTAGCTGAGGCTGGCCACGAACCTGGATCCTGTGGTCTCAGCCTCATTAGCACTGGAATTACAAACGTGCCACCATGCCTGGTTCCATGATTCTTTTATTAAAAAAATTTCATGCTAAAAGTGTTTAATTTTACTATACATTTATATTTAAAAGCATGGAAATACAGAGTAAAAAATCACCCAGTGATCTGCTACCCAAACCCAGCCAGTTAAGATTCCCCTCAATACTTTTTCAACCTTTCTTGTCCTCCCATAAGTTATTGGGTTGCACTCTCTAAGGATTTTGGCAAATTGCTTTAAATTGTTTTTGAAAAGCTAATACATGCAAATGACATAAAATTTAAAAGATGCCACACGCTCTTCTGCACCTTGTATTTTCTACTTAATGGTCCATTTTGGAAATGGTTCTTTATTAGTGGCAAGAAAGTCACCCCACTCTTCTGTTACAGGGATGGACCAAAGATCATTTCAGCGAAGCCCTCCTGTTGGACTCTTAGTTTGTTCCCATGTCATGTACCATTATAACTGGTGCGGCACAGGCTCTGTGCATGAAGCTTTTATGATAGCACCATAGCAGGGATTCCCCAAAAGGAGAGAACACAGGCAAAAGGTGGGACGGCTTTTTAAGGCCCTGGGAACCATTGTGAAATGATCTTTCCAAAGGAAGACTGCATTTACTATGCCAGCAGCATAATATATATATATTTCCTGCCAGCAGCAAATGAAAGGCTCTGTTTGTTTGTTTATGTGGGTTCTGATCTAAGATCAGAGTTTGGCACGTGGTAAGTACTTAGTATGTTAGACATTACCATGGCGGTGCTATTGGTACTATTTTTCTCTTTTACTCTCCTTCTTCTTTTGTACCTCATTAGTACCATTTGAGAACATGCTGTCGGTATTTCAGATGTGCGAGCTTCTTTTTTAAACCTGGGGGACTGGGATCTGGAAATATAGTCTTTTCTCTGAACTTTAGGAAACAACTGCTCTTCCACCCAGGGAATAATGTAGGTCATAATTCCAAAAAAAGAAGAAAAAGAAAATAGTAAGACTTTGCCTGGAAAGATTGAAATCTAAGATGTGAGTTTCTGCCCAGTTTCTTGTTGCTACCTTCCCCACCTTTGTTGGTATTAGGGATTGAACCCAGGGGTATTCAACCTCCTGGCCACACCCTAGCCCTTTTAATTTTTTTTGAAACAGGGCCTCTCTAGGTTGCTAAGAGTCTCACAGTGTCACTGGGGCTGTCTTCAAATTTGAGATCTTCCTGTCTTAGCCTTCCAAGTACTAGAATTACAGGTGTACACCATCATGCCTGGCTGTTGCTTACCATTTTTTTAAATTAGGGCCTGATTAAAATTTCATTTCCAGCTGGGCGTGGTGGCGCACGCTTGTAATCCCAGCATTTGGGAGGCTGAGACAGGAGGATCGCGGTTCACGGACAGCCTCAGCTACTTAGTGAGGGCCTCTGCAACTTAGTGAGCCCCTGTTTCAAAATAAAGAATAAAAAATAGGGAAGGGGGTGTAACTCGGAGGTCAAATGCCCCTGGGTTCCATCCCCAAACCCGCAAAAAAAAAAAATTCATTTCCTTAGCATAGAGACTGGCACATAGTAGGTATTTCCTTTTTGAGTGAATGAGTAAATGAATCAGTGATTGGTTGTCAAGCTGTTTCCAGGAGTCAACTGTAAGCTCCGTGAAAAATGTGACTAGGTTTCGTTTTTAATTCCTTCCTACCTAAAACATAGTAGGTATGTTGTAGATAGCTGTAGAGAAAAAAAAAAAAAGGCCAGACCCAGGTGCAGTCATTTGCTACTTAGTAATGGGACTGTGTTCTGAGAAATGACTTGTCAGGTGCCTTTTGTCGTGTGAACATCGAGGATGTGCTTACAGAGAGCAGGGTGATGTCGCCTACACACTTGGGCTGCATGTTGTCGCCTGTTGCCACCATGAACAACACAACATGAGATTAAGTCAAGCACAAGTGCTAAAGGCGCACCAAGAGGCTGCTGCAAGGGTAAGCCGCTTACTGTTTTACAGCAAGATTTTTTTTAATAAGTAGAAGAAGTATGCTCTAAAATAATGATATTAGTGCAACCGCTTTGGAAAACAGTATGGAGAATCCTCAGAAGAATGGGAACAAATCTACCATTTGATCCAGCAATACCACTTCTGGGTATCTACCCAAAAGATAGGAAACCAAACTACCAAACTAATGCATGTGTATCTATGTTCATAGCTGCACAATTCACCATAGCCAAACTATGGAAACAGCCAAGATGTCTATCAACAGATGAATGGATTACAAAACTGTGGGATATGTACACAATGGAATTTTACTCAGCCATAAAAATACACAATTACATCATTTACAAGGAAATGGTTGGAATTGGAGGACATTATGCTAAGTGAGATTAGTCAGTCACAAAAAGTAAGAAAGCAGATGCTTTCCCTAATATGTGAAAGCTAACAGGAAATGGGTCATAGGAGGAACTCTAGATGAAAAGGGAGATCCTATAGAGGAGCAAATAAGACAACCTAACTGTGGGGATGGGAGGAGGGAAGCCGTAACCTCTCTAAAGCACACGATGTACTTACTCATATCGTAGTCAACCACTAAGCCAAGCAGGGGAAGGAGGGACGGGGTGGGAAAGGGGTGGGGACTGGGTGGGACTGGCTGGGTGATGTGTTCACATATGTCCACACAAGATTTTTACCCCATTATGATGTATGAATACAATGCACCAATAAAAAAATTTAAAAAAGCCAGACGTGGTGGTGCACGCTTATAATCCCCATGCTTGGGAGGCTGAGACAGGAGGATAGTGCAAGTTCAAAGCCAGCCTCAGCTCCTTAGTGAGGCTCTCAGTAACTTGCGAGACCCTGTTTCCAAATAAAATATAAAATAGGTCTGGGAGTGTAGCCCGGAGGCCCCTGGGTTCCATACCTAATAACACACACACACACACACACACACACACACACACACACACACACACACACACACCAAACAATAACTTAAAGCTAGCTTAAAAATAATGATAAAAGTATAGTATGATAAATCCATAGACCAGTAACATAGTCACTCATCGTGGTTATCAAGTATTGTGCACAGCACCTCATTGTATGTACTGCATTTGTACACGACCTACAGCAGGGTAGTCAATTTGTTTATGCCAGCTCATCACAGGCACACGGGCAATATGTTGCACTATGACATTATGATGGCCACTGTCATGAGATAGGAGTTTCCAGCTACATTAAAATCTTATGGGGACCTTGTCATACATGCGGTCGGTTGCTGAGATGTTATAAAGTGAATGGTTGTATCTGGATTCTACTAAATGAGTTATAAAATCCTTATATTGAAGCTCAGACTGTCCCAAATCTGGCTACCTCTTCAGTATCATCACCTGAAATTCCTTTGAAAATTGCTAATGGATACCTTGACACCACTGGAGAGTCTTTGGACCAGAAACTCAAGGCATGTGAAACCCACTCCTTTGGTTCTGATGTACCTCCTTAGAGAAGATCATGGACCAGAGCCTGGGGACAACTGGTTTACCTTTCCCAGCCCAGTATCCTGCTATACTTTTTTATTTCCAAAGTGCCCTTTTAGTTGCTCTGTGGCCGATTGTATCTGTGACTACATACTATTTCATTCTGATAAGCCATCCTGACTCTCCAGCAGCTGCCCCTGGCTTTAATCCTATTAATAAACCTGTTCCCCTGGCCTCCAAGATGTGCCCTTTATCTTGCCCGTTAAAGCTGCAGTGAACAGCTTTCTCGAGCGTTCCACCACAACTCAGTTTTATTACAAAGTTCTGCTTTCTTTTGGAGAAATAGTTTCGATGCTCATGATTTCAATCACCAGGTCCTTGCTGGCCAAATGGCTGGCCCAGTGTTTTTATGGGGCTCCAGCGATTCCACCATATCCTGGAAATAGCAAAGGAATTAGCACTGGGCTGTCCCCTGTTATGCGCTGAATCTGTCCTGGGCACATTGCAGGCATTTCATTTTTTAAATCAGTGAGTGTGTACAGTCTTATCTCGCTTTTCAGGGGAGGAAACTGAGGTCAGAGAGAGAGAGGAAATGACCTGAGTCAATTGGTAAGACGCCCAGTGTCTGGACTGAAATCCAGGTCTCTAAGAATGTTGAATCCCGGCTCAAAACAGGGGGGAGGCTTGGAATGGGAGGCATTTGGGCCCTGGGTTCTTGGAGACTTAGGGATGGGTTCTGGGAGCCAGGCAGGGTTCAGAAGCCAGGAGCGTGGGCTGGCCAGCAGCTACCCGGTACCAAGTGCAGCAAGACAAGTGGTCGATTTGTAGGAATGGCACTGAGCTCAAATCAAGGGTGCTGGGGAAGACACAAGAACTAGATCTGACAGGCGGAGCATGGATCCTTGGCCAGGGGAGCCTGAGCTCCTGAGCCTGCTGGGGTTCCTGAGCCTGTCCAACCAGGCCAGGAATTTATAGGAGGTCTCTGAAGACTTTGCCTGTGGGAAGGAAGGAATAGCACCGGGCACTGGAGCCTCGGGTCTGCAGGCGGATGCAAATCAGTTTGTCACCACCCAAGCTTGCCATTGTGCCATTTAATTTTTGATCACTCAGCGAACCTTATCATGTTTCTCTGAGGTGCCAGACCTGCTGGAGTTCTGAAAACACAAGGCAGAAAATGTCCCTGCTGGTTTCGGACAGTTGTAACCATCTATTAATAATCATTACAGTCATAGCAGCCAACAGTCTTTGAGCATTTAAGTGCAAGGCCGTGTTTTAATTACTTCACATATATTAATACACTCAATCTTAGGAACCACCATAGGAGGTAGGTACTGTTATTATTTCTATTTTACAACCGAGAAAGCTTGTGTTCAGAAAAATTGTGCAATGTGCGGGCCCATGGTGGTGTAGCCCAGAGATGCTCTGCTGGGACCAGGCTGCTGGCTGCCTGCTTCCACAAACCAGTTTCTCATTCCCCCAGGCTCTGGCCCCTCCTGTGTGGCCACTCAGTATTTCCTTCAACTTCTTCCAATAGCTTCTGATAACTTCCAGTTTCATTTACTGTGTTTTGTGCTCTTAATTGTTCTCAGAGGTATTTCTTAAACAGTCTGCTTTTAAAATGCGCAGCTCTTAATTGGCCTCTCTGGTGGAAAGGCATGCACCTGCTTTGCACAGAATGTCATCTGTATGCAAATGGGCAAATAACCATATCTTCGTCATTCCAACATGTAGAATCAAGGGCTCAGGGGAGACCCGCTCCTGCCTCACCGCTGACCACCCCTGATCCCCTGACCTGAGCCATTCATTTGGCATCCTCAATGTGACCCACATTCTTGGCTTTCTTCCCAAGTACCCAACATGGCGTGGGTGCCCGTGAGGATCTGAGGCAAGGGACCAGGTCTTGAGGAGTCCACAGCCTAGCCGTGGAGATGAGACAGGGCCAGAATGAAATACTGAAGTGCCACAGCAGTGCACGGAGAAGTACTCAGTTATGCAGTAGGGATCCCCAGATTCAGCACAGGTTCAGAGAAGGGGAAGGAGACAAGCTAGGCTTAGACAGACTTGGATCCATGGGAGTACAGAGAAGGGTCATCCCAGGCAGAAGCCAGCAGGGTCAAAGATCTTGGTGGTGCTCAGAACGGCTCCATCTCTAAAAAGGGGGACAGCGGATCCCCTGGGGCAGAGGGACATTGTGGTGCTGAGATTTTGGTACCAGCTCACCAATAACAATGGCTAGCATCTCAGAGCTTGCTATGTGCAAAGTGACTTTTAAACTCTCCATTTTGATCCCAAATCCTCCTTGAAGTATGCACCATCATCATTGGACTTTGTGAGAACGGAGGCTCAGATCGCTGATGTCACGTGTCCCAAGCAGCGGTGCAGCAACACGGGGATTTGAACCCAGGAAGACGGACCTCAGTCCCCAAGTGCCGGACACCTACGTCACACGCCTAACTCTGCTTAGTATTTTTTACAAAATAAAACAACAAAACTCAGGGGTGAACGTATCTGTTCTTAGTTGCAGACAACGGAAACTGGCTTACATGGAAAGGGGTTTATTACACTCACCCCAACTGGCTTATACAGAAAGGAGCTTTTTAGATGCTATGGGGGACTCTCAGGGGCTGGAGGTTGGGCTGGCCAGGGACCCCAGGACAGGGCTGGTCTTTGTAAACCTGCGTGGTGCACAGCCACGGAGCTGGTGTTACTGAGATCCAGCTCCCTCCGCCGCCAGACACCTGGCTTCTGCCTGGCTCCTGCTTCTTCCCGTCTCTGGCTTCTGCAATGATGTTTCCTGTGCGCACGTCTGATTCCCAGAGAACTGCAGGAGCCAGTCTTCTGGCTTCTCTCTTGAGGCAGGACTAATAGGGGAGATACACCCAACACAGGAGAGCACAAAGCCACTGTGCAGCTGGAGAACACAGCGGTTTACCATAATATCAGTCAATCTAGCATCTTGTCCCAGGTCAGTCCAGCCCCAGGGACATAATGACAGTCTTGGCTTCCGAGGCTGGCCGGCGGAAGAGACTCACCTAGGATGCTTATTCAAATCACGGAGTCCCAGGCCTCTCTCCTCCAGAGATGCCAATTCAGGGGTTCAGAGTGAGGACTGGGAATCTCCGTTTCCCTAAACCCTGCAGATGTGTTGCCAGGGGTAGGAGTCATTGTATAATACCCCCAGTTATGTATTTATGTATTAAAAGGTCATTCTCAGAGCTGGGTGTGGTGACGCATGCTTGTAACCCCAGTATTTGGGAGGCTGAGGCAGGAGAATCACCCAGGTTCAAAGCCAACCTCGGCTACTTAGTGAGACTCTGTTTCTCACTGCATTTTTAAAGTCTATATTTTAATTATATTATTATAATATAATGAGATATATTATTTTAATATAATAATTATATTATTTATTTAATAATTATATTGTATATTATATTATTTTTATTTTATTCTATATTTTATAAAATATAAGATAGGTCTGAGAGTGTAGCCTGGAGGTAGAAAGCCCCTGGATTCAATCTCCAGTATAACACACACACACACACACACACACACACACACACACACACACACACACGTAATTTTTGAGTAGGGGAGGCACAATTCTTCCTCTATCCAGGAACATATGGCAATATCCAGAGACATTTTTGGTTGTCACATGCAGGGGATACTACTTGTATGTAGTGGAAAGAGGCCGAGGGTTCTCCTGAATGCCCCACAGTGCGCAGGACAGAAAGCCACAACCCAGAGTGCTCAGCTCCTAGCTCAGTGTGAGGCTTGGGAAGGTCTGTGAGACAGGGTACTCATACTGGCTAAAACCCCAGGATGCTGCTCCCTGCAGAGGTGTTCTGCTCCCCATGAAGACAGAACGGCCTGTTGGGGTGCAGTAGACCCCCACTCTGCTCTGACGAGACCATTAGGAACACCACCCTGTGGTCATTTTGCAAAGGGATGTGTCCCGGCAATGTCATCAGGACCGTCAGATCCCCTCTGCTCTCTGGCGCTGCAATTCCGCGTGCTCTGACTGTGACCATGATGAAAATCTGGGGAAGGGCGTAGCCCTCGGGTCTGGCCTTGGTGGCTCCAGGCCGTGGCCCAGTGCGATGGCCTTGGACGTCTTCCTGTGAAGACCTCAGCTAGAAACCGAGAACCCTGCTGCCCACTGGCCCCAGGCACCTGGCGTCACCCGAGACTCTGTTTCCTCTGTCAGATGTGGACAGTGACAGTGCTTACCTATTGTCATGTTCATAGCTCCGTTGTGCCAGGGCAGTGGGGTAGGTCACAGACAAGCCAAAGAAAGTGCCCAGAGACAGCACGGCAGGCATATGGTTTATTGCAAAATACTTCTAAGACATCACTGATGGCTCCCAGAGGAGGGCAGTGTCTTCAGGCCGACAGATAGCGCCACCTCTGTCCTTGTCCTCACAGTGTGTCCCCAAGCAGCGCCTCCTCTTTCTCACTGTGCTTTGCCCAGGGGCGGCTGGCTGGAGGAGTGACAGGTATCCTGTCTGCAGTGCCCTCATTTCTGTGCTGTCCCCACTCTGGCTGCAGTAGCAATGACATCTTCAACTGCAGCGTACTTAGTTTTCTTGTATGCCCAGCATCCCAAGGAGGCACTGTCCACGTGCACATGTAAGAAGTAGCTTTTTACAGACAACACCAGCTCGCTCCAGTGTCCTGTGTGCACGAGACAAAGCCAATGGCTTCGAGATAATAGGTGTCTGGGATTTCTCTTCCAGGCTTGCTCTCATGGGTCTCTTAATTTGGCTAAGTTTGTGGAAGCAAAAAGGGGGCATTCAGGGACGTGGGGTGTTACTGTCCCCCTTTTGTTTGAGGATGATGTAAACCCTACCACGCAAGTTAAGCTCTTGTTCACCAACATTTGCTTCGGCCCCACCGGCTAACACGAATCATATGGCTAACTCTCAAATTGGTGGGGCTGGGGTGTGGACCTCACCCACTGTGAGGACGGAGGGACGGCAAGCCCGGCCATTGCTCATGCAGAGCAAGGGCTGCAGAAATGTGCTTTGCTGTTCTTAGTGTGATGAGTCACTGCTGAGAGCTCACTCCGTCTCTTTTTCTTTCCTAACCTTGTTCTCTGACCTCCATACTCACCCATGTGTGCATCAGCTTAGACTTCTGTTAGTCACCCGGTTCGTCATTGTGACGCAAATGCTCGACAAGTACAACACAGAGGGACAAAGGTTTATTGATTCCCAGGTTAGAGATTTTAGCCCATGGTTGGTGGAGCCTTTTGGCAGTAGGACTTGAGGACATGACGGAAGAGGAAACACTGCTCTGGCCCCAGGTAGCCAGGAAGCAGAGAGGGAGAGGAGGGGCCAGAGACAGAAACAGTCCCCAAGGCCATGCCTACAGTGACCTCCTCCAGCCATGTTCCGTCTCTGAGCCTGGCTGCATTCTCCAACACATGAGCTTCCTTGGGGGACAATAACAGAACTCTTACCTCTAAACTAGTCTCAGGCCTGTTCATCTGGTCCTTCCGGGGCCTCAGTTTCCCCTTCTGTGCCTGCTTGTTGAGCACGCATGCAGTTAACCCTGGGTCACTGCCTAGCACCTTCTCGCTACCCAGTCAGAGCACAGGTTGGCATTTCAACCTGTGGGAGCCCTGGTCCTGGATTCGCTTTGACCTTGGTTTCTTCCAATGTTCCCTCTTGTCTCTTAATCTCCCTGTTGCTCATCTTACACCCTGCCCTTCCTTCTAGGATCTTGTAAGAAAAAAAAACCCCACAAAAAACAACAAACAAACAAACAAACAAACAAACAAAATGGTTGGAATAGGTGTACGTTTCAGGAGTCTCGTCTCAGCATCGTGGAGCACTCCCCTCTCAGTCATCTCAGCATCGTGGAGCACTCCCCTCTCACTTGTCTCAGCATCGTGGAGCACTCCCCTCTCACTTGTCTCAGCATCGTGGAGCACTCCCCTCTCAGATGACAAATACTGCTTTTCTGGCTGCTCTGCTCTCTTCCTGTGCATTGATCTGGACACACACTCAAGCTTGGAAATTCCCAGAGCACTCAGGAGGTGAGCGGGCAATGTGTGTTGGTAATCAGAGTTCTAAACGATTGTTTCTGTGTCTCATTTGTTGGAGAGAGAGGTAGGTCTGTACATAGAGAAGCCAGGCAGCGTTATGGGTGAACACATGGCCCTTGAGCAAGAATTCTGTCCGGCTGTAGTTGCTGGAGACATTTAAGAAATAGTGATGCCCAGGTCACACATCTGAGGATGCAGGTTTAATTGGTCTTGGGTGGGCTGGGCACCAAGATTTTTAGCAGCTTTCTACAGGATTCTAATATGTAAGTAAAGGTGGAAAGTACCACTTTGGAGTAGGTGAAATTTTATTTTTAAGTCTTGGGTTTGAATTTACCGGGTACAGCTTGGTCAAGCCGCTCAGTTTGGTAATCCACACCTCCCTGGATTACGCAAAATGGAGTGAGTGACATTGCCATCGAATGTTAGCACCATTGCATCCTTTTAAAATGGACTTTTGTTTTATTTATGAGCAGTAGACTCATGAACGCAAATGAAGGCAATATAAAAAGTGAGGGTGAGGAGACCACGCTCCATCCTTCTCCGGCAACTTTTGATGTATTGCCTTTAATTTTTGTCTTTTTCCTGGTGTGCACCTTTTTAATTTTGCTCTTAACCAGGGTTGAAAACACTGAGAGGCACTGTTCACACTGCTTCTCTTTACTTGGCTCTTACTTGATGAGGCAAATGGCCCAGTTTCATGTCTGCTGCTAAGCTTTTACCACCCTGAGCATCTCACAAAGTTAAGGTGCGTCTCCTGGATCCAGCGGCACAGAGAGCCATCAGTCTCTCTTCTCGTGATTTTCTTGGCCACAGCTTGCTTCCCAGAAGGCCCCTAGTGGGAGCTCTGGAGCCCTGTGTCCAGGGAGCAGCCCTGAGGGCCTGAACGTACTTGTCTGAGCTGACGTTTTACCTTTTGTATCACAAGGCAGGAAGGATTCGACCTGCCAGAAGTGTTGCTGCCTTGGTGAGGGCCTAAACTTTATTATCACCAGGATGACAGCCTCTCACCATTGCCAAGGTGCAGGGACATCTGTGTTCACCCCATTCTGTCAGCAGCCCAATTACTCCTCCATGCCCCAGGGCTCACACCCTTCATTTCCAATCACAGAAGCACCGTCCTGACTCAGGCCAGAAAGCCGAAGCCTGGTTTCTGTCCAGTCGCTCTCACCTATGAACCCAGCCATTCTGGAGACTCGGGGCTGTGGAAAAGACAGAGTGGTACTTGGTACAGAGCATGGTCTTTGGGATCTAGTGGCCTTGAGTTGGAATCCAAGACCTGTCACTGTGTGTCCAAACTTTGGAGGGTTACACACTCTAAACCTCAGTCTCCTCATATTTAAGAGGAAAATAATTGTCTATCTTGAAGGATTGTGAGAAGGTTGACAATGGAGTCATTTATCCATTCAAATGTATTTATCGTGAACCTTACTAAGTGTCATGGACTATGTTGGGTGCTGGGATGCCTGTGTGAGATTTGCTATCTGGCAAGGGAGATGCTTAGAGCAGAGATCACAACCCTGAGTGGTCCGTGGCCTGTTGGACATACCCTGGAAGTGTAGTGCAGGGACACCTGATTTGTTTTGGGGGAGGGATTTGGGGGTGCTGGGTGTGGTGGTACATGACTGTATTTCCACTACTTGGGAGGCTGAGACAGGAGGATTGCAAATTCAAGACCAGCCTCAACAACTTAGTGAGACTCAGCAACTTAACAAGACCTTGTTTCAAAAAAGAAAATGGGCTGGGGGTTTGCTTGGAGGTAGAGTGTCTCTGGGTTCAATCCCCAGTACCGGCACCACTAAAAAAAATAATTGAATAGAGGGGACTGAACTGATGTGAACGTCTGAAGGATTTACTGGTTGGTAACTGAAAACAAGGGAGATGAGGGAGGGCGTAGTGAACACATCTACTCTCACGGCTTCTCCTTAATTATAGAGGAACCCTGGGTAAAATAGAGGAAGGAAAAGAAAGGCAACTGAGACTGGGTAAAAGAAAGGAGTGCTTCAAGTAGCAGGGGAAAGAGGGGTCACTTAAGCTGGGTGATGGGCGGGAGCCACGGCTTGGCGCCAGCATCTCCTATGTACTGGGAGCTCTAGGCTTCACGCAGAACTTGCCCTCGGGGAAACAGGAACTCAAACCTTTCCACCGGGGGGTACAGAAAGGAAACCGAGCTTCTGTGTCTGAGGCCAGGAGTGGGATGAGAGTCCCCCGGGAGAAACTGAACTCACAGAGCCTCCCACATATCGTGCAGGATCTGACCTCCCCGTGACAAGGTGTGGACACCCGCAGTGGAGGGATGGACATAAGGGTTGACCCAAAGGAAACACCGCTGGGACAGTATTAGATTTTTCATCACGGTCACCAAAATACCTGATAACAACAACTTAGGACAGGAAAGGTTTATTTGGCTCACGGTTTCGAGGTTCAGTCCATAGCAGGCTGGCTCCGAGGCAGAAACTCATGCCACGGAGCAGGGAGGAAGAGAGAGAGATGTTCAGCTCATGGCAGTTGGAAAGCAGAGCGAGAGGGAGGGCCTAGGGACAGAGAGAGCCCCAAGGGCCACACCGCAGTGACCTCCTCCTCTAAGCACATCTCTCCTGCTTGCAGTTACTACTCAGTAAATCTTCAGATTACAAACTCGTCAATGGTTTAATCACTGATGAGGTTAAAGCCCCAGTCCCGTGATCTCATCTCGGGATGCTTCTGCCAGTGTGTGAGCTTTTCTGGGAGACACTTCCTAGCCAAGTTATAACAAGACTCCCCGTGTGACACACTCAGGGCCTCCACACAGCCCCTGGCTCCCTCTACCGGGATGCTCTCCTGCTCGGTGCCACCTCCAGACTGGTTTTACTGGATGGCGTCTGGACCGCAGTGCTGCAGCCTCCTAGAGGTTTTCTAAGAGGAGACGAGGGCCCACGCTATCCTCTCTTGACTCCTTTCTCTTTCTTATTCCGCACGACAAGTGCATCAGAATCGAGTGATTATTTTCCATGTGACTGCACCCCCTACTACACATTAGGTGTAAAAGTAGAAACCCCAGACATCTGTGTCTTTTCTTTTTTTGATACTGGGGGTTGAACCCAGGGGCATTCTACTTCTGAGATATATACCCAGTACTGTCTATTTTTTATTTTGAAACAGGGTGTCACTAAGTTGCTGAGGTCCTCACTAAATTGCTAAGGTTGGCCTTGAATCTGTCTCAGCCTCCCAAGTACTGGGATTAGAGTACATGTATACCATCATGCCCAGCTCATGTGTGCCTTTTTTTTTTTTTGGTGGTATTGGGGTTCCTGGAAGCCCTTCTACCTCCGGGCTACACTCCCAGACCTATTTCATTTATTTATTTTTGAAACAGGGTCTCTTAAGCCAGTGAGGCTGGCTTTGAACCAGCGCGATCCTCCTGTCTTCGCCTCCGAAGCGCGGGGATTACAAGTGTGCGCCACCACTCCCGGCTCATGTGTGCTTTTATATATATATATATATATATATATATATATATATATATATATATTTTTATTTATTTATTTTGGTGGTACTGGGGTTCCTGGAAGCCCTTCTACCTCCGAGCTACACTCCCAGACCTATTTTATATTTTTGAAACAGGGTCTCTTACGCCAGCGCAGCTGGCTTCGAACCTGTGTGATCCTCCCGTCTCTGCCTCCCAAGCGCAGGGATTACAAGCGTGGGCCACCATGCCTGGCTCATGTGTGCCTTTTTAAAAGACATTCTATTCCTAATAATGCTGGCATAATATGCTAGAAAATGTTCAGTGAACACATGACCAAATAAATCTATTTACCTTTAGTGAACATATCTACTCCCACTTCCTATCAACCCTAGGGAGAAATAAAACAATAACTATGTTTTAAAAATAAATGATTCCCCCAATGCTTTGTGGTTCCTGGACAGTGAACACACATGCCTTACTAAGGGAGTGGAGTCACACTGTATGTCCACAGAAGTACCTGGGAGAATTGAAACTCAGCTTGCTGGGCTCCACCCCAGGTTCTGATTCGCTGGGTCTGGGCTTGGATCCAAGAATATGGATTTATAGTGCATTCCAGTGCTGTAGTCTGGATGTGGTCTAATTATGTCCTCCTGAGAATTGGTCTTGTAAAAGCTGGGGCCCCTGGCTGGTGCTCCTGGGAGATGGTGGGACCTTTAAGAGGCGGGGTTTAGTGGGAGGTTTTCAGGTCACTGGGTGCAAAAGGTCATCCCCCTGTGATGCCTTGAGTGAGCTGGCAGAAAAGGAGCAAGCCTGCCTGCTCCCCTCCTCTGTTCAGGGTGAAGTTGTGATCACCTGATACCATCATTGTTATCTACCAGGAGGTAAAGTAGCTGAAAGTTGCCCTCACTGCCCTGCAGGCGTTCAGCCTCCAAAGCTGTGAGCTAAATAAGCCTCTTTGCTCTGTAAGTAGCTTGTCTCAGGTATTACACTATAGTAATGCAGAGCTGACTACCAGGCAGTCCTAAGGCTGCAGGTCTATAGACCACACATGAGAACCTCAGGTATATAGCATTATTACATTAAAGCCAGGGCTGTAAATATACCACCACCAATGTGACTAGAGCTGTATATCCTTAAAACTTAGCGTGAGTGAGTGATATGATCGATGGCTGGTGATTTGTAGTGGGGGGGGCAGTCTTTCTCTTTTGATAGAAGTGGGGAGAAGGAGAAAGGGTTCAGAGCTTGGGCCTTGCAGTCAGATCTGCCTGTGATCAAGCCTTGGCAACCGCCCCACAAGCACCATAATTAGTGGAATTTATATAAACACTTTGACACAGTCTCCTAAGCTACAAGCTGTAAGGTCAGCCTTAGAGGGCTGTTGAGGGAGAAAGAAGACAGTATTTATAGTGTCCTTGCGATAGTGCCTGGCACACAGCAAGTACTGTCCAATTATAAAGGAAGGGAAGGAACATTTAGCAGTCTGAGTTAGCCATCTTGTTTGTGGGTTTTCACACATGTTGTCCATTTAAGTCCCCAACAGTGCTATGCAGTAGGGAATATGCACCCTGTTTTCTAGAGGAGGAAACGCAGGCACAGGGAGGTTAAGTATTGTTTTCAAGAATGTACACACAGAGGACTATCTAGTGTTGGCACCTCTTGTCTGGGATCTCTAGGAAGCAGGTGTTTTGGAGGATTCTGAGGGTCCTGTCCTTCCCTTCTGAGGGAGGGTTCTGGAAGCCCCCCATCTCCCATTTGCCTTTCCAGGTGTGCATACCTTGCTCCAACATCCCCTCCCAGCCGTCCTGAGACCCCAGCCCTGTGTCTCCCATTCACACCGAAGGGTGAGACTGATGTGGAAAAACCTCAGAGGTACCTCGGTGAGGAAGACTGTGCTGCCTGTCCCACTTAGAGACCACGGGCAGGTGGCTTCACCTGCTTGATGGGAGGGCCTCGCCCCGTAGTGGGTCCAGAGCTGGGGCTGCTCAGCGTCCCTCCCTTGTGCCCAACCAGCAGAGGAAACAGGCCCCGGATCCCTGTGCTCTGTGGCTGTGGTCTCTGTTTTCCAAGTGGAGGCTGAGAGGAATTAACAGTGTGTGCCAGACATGGAAGCTGGTGACCCACAGGTTAGAAGAGGTTGCAGGTCCTGATCTTGGTGGGTTCGGTGAAAGGTTTCTGAGAGCGCATCCTGGTGAGCTCTGAGAAGCAGGAGGATGGGCTTCCAGCTGGGCCCGGATCCCCTGGTGGGAAGGACCATCTCTGATGGGCAGGCCAGCAAATACCTTTCTTGTCCGAAAGTTTTCGCATGTGGATGATGTGGGCACCGTTCTCTGTAGTATAAATTTTGGGCTAGAGAATGTTGATGGAACCTTGTGTCTCACTTAAGTTTTATTTTTCTTTGCTGTTTTTCTTATAATTTCATGCATCTTTTACTAAAGTTTAACTGCCGGGCATAGAGGCACACGGTTGTAATACCAGCATTCAGGATGTGGAGATGGGAGGATCACAGTTTGCAGACAGCCTTAGCTACTACTTAGTGAGGTCCTTTGCAACTCAGTGAGACCCTGTTTCAAAATAAAGAATAAAAAATAGGGCTGGGGTGTGTAGCTTGGAGGTAGAATGCCCCTGGTTTCCATTCCAAGTACTGCAAAAAAAATTTAGCTGATATATAAACAACATAAAACATTACACATATCAACAAGAGGATATGTTATTTTGATATCATTTAATGCTTAAGATCCATAACGGATTCCACAATGCCCCTGCTAACAACCTTCAGGGCTGCCCCTTGTCTTCTTGGCAGAGCCCAGATTGGCTTTCTTAGCTTGGGTTCACCTGGAAGTAGCCCAGTGAGGTAATGGATGTGGGGAAGCATCTTTTCCGTGGGAGGAAGCTTAGGAAACTTTCAGGAAGGATGTGGAAATGGAGCGTGGAAGGAAAAGAACTAATGAAGTGTCACTATTACGCAAGTGACCACCATGGGTAGCTGGAGCGTGGCCCTGCCGGGCATCTCTGAGTAACAGTACAGAACGCGTGTTCATCAGAGTTACTGCCCCAGGGCGAGGGAGCTGGGACGTTTACCCTCCAACTCCCTCCATCGCGGACTGCAATCTACACCACCTGTGTATCACAGACATGCTCACATATGCAAACCATGGCGCACACATCCCACGATACTCATTCACATCTGTGCAACCCACTCACCCCCCAAAACTCCTTCTATATCACCTAAACCTCACAATGCAACCTGGAGAGGACACACACACACACACACACGCACACACATGCACACACATGACCCACAACCCCCACATACGACTATCAACGCACAATCCATACGCAACTCTCTGTAGCCTATGACCCACAAATGTCAGCCAGGATATCAACCCATGTCCTGTGTGCATGAACTCCACAGCACACGTATGACTCTCCATGTGCACGGACTCTACAGACCACACAACCTACCTGCTCACCCTCACATAATCCAAAATGTGCACACACACACACACACATGTACGCACAAAGATCCCTGGACTCCTCCCACATAAGCTCAAATGTATATAACTTGTAGCAACCATGTGACTTGTGACCCAAAGGCATAGCCTAATACACACACACACACACTCACAGTACACTTGACTTTTTTTTAACAAACACAAAAAATATCCCCTTCTTAATTCCCAACCTCGAAATGGCTGAATTTTACATTTATTTTTAGGCCAACAGGAATCACATAGAAAATACAGACAGTCCCTGGTTTACAATGGTTTGGCTTAAGATTTCTTTTTAGCTTTACCATGGTATGAAAGTACTTTGACATTCAGTAGGGCTGTTGCTTCAAATTGTGGAGTTTGATCTTTTCCTGGGCTCGTGGAGAAGTGGGCAGTGGGCCCCAGCGCCTGGTCAGTCACATCGTCCCGAGGGAAACAAGCCGATGTTCCCCTTGCGCTGCGTTACTAAGCTCAGGTGTTCAGTGGTTAGGTATATTAAGTGCACTTTTAACTGCGCCGTATTTTTCAATCAACAATGGATTTATCGGGATGTATTCCCGTAGTGAGCCGAGGAGCATCTGTGTGATCATTCAAAGGGTTTCGGCGATAGTCATCGCTAACCGTAGGAACCACCTCGCTGTAGGTAATTGCTATGCAGGACATACGGGCGTGTATTTCTAAAGCATCCTGAATGTTTAAAAAGACTGCCGGATGTGCTTTAGAATGAGATGCTCAGGATTCCTAAGCCGGTTCCTGCTAGATTAATCTATAAATTTAACATTAATCTATAAATTTAACATACATTTTTATGTCACAAAAATGATTCTAAATTTCTTCTGTGTGAATAAATATGCAAGGACCCTGAGCTCCGTAGATGGATTTTGTGCCTACACTTCAGCCCATTTTGAATTTTCTATCATAGGCATTTTTTATACAGTAGTACTCAAATAGCAGTTATTTAAAAAAAAAAAAACCATGGAAAGCAGAGAGGAAAGCAGTAGCATTATGGGTAGGCGCACTGAGCCCCTCCAGGCTTTGTGCTTTTAGCAGAGTGAGGGTCCCAGTATTGCTGGAGCCATTTCTCATGTCATTACTGAGGAGTATCTAGAAATGATCTACAGCTTCCTTTTAGGCCCCTATGGGCTGCGATGCCCCCAAATGGGTGTCATTTACACAGAGGGAGTTCTCTTAGTCCTTGTCACCTGCCCATCCTCATTTTTTTCCCCGTAAATTGACCCCAAAGTTATACATGGGAAAGTAGAGCCCACCTGTGGTCTATTTCCTGCTGCCCAGGTCTTGCCTCTGAGATTTTAAGGCAGGGGAATGGCTGATGACCTGGCTGGGCTTTATCTTTGTCCTCATATCTCTTCCTGAGATGCTCTTGGATCTCAGGAATTAGGGATACAGGGATGTAGTCACCCAAGGTTCATGGCCATTTTTTTTTTTTTTTTTGGTACTGGGGATTGAGCCCAGGGAAATTCTACCTCCAAGATACATCTCCAGACCTTTGTAATTTTGAAGCAGGGCCTCACCAAGTTTCTGAGGGTCTCGCTAAATTGTAGAGGCTGGACTTGAACCTGTGATCCTCCTCTCTGTCTCCTAAGTACTGGGATTACAGGGGTGTGCTACTACACCTGGTAAGGTTCCTGGTCATTGAATGACGTGAGGTTTCAAGACAATGGAAATTTCCCTTGATGTTCTACATAAACTCTGCCACAGCAACTCGGAGTGAAAAAGGTCATCGAATTCCAGGTTTGAAAATGTCCTAAGATGTCTAGACCCCCGTCTTCACTTCCTTTCCAGAAGAATACTGCTATGGTTGGGAAGTTGACCATCTTCTGAAGGACTGTATGTTAAAGGCGTGGTCCACAGGGGGGCGCTGTGGAGTTTGAGGAGGTGGAGCCAGGTGGGACGTCTTTAGGTTATACTGTGGGACGCCAGCCCTTTCCTGCTCTCTTTTGCTTTCAGATCAGGAGGGGAGTAGTTTGCTTTGTTACATGCTCCCTGCCATTGCCATCCAGTGCCCCATCAGACTGATAGGATCTAGGACCAGAAGTTCAAAACCCTGAGCCAAAATAAGTATTTTTTTTTTAAGTGAGTTATCTCTGGTATTTTGTTAGAGTAACAGAAAGCTGGCTAATACAAACACAGTTACCCTGCTGAACCATTCAGCGCTTCATGAAGAGTAAGTTGGGAGCAGCACAGTGCTGTGTATTGATCACTTTTGCTTATTGACTCATTTACCATCCCTGTCCAGCATATGCAAGCACAATGTGGGCAGGCCCTGGTCTGTTGTGTTCCGTGGATTTCATGGTGCCTGCCTGGCACATGGGAAGTTCCCAGTGGGTATTTATTGAGTGAATATAGATTTAAAGCAATACTATCACCCAGAAGTTCACAGTTCAGTGGGAAGAAAAGGGAATGTTCTCTTATGAAGGGGTGTGTACGTGGCAAAGCATCTCTGAGGTTCCTGTTCCATCCTGAGGTCCTGATGTTAGGACTCATTTGTGGGAGTTGGGAAAACAACTCAGCCCAGGATTCCTCTTCAAGGAGCGGCCTTTCCTACTTCATACACCAAACAAACACCTGTGAGTAGCAGGTGACATTGTTAGGACTTGTTAATTGACGGGCCAGCGAGGGAGCCGACCCAGTAAGAAGACCAGGTTCTTTGACTTCTGAAACCTATCCTTTTCACACTGGGCCACCCTGTGAAATCCCTTCTCCCTGGAACTCAGAATCACTATTATGGCTGATAAGGAAAACTTGATTGTGTTCAGAGGAGAGAAAATGAGAGAGCTTCATATCTGTTGCCTTTAGGTTATTAGAGTTTCCGGCCCCTGGTCTTAGGACAGACAAATGGATCTTTAAGCAATTAAAGCCACAAGGTGCTGCAGAGAGCAGAGCGTGCTGGGGTGCAGGATGTCAAATCTCTGTAGGTCTCCACTTCCCAGAACAGCATGGAAAACATTTGCTAAATTGTCCTCTGAGCAGAGGTGGCACAGCCAGACCCGAGGCACATCCACCTGGCTCTGGCTCGTGCCTGCAAGGACAGGAGCCCACTTTGATGTGCTCCAGGTGGCCACCGGAGGCGTGCAGGGCACTGGGGGTGCCGGACTCTCTCTCCCTCTTTTTTCTGCCGGAGCCCACGGCTGCACATCAGGAGCAGGAGCACCGAGGAGCCTGAGCACAGGACCTGTTGTGGAGCTAATGAATTCTGCTCACGGGTTGGCAGCGTCTGCCGCAGCCACTGCTGAGAAGTGTGTGCAAAAGGGTCCCCAGGCACTTAGTAGTGAGGGGGAAAGAATCTGTGGCCTGGATGGAGGGGGACTGGGCTGCTTCTGACTTGGAAAGAAATGGGAGGGCAGGGCATGAGAGAGAGAGAGAGAGAGAGAGAGAGAGAGAGAGAGAGAGAGAGAGAGACAGACACACACACACACAGACAGACAGACAGACAGGAATATGAATGTGTGTTAGGGAGGGAGCAGGACTGTGTTTACTTAGGGACCCACCAGCCTGGTCCCATAACCACAGGTGAGTGAGAAATTCAAAATCTAGGAGGTTGAGCAGGATCCATGGTGCAAAGGAAGGAACTCAGCTTTCGGGCAGGGTGGTGGGAATTGGGTCAATCCACACAGATTTTGTTGCTATTTCCTCCTCACAATCCTAAAGCTGGCTGTGAGGGTCAGAAATGGACACATAAATTAATTAATGTGATTGATTTATAATCTCCTTGGGATCAGGGCTGGCAAGATTGCTGGTAAAATCTTATTTTTGGGGTGTGTCTGGGAGGGTGTTTCCAGAAGAGATAAGTTTTGGATAGGCAAACTGAGTCATAAAGACTTGTCTTCCCAGGGGCCCAGAGAGAACAAAGGGGCAGAGGGAGGGAACAATCTCCTTCTTCTCTTCTCTTCTCTTCTCTTCTCTTCTCTTCTCTTCTCTTCTCCTCTCCTCTCTTCTCCTCTTCTCCTCTTCTCCTCTTCTCTCCTCTCCTCTCCTCTCCTCTCCTCTCCTCTCCTCTCCTCTCCTCTCCTCTTCTCTTTTCCTCTTCTCTCCTCTCCTCTCCTCTCCTCTTCTTCTCTTCTCCTCTTCTCTTCTCTTCTCTTCTCTTCTCTTCTCTTCTCTTCTCTTCTCTTCTCTTCTCTTCTTCTCTTCTCTTCTCCTCTTCTCTTCTTCTCTCTTCTCCTCTTCTCTCCTCTCCTCTTCTCTTCTCTTTTCTCTCTCTCTCTCTCTCTCTCTCTCTCTCTCTCTCTCTCTCTCTCTCTGCTGGAGCATCTATCTTCTGCTCTCAGACATCAGTGCTCCTGAGCCTTGGGCTTGAACTGAATTATACCACTGTCTTTGCTGGATTTTTAGCTACAAAGAGCAGGGTATGGGGACTTCTTGGTCTCCACCACTGTGCCAGATCCATTCCTATACTAAATCTCCCTCCCTCCATCACTATCTCCATCATCCCTCCCTCCCTCCCCCTCTTGCTTTTATTCCTTTGGAGAGTTCTATTAATACACTAGAATATACAAGAGATTATTGGGAACACAATTTCATTAGCTTTGAGCGTTATGTTCTTGGCATCATCTTGCTTTTTTTCTTACCTTTGCTTTTTTCTCCCTCTCTCTCACCTAAAAATAATTATGTATGTAGCTGGGGGTGTCCTGGAAAACTCTCGGTTGAGGTCTGGGTGTGCAGTTCCAGAACCCGCAGTCACCCGTGTGCCTGTGTGCATTTTTGTGTAGGGAAGGGCTCTTTAAGGAAGAAAGTTTGGGCTTTGTGGTTGACACAGGGAACTTGGGATCCTCTCAGAGAGGACCAAGGGCATCTGATCTCTTTCCCACTATGTGGGCTGAGCCTGGACTCTGGGGAGAATAAAACTTCTTGATTCAAGCCAAATGGCCCTGTGAGACTGAAACTACAGGCGGGCCCGCTTTGGGGCCAGGATGACAGCACAGAACCATCTACTGCAGGTAGATGGCCCTGAAGGGAAACCCTGCCATTCTGCTCCCCAAGGGTTTCACCTAGGTCAGACTATTACATTAGACAGTCAAATGTTCTTTCTGTTCTTAGAAAACTTGAGCACCAAACCTGTGTCCCTTCACAGATAGCTTCTTCCAGCAAGGACTCCTGTCCATCAAGCCCTGGTTGGGTTCTGCAGCTGGAGTCTGAGGCACTGAGGAGTCTTGGCATTGCCACTAGAGGGCCAGATAGATAGGAGACATATCCCCAGAGCCTGAATATAGGAACAGCTCCTGCGACCCACTATGGTGTTGGAGCAGCTTTCATGGTGTGTGTGTGTGTGTGTGTGTGTGTGTGTGTGTGTGTGTGTGTGTGTGTGTATGGGCTCTGGGTGGGACTTGTAGAATAGAGAGAATTTGGATAGGTGCAAGGAATCACTCAGCTGGGGTGTCGGGAGCATAGCATATGCAAAAACATAGTGGGAGGAATGGCAAGAAGACGCTCCAGTGTAGACCCCAGATCCCTGTTGAACAGGGTGGGTGGGTCAGCTCACCTGCCCCTCCCTCTGGGCACACCAGCATTGTAGCTCCTTGTAGCGAGGAGCGGAGTGGGTATATTGCCCTGCCCCTTGGCTTTGGGCTGGAGCCTGTGGATTGCTGCGGCCAGTGGAGCAAGCTGAGAGCCGTGGCGTTCCAGTCGTGAGCCCGAGTCTCAAGAGGTCTCATGTTGCTCGTGCCTGCTCTCTTGGGTCTCTGCCATCCCCGTGAGAAGAGATGCGCGTCCTGGGATACTCTCCCAGAGTCAGAAGAACACGAGATGCTGATGAAGCAGAGCCAGCCACTCTCGTCAAATCAGGGAAGACCTACAGGCCAGCTGAGCCCAACTGCAGATGCAGAGGCTCTGTGCACCCTGACAGGTGTCCGCTTCTGAGAGTTGTGGCTGAGTCACGGGAGATGCAGGACGGCAGGCACAGTTAACTGAGGGGAGCCGGGGAATTGGCGGGCATCGTCAGATACTCAGAGCATGCGCTGACTTCTGGGGTCACAGCCCGGGGATGCTCTCCCTTCTGGTCAGAGCTTCCCCAGAGGTTTGGCGACTTCTGCAAGGCCACACTGGTCATCAGTGGACTCGGGGCTGAGAAGCACACCCCTGGCCCCGAGCCCAGGGTCCAGTGCATTCTGTGACCTTCCCAGAGCACCATCTGAAGGCCACGAAGGGGGACGCCACCCTGGCAAGGTCTCGGGGCCCCAGTAGAGAGCGTCACTCAGCTATAGCCCAGAGGGATGTGGCCATTTGCCACAGCGTTTAGCAACCTCTCCATCAAATAAATGGCTGGAGAGGCTCCTGACACTTCCCGTACAGAAGGAAGAGCAGCCGTATCCTTCAGCTTTACGAGGTTGTCTGGGTGAGACCTATTAGAGGGCTGGTGTGAGCTATTTCTCTGTAGCTGGATCAGTGGTGTTTTTCTACGTTATACTCTTTTGGGTTTCTTCTGGGTGTGCTGTATTTTGCATATGCTTAGTACCCCCCTCACCCCATCTTGTGCTGAAATTCAATCCCCGTGATGAAGAATTGAGAGGGTAGAAGCTTAATCCAGCCCTTGTGTGTTGAGGTGGGTCATTGAGAGGTGGTTAGGGAAGGAAAGGTCAAAAGGGTGGAGTCCCCATAATTGAACCTTAATGATGGCTTGATAAGAGGAAGAGAGAACAGATACACACACACACACACACACACACACACACACACACACATTCCCTGTCACTTGCCAGGTAATGCTCTGTGTCAAGGTGCAGCCCTAAACCTTGTTCATTCAGAGCTGTGAACCACCACGGACCTCTTTTCTTTATAAAGTTGCCTGCCTCCGTTATTTCATCATAGTCATGAAAACTGACTAACATGGGGTGGTGTAGTAGGCTAAAAGGACAGGAATAGAGAAACACAGAGTTCCTGGCTCTGTGGCCTTTAGTTTCTTTATCAGTCAGGTGAGTAGCTTGGTTATTCTGTGATCCTATCATCTCACTGACTTTTATCGTGAGCAGTGGAAGGAAAGGGTGGAGAGAGGGTCTGGAGAATAAAGAACAGGTTGGGTGTTCATGTCAGGGCTCACGTCTGATCTGCATACCCATCGCTTCCTTTCCACACAGTCACCTATTAAACATTCAGAACAATGCTGGGGTTGCCCATCCCTCAGATCAACAGTTCTCAACTCTGAATTTCTCTGGTTATGGGTTGTAGGTCCCTAGACACCGTCAAATTCCTTGAAATAGTGGCTCGGACCCACCCCTTTCCTCTTACTCTGTTCTGAAGGTCCATATGTCATTTATTAGTGAGCAGGTCATCTCTCTGCCTCGGGGTTGGGATGTGCTGTGTTGGTGACTTGAAGCCCTCTTCCAGCCCAGATCTCTGCCTCAACCCTTCAGACGTTCAAGTCTCATTCTTCAGAGAGCTCTTCCCTCCCCTTCCCAGTTGAGATTGGACTCCCCCAGAGATTTTTCTGTCCTAGTACTCTGTTTCTTTTTTAAATTTCCATGACAATCTGAAATTATACAAAGGAGTGTGCTGGTCAGAAGTGAAATGAATTAAGAGAGTAAGTAATTAGGTTAAAAACTGTATGTCTATGTAGCCTGCAAACAGAGTGTTCTTGAGCAGCAGTTCAGAGTACAGGGACCAGAAAGATTGGCTTCAAATTTTCGTACTCCCTGGTTTTAGGCTTTCAAAAATACTTTTATTAGTGCATTTCCATTTATATATCCAGTGAGGTTCAAAGTGATAACAAACATACATCCACATATGTTTCCCTACAGATGCCACCCTGCTCCTCCTCCCCATCCATGTTAGTGAGATTGGCAGTGAGACCTTCGTAGATAGACACAGCATTACTTGAACTATTTTTCTTATCAGTTCTTCCTTTTCTCTCCCTCCCTCCCCCATTCCCTTCCACTATTCTGCGGGTTTCTCCTCATTTATCTAAAATATTTTTGTTCCTATTTTCGCTCTAGCTTCCACATATAGAGAAAGCACGTGACCCTTGACTCTCTGAGGCTGCCTGATATCATTTAGCATAATATTCTCCAGTTCCATCCAATTTCCTGCAAATGACATAATTTTGTTCTTCTTTGTGGCTGAGTAGAACTCCCTTGCCTGTAGATTTCATAGTTTCTTTGTCTGCTCATCTGTTGATGGATACGGATACCTAGGTTGGTTCCATGATTTGTTTACTATCTGGGTGTAACATTGGGAAAGTCAGTTTACCCTCTTGTGTCTTGATGTTTAATCTGTAAATTGGGGAAGGTAATAAGATTACTAATCTGTGCAGTTATTTTCAAGCTTAATTAATTAATTAATTAATTAGCATAGCTAAAGTGCTCAGGATGGTGCCTGTCACATCCAAGTATTTGCTTATCAGAATCATTGTTAGGAAGTAATTACAGCTGGGTGAGATTCTAAGTGCTAAGGAATCTTCTATATATTTTATTTCATTATTACAAGCAGCGCGTGTTGGGTCAGTAGAGACGGGTAGTCAACCTGATCATCTAGGTTTAGGTCTTAGCCAGAGAGATGCTTGCTAACCCGGGCATGACAAAGAGCCCTTTCTTTGCTTCTTGTTGGATCAACAGAGGGGTTGTCTCCTCTTGAGAGAGTAGGATATGAAGTCAACATCCAAATCCGGTGAGCAGTCAATGAAGTTGTTTGACTACATCCTTCACTATGGAAAGAAACTCTGGGCCTGGAGACCACGTGAATCTACAGGAACGTAGAGATGGCAAAATGGCCAGGGGGATCTTGTATCTGGAAGGCAGTGGCACAGCTGGAGGGGAACTGCAAGAGAAGGACCACGGCTGCACATCACGGATACCAAGAGACAGCCGCTTTATGAAGGGCATTTAAAATGTTCTGAATACTCACTGGGCTTAATCCAAGGGTGGAAAGGGATTATTTTGTGAAATATTGAACAGTGTATCAGCAAATATCATCAGGCTTCTTATCATTACCTATGAGGGGTAAGTTGTTGGTGCAGCTGGGTTTTGCCTTACTTGGAGTTGAATTTGCTTAATATTGACTGGAATTTTCGTCTGGAATTGGAACTATTTAATATGAGATGTTGCCTGATGACCACATGTCAAAAAATACATAAACATGTAAGAGAGGATGAAAGGGCATGTGTGTGTGTGTGTGTGTGTGTGTGTGTGGACAGTGGAGGGCAGGGCTAGAGCATCCGACTCCAGAGAGATGAGGAAGGTTGAACCAATTGCCCGTCTTGGGCGCTTGTTAAACATGCAAAAACTCAGTTCCCACCCAGACCTGCTGAATCAAAACTGCACTTAACAAGACCCCTGGGTAATTTGTATACACGGAAGCTTTGAGAAGCTCTGTCTTGCGTGACCATCGCTGACTAGAGGAGGTAGGAATGATCTATTCAGGTGGCGGTGTGCTCTGTGGGCTTGCCTGGTGGCCAGTAGCACGGACTCCAAAGGAGAACAGACTTGGACCTCTGTCCTTCCACCTAGGTGCCTTGGGAGCAGCCCTTGGCTTCAGTTTATTCGTACATTTGATGGAATAGTAAAGCCAGCATGTCGTTTTGCTGTAAAGATTAAATGCACCATTTGGAATCTCTCTATAATGCCTAATCACAATGCACCAATGAAAGTATGGGTGGAATATGAGACAAGTAAAGAATTCGTTACAAACCTGAGGTTCAGTCGTTCTCGATCGCATTAATAATTGTGCCTTCTGAACAAGCGAGCAATTTTAGAAGGCAATCCATCATAAAAAATTAACTAAAATTTATTCAGCACCTACTATGTGCTAGGTATCCTATGAACAGTGTAGTTCCTAAGGGGATTTTAGTCTGGAGCTAGACAGATGGTGCAAAGCCTTCTCTGAGACACAGGGCCAGTTATACAATCTCTCTCTGCTTCAATTTCTCATCTGTGATGTGGGGGAATAATAAGCCTCTTGCTTCATGAAAGTTCTACGAGTAATACATACATGCTCAGTGCTTAATGAAGTGTTTGCCATATAATGAGTGCTGAATAAACATTAGCTATTATTAATACATTTATCTAATCCTCACTGTAACCCTTTGGAGAAAAGTATCATTATTCCTATTTCATAGTTGAAAAACTGAGAGGCGGAAGAAATAGCCAGGAGCCATGCCACTTGCAAATGGGGAGCCAGGATTCAAACCCACGCCACTTAGCCTTGGAGATTACGCACCTCATTGGCTCATGCGTCTGTTCTCCTGATGTTCAGAGGCTGGGAGAGGAACCCTGTGGCCAGACCAGCTGCTCCAAGAGTTACTCTCCGTTTCTTTCCTTCTGGTAGTAAGGGAAGATCAAATGGGAAGGGAAGAAGTTGAGGTGCCAGCCCCGGGAAGTAGGGAGCAAATCCTCCAAATGCTTGCACAAATGTTTAACGCATTAACCTGGAATGCTCCGCTCATTCCTGGTCAGGGGCACATTGGAGACACATATCCCACGAGGTGAGACTGGGCTGCTCCCCGCGCTGTCTTCTGCGTGGCGGCCACGCAGACTCAACCTGGGAATGACTTACCCGTGCTGCGGTTTTGCCTCAGCTGAACTAGTTCTCAGTGCTCACAATTGATTTCGCTAGGAAAATTTAAAAAAAAGGGAATATGCAATTTGAGGAGGTAATTACTTTTTTGTATGTTCATTTTAAAACAAGGGAATTTTCCAATTACCACTACAGTGAAAGAAAGATTCTAAATTAAAATTTCAGATTAAAATATATAAAGGGAGCTTGTGTTCCATCAAAAACCAGAAGTCTGGGGTTTGGCGTAGCTCGGAGTACGCCTCAGGGTGCAGATCTGTCTCTGTTTTGGATCAGCTACGTGACCCTGGGCAAGCTGCTTGACCTCTCTGAGGGAGCTGGCTTCCTTGGTGGTAAGAATGGCATTATTCTGATTTTCCTGGGAAGATTGATAGTGCACATTGCCTCAGTCAACATTCTCACAGAGGTAATCAAAACAACTGACTGTGCAACTTGGAGGAAGGGAGCTATGTCTGCTCACGGTTTTTGGAGATTTGGGGGTTCAGCTCTGGGCCTGCAGAGCTCAGGGCATGACGGCAGGAAGAGGAGAGGGCTCTGCTCTCACATGATGGAGGCAGCAAGAAAAAGAGCCAGCAAACCAGGCGATTCAAAGACGGAAGCACAGTCCCTAAGGCCACATCTCTAGACACATCTTCTCCAGCCCCACCCCACCTGCCTAGGTTACCATCTAGTAAAGCCATTACAATAAATGTATCCACTGATGAGATTACAACCGTCACGATTTAATCACATCAACTCCGAATCTTATTAATACGTGTGCTTTTCAAGGCCCATTCTCTATATAACCATAATACACAGAGAGCTTAGTGCAAAATTTGGCGTATGGTAGGTGCCCAGTGAACACTAGCTATTGTTACCAATGATTGCACTGCTAGCTTTGTGACGTGAGGTAGGTTAATTGTGACCTTTTAAAAGAATGAAGCTCGGGTAAGGTTATTTTCAAGTTTATTTTAATCATAGTGTATATTTTTCTTTATATTTCTTTACACATTGTTTTTTGAAACAGGGTCTCATTGAGTTGCGGAGGGCCTCGCTAAGTAGCTGAGGCCGTCCACAAACCATGACCCTCCGGTCTCCGCCTCCCAAATGCTGGGATTACAAGCGTGCGCCACCACTCCCGGCCCTTTCCTTTATATTTCTTAGTCTCATGGACAGGATGGGAACCTCTCCCAGTTGGATCCATCTATGTACCCATCTCTATAACAGAGTCAATCTCTACATCTATCCATCTAGGTATCTATGTATCTACTTACCTACCTACCTACCTATCTACCTATCATATCTATCTACCTACCTATCTACCTATCATATCTATCTATCTATCTATCATCTATCATCTATCTATCTATCATCTATTTATCTATCCATCATCCATCCATCCATACATTATCTATGTATCTATCATCTATGTATCTATCTATCATCTATCTATCATCTATCTATCATCTATTTATCTATCCATCATCCATCCATACATACATTATCTATGTATCTATCTATCTATCCTATGATCTCTTTGTATCCGATGCCCCTTATATAAGGACTCAAAGAATAATAGGAAAATACTTAAAAATATTTGTTTCTTGAGGCTGAGAAAAACATAACTTTGTCATTTGGGTGGATACTGAATTGGGGGAAAAACATGGTCTTAACTCGCTGTGACCTTTATGAGCCCTGGGGGAGCCTTTGCCTTATATTAGTTTCTGGACATTTCATGATCGTCTACCTTCCTGTCTTTGTCTTTCTGCTTAATGACAGTCTGAAAGAAGTGGGCTAAGACTAGTGAGATCCACCTCACCACCAGAGAGCATTGTGGAAGGTCTAAAGCCTAGCTTGTTTTTCTCCCTAGACAGACATCTTGGAATAAAATAGAGATTAACAGCACTTTTAAAGCAGGCAGGTTGCCTAAAGTATTTTAATGGATTTCAATAAAATTCATTCTGTAAAAAGAACTAATGGAGAAATGTAATTTCCATGAGTAACAGTCATCACAGATATTATTATGCTCCCTAGGAGGGGAGAGAGGAGCTCAGAGCTAAGTGTGTTGTTATTAATGACAGCAATTATTCCCTGCATTTCAAAGCTGTTCGGTGACACCCAGAGCCACTTTGTGAAGAAGAAATGATTCTCCCACTATGCAGATTGGGAAACCAAAGTTCTGAGAGATTTGCTCAAGTGGTCACGTTTCTGGTGAACCGAAGAGCCAGGTTCCCACCCTGTATCCATCAACATCCTCACAGCTATCAACAAAATATCTGACCACATAACTTAAAGGAAAGATTTATTTTCTTATGGTTTCGGGCTCAGTCCATGTGAGACCGGGAATGACAGATCTCAGGACATGGTGGTAGGAGGAAAGAGAGGGAGAGTGTATGGGCTGTGCTCCTCACATCATGGAGGCTGGAAGCCATAGAGTGAGCGGGGGAGGAGGAGCCTTATAGACCCTCAAGGCCGCACACCCAGGGACCCACTTTCTCCAGCCACACCCTCCTGGCCTACCGGGTGCCACCCAGGGAAATCCAGGGCAGTGGATTCATCCACATCTGAGATAACAACCTCATGACTCAATGATGTCACCTCCAAACATTAATAAATGGGCTCTTCAGGGAACATTTTGTATTTAACTATGACACATCCCTTTTCTTTTGGTACTGGGGATTGAACCCAGGGGCATTTTACCTCCAAGCCAAAGCCTCAGTCCTATTTTTTTTTTTTTTTCTCGAAACAAGGTCTCACAACATCGCTAAGGGTCTTGCTAGATTGCCGAGGCTGGTTTTAAATCTGCAGTCCTCCTGTCTCAGCCTCCCAAGTACTGGGATTACAGGCAGGCTACCACCAGGCTCAGCTTCCCCTCAGTCTTTTTAGACTCCAGGTTGAAGGTTCTTTAAACTATAACCTTCCTTGCACATAACAGAATACGATACTAGCTTTCTTGTTCCGCCATCTCCTCGCCCCCTCCCCGTGCCTCGGAATGGATGAGAAGTAGGTTGTTTGGAGAACAGAACATCCATGTTGACTAAATGTCCCAGGGAAACAAACCCTTACAGCTAATTTTCAGCATATCAGAACACACTTTTCCCCCCCTGTAACTCCGTGGGGGGATCTTTTGATTCAGAGAGCACTTCAAGCTCTCAGAAGGTCTGAACATCTTTCAGTTAAGAGCATCAACTGTTCTTTTACAATTCGGAGAAACCTTCCTGGTTACCTTGAGCTCCCCGGATGCTCATGTTCTGAGTAGACAGCTGCTCGCTCAACCCCGGCGCGCTCGGAGCCAACACTCCCGCGTCGCCGAGGTTGCCTCGCCTCCCTGCGGCTCCCCTGCGCCTTTCCGAGCTCTTGCTGGGTTGGCATATGTCTTCGTCTGCAGCAGAGCGACTTATTAATTAATTGAGTAACTAATTCAGTCAACCATATTAAGCAGGAGGAAGGTGGGAAAATGTTCAGAATTTCCCGTGGCCTGCCTGTTTCTTGAGTGGAAGATCTCAGAGGTTGACAGCAACTTCCCCGGCTTGGGGACCCTGGCGGGCAGCCCTTGTTCTAGGAGCATCTTTGGGATGTGATCAGAAATTCCACAGGCTAGGAGTTCTCGCCTCCTGCTTACCTGCCTCTAGACGCTGAGAGAAGGGATAAAAGAAGAGAAGAGGTGGGAGGAGGAGGGAGAAGCTAAAAACAAAATAATAGTAATAAAAAATAACAAAATATTAAAAATAAAATAATAATTAAATAATAATAAAAAATAATAAAATATAATAATAAAATAATAATAACAACAGTAATAAAACAATAATAAAATAACAATATAATAATAAAACAATAATAAAATAACAGTATAATAATAATAATAAAATAATAATAAAATAATTTTAGCCAACTTGCTTATTTTTAAAAGATAATGGACTCACCTTACCCTAGCTCACAAAGCTAGTACTGCAGCTATCATTAATAATAGCTACCATTGCTGGGCGTGGTGGAGCATCTGAAATCTCAGTACTTGGGAGGCTGACACAGGAGGATTGTAGGTTTGAGGCCAGCCGCAGCAACTCAGTGAGAACCTGCTTCAAAATAAAAAAATGAAATAGGGCTGGAGGTGTAGCTCAGAGGTAGAATGCCCTTGGATTCGATTCCCAGTACACACACGCGCGCGCGCACACACACACACACACACACACACACACACACACACATCTCTAATGCTCATTGGGTACCTACTACCCGCTGAATTTTGCGCGGAGGAGGAAGAGGAGAGAGGGAGTTCTCCTATAGGGCAAGTGTGTCCTTTTCAGCTCCCTCCAAAGGCCTTTGTCCTTCCAGGGAGTGCACTGCCTTTTATTTGCAGCCGACATGTCTCAGGACGTTCTGTGCAGCGAGGAAGGAGTTCACACGCGGCATTTGTATCCTCGCGGGGCGAGGACGGTCCTAGGTGCGCGTGTGCCTTGAAATAACTCTGCCGGTCACTTGAACGGCAGGGAGAGGCACCTGTCCTTTCTGAACAAGCCTGCCCCGCCCTCCCCTCCGAAGGCCCGGTGTGTGTGCCGAGCAGCTGTTCGTCCCTCAGTCCGTTCATCGGGATAAAGTACACGGAGGGGTTAAGAAGACAGACCTTGGTTTCGTCTCTTAAGCGAAACAAGCACTGATCCTAAATAGATTTGGGGGAGCAGAGGGCGGGAGGGGCTGAGCCCACACCACGGCTCCCCTGCTCAGGCGGCCCGTCCTGGGAGCCAAGAAACGAGGGCGCCGTGGGGTCGGTTCCCGTGTTTTAATGGGGCGTACAGGGGAGGGGTTGAGGAGAACACTAAGCACACAAATAAATATGTCGTGCCACAAAAATAGATATAAAGTAGATATAAATAGATATAAATGAGAGATATAAATAGATATAAAGGAGGGGTGACGGGGAGGTCTGATGGGTTCTGGGGTGTGTGAAGAGGTGTCAGGAAAAGCTTCGCCGAGGTAGTGATGATTACACTGAGATGTGGACAGTGAATAGGAATTCATTAAAAACAACAGAAATGATACGTGCAAAGGCCCTGGGGCGGCCAGGAGCAAGGTGCATTTGAAGGAGCCGGTGGCTGAAGAATGCCAAGGGACGAATCACAAGGAGATGGAGCTGGGGATATGGGAGAGCAGACCACCGAGGAGCGGATGGGCCACGTGAAGGCGTAGGAGCCTCTGTGCCGGGTGGCTTTTAAGTGTGGCTCTGTGGGCGATGATGTGATCTGGTCTGGGGTTTAGGGGATCATTCTGGCTACAGACTGGAAAATGGATTGTGGGAAAGTGTCAGGGGGTCTGACTGCAGAGAAGGCTCTGGGAGGCCCTTGCTTCCTTAGTAAATGACATCCTGGTCGGGGAGGAAAAGTTGAATGAAGGTAACTCAATTCAAATTCTAACCAGAGTTTCTCAGCAAACACCACCTGGGAGATTCGACCCACCACCCACACAGGCCTCGGCCCAGACCTGCTCGCCCTGAATTCCCCACACACTGATCCTCAAATGACTTCCCCCAGCTGGGCGTGTTGGCACACACTGTAATCCTGAGTGAGCTGAGACAGGAGGATATCAGGTTCAAGACCAGCCTCCACAATATGGTGAGACCCTCAGCCATCTAGTGGGACTGCTTCAAAACAACAACAGCAACAACAACCAATTAAAAAGGGCAAGGGGCTGTCATTTGGAGGCCGAATGAACTTGGCTTCAATCCCTAGTACCACCAGGGGGCAGGAGGGAACAGCAACCACAGAAACTCTCACTGAAACCCGGAATCTCTTTCCCCCAAAGTAGCCGCTGTGTGGATTCTGGCCTCTCTCCTTCCCAATTCTGGTTCATATTTGGAGATGAATCCACCCCCTCCATCTGGTCACCCACTGCCTGGACCCAGGAGCTCATGCTCACGTGTACGTATGTGCACGCACACGCACACACACGCGCACACACACACGGCTGCAGTATGCTCAGCCTAGAGCATTCCCCTTAGGAAGCAGGGGAACCTTTATTTACCCCAACCCTTTTTATTTATTTATTTATTTATTTATTTATTTATTTATTATTTATTTATTTGTTTTAATTTTGGAGTAGAGTCTTGCTAAAGTTGCCCACGCTGGCCTCCAATCTGCCATCCTCCTGTCTCAGCCTCTCCAGTAATGAGATTCCAGGTGGGCGCCCCCCCACGCCCAACCCAGGGCTTGTCTTATTTTGAAATCTCTTTCGTTCAGCTTTTGGATTGCAGCGTGGGAGAAGCTAGTGTGTGGATGTGACTGGGACTTCACCTTCAGCAGCTGAGCTGAGGCTGCACTTGGGGCTTGGGGAGAGCCCCGGCGCACGTTTCTCGCCCCCTTCTCATCAGGTCTTCCTTCTGCAGTCCATGCACCAAGCCCCCTCCCGCGTGTCTCCTCACCCTGTAGATGCTGCATGCGTGTGTGTGTGTGTGTGTGTGCACGCGTGTGAGTGTGTGCGCACGTGCATGTGAGTGTGTGTGCATGAGTGTGCATGTGAGAGTGTGCGCGTGTGAGTGCGCGTGCACGAGTGTGCATGTGAGAGTATGCACGTGTGAGTGTGCATGTGAGTGCGCGCGCGTGAGTGTGCGTGCGAGAGTGTTGCGCGTGTGTGCGTGTGTGAGTGCACGCACGTGTATGTGAGTGTGCGTGTATGGGTGTGCATGTGAGAGTGTGAGTGTGTGCATGAGTGTGCACACATGTGTGAGTGTGCGTGTGAGAGTGTGTGCGTGTGTGTGCATGTGCGTGTGAGTTGTCACCGGGGCCTGGCGCTGGCCGAGCGGGTGGCAGGCCATCACGCCAGCCTCTCTGTGTAGACAAGCGTCCTTTCTCCAAGCGGGCCCAGGCTGCTGCCTTTCTGCAGAATAGAATCCATGCAGACGAGCTCTTTAGGAGGGCCGAAGCACGACTCCTGGCCTCAGCTCTGTCCCTCCACCTCGGAGGGCAGCTGCCCTTTGCCTCTCTGCCGCTCGGCTCCGCCTGCCGGGGGAGTGGCGCCGCCCTCCTCGGGGGCTGCGGCCGCTGTGATGACCTGGCCGGTTCTGTGCGCCCGGCCTGCGGGGTGACTAAGGCGCCACAGAGAACTCTTGTCATGGACAGCTTCTTCCTTTTAAGTCCCTTTCCAAGGACTATGGGAAAGTGCTTATGTGTCTGTTGTCCAAATGGCTCTTGGAAGATTAGTTTTTATTCTTTTGGACAATCTTTGGAGGACGTGTGTGTGTGTGTGTGTGTGTGTGTGTGTGTGTGTGTGTGTGAGAGAGAGAGAGAGAGAGAGAGAGAGAGAGAGAGGGGTAGGTAGGTAGATAGATACTGGTTACCAGGGGCATTCTACCTTTGAGCTACATCCCAGCCCTCTTTAGATATTGTTTTGAAACAGGGTCTCAGTAGGTTGCTGAGAGCCTCACTAAGTGGCCGAGGCTGTCCTCGAACCTGCGGTCCCCCGTCTCAGCCTCTCAAGCACTGGGATTACAAACGCCACGCCTGGCAGGATCAGAATTTTGAGACCTCCCAGTTTTAAACTCATTATTTTGTTCATTTCATTTGCGTTGCCTCTTCTTCCAAATTTCATTTCCCCACCTATGGCAGAGAGACGCTTTCCTGGCCAACGACGGCGTTTCTGACCAAAGGCTTTGGTGGCAGCGGAGTGTTTTGCTCATCTGCGCTGCTGAACGGGAGCCTCGGCTTCCGAGGGGAAATCTGAAGATTCCATTATTTTGTGAAGGAGGAGGATGAGCACTGAGCGGGACCCTTAGGGGTCTTAGCAAACTGCCTCACTCCCAGGGAAGAGCAGACTCAACATCCTGCGCGATCCTGCCGGCGTGGGGCCGTCCTGGCCAAAGCCTCGCCTCTCACTCCGCCCCTTTTGCTTCCTTGATATTCTCTCCCCAGCCCCTCATTAGCATCTCATGGTGTCCTTCATCACATTACACTTTTACCACCAGGGAGCCGGCTGTGGTATCACAAGGAATCCCAGCATTTGGGAGGCTGAGACCGGAGGTCCACAGGTTGGAGGCCAGCTTCAGCAACTTAGAGAGACTGTGTTTCCAACTAAGAAATACCAAGGGCTAGGGGCGTAGCTTGGAGACAGAATATTCCTGGGCTTAATCCTCAGTGCCACAGAAATAAATACTTTTACTAGAGTATTTCCATAATATTTTCTTCTACCTTTAATAATCTAGCCTTCTTTTTTTTTTTTTTACAATTTCAATTACTTAACTTCTGTGCATCCTTCAGATGTCACTCCCAAATCACGCCCTCCTCGCTTCCTTTGCGTACTGGGATGGGGCGCAAACGTCCCGACGAGCTGTTATGACCAGAGGTAACGGCGCGCCCTTGGCGAGGTCTCCGCTCCCCTTCTGCACAGCCCCCCCCCCCCGTCCCCGCGTGGCTGTTGTTTCCGTGCTAATCGTGCCGCCATCTGTGCGCTCATCCAACGTGCTCTCCTCTGATTGGGCTGACGCAAATGAAATTGCCATCCTTGGGAGTGAACGGATGATTGAACGTCGCCGTCTCGCGGCTCAGTGCTCAACAGAGAGTAAGTAAGTACCTGTGGCTGGAAGACGGGGCTGCTCTAGAAAGCCCGTCCCAGAGCAGGGCTTAGCGTGGAGCCCGGCTTCCTGTAGACATTTCCCGAGCACGATGGTCCTCAGGCACAGAAGTAACTCTCTGATAAATGAATGGACTGGATGCTCCCATCAAATATCTCAGATTAAAAGATGTAGAGCTTTCGTTCTTTCAATAAAGAATACAAGCAGGGCATGGTGGTGCATGCCTATAATCCCACTACCGGGGAGGCTGAGATAGGAGGATCTCAGGTTCGAGGCCAGCAACTTAGCAATTTTTAAAAATAAACAAGTAAATAAATAAAAAGGGCTGGGGTTGTAGCTGGGAGGTAAAATGCCCCTCAGCTCATTCCTTCGTACCATAATAAAGAAAGAAAGAGAAAGAAAGAAGGGAAGAAAGGAAAGAAAAAAGAAAGAGTAAAGGCTCAAAGGTGGAATGCTCATATCATAATATTTAATGATCAACTCTAATGACCAATGTATATAGTATATTACTGTAATAAATGATGATTTTGCAGTCACAGAATTGGAGTAAATTCCACAACACTTCCCAGGATATGCAGGAACCAGCCCCACCAGGTGTTAATGAGTAGATAGCAACCTTCCTGATTTCTTCCTTGGGTTTAGGAATAAATATGTATTTATTAAATAAGCCTGGGGCTCGCCTCCTGTCCCTCAGCACGCAGGTGGCTGTTGAGTCTCAGAGGAGGATTTGAACTCGGTTCTGCTGGGGTCCACGCCCGGTGCTCCTCCATTATACCTGTATCTCCTAGTGCACCTGTTTTGATCTCGATTCAGCCTTTGCCCACATTCTATTATGGTCGGACTGATATTTTAAAGCAATATCTGAGCCATTCGTGGCAGCATATGCTTGTAAGCCCAGTACTTGGGAGGCTGAGTCAGGAGGATCAAAGGTCTGTGGTCAGCTTCAGCAATTGAGAGAGGCCTTATGCAAATTAGTGAGACCCTGTTTCCAAAAAAGAATAAAAAATAGGACTAGGCATATGGTTTGGAGATAGAATGCCCCGGGCTTAATACCCAGGAAGAAACACACACACACACGCACACACACACACACACACACACACACAGAAATCCTTAGGTGTTAGAGAAAAAAGTCACTATACTGATCCTTGGTCACATTCCATAGGAATCAGGTTCCACTCCCACTCCCCACATTTCCTTCCCACTTGACCCTGCCATTTCGATCCACAGTTTATTCTGGCTACGGGAAACGATTTCTGCAAACATCCCTCCCCCGCAGTGTCCAGACCAAGCAGAACATCCTCAGGGTTAGAAACAGAGACTCCAGAGTTCAGCTTCCGCCTCAGCCCAGCGCATGCGAGCTGCAGGACCGCAGATGGGCTCCTGAAGGTTCAGTGTACAAAGACCTTAAAACAGACCCTGAGATATCCCAAGACTTCGTTGAGTATGAGGAAAACCTTTCAGAAAGGATTCCTAGGATCTCAGAGTAAAAATATATCAAGTGTGTGTGTGTGTGTGTGTGTGTGTGTGTGTGTGTGTGTGTGTGAGAGAGAGAGAGAGAGAGAGAGAGAGAGAGAGATGGATGATTGAATGAATGAATGAATGAATGGATGGATGAATGAATGAAGGTCAATTAAAGTCCCAGAGTATTTTCTTTTTAGTCTGAGGAACACGGAGTAAGACAGAATCAGGCAAGAGAGGGAGGGAGGGAATCATCTACCGCCCCATGGATTCCTGTACAGCGAGAGAACAGGTCAGGAAGGTGCACTATCTTTTTAATATTTCAAAGCTGTGGGTAGCGCTTTTGAAAACTGGACTTGATCTTGAATGGGGAGAAGTGACAGCAAGTCCAAATTAAAAGAGGTGAAATGTGAGGAAATTCCGAGGGCGCTGCCGGAGCGAAGCGGCTAAGAAGGAAGAAAGCCCGGCGCTGTCGCGCAGTGGCCCGGCAGTCGAGGATGGTAAGATGAACTCTGGGACAAAGGCAAATTAGCGTTTGGAATTTGGGAGCTCGGAGGTTTGGATGTCATGCCCCACCTCTGATGGAAACATTTCCACCCAGAAAATGAGACGGTGCAGAGCTCGATAGCTCTGGCCCTCGTGGTCCAGCTGGGAGAGCCCAGGGTGTCAAAGACATTGGCGGACGCAGTGAGAGGGGCACAGGAAGATCGCGAAGGGATGCTGCCGTCTGCCCAGCAGTATCCCAAGTCACCTTGGAGACACGGAACGATGCTCTGGGCTGGGCAAGCCACGGCTGCGACCTGCTTAATAATGATAGTGGACCCATAAGGAAGACGGTCGGCGCTCTCCCTCCGTGCTGGGCAGTGTTCTGGGCTCTTTGAATGTAAGATGGCCCTGTGACCCAGGTAGCACGCCTAGTCTCACGTTTCTAGTGAAGTCTTACGAGGTATATGGAATTCTAAGGTGACCGCGTGCTCTCTGTCCCTCTGGCGTTAGATTCTGCGTGATCTCTTCCCCTTTCGCTGAGTAGAACTTGGCTCCAGCCAATAAAATCCAGGAAAGGTGACAGGAGGGTGGTGTTTCCTGGCAAGAGTGGGGTATCTTTTGAGGCATTGCGTTATTAGGTATATACATTAGCCGGCTTTCCGCTGCTATGACAAATCGCCTGAGGGAAATAGCGCCAAAGGATGAAATGTTTTCTGTGGCTCCATGGTGCCCTGGCCCCATGGCTTTGGGCCCTGTAGTGAGGCAGGACGCCATGGCAGAGGGGAGTGGCAGGGAAAAGCTGCTTACTTCAAACTTCATGGCATCCAGCAAGCGAAGAGAGAGAGAGAAGGGGCCAGGGTCCTGGTGTCCGCTTCAAGGACACATCCCCGGTGACCCACTCCCTCCAACTAGTCACTGCCGAAAGGTTCCCCCACCTCCCGATATTGCTATTAGTGGGGCCCCAGCCTGAGACAAAATACTTATATTTATATTTCACACACGACTTCTCACTCTCCTGCTGGCCTTGAAGAAGCAAGCCGCCACGAATTCCACAGCCATGAAAAAGTGAATTCTGACAGCCACGCACAGTGCCACACGCCTGCAGCCCCAGTCCTTGGGAGGCTGAGATGGGAGGATAGCAGCTGGAGGCCAGCCTCAGCTATTTAGTGCGGCCCTCAATAACTTAGTGAGACTTTGCTTCTAGATAGAAAAAAAAAAAAACCCAACAAGGTTGGGGGTGTATCCTAGAGGCAGAACACCACTGGGGTCAATCCAGCACCAAAATAAATAGGGAAACAAGCAAAAAAAACAAACAAATAAAGTATAGAAAGAGAAGGGACATATGTTTTCTCTAATATGCCCACACTAGAGAGTATTAGGAATACCAGGGGGACTCCAGATAGCGGAGGGGAAACCTCAGCAAAGCCAGAAAGGAAAGGTAGGGGAGGAAGAAGACTGAGGTTGATTACTGGAGGAGCTACATCCGAATATGTGTAAAAGTATGAATGTAGCATGGTCAGCCTGGACACTCATCGTTGTGGGGGGAGGGGAAGCATGTGGGGGAGAGGGCGCCAAGCACAGTCTGAATGTATGCCATTGTCAATATGACCCACATAAAAATAAAATATAAAAATTAAAACCTTTTAATTAAGAATAAATAAATAAATAAAAATATAAAGTAAAAAAAATAAAATGAGGCTGGGGTGTAGTTTAGAGGTAAAATGCTACTGGGTCAATCCCCATAACCAAAACAAATAACTAAATATAACTAAATATAAAATAAGTGAATAAGAATGGGGGTATAGCTCAGAGGTAGAATGCCCCTGGGGTCAATCTCCAGTACAAAAGTACAAATATATATATATATATATATATATTTGTACTGTATATATATTTGAAATTAAATAATTAAAAATTAAAAATATATATGAAATATATATGGAATATATAAATTAAAATATAAAATATATTTTATATAAAATATAAAAATAAAAAATATATGAAATAAAATAGGGCTTGGGTATATAGCTCAAGGTTTAATATCCCTGGGTTCCATCTCCAGAACCCCCCGTAAAAAAAAAAAAATCAAGTGAATTCTACCAACGATCCAAGGGCACTTGGAAGCTGACCCTGCCAGAGCTGGGCCTCCTCGTGAGAACACAGCTTCTCCCATGAGGAGACCTGGGCAGAGGAGCCCGAGAAGTCCACTGAACTCCGCACAGACTCCTGACTGGGGAAGCTGGAAGGTAGGGAATCACGTGGATTTAACCTGCTAAGTGAAACTTGCTACACAGCAATAAAACAGCATAATAAAGCAGGTGCATCTTTGGTAAAGGACGTAGAGCAAGGGCTTGGGCTCCGCTACGCAGCCAACCCAGTGCTCTCCCAAGGGGGCCGCAGCAGGGTAGGAGACCTGAAAGTCGGATTGAGGCCCTCCCTCCCCTACCACCGATGCCCAAGTCTCTCTAAGCGGTCAACTTCCCCACGCTGCCTTGGTATGGGACGCGCGACCTCCTCAGCCAAGGCCGGAGCCCTGCAAGTACGGCTCCTGCATATTCGCCTGTTATCCCCGCTGGAATATAAACTGAGTGGCAGCGGGAATGGAGGCACGGTTCGGAAAATTATCGTTACGTGGAAATATGAGTGTACAAATAGCCAACGCATCCCGTCACTCAAGACAGCGCAGCTTAGCGGGCAGCAGAGAAGGTGAGCAACTCGCCTGAGGTGCCGGGAGTCCGCAGCGGTGGACAACTGCAGGGCCTCGACCCGGGACACCTCGTCCTGCAGTCAGGGACCTGCAGAACTGCAGCCCTCGGGCCAAGTCCGGCCCGCTACCTGTTCCCATATGCATCATATGGAAACAGTGGTCTTTATTTTTTTTTACACAGTTAGGGGGAAAAAATCCAAAGAATAATATTTTAAGATGAGTGAAAATTCTATGAGATTCAATAAATAAACTTTCAAAGCCCATAAACCCCTGGTCTACGGCTGGTCGATGGCCGGCTGCTTTCCCAACGTAGTGGCAGAATTGAGTCCTTGTAACCAAGACCTGACGGCCCGCAAAGCCTAAAACAGCTACTGCTGGCCCCTCACGGAAGTCGCTGCCTCTGAAGGTAGGCCCTGGATCGCAGAGACCATCTCCCACGATGCTCTGCTGAATCCTCTTGGAAAATCATGTAGAGGTTTTGTTTTCTCATCTGTAAAATGGAGATTTAAAAATTACCTGGTTCATAACATTACGGCAAGGATTACCCACCGCATGTATACGTTCTTGGCAGGAAGCAAACTCTCAGTAGATGTTAAGGCATTACGATCATTCTCACTGTGCTGCATAGTCTGGTCCATGTTATAAAAATGTACCCTGAGCCAGATGTGGTGGGTTCGTGCCTGTTATTCCGGCACTTGGGAGGCTGAGACGAGAAGACTGCAGGTTCGAGGCAACCTCAGTAATTTAGAAAGTCTCTCAGCAACCTTGCAAGACCCTGCTTGAAAATAAAAATAAAATAGGACTCAGGGTGTAGCCTGGAGGTAGAATGCTCCTAGATTCAATTCCCAATATCCCCCTCCTCCAGACACGTACCCTGATGTGGGCATGGTGGCACATGCTTGCGGTCTTAGTATTTGGGAGGCTAAGACCAAAGGATCACAGGTTTGAGGCCAGATTGGATAACTTAGGTCCTCAGCAACTTAGTGGAAACCTATTTTAAAATTATGAGTGAATAAATAAATAAATGAATGAATAAATAAGTAAAAAAGGGCTGGCATGTAGCTCATAGGTAGAATGCTCCTGGGTTCAGCTGGGTGTGGTGGTACACAGTTGTAATCCCAGTACTTGGGAGACTGAGACCGGAGAACGGCAGGTTCTCAGCCAGCCTTGGCCACACAGTGAGAAACTCTGCAACTTAGTGAGACCCTGTTGCAAAAAATAAGGAATAAAAATAGGGCTGGGAGTGTAGCCCGGAGGTAGAATGCCCCTGGGTTGCATCCCCAGTACCTGTAACCACCCACCCTCCAAAAAAAACAACAAAAACCCAGAAATGGGCATGTTTACGTTATTACCAATGGAATGCTGCTGTTTCTTCATACTTTCTGAATACTGTAGGTAATTTCTGGGTAATCAGAGTAGTCAACTTTGTATCTGCCAACCAACCATTCTCTGCTCAACACACACCACCTTCCCCAGGTTTATTTGTACGTGTGCACAGGATACAGCTTTGTTTAACCAACAATTCACCCTTCGATAAAATGCCGTGCTCTCAAAGTCTCATGACCAGATGACATTGAAAATGTGAACTCCTGTTCGGGAATAGGTTCCAAAATCCAATTTATTGCCTGGGGAGCCCAGCCATCTACGACGCTATCCTTGGAGAGAGCGGGAGAGGGAGAAGGAAGTGTTGCCTCCGAATAGAGTAAAAATATTTTCCTTCCCCAGCCTCATGGTGCTTGAATTTCTTAAACTGTGTATTCATAACTTGACTTCTCAAGTTATTTTAGTTTATAAAAAACAGTCTATCAATTAGCAGAGTGCCAAGTACGTTGTAGTAGACACATATTTTATCTCAAAACCGCAGCAGGATTGTGTAGAACTGCCGTCATGCTAGTAGGTGGTCCAGTAGAGGCTCTGTGTTTCAGAGAGATGGCCTTTCCTGAGGAATCTCCTCTCCCATTTTATCCAGCACCACCCTTTCCCCATGATGGATCACCAAAGACAAATGGAGGTATTTGCCAGGGCACCCGAGATCTCCACCTGGAGCAGGTGGCTTGTTCTTGCAGGTTGGCTCTCACCCACTCCGCTGAGGCTTGGTCAGAGCTTCCCAAAGTTCAACATGCATGAGAACATTTCACAGAGTCCATTAAAGAATGCAGATCCCTGAACCTCAACCCCAGAGACCCTGATTCTGTAGATCTGGTGTAGTAGACTTTTCACCTGAATTTACCCCAGGTGATTCTGACAGTGGGGATCTCTGAACCTCGCTTTGGGGTCAGCTGACCCGGGTATGGCGGGCGCTCCCAGTAGAATAGACAGTGATCGGAATCAGCTCATGTTCTTGGCTGTGATGAGTGATCCCAAAGGTCACCCAGTTCCACCAGCAGTGAGAATCCAATGCTAGAATCCCAAATCCAATTAGTCCCAGAGTTCTTCTAAGCCAGAATCTTGGAAATTAGTCACCGGGCTTTCTGGGCAGACAGGCATGCACTTGAGGGGCTGAATATCAAGGGACGTGTTCGGGTATAGGTCCTGGTCTTTGAGAATGACAGCCCTTGCTTTCTGGATAAAATTCAGTTCTCCAGAAAGGTTCTCAGAAGGAAATTTTTGCCGAAGCAATGCACACTGGTTTCCATAAGAAATTCGGGGATCAGACTTTCACATTTGGAGACCAAACCATAAGTGATAAAGCCTATGAACAGCAGAATAAATAAGGATTCCCTGGCTGTAGGCAGGGAGGCATCATAAATCTTGCCCAGAAGTTGAAATTGCTGGTTAAATTGATTATTTGCTGTTCATGACTCTCCCTCTTACAGTTTGCATCTTTTGTTCAATTTATAATCTCGAAATCCTCAGCTAAGATCCAAGCCTTTAGGGAGGGAGCAGACAGAAGATTTAAAAGTTATCCTGTCCCTAAGGATGCTAATGGCGAAAGAGACTTTGGTAATTTGTTCCTAATCGTCAGCATAAATCAAGATCGTACAATATGTTAAGTTCACCCATGGAAATTGCGGACTGGAGAGGCTTCTCCACTCTTTGGGGACAGCTGTAACTTTGACGAGACAAAAGGTTGTCTCCGGGGATGTGGCCCAATAAACACACTCATTCATTTCCTGGATTCCTGCCCTGATCTTTACCCTCAGAAAAGGCACCCGATTGGTTGAGGGAAGAGGCTCCTAAGTGTTCAGGGCTGAAGTTTCAACACAAAGAGAGAAGGACATTCTTGCCCCTGGGCTGTAGTTTTTCACTGAAATCTTGTGTTAACTTAGGATTTTTTTTTCCCTCCTAAATGTGTCCCTTGGAAGATATCAGCCAGCTTCGGTAGGCTTTGAGAGTTTCTACAAGGATTTCCCAATTATTTTCTTCCCATGTATCAAATGTATCTCATCTTTAGTGCTTTTGTTTACCAACCGTTCCCTGTACACCAACAAGGTGTGCGGCATGGTTCGGGGCGCCTAGGCTACCTCAGAACAAAACATTTAGGAGCCCCAGGTTTACGGTGTTTGTGAGCAAAACGCTATTTGTTGTTATAAATGGAAACGCCAGGTTCTCAGATGAGAATAACAGATGTGCTTTAATCGGCAACGGGCCCCTTTGGATGGAAAATTAAACAGGTCAGACGGAAGGTGAGACTTTCCTAAAAGAGAGAAACTGACCGTGTTCCAGGGGCAAAGTCACCCAGACCGAGGAGGCAGCAAGGACAGGGGCCCTGCCAGCAGGGGGGAGCTCGGCACGTCGGATACATGGTGAAAAGCTCAGAGTGGCCAAAGCCAGGGCAAAAGAGACAGTGTAAAGACATGAGATGGAAGAAGCGGGCGATGGTCCAGCCATGGACGGTTGGGCCATGGATTGTACACTGAGCGTGAGAGGAAGCTGGTCAGGGCCTTAATGGATGTTGCAATTTTATTTTAAAACATTAGTTTGGAGGTTGGGGCAGGAGGATGGCAGTTCTTGGCCAGCGTCAGCTACTTTGTGAGGCCCTTTGCAGCTCAGTGAGACTCTGTTTCAAAATAAAGAATAAAAAATAGGGCTGGGGGTGTAGCTTGGAGGTAGAATGCCCCTGGGTTCCATCTCCAGTACCGGAAAAAAAAAAATCAACAACAACAACAAAAATATCAGTTCCTTCTGCAGGGGAAGCTGGGATGTCAGGGGGTCTTTCCGTGTCTCTCTCGAGAGCCAGGGCCAGGAGGAGCGATACGGTTGATGGACTGGGAGGAGTGGGGTGTCCACTGGCAATGAAGGAATACAGTGACTTTTAGTTTTTGGCTTGGGCAATTGGGCAAGTGAGTGGGTATCATTTACTGAAATGGGAAAGAAAATTTGTTTTTATTTGGAGTTTTTTGGGGGGAGGAGTAGGGGCGGGGACTCAGCCTTGTTTAGCCACGCTGAGTGGTAGGTGCCTCGTAGGCACTGACAGGGGGCCATTGAGGCAGCGGGTCACTCTATGAGCCTGGGGCTCAGAGTCAGGTTGGGTGAACACCATTAGGGGTGACCTCAGTCTCCAGTTGAAGGACAGAAAAATGACAGTTCTGTCGGTGGTGACTTATCATTAGTACGGATGATTAGCCAAGCTCCCAGCTGTCCTGGGCATTGAGCAATTAAGCAGAGAGAATACTGAAGGCCACATATCCAAGGTGTTCCCAGAGGACTCTCCAGATAACTATGCTATGCTCTTGGAAGATGGAAAAATTACATAAAATATATGTATGTGCATATGTGTATACATAATATTTAATATAAATATATTTGAGGCATGTATTTATATGCATATATAATATTCAATTTATATATGTTTCCAAGAGAGCTATGTGCATCTATGCACACATAAGTGTAATATATACACATATTCAAGATGGCAGAGATATTGATGTATGTCTATCAATATTTCATCTTAGACAACTTTGTCAGCTAAATTGTAGCTAAATTACTTTTAGGGACTTGTTTCATAGGGCGAAGAGACAAAGATTTGGATCCCAACTTCATATTTGCTAGTTATAAATTAGTTTTATTTAAAAAATTATTGTATAGTAAAATTGATTTTTTGTGTGTAGAGTTCCTGTAACAGCTACCAGAGTAAGGACGAAGAGAAATCCCTCACCCTCAGCTCTCCTCTGTCACTAGATAGCCCTTGTACCTGACCCCCGGCAACCACTAGTCTCTTTCCTGTTTTGTTTTGTTTTGTCTTTTCAAGAATGTCATAATAAGCCGGGCGTGGTGGTGCATGCTTGTAATCCCAGCATTCAGGAGGCTGAGACCTGAGGGTCGTGGTTCGCAGACAGCCTCAGCTACTTAGTGAGGACCTCCGCAACTTAGTGAGACCCTGTTTCAAAATAAAGAATAAAAAATAGGGCAGGGGGTGTAGCACAGAGGTCAATTGCTTCTGGGTTCCATCTTCTGACCCCCCCCCCCCACACACAAATGTCATAATAAGTAAAACTACACAGTAAGTTATACTTTAGGACTACTTTCTTTCAGTCAAAATAATGCCTCTGAGATTCATTTAAGTTGTTGTGTGCATCCGTTGTTCTTTTTTATTGCTAAATAATACTCCATCTGTGTGGACATACCACAGTTTAGTTAACCTTTTACCCATTACAGAACATTTATGTTGTTTCCATTTGGGGGCAACTATGAACAAAATTTCTATAAACATTTGTACAGAGACCACACTCATGTGAACCTAAGTATTTATTTCTTTAGAGGAAATAGTCAGGAGTGGGGTTTCTAGACCACACTCATGTGAACCTAAGTATTTATTTCTTTAGAGGAAATAGTCAGGAGTGGGGTTTCTAGGCACATTTAACCTGATAAGAAATTGGCAATCTGTAACCTTGAGTTAGTCCTCAGTTCTCTGCACCTCAATCTTTATTTCACAGCATGTTCTATGTATGGACCAGAAGGAGTAATACATGTCCAGTGTTTGGCACATAGTTTTGTGGGGCCAACAAATAGGTATTCCAGGACAGGGCTATTAGTGCAAATATGGTAAACAATAGAGTCTTTGGAAGAGTTTATTAAAACATGAAGTTCTCCCTGAGAATCAGATAATAATCTGGTCTAAAATTATCACCTTAAAGGAAGCTTTCACAAAGACTTTTTACTCTCTAAAATCTTCGGATCTCTCCCATGTTTCTTGTAATTCACCCACTGTCCAAACAACCCGCATGGCGCATATCCTAGGAGATAGGGAGAGGAGAGGACAGGGTCTCAGGAGATGGAGATATTAACTTGTTGAGGCTATACCCATTTCCTCTCAGGGAGATCCCTGGCTAATATACAGTGTTCTTATTTTATCCCTTTTAATGCAAATAAGCTCTGATCAGATGTTGCCAAATAGGAACTCCTAAATTACCTACATTTTGTATGCCAAGTAGGGGGGAAGTGGGCATTCTTTGTATGGTTGCCAGATTCAGCAACAAAACAAAATATCAACAATAACAGATGCTCTTGCAATATTTGAGACACGCTAAAATAGTTTGTTGTTTATCTGGAGTTCACATTTAGGTGGGCGCCCTGTATTGTGTCTGGCATCCTTAAACCTTCACTTTCCAAACTTCACTCCCTTTTAAGAATGATACTTTTAAGCCGGGCGTGGTGGGGCACGCTTATGATCCCGGCATTTGGGAGGCTGAGACAGGAGGATCGTGGTTCACGGACAGCCTCAGCTACTTAGCGAGGCCCTCTGCAAGTCAGTGAGAGCCTGTTTCAAAATAAGGAGAATAAAAAAATAGCTCTGTGGGTGTCTCTCGGAGGTAGAATGCCCCTGGGTTCTATCCCCAGTATCACAAAAAATGTACTTTTATTGGTACATTTTAATTATACACTATAGTGAGGTTTAATGCCATGCAAACATACAAGCACACAGTCGGTGTGATTCCATCTAGATGCCACCTGTGCCTGTTATCGAGACTGGTAGCACAGCATTAGTTGAGCTGTTTCCGTCATCCGTCTTTCTTTATCTCCTCTCTACCTCCCTCCTCCAATCCCCTCCGACTGTTCTACTGCTCCCCCTCTTCATTCATCTGGGGTCCCTTTTCTTTTCTATTTCTCTCCAACTTCCACGTATAAGAGGCAACACAGGACCCTTGACCTTCTGACACAGACTGATCTCACTTAGTCTAATATTCTGTAGTTTCATTCATTTTCCTGCAAGTGACATAATTTTGTTCTCTATGGCCAAGTAAAATTCCACCACGTACACTTCACCATGTTTTCTTTATCCATCCATCTGTTGACGAACACCTCGTTTACAAAAACAGCATGGCACTGGCACAAAAACAGGCCCATAGAGCAGTGGGAGAGATTAGAAGATACAGAGACAAATTCTCACTCTTATGAGCCGTTTATTTTTGACAAAAGAGACAAAAACATGCTGGAGAAAAGGCAGCCTTTTCAACAGGTGATGTTGAAAGGAAAAACCCTGGATATTCATATGTAGAAAATGAAATCAGGCCTTTATCTCTCAACCTGCCCAAGAGTCAACTTAAGATGAATCAAAGACCCAGAAATTAGATCAGAAACTCTGAAATTCCTAGAAGAAAACATAGGATCCACTCTCTAACATATGGGCATTGGTAGAGACTTTTTCAATAAGACCCTAAAAGCTCAGAAAATGAAACCGAGAATCAATAAATGGGACAGCAACAAGTTAAAAAGCTTCTGCGCAGCAAAGGAAATAATAGAGTCGGGAGAGAAAGCCTGTGAAATAGGGGGGAATCTTTGCCAGTGACTCCTCTGAAAGAGGACTAATATCTAAAATATACAAAGAAATTAAGCTTAACATTAAAGAACCCAAATAACCCAATCAAAAATGGGCAATTGAATTGAATAGACCCTTCTCAAAAGAATAAATACAAATGGCCAATAAATATATAAAAATGTTCAATGTCTTTAGCCATCAGAAAAATACAAATGAAAACCATACGGAGATTTCATCTGACGCTGGTTAGAATGGCAATCAGCAGGAATACAAAGAATAATAAATGCTAGTGAGAATATGGGGGTTAGGGACGCTCATGCACTGTTGATGGGATTGCAAATTAGTACAAGATCAGTGTGGACATTCCTCAAAAGACTAGGATCAGAGCCGGGCGGGTGGCGCACGCTTGTAATCCCAGTGCTTGGGAGGCTGAGGCAGGGGTATTGTGTAGTTTCGAAGCCAGCCTCGGCTACTCAGGCTCTCAGCAGCTTAGTGAGACCCTGTTTCCACATAAAATATAAAATAGGTTTGGGAGTGTAGCCTGGAGGTAGAAAGCCCCTGGGTTCTATCCCTAGTACCACACACACACACACACACACACACACACACACACACACACAGACTAGGATTAGAGCCACCATGTGACTCAACTCTACACTCTTGGGTATTTTTCCAAAGGAAGTAACCAGAATGCTATATACATGTATACTCAGTTCACAATATATATATAGAAACTCAGTTCACAAAGCCAAGTTATGGGCAGCTTTTGCTCTTGTTGATAAAGGGTGGCAGTTCCTCCACCCCTGCTGACTCCTTTAAATTGAGAAGAAAACGAGCAAAGAGGACCAATGAGTGCTCATGAGGGTCCATCCAGCCGCCCTGCCCACCGGAGGGGAAGGAGGGAATGTGGTCACTTAGTCCTTCTGCTTGATATTTCTGTCTCTGTTAATAGTCTATTGAAATTTAAAGTAGATCACGACATCTTATCGAGACTTTTTCCTGTTATATCATACGCTCTCAATGAGTTAGTCATTCAACAAACATTTATTTGATGCCTAGGATTTTCCCGCAGGGGAAAAGAAAGCTAATAAGTATCATGTTCTATCATAAAGAACAAGGGAAACCTTATGTTGCCAGTGAACCTGTATGTCAACTTCCGGCCTTGAAAAAGTAGAAGAATCCTCCTAACGGTGCTACTGTTTTAAGGACGGACTCAAGTATCAAAGATCAACAGAGTTCTCCAGATAGTGAATGATGCCCATGATGAGGCTGTGTGGACAAACGGCAGGCATTGGGCACTTACTGTATGCCAACAACACTAGGAGGCGCTCTGTCTTTATCATGCAATGCCCTATGGCTGCTGGTATTATCCCATTTCATAGACGAGAACTCTGGGGCAGGGCATGGCCACCTGCTCAAGGACAGTGTTATGTTAACACTACAACTCTCTAAAGAATCTCAGAGTTTCTACCAGGGAAGATAGCTATGTCCTGAACAATACACCAGCCTCTTCCAGGATGTGTCTTCCAGGACACACGTCATAGTCAGCAAGCTCCACTGGCTGACTCGGATCTTTGGGAAATGAAAACCGTTTTTGCCCAGTAAAGAGGGCCTAGATTGGCTGCTTGGTATCCTGGGGTTTACTTCCAACTCTGGCTCAAGCGTTCCTGAACTTCAGGTTTCTTACCTGTGAAGGGCATAGAGTTCAATCAAGCTATCTTTGAGTTCTCTCCCATGTGCCCAGCTCTCTGATCTCTGATCTCTAGTGTCTGGTTCAAGAGAAGGACCAGAAGAAGCTGGATGTAGGAAAACACCTTGAATGTGCCATCACCGATGAGAGACAGAGGAGGGATGAGGGAAGATGGCCACGGTGAGGCATGGCTGACCTAGAGTGCATGCGTGTCCTGGAAGGACGGGCCGGCTACTTGCATTCCTGGACTCCCATCCAGCAAGTCAGGGATGGGAAACGGGTTGGCTGTGTATCAAGTGGCAAAGCCAAGCGTGCTCAGAGGCGACCCCAGGGGGAGAAGGAGGACCCCAAGGTCACTGAGACTCAGCTGCTACCTTCCCTTTGAAATGGAATCTGAGAATAAAAGGATCGGTTTTAGAAACAAAAATATCTTCCATTTATTGCTCTTTCTTTTTGGACTCTGATTTTTGCCCAAGGTGAGGAATAGCTTCAGGGGTGGCGAAAGGTCACGTGTTGGTTCTGAGTGTGCTGAGACCAGAAAGAGAGCTTCACAGGATTACTAGACGCTGAAGAAAACTTTTGAAAGCAATTACTACGTGAAGATACTACATGAGTCTCCTCCAATTTCTGAGACACAGGGGGTAGAGAGGAAGCCAGAGAACCAACCGAGTGCTTGGTGGGATTCCACTCCACACCCCAAGCGCTCGAGACCTCAAAACGTTTGGCCTTTTTCCTTCCCAGTCTCCTTTCTCTGCATCATATGGCACATTAAGCTCTTAAACAATAACAGCTTTTCAACACCCAAGATGCCTCATTAAATAAGTTAAAGAGCTAATTAAAGGGGGGGTCCACATCTCCCGGCTTTCCTTGTACTACATCACCTGTGCCCCATCTCAGCTAACATTTCCAAGCCAGGAATTTGCCCATAAGATGATCTCACATTAGCAGTGCATGTTCGGTTTCATTTCCTCTTATACAATTATCTATTAGTAATTGGAGAAGGCATTACAGCTGAATAAATAATTGAACATAAATTAATCGACTTTGGAGTCGCACTTTGGCTGAAGAGAGGTGCACGCGGCCCATATAGTGATGCTCAGAGTGCAAAGAACGCATCCTGTCCCTGCGAGCTTCTGTCCTCTTCGGTGGCCAGGAGTTTCAATGGTGGTCTGTCCTTTTTTTGTACAGCATGGGGAAAGGGAAACCCTGGAGGGTTCAGACCCTCTGTTGGAAGGTGAGACAGGTCGACAGGGCAGTCATGGAGAGATCAGGACTGTTGTAACTGACGAGGGGATTTGCAAAGCAGCCTTTATTTATTTTTTTGGGCACGGATTCATCATGGTCCAGGATCTTTCAGGCTAAGAATCTCTCTATAACAACACAGGAGAGCAGAATAGGCTTCTCAAGCATTGGGAAGAGTGCTTGATTCATTCAAATTTGCAGAATTAGAAAATATACCCAAATGCTAATGTATTCATAAAAAAAATGAGAGAAAATGGCACAGTAGAGGCTCAGCTCTGCATTTGGTTGCATGAGTCCCCTGCTTAACTCTGAAGGTAATTCATGTGGGGCGCCCACCAGGGATCTACTTTTCTCCCCCTGGAAGGCAAATGGCCATCTGATTTTACAGTTGAAAGAAATAAGGGCCAACATAAATGTAGTGGTATATCCATGAAATAAATCTATCTAGTAGCAGGACTTGGGCCCAAATCTGAGCCTTTTCTAACCCAGCCTCACGACTCACTGCGTGCTGACTCTGAGTGGCATTGTGGGTGTCTGACATCTGCAAAGTAGACTCGGGCAGTGTCTGACTTACGCACTCTGTCCCCGGTATCTGCACAGTGCTATATATGTAATATGCACGGTCGATTCTCTGTGGTTCATGCTGAAATCTTTCCTGTCATGTGAACCAGGGGCTGGTACGAGGTTGTGTTCCCCACTGGGAACTCTTCCTGGCCATTCATGGGATCCACTCTTCTCCTGAAAACACCGCGACATATCTGTACTTAATACTAGGTACGTTGGCAAATGAATAAGAGTTATTATTATTCAGTATTGATTATTATAGATAACGTAGAAGCATTATTAATATTATTATTAATAGGTTAGTAAAGGAATAATATTTGATAAGTTAATAAGTAAATAGCAAACAAGTGGGTAGTATGTAAACAGATTTTGGGGGAAACTAAGTCAGCGCATCTGTCCACACGAGGTCTGCCACGTCTTCCCATCTTCCTCACTCTACCCGTGGGAGGAGAAGCTGCTGTTCTGATTGGGCAGCACCTGTAATATCCATTGGGTGCTCTTTTACTGGGTGGATAGAATACTGTGGCCGAAAGGCCAAGTCCCAGGCTCAGGCCTCTGCTCTTAGGATTGGTGTTTTGGGCTTCATGTTAGGTCTACTTACACGTCCATCTCTGTTCTACTTCTCCTGGGCTTGTGTAAGTTGGACTAGAAGTTTCTTTTGGGCCAGTTTCCTTCCCTCTGTCTTTGTCTTTGCTTACCTTCCAGCTGTCCCAAGATTCAGATTACGAAGGAGAAGAAGGGCCCTCGCTTGGGCTCAGTGCTCAAGCTAAAAGATGTGACTCCTTCTAGATGGAAATGGTTGCTCTGGGCACAATCGGATGCTGGCTCTGCTCTCTGGGCTGTGGCGCTCTGGTTTTCCTTCTTTTATTCTTTCCCGGTGTATGAAACACCTTCATTACTGAGTGGTAGGGAAGAACCCAGGCCTTCCTGGACTTCTGTGCGGAGGAGGGACAAAGAGCGGGTAGAGCCGCATCCTGTCATCCAGGACGGATACCTGGTGTCAGCTGGGAATCTCGGTGAATGTGCATAGACAGTAAGCAAAGGGTGAATTTCAACTCACCAGATTCTCTGTCGGCAGCCTCCACACGCCAGGGGACTGCATCAAATCCAGCCCTGCTCAGATGCTCTCTGAGAACAATTTCCCTCTATTCAGGATGCTCTTTTGTCTCAGGAGAGGACTCGATATTATTGGTATGCAAATTTCTTTCCCAAATAATGCATTTTTCCCAATCAAAATACAAACAGTGATTTGGTTGCTGCTACTAAGTAAGCCAATTCTCAAAATTATGCTGAGGAAGAATGGTCAGAGAGGAGAGAAGGTGATCGGGAGGTAGACCAGGGCGAAGGCTCTATCCGACAGCAAGACTTGTCTAAATGTGTCTGTGAAGACACTGTGGTATTGGCATGGACACTGGCGGTAAACTGATAAGACAGAACAGAGTTCAGAACCCCATCTCTCCTTTTCTTTCTCGGCTCTTTCTCTCACACACAGCAAGAGAGAATGCGTCGCATTGGTTATGTGACAAAGGCAACATTTAAAACCAGCAGGAAAAACTAAAACCAGTGAGCAAAACTATTAAATGAATAGGATTATTGATTACCAAATCAAACGCGAAGCTTTGTTTTACAGCTTCTAGAAGGGACCAAGGTAGAAGACAGTGAGTGGCGCTGAGGAAAACCGGGTAATGTATCCCCAGGGACAGTCTGTTTCATTTCTAACATCTGTATGTGAATTCATAATTTTACCTAAAAAAATTAAACAAACTAAGGTCCATCCAATACAACAACATAAGTAAATCCTAATTATGCTGTCTACTTTTCTGATGTTTGGTACAAAATATATTCTACCCCGTGATAAGTAAAATAAAAAATTAAATACGAGTAAAATAAAAATAAGTGAGTACGGTGGAGTGTGAAAAACACGAGAGAGGTCCGGTACACGTGGCATGTAAAGTTTTAATGGCACAGCTCTCCCGGGGATGAGGGAGAGGCACCGTGGGGCCCGCGCACCTGTCCGAAGCTTGAGGACGCGGGCTCTCCTTTTAAAGGCATGCATCTCGCGAGATGGGGGTTTTACTCGTGGGAACGCCCAATTCTCGCGGGGGTTTCAGCCCCTCCCTTGCCCTGCAGAGGTCATGTGACACAAAGTCACATGAGTGCAGGACCCAACTTAACATTCCGGCCTTTTGATGGTAGGGATAATGGATGACGTTGGACCCTCTAGCTTCTTCCTGCTGTCAAGGGGCGTCATCAGGGGCCCCAGGCCGGGAGGAGTCGGGAATCCAGTCCCCCAGAAGGGGGTGCAGGTGGGTGCATAGCTGCAGTGCGAATTGGAGGTTACCCTGGACAGCTTAGTGATGTGCGCTTGAGGAGGCTTGAACAGGCAAGGGCTATTAAAGAAAAAAACAAATCATGAGATTGAGCAGGCGACCAAAAAGGAGACTGGCTTACTCAGTACCTGGAGAGCTACCCTGAGCTGGCAAAGAGGATGGAGGTTGAGGGATCCAGGAGCCATCAGTCTTCATCCAGGCTGAGTAGGGCCAGCGGCGGGGCCTGGTCTGGAAAGGTGCTCCCCCTGTGTTGAGGCACCTGGGGCTCACCCTTTTCCAAGGGCACTGTTCCAGTGGCCCTCCTGGCCACACGCCGAGCAGTCTGATTGGTAGGCGTGGCTTTGCCCCACTTCAGGCAGGCTCCTGGAGGTAGTTGTTGTTGCAGTCCTCCACACCTAGGTGGCGCTCCAAGGGGCTGAGCCGCCACCGCCAGCCAAAGGGCAGCAGCTACCAGGGATCTGCTTTTTGGCAAAGTCAAGAGTGTACGCTCCATCTCCGCCTGTTTCTCTCTGGAATTAAAACTTAGATGCTATGTTAAGGTTCTGTCAGCTGTGATGGACCTATACTCACAAAGAGCGCGTCCCGGGGCTGGTGTCCAGCAAGAATGGCAACGCAGACTCCCCACGGGCAGAGGGTGTCGCCCCAGCCCCGGCGTTTCCCACAGCACCTAGGGCGCGCCCACGTGGGCCGCCCAGCAAAATTGCAGTCTGGCGCGGGCCAAGATGGCGACTGTGACATCACCAGGCAGCGACTATGAGCCATCACAAAATGGCAGCTGGCAGGAAAATAAATGGAAGCTGATGGGGGAGAGCATTTGGAGGGATACCAGACCACTTAGAAAAGTTCCTAACTGTTCCTGGGCCACTGCAACCTATTTCCCAACTCGTATCAAGGCAGACAGGCTCTCAGGGCATCTGCTAGTATAATGGTTCCATAATTGGTTCGCGGGCAGAAACGAAGAACAGGAAATGGGCGTCCCCGATTTCCCTGCTCAATCGTTCGGAAACGGAGGTTAAGAGATAGGGAAGAACGTCTTCATTCCTTCTCAAAACCGGAGGATGACCTGGTCATCCGCAGCGTGGTCCCAGTGGACCATGGGACAATGGGTCACCAAGCGCTTGGATTTTAAGGTCCCAGTGGACCGGAAGACCCAAGTCCGGAACCCGCTAACCAAGGGAAGGAGGCAGTTTACCGGAGTATAGTGATGTCGGCCAGCGCTGGCTGTGACAGAAGTGCTGAGAAGTTGCTGGGAGTGTGGTGGAGCCAGGGCGCGCGGATGCCGGTGGCTGGTGTGGATGGCACTGGCGGCTGGCGCAGGTGGGATCAGTGGGGGTGCGCAGGCGGCATGGCTTGCCGGGCCCGCGGCGTGGAGACAAAATGGCTTCCAGGCACACGCCAGACGCTGAGGCTGGGCCCCAAGGAGCACCGCCAGTGAGCCTGGCTCGGGGCGGGTGGGGCAAACCGGCCAGAGGTCCCGGCGGTGACCGGAGAACCAAGCTGGAACGGTGCTTTAGGAGGTCCAAGCGGCAGGCAGAGGTCCTGGCCCGTGCAGGCAGTTGGCAGGCAGAGCAAGTGCCAAGCTGCCTGGCTCGGGCCGGAAAGATGGCCGCCGACTCCTAGGATTGGTTAGGAGTGGAAAGTGGGAGGGGTTAAAGATGGCGAGGCCTCCAGTGAGGCCATGAGGTGGGAGGGGTTAAGGATGGCGAGGCCTCCAGTGAGGCCATGAGGTGGGAGGGGTTAAGGATGGCGAGGCCTCCAGTGAGGCCATGAGGTGGGAGGGGTTAAGGATGGCGAGGCCTCCAGTGAGGCCATGAGGTGGGAGGGGTTAAGGATGGCGAGGCCTCCAGTGAGGCCATGAGGTGGGAGGGGTTAAGGATGGTGAGGCCTCCAGTGAGGCCATGAGGTGGGAGGGGTTAAGGATGGCGAGGCCTCCAGTGAGGCCATGAGGTGGGAGGGGTTAAAGATGGTGGGGCCAAGATGGCGGCCCCCCAGTGATTCCACGTGTCCAAGATGGCGGGCCAAAGCTGGCGACCCCCCCCCCCAGTAATTCCATGTGGCTGCTTACCAGAATGGCCAGGCCCAGGCAGCAGGGGTGGGCAGGCACAGGGTGAAGGGCGCCAGGGCGCGAGTCCGAGTGGAGGAACCAGCTGGAGCACGGGCTGGACTTGGCGGGCTAGGGGCTGTTTAGCAGAGTGGCGGCCACCTAGATGGAGGAGGCAGGCAGCCCCGGCAGGCGGGTCTAAGCAACGCCAGGCGCGGAGAAGACATAGGCGCGTGGTGTGGCGCAGTCCGCGGGCAGCGCGGTCCCATTCCAGCGGCGGGCAGCGTGGGCAGGCGGGAACGGCGGTTTTAGGAGGTCCAAGCGGCAGGCAGGAGCAGAGCAGGTGCCAGCATCACCCAAGGAGCCTGGCTCCGGGCAGGTGGAACTGGCAGCCTGGCGGCCAGCGGAGCCTGCACGCCCCGGCGGTGGTGGCTGCGGCCGCGGTGGCAGTGGAAGATGGCCTCCGGTGCTCCAGAAGAGAGCACATGGGCGGGAAAAGATGGCCACTGGCTCTCAGCAGAGCTCGGGGCTGGAAAGATGGCCACGAGCTCTCAGCAGAGCCCGGGGCGGGAAGAAGGCTGCCGGCTCTCCCGGAGAGCGCGGGGCTGGGGAAGAAGGCTTACGGTCCGGGCAGGCACGGGGAAGCAGCGGCAGTGGTGGGAGCAACGCCTGCAAGCGGAGCGCTGCTGTGGGACCTCACAGTCAGCTGCTGGCGGGTCAGAGAGTCCGGGGCTCAAAAAGAGAGTAAAAATAAAAAGAGAAAACAGAAAAAAAAAAAGGAAAAAAATGGGGAGGGACCCAAGAGTTCTCCCGGTTCGGCACCAAATGATAAGTAAAATAAAAAATTAAATGTGAGTAAAATAAAAATAAGTGAGTACGGCGGAGTGTGAAAAACACGAGAGAGGTCCGGTACATGTGGCATGTAAAGTTTTAATGGCACGGCTCTCCCGGGGATCAGGGCGAGGCACCGTGGGGCCCGCGCGCCTGTCCGAAGCTTGAGGACGCGGGCTCTCCTTTTAAAGGCATGCATCTCGCGAGATGGGGGTTTTACTCGTGGGAACGCCCAATTCTCGCGGGGGTTTCAGCCCCTCCCTTGCCCTGCAGAGGTCATGTGACACAAAGTCACATGAGTGCAGGACCCAACTTAACACCCCGGGCCCAGAGCGTGCCAGTGTGGCTAAGCCCAACGCTCACAGTGGTGACTTATCCGCTAACACATCCTTTATGCTGGTTTCCTTCCCTTTCCTCTCTTCTCTTCCCCCAACCCATGTGTCCTTGGACCACCTCCCAATAAATTACCTGCACCTGGATGCTCACTTCAAGGCTTACTTCTGGAAGAACTCCACGGAAGACACTTTAAATCTTTGCCAGGGGTGACTAGGAGACATGGCTTTGTTTCCTTGTGCACACAATTCATGTTGCCTTACCAGGAAAATGGTTTGGAATGAAAAAAAAAAAAAGATTGAGAACCTGGGAGGAAAGGTCCTTTTGCATACAGGAGAGCTAACTGCCCCCCAGCCATTAGAGAGTTATCTATGGTCAGATCTTCCTTGGAAGGAGAATGAGGTCCCTCAGCGTAGGATACCCTTAAAAGATATTTTACCCTATCCATTAAAAGAGGCTTATAAATTTTGGGAGTATAGCTCTGTTTTCAGGAACTTTGAAATACAATATTCTTTTATTTATTTCTCCCCTCTAGGGAAAAGCTTGTATAAAACTCTGCTTTTAATTAACAACATGTAGTTAAACTAATATTGGTTCATTAGGTAGAGTAAGAATTTCTACCGAGGATAACTTTCAAAGGAAGAAAGTACCGATCTTATGTATGTCGACTATAAAACATCATTTTTCAAGCAGCTCAGCAGAGGCAAGACAGGGCCGATTTATTTAGATCGTTAACCTCGGGAAATAAAACCACAGGGCTGGGTGCAGTCCTTGTAAAATGGCCTGCCTGGCCTGCGCGAGGGTGTTTTGCTTCCCAATAGGGAGGAGAAAATCTTGAGAAAGTCTGCGTATTAGAGACACCTTGTTGCTGCCAAGAGGGGGCGGGTCCCTCCTGGCTTCTCTTCCTGTTCCGGAGCTTGTGGGATTTGCATGTGAGAACCATTGTCCTTGGTTTGGGACAGTTAATTGGCTAATCTATGGCAAACGCCACAAGAAGGATTCCTGGCTATATTAACAGGGCAGCAGTTTAATAATCACAAAATCCAGGCAGATCTAGACAGAGAAGAAATAGTGAATGAGAGATGCAGATAGACCAGGGATTATCTTGCCTGTCCCAGGAGACACTGGTCCAAATAGGGTCAGTAGCTCAGGGTTCTTCCTTGATTGATTTTCATATGCTGAGACTGTTAAAGCTTGGAATCTTTATAATGGAATTTCTTACTTGGGAATAATTTTATATTTGCAGAGAAGTGGCCACGATGGTACAGGCAGTTCCTTTACTCAGTCTCTTCTGTTGCTCCCATCTTCCATCAGCATGGGAGATTTATCAACATAAAGAACCGAGACTCGACTCCAGATTCTGTGTGAATTCTTCTCACTTCTCCATGAGTGCCTTTTTCTCTCCAGTCCAAGATCTTATACATAATGCCACCTTCTCTCCCTGGTCTGTGACAATTTCTCAGTCTTTTTAATTTCTATGACCTTGATGGTTTTGAAGCATATAGGGGTTATCAGTGAGCTTTTACCTTGCTCTGACCAAAATACCTGATAATAACAACTTAATAGAGTGAAGGTGTATTGGCTCAGTGTTTTAGAGAGTCAGTCCATGCCTGGCTGGCTCCACGGCTGATATATCTTGGCGGCAGAGTGTGGTAGAGGACAGATACTCTGAGAAAGAAAGTGTGTGTGTGTGTGTGTGTGTGTGTGTGTGTGTGTGTGTGCGTGCTGGGGAGGAACCAGGCTACAGAGAGTACCCAGCCACACCCTCCCTGCCTACAGTTACCACCCAGGAAACCTTTTCAAGTAAGTCATCATCGGTAGGGTTATCCACGGATGAGGTTAGAGCCCTAATGAATGACTTCACTGCTGGACATTTCTGCTTTCCCAACACATGAGCTTTTCTGGGAGACGTTCAAGATCAAAATCAAACTGGGCGTGGTGGCACACGCTTGTAATCCCCACTCTTGGGAGGCTGAGACAGGAGGATCGCACAGGTTCGAAGCCAGGAGGATCGCACAGGTTTGAAGCCAGCCTCAGCTACTGAGTGAGGCTCTTGGCAACTTAGTACTTAGTGAGACTCTGTTTCCAAATAAAATATTAAAAAAATAGGTCTGGGAGAATAGCTCGGAGATAGAAAGCCTCTGGGTTCCAACCCCAGTACCACCAAAAAAAAAAAAAAAAAAAAATCAAAACCAGCATAACAACAGGTGTTTTGTTGATTGTTCTTCAAATAGGTCTTCTCACGATCAGATTGGTGCTCGAGGTTCGGTGAGGACATGACAGCGTGCTATTCCACTGGGTGGAGGAGCACATGCTATCAACATGCTTATCAGTGGTTAATGTTAAGTTGGTCCCCAAAGTCTGATTTTTCAAATATCTGACTTCTATTTTCAGAAGAGGGATCTGGCTGGTGAGAATGCTTTTCTGGAAGAGAAGAGTTTTAGGGTTTTGTCACATAACACATTCTGGGAGAAGATGGGGTCTCTGTCCTCCCTGGGGCAGGGAGGCACAATGTTAATGAAAACTAAAAACAATTCTGTCCATGGCTGCTGTGAATAATTAGATAATGGGGAAAAATATCTGAGTAACCGTTTCCCAACACTGAACCAAGGCAGCGCAGAATATAGAGTGTTTATGGCCACTTTATTTGCAATACTCAAAAACCGGAGAGCTCAGCATGGTGGTATGTCCCTGTAATCTTAGTACTTGGGAAGCTGAGACAGGAGGATCATCGGTTTGAGGCCAGCCTCAGCAACTTAGTGAGATTCTCAGAAATTTAGTGAAAGCTTGTTTCTAAATAAGAAAAAAAGTGGGGCTGGGAGTATAGCTCAGAAGTAGAAGGCCCCTGCGTTTAATCCCTAGTAACACACACACCACCACCACTGTAACAGTTTGAGCTGTCGATGTAGGTTCTTGTTCTTAGCTAGTTTAGAAAAAAATAGCCAGAACTATACTGCTGCAAGCTTAAGCAGATTTTATTATTACAAAGGTAGAAAGAAGGGACAGAATAATAAAGCACTGCATCAGAGGACACGGTGGAGTGCCTTGAAAATAAGACACTGAGGTTTTTTGAGCATAGAACAGTTTTTATAAGGATTCATTGTCTCCCGTCCTGCTTAACCAATAGTCTTTCTATCTGCCCGACTTCATGCAGGTGTGGGCCCGCCCATTATCTCAGGTGCAGGCCTTTTGGTATGGTTATGAGGATTCACGATCTCCCATCCTGCTTGACCAATGGTTGGTCTTTCCATCTGCTCCTCATCTGACGCAGGCGTGGGTCTGCCCATTATCTCTGGTGCAAGCTTTTGTAATGACCAAGATGTGTTACTTGGTTAACAAAGTCAGGGGTCACATGGTATCTGCCCTCTTTGATGAAGACCTGTACCGTCCTCCCGTGTCTTTGGAGAGTTTTAGTCTATCTACTGGAAGTTATTTATTATGTAAAATTGTCTTTAAAATATGAAGGCCCTGGGCTACAACTCTTTTGTGTACTAGATAATCACTTTTGGTGAGGGGAATTCTATATTGTAGCAGCTGCCTCCCCTCCCTTCCTGAGCACCTGTGCAGCACCCAGGTGCTGACTACTTTTTATAATTTGAAATGAATACCAAAGCAATTTCCAATTCTGGCACAACCACTATCACCACCACCACCACCAACAACAACAACAATAACAACAACAACAACAATAACAGCCAAACAAAAAACAGAAACAAAACTGGAAAAAGTCTTCTAATATGTGAACGAGCAAATGAGTAGTGTGTATTCATCCAAAGAAACATTCCTTGGCCACGAAACTCATATGTACCGGTGGATGCAACAATATAAACGAATCTTGGAAACATCACTCAGAATGGGAGAAGTCAGGCTGCACAATCGTAAATTCTAGAAGAGGGCAGCTAACCCACAGTGACAGAAAGGACTGACTGTGTGTGGGGAGTGCGGCTACTATTTGGGATTTGTATTGTTATTAGGGTGGTGTGTGTGTGTGTGTGTGTGTGTGTGTGTGTGTGTGTGTTGAAATTCATCAAGCAGTACCTAAAAATAGAAAAAATTATTGTATATAAATTTTGCAACCATTACACTGTTGCAAAAAGTCAAAAGAAAGATTCAAGAAGTAGTTTTAAGGCTAAGGTTTAAACAGAGAAGAGGGGCTCATAACAGAACAGGAAGCGAGGTTGGTACCTGGGGGTGTCAGAAGCAGAGTAGGGAGAGGGAGAGGTGGGAAGGATGGAGACGCTCGTTCCAGGAGTGCACACAGCTCCTGGGTGCGTGGGTCCTTGCAGGTGGTACCTGGAGATAGGGAGGTGGATATAGCCCACAATACTCCTCCCTAACCCCGTCCCGGTCTCTCTCAGCACCAAGGCTAAAGTACTCCAAATGACAGTGACTCGTTTTTTCAGTGAGATGGGTAAATGTTTTTCTTCTTCCCTTTCTCCTCCTTCTCCTCCTCCTTCTCCTTCTTCTCGACTTGAACATTTAAACTTCTAAAGATGTGGATGTGAAAGTTGAGTGTCTACTTAACTTACTTAGTTCATATTGCCATGTTCATCATGTCTGTAACATAATAAATGATTTTAGAACATTTCCCCCCAATACTCCCATTTCATGAAATGATTCCATTTGGGTTCTGTATTAGACCGAATGATTCTGTCTCCCTCACATTTGTTGGTTGGAATCCTAACTCCCGAAGCCGTGGTGGTAGGAAGTGGGATCTTTGGGTGGTGATTCGATTTCGATGAGTTCACAAGAGTGGAGCCCTCGTGAATGGGATTAAACATTCCTCTAAAATGAAGGGTTGGCCGGGCGTGGTGGTGCACGTTTGTAATCCCTGTGCTTGGGAGGTGGAGACAGGAGGATCGCGCAGGTTCAAAGCCAGATGTGCTGGCTTAGGAGACCCTGTTTCCAAATAAAAATATAAAAATAGGTCTGGGAGTGTAGCCCGGTGGTATAAGGGTTTCCAGGAACCCCAGTACCACCAAAAAAAACCCAAATAAATAAAAAAAATAAAATGAAGGGTTGGTTTGTTAGTTTTGCCTTATTTCTACCAAGGGAGGATGGGTACCCAGGCAGTTTGCTGCCTCCGCCCCTTAGGGGTCCTCTCCTGAACCTGACCATGCCTCTACCTTGAACTCAGACTTCCAGCCTCCAGAACTGTAAGAATTAAGTCTCTGGTGTCTCAACAACCAGCCCATGGCAGCCTGAATCCTCAAGGTGGCCTTGGTATGTGCTTCTTGGCCTCTGCCTTGACATCTTGCCTTCTGCCACCCAAGACAGGTATTGTATTAGTAAGCCCTGCCTCAGCCTCACCTGTGGGGAGCCCGTCATCTAAGCGTTGGCCACCCCCATATCTAGCTGACATGCCGGGGTGGCCAAGCGTCTCTGGAGCAGATTCAACCCGGGGAGCTGCTCAGTCTGTAGTCATGTATATTGCATATCCTACAAGTATCCTGCTAGGAAGTCTTCGCTGGTCAGTATGTTTGGCCAAAAAGATTCTTTTCAGTCTTGGCCACCCAGGGGAAGTTCACTGGGTCTGTGAAGCTCAGAGCTCTTGGTAGCTACCCCTAAATTAGCTTTCCAGTTGTTTTTAAAAGAGCAAAGGTGGGGGAAGAGCTCCGGGCTCTCTGGTGGCCTGTTATCTTTCAAATAACTAACTGAACTTGATTTTCTGGAAACCAAACTCAGAAGACACTGGGGAGGGAATCTCGTGCCCTTGAGCCATACCCGTCCTGAGTAATTGTTTAAAGTCAGACAGCAGCTAAAGAAGGTTGAATAAAAATGTTAAAAACCCTCAATATTGGTGCAAATGTTATTAAAAACAAAAGCCTGGCTTTGAGCACTGAAACCAGTTAACCATAAATTTAATTCCAAAGAGTCATAAAGCTGCCACTTGCAGACCACAGTACAGCTTTAACTAGAAAGCACGTGTATACTCTGCATGTACATACCCACCTTTTTGTGTGTGTACGGTCAGAGTTCTATCACAGGAGCTAAAGATCTAGTACTAACAGACAGACATAGAGTTTATTCTTTGCTTTCTTTGTTTTTAAGAAAACATCAACTCCAAGTCAGTGCAGAGATAGGATGAGAATATAATGCCTGGGATGGAGGTCTTATTCCCATTAATACAATTTACCTTTGTTTTGTGTGCATGGTACTGGGGATTGAACCCAGGAACATTTTTTCTTGGAGTCACACCCCAGACCTTTTTAATTTTTAATTTTTGAGCAGGATCTTGCTAAGTTGCCGATGCTGGCCTGGAGCCTGCAATCCTCCTGTCTCACTCCGCCAAGTACTGGGATTCCAAGCGTGTCCCACCACGCCCGGCACACCTACGTGTATTTCTTGAGAATCTGCTGCTTTGCTGAATCCTACGATTGCAGCATTGAATCCTTTTCTTTGGAATCCAAAGAACCCTAGGGATGTAGAAAGGCACTAGGGCCCCCATCTGGACTCCAGACAGGCTGAGCCACTTGCCCAGGTTGTTTGCTTAGCAAGTAGAAAATGGAGTTTGAAACTTGGGTCTTGTGATTCTAAATCTAAGTCTAATGCACTTTTCAGAATGGGGTGATCACTTTCTTGCCTATATACCTGAAATTGCACTGTATATTACCAAGGACATTGAGAAAGGTGCCGTTCATAACCTAGTGGAAGAAAGAGGCACATTTAAAAGCAAAGAGACAGTCGAGAGTTAACAGAGAGAACAGAAGAGGAGATATAAGGAAATAAGGCAGCCCTGGGAAGCCAGGGGCTGGCCTAACACTCATGGCTGGTCCAGGTGTTCCACCTCCGAGCTGCATCCCCACACCTATTTTACTTTCCATTTTGAAACAGGCTCTCACTAAGTTGGGGAGGGCCTCACTAAGTAGCTGAGGTTGTCCGTGAACCGTGGTCCTCCTATGTCGCCCTCCCTTACAAGCGTGCACCACCACGCCCGGCTCTATGGCCGGTCCTCTTGTACACAAATGACATCACAAGTGACCAATGTGAGGCGGGGCCACTCAGTGACCATCACGGAGATAGACAAGTAGAAGACCCCTTTCTGCTCATGTCTGAGCACAAAGAATGTTGTCCAGACCATAAAACAACCAAACACTCTTATTTCCTGGCTTCTGTGAGTGATTTCTGCTTATTTATCAGTTGTGACTTTTGCCGTACTTCCTTTTTCTGGACCTTTAGATAAGATCCTTTAAGATACCTACTCATAGCCAGGCATGGTGGTGCACCCTGTAACCCCAGTACTTAGGAAGCTGAGACAGGAGGATCATGGGTTTATGGCCCACCTCAGCAACTTAGTGAAACTCTATTTCAAATAAAATAGGGCTGGGGGCATAGTGCAGAGGTATGTCCTTTGGTTTGATCCCTAGTAAAACACACACACACACACACACCCTGCCTAGTCATCATGTTATCCTAACTTCCTGACAGCTCTACTCCAGGTTAAAGCCCTGTTTCATTGTTTTCTGCCCTCAAACCATAAGACCCAATCTCATTGCTAAGCCGGTTCCCACTCACAGTGTCTTACTGAGACACCTCCTGCTTCTCTCCCGGATGCCACCCCCCTCGTTGCACCAGGTCCATAAGCCCAACTGTCAAAAGTGTCTTCCTACTGTCCTTTGACTAGTGGGCATGAGCAAGTGAGAAGAGATGTAGTAGGATGTGGACATAAACACCAGACGAGAGGTCCAGGGGATGTATTCAAGGAACACTTGAGACCCTTGGAAGTCTGGAACTTCTAGTTCCCTTCATTTCTCTAGTCTCGATCTTTCTGAAAGACCCTCTTCTCTTTCTGTTAGAGACCTATGGTGTACAATGGTAGTTTTCAATCTTGATGGAACATTAGAGTCACTCAGGTATTCTTTGAAAACACACTTACTTGGGTTCCAACTGCAGAGATCCAGGATTTCATTGGTGTGCGCCCTCAGCCTGTGCACTGGGGTGCCTTTTTTTTTTTTTTTTTGCAGTACTGGGCATGGAACCCAGGAGCGTTCCACCTCCGAGCTATACCCCCAGCCCTAATTTTTAGTATTTATTTTGAAACAGGGTCTCACTGAGTTGCAGCGGGCCTCACTAAATAGCGGAGGCTGTCCCTGAACTGTGATCCTCCTGTCTCGGCCTCCCAAATGTGGGGATTACAAGTGTATGCCAACATGACCTTTATATAAGCTCACTGGGGTGTTTTAAAGCTCCCAGGTGAGGCTAATGTGCAGACACAGCAGTAAATCACTAGGAAGGTGCAATGTTATATGCAGAGCAGGGTATGAGGATGCGAATACAGGCTTAAAATGAGGGTGTGTGTGTGTTTCCTGAGGGCCTCCTCCTTATAGGAGCATGTTCTTGTATTCTACTAAGCACATACCTTCACAGAGCACCCGTGCGGTACCAGACATTTGTGTCGGGAGCTGGAGAAATGAGTGCGCAAGACCTCATGGCATCAGTGTTGTTCAGTCAAACAGTGATGACGAACAGGAGGGTATCTGCCCTGTCCACAGAGGTGGCCCTTAGATCCATGTGGCAAATTGAACTCACAAATGGTGGCCAGTGTGACTGAGAAGCGGGTTTTTAATTTCTGCTTAATTTGAATTAGTTTACACGGAGAGTTAATGAACCACATGTGATTTAGACTGGCTACCGTATTTGATAATGCAGGGAGAATCGTGTCTCATTTAAATATATAATGACAGCTTCATTTCTGAGTTTTGAAGGAGAAACACCAAAGGCTTTGAGCGCACCTATCAGGGGTATGTAACCTCCTCTGGGGGAACCAATGGGCTTCCTTAAAGACATGAATTTAAAGTCTGTCAGCTCCACCCAGAGCTCCTGAGAGGGTGTCTCGGCTCTGAGAGACCAGTGTGAGGAACTGGGCCCTGTCATGTTCTGACATCTCTTTAATGGGCCTTACGTTCTCCTGCTTCTCGAAATTATGCCACCTCTTGGATTCTTCTTTCTCCCCAGACAAATGTCCCAATGCAAATGAGCCCTAAGAGGATCCCCGACTCCTCCCACTATCACCATACCCAAGTGAGCAAAGTTTAAAACTTGTACCCTGCACGGAGTCACTGTTGATTGTGTTACATATACAATCCATTCTCTCACTTTTATACCTACCACCGTGTGGCCATTTTTCTATGTCATTAAAGATTCTCGAAAACCATAAGCCTGAGAGCCATCCTCTCTTTCCATTCTGTGGCTGCATGCCATCGTTTACTTATCAATTTACTCCTTTCGGCCTTTGGGTAGCCCCTCTTTTATTGCTTTTATAAATAACGGTGTGATGAACATGTTGTGTAGAAATCTGTGCTTGTGTTTCTAATTTTTCACTTAAGGTAGACTTTGACAGGGGAAAAGGAGGAACGCTGAATCAAAGGCCATGAAGTTTTTAGTTTCAAGGTTCTTAATATTTATTGCAAAATTGCTTCCTGGAGAATTTGTTCCAGTTCGCCATCCCTTGTGTGAGGGCATTTCTCTCTTCTCTCCTAAAATCGTGTTAAGTGTGTCTGCGCGTTTCTACCGAGACTCCGTTGCCATTATTTGTAGTGGCTGCATGGTGCCTGATTGTGGAAATGTGCTGTAATCATCCTCTCTCAGAAAAGGCTGCTAATTGGTGCCATTCCTGCTGGGCTCTCCCTGGTCCTGCCAAATGGAGTGCCTCCATCCGCGCACAGCTGTCTGGAATCCATCTGGCTCTCCGGGGCTGCTCATCAACTTTCCACATCCGTGGAAAGCAGCCTTTCTCAGGCACACACTTCTCCTTATCGATGTTCTAAGAGGCAGGAGGTTCCTCAAAGCAGGATCCAGGTCTACGTCGGCAACACCAGTCTTTGGCCAGAACAAAAGACGTTTCAACCAGAAAGTTCTTTTTTGTCTGATGTGTGTTGAAAGGAAAGAGCACTGGCATGGGAGTCTGAACACTTGGAATGAGACCTGTTTCTCAATTCCTCCGGTGACATCTCACCCGTCAGGAGTCTTGGTTGCAAATGGACAGAAACCTAATTTGCACTACTTAACAACAACAAAAAGAAAATTTATTGTTTTCAATAAACAGAGTTACTAGAGGATGTTAATTTCAGGTCAGACTGGATTCAGAGATATATTTTTAATGGGTGCATTGTAATTATATATCATAGTGAGGTCCAGAGTGATAGGAATGTGCAGGTGTATGGTGCCCGTTGCTTTTTTCCCTCTAGGTCCAACCAATCCCCATATATAATAATAACATCAATATTGATAATTTCATATATGAACATAGTATTATTTCAACTGTATTCCCCTCTTTCACCTCCCATCTTCCTCCTTGGATCCTCTTCTACTATTCTAGTACTTTTCCATATTTATCTGAAGTCCTCTTTCTTTATCTCCCAGAAATGAATGAAAACATACGACCCTTCAGTGTCTGTGACTGGCTAACCTCACTTAGCACCATATTCTCTAGTTCCCAATCCAGGGATTTTTTTTTTTTTTTGTGGTACTGGAAATAAAACCCAGGGCCTTCTACCATTGGTATACACTCCCAGACCTATTTTTCTACTTTATTTTGAAACCAGGTCTGACTAAGTTGTTGAGAGCCTCACTAAGTAACCGAGGCTGGCTTCAAACCTGCACAATCCTCCTGTCTCAGCTTCCCAAGCACTGGGATTACAAGTGTGCGCCACCACGCCCGGTTCCGATCCAGGGATTTTTTTTTTAATGATGTGACAGTCCTGATCTTGCTGCTCTGCGTATCCATGTTGTGTATATCTTTATGGGTTCGGTTCTCAGGAGCCCACCCTCTGATGGTGGCTCACAAAACACACTCTCAATTACCTTCACACATGGGTCAGTAAGCCATGGCCCATGGGTCAAATCTAGCTTGATAATAATTTTCCAGAATAAAGTTCTGTTGGAACATAGCCATGCCCTCATATATGGATGGTCTATGCTTGTTTTTGTTCTAAAGCTACAAAATGGAGTAGTTGCGACAGAGACTGCAGGTAACTGGCAAAGCCCACGATGGTAGTGCTGTCTGGCCCTATACAGAAACATTTTGACAACCTCTCCAGAGTAGGAAAAAACTTGACCACAGTCTCGGAAAGTTCTACAGGTTTATTTGCTATGCCTGATCAGTAACTATGCACCAGCCATCCTCGAATTCTTGGTGCCATACCTTAGTTTTCTTCTAACTTCTTTGATCTGGGGCCCTTTCTGGCTCTTCCATTTGGCTCAGGCCATGGCCATTCAGAAATGTCTTCCTGGCTTCCATTTACAGTTGGAGATGTCAAGATGGCTCTTTTCTAACTCTGGGCCATGTGCCCCAGCTCCTCTGGTCAGGAGAGGAGGTCGTATGGATTGTCTACTTCCCAAGGAGGCCAGTTGTCTACCTTTCTGCCACTTTGAGTTCTGGGCAGCTTCTGCCACACATGAGGCAGCTTTGACTCCAGGTATCATAACTGTGAGAGTTTACATACCTTCTACTCGCGAGGATCTCAGGCTCCTGGCAAGTGGACTACGGTGTCAATCTTCAAATCTCATACATGGCTTGAGAGTTCCCTTAGGTCAGTGATTTTCAAACTCTGTTTATGGCTCAGAGAAATGTACATTCTTTTGGTTATTATTTCAAGTGAAAGTCAATGGGAAGAATAGCTAAAAACAATGGACTTAATGTATAGGCGTGTGCATATGAGTGTTGGAATGTTAATCTACCCCCGACCCCCAGTCTCATTCCCCTGTCCCCAGAAGCTCTCTGAACCTGATTCCTAATGTTAACCCTAACACTTAACCGTAACATGAATCCTAAACCAATCGAATATAACCTAACCTTAACATTACCCTGATCCTAATTCTAGACCGTAACCCTAAACTCAAACCTAAATCCCTAAAGAAGTCTAAGATTTTAAGTTTAATAGCCACTATTACTTGACAATCACTCCATTAAACCTGCTATTGTGCGGGATTTTCTGTATATTCTGCAATGAGGGAGGGGAGCTCAGAAGTCCTATCAAAGAGGAGAGGGATGGGAAGAGTGATATTGTCCATCAAAAAAGAAGAGAGAAGTCGGGCGTGGTGGCGCACACTTATAATCCCAGCATTTGGGAGGCTGAGACAGGAGGATCACGGTTTGCAGATAGCCTCAGCTACTTAGTGAGGCCCTTTGCAACTCAGTGAGACCCTGTTCCAAAAAAAAAAAAAAAAAGAATAAAAAATAGGACAGGAGGGCCGGGGCTGTAGCTCGGAGGTAGACTGCCCTTGGGTTCCCGGCATGGTGGTACAAGCTTGTAATCCCAGTACTTGGGAGACGGAGATAGGAGATTCTGGGTTTATGGCCGGTCTCAGCTACTTGGTGAGGCCCTCTGTGACCCTGTCTTAATATAAAGAATAAAAAAATGGGGCTGGAGGTGTAGGTTGGAGGTAGAATACCCCTGGGTTTCATCTCTAGTACTGAAAAAGAAAAAGACAAGAGTGTTAGCCGGGCATCGTGGTGCATGTCTATAATCTCAGTGTTTGGGAGGCTAAGACAGATTTGCAACCAGCTTCAGAAATTTAGCAAGGTCCTCCACAACTTAAGTGAGACCTTATTTCAAAATAAAATAGAGCTAGGGGTGTAGATCAAAGGTAGAATGCCTCTGGGTTCAATCTGTGGTGCTACAGAAGAAGAAGTGTTGATTCCCGGAACAGGCTGATGTTGACATGCACACTGTTGGGTAGATCATTATTCTAAGCAATGGATCATCATGTTCCGTTTTGGCAAGATGAAGGCGCCATTTCTGCACACGTATTATTTGTAGAGCCCTCCTCTTGGGTAAATGTGCCCACTAATGTTTTGGGCAATGCCAGAATGGAACTTGATTCCCTTGAACCTAAACTGCTACTGTTAGTTCTACCTGACTTAATTCATGACATCTGGGTAAAGTCCCTATAAATGGGAATGGTAGGAAAGAAGAAATGTATTTCAGAAAATGAAAGAAAGGAGAAAAAAGGATGGGCCGGAAGAAAGAGTGGGAGCTAATCAAAGAAAATGAATTGGTCCCATCATTAATCTTAGGCTGCAGTCTGATCAGATCAGTTTTCTGCTTTATCTTCTTCAGCGGCTGTTTAATCCCAGCTATGTTGTTGGCACACGCGGCCCAGCATCCTCTCTGATTACCCTCCCCTGGAATTCGCCGATGCACCATGCTCCGTCGGCCTCTGAGCTCTCCCTGTGCCGTTCCCTCTTGTTGGAAAGCTTTTCCTCTTTTTAATCTGCCTGTTTGTAAAGATCGTCCTCGGGCTCCATCCTCCACCCGTTTTTCCCGAGTACCATCAATCACAAGAGTCGTTTCTTCACTCGGCAAACACCGATTAGGCCGTGCTCTGGGCCAGGTGCTGTGCTGGGCGGTGTGATGAACCGTCCATATGCCATCCCCAATCCAAATTAATTGAGGGAACAGATGAATCACCAGGAAATTGCCCACCTGTGCTGGGAGAGGGGAGGTGCAGAGGACTGTGGGTTCATGGAGGTGGCTGCTCTCCCAGCCCAGGGTCTGAGTGTCTAAGGAGGGTCAATGTATGATGGAAAATATAGAAAGAGCTGGGTTGCTGGAAGAATGAACACTGCTCAGGAAGCCTCATTCTGTGGGGAGAGTTAGACAGGAGCCAGGTTGAGAAGGGCTTTGCCAGGCTTGTTAAGCTATTTGGACTCCATCCCTAGGACTCCGAGGAAACTATTGAAAGTTTTAAGCATGAGATTCACACGCTCATATCTGTGTTTTGAATATACTTATAAATTTTTCCTTTTGTCTCCTACATAGAAATAATGTCAGCTATTGCTGAAGGATATTGCAAGAAGAGATGATATTTAACTTTCAATACAGATTATCTCCATTAAGGCTTGCCACTGTCTTACGAAGTCGGCATTGCTATATAAACTTATTAGTACCTCATGTGGAGATTCAGAGAGATGAAATGACTTGCTAAAAGCCATGCTTTTAACCATTAGAATAATTTTTGCACTTTATAATTATGAAAAAATTAAGACACTCATAGTCACCACTTGAGAGAACCCGGAGCCCATTTGCCTCCGCGATCTTAATCATCTGCCTGATCTATTTATCACTCTTGACAAGACTGCATTTCCATTTCAAGAATGATGGTGCCCAAAGCCTGATGTGGTCGGTCCTCCCAGGCCCGTCTCAGTGAACCCAGGAAGGAGGGACTTGCCGATCGGTCCTGCATTTCCAGTTTCCATGATGTTGGCACAGAGCGTACGTGGCTCTGGAGGCTGTGAAGATGGCTTAGACAGATGGTCCCCACACAGAGTCAGAATAAGGCTCCCTTGTCAGCTGTGGGAGAGGACAGGGCTGGTGATGGGTGGGGCAAGAAGGACCCCAGAGGCTTGGTCTATTGGTGCAGTTGATATTGTCTCTCTGGTCAGAAGAAGATGGTTCTGGCTAGAAGAACAGAGTAGCTTAGACTTGGGCATGTGAGACCATCACCTAGGAGTTCTAATGGCTACTTCATGGAGAACTTTCATCTCCTCCTCTTTTCTCTTCTTCCTCCTCCTCCTTTTCTCTTCTCTTCCTCTTTCTCCTCTTCTTTCTCCTCTTCTTCATTGTTGATTGAACCCAGAGGTGTTCTATCTCTGAGCTATACCCCCCCAGCCCTTTTTAGTTTTTGTTTTGAAACCGGGTTTTGGTACATTGCTGAAAGTCTAAGTTGTTGAGCTGGCCACGAACCTGCCATCTCCTGTCTCGGCCTCCCAAGTATTGGGATTACAGGCATGCACCACCATGCCTTGGCTTCCTTACTTCTTCTTCTTTTTTTGTGGTACTGGGGTTCCTGGATACCCTTCTACCTCTGGGCTACACTCTCAGACACCTATTTTTTATATTTTTATTTGGAAACAGGGTTACAAGCGTGTGCCACTACACCCAGCCCTTTCTACTTTTAATTCCCTTTTTTTTTTTTGGTGGTACTGGGGTTCCTGGAAGCCCTTCTACCTCTGGGCTACACTCCCAGACCTATTTTTTATGTTTTTTTTTATTTGGAAACAGAGTCTCTTAAGCTAGCGTGGCTGGCTTTGAACCTGCGTGATCCTCCTGTCTCCGCCTCCCAAGCGCAGTGATTACAAGCGTGCACCACCACGCCTGGCCCTTTCTTCTTTCTATTCCTTCTTCTGTCTGCTTTCCTCCTGTCTTTCTGGTTCAGCCTCACCATCAATGAAGGGGTGGCATCCTGGTTGCTGTTCATCGTGGTCTTATCATTGCTTTGCTGACTTTGTCTTCGATGTCATCATCAGCCTCCACATCGCCACCAAAGCATGGGTGTCTCATCTCAGCCCTGTGTCCATCATCACCACCGCTCTCATCCTCGGTATCATCATCCCCATTGGCCTCACTCCTTCTGGGTGAATGCCGCATGTGAAGGCACAGTGCTCAGCATTTTACCCACGTTATCTAACTCTATCTACAAGGTTAACTGTTGAGTGTCATACTCCTCATTTTTACAGGCCACAGACCCCGAGTCTCAGAGATGTGAAGCCATTTTCCCATGGTCACAAAACATTCACCAAGATTCACACCTTTTATATAATTATATAAATTTTATAAAATTATATAAATAATTTTATAAAAGGTCTCCCTTTTATAAAATTAATATTCACTCCATAGACACCAGAGGTTTTCAGTTGATCTTCAGGAATGAAGGAGATTAAAAGGTTGGGCTCTTCTTCTCTGTTAACTGAGGGCTGCTTTAAATCCAGCAACAGAGATTTAGGGTTATTATTCTCTAGCGACAGTTGTTCCCTGACTCAGAAAAGCTCCTCTTCTTTTGACTAATCATTAAATTTATGTTTGCGATTATTATTTCTAAAGGGAAATTTAGAGTTGAGCTGCTTTCGACAGTAAATCAGAGCTGTGATCCACACCAGGGGTTGCCCGATTCTGAAGCTGACATTTCCACCCGGATGCTTCTGACGTTCCTGGGTAATTGTGTCCAAATAATTCCTGCGATTCTCAGGCCTGTGGTTTGCTGTTTGGCCAGCAGGACCTTGCTTGACTCACTGGAGGAGTTAAATACTTATGGCAATAGTTACCTTAAGGAAAATCTACCTGAATGGATGGCATTTCCCCCACCTCTAGCCTGGATCAATGCAGAATGCATTTCTTTGCCCTCTGCTGTAGAAGATAGGAGACTATCTGGGAAGGCTGGTACAGACTGACATCTAGACTCTCATACTTCCTGGCTCCCTGGCCTGGGACAACTTTCCTTAGGTTTCCATCAAAGTTGAACAGCCAAATAGAGCTGATGGAATCATAGAAAGTGGAACCCAGAGCCAGGGCAGCCTCAGAACCTCATCTGCTTCAGTGTAGACACCTCTGTACACACACACTTGCACACACACACACATACACACGACTGGCTGTGTCTATATCTTTCCTGACCGTCTACACACCTCTTTACACTCTTATTTGTGGAGGTCTGTTTTCTCATAGCCCTTTGTCCAAACATCTCCCGCTCCTTCACCAGGTAATATGTCCCTTCTGTGACAGTAACAAGGATGTGTACCTTGGGAGAGACTGCCTGTAGTGGCCAGAGTTACTCCAGGGGCTGAGACAATGGTGGCCGTGTAAATCACATAAGAAATGTTGAACTCTGGGAGCCAGCAAACAATAATATGCTACTTTATTCCACTCCTGCCGGAGGTTTATATATGTTACTGTCAGTTTTATACTGTTCTCCACCACTGGTAATTTTCTCTCAATCTAATTTTTATTTCCCAAGGGTCTACCAAGGTTAAAAGTGCTGGAAAACCAATGACTATTCTTTTGCCAAGGGATAGTAAATTAAATTAACCATTGCTGGTGGCCAGCGCTGGTCAGAACTATTTATATGCAAATAGCTGAAGACCCCTTAGGGCATCCCTGCAATGATTAGGTGTTCATGCCACATGTTGACCATAATACTAGAGGTCATGAACAAAACTCTCAGAATGAGAGACAAATTAGTTTCTGTTCAGCCTGATCTTCCCCTGCCCGGGCTGGCTTTCTATAGTTCAAATATCAGCTAGTCCATGATGGAATCTTTTCTGAGTTGAGAAGGTAAAGACATTTTTCGTCACAGAATAATGGTGAGGATGGGAATGGAAGTGTTAAACCCTAAGGCATCGGCATTGGTTGGCGTCTTGTCCTGGTTTCCAGGATGTGTCCAATCACTGCAGATATAATTTGCATGCTACTTCCTGGATGGTCAGATCAGTTGTATGGACATCAGGCTCCTCCCTGAAGAGTCACTCAGGATCTGGTGTGCCAAAGAGAGGGGCATCTATTTGTAGGGCCCCCCCCATGGTGTGACATCGTGTTTGTAGGAAGTGCAGTTCAATATTCCAACCTGGTGTGTCTGGTTGGATTTTCAGTGTCAGAGGATTGTAGAAGATTGCTAAGGAGTGAGTTCTAGGGCTTGAATCCCTTTCCCTCTTCTTTTCCTTCTGTTCTAAGACACTCCACACCAGCATTCCTCTATAAGCTACTGCCACTCAGGTTAGCCTTCCCTCCACGCAACCAAATGATTTCCAGGCGGCCTGTGGAATTTATAGCTTGTTTCTGTGCTCTTGAGCCCACCCGAATGGCTCTTTAAATCAAGGCCCTCAAGACACGGCACTTAAAGAAAGGAGAAGGAGCATTTTTTTTTTTTTAATGAGAGAGAAGGTAGAAATTCTCCTAATCTCTGAGTCCTCTGTTCTGCCATTCTTGCCCTGGGGTCGGAGATGCTCACAGGTCTTGCAAGGTCCCCTCCTGGGATGGGTGATGCCTTTTAATGGCCCCTCTGGCACCGTGGCTTACTGAGTGGTTCATCTGTGATCTATCTTGTCATATCCTGAACTTGTTGAACAAAGTAGGACTCCGAGAAGTGGCTGAAGCAAGCTCAGACGTCTGTCATACTAGATGGTCCTGAACTAGACCACTGGGGATTTTTTGGACCACATTGTTGAGGCCCCTGTAGATCCTGTCTTTCACAAGAGATGGAGGCACTGCCTCAGGGAGTTGGATACGGCTTTCTTTGTTGAGAGTTTTGGTCATCCCATCTCAATGCAAAAGTTTAGACTTAAATCCAGATTTTTGTGCACAGCCCAACCAAGGGTGACCATGGAGGATGGCAGGAAGCCAGCATTTGCTTGCAGAACTGTTTTCTTTTGGCTATATCCAACAGGAGAATGGATGTCAAGACAAAGCAAGCTGGCTTGTACCCATACGCAGGGCTGCTTCCATGCAATGCAGGGTAAATTTATTAGTAAATTGCATAAGGATACTGTGTTTTCAAACAAGAGGAACCTGCCCAAAGCAGGTGTGTGGAGGGGGAAGAGGGCTGTGAGTCCTAATTCTCTCGGGGACACTGTGTAGGCTACTTGCAATATTTACTTAGAACCAGGAAAGGTCCAGAGTCCCTGGAGAACCCATCTCAACTACAAGGGAGCTCAGAGTCAAAGACCTTCACTGGAGAATAATTGTGTAGAGTCTTGAGGAGTAAATCTCTGCATTGCCTTTTGCCCTAATATTTACCTTTGATCTGAGCTTTAATTGTACATTTCAGTTTTATGGAATTGACATAATAAATACAACATAACACTAAATTTAAAAAGCAACGATACTACAGCAAAAGCCAGTAGCCCACAGAGCGAACGGACCAGGTTGTTGCCAAGTCAGGGCGCTTCCCAGCATGCCTGACATGCCTTCTTTCATCTTCCCCTTCCTCACGGCTTCCAGGATGTGTCCTTCCAGGTTGCCTGGACATTTGGAAGGAAACAAAAACAGTTGCCCTTAGGCCAAGGGCTTGGTCTTTGATGCTAAACAAGGTAAAGATAATAAATCTTAAAACAGATAAAAGGGGTAAGGATGCTGTTGAACTCATATTAACGCTGAGTTTATTAGTGGAAGATGTTTTGCCCTCAAGACCTCAGGAGATTATTTCAGAAAGAGAATTATAGCTGGGGAAGAAACTCATTTTGTCCCTGTTCATCCTGAGAATATGCTTCTCCTTGAGCTGACCACCTCTTTTACTTCACCAGAACAACAGGAAAGGACCTGAAGAGGACATACCCCAAAGCAAAATCCCTGCCAATATCACTTTAAACACAGAATCAGCATCATTTAATTGTATACCCCTCTGCACAAATCATTCGAACCAGCCAGATACATACGCACATGCCTCTATTCACATTGGCAGTTTTTGAGTGTTTGTCTCTGTACCAAAGAAATTGGTATAAATGAACTGTGGCCACATCCATCTTTAAATGACATGCATGTATTAGGCTGCAAGGTTCATAAATTAGCTTTTCAGAGAGTTCAATCATAATCGAATATGCTTAATATTCCCACCTTGTAATTTGAGAATTAGAGATCTCAAGCACAGATCATGATCTTGGAAAGTATTAAATTAAAAAAGAAAAAAGAACAGAAAAAAAGAAACTCCCCCAGCATTGCAGTTATTAGCTCCTGATTCCTGATTTATGTTTCATTAGCCTGTGGTGATAAGTATGGCACCATATAAAAGACAAGCGCAAATCCCCATTTTGGAACATTAAATCCAGATTTCTGACGATAACCTATTTTTGCGCGGCTATTAGGGGAGCGCCAGCTTGTACCCACATCCAGTTATTAATCTGTGAAATGTTGTCTCTCTGGCGCGTTATGTTCTTTCCGAGTCGGCTGCACTTCAGCATCACCGGCTAAGTGGGTTATTAAATGGGAGTGAGAAATGAATCAATCAAGTGTATTCAAACGCTCGGTCTCCGGCATTGTGCTTTGACTTCATTATTTAGGCATTAAATTCCGTGCAACACCGGATGTAATTGTCAATACAGAGGGGCTTGATTTGTGGGGGACAAATTCTCTCTGGCAATTACGGTTTTAGGTTTATAAGCACACCAGACTCTTTGCAACATAACGCCATCAGCATGGCTTCCGGCTTCCGGCATCTTTTGGTGGGACCACAGCTGCCTGCGTTGGGTGCTGACTTGTTCTTTTAAATAATGGAGCTGGCCTTTGCAGGAATATGTATATGTATAATTGCACTCCTGGGCACTGGTTATAAAAACTGCTTCGGTGTGGCTGGTTTATCCTCCACACCATAAGGCAGCTATTCTACTCTTTACCCAACTTGGTAACAAAAGAAAAATGCAATCACCACGTACAGTGTTAAGAGCCAAACTGCCTGGGTTTGAATGCTTCTGAAGACTTCCTATCTGTGTGAGCTTGGGCAAGTTACTGAGCCTTTCTGTGCTTCATTTATCTCATCTGAAAATGATAATCATAATAGTATTGATAATCATAATAGAATTGTCTTAGCTTGGGTTTTCTCAGAAGCAGACACTGGGACAAGGGTTAGGTATAAGTCATATATTTGGAAAGTTCGGAGAACATGGGTAAGGGCATAGGAAGTGGGAAGGTAAGGGAAAGCACTGTTATTAACCTACTGACACCAGAGGAAACAGAAGAGACTCACCTGGGCGGCTTGTGGGGACAGCTCATGCAGGGTTGTCTCAGGGGATGACTGCATGGAGCTTTGCTGTTCAAAGGGTGTTATCAGGGCTAGAGTGGACCAGAAGCAGTAAAGCAGGCTTCTGATGGCAAAGGGACACAAGACCCGGAGGCCTCAAGTTGGGCCCCGTGCCTGCAAGATACTGATGGCGCCCAGGGCATCTGCTTGAGTCTCTGCCTCCAGGGTCACATCCAGGACTCAGGGAGAGAGACTTTAGAAAGAATCCCGCACACAGCTCGTCTCGTTTCCTCTGCCTTCTCCTAGGGTGCTGGGGTGGACTTTGGGGACTGAACAAGAATGTGTGAGGAGAGCCAGTATCCGTACAAGCATCTGGCATAAAGTGCTCAGCAAATGTTTGTTAAGCAGGACACCTTCCAGTATTGATCTCTGTGCTGTTATCCCCTCCCATTGTTTATTCTTTCTGCCAGCTCTTGAAGACCAGTGCTAGTGTCCCTTTGTTTTTTGGATAAAGTTAAAGTTGTGTCAGCATCCAGCCTCAGGACCATGACAGAGAAGGAAAGAGGAGGCTAGGCTCTGGTCTCTTTTTGTCTTTTTTGGTGTGTGTGTGTGTGTGGGGGGGTGGCTGGGGATCAAACCCAGAGGCACTCTACTTTTGAGCTGTATCCCCATACCTTTTAAACATTTTTGTTTGAAATAGGGTCTTGTTAAGTTGCTGGAGATGTCACTAGTTTGGGGAGGTTGGCCTTGAACCTGCAATCTTCCTATCTTCCAAGCCTGCCAAGTCCTGGTTGTCACAGGTTTGTACCACCATGCCCAGCAGGTCTGGTCTTTTCTTGCTAGCTGTGAGACCTCAGGGAAGTGACTGGTCAGCCTGACTCTTTCTCCTTGTCTGTGTTTGAGGATAGTAAAAGTCCTTTCTCAAAGGGATGTCATGAGGGTCAAAGGAGATGACACTTGCAAAGAGCTGCAAAGTGCCTAAGTAACAGTAGCAGGTGTAGTCACTGTTTTTACTACCAGTACTACTACCAGTAAGTGGCAGGTCCAAGATCTGAACCCTGTGTCTTGATCCTTTCGTTTGCTACAACACGACGTGGGTACTGCATAAAGAAAAGTGGCTTACATTAGCCGACAGTTTTAGAGCCTGAACAGTCTAAGCTTGGGTGGCCACACCTGTTGAAGGCCTTATCCTGCATCATAATATGGCAGATGGGATGAGAGGGCATGAGCAGGTAAAAGGCCAAACATGGAGGGTGCTCACTCCAGAACACTGCACTCTCACAGTAATTCAATCTGGTTCCTTGAGAGTTTACACACTCCTATGAGAAGGGCGCTAATCCCTCTCAAGGGCGCTCTTCCCCCATGACCTACTCACCTCCACCAAGCGCTACCTCTAAAGGTTCCACTGCTTCCCCATACAGCTATATCAGGGATCAGGCTTCTTCACATAAACTTTTATGTTTAGATATAGAATGTCCCCTGAAAGAGCTCATACATTGATGTTCAGACTTAATAAACCTTGAGGACTTTAATCTCGTTAGTGGATAAATCCATGTGGCAACCTAGGCTGGTGAGGTGTGGCCTCGAGGACTGTGCTTGTGTTCTTGAATCCCCTTGCTTGCTCTCTCTCTTGCTTTTGGCTTCTATGATGTGAGAGCAGAGCCCCTGTGCTGTTTCTCTCTGCTTCATGCCACTATGCCCTGAGCTCTGTGGATATAACATGACCTGACATGAACTAAACCCCTGAAATCTCCAGATCTGTGAGCAAGTAAATCCTCCTTGCTCTATGTTGTGGTGATCAGGTGTTTTGGATTATAGCAGTGAGGATGCTGATGAAAAAGTAATCTTCGGGGGACAGGTGATATTCAAATCATTGCACAAAATGCATCTAATCCAATCATACTTCATTGCTTCTGGTTCAGCCACCCAATGGGGTGCTTCCCAAGGTAGGATGGCCAGCTTCTAAAGGGCTCCCAAGGGTCCCCACCTTCTTGTAATTGTGCCATGGTGTCACTTTTTCCCTTTGATTGTGGGCTGCAGCTGGGGTCTTGCTTCTGATGAGAACACAGCAAAAGGGATGGTTGTCACTTCCCAGACTTGGTGACAAAGCCTGTGGCTTTCAACTTGCCAGCGCTCTTTTCACTTGATGGAAGCCAGTTCCTGTATTGAAAGCTGCCCAGGCCAGAGGCCTATGTGGTGAAGAACTGAGGGCCAACTCTAATCAACAACTAGAGAAGATCCTGAAGGTCCTTGAAGTGAGAGCCACTGAGACACTGAGTCTGCTAATAATCCCATGAGCAATTGCAGAAGTGGATCCTTCCAGTTGAGCCTGAGGTGACTTCAGCCCTGATTATACCTGTTATATTTTTGTCAGTGACTGGGTCAAAGCACCCAGCTAAGCTGCACCTCAGAGAGAAACTGCAATAGAACAAACATTGTTGCTTTCTGGCACCAAGTTTCAGGGTATTTGTTCTGCAGCAACAGATTACTGATACGGAAACTATACATTTTGGTTGAGTTTGTTGGGTCTTCTTATAATCATATCATCCACAAATAGTGATAGTTTTAGTTATTCTGTTTCTATTTGTACTTTTCTAATTTATTTTTCTTGTCTTATTTATCTGGCTAAAGTCTCAGTACTATATTTAAAGGAAGTGGTGATAATGGACATCCTTGTCTTTTTCCTATTTTTAGGGGGAATTAAAAAGCTTTTAGAACTGATTAACAAATTCAGCAAAGTGTTTGGATACAAAATCAATCTTAGAAAATCTGAAGCTTTTCTGTATGTCAACCATAAATCCACTGAAAAATCCAGAAAACACTTTCACTCAGGATAGCCCACAGAAAATGTACTTGGGAATAAACATAACCAAGGAGGTAAAAACTTCTACAAACAAAATTATGAAACATTGAAAAAAGAAATCAAAGAAGATCTTAGAAGGTAGAAAGATCTTCCATGTTCTTAGAGAAGCAGAATAAATATCATTGAAATGGCCATTCTTTTAAAAGTGATCAATAGATCCAATTAAATACTCACTAAATGATCAAGGTCATTCCTCCCAGACATAGAAAAATCAGTCCTTAAATTCATTTGGAACAATAAAAACCCCCGAATAGCCAAAATATTTCTCAGCAACAAAAACCATGCAAGAGGAATCATGATTCCTGACTTTAAAGTATACAACAAAGCCATAGTAATAAAAACATCATGGTACTGGCACAAAGACAAACATATAGATCAATGGAATAGAAGACTCAGAAACAAATCTGCACACTTATAGCTAACTGATTTTCAGCAAAGGGGCCAAAACATATACTAGAAAAAAAGATAACCTTTTCAACAAATGATGTTGGCAATATTAGTTAACTATATGTAGAAAATGGAAATATACTTCACTTTCTCACCCCACACAAGAGTCAATTTAGGATGGATCAATGACTTGGAAATCAGACCAGAGACCTTGTGGCTCCTTGAAGAGGCCAAAGAGGCCATAGGTCCAATAGTTTAACACATAGGCACAGGTAAAAACTCTCTCAACAAGACCCCCAATTTTTGCCATCTACTCCTTCAATAGAGGACTAATATGTAGAAAATACAGAGAACTCAAACTCAGCACTAAGAAAACAAATAACCCAATTAAAAATGGCAAGTGAACTAAACAATACTTCACAAGGGAAGAAATTCAAATGGCCGATAAACATATGAAATATTACTCAATATCATTAGCTATCAGAGAGATGTCAATCAACGCTGCCCTGATATTTCACCTAACTCCAACTAGAATGGCAATCATTAAAAACATAAACAACAACAAATGATAGCAAGGATGTGGAGAAGTGAGAACTCTAATACACTGTTGGTGGGATTGCAAATTAGTGCAACCACTTTGGAAAACAGTATGGAAGATTCTCAGAAGAATGGGAATAAACCTACTTTATGACCCAGCAATACCACTTCTGGGTATCTACCCAAAAGAATGAAAACCAAAATGCCAAACTAATGCATATGTATCTATGTTGACAGTTGCATAATTTACCATTGCCAAACTATGGAACCAGCCAAGTTGCCCCTCAACAGATGAATGGATTACAAAACTGTGGGATATGTACACAATGGAGTTTTACTCAGCCATAAGAAGGAAAAAAATTACGTTATTTACAAGGAAATGGATAGGGCTGGAGAACATTATGCTAAGTGAAATTAGTCACAAAAAGAAAAAAAATCAGATGCTCTCCCTAATATGTGGAAGCTAGGGAGAAAAACGGTCATTGGAGGAACTCTCAATGAAGAAGCAGAAACCATACATGAGCAAATAAGGAGGCCTCACTGGGGGTGCTGCGAGGGGAAGAGGAAAGCTCCCTAATGTGCATGACTTACATTCACAAACATAGCAAAGTCAATCACTACGCCAAACATGAGAAGGATGGTGGGGGCCTTGAAAAGCTGGGGAAGAGGAGGGGGAGAGGAAGATAGAGGAGATAGAGAGATAGAGAGATAGATTGATAGATTGATAGATAGATAGATAGATAGAGTCTATGGCAGACCAAGATTTACTGAGATAAAACCTGTGCAGGGGTGTCTCTAGTATAGGATGAAGCCCATGTTCACTTACAGGCTGAAAGTTTAGATTCTTTTGGAAGGAAGTTTAAATTCTTGCAGATCGTTCTTAAGGTGGGAAAGTGGGGAGTCCTTAAGGTGAGAAAGGGATTATCTAAAAGTCCCTTGTGGTTTGTGCCAAGCATGATATGCTGAGTTCCAGTGAGCAAGACAGGGGGACTTTTCAGTAAGTGAAAAGCCTTCAGAAAATGGAGTTGCTTTTGTTCTGACCAGACATCTAACAGCCTAAGAAGATATATGTTGAATAAATGTCCCACATGATTGTCAGATAAGTAGCAGCAGAGGCATATGGTATAGGTCTAAAACATTCCTTTACCCATCATCCATTTGTCCATCCATCCATCCATCCATCCATCCATCCATAAGTCCAGTCCAGTCCATCCATCCATCCATCCATAAATCCATCCATCCATCCATCCATCCATCCATCCATCTGTCCATCCGTCCGTCCATCCATCCATCCATCCATCCATCCATCCATCCATCTATCCACCCGTCCATCCACCTACCCACCCACCCACTCTAATTCATTTGGGCATCTAGTCAGTCATCTAACACAGTGTTTAGAATGTATTGGGCACTATAATGGCTTCCAGGAATGCAAAGACAAAAGACCCATAGTCCTTGACCTGCAGAGGCTCTAGGCTGGCAAGAATATATATAAGACAGAGTCCTTTATGATGTAGCGTGATGAGAAGGATCTATGGCAAGGAAAATGCAAAAGGAGGAGTGCCTCCCAAACTCGTCTAATTTAACTTCTCATCCAGTTCTTTCCACTTGTTCTGCCAAGTGAAAATAGCATGATTTAAATGTGTCCTTGTGCATTCCCTCTTAGAGGCAACTCTGTTCATCTCCCTGTCGTAAGGATTTCAAAGGGACACCGCGTCCTGTACTTCTGGAATCCTAATTAGCAGGCCAGCTGAGATTGGCTGGATTCTCATCCTCTTTTCCCCACGAAGGACTCACGCCACAGTGTGTTTTCCTGCCTGCTGGTTTCGTCCTCAGCAACAAAAGTACTACCAGCCCCAGGAACTGAGCCCTTGAAGCAGAAATGATTAGCTGCGGCCCCGGATGCCTTTCAAAAGGTTTGCAAACAATGCAACCAGAGAGTACAAGGATGGGGTGGGTTCTTTTCTTTTCCCTTTAAAAAATGATTGAATCCCACTGTCTTCTGAAAATGAATATTTCTGCTGGGCAGATTTGCTTTGTAAATTACAGACTCAAGTGGCTTTTTTTTCCCTTGCTGCTTCAGTGAACCGGGAATTAGACATATTTGCAATCAAATAAAATGTGAGGGCTCTTGACGGGTTGGAATAATGACAACTCTGGGGCTTGGATGTATAGAACGAGGTATCATTGGCCCGAAGGCTTCACAGAGACAAGGTGTCAGGGTTAGGGACAAGATGATGTAGCGGTGACCAAGAGACACAGGTCCTTGCCCTCCAGGACTAAAAACTGAGAGGTGGAAGAAATTTTATATAAACAATAGAAACAAGATAAATAAATGCCAGGTTGAAGAGAGCACGGGGTCAGCAAATTTAGTGAATGTCCGTTCAGTAGGTAATACGGGTTTAGCATCTGGGTGTGAGTGGCCACAATAGACAGGAGCTGTGGCCTTTATGGTATGGTTACCTCGGTGACTGCATGGGGAATATGTGTCATATTTATTATTATTATTTATTTTTATTTTTATTTGGTGGTACTGGCGTTCCTGGAAACCCTTCTACTTCCGGGCTACAATCCCAAACCTATTTTATATTTTTACTTGGAAACAGGGTCTCTTAAGCCAGCGCGGCTGGCGTTGAACCTGTGCGATCCTCCTGTCTCCGCCTCCCAAGCGCGGGGATGACAAGCGTGGCCACCACGCCCGGCTCATACTTTTCTTATGCTGACTGTCCGGTGGTCAGTGGTATGGGAAAACCAAATCGAGGCGAGGAATAAGGAGTGAGTGCGTTTTGTGTAAATGCCACGAGAATGCTCAGGGGGTGTTGGAGAATGACATTCTATCTTTTTATTGGTGCACTGTAAGTATACATCATAGCGACGTTTACGCTGACAGATACATACAGCATCCACCGTGTTTCCTTCCGGTTCCCCCTCCGCTTTCTCCGTAGATAGTCTTTATATCAATACCAACAGATTCATGTATGAACAATGGGTGATTTGAATAGTTTCTGTTATCAGGTATCCCCCTTCTCCCCCCCCCCCCGGCCACCCGCCCACCGGCCCCTCTGGGACCCTCCCCCACTCCACTCCTACCCCCCTTTTATATCTGAGGTCTCCTTTAGCGCCCAGTTTCTTCTAGCTTTCACATATGAGTTGAAAACATACAGCTCAAGCCGGGCATGGTGGCACACACTTGTAATCCCAGCATTTGGGAGGCTGAGACTGGAGGATTGCAGTTCACAGACAACCTCAGACTACCTAGTGAGGCCCTCCGCAACTCAGTGAGACCCAGTTTCAAAATAAAGAATAAAAAAAATAGGGCAGGGGGTGTAGCTCGGAGGTAGAAGCTCCGGGGTTTCATCCCCAGACCCACAAAAAAAAAAAGAAAAGACAAGACTTTTCTGTGAGTGGCTAATAGTTGGATGACTATTTTTACCATAAGTGTAGTAAGTTAAAATAATAGGAATGTATCACTAGAGTCCTGGAAGTAGAAAGTCTGAAATGGGCCAGCAGGACTGTGTGTGTTTCCAGGGCTCTGGTTAAAGGCCGCTTTCTTTCCTTTTCTGGATTTTGAAGGCTCCTGTGTTCACTGGCCTCATGAAGTTCTTTGGCTTACCCTCTCCAAAGAAAGTATCTTAGCATCTTTCAATACCACTCCTTCTCTCATCTCCCTTTTTAAAATAAAAACCCTTTGGAGCCGGGTTTGGCAGCACATGCCTGTGATCACGGTGCTTGGTCGGCTAACACAGGAGGATCGCAGATTCAAGGCCAGTCTGAGAAATTTAGTTGAGGCCCTCAGCAACTTAGTGAGTCCCTGTTTCAAAGTCAAAAATAAAATAGGGCTGGGGGTATAGCTTGGATGAAGACTGCCTCAGGGTTCTATCTCTAGTACCAACCAACCAACCAACCAACCAACCAACCAACCAACCATCAAAACATTAAAAACCCTGTAGGGTGAACCCACTTGGGTTGAACCCACCTGATCTAGTCTAGGATGATCTTATCTCAAAATCCTCAGCTCAACCACATCTGCAAAATTCCTTCCGCCCTTTAAGGTAACCTGTATACGCACAGCTTTGGGAGAGTAGGAGGCGGACGTCTTTGGGAGCTGTTACTCGTCAGACCACCGTGGTCTATTTGGTGAATGTCCTGGAAGATGAGTGAGAGGGGATTGTGCTGTAAGAAGAGGGCCCGTGGGCGGGTCTGGAGGGAGACTGGCAAGTTTGAGGAACGGATGGAAGCAGTGCAGCGGCGCACAGGGGCGTGAGGGGAGGGAGGGGAGGGTGAAAGAGATGGTGGATGTCCAGTGAGCTCAGTGCCCATGTTTTAGGAGCAGAAACACTTGCTGGTGAGGGGCTGGGCCGAGGGTATTTACAACATAAGAGCTTCAGAATGATGAATCTGCGAAGCGGTTTTATATTCCTAAGAGCTTTCTGTTTTTCATTAGAGACATTTTCCTTTTATTTAAAAGACCCCTTATTATTGAGTCTAATATACATTTGGAAAAATACACTTATTTAAGTGGGCCGCTCAATAAATTTTCACCAACTGAACACACCCATGCGTCTTTTGGAAGAAGTTGAAATGTTTATGCCAAAAGCTTTATTTATTTTTTTCTTTCTTTAGTAGGGCTGGGAATGGAACCCGGACTCTCATGCGTGCTAGGCCAAGCGCTCTGCCCCTGAGCTACACCTCCAAACCTTTTTATTTATCGTCATTTTTGTTTAGAGACAGGGTCTCGCTGAGTTGCCCAGGCTGGCCTCCAACTTGAGATCCTTCTGCCTCAGCCTCCCAAGTAGCTGGAACCGTAGACATGTACCGCCGCACTTGGCTTGAAAAGCATTTCTATGCCTTCAAAACCAGATGTTAGAGTTAATTATTTATTGGTGCTCTCTCAGGGAAGTGCCCCAACTCTGGCGTGGAAGCTCACTTACACCCACCAACCCTGATATCATAGACACAGGGAGCAGGTTTCCTAGCACACTCTGTGTTCTGATCACCACGCTCACCTGATAGGCCCAGTGCTCCTCAGTGTGACCCTCTTGTGTGACTTTCTCAGATTCTTTCAGTGAGAGGGGATTGTTTCAGTGGTCAGGGACACCGGAGCCTCTCAGTCTCCTTCTTACATCAGTTTTATCCAAAGCACATAGAGGTGGACACGTCTTTTCCTTGTTCAAGGCAAAAAGCATTGCAAAGAACCTGATATTTCCATCCTTGGGTTGTTAGGCCTGAGATGGCGGTCTGAGGGAAGGGTGCTCTGAATGAAGAATGGAGCCATTTAATTTTATTTTTGTCTTGGCTTTACGGTGTCAAAGATTCTTCGGGGTTTCAAGAACTAGGGGACACTTTTGTTATTTCTTTTCCCTTGAGATCTGAATAGCTTGGTAAGGGTTGCGGAATGGGGGCACCATAGCAAGGTGGTGGCTACGGTCGGAATGTTTCCTTCCCCTAAATTCATATGTCAACATCAAGTTATTGCCGGGCGTGGTGGCGCACACTTGTAATCCCCGCGCTTGGGAGGCGGGGACAGGAGGATCGTGCAGGTTCGAAGCCAGCCTCGGATACTTAGTGAGGCTTTTGGCAACTTAGCGAGACCCTGTTTCCAAATAAAATATAAAAAAGGTCTGGGAGTATAGCCCAGAGGTAGAAAGCCTCTGGGTTCCACCCCCAGTACTACCAAAAAAAAAAAAAAAAAAAAAAAAAACCAACAAAAAAACCAAAATCAAGTTATCAATAGAAATATACTTAAGAACTGAGGCTGAGGCCTGCGGGGAGTGACTCATGACCACTTTGTGCCTTTAACAAAAAGGCTGAAGGGAGCTTGTTCCTTCTTTTTCCATATGAGGGCATAGTGAGAGAACGCCATCTTGGGATGGAGAGCCAGCCCTTGGCAGAATCAAAGTCTACTAGCACCTGGAGCTTGAACATCCCAGCCCCAGAACTGTGAGCCACATCCCAGGGGGGTATGGCGGTACATGCCTGTAATCCCGGTACTTGGGAGGCTGATAAAGGAGGATTGTAAGTTTGAGGCCAGCCTCAGCCATGAAGCCAGATTCTCAGCAACCTAGTGAGACCCTGTTTCAAAAGAAAGACAATAAAAAGGGCTGGAGGTATAGCTCAGAGAGAGGATGCCCTTGGGTTCAATCCCCAGCAAAACACACACACACACACACACACACACACACACACACACACACACACACCTTGTTGTTTATAAATCACTTACTTTGAGATATTTTTACTAGAATGGACTAAGACAGTGGGGAGTTGATTCCCACGCCTGACTTGCCAGCTCTGCGAATTTGGTAAGTTACTTAATTCCCATAAGCCTCGATTTTTCTCATTTTCTCATCTGTAAAATGGGGCTCCTAAGTGGCACCAACTCCCAGGTCAGTTATGAAGATTAAAGTAATATGTATAAAGTGAGCTGGGCGTGGTGGCACATGTCTGTCATCCCAGCATTTGGGAGGCTGAGAGAGGAGGATCGCAGTTCTAGGACAGCCTCAGCTACTTAGTGAGGCCCTTTGCAACTCAGTGAGACCCCGTTTCAAAATAAAGAATTAAAAAATAGGACTGGAGATGTAGCTCAGAGGTAGAATGCCCCTGGGTTCCATCCCCAGCACCACACACACACACACACACACACACACACACACACACACACACAGAAATATGCATAAAGTTGGGGGCAGTGTTGTTACTGCCCCTAGAATGACTGTCATTAAAGGAATGATAGCCCCTATTAGAAAAATAGAAACACTATTTTTACTGGGGTTATGACCAAAGCCATTTGGCCAGCGATGAAACTGGAGCCTGAGGAAGTGGCTTGCCCCAGCCACAGGCTGAGGTGCCCGCCCAGGCCTCCCCCAGCCCTCCTGGGAGCAGCCGGGGGCTTCCGGGCTGAGCCTAGGGCCTCATGCCACACCCCTTCATCAGGCGACCTCCAAAGCTGGCTTTTCCTGCTGGCCATCGGGCTCCGGAAGAGCAGCGTTAGGAGTTAATGAGGCTTGGCCAAGGCGATGGCCATCTGCTCTTAATTACCCAAAGTGCACAGGGCCGAGGGCAGGTGGACGGGGGCGGCCAGTGCGGTCCAGTTGGCCGCCTTCTCGCTGACGTCTGGCCCCAGTCCCTGGCTTCTCCTTCCTCCATCTCCTCTACCTCTGTGGCTGAGCAGCGGACGTCAGTGTCCAGGAGCCCCAAGTGAGCAGAGGTGGGGAGCAGGAGGAAGGGGCGTCTCAGGTCTACTTCTCCAGAGGCTGAGCCTGAGAAAGGGGAGCTCAGGCCATCGAGGTCTTAGGGAAGCATGCTCAGAGGAGAGGAAGGAGGCACCAGGTGAAGCGGCAGGGGAAGAGAAGGCTTCCTAGGGAGCGCTGGGGCCCCATATGCAAATAGGCTGGTCCCACCACCATACAAGGGTGACACAGGTCTCTGGAGGGACCCTGTGCTGGCAGCCGATGTTCTCAGCCAACACTGGAAGCAGCTGGCCAGGGGTGTGGCCATTGGAAAGGGGGCCTGGAGAGTTACTCTGAGGAGGGGGTGGGGTGGCCAGGCAGGCTGTGAAGCAAGAATCCCTGCTGGGAGGCGTCCTCCTCCGCAGACTCGGGCGCTGGTTTGGGGTGCATGTCCTGCTCACACGGGGCTTTGGGAGCTGACTCTTCCACCTGCCTGCTGGCTGACCTTGTGAAGGATTCCCTGGCCTTTCTCATGCTCAGTCTCTGCCTGGAAAGTGGAAATAATACTTCCCACCTTGTATAGCGTTCTGGGGAGTCCTAATGAGATGGCGTGGGCCAAGGACTCAGTGCGGCCGGGTGCTTACTACATCTTCATGGATGGGGGTGGGGAGCGCAGATGTCCTTCCTACTCCCTCTCCTCCCCCCTCTTCCCCTCTCCCCTCCTCTTTCCTCTTTCTCTCCTCCTCTTCTGAAGCCCTTTCCTCTCCCTCTCCTCTTTCTCCTTGAGAACTCCCTCTCTCTCCTCTCCTCTTCTTTTGCTCCAAGCCCTCTTCTTCCTTTGTTGACTAGTTGTGTTACTGCTCTTCTCTGAAAAGCTGTTGGTCTTGATTTGGAGGGAGCACAGTTCAATTTAGAGGAGGACCTCAAATCCATTTTCCCACCACCAGTGTACTCTTCCTCCTCCTCCTCTTCCTCCACCTTCTTCTTTGTATGTGCGTAGTATTGGGGATTGAACCCCGGGATCAGGGACGTTCAAGCTCCAAGCTACATTCCCAGCCCTATCTTTCATCTTTCATTTTGGTTTATGAGACTGACACTTTCCCACTTGGCTGCTGTGCCTGCTTTATTTTCATTTTGAAAGAGGGACTTGCTAAGTTGCTGAGGCTCTTCTGTCTCAGCCTCCTTAGTGCTGGGATTATAGGCATGCACCACCACATAAAAGCCCATGCTGGCTCGTGCTGTGTAAAGATGTTTCTACCCAGCAGGCCTGCCTGGCTGTCCTCCAAGGCTCCAGTGGGAGGCCCAGGGTGCAGGAGAGAACAGAACGTCAGGCAGTGTGGGATTCACACAGTGCTCTGCCTCTCATGAGCTGTGCAGCCCCAGGTCACTTACACTCTCTCTCTGAGACTTCGATGTTTTATTCATAAAGCACCCACTTTGTAGTGATTCCTGGAAGGCTAAATAAGACGATGCCTTGAATTCTGACCACGTGCGCTCTGGGGAGTTACAGTCTGCTGGTGGATTTGGATTCAAGTCGAGTTGGGTCACTTTTGCCAGGGGCTCTGGTCCCAATTAGCTACAGCATTTGGCCCCCTGGAATGCTAGGGCTTGGAGTCAAGTCTCTGTGATGGATGGATGGGTAAATGGGTGGATGGATGGATGGATGGATGGGTGGATGTCCTGACAGCCCCAGGCTGTGCGTGCTCAGGCTTCAGGAGGACTTGGTTCAAAGGGTGGCTCTGCCCCTGTGTGAGCTGTGAGCATAACATGTTACGGATGAATATGGTTGCGGTTTGGGAATTTTATGGTTGTGGGGAAACTGTCCCCGGGGACCCCTGTTAGGGTCCTGGACACAATTTCCCTCAAACCACAACAAAACCCCAAACAACCAAAAACCGAAAAAGAAAAAAAAAAATACCTGGGTTCTTGTCCTGAGCTAAGGATAAGTATACACAGCTCAGACACTTGCTGAAGATTTAAAGAAGTTTATTAAAAAGATAGAAACACAGAAGATAGTTACAGTCTGAGCCAATTCACCACTTAAAGATACAGCACGTGGACTTTTTATACCCATGACCTCCATCATGTTTACGTGACTCTGACGTAGTAACCGTCCCTGTAAGGTACCTCCCCCAGCAAGGTGTGGCAAGGTGTCTCCTTTCGAAGGTCGACCCCTCCTCCCATGCTAGCTAGCTTATCTAATCATGTAGATCTGTCTTTAGACAGAGGAAGCCCAGGTCGACCCCTCCTCCCATGCTAGCTAGCTTATCTAATCATGTAGATCTGTCTTTAGACAGAGGAAGCCCTCGCTCCCCTCTCCTATCACTTGCTAATTACTTTTAGCTAAGTCAATCTAAGTTTCAGTAGCTGTTTGCTTCCTGACCCAAGCCAAGCCTTTCTCTCTCCAGGTCTGCCATTTTGACACAGTTATTTCTGAAATATATCTATTAATAATCAGAGTTTTCTCAAATCTTCCTGCACCACATGCTCAGGAACTCTGGACAATATAATATGTAAGAAAAAGGTTCAGGGCGCATCAGATGGAGCCCCACATAGCCAGGTGGGCTGGCGCGCCACGTGCACCCTGGGAGACAAAGGCACTCCTGGCAGCCGTGCTCCTCTGTGCAGCGCTGGGGGCCAGGGTGTGCTCAGAGCAGCAGAACCTGCTCTCTGTGGTCAAGCTGTGGGCCTCTCTGCTCTAGGCGGGGAGATAAAACCTATTGCTGCTAAGTACTTGGGACCCAACTTCTGCAAAAGACATGTACTGTTTTCTTTTATTAAAAAATATTGAAGAGGGACTAAGATGGTGGTGATTGCGACCCCAGTGGTGACCAGAGCCACAGCAGTGATGGTTGGCAGCAGCTGAATAGGACATCCATCCCTCTGAGAAACGCTGGACAACAGATTTTGGTTTAATAATTGATTGGGACAACATACGGAGATATTTCCAGTCATGACTTCCTATCTGAAGTATAAGAGAGAGAGTGGAAGATGGCGGAATTAGAGGCAAGATGGCAGTGTGGCACCCACCACTGCAAGAAAAGTGATTTTTGGAGGGATATCCCAGAAGATCAGAAAGTAGACTGCTCCTGCTGCACATGCACAGGAATTCTTAAGGAGCCTGTTGCGTGGCAGGCCTGGGACCAGCGGGTCCCTGCAACCCTGTGGCCAGGAAGCACTAGAAGCTGCCGCTGCCCCAATTCATCTCTCAGCAGATTCCAGATCCAAGTGACCTCTATTAAAAAAAAATTGGTTGTGAGTGGATCATCTTGTCAAAGTTACTCACCTTCTGGCTTTCAGGATTCTAGTAAGTGGGAATAAGTGTGGAAATTAAAAGAAGGACTTCCAAGGAAGAAAGAAACTGTAATTAATCAAATGTGGAGAAATAGAAGCTCTAATACATTGGTGGGATTGCAAGTTGGTGCAACCACTTTGGAAAACAGTACAGAAGTTCCTCAGAAGAAGGAAAATGAACTTAGCATATGATCCAGCAATACCACCTCTGGGTATCTACCAAAAAGAATGAAAACCAAAATACCAAACTGATGCATGAGCAACCATGTTCATAGCTGCACAGTTCACCATTGCCAAACTGTGGGACCAGCCAAGATGTCCTTCAGTGGATGAGTGGATTGCAAAACTGTGCGATGTGTACACAATGGGATTTTGTCCAGCCATAAGGGAGAACAGAATTATGGCATTTACAGTTAAATGTCACACACAAAAAAAGAAATCAAATGCTTTTCCTAATGTGTGAAACCTAGGGAGAAATGGGTGACAGGAGGAACTCTAGATGAAGAAGGGACCCTATAGAGGAGCAATGAAGGTGACCTATCTGAGGGGATGGGAGGGGGAAGAGGGAAACTCTATAAAGCACATGATGTACTTAAACATATCAAAGTCAATCAGGAAGCCAAGCATGGGAAGGAGGAAGGGGGAAGGAAGGGGTTACGGATTGGGTAGGGACTGATTGGGTGACATGTACATGTACATCTCCACAAGTTTTTTTTTTTTTAATCCCATTAAGGTGTATGACTACAATAAACCAATAAAATTTATTAAAATAATTTTTATTTTAATTCTTTGAGGTTCTTACTAGGGATTAAATTCAGGGGAGTTCTACCTCCAGGCTACACCCCTAGCCCTTTTTATTTTTTACTTTGAAACAGGGTCTAAGTTGCTGAGACTCCCTTGAACCTGCAGTCCTCCAGTCTCAGCTTCCTGAATACTGGGATTGCAGGCGTACACCACCATGCCTGGCTCACCAAGACCTCTTAGTGATCACAGAGAGGAAATTCGGCTGGCAGAGCTGCCCCTGCCACTTCTGGTCCAGTGCCAGGCTGGATGCATTTTCACCCCTGGGTTCTTGGCTCAGGAGTTCAGCTGCCTGGTGCACACTTGGGGAGTGTGTGTAAGAAAGTGCCTAATTATGGATGAGTGAGTGTGTTGTGTATTTCTGTGAATGGTTGTGTTTGGTGCCTGGGATCCCTGTGGTCTGATGGAGATGGCATTTGGAGATGAATGTTGAGTTTGCAAGTGAGAGCTGGGGACCTTGACCTTCACTGTTACTTGATCAGAAATTCGGTGCAGAGCTCCTAGCTGTTCTGAGAATGTCATTCCTCTCTTCTGTCTGGCAGGGACTGTGGTTGTGTTCAGCACAGATATCTCTAACATCCTGATTCCCAGTCCCTAGCAGTAGCATCATAGTTCCCTATCTGTCTTAAAGTTAGGTGCAGACAGATGTCTTGCTGTCAACCCCCATGGACATGAGGCATGAAGGAGAAATCCATGTGGGTCATTTCCTGATGAGATGATGGGTTTGCTTGTTACCTCAGCTCTCTGACATTCGCTGACGAATACACTCGACAAATGGCTGCAGGATCCATGAGCATGGGAAGAATCCTGGCTTGCCTCACTCTTTTATTCTCAGGCCCTAGCATGGTGCCTGGCACAGACAGGCAGCTGACAGATACCTTGTTGAACAATGTGGGAAGAACCTGGGAACCACCAGACCTGAGTTTGATCATGGCTTTGGCACTAACCAACTACCGTTGTGAACATTAGAGGGTCACAAAGACTCTGTAACCCTGGATTTTCTTATCCTTGGAAAAGGAATGCCGTTGCCTACAAAGTTGCTGTCAGATTTATTACAAAAGAGTATGAAAATTTCCAGCCTATTGTATGCACCCAAATAAAAGTCATTTGCTTTTCTTAGAGAAGAAAGAAGTGGGGCATGGTGGCACCTGCCTACATCTCAGTACCTGGGAGGCCGAGACAGGAGTATTATAGGTTTGAAGCTAGCCTCAGCAACTTAGTTAAGCCCTCCACAATTTAGTGAGATTTCAAAATTAAAAAAAAAATAAAATAAAATAGGACTGGGGTGTATCTCAGAGTTAGAATGCTCCTGGGTTCAATCCCTAGCACCACACACACACACACACACACACACACACACACACACACACTAATAATAATAATAATAATAATAATAATAATAATAATGGAAGGGGAGGGGGGCTAAACCTACATAATTACTTCTACAAGAAATATTGGGGTGGGAAAGAACCTGTCAGTGTGGGGAGGGGCCCCAGGTAGAAATGGCCCTCATCACGGAACTGAGGAAGGGGGATTGGATTAAGCAAGTAAGAGAAAGAGCCCTCTTTTCAGAGTCCAAGGGAGCTAATTCGAATGGCACCAAACATCCTCAAATATTTGAGCAGAAGCCATAACTGGTATGCTTTTAATTACCCTGCCAATAAAGATTCCCGGGCAGAACGGTCTTCGATGCGCAGTCATGTTTTGCAATGTTTTTAGTAATTGGGTTAAGATAATTTATTAGAGTACCGACTGGATGTGTTTCAATAATTGCTAAGACTAGAATATTAGCCTTTCCTCCCTGAATGCAAATCACTCCCCAATGGGCCAAAGCACTGGAGACCATCCTTCAAAATATGCAAATCACTTGGAGACAAATTCCCAGTGCTGACCATGGCACTTAGCGGGCATTTATTCTCAAGCACACTTGGAAACTCCCTGAACTTTGAGCCCTGTGCTGGGGGCTTGTTTTGTTGGCGAGGTCACAGGCTCTGGTGGGTTGACCTAGCACCATTTCTATTAAAATGAAAGGAAAACCTGCACGCAGATGGGAGGTGAGGAGGGGCAACGGGAGACCGCCCGAGGTCGCTAGCAGCGCAGGAGACATTGTTAATGGCAAAAACAGATTTTCCTGCACGTCTGTTTTCTCTACTGAGCTTGTTGCATGGAAAACAAAAATAACCCTATTTAAGAAAAATAATCAGCAGAAGTATTAGAGCAACGGGTAGCTGGAGAGAGTCTCCTGGGGGTGGGGAGGGGGGGCATGGTTGCCATCCAGATTTAAAGGTAAAAGCTTCCTGAGGTTAATTTGGTTGATCAGCCTCGGGAGAAAGAATTCACGTGATAGAAGCTTTGCATTGTCAGACAATAACAATAGTGATGGGGGTCACATGTGTGGACAGTTTAGAGTGCCAGGCAGGGTCCCAAGCTCTTCATTCCCAGCTCCCAGTGTGTCTGATTCATTTAATCCTCAAAGAAACCCATTGAGGGGTGGTATGATTCTTACTCCCATGGAGAAGCTAATCTTGGAGAAATGGGGCATGTAGGTTGGCTAAGCTCACATGCTTTTTCTCCCTCTCCTCCTCCTCTCCTTCTCCTCCTCCTCCTCCTCCTCCTCCTCTCCTCCTCCTCCTCTTCCTCCTCTCCTCCTTCTCCTTCTCCTCCTCCTTCCCTCCTCCTCCTCCTATTTCTTCTTCTTCTTCTTCTTCTTCTTCTTCTTCTTCTTCTTCTTCTTCTTCTTCTTCTTCTTCTTCTTTTCTTTCTCTCTCTCTCTCTCTCTCTCTCTCTCTCTCTCTCTCTCTCTCTCTCTCTCCCTCTCTCTCTCTCATTCTAAGTGATGGGGTTTGAACCAAGAACCCCAACCTCCTGTCCTGAGGCACCAGGCTACAATGAAACCACGATTTACTGAGGATTTCCTGTGTCTGTGGCATCAAACATGGACCTGTCCGTTGGATCAGTCAAGTGTCCATGGGGGTGTTTATCATGCCAATGTGGAGTCAAAGAACTGGGTTCAGTCTGTAGGTCTCCGATTTGCGGTGCGGCTGATGATGGTCAGGTGGGAATGGAGAAGAATTCTGAGCACAAGGCAGAGATTAAAAAAAAAAAAAGGTGCAGACTAGAAAAATATTTAGGGCCCTTAAGTTCCTCATTCATGAAACAGGGATGATAATGATACTGGCTTCCGAGGTACTTAGCGGCACGCTCAACACCTAAGTCCTTAAATACTAGATACTAATAGCTCTCATATGGGAGACTAGTAATTGGCATTTTCTGAGTACATAAGAAATTCAAGACAGCAATAATTGGTCGCCAGTACTTGGAAAGTAGTTCAACCTGCATCTCCAAAGAATAAGAAAACCTTTATAAATATGTTCCTGACACAGAGGGAAAAAAATTGAAACCACAGTGTTCAACTCTAAACCCACAAGGACGAAATAAAAGTCCCCGTGTCCCCGTGTTAATTGACAAGTAGCCAGAATCTGCGTTTGCTCTTCTGCTTTTCGATTGCCTGGAGCCACCTGAGGGTAGGTCTATTTATGGAAATCAGCAAAAATTACATTTAAGAATGGAATCAGCCAGGTGTGGTGGCTCAAGCCTGTAATCCCAATATCTGGGAGGCTGAGGAGGGAAGATGGCAGGTTTGAGGCCAGTCTTAGCAACATATTGAAGACCTGAGTGAGATTCTGCTTTGAAATAAACATATACAATAGGGCGAGGGGTGTCGCTCGGTGGTAGAATGCCCTGTGTTCAATCAGCTGTATGGAACGGGTAAGGAAGAGAGCATGGTACCCGCTGTACAGGTGAGTCACGGGCACAAGGAGGAAAAGGGTGGCCTCATGCCCGGAGAGTGGCTGAGAGGTGGAACAGAGGCTCGAACCTGAGCCTTCCCGCTTTGGACCCCTGGCACTTTGCCTGTCCCTCCCAGGGGTCCCGGTGGAGGGTAGCAAGTCCTAAATCCATAGCCAGCTCTGTTGGGATGGTCACCAGTGCATCACCACCACTATCGTACCATGGTCACGGGACCCATCATCGAGAAAGCCACTAGTGCCGTCAGAGGCAAGGTAGTTTCACCAAGTGTCTGGCTCCAAATCAACTCTCAGAGAGGTGAAGGAGCTGTTTGCTAATCCCCAAGTCAAGACGGATCGTCTCTCTAATAAGAGGCAGTTACAACTTCCCCCGAAGTTTCCAAATGGATAATAAATTATGAAGAGAACATTCTTTGCTACGTAATTAATGGAAATTTACCATTTTTAAGCTTCCTCTGGGAAATTTTCCATGTCAAATGAATTTGTCGATGGGACCCGAGAGGGAGCCTCTCACGGCCGATCCAGCCAGCACGTCTTCATTCGGCGGCTGCTGGGGGTGGAATTTGCAGCCACGGCTGTGGACGGCTTTGATCTGCGATGACAGTGTTAACTCTGTTTGCTCCTTGGTATCACTTTGGTATTTTAAAATCGTCTTTTAAGATAGCCTTGCTAATTATTTTTGCTGGAAGTTTAATTAAATCTCGTCACAGAGGAATATGCTGTCTTGGGGAAGGGTTGCTAAAACATATCTCAAATCGCCGGAAAAAAGGGAGGCAGAGTCAGCAGATGGGCACAGAAAGAACGACACGCCAGGTAGAACTTCACACGGAAGGGCTTAGCGGAATCTCCTCAAGGTCAATGCCTTGCTCTGAACCGTGTTCAGCTTCGGGAGGGGGATTCCAAGGTGGCTTTAATTTTACGTGTGGAACCAGATGTATCCATTGAAAACAATAAACTGATGTATTTTTATTTGGTTCTAATCTGGGACTAGGAAGATAAATAGACAAGGTTGCCATCTTAAAGGGGCTCAGGCTCCCGTGTTGTGTGGGGGGGCCTGGGGGGGGACACAGAGAAATGTGGTTATTATATACAGAAAGTTAGAAGCCTAAGAATCTTCATTATGGCGTTATTTGTCATAGCTAATCTCTGAAAACAGTCTTCTCAAAGAATGAAGTAGACTCAAATATGTGACATGTAATGATCTCTAATGCTCATTTAAGATGAAAAAACAAAGTACTGGCCAAGACAGAGAAGTGGGTTGGTAAACTTTTCTTACAGGGCCAGAACTTAAAGGGCTTTGTGGTCTGTATGGCCTCGGTCCTTGTCCTGTGAAGGCAGCCTGTAGATCGTACGTAAAGGAATTGGGTGGGGCTATGTTCCAGTAACATATTATTTCTACCTACTGACATTTGAATTAAAAATTTTTTCACATGTATCTAGGTGTGGTGGCACACTCCTGTAATCACAGTGTTTGGGAGGCTGGATAGGAGGATTGCAGATATGAGGCTAGCCTCAGCCACCTAGTGAGACTCTGTCTCATAATAAAAAATAAAATAGGGTCAAGGGTATAGCTCTGTAGTAGAAAGATTAGTTTAATCCCCAGTCCCCTCCCCCTCAAAATTCTACATATCACAAAATACTCTTTTCTTTTTGTTTGTCTTTTCCCAACCATTGACAAATATAAGAATAATTTTTGGTTTGCTGACCGTACAGAAAAGTCAGGGTCAGAATTAAAAGCAGTGTCTTGATGTTGTATTTGCACACCTAGAGTCGTAAACACGCCATTCACAAGAGGGTGTAGAAGGAAGCCAGTATCCACTGTGATGAGCAGATGAGCACGCTGTGGTATGTACATGCAACAAGCTATTATTCGGCCTAAACAAAGGAAGCGATTGTTACATATGCCATAACATGCTTGAGCCTTGGTGACATATATGTGAAATAAGCCGCTCACAAAAAGACAGGTATTGTGGATTCCACTTGGTGAGCACTTAAAGAAGTCAAGACCACAGAGCCGGGAAGTGAGACGGTTTCCTGAGGCTCCAGGAATGAGGAGCTACTGTGTAACATGCTTAGAAGTTTGATTTTACAGGATGAAGAGAGCTGTGGAGATGGGCGGGACATTATGGAGGCCGCTTGTGATCCCTGCGCTTGGGAGGCTGAGACAGGAGGATCGCACAGGTTCGAAGCCAGCCTCAGCTACTGAGTGAGGCTCTCAGCAACTTAGCGAGACCCTGTTTCCAAATTATAAAAAATAGGCCTGGGAGGATAGCCTGGGGGTAGAAAGCCCCTGGGTTCCATCCCCAATACCACACACACACACACACACATACACACACACACACACACACACACACACTACATATTTAATGCCACTAAACAGTACACTTAGAAATGGTGAAGATGATAAACTTTGTCTTATACATACTTTAACAGGACTTTACAATTGAAAAAAAAAGTAAAACAAAATTGGGAGACAGGCTGGCTATGGACTGCAAGCCAAATAAAAATAAAACAGGGTTGGAGGCATAGCTCAGAGGTAGGATCTCCTGGGTTCACTCCCTAGTATAACACAAAAAGTCAAAATGCTTAAAATTTTAGAAACTACTTTTTCTAGAGTGGCGGTGTCATCTTATGTATAGCAATGTACGGGGGCCTCCATCTCCCATCACGTCTCATTTCTAGAAGTGGCAGAAAGTGGAGACATCAACAGGGTCTCCACAGACAGGGCTTCAGTCCCCGCTTTGCCACCTATGGACTGGTGCGGCTCTGGATGGCCTGTTTCTGTCTGTTGAGAAGTTTCTGTTTTGTAGAAGGAAAGTAATAGCACCCTTTGCAGGGCATTTGGAAGAAATGTGTCCCATTGCTGAAGTGGTATCAATCATTCTGCATGAGATCTTATTACTTGCTGTAAGTAAATCGTGTGTGTGTGTGTGTGTGTGTGTGTGTATTTTGTGGTACTGAGGATTAAACCCAAGAGCATTCTATCTCTGAGCTACACCCCAGCCCTATTTTATTTTTATTTTGAAGCAGGGTCTCACTAAGTTCCTGAGGCTGACGGCAGACCTGTGATCTTCCTGTCTCAGCCTCCCAAGCACTGGGATTGCAGGCGTGCACCGTCACCCCTGGCTTGCTTTTTTGATGTTTAAGAAAACACTTGGGTCTCTGATAAGGGTAAAACAGTCATGTTTGGATGCGATAAGTTAGTTCAACTGATGTCATTTGAGGGGCAATTGAATGCAAGCTTCCAGTGTCAAGAGCATAGCAGGTGGGGGGCTGGTTGGCATCTGTCTAGACAGAGAGTGGGTGGCTTTGCGTCTGTCCCTACCCCAGCTCCTCCAGTTCTCTGTTGGGCTGTTGCCTGCCTCTCGGGTCGGGGCCCCTAGGTGCTGCGTTCTGTTCCCCCGTCACTGTCTTCCTCTGTACAGCCTCTCCCTGTTCTCCAGGTGGTGACACAGGGAACCATCTGCTCCTCCTGGGCTCGGCTCATCTCTGACCCGGGCACGACCCGCCCGGTGACTCGGGAAGCTCCCTGGCACCTGAGCGCCGAAGCCATTTCCGCGCTCCATGGTAGTTAGAAAGCGATCAGACGTGGCTCCGCAAACATCACATGTGCTCTGAGGCTGAGGAGAAGTCGTTGTGAACAGCCAAGAGCGGCGGGCCGCGTGCGCCATCCGAGATCGCGGCTTCCAATTAGAGCAGAGAGAAGAGCTGAGCCGGGCGTCCCAGGAAGAGGCAATTTGCGAGTTGTGCGGCATTTGTTTTAAATTTGACATTATTCCAAATGTCATCTTGTAATGAGGGTACAATTTCCTCTTTCCCTCCTCCAATCTTTTTTAAAATTTTATTTTATTTTTTGTTCTTTTTTTAACCGGTGCATTGTAGTCATACATCTTAGCGTATCTATGTTCATAATCTACACTCTTTTCCTTTGTCTTTTCACTGAGGGGGTGAGGGGCGCCGTCTTGTCCTCAGGGGGCGTTAGCTGACGATGGTGAAGTCACCTCTGTCCCAGCTGGAGATGCCCGCTGCTCTCTTGCGTACCCCAAAGCCGTGCAGGGCGCTGGCTCTCTCCCGCTTTTATGAGGGTTCCCACAACATCCTGTTTTCAAGACTCAAGGAATCATCTTTGGGGCAAATTGGAGAGAGCCAGGCCTCTGTTCCACCCCTGAGGTGGCTGTGGGGGCAGAGGCAGAGCTGGGGACCTGCGTGTGGTGTCCTTAGGTCTGCATGGCGGCTGGGCTTTGTCACCCACTGCAGGGCCTGACCTTCCTTCTCAAGGGGACATTTCACCATTACAAAGTTCAGAGTGATTGGGTGAGGTGGGTGTCCCTTATCCGTGTGTGTGTGTGTGTGTGTGTGTGTGTGTGTGTGTGTGTGTGTGTGTTGGGGGGGAGTGATATCTATGCTTCACAGAATAAGTGATTCCAACCCCTTGCCGCTCCCAGACTCTATAACCTCCAACGGATGACGTCGGCCTGGAGAGGCAGAGATGCTGGTGGGGAGCAGGGGCCAGCATGACCTGTGACCGTGTGCGGTTGGCTTCACTTCTCTGGGCTGTGCTCAGACGGCTCAGAGGATGACCTGATGGCCTCTTCCGCCCTGCCCATCCTCCCCTGTCAGTACCCAAGGGCTTAGACGCTTAAGTGCTTTGAGAAGTTAAAACTGCTCTACACACATAATCATTTGTGTTATGAATGGAAGAGAGAATTAGAGGTGTGTGTGTGTGTGTGTGTGTGTGTGTGTGTGTGTGTGTGTGAGAGAGAGAGAGAGAGAGAGAGAGAGAGAGAGAGAGAGAGAGACAGACAGACAGACCGACCGACCGACGGCTTGGGGTTTGAACCCATGGCCACTCCATTTCTGAGCTACACCCCTATCTCTTTTTTATTTTTATTTTTGAATAGGATCTCCCTAAGTTGCTGAGGCTGGCAATCCTCCAGCCTGCAATCCTCCTGTCTCAGCCTCCTAAATGCTGGGATTACAGGCATGCACCACTGGGCTCAGCTTCAGAGCTGTGTGTCTTAAGAGAGAGAGAAGTTTAAGAAATATGTTAACTCTTCCGCTTCTAACATGGACAGAGCTGTGCTCTTGAATAAAGTATTTTTCTGAAGTTAACTCTTAACTTCACGTGGGTCTCTAGCAACAGCAAATGCAGAGCAGGGATGGCGGGGCAGAGGGTGTGTTGGAACCCCTGGGCAGGCTTCCAGGGAGGAGGTTGGAGTGTGAGGCAGGAGAGGGAAGGGGGGGCAGCAAAGGCCCGGCAGGGCAGCACCCAGAACTGAATCTGGACCCTGGGGTCCCGGGAGGCATCTGGGGAGTTTGCGTGCTGCTTCTGGGGTGCAGGTGTCCATGGGTATTTCTGGCCTGCGTTGAGCATCAGTGGACCAGGGCCCGGTGGCCTTGAGGTTCTTGTGTTAGAAAGGCAGGTGCTGGTGTGGGAAGCAGGCTCTGTCCACTGATGCTACAAGGCCAGGTGTACAGGGCGAAGGCCCGCATCTCTGAGCTATTCAGGGCTCCTGGCCACTAAGAGCCTCAGGTCTACACGCCTGGAGCAGAGCCAGCATCCTCTCAGATCTTTGCTGCACAGACTTGAGTGGGCATTAGGCTCTCCCCGGGTACAGTGTATAGTAGTTGCTCAGCCCGCTCCAGAGCGAGTAAGTCAGAATTTCTGGAGTAGGGGCTGAAAATCTGCACCTTAAAGGACCCGGGGGATGCCATGCCAAGTGCAATAAGCCAGGTACAAAGAGAAGCATTGCGTGACCTAACTTACATGTCAAAGCTTAAAAAAAAGACAAGTGCATAGAAGCAGATCAGTGGTTCACAGAGGCTGGGGAATGGGGGATAGGGAAGATGTTGGTGAAGGGGAAAAAGTTACAGATATGGAGGATGATAAGTCTAGAGATTCAATCAAGAGCTTCCTAGCTACAGTGAATTACTCTATATTACACAACACGATTCTGTGGCATTGGGGGTGGAACTCAATAATTATGTATTATTTACAGCTGTCCTCCCCTGTATCCATAGTATCCATAGTTTTGTCTTCTGGGGTTTCAGTTACCATAGTCAGTGGTAGTCCAAAAATATGAAGTGCACGATCCGAGTTATAAACAGTTCATAAGTTTTAAGTAGCTTTTTTTTTTTTACATGACACGGTTGCAAGGCTTGTCTATTATTAGTTATTATTAATCTCTTACTGTAAATAATTGATAAATTAAGCTTCACCATTAGTGTGCATGGACAGCATAGCACATATAGGATGTGGTACTATCCCTGGTTTCAGCATCCACTGGAGATCTGAGGATGTAAGGCCTTTGGATGTTGGAGGGCAGGTGTTTGCAAAGTTGCTAAGAGACTAGGTGCAGGGGCATCATCCCATGCAAAAAGGTAGCTACAGAGATGGCAGTATTCATTTGACTGACTCATTCTCTATTCTTATGTCTATCAAGATATCATGTCCTATACTTTAAATATGCATACCTTTTGACAGGTGTGGTGGTGCACGCTTGGAATCCCAGCATTCAGGAGGCTGAGACAGGAGGATCACGATTTGCTGACAGCCTCAGCTACTGAGTGAGGCCCTCTGCAACTCAGTGAGACCCTGTTTCAAAATAAAGAATAAAAAAAAATAGAGCTGGGTATAGCTCAGAGATAGAATGCCCCTGGATTCCATCCCCAGTACTGCAATAAATAAATAAATATAATAAAAAATAAAAATGCATAATTTTTATTTTAAAATGCCACATAGAAAATTCCAGAAATAAATAGTTTATAAGACTATTTAAAAAAATAAGGATAGCCCAGAACAAGAAGCTAGCTCTCTCTCTTGGTTTGAATGTTAAGGCATTCAGAGAGATCTTTATAAGTGTCTGTGAGCACAAAGATGGGTGGAGCTTTTCTGAAGTTACTCCAAGAATAATGATAAAAATAATATCAGCCACAATAGAGAAATAGGTGCTCCTGTTCACTGTGCTGTGCATGAGTGTGTGGGAGCCACTTCCAACTCTGGGTGTAAGGAATGACAAGTGTCTGGTGTATCTATCCTGCTCTCTATGTGGCATCCACAGCAGACATCACTAGTCAATCACAGTTCTCTATTTGCTTCAGCCAAATGTGGCCTCAGTCAGGATCGTTGCCAATGCCAGGAAGCCACTATTGTTGATCAGGGAAGAATGCCAGGGATTCTTGAGTAGGCAAACAGAGAAATCCCTTTCTTGGCCTGGGTGGGTTTCATCACAGGCTTGGATGAAGGAAGGCAGAAATAAGGCTTTGGTTGTGGGTTGGAAAAAAGTGGAAAGGAACTGAAGAGAAGGTGAGAGACTGGAACATCCTCATGGCTTGAGATAAGAAAAGGTCCACCAAAGCTGTGCTGTGGCAGAGAGCAGGAGATGAGAGGAGAGGTAGGGATGTACTGATGGTCTTCAGCTTTCCCATCTGGATTCTGGAGGCTCCTAGATCTTGCAGGATGTGTTGGTACCCATTACAGACTAAGTTGTTGTGCAGCTTCCAAATCTTTATATTGAAGCCTTACCTCCCAGTATAATATTAGCAAAAGGAAAGGCATTTGGGAGGAAGCTAGGTTTACTTGAGGTCATAAGGATAGAGAACATGATGAGGTTAGTCTCCTTGTAAGAAGAAGAGACACCAAGACTTCCTCTCTTTGCCCTGTGGTGACGTAGTCAGCAGGTGGCCAACTCAAAGCCAGAACGAGAGCCCTCACCAAGCTCCAAATCTGTTGGCAACTGATCTCAGACTTCCCAGCCTGCAGAAATATAACACGAATGGTAGTTTCCACCACCCAGTCTATGTGGAATTTTGTTATCCCAGCCCACACTGAGACATGATACAATTGGTATTGTCTTTGCCAACATTCTCAGTGCTATGACCCAAAACACCTGACCCCACAAATTAGAGGAAGAAAGGTTTATTTGCTCACAGCAGTGGGAAATTTCAGGGTTCAGTACATGTTGGGCTGGGTGTGCAGAGCTCAGGGAACAACAGCTGAAAGGAGAGAGAGAGAAAGAGAGAAAGGAAGAAAGGGAGAGAGAGAGGAAGAAAGGGAGAGAGAGGAAAAAAGGGAGAGAGAGAAAGGAAGAGAGGGAGAGAGAGAGAGAGAGGTCACACAAGGCTCCACTATCACACTGTGGAGGCTGAAAGTGAGAGAGAGCAGGAGAAGGAGAAATTTTATATAATCCTCAAGGCCACAACCCCAAGGGAGTCATCCTTGGCAACTAAGCCCCACCTCCGACATTGCTACCTTGTTTCTCTGAGGGTTAGGGGGACATTCTAAATCCAAACCATTATAGTTCTAATGGGAAATAATGGTAATTGTAGCATTAGAAATCCAGCAGTAGAGTGCCCATGGATTGTTCTAGATGGAAAGGTTCATACCAGCACAGTCCATTCCCTTCTGTTTTGCAGAAGAGGAGACTGGGAGGTAGTGTCACAGGTGTCACAAGGCATTTGTGCTGCAGCATCAGGACACACATACCTTTCCCGTATTCAGCTCAGTGTTTTCCAGAACCTTCCATTGTATTTTGGATCTCTGGCATTGGCCTGCATGGTATTTCTCAAATAGCACTAAGGTTGACATCTGCTAATCACAGTATCCTGGAAATATTTACAGTGAGATTAGAAAGGGAATTGAAGGAGCCTTGATGGTCTCCACTGGGACCCAAATGTCACATACAGAGTGGGAAATTAAAACAGGGTGTGCAAGGAGGAGAGAAAGGAGGAGAAGCACCCGGCTTTTCTTATCTTCCTACAACACGTGAACCCGGTCATCAGAGCTCCAGTTTCTGATAAGCTCAGCTCGTCTTATCGTCACCTTTGACATATGCATCGATCATTCCTTACCCTCAGCTCAGAGAGGCACCCCTCCCCCTTTGGATGGCCTCCCATTCCTTTCCTCTCCTTCCCCCCTTTATTTGTTGGCATTGATGCTAAATGCAGAGCAGCCTGCTTTCAAAAATACATCTTTTAAATAATTTGTCTTCTAGGAGAGGGGCAAGCATCTATGCTTGGGTGGGTTGGTAAGAAAAATTCTGAGCTGGGTGTCTGACATCTCCTCCTAGCACAGGGAACCTTTGACAGAGAGAGAGAGAGAGAGAGAGAGGGAGAGGGAGAGGGAGAGGGAGAGGGAGAAGGAGAGGGAGAGGGAGAGGGAGAGGGAGAGGGAGAGGGAGAGGGAGAGGGAGAGAAAGAGAAAGAGAAAGAAAAAGAAAGACACGCGCACATCCTGCTCAGCCATCGAGGTCAGGCTGCATGTCCCAGCAGTGGGAAAGCACCGTGGAAGCAGCACAGCTGAGATCTGAGTGTTCCGCAGAAGTCTTGTCTTTTTACACTACCCTAATAAGCCACATAAAAGCCTATATGAACACATCTAGCTGGTGCCTTATCACTGGGCAGGGTAGTGACTTCTAGAGTTTTTTTTGATGACTCCTCAGCCTGCATTATCAATTTTGAAAACAGCACATTGTCATTCTGTAGCAGTAAAGCATATATATCATTTGATTTTATGCACTTTAGGGATGGGAGGGTTCTGTACTTAGTCTAACTGATCAGTTGTGATGAAAAAGGCTTTGAGAACTAATTAGCTTCCACATTGGAAACCCTTGATTGCTCAAATGACCTTTTTGGAAAACAAGTGACAATAATGACCCTTCTCAGATTTGTGCTTGAAGATTACGGTGGCCAGGAGCAGCAACGATGGGGGAAATGGCTTTGCATGGATTTGTGAACAGTACCACGGCCATGTCTATTTTGTGGTTACCGCTTAATAACAACGGACCATTTTATGTTTGCCGATTATTTTGTATTTTCTAATTAGAGAGTTTTAAATGTCTCTGAGATCTCGCTAGTACTAGTATTGCTGCCTCTATTTTACAGATGAACTCCAGAGGGAACCAGCTGATGTGTCTCAAATCATGCAGCTGGCAATTAGTTGTGGATTCAGCTCAGTTTTTTTCTAATTATTTTGTTGAAAATCCCAGTGTTCTTTTTTTTCTTTAGAGGTGACTATCAATTTAACTTTTTGCAGGCAACCTTTGTTTATAAAAGAGTCATCAGAATAGGCCCTTTGGTTAAATAGGTATAAAAGAAATAACCCATGTTCCTTGGGAAAACCAAGTATCATCATAGCTGGTGGGTCGGGTTGCTCATTGCATAATGGAGACATTACTTCCTAGCTCTGTCTCTGCTCAGCCACGAGTCCCAGGATGGAGCATGTCTACCCAGAGGAGAGGTGCTTTCTTCTCATCCTCACACAGGCATCGAGCACCTGTCAAATGGAGTGTGGAGTGCCTGCTAGGGTGAGGTGCAATTTTCTATTCCCATAAAGGTGTTGTATGAGTTCCCAGTAAGCGTCATCAATATTGACGTGTATGCGTAAACTATGGGCTGGAATGCGCAGAGTTCTGCTTAGTGATGAACACAGATGATTCTGAACGGGGCTGGGCTTTTGTAGAGCTGGAGGAAATACATTCTTCTTTAAAAGTGAATATGGGTTAAAAATATAGGATGCTGAAATTACTCACGAAACACTTGTGGTCTTTTCCTGAAAGTTAATTAATAAGGGATCAGAGAGGAAGAATCTTATTAAGAAGGAAAGAGGCTTGAGCTTGGTATCTTCACCTTGGGCTGGAGATAGGACTTTGAACTTGAGTGGAGCTAGGTTTAAACATTAGCCCATCCTAGGTAGAGAATAATGCAGACTTTTAGATCCCAGCAGTAAATATTTGGAACACTTTGTCTGGACATTGGGGAATGGGGTGGGTGCATGGTTGCCCTGGGCTTTCTTCTGAAGGAAAGTCTTTTTCTATGTACAGAAAAAGACCCTGGGATTGAAAAATAAGGCTGTGGGCTTGGAGAGGGAGGGACTTTTCATAGCTGAGCTAGGGAGGTAGAGACCTAAACCTTAAGAATGTCCATTAGAGAGGGCTGTAACTCTAGTGGCAGCTATGAGTTTCACTCTAAAAATGTTTGAAGTTCATGCTCTTTGGCAAAGGTTGTTAAGTTTTATGGCCTGATTTTTTTTTTTTACCTACTCAGAGGGGATATTACTAGGAGGGCTTCTCTCCACACTTGGAGAATAGAGTTTGCACCAAGATAATTGAACAGATTAAACAGATCACCCTAAATCTATTTCTGAGGCCCTCTGACCCTTTTCAAAGGAGATGCTGAGGGAGCCTCTCACCAAAATGTCCTCCTTACTGTTGACATATAGGGAAATCATGCTGTGAGATTAGAGGTAAGCGCGTCTGGTTTCAAATATGAATTCAGGAACTCATTGGGGTAAATTATTAGATTCCGAGGCTTGGTTTTCTCCTCTGACACGTGACCATGTTAACCCCCACCTAGATCAGAGGTAAAGGCCACTCTTTGAGAAAGGGGGCTAGTGCCAAGCACAGAGAGGTGTTAAAAAAAAAAAGATCTTTCCTTGCCTGAAAAGAAAGCTCTTTTACGATAAAAAGGAAGATTTCTGTATGTCTCTGTGGTCATACCAAAAAGGGATAATGCTGACTCCATCTAGACCAGAGATTGGCAAACCTTTTCTACCAAGGGGCAGAGAGTAAATATTTTCTGTTTCACATGGTCTCCTTGGATCACGGTTAGATATAGAATGTCCCCCAAAGAGCTCATGTATTATTGGTCAGAGATAATGTGATTAAATCCTGGGGACCGTAATCTCATCAGTGTAAAAATCCATTATAGTGGTTTACTGGTGGTAACCTAGGCGGGTGGTGTGTAGCTGGAGAAGATGGGTCACTAGGGCTATAGCCCTAGTAGTCTTTGAATCCCCCTGCTGTTTGTTCTCTTGTTTCCAGCCTCCATAATATGAGAGCAGAGCCCTTGCTCTCTCCCTCTCTCTGTCTCCCACCAAGGGTCTGTGGAGAAGCCTCACATGGACCAAACCAGAGATCTCCGAAAACTGTGAGAAAGCAAATCCTCTATCCTCTAAGTTATGTGGTCAGTCATTTTTGGATATGGCAGTAACGATGTTGACCGAGACACCATGGCACCCACTGAGCTCTGCCCTGGAGGTGCACACATGACCCTCAGTGGTGCCTGGACCAGTGGGTGTGGCTCTGTCTCAACAGAGCTGTGTCTGTGAATCAGGCGGCTGCCAGCTCTGCCCTTTGGGGTGAGTCTGTAGACCCTGGACCTGAACACCTTTCATCCACAAAGTCACAATGCAGGTGACTTGGCTTTGTTCCCTTGCCGTGTCTCCATCTGCAGATAGCTTTTGCTTTCATCTCTTTTCTCTCTGGGGTCACTACACACGGTGCTGCTCAGTAAACAGGGATGCCAAGGAGCCTGTTGATTTCCAAATACGATGACCAAGAAACGAGAGAGGAGAAATAGCTAAACGAGACACAGACGCTCAGTTGGCTGGCCCACCTCCCCAGCCCTCCCTGCCACCGTCCAGGGCTTTATTTAACTCACTGACCCTTACTGCCCTCTCAGGAATCAGCTGGATTTGAAATGGCACCTTTAGCATATTTTAAAATCTTTTGCCCTACTTTTCAACATTCATCTATGGACGGTGGAAAGTTTTCAAATTAAGTGTCACTGCTCAAAGTCAAAAATTAATTAATTAGTCAGTGGCCAGACATGTGTAGTGCCCTGAATCCTTATCAGTCTGCCTCAAAAGCTTTGCTAATTAGACAGAAGTCAGAGTGGAGCCAGGCAGATCAAAGAGCTCCATCTTTCTCCCTTAGAACAGCTACCACGTTGGTCCTGGAATTCTAATCAATACTGCCGGTTTCATGCACTCAGTGGGCCAGGTCTTGTTTGGTCCAGGGTACATCCAGAGTGTACTCAGGGATTTATCACAGATATTTACAGTTTGTAGGTACCTGTTCCATGGAGCACATCCTTGGAGAAAAGAGACTTTGTTACAGCCTCGAAAAGTAGGTACCTGATTGGCTTGCTCAGCTTGTCCAGGTGTGATGAAAAACTTTACTCCCCAAACTCCTAAAACTCCTAAAACTTTACTTCCCAAACAGCGGCTCCTGCTAAATGTCTTTATTAGAGAAAATACAGAGTGGAGTATATAGACAGGTAGGCCCTTTTTTTAGGTTTTAAGTTTATTTCATTAACCAGCAAAGGTACTTTCTAAAAACCACTTTATTGATGTACCATTGACATGTCATAAAATTCACCCATTGTAAGTGTGCCATTTAATAATTTTTAGTAAATTTACTATTTTGAAAGTATCGCCGATTTTAGAGATTTTCATCTCTTTAATAATATCTCTTGCACCCATTTATTTAATGTGTAATTCCATTCCCAGCTCCTGGCTACCACTAATTTGCCTTCTGTCTCATCTCCTATAAATGGAATTACATGGTATGTGGTTGTTTGGGTTTGGCTTTGTTTACTCTGTATAATATGCTCAAGGTTCATGTGTGTAGTGTAGCATGCGTCAGTATTTCATTCCTTCGTATCGCTGACTGACACACTGAATGGACATACCACATTTTACTTATCCATTCACTAATTGGTGAATATTTGAGCTGTTTCATGTTTGGATTGGGGTGAATAAAACTTCCATGATTATTTATGTGCAAATATATGCTTTCTTGCTAAGAGTTAAAATTGCTGGTTTATGCAGTAAATTCGATCTTTATAAAAAACTGACAACTTTTCGAAGTAGCTGCGCCATTTCATATTTTTACAAGCTGAGTAAGAGGACCCCCAATTGCTGTTCATCCTCAACTCTTGTTATTGTATGACGTGTGTGTGTGTGTGTGTGTGTGTGTGTGTGTGCGTGCGCGCGCGCGCGCGCGTGTTATCAGGGATTGAACCTAGAGGCATTCTACCTCTGAGCTAAATCCCAGCCCTATTTTATTTTGCTGAGGCTTACCTTTTTTTTTTTTTTTTTTTTGGTGGTGGTACTGGGGTTCCTGGAAGCCCTTCTACCTCTGGGCTACACTCCCAGACCTATTTTTATATTTTTATTTAGAAACAGGGTCTCCTAAGCCAGCGCGCCCGGCTGGCTTCGAACCTGCGCGATTCTCCTGTCTCCGCCTCCCAAGCGCGGGGATTACAAGCGTGCGCCACCACGCCCAGCTTGCTGAGGCTTACCTTGATCCTGTGATCCTCCGGTCTCAAGTCTCTCAAGTACTAGGATTACGGGCATGTGCCACCATGCCCAGTTTGTATGACGGTAGCCATCCTGGTAAGTGTAAAGTAGGATCATACTTTAGTTTTACTTTGCACTTCCCTGAAAGCATGATAGCTACTTGATTATATAGTATGAGCTATATCAGAACCCTCCGTTGTGTGTGTGTAAGAACAGTAAGGCCAACAGCCGTATCATTTTATTCCAGTATCAAAGGTATCATACTCTGGACTCAGTCTTTCAGTCAAGGCTCTAACTGCTGAAGCTGAAAGAACATAGCAGACGGGGTGGAGGGAAGTGTGCGGCTGGTCCTGAAATCCAGTGCTGGCTCTGGTAATGACCCAATGGCTTTGGGAAAGTCATTGGAGCTCTCAGCCTCGGTTTTATTAGTTGTAAAGAGAAAATAATTCTCTGACATTTAACTCGTGGAAATAGTATGAGCTAACCAGAGACACAGATAGAACCGGATATAGACTAACTGTCCATCATGGCATGCATTTTATGGTACATACTTGCCATTTTTTTTAGTTAAAAGAAATAAAAAGGAAAATGTCAAAATATAAGGACATATGATGGGCAAAACCCAAATATATAATTTACTTAGTTATGTGCATGTAACTATGTAGAATTAAAGGATGAACACACCATGCATTATATTTAGAACATAGTAGACCCTGAATGGAGGATGGATCTTGGTGTTATCATCATTGTATGGATATTTATTCCAACTTTGACAGGATTATGGAATAAATATCTGCCCCACCCCAAGGTTTTTTTTAACTAAATGTACCCTCTCCAGTGCATGTCCCACATTACTTTTGGGACTAATAAAATCTTTTTGGCCAGGCGTGGTGGTACACGCTTGTAATCCCCACGCTTGGGAGGCCGAGACAGGAGGATCGCACAGGTTCGAAGCCAGCTTCAACTACTTAGTGAGGCCCTCAGCAACTTAGTGAGACCCTGTTTCCAAATAAAATATAAAATTATAAAATAGGTCTGGGAGTATAGCCCGGAGATAGAAACCCTCTGGGTTCCACCCCCAGTACCACACACACACAAAAGTCTTTTTGAAGCTTACTAGCTTAAAATAGTACTATTTAAGGTTTCTAATGTGAACAAATTAAAAACGGATTAAGTATCCATAGCCACAGGGATACAGTCAACAACCCTGCCTTCCTGAAAATAGATGAATTTTATTGATGACTTTAAAGTGTGACTTGGTGCAGAAAAATGACCCATTATAGTGGTTCCCTTTCTCAGGTTAGAGATCAGCCTGGCCCTAGGAAACATGGCCTTAGGCTATCAGCTCCCATCTCGGGCTGGAGAAGAGGTGTTGGGAAGGAGAGGGAAGCAGGTCAGACCCGCTGGCAGGTGCGGCGGGAACCATGTTGTAAGTCTGTAAATGTTAGGGAACGGGATGGGTGGCATTTGAAATAATAAGCAAACCCTCTCTGAGCAGTCACTCCTCCTAACCTTTTGGAAAATTACACTGACCTGCATCCACGCAAAGGGCATTTATCAAAGAGAGAGCTGGCTGAGCTTGCGGGGTCCATGGCGAGGAGGGATTTTTGGTGTGAGGCTTGATGTATGGAAGGACCCGGATACCCTGTGTGGTCTTGGAACTGCTTCTAATTCAGAACTTGTATGTCAGGAATCACTTTGAGCGGAAAGTGCCAACTCTGACGTCTACCAAGTCCCAGCTAGCTGTAGCCGTGTGGGAATATGGACCCCATGTCACAAAACCTTTTGTTTATTTTTCCCACACATGCAAGGGTGGAGGCCTAGAACATCCATGTCTCCCCTTAAAGCTTTTGGGAATGAAGCTCTTTGTTGTTGTTGTTGTTGTTGTTGTTGTTTTTTAACATGATGCTAGGCAGTCATGTGGAGCTTTGTTAAACCTGTCCCTTCCTGCTTGAGTTTGTGACCTGGTCACAGGGAATTTCACTGATACAGATCCCTGCCTGAAAGAGCTTTGTGGACATGTCCAAGTCGTGTTGCTCAGCTCAAGGTTGGGACCCACTAGGCAATCATGACATGCATTTTATGGGACATACTTGCCATTTTTTTAGTTTAAAGAAATGAAATGGAAAATGTCAGAATGGAAGCATATATGATAGGCAAAACCCAAATATATAATAAAGCACCACAGAGAGAGGTGCAGTGGTAGGAACCTTGGAAAGGACGATCCCACGTGACCTCCTCCACCCTCCATAGTGACCTCTGAGGATGCTCAGAGAAAGGTATGGAACACCTAGGGAATTTTAAAGGCTCTTTCCATCCGGCTGTATTGGGCTCTTTCTATCCAGCCATAACGTTGTTAGAACTCACAAATACTACTGTACTTCATCAACCAAGAGCTGCATAACCTTGCAATAGGCATGCAAAGCTGTTAATGAAACATCTGTAGAGGCCGGATGTGTGGTTAGAGCCAAGGCGGGTATAGGTTTTTAGCCTTATGGGAACAAGATTTGAATGCTGAGCCATCTAGGTAAGAAGAATCTGAGAAACGGTTCGTGGTGATCCAAAACACAGTAGGCCAGGTGTGGAAACTGAGCGTGCCATTTCATTCATGAGCGATGTGAGACACCCTGAGATAGATTTTTTTTTTGTGTGGTACTGGGGTTCCTGGAAACCCTTCTACCTCCGGGCTACACTTCCAGACCTATTTTTTATATTTTTATTTGAAAACAGGGTTTCTTAAGCCAGAGAGGCTGGCTTCAAACCAGTGTGATCCTCTGTCTCTGCCTCCCAAGCACGGGGATTACAAGCCTGCGCCACCACGCCCGGCGAGATAGATTCTTACCAGTTCATATCACCACTGATGGCCCATCACCCACGGTCAGGCCTCAGAAGGCCATCTGGTAGACCACCAGCAGGGAAGGACCTGTACTCCTCCTGTCAGTCTTGCTCTTTGGTGCCAGGGGCAGTGAGTGAGTGTGGGAAGGAGGTCAGCCTTCCACACTGTTTGGCCATTGTCTGGTTAGAGCCCTTTTTCTCTGAGCAGTGGTGGGACTGTGGCCTTTCAGGATGTAATTTCCCCCTCCAAATGTTTGAGAGAAGACAGCTCAGCAAGGTTAAATGTCTGGAAACAGAGACTTCAGCGATGTCAGAAGTAATTTCTCTCTGTCTCTCATCTTTGGCTCTTGGCTGCACATTAGCATAAAGCTGCGTGCCGCTCTTGTGATGTAGGCACACTGCATCTTTAGGCTGGAGAATGTGGATGTCAACAGAGCTCCTTTGGGGTTGTTGTTGGTTTTTTATTGTGCAGCTTCACCTCGCTGGAGAGATTGTCTTGCTTTTCTTTCTCCTGATCCCAACATTCCTAAAATAAGGAACTCATCAGCCTGGCACAATTTGGGAGCCCAACCTTGGCCAGTCAGCTGAGGCCAGGGTGCCGTAGTTAGTGAGGCCATCACAGTTCCAGGGGAATGATGTGGGTGGAGTTAGGAAAAGGGACAGTCCCACAAGTAAGGGCAGGGCTAGGGAGACAGTACAGGAGAGAAAGGGAAAAGGCAGACATTTGCTCTAAAGCCTTTACCAGTCATGGCACCTTACTTTACCAAGCCCTCCCTATAGGATCAGCATAATGGTTTACATTTAGAATGTCCTCCACATCTCATGGAAACAAGTGATATTAGAGGCAGGGCTTAGTTGACGAGGGGTCCCTGGGGGTGTGGCCTGGGAATTATATATGGCCCCTCCTCCCCTAGCTTTCTACTTTGCTTCTGGCCTCTACAGTTTGAGAGAAGAGACATTGTGATCTCCTTTTTGCTCTGATTCCCACCATCTTGCCCTGAGCTCTGCAGACCCGGCCTGCTATGGACTAAGCTTCTGAAATCTCCAAAAACCATGATCAAATAAATATTTATTTCTTTAAGTTGTGTCTGGTCAGGATTTTTGGGTCACAGCAGTGGGAATGATGACTGAAATCAGCCAGGTTTATTCATTTGTCAAATATTTTACCGATTTACTCTTTCAATCATTATCTAATGACCACCCAAAAGGTACCTGACATGATATAACATTTACTCACTCCAAACCATCAAGTCAAATTAGACTAGGGACAGAGGAGAAGAAAAGATGTGTTGGTATTAGACAGGGACAACGATACATCTTTGTTCTTCGTGCCTGATATGATATGTGATTCTCTCGAAATCTAAAATAGACATGATATGGCGGAGGGTTTTACAAAACTGGCTGTAAATCCAGACCTGTGTTCAAATATTGGCTTTATTGTCCCAATACCTGACATTGGGATGTTACTACACTTATCTAGAAAAATAGGAAAATTGCTATTTCCTACCATACAGTGTGTGTAAATGCTAACTGAGCAAAATACTTGGAGTAGTGCATTGGTACTTAGTCAAAGGTCAATAAATATCGAATACTAATGTCTTGTTATTCTTGGAAGGAAGAATTTGATCATCCCAATGGGGGGTATAATTGGCTCTGGGGCTGATGCAGAGAGCCTTCTATCAGTTCTGGGTACACGAGGACAGTTTACACAGCGTTTGGGAATCCAAGATCCAAGCTCACGGCATTGCAGAGCCTGTCTTTTTGTTGGCTGCCCATTCACCTGCAGGGTAAAAGGCAATAAAGCAATCAAGCTCCAAATAAAAGCTGTGATAGGATTTTCTTTTCTTCTCCACAGAATCCTTCAGCTGTGGTGCAGATCTGCATAGGGGGTATTGATGATGTGCCATATTTCATTAAAGTCAGCTCTCTACCTCGAGGAGGAATAGAGAGAAGGTGGGCTAATGTCTGCGGCACATGGATTCTGTTATCTAAATGGGGAGGGTTCACGCAGAAATGGCCACCTGTGGATAGAGCTGGATGAAAGCCAAGAAGGCCACTTCATCGGGGCTGATCTTAAAGAGGCCTCAGCGCCTGCAATAGTCATTGGAATGAATTCGTTGGGAATGAACTTGCCACAGAGTGTAGACTCCAGGACGGTGCCTTTCAAACTTCAGTGCGCCTGAGAATCACTTGGAAATCTTGATAAAATGCCATTTGTGACTCTCTGACTCTGGGATGCTACCGTTCCATCCTGGTGGATGGCAAGGCTCTGGTCTGTGGGCCACACTTTGAGCACCAAATATGTAGTATTTTCCTCTGTCTTGGGGGCTTGTTTACAAGCTGTTTCTTAGTCTGGCATTGGTTTCTCATGTTAACCACTTACGGAACTTGACTACTCCTTTGTTCATCTACTCAATATATACTTATTGAGCATCAGTTTTGCTCCTGAATTATAATAACACGTCAATTTGCTAGAGGCCAGCGTTTCACCTGAGCACCGTTGAAGTTCAGGGCTGGATAATTCTGTTACAGAGCACTATCCTGAGTAGGAGGTTTAGCAATATCCCTGACCACTATTTACTGGAAGTCCATAGCATCTCCTATCAAGTTGTGATAACCAAAAATGTCTCCAGATGTCATGTAGTGTTCCTTAGGGAACAAAATTATCCTGGATTGAGAATCATTGGGCCAACTCAGGCCCAGGGCACTGTGACAACCAAACTACCACCATCTCAAACATGCGCTTGTCCGGACACGGTATTGTATATAGAGAGAGCTTTCATGTAAATGATCTGGTCTGGACCCGTATGCCGAGTTCCCCAGATGAAGGGGGTGAAGTCTCATGATAGGACTGAGACTTGAACCTAGATCTTGGGGCCACATCCAGAGATCTGCCCACTACTCCACACACCTTCTGTGTTCTTTCCTACTTGTCTTCCGTTAAGAGAAGCTGCTGGGCTTCCTTGGCTTATTGTCTTTGTCTTTTGAGATGATAACAACAACTTATCTGAAACATTACTTTGTGCATTTAGGAGGTAGGATAGTACAGTGACTAAGAGCTCTCGCAACTAGCCTGATGGCACCACTAACCACTTGGCTTAACTCCTGGTGTCTGTGCTTGCTCCTATATGCAATGGGGGCAGCCTTATGTGCATCATGGCATTGCGGTGCCTGCCAAGGGCACAGAGGACCCTATTGAGGTTAATGGTCACGCATAGACTACTTTGCCATGTCCTTTGTTTCACCACTTCAGCTTTTCTCACTTTTTAAGAGTTTATGGGGGGCTCAAATCCCACCATTCCCATCTCTTCCCTTTCAGGATCCCATTTCATTGGCCCATGTCCTGCTTTCTGGAGAGGGAGAAGGTTGGAGATGGAGTTGACCACGGATGGCTACTGATTTTTGCCAATCATATCTACTCTGATAGAATCGCTATAACCTACCCAGCCTCTACCAGTCAGAGGGGATCCGGGAGCTTTCAAGTTGGTGGACAAACCCCTAGAGCCAAGGGTGGTACACCCCAAGTCCAGGAGACAGAGGCACCCTTGATCAGGGTCCGTCTGGACCTTGATCTTTTCCTTAGGTGTTCATCTGTAGCCTTTGCAATATGGCAGCGCCAGACAACTGTTTTCCATGAGTTCTGCAGGACACTCTAGCAAATTATGGAACCTGAGGAGGGAGTGTCGGAAACCCCTGATTTATAGCCAGTCAGTCAGAAGACCAGGAGACCCAGAACCTGTAGCTGGGGTCCGAAGTGGGGATGCCTGTGGGATGGAGCCCTGCACCTATGGGGTCTGATGCTAATTCTGGATAGTGAGTGTCAGAATGGAACTGAGTCACTGGATTCTCAGTTGGTGTCTGGAGAGTTGACAAACCAGTTGCTGATATAGGAAAAATCCCACACATTTTCTCTCTCCTCTCCTCCCCCCCTCCCCTCTCCTCTCCTCTCCTCTCCTCTCTCTCCCTCCCCTCTGTCTGTCTGTCTGTCTGTCTCTGTGTGTGTGTGTGTGTGTGTGTGTGTTGGAGGGTACCACCTCTGAGCTACACCCCCAGCACTATTTCATTTTGAAGCAAGTTCTCACTAAGTTGCAGAGGCCCTTGCTATTGCTGAGGCTGGCCTCAAACCTGTGATCCTCCTCCACCAGCTTCCCAAGTACTGGGATTACAGACATGCACCACCATGCCTCACAATTTGGCACATTTGACCTTAGAAGTACTAATAGAAATATATTTGAGATCTTGGGTTTTCCTTTGAATTTGATCATTGACTTGTAGGCCAGATCTGACTTCAGCTATCATGTAGCCCCAGGCACAAGGCCTGTGGCGCATTAGAGAAAGGTGGGGAGGGATTCCTGGGCATCCAAGGAGGAAATGGTGAGCTGGTCTCCACCTCTGCACCCCACCCCTGCCCTTTGGCGAGCTGCGCTTTTGTGAGTGAGCTCTCTGAGGACTGGGCTTCTCTTTCCTCCTTTCCTAGGGAGGCCTGAGGGGTGGAGGGGGTGCTGGCCACTTTCTCTCCTTAGACGTCCTCTTCTTTATGGCTAAGGAAGAAGCACAGGCTGAGACGCGGGGAGGGCCTGAAGCCCCCGCCCCACCTTGGATGAGAAACTTGACCTCATTTTCCTCTTCCCCACGTCCATCCCCACCTTCTCTTTCCTGTTCAGTCTCTCAGCCTTTTAATTATTCCCTGCAGGTGGCTGGTGGGGCTCACAGCTGCTTTTCTGGGTACCCTTTCTGCTTCCGGTAATTATCCCCGTCTCCCCTCCGAGAGAAGCCATATGCCTGAGACCCAGGAGAGCTTCGGGACAGGCTTTAATTCAATGTCCTCGTGTGAGATGCTCGCGTGGAACAGACGCACGTTCTGAAGGAGCTTTCTTTCATCATTTTTGTTTCTCGTCCCATCCCGTTGCGGTCAGATTTTTCTCTGCATCTTGCTATCTTAGGCGAGCCTTATCCGGTGTAACCCTGGTGGAGAATTTTAACGGGCTCCTCAGTGCCACAGGAAGCTTCTGGAAGCTTTTGAATGTGGAAGTGGGTGTGGTTCTTTAGAAGGTTATTTCAGATCAAGTCCAACAGTATCTGTGATGAAAAAACCCGAGACCCCAGCTTCCCGACCTCCATGCGTGCCCCCAACTCTCTCTTCCTCATACCAGCATCCTAGGCTTTCTAAGCCCTGGTGCCCGCCCGCCTCCCACAGACTCTCACTCACTCCCAGGCTCCCGCCTCCCCCTCCACACTCACCCACATACGAGGCTGCTTCTGCTCACTTATAATTCCTATATCTGAAGAACTGATTTGCTTTCAACTCTACTCCTTTGAAGTCCAATGCCTTTGTATTATTTTCACTTCCTTTATTCTTGAGGAAAACCCCTAATGGTGTTTTCCTAAGTGTCCGTAGCGGCGAGTTCACTACCAGCACATACACCCTGTCAGTGCCATCTTATAAACAAAACAAGCAAATAGCACAGCTTAGGGGTCATGGGAGATAATTGCCCCGCCAGGACTAGGATCTACTTTGGGGACTCTTTAAAGATCATCAAATTCATCTTCCCAGGGGCTGGGCGCTCACAGCCTCTGGGGCTAGCTTCTCTCAGCCTTAGAAATCCTTGACTATTTTTTTGACTTTTTTAAAATCATGTTTTACTTTCTAAAGTGTCACTATCCTCAATTTCTACTTTATAGTCCCAAATCTAGAGTCTTCCCAAATTTCCTTCTTATTATCCCAGTGTAATTTCCCAAACTACAAAGATTATGTTCTCATAAAACATACCCCTTGCTCAGCTTTTTATGGTATCGCTGAAGTATAACTGAAAGACATAAACTGCACATATTTAAAGTAGAGAATTCAATGTCTTCACCTACCTATACACCTCTGAAACTACCATCACGATTCAGATAGCGAATATAATGTCATCTCCAAACGTTCCCTGTGTGCCTTTATTATCTCTCCTTTATAGCTCTTCTCCTTCCACCCTCATGAAGCTCTGACGGACTTTCTGTCAATATTGTTAGTTTGAAAAATCTATCAATGAAATTACAGTTTGTGCTCCTTTTTGGCCTTGTTGCTTCCACTTAGCATTATTAGTTTGAGATCCATTCTTATCGTGGAATGTATCAATGGTTCCTTATCTTTTTTATTGGTGAGTAGTATTCTACCGAATGGCTGTCCTGTGCCACGATCTGTTCACTGGTTGTAACACTGGAAACACTTGGAATGTCTTCATATTTTAGCTATTGCAAATAAGACTTCTATGAACGTCTGTGTACAAGGTCTATATGGACATACACATTCTGTTCTCGTGGGTATGTAAATACCTTGGATTGGAGTGGTCAGATCACACGGTAGGGGCGTGTTTAACTTTTTTAAGGATCTGCCATGTCCATTCTTGTGTGCTTATACCACTTTGCAGTACCATCAGCAGCATAAAAGAGTTTCACTCTCTCCTCAGCCTCACCGTTACCCCCATCCTTGATAGGGCCAGGCTTTCTATAGTTAACCCCAACTCACGTTTGACCTCAAACTACACTGGACACATCTTCACTTCCTCTTAGCAAAGACTTGTGGGAGTCCAACTACCATTTTTGATTCTTTGAAACTGGTTGTAAGGAATCACCAATTCAAAAAAAGTGATTATGACTTGGCGTGCTCCAGGCCTTGTGTTATTTGTCACCCTCCGCGAAGGCAGCCGAGGTGCTTCTTAGCAAATAATTCCACGGCTAGATCCATGGGTGTGAGTGGGCTACCGACTCGGGGAAGCAAAAGTCAGGGGCAGGAAGTGGCGGGACATGTTCCCATAATGCAACTGGTTCACTATTGCTCAGATAAGGGCACAGGTAGCAGGACTCAAGGCAAGACTGCGTTACGCAGTCCCCTCTCTACCACGTCAAAGGGCTGGAGATGGCGTGTCAACGAAGGCTTCTGAGGAATGGCGTATCATGATTGGCTCTGTATTTTATGAATCTCAGTCTGATAGTGCTGATGAAAAGGACTCTTTTGTTAAGATGTAGGACCCACCTCTATCTCTCTCTCTCTCTCTCTCTCTCTCTCTCTCTCTCTCTCTCTCTCTCTCTCTCTCTCTCCTCTCCACCCCTCTCTCTGTATGTGTTCATTTATCTTCTTTGGATTCCCTCGAATGGATTTGGAGTCTTCCTCTCTGTTTCAACCTTCACATAACTTTGGCTTTGAAAATCAAAAGGGGTGGCATCTGTGCTTGGGCCTCTGTTGCTGGGTTCTGTGGGTATAGCTGTGGCTTTCAAGGTGGCGATGCTGAAAGAGAAGGCGTGTCTTTGTGGAAAAGGCCTTTGGCTTGGGCTGCCTCGCCACCTGCCAGAGCCCTGCAGGGCATCACCTTCCTGGTGCGTCCATCTGGCAAGATGCTGAGAGAAACCACCTGCATGATAGAGGTAAAGTGAGAGCCCAGCCCGTGGTCGTTCATGTGTGTGTGTGTGTGTGTGTGTGTGTTTGCAGAGCTGACATTTAGCTGGGACATAATGGCAGGGACACAAAAATATTAAAAGACTTTGTATCGGTTGGTGAATGGTTACTCTTTGTGCACTCCTACTACTAGAATCCCCTGATTCCACACAAAAGGGGTCCCAGGACCCTGCTTTATGATGCAAGTGCTGGCATCCTTCCCAATTGGACAGAATCTACTCTATAATGGTGGTATGTTTATTAAGTATTAGAAATTTATATCACCATCAAAACTCACAAATTAATAGCCTAAATAATGATTATGGCAGCAGATAGCCTGAAACATAAATATATCAGGCTCTGCTGAGGAGGTACCAAAACACACTGGAATCTCACTCTAAATCAGCAGAAGTTTTCACGAATAAACCAGCAGCGTTTGAAAGGAAACCTGTCATGGGGAATCACCCAAGCAAATTGAAATGAGCACTTCAGCCCTGGTTTAAATTTTGTAGAAATTTCAGTAATTTACTGTTAGTTTCCAAGTTCAGTGGCTGTTTTTTTTTTTTCCCCTGAGTAGGGGAGATTTTTGTTTATTCTGATGAGTAGTTGGTTTGGAGCAACGGCTGAAGTGGTTTTTTTTTTGTTGTTGTTAACTTCAATATAATTTTCATCACACTTGATTTTTAGACACTAAAATTGCCCGTAATTGTGTCTGTCCTATCTCTATGGTAATATGGACAATTATAATGGATTATCCCTTTGTTTCCCGGTCATTTGTTGATGCCTTTTTTGTTGTAAGGATGTGAAAACATAAGGCAATTTCACCAATTACTGGTAATGTTATTCAGATATTTAATTTATTTTCTGCATGCATAATCAGCCATAAATACATTTTAGCTAATGGAGATGACAAGGGTGTAATATAATTTGAGCCCAAACAAATTCAAAATAACATTAAGAAGGAAATACAAAACCATAGGAAAGAGAGACATAAGGAACCGAAGCTGTCTTTAGATCCTTTCATGGCAAATCCTCTAACGTAGGCCAGATCTTTTGGGATAAAATAGTACCTAATATAGTACATGATGCAGAGTAGATGCTTAGTAATGTGTTATTTTATTTCTTTATCTATGAAAACCTAGTTGACTATGACATTGCACTTGGTCTTTGCCCTGGATTGGGTGTTTGTGTCTCTCTCAAAATGCGTGTTGAAATCTAATATTCCTTATAATGGAATTTGGAAGTGAGGCTTTTGTGAAGTAATTAGGCCACAAGGATGGAGCCCTGTGTTAGCTTTCAGTTACTGTAACAGAATACTCAAGATAATTAACTTATAAAGAGAAAAGGTTTGTCTCTCAGCTTTTGAGGTTCTATTCCATGATCCGTTGGCCCTGTTGCTTTGGGCCTCTGGCCAGACAGTACAACATGGTTACATGGTAGATAAAAATCACTCACCCCATCAGCCAAGAAGCAAACAAAGAGAGAAAGGGGAACAGTCCCATAACCCCCCTTCAGGGGCATGCCTCCAATGACCTTAGGACCTACCACAAGGTCCCATCTCCTGAAGTTTCCACACCCCACAATAGCATAGCCCCAAGGACCAAAGCTTAACATACGGACCTTTGAGAGTCGTTTATGATCCAATTTACAGCAAACCCCCACAATTTTTTGAGGATTGAGTAAGAAGGTAGCTGTTGCCAGGCATGGTGGCGCACGCTTGTAATCCCAGAATTTGAGAGGCCGAGGCAGGAGGATCGTGGTTTGAGGACAGCCTCAGCTGTTACTTAGTGAAGCCCTCTGCAACTCAATGAGACCCTGTTTCAAAATAAAGAATAAAACAAAAAAATAGGGCTGGGGGGTATCATTTGGAGGTCAAATGCCCCTGGGCTTCATCCTCAGACCAGGAAGATAATTCTTTCCCAGACTCAGTGTCTGCTGGGGCCGTGGACTCCCAGATCCACAACTGTGAGGGATAGTGGTAGTGTTTAAACCACCCCGGCTATGGAATTTGTGTGGTAGCAGAATGAATGAACAATGCCTGTTCCAGAGGGACAAGCTCTTCCGTTTGACCTTCAGCACAACAGCCAAACCCCAGGGTCCAGAACAAAGACAGCACTGGACCCTCCTCACAGGAGCCTGGAAGAAGAGTCGGGCCCAAATTAAGAGGGAAAAGAGTGCAAAAAATGGAATTTCCCGTTCCCATCTCCGGGACATGTCCTGCAAAGGAAAGCAAACCTGCTGAGACCCCATGTTATCCAGACACACCCACGAGAGCCTGCTGCCAACTGCACTTAGAGGCTATCTTTACACTTTGATTCTGGCATTTACTAAAGCCTGGTAAATCCGGGCACATTTCTTCTTGGTAGTAAAGGCTCCCGAGCAGCTGTCCAATTCTCTCCCAAACCTTCTTCCTCCTCCAATACCGCTCATGCCAGGGAGAAACTCATTTGGTGGCTAATCTGTCTTTAACACCTGCTAATCTCCATTTCTGTTTAAGAGACTGTGTAACGGGTTTGGCTCCTGGCCGCCTTCCAGCCGGGGTGGTGCCACAGAGCAGAGAGGAACCATTCCTCCAATCTGGATCCACTCCTAGTCTTGCCATTCCAGGAAGGCCCACGTTAGGTTATTTTAAATTGTTGTTGCTTTGCCCAGAGGCAGAGCGTACGACTGAGTTGGGCTCACGTGGCTTCATCGGAAGGAACTTGTCACCCCTACACTGTGTGCTTCCTGCCTCTGTGAACGGTCTAGGGGTCCCAGGGCACCAGTGACTAAGTCCAGAGGCCTGTCATTGCCTTATAATAAGAGAACAGGGTCACATTTATATACAGGGATGAAGGAGGAAATGGGCAGCTGGGGCTTGGGTGAGGAAATTGGGCTCACTTGGCAGTTATGGGGAGGATGCAGGAACTGTCCAAATGTCAAAGGAGCATTTTTTCTTTTGCATTCTAAAACAAATGCAGTGCTGGCCGTCCCCGGGCCCCTGCCATGGCTGGTTTTATGGTTGTTGATGTTTGTTCTTTCTTGCACAGACTCTGGTGGGAGGATCTGGATATTTGTCTCGATCTCTGGCAATAGATTCATGTGTTTTAAGTCTGTCGAGCGATCGCATACATGAGGGGGCATTAAATGAGAACGTGGGGACTACATATTGGTACCATCAATCATGCATTACCCCAAACAAGTAAAATCCTACTTGCCCTTTGACAGGCTTGTTTGAGAAAAGCATTTCTACATCCTGGCTGCACTTTCCAATATCCATGGGGTTAGGCATGATACCTGGTTTTGAGTTTGCTGTTTCACAGAATGGTAGCTGTGTCCAGGACTCATCTGCAGTCCTGGTGCTCCCTGAGCCACTGGAGCTGATGCTAACCCTTGTGATACTAGAATGAAGAGGGCCCACACAAGGCACTGAGCAGACTGAAATGGGTGACATATCCGTCTTTACCTTGAAACTTAGGATTCACGGAATTATTAAGAGGAGAGTATGAAGCCACTGTAGAGAAGGTTAGGGTTAGGGTTAGGGGTTAGGGTTAGGGGTTAGGGTTAATGTTAGGGGTTAGGGTTAGGGTTTAGGCTTAGGTTTAGGGGTTAGGGTTAATGTTAGGGGTTAGGGTTAGGGTTAGGGGTTAGGGTTAGGGTTAGGGGTTAGGGTTAATGTTAGGGGTTAGGGTTAGGGTTAGGGGTTAGGGTTAGGGGTTAGGGTTAGGGTTAGGGGTTAGGGTTAGGGTTAGAGTTAGGGGTTAGGGGTTAGGGTTAGGGGTTAGGGTTAGGGTTAGAGTTAGGGGTTAGGGGTTAGGGTTAATGTTAGGGGTTAGGGTTAGGGGTTAGGGTTAGGGTTAGGGTTAGGTTTCGGAGCCAGAAATTGTGCATAGTACCGAACCCTCTACATATCATATTTTTCTGTATAAGCACAAAAGGTTAATTTATAAATTAGACACATTAAGGATTAGCAACAATTGATCATAGACAACAATAAACAATATACTGTAATAAAATCTTATCCTTTGCTTTCATCTAAAGGTAAAATAAAGATTAAGACAGACACTGTTATACCATGACATTTTATCTGATAACTAAGATGGCTGCCAAGTAGCTGAAGGGTGAGTAGTGTATACAGTATGGATACTCTGGAAAGGACAATGATTTATCTCCTAAGTAGAATGTAATGGAATGATGGGATTTTTTTTTTTTTTTTTTGGTGGTACTGGGGTTCCTGGAAGCCCTTCTACCTTCGGGCTACACTCCCAGACCTATTTTTACATTTTCATTTGGAAACAGGGTCTCCTAAGCCCGCGCTCGCAGCTGGCTTTGAAACTGCGCGATCCTCCTGTCTCTGCCTCCCAAGTGCGGGGATTACAAGCGTGCGCCACCACGCCCGGCTGATGGGAAATTTTATCACACTATACAGAATGGTGTGAAATTTTAAATTTATAAGTTTGTTTGTTTTTTTGTTTGTTTTTTGCAGTACTGGGGATGGAACCCAGGGGCATTGTACCTCCAACCTACACCACAGCCTTATTTTTTATTCTTTATTTTTTGAAACAGGGTCTCACTGAGTTGCAAAGGGCCTCACTAAGTAGCCGAGGCTGGCTTTGAACCATGATCCTCCTGTCTCAGCTTTCCAAATGCTGGAATTACAAGCATGCACCACCATGTCCGGCCCTAATGTTGTCTTTTGATGAGCCGAAAATTTTAATTTTGATGAAGCCCAAATTTTCAAATTTTTCATCTATAGCTTGTGTTTTTGTATACTAAGAAAAAAAACTCGTGTATCCAAAGTCATGAAAATATTCTTATTTTTTCTAGAAGTGTTGTTATACATTTTTATAACTAAGTACACAGTTCATCTTGACCTAATTTTTGTGGATAGACAGAAAAGTTTTTATGGTTTATTTTTTTCCTATAAAGAAATTATCTTTTCAACATTAAAAAATGTATTGTTTCTTTTACTCAGTACTCTCATTGCTGCAACACAAAATACCTGACAACCACAACTTAGAAGAAGAAACATTGATTTGTTTACAGTTCTGGATCTTTCAGAGGCTTTAGTCTGCCATGTTAATCTTGGCCACGTCTGCAGATTTCAGGGAATGGTGATGAAACAGAGAGAGCCAGAGGGGCAAGTCCACGCCCCGTGATGTACTTCCTGTAGCCACACTCTACCTGCTTACCATACCACCAATACACCTGTTAATCCATTAATGGATTTATCTACAGAAGAGATTAGGACCCTCAGGATTCAGTTGTTTCTTTCACAGGTGAACATTTTTGCATTGCCACACGTGCGCTTTCCTGCGGGACATTTGATATCCAAACCATAGTGGGTATTCTTTGCCACATAGAAATAACTTGGTGCTTTTATGGAAAGTCCTTTGACTATATGAATGTATGTCTATTCCTGTATACTCTACTCTGTTCCACAATGTAGTGGTCAGTCCTAGGATCTTCCTGTTCATTTGTCTTGAGCACTATAGCTTTAGAATAAAACTTGAAATCAAATGATGCGTTCTCCAACTCTGTCCATCTTTTTCAAAAGTGTTTCATTCAGGGGCCAGGCGTGGTGGCGCACGCTTGTAATCCCAGTACTTGGGAGGCTGAGACAGGAGGATCGTGCAGGTTCGAAGCCAGCCTCAGCTACTTAGTGAGGCTCTCAGCAACTAAGTGAGACCCTGTTTCCAAATAAAATAGATAATAGGTCTGGGAGTGTAGCCCAGAGGTAGAAAGCCCCTGGGTTCTATCACAATTACCACACAAAAATTATTCATTTATTTACTATAAAATTATCTTTGTTTCTAATAAATTACCAGCTAGATTTTGATGGTAATCACATTGGGATTATATCTCAATTTAAGGACAATGACTATCTTGATACTATTTTGTGTGTGTGTGGTACTGGGGTTCCTGTAAACCCTCCTGCCTCCGGGATACACTCCCAGACCTGTGTGTGTGTGTGTGTGTGTGTGTGTGTGTGTGTGTGTGTGTGTGTGTATATATATATATATATTTTTTTTTTTTTTGGAAAGAGAGTCTCTTAAGTGAGTGAAGCTGGCTTCGAACCTGCACGATCCTGCTGTGTCTGCTTCCCAAGCGCGGGGATTACAAGCATGCGCCACCACGCCCGGCTATTAATACTCTTGAGCCTTTTAACCATGCACATTGTACAACTCCATTTATTTAGGTCTCTAACTTTTCTTAGAGTTAGAGAAACTCTAACTCTAAGAGTGTTTTGTATTTAATAGATAGATCTTCTTGGAGGGTGGAGATGGGAAGATCACAGATTTGTAGCCAGCCTCAGAATCTTAGTGAGGCCCTCCATAACTTACTGAAACGGTTTCAAGTTTAAAAATAAATAGGGCTGTGGGTAGAATGCTCCTGGGTTCAGTACCCAGTGCCAAAAAAAGCATCTTACACATATTCCACTAAATTTATGCCTAGGTACTTGATATTTGAAGTAATTGAAAATTTGTTTTTTTTTTAATTTTAAACAACCTAAAACTTTTCAAAAAATATAAGTACAGATCAAAGAAACTATTTCTTGAGGTATTTGATGGTAAGTTCTCAACATAATATTCAAATTGTTTTCAATTTTGTAAGTACAAGGTTATTTCCCTCCATAGACACAATAGAAATATAAAAATGAGAAATAAATATGTATTCAGAAACACATCAAAATCAATCACTAAGCCAAACATGAGAAGGAGGGGGATGAAGGGAATGGGATGGGAACTGGGGAAGGGCTAAATGAATGGTGTGTGCATGTATGCCTCTACCGTCTTGTACCCCATTAAGACGTATGAGCATAATGTACAAATAAGGAAAGAAAAAATATATATCATTAACACATAATTTTTTGATTTTAAGTTCTTTAATTTTTCCCAGAATGCTCTTTATAAGAAAAGGATCTCGTCTCAAACCTTGTGTTATATTTATTTATACTAGCTTGAAAAGGTTTCTCAATTTTTTTTTTTGACATTCGTGACCCAGACAAATTTTAAGATTATTTTGTAGAATTTGGATTAGTTTGCTCTTTCCTTTTGATTAGTTTCAGCCCATGAAACTTTGGCAGAAACATCAAAGAAATGAGGCATCTTATCAGGCAGCGTATAGTTTTGATTTGTTCTATTAATGTTCACATTATCAACTGACTTGGGGTGTGAATGTCACTGTAAATTTAGTATCGATCCCCTGTTAGTAAGTGTTTTATGTACTGATATTTTGAGACTGTCTTGTTCTTCATCAAACTGAATTTATTCACTAGCAGTGTAGGATCATGCATTCATATTATTTAATAAGCTTTGATCTGTTCATTATTCTTTATCTTGAGGTTCAAATTGTCCCAGACTTGGCTGAAAAGAGTATCTTCAAACTGGCTCCTGTGTTTTTGTGTCTTTTCAACAGACTCTTATTGTGCTTTGGCATGTGTGTGTGTGTGTGTGTGTGTGTGTGTGTGTGTGTGTTACTGGGAGTGGAACCCAGGGCCATTCTACCCCCAGCCCTATTTTTTATTCTTTATTTTGAAACAGGGTCTCACTAAGTTGTAGAGAGTCTCCCTAAGCAGCTGAGGCTGGCTGCCAACCACGATCCTCCTGCCTCACCTCCCAAATGCTGGGATGACAGCGTGTGCCGCCACGCCCGGCTTTATTGTTTGTACGCTGGATGATTGCCATTCTAACTGGAGTTAGTGGAGGGTAATGTTTTTCCTCTCACATGTGGAAGCTAGAGAGGAATGAAGGAACAGAGGGGCCTTCATGTAAATGAGAAATACCAGAGAAGAGTGGAAGGGAATTTGGGGAAGAAAATGGGAAGAGGGAAAGGGAGACCTCATGAAGGGAACAGTTAAAACAATACTATATACATTTGTGAAGCTGTCAATACAAACTTCAATGTTATGGGCATGGAGGGGAAGGGAGCGGGGCGGGCTCCGAAGGGAAGCATATCAGGTGCTGTGTGAATGTATGTTTCTATTGCACTGAACCTCAATATTATACATAATCACAATCTACCAATAAAAACATATGTAACAAAGAGAAAAAAGTCATGAGAAGGTATTGGAATTCAATTCATCTTCTTTTAAATTTATTTTTAATTGACAAATAAAATGTATTTGCACTATATGACATAATGGTTTTTATATTTTTGGTGGTACTGGGGTTCCTGGAAACCCTTCTACCTCCGGGCTACACTCTCAGACAACTATTTTTTATACTTTTATTTGGAAACAGGGTCTCCTAAGCCAGCGCACATGGCTGGCTTCGAACCTGCGCGATCCTCCTGTCTCTGCCTCCCAAGCACGGGGATTATAAGCGTGTGCCACCACGCCTGGCTCGACATAATGTTTTAATATATGTGTACATTGTGGAACAACTAAATCAAGATAATTAGCACATACATTAGCTCACATTTATCGTTTTGTGGTGAGAACACTTAAAATTTATTCTTTTAGCAATTGTAATGTATACAGTGAATTAATTATAGCCATCGTGATTCATGGCAGATCTGTTGAACGTATTCTCTTGCCTAGCTGAGACTGTGTAGTGTTTGATCAACCAGTCTCCCTAACCCCCAGCTCCAATTGTCGTAGAGTCCACACACGAGTGAGATGCATCTTTTTGTGCCTGGCTTATTTCACTTCACACAACACTGTCCAGGTCTATTCATATTTTCACAAATGGCAAGACTTCCTTCTGTCTTAAGGATATATATACTCCATGGTCCATACAAACCAGGCTTTCTTCATCTATTCTCCCGTCAGTGAATACTGGACTTGATTTCCTACCTTGGCCTTTGTGGATAATGCTGCAGGAAGCATGGGCGTGGAGAAGCCTCTTTGAAAAATGGATTCCATATCCTAGACACATACAGCCAGTAGTGGAATTGCTATGTCACTTGGTAGTTTTAGTTTTAATTTTTTTTGCAGAACTTCCATATGGTCTTCCAAGATGGTGGTGTTACGTTACATTCTCAGTGATGCATGAGGATTCCCTTTTCTCCATTCTCACCACATATGTTATCTTTTGTCCTTTTGATCTTAGCCATTTGACAGGTATAAGTTCAGGCCTCATTATGGCTTTAATTTGCATTTCCCTAATGATAAGTGGTATTGAACATTTTTTAATATATCTGTTGCCTGCTTGTATGTCTTCTTTTGTAAAGTATCTGGATTCTATGCTCATTTTTTTTTTATGATACTGGGGCTGGAAACCAGGGGCATTCTACCTCCAAGCTACATACACCCCCAGCCTGATCTTTTTATTCTTTATTTTAAAACAGGGTCTCACTGAGTTGCAAAGGGCCCCACTAAGTAGTAGCTGAGGCTGTCTGAGAACCGCAATCCTCCTGTCTCGGCCTCCCAAATACTTGGATTACAAGCGCATGCCACCATACCTGGCTCTATGCTCATTTTAAAATCTGTTTTTTTTTTTTTGGTTTGCTATTAAGTCGAGTTTCTTACATATTTTTTAATATTGATCCCTTATCAGACGTAAAATTTGCAAATATTTTCTCTCATTCCATAGATTGTCTCTTTACTCTGTTATTGTTCCCTTGCTGTACAGAATCCTTTTAGCTAGATGTAATCTCATCTGCCTAGTTTTTGTTGTCTATGGCTTCGGGGTCAAAGCTAAAAAATAATTGCCTGGAACAATGGTATGGAGATTTCCACTATGGTTTTTTCTCTTATTAGCAGTTTCGGCTATTATGCATATAATGTAAGATCCAGGTCTAATTCCATTCTTATGCATGTGGATATCCAGGTTTCTCAGCATCATATACTGAAGAGACTCTTCTTTCCCCATGGTGTATTCTTGGCATCTTTCTTAAAAGTCAACCAACCATAACTGCTTGGTTGTATTTCTGGGTTCTCAAGTGTCTTCCATTGGTCAATATGTCTGTTTTTATGCTAGTACTGTGCTGTTTGGGCTATAATAACTTTGCAATATATTTTGAAGCTAGGTAGTGTGACCCTCCAGGTGTATTATTTTGCTGAAGATGGTTTGGACTATTTCTACGTCAGGTCACCAGGGCAGGGGCTGACCCAGGCTTCCGTAGTTGACTCAGTCTGGGTTTAGTTTTGCATGATGATCGCTGCCCTTGTTGGACTGGATCCACCCCTGGCTTTGAAGGATTTGCATGTGGGGTCAGGGCCGCCCTTCAGCAGGACCTGCGACCCGAGTTCTAGTGAGAGCACAGCAACCTCTCTGAACAGTCGTCGGCTTCCTGAATGGTCGGATATATTTCCTTGCTCTACCATCATGCCACTCCTTTGTTGAGTTCCTGGAAAGTTCTCTTGCCTCCTCAGTCCTGCTTCCAGAGCCTAGGATTTCTTTCAGTTCTGAGTTCTGGATTCCAGATCTTTTGGGGCGAGGGGAGCTGTACCTACCATACAGGACCAGAATGCATCAGAGGGAATTTTGATCATATCAGTTCACCTTTCTCTACTTTTTAGTGAGAAAAGCCCTGGAATGTCTTGTTTGACTGACATAACCTGGTCATCCTTAGGTGAAAGTCCAGAGTACATGAGGGAAAGATTTCCCTGACTCTCCACCTCCATTCCTTTTGGACATTAGAGCATTGCGCTGATACATTTTGGGGGAGTGGGTGGTGGGCGTGCATTTCTTCTCCCTGCTTTGGTGCAGAGTTGGCAAGCACCAGGTAAGACTTGTGAGCAAGCACTAGTGGATGGGCCAAGACTTGCTTTGTGGCTGGGGCCTCTTGAGCTTCTAATTTTTCTTTCCAATGTTCTGTGGCCTTTAATGGTTTTGAAAATGAGATGTGTTCTCGACCTCTTCTCTTCTGCAGTGCTACTAGGGATTAAGGCAATGCTATCTTTTATTCACGTAAAGGGCATCTCACTTTCTGAGCTCAGTCCCTTTGGAGTGTGTGTACACGTGTACGTGTGCACAAATGCACGTGCAGATTTTCCTCGTGAGTGATCACATTAAGTAACCAGTTTTGATTCTTTGAGTAACATCAACTGTCCTTCATAACTTTCTATATTCAAAGTAATATGAAACCCACTGACATTTTTATTTATTTTTTTACTTTTTGTGGTAATGAGGATTGAACCCAAGGGTGTTCTACCTCTGAGTTAGACCCCAGGTCTACTTTATTTTCTGTAATAGCCCTATTTTATTTTTAAAGCAGGGTCTCACTAAGTTGCTGAGGGCCTCATTCAGTTTCTGAGGCTGGCCATGGACCTGTGATCCTCTTGTCTCAGCCTCCCATGTACTGGGATTACAGGCATGCTCTACCACACCTAGCTCACTGACTTTCTTTTGAGAACTAACTTTTACAAAATAAACTCAAAATACCTTACACAACAATAGCTTCAATTCTCCATTCCCTATATCCACAACCCTCACACTCTGACTTTATATCTCCTTTCTCAAACAGATGGAATCTGTTTCTCTGCCCTTTACATCTGGGCTCACCTTGTGTATGCATTGGCTAGGGACGCCACAACAAAGTGCCAGTGTCTGGGTGGCTTAAAGAACAGAAATTTATTCTGCACAGTCCCAGCAAGTGAGTGCCCAAGATCAAGGTGTTGGTAAGTTTGGCTCCTCCCGAGGCCTCCGTCTTTGGCCTCTGAATGGATGTCATCTCTTTGTGTTCTCACGTGGCTGTTTCTCTCTGTATTGGTATGCATTCCTCGTATCTCTTCTTCTCTTAAGGAAGTTTTTCTGGATTAGTTCTGTTCAATTTGGGGCCCCTCATAAGACTTTGTTTAGTCTTAAGTATCTCTTTAAAGGCCCTATATTTAAATATAGCCATGTTGGGGATATATCATGAATGTATGAACCAGGGGGATGAGGAGTCCCAATTTAGTCCCTAATGCCTTTTAAATTACTATGGTGATTAGAATGTATTAGAAGTGACAGTGTGTCAGATTTAAACCTGTCCCTTCTACTTTCTCTCTTGAAACTCTGCTCAGCTGGCATGAGCTAGCCTGATGAATATAGAGATTCATAGGGCTCCGTAAATCGCCAGCCAGAAGACAACCAATCACAAGACAGGTAAGGCTTTGCCCTAGCCAAAGCTAACCAATCACAAGATAGTTAAGGCTTTGCTTCAGCCAGTAGCCAGCCAATCACAAGACATGTAAGATTCTGCTCCAATCAATAGCCAACAAATTATAATATATTTAAAGCTTTGTCCCAGCCAATACCCAACCAATCACAAGACATATAAGGCTGTCTTTGACCAATCAGTACTGGATGATCTTGCCTGTTGAGTGGAGTGACAAGATGGCATGTCTCAAGCTTTACCCATGTCAGTAGGACTTCCCTGTTCTCTCATAGGTACATGAGAAATAATATGATAAAAGCTTATTGTCTTAAGCCATTGCATATTTGGGGACTTTATTACTCAGGACCAGGCAGCTAATTTGACTGATAACTACTTACATTTTCTTTCCACAAAAGAAGATTATAGTCATACTCTGCAAAGGACAGAGGTGAATTTTCTATGGTTTTTCTGAAGTCATCTGCATGTGATGAGAAGGAAATAGAATTACTTTATTCAACAGCTTGCATTAGAGCTCACTTGGGGAGAAACAGTTTTTATTTGGAAAAATACAGTAGGAGCCCACATCTCTGATATAATTAGAACTGGTAGTTGGCTGGTTAATCTCGCAGAAGAATTAGAGTTGTCTGTTAGCCACAGCTTTCCGCCTTCTGTGGTGAGCAGTCAGTATGTTTTGCAGGGAGAAATGAAGACTGTTGGTTATTTTGATAAAGTACATTCAGTAGGGGTTGGTTAAGAGCATTGCCTCTAGAGCTTGTTGTTTCAGACAGAATGCTCATGGATGTAATCCAAAAATAACTGACCACACAACATAGAGGGAGGGAGATTTATTTGCTCTCGGATTTTGGAGATTTCAGAGGTTCAGTCCATGTTAGGCTGGGTCTGTGGAGCTCAGGGCATAGTGGTGGAAAGCAAAGAGAGGGGAGAGAACAAGCTCTGCTCTCACATCACAGAGGCTGGACGCAAGAGGGTAAACAAAGAAAGGAAAAACCTTATATAATCCACAAAGCCCCACCCCTAGGAACCTCTCCTTAGGAACCAAGCCCTACCTTCAACATGGCTGTCTGGTTTCTATGAGGGCTAGGAAGACACTCTAAATCCAAACCATTCCACTTGTGGTCTCCTATTTAGGAAAGGAGGGAACCTGGGTGGATATCCCCAAAACAGAAAAAATAATTATTATTCATAAATTCGAGTTCTGAATTAGATATGGAAATAATGCCATTTGTCTATTAGTATAGAAGACATAACTATATTTTTTAAGCTAACAAGAATTTATCGAACCCCCTCTTGGTAAATTAATGAAATTAGGAACTTTATCATACTCACCTATTATACCCCAGATATATTAGTGCTCCACAGAAATTAGGTACCACCTACTGGTTGAATATAGAAGGAGAAGGGAATGTGTATTTTTTGATTGACATCTGGGGAAACTCAAGCACTTTAAGTCTGGCAGAAGAGCTTGTTTTAGGAAGAAAACTACTTTTGGTTAGGAGAAAAGCTTGGTGTAGAGCATGTGTTTTTGGGAGTGGTGAGATGATAAGGTATCATCAGGAAGGGGACAGTGGGACCAAGAGATTGTAAAGACAAGTTTGCAGAAGAGAGTAGAGGTCACTTGTGAGAACCATGGTGTGTAAGGACCAAAAAACAAAAAATTCAAACAAAACAAAACAAAACAAAAGTGCCAGGAGGAAGAAGAGAGAAAACAGAGTATGAGGGAGGTGGTCTATGAGAAATTCTGTTCTGTCGGCACGCGGGAAGACTGACAGAATTATATGACTGTGGGGTGCTTCGCTGCTAGGTTTCTGGCTGTGATATGGTATGAACCCCTCCTCCTTGTGTAGCCTGGGTTAAGAAGTAGGGAACAGTAAAAAAAAAAAAAAAAAGGCAGTGAGTTGATCCAAATTTAGTGGTTGCACCTGAATTTGTAGAACCCTGAGTGAGGAAGGTTCCAATATCTGTACCAATCCTCTCTTGACATCACAGGGATCCCCAAAGATGGGCATGAATGCTGAACATCCCCACAGTATATGGTTTGTGTCCTTGCCAATTTCATTTACATTTCAAAGGAATAGGTGATGCAGGAAAGCTGGTGTCAGGATAGTATGGGTATCATTTTAGATATTAAGAAAGAAGACCTTTAAGGGAATTTAGGAAATGGATGGAGAAATGATGCTAAGAATAAGGAAATCATATGCAGGAAGGATGTGTATGCCATCCTCACTAATATAGCACAGTAAGGCAGAGGGAAACACTTTGCAGAGTTTTCTGCTTTAATTTACACTCAAAATCCATTTTGTGATCTTAAGTATATGTTTGAAAGAATTGCATATTTTCCCCCTCTGGTTGGAAATAGTGATTGTAAGCACCCTTAACTGATAAAGCTTCTGCAAACAGTATTCTCTTTTTATCTCCCCCATATTGAGATTTGGGTAATAGGAATTTCCAGAGACTTACTTCTCAGATGGTTTTGTCAACATTTTATGATTATAATGTTTTTAATGTTAAGGGCTAGGGGTATAGCTCAGTGGTAGTTGATCTTGCCTAGCATGTATTAGGCCCTGGGTTTCATCCCTACAACAAAAATAAAAGGAGAGAGAGAGAGAGAGAGAGAGAGAGAGAGAGAGAGAGAGAGAGAGAGAGAGAGAGAGAGAGAGAGAGAGAGAGAAAGAAAGAGAAATTAAGTAAGTTGCATGAAGTAAGCTGGATTTTAGACAGTTTTCCTTTTGCCCTGGCAGTACCTCCCAGCCTCCTCTAAATGCATATTGGAGTCTCAGTGTTGTCTAGTCACCGTGTCCCTCTGGAAGCAGGTGAAAGATAAGCCTACTTTGGGTTCCTGTCAAGGATGATTGGTCCTTGAAGGACCCGACTGTTCTGAAGTGTGGCCATCACACCAGAATGGGATCCTGGGGTAAAACTTAAGCCTTATTCCCACAGTCCCATATTTGACATTCGTTTCTGAGAATAAGTGACTACATATCTCCAAGTATGTTCTGATGAAGGAAGATATGAATTCCTCAAACTATAGACCCCTGCCTATGTCCGCACCCACATTTTTGAGTGCTGTACTTATTCACTGGAAGGTGCTGTGTTTCTGTTTCATCATGCTGGGGTCCAAATTCTAACTCCACTTGTTACTTCACCAATACTCATTAGCTACTACCTAACACCTTCAAGCTTTATCTTCTACATCTGTAAGTGATAATCAAACAAGCAGCTGCTATTCTTTAAAAATACTGTGGCCTGTATCCTACTCTAGAGATTCTGACTTAATTGGTTTGAGATGTAGCCTGAACACTGGAATAAAAAAAAAATCCCCCTGAGCGAGTCTAATGTGTAACAGAGAGCGGAGAGATGGAGAAAGAAGAGAGAGGAGAAAGGGAGAGGGAAAGAGAGTGTGCTGCATGCTAATTGTATGTCTCTGGGGCATGCTACTTACCCTCCTCCTTCATGTATATAAAATAGAGACAATAATAGAATGCTTAATAGGCATCTTAGTCCTTTTTCTGCTATTTACAACAAAATACCTGGGGCTGGATAATTTATATAAAAATAGAGGTTTACATATGTCATGGTTTTGGAGGCTGGGAAGTCCAAGTGCATGGTACTGGCCTGAGCTCAGTGTCTGGTTAGGGACCCCAGCTGGGTCATGATCTTGCAGAGGACATCATGTGCTAAGGCAGAGAGAGCTTGCTTTCATTACAGACCTGCTCCCTCCACAAGTCATTATTTCATTAGTCCATTTATGATGGCAGAGGGCTCATGACCCCGTCACCTTCTGAAGGTCCCACTTCCAACCCATCCATTAACACGTGACTTGAGGGCTCACATTTCCAACACACAGATTCTGGTAGACAGACATTGAAAGGAGAGTCCTAGGAGTTGTGTACTTATTAAGCTAACATATCTATAGCACTCAGAACAGTGTGTGGCTTGCAGACAGGGCTCGTTAAATGTTTACTGTTATTAATTAAAATGATTAGAAGTGAGCCGTCTATCCTACTTCACCAGCTTGATGTAGAAAACTGAATCACATTTGTTTATAGAGCACCTTATTGAAGTAAAACATCCAGTCACAAAAGTCCACAAATCATAAGTGGGACCACTTGGGGAATGTTCAGTGCTGAATTGGCCACCCGGCTCAGTATGTGGGACGCCTCATAAACTCCTGAGTCCCTTCTCAGTCGTTACCTCTAAGGTCTTCATTATTTTAACTTTACCCACCATTCATTAGATGTTCCTATTTTGTTTTTTTTTTTTTTAAATGGAGCCATACTGTTTGTGCTCCTTCTATTTTTGTTCAACATTTTGTCTAGGAAATTAATCTGTAATTTTGTGTCTTGTAGAAGTTTTCCCATCCTTTTAAAGTATACTTTTCTTGGTGCATTATAATCATTCCCCATAATGAAGTTCGGAGTGGTAGGAATATCCAGGCACACAGCCCTTGGTGATCTTCCTTCTGGACCCCACCCCGGTCCCGCCCCTTCCTCGTATATGTGACATTGCCATCGGTAATTTTGTATATTTATATAGCATCAATTGAAATGTTTCCTTCGCAAAGTCGCCCCTCCCTCCACTGTCCCTTGGACCACCTCCCTCACTCCACTGGGATTTCTCTCTCTCTTTTTATCTGGAGTGCCTCTTGTATCCTAGTTTCTCCCTAGCTTTCACATTTGAGAAAAACATATGGCCCTTTACTTTCTGTGACTGACTAATCCCAGCATCATATTTTCTAGTTTCACCCAGTTTCCTGCATATGGCATAATTTTGTTCTTTATGTCTGAATAGAATTTCATTGTGTCTGTATCATTCAGCTACTGATAGACACCTAGGCTGGTTGCTGTTTAATGTAACACTGTGTCACTTTACCATTTGTTTATGTATTAGACTTCTGGATAATTGGGTAGATTCCAGTTTGGGGCTATATATAGTGAAAAATGCACCGATAATATTATGCAGCTCTTTGCTCTATTTCTTGCAGTAAAAGTGTACTTGTCTGATATTATCGTGAATCCCTTGCCATTGTAGCCGTGTGGATTTTTACCATCATTTTACTTTCTGTGTTTTCATAGTAAAAAGGTGTGTAGGTCTCTGTCTCTCATAGGTAGCATATACTTGGTTATTTTTATTCAGGTTAAAAATATTTTAATTAGATTTTTTAGTCCACTGACCTTTAATGTTAATTACTAAAATATTTACGTCAAATGTACCATCAGACTATGATCAGACTATGCTTTTATTTATGCTTGTCTTTTGATTAATCAGTTATATTTTATTCCATTTTATTCATTTTTAGCTTATTAGTATACATTATCTTATTTTCCTTTTACTGGTTTCCTTTTACTGGTTTCAGTATATATATATATATAGTTAACTTATTGAAGTCTGCTTTATGTAACCACTTTTTCTATTTCTCAGGGGAAGATAGAATCTCATGAGTTCACTTCTACTTAACCTTGTCTATTTCTCATTCATTATTGCTATATGTTTAATTCTGAATATGTAGTAAGCACTATAAGAGACACTACTCTTGTTTTAACAGTTAATATTCACTTACATTTACTTATTTATCCTGTTCACTGTTCTACATTCCTTCCTGTATGGCTATGATTTCCTGTAAAATATCTCTTCTAGGATTTCTTTTACCTGAATAACCATCTGTAACTTTTCTTCTAGCATCAGTCTGCTGTAAATATTTTTTTTAGTTTTTTTTTTTTTGCTTATCTAAAAATGGATTTACCTTCACCACTGTGTTGTGTATAGAGCTTGTGGCTGGGAATTATTTTCTGTTATTATTTTGAAGTTGCCGATCCACTGCCTCTTAGTTTCTATCATTTCGATGGAGAAATCTGCTGTCAGTCTTGTTGATATTCCTTGAAAAGTGCCATACGTTTTCTCTCCTCTGGCTGCCCTGTGCAGCCTTCCCTTTGTCCTTGGTTTGCAATGATGTGCCTAGGTATTTTATTTTGCATTCATTTCCCCTCACTGTTGGTAGAGCTTCTTAAGTCTGCATTGATCTTATATCAGTTTTGGAAAATTTCTAGTTCTTATCTCTTCAAATATTTCTTTTCTATCCTTCCTTCCCCTTCTTTCTAAGACAGTCATTACACATGGCCAAACATTGTTGCTGTGTCCCGGGGGCCACATTCTTATTTGTGTTTCACCCCTCCCCCCTTGCCTCAACCTGGATATATTCTATTTATTTGCATTTCACTAATTTTACTTGCTCTATCTTGTCTTCTGCTAAAACCATTACTGAGTCAACTGAGTCACTGTATTTTTCGATTTTAGAATTCCCATTGACTTTTTCTCCATAATAATTTCTCTGTCTTCTCTGTTTTAATAAATAATGACAATAATTCTTTTAAAGCTTATGTTCCATCTCTCAATAACTGGATTATCTCCAGGGTAGTTTGTGTGTGTATATACATACCAGTGTATATGTGTGTACATGCAGTGAACGACCTAGAATAGCACTGATGGCCAAACCCAGTGGCCTGGTTTCTCTTCTCACTTGAGTAATCCATTGTTCCAATAGGTGGTTTCTCTGGATGCAGATCCTGGGCTCCCAAAGCTCCTCAGCTCTTCACTGCAAACATCATCTAGCTTATAAGTTGATTCTTATGTGCATACACACACACACGTGCGCACACGCACAGATACACAGACACACACACACACACACACACACACACACACACACACACTCCTTTACTATGTCCCCTCCATCTTGCTATCCCCTGCCATTATTTTTCCCAAGTAAACCTTAGTAGCAAGAGCTGTGTTTAGGTAGGCTTCCATTCTCAGTAACACACTGTTTTATTCATCAGCCCTCTTCATCAGCCTCTTTAAGGCCCACCCCTGTGACCTATCCAGGGATAATGGCATCTTTCTAGAGAAACACTCCAACTTATTATGCATCTATGGATATTGTTCTTACCCTTTTATTTCATGATAACAACCAAACTGTTGTGAAGTTTGCTTTCACTACCTTCCCACATTTATACTGTTCTGTGCTGGACATTGCACATGCATACACACACACACACACACACACACACATACACACACACACACACACACACTTCATTATTGTGTTAGCATTTGCAAAATATTAGGCAATTGACCTTAATTATTATTCTGGCTTCATTCATTTGGAAAAGCAAATGTTTTTCTCTTAGCCATTGCAATTTGCTGGTCGTATGAAGCAAATGTCTCTGCCACCCAATCTGGTTGAGATTTTGAAATTCTGAGATCAATAGTAAAGTAACCCAAAAGGCAGTATCATGTAATGGGCAAGAGTCTAGAATGGAAGTCAAGAAATAATCAACCTGGCCGATTCTCCAGGTCCACACACTAACGAGTTCGCAGGCCCAAAGGTGACCTTGGGCTTCAATGACAGAAGACTTGATTTCATCATCTGTACAATGAAGGTGACGTGCACACCTTAGGCTACTTCCGTGAGTACCAGACTATAGATCTGGAGCAAATGAGTGGGTGAGAGAACACGTGAAGTGGGGGAAATATTCACATCAGGCTGGGCTGCATCTGCAGAGCGATTCCTATGACAGGCATAAATATGGTTATTGTGAAAAAGCTTAATTCCTGGAGCAAGGGGACTTCCACCCCAGCTATGACCGTAAGTAGCTGTGTGACACTGAGCTCTCTCTGACACTTAATTTCCTCATCTGTAAAATTGTGATGATAATACCTGCCTCGGGCTACTGTCATGAATTTCAAAATGAAATAGAATCCAGGAAAGTGTTTTGTAAACTCCAAATTACAGTGTAGATGTAAGATGTCATCTACAACTCTTCACTGTATTCTTGCTGCAGAACAAGGCCCAATTTGGTACTGAAGGGTCTTGAATTTCTTTCTTGGCACTGTGGTATGACTTCACAGAAAATCTTACCAGAATTTCAGGAAATGTGATAAAATCCTTGATATTCACAATTTTGCTTTAAATTAGGACCATCATTTTTTATGTTTGGGGGAAGTCTCGGGGTTCTTTAAAATGGATGAGATGTTTCCCTGTATTTTGTTCTCTCACTTTGGAAGACATCAACAATTATGGCTGTTGCCTACTCTGAAATGAAATTGAGGATTCAGACAGATGCTGAAAAGGCTGTTTGTAATCAGAACAGCAACTGTCTTCAGGTTCTTATTACATGTCAGCCATTGCTTCATGCCTGTTACAGAGGTCTGCTTAACCCTCACAGCTCTTTGGAAGGGGCTGTGATCCTTGCTTTAAAGATGAGGAAACAGGCCAGGTGTGTTGGTACACATCTGTAATCCCAATATTTGGAAGGCTGAGACAAGGATCACAGGTTCAAGACCAGCCTCAGCTATATAGTGAGGCTCTCTGCAATTTAGTGAGGCCCTGTTTCAAATAAAAAAAAATAGGGATGAGGGTGTAGCTCAGAGGTAGAATGCTCCATGGGTTAAAAAAAAACCACAACAAAACAAAAAGATGAGGAAATGGAGGTGTAGGGGGGCCGAGTGGATCAAACTCTCACTGTCAGAGATTGGTAGAGCTAATGTTTAAAGGTGCATAGATTCATTCAATGCCTGGGCTTTGAGAAACAGGATAATTTGAGCCTAATTTAACAAAAACATAGACAAGAATATATCACAAGGCACAGAAAAGCTCACTGAAATCAAAAGTAAGAAAGTACATGAATTTTAAGAAGAATAATTAAGAACCAGAAACTCATCACATCAGTTAGTTACGCCTATGGCTCCCTCTCTCTCCCTCCTTCCCGCCTTTCCTCCCTCTCTCCCTTCCTGTATCCACTTCTTCTGGTTGGGCTTGCATCTTTGAATCTTAACCAGCTTTCTCAATGTCCACATCTATATAATAGAATAAGGTTGACCCACAATGTCAGGCTGTGTTGTTATCATTCCAACCACTCTTGAAGAGTTCCTTGTAGCAGTAGCCTTGATCTCAAATATAAGAAAGTGAGAGAGGGATAGATAGAGGTATATAGATAGAGAGGTAGCGATAGAGAGATAGATAGATATATAGATAGATAGGGAGGATAGATGCAATTGGGATTGGTCCCAATTGGTGTATTCCCATTACCAGTCCCCCTGAGGGATGGGGATGGGATGGAGCATCACAGTGAGTACCCTTCCTGGAGACTTAGCCATGGATCTAGGTGAGGGCTATTCCTAGAGAAGGCAGCAGTGGTACATTGGCTGGTAGACACTCTTCATCCCATATACTAGATATCCATTCACTAGGCTTTCAGTTGCAATTAAAATAATTGATTTATTTATGTAGTTTTTTGAGTATTAGTAGAGGCATATATTTATATACCTACTGCCAAATAAGAATACAGAGCAGCCTGTCCCCAAAACTCTCTATTGCATTCCTTTGTAATCATGCTCATCCTCCAGCCTCAGCAGCCACAGATGTGCTTTGTATCATCAGAGTTATAGTAAAAGCATTCATGAGTGATTTCTGGGTCCCTAGAAATGTAGCTGGGTAAAGGATTTTGTCTATAGTGGGGCTGAAATTTTTTCCCATAGTTGTAGCATTGGGGTATATCTTACACAGGCTCCCCAAACATCAAGTCATGAGTCCCCAGGATTTAACTACCTGCACTCCCAACAGGTTCAGAATATAGGGCAGGCATGTGACTGGTTATCTGAGTGTTCAGCAGTTCTCTTGCTCAGTCAAGATTTATTTTGTGTCAGTAGTGGACTTGGTAATGTTCAAGAAAAAAATTCAGTGTAAAGCATAGACACAATTCTTGTCCTGGAAATTTACAATGCAGAGTACTCACGGTCTAATTTGGAAATAACACGTAGCGGACATCTAGTCTTTTGGCTACACCAGAAGCGAGAGTTTCACCTTGCTAGTCTGACACCTACGGCTCTCTTGTTGGACCTCTTCCCCTGAATCTCCATTCTCAGCATCCTGCTTCTTCCTTACAGAACTTAGGTCCTCCACGCTGTGCTTAACTTCCTGGCTCATGAGAAAGAAAAACTGTCCCAAACCTGATAAGAGACAGAGGTTTTTTCATGATGTAATTCACAGCCTCCTACTAGGAAGGAAATTAAGATTTGTGATAAAATGCTTAAGCAGTTTTACATTAAACTTTAATGAGATTAAGACCTCTTCTGGGAAACTACCGACCCACCTACTTAGCCGCCTGTCAGCCGAGGGTCTAATGACCTGAACCAGACATCCATTTCACCTGCATCCCGGCTCCAGTGGTGATCTCGCGTCCCACCTCTTTTCCTGTAGAGTGTACCTTCCAAGGTCATCACAGTCTTCTTTTGCCACAGATTTGAAATAAATGGCGGATCTGGGCTTCTAATTAAATTATCTGATAGGATATGTAAAACTTTTATTTGTTTTGGCTTTTGTTGTTTGGAATCTGTTGCTCACGTGCAAAGCCTTTTATCAAAAAGAAAAAGAGGTGAAATTTGTACTATAGTTATGCAAGTCATTACTGGTATGGTTTGGGTTTTAAATAGCCCTGTGTTGAAAGCTTGGCTCCGGCCGATGGCATTCAGGGAGGTGGTAGAAACTAAGAAGTGGGGTGCAGTTGGAGGAAGGTCACTGGGGGTGTGCCTCAGAAGGGCGTGTTTTTCCCTGGCTTGTTCCTGTTTGCGATGTCTCTCTGTCTCTCTCTGTCTTTGTCTCTCTCCTTTTTCTTCCTGGCCCCCATGAGGAACAGCTTTTCTCCATCTCACCCACACACCATGACACTCAGTCAGCGTGAAACACTCTAACACAATAACCTTTGGGGAACACTGGGATGAAGGACATAGGAGATGCCCTCTTTTTACTTCTTAAAATAGCATTTGAACCTCCAACTTCCTCAAAATAAAAAAAAGTATAAGAAGCAAGAGATGTCAGCGTGGCTTGCCTTGTTTGTTCTTCCTCATCTGTGTCCTCTGTACCACCAGCTTCCCCTTTGCTGCCTAGAGAGTCACCTTTTGCCATTAAGGCCTTTCTTCCCGCCAGTCCTCCTGTGCCTTCCAGCTCTATGGTATTTTCGCACATGGCCATGTTCTGTGTTCAGCTCTAGATTTGCGTTGTCTCATCACTTCTCTTTGGAGCTGTAAACGTTGTACTGTGTGCTGCTTTGCCTTTTTCGAGCAGGAATTTCTCATGAAATGTTGGCTAAATTAAGATTTCATTGATTGATTGATTGATTGATTGTGATACTGGTACTTGAACCCAGAGGCGTTCTACCTCTGAGTAATAACATCAACCCTTTTTTATTTTTTTATTTTATTTTGAAACAGGATATTGCTAGGTTGCTGAGAGTCTCACTAAATTACCGAGGCTGTTCTTAAATCTGCGATCCTCCTGTCTCAACCTCCCAAGTGCTAGGATTACAGGCATGCACCACCATGCCTGATTTAAGATTTCAAATACCTAACCCCCATGTTATCTGTACCTCTAGACTGATACCTAAAGAAACGAGGTGAGCCCAGTGTACCCCTTGGTTGCTTTTTAATGAAGAGCGTGGACCAGTGCTTCCCAACTCTGACCACATATTGGAATCACCAATTCTCAGGCCTCATCCCCAGAAGTTCTAATTCAATCTACCGAAAGCGGGGCAGGGACATCAGAATTTTGAAAGGCTCCTGGGTTTAGTCTACCATGCAGGCAGTTTTAAGGGCCACTGGTCTACAGCAACAATTTCAAGGGACTTCTCCTCCCTTTCAATACGCTAGAAAGAGAAAATACCCAACTGTCACTCAAGATGTCTGGCCGCAGTGAGGATTTCATCCCGGAGTGGGGGTACATATTGGCTAAGACAGGGCTGGGGAGTTTGAGTAAGCTCCTGGGGGATTCCAATAAAGCCCTTGTGAATTTACTCCTCAAGATATCCTGTCCTCTACTGTGGAAGTTTCTAGAAGGTTATGCATGTATTGCACAAGATCGGCTGATCTCCTTTTGTCATGGTGCAGGGGTTAGGAGCACTGTGAAGTCAAGCCCCGGTTCAGATCCTGCCTCTGCTTTGGATTTGCGTCAAGCCTGTTACCACAGCTCACCGTGCCTCAGTTTCCTCATTTGTGAAGTGTGATATTAATAACATCCATCCTCGTTAGTCCATTTTTGAAATTCTAACGAAATGCCTGAGCTTGGGTACTTTATAAAGAAGAGAGGTTTATTTAGTTCACATTTCTGGAGGTTTCAGGTGTGGCCTTGGCTCAGCTCCAGTAAGGCTCTCTTGGCAAATATCATTATGGTGCAGAAAGATCTCATGAAAAGACAGGAAGTCAGAGCCTGGGTAGGGACCAGTCCTGTGACTTCCTATTAGAGCCTATTTCTTAAAGTTCCTGGAACCTCAACACCACACCACACCAAGGACCAAGCCTCCTATGCATGAACCTTTGGGAGACAAACCATATTCAGACCTTAATGTTCCATCTCATAAGATTGTTTTGAGGATTAAATGACCACTCACAGAATGTACTTAGACTGTGACAGGTCTATCATAATTATGTAATAATGTAAGCTGTGGCCTTTTTTCTTTCTCTTCTTCCTCTTCCTCCTCCTCTCTTCCTCCTCCTCTCTCCCTCCTCCTCCTCTTAATCTTCCTCCTCCTCCTCCTCTTCTTCTTCCTCCTCCTCTTCCTTCCCCTCCTCTTCTTCCTCCTTATCATTTCTATTAGTTTCTCAACCCTCAAACTCTGAACAGAAGGGTAGACCACTGGCTCAGCCCCTGCCGTATGGGGTTCCTGGGGTTCGCTGGGGAGGCAGGCCCTGGGGGTAACCATACACAGCATTATTGTACATCAGTATTCAGTGACCTCTGGACGCCAAGGTGACAGCAAAGCTTCATTCTCCATGCGTCACTTGTACAATCCGGTTGCAATCCTATGCTGGCAGTGACAAATGCATCCTATGGTATAGACTTGGTTCTCGCAGACCTTGAAAGCTTTGCCACATTGCTTTCCCAGAGAAGAGTGGGCAAGGAGGCTGGTTCAGATGTCCAGGCTTTCCCAGCCTGAGACTTTACAAGCCCAATTCTCCTCTCCTGTGAATGCAAACCAGAGGCCACATCGTTATGTGTTTTCCATCATTAGCACAGTGCGATTCTTGGTGCCATTAAAACCACCGAGCTCTGTCCTCAGCAAAGCACCTTGCAATGCCGGGGCATCATGAGTTGGCTTATAAATTGAAGTTGTTGCTACTTTGTCGTGAGGCGAGGGGTGGGAGGGCACTTGGGTGCTGTGAAATAGACATCCAGCGGGTCTCATTCCTCATCAGCGGGGTGCCCTGTTAAAATTTTCAGAGCGTTATGCTTCTGGGCAGTCAACTTGGGCTTTCTGTCTGGATTTATTGAGAGCGTAGAAATCACGGAAGGTGATTAACATAAGTTGCAACCTCTGTTTCTGCATGCTGTGGCCTCGTAAGTTTATGGGAACTTCTTGTTCTTTAATAATCTACTAAGACTGCTGTTTTTTGAATCTGGACTCTGCTATTTGGGTGAGACCCTAGGTTTGAGGGCCTCCGTTTTCTTATCTGTAAAATAAGTGCAGGAATTTTAAAAGATTATGTATCTGGACCAAATGAATAATGAATAAAAGTGTTTCAGATAATTACTGGTACATTAGAGGCACTCTGTGGTTAGCTATTACCTGAACTACCATTTTATTATAGATATAATTTTTTGTGGTACTAGGGATTAAACTCAGAAGCATTCTTCCTTTCGGCTATACCCCCAGCTCTATTTCTTATTTTTGGATTTTGGAACAGGGTGTCACCAAGTTGCAGGGGGCCTTGCTAAGTTGCTGAGGATGGCTGCAAAGCTCCAGTCTTCCTGCCTCAGCTTCTCAGGTCCTGGGATTAGAGGCATATGCCGTCCCACTTCCCTTAGAGATTTATTATGACTGAGGTCTTTATAATCACTTTTTAAAATTTTTGGTACCAAGGATTGAATCCAGGGGAAGTCTACCTGAGACCTATTGTTTTGTTTTGAAATAGGGTCTTGCCTAGTTGGTGAAAGTCTTACTGAATTGCTGAGGATGGTCTCAAATCTACAATCCTCCTGTCTCAGCCTCCCAAGTAAGGGGATTACAGTTGTATGCCATCACACTTAGCTTTTTATAATTACATTCAAAGATGGGAGGGGAATTCATATTTACTGAGTCATGTACACATTGACTCAGACAAAGCCATGGCTTTGCTTCTTTCTGGTGCTCTCTGCTAAAATATAACTGTAGACGCTCAGCACAGGGGGTCCTCGGGCCTCTGGGTCCACCGTGGGAAAGGCTCCACCCCACCCTTCTGGGGCTAGAGCCTGGAAACATATTAAGCATACTTTTTCTTTAAATTTTATTTATTTTTTTATTTTTTATTTTTTTATTTATTTTTATTGGTGCATTGTAATCATACATCACATTGGAATATAAGACTTGAGAGGATATACAAGCACACACCATCCAATTAGCCCTCATCCACTCCCCATCCCATTTCCTCGATCCCATGCTTGTTTGGTGATTAACTTTGATACATATGTTTATGTACCTCCTGCTTTTTAAAGAGGCTCCATCCTCCCCTATTCCATACCCTCTGATTGGTCACCTTAATTGCTTCACTATAGGGCCTTTTCTATAGCTCGACCACTTCCTGTTGCCCGTTTCCTCCTAGTTATTGCTGATTAGGGGAAGCATCTGGTTTTAATTTTCTACGATATTTCTCTGTGCATGCCGTGTTGCAAATACCGATTCCACTCTTGACGGCCCCAGTTGTGGCCTGGCTACCCGGTGGACAGATCCAGACCTTGCTGGCTCAAGCAGCAGCCTTGCCTTATGGGAGGCCCTGGTTCTGGCCTCGCTGGCCCCGACACTGGCCTAACCCCTCGGCTGGCTCCGATCCCAGCCTCGGAGGCCCCAGCACCGGCCTTCCTCACGGCAAACTCCAATGTTAGCCGATGGCCCTGGAATTGGCCTAACCCCTTGGCAGGCTGCAATCCAGGACTCGGAGGCCTCAGTATCGGCCTTGCCTCACAGAAGGCTCTGATGCCGGCCAGTGGCCCCGGCACCGGCCTAACCCCTTAGCAGGCTCTGATCCCGGCCTCGAAGGCCTCAATAACGGCCTTGCCTCACGGAAGGCTCTGATGCCGGCTGTTGGCCCCAGCACCAGCCTAACCCCTCGGCAGGCTTCAATCCCGGCCTCGGAGGCCCCAGCACTGGCCTTGCCTCACGGTAAGCTCCGATCCTGGCCACGCTGGCCCCGGCACAGGCCTGACCCTTCGGCAGGCTCCGATCCCAGCCTCGGAGGCCCCAGCAATGGCCTTGCCTCACGGCAGGCTTCGATCCTGGCCTTGTTGGCCCCGACACTGGCCTAACCCCTCGGCAGGCTCCGATCCCGGTCTCGGAGGCCCCAGCACTGGCCTTGCCTCAAGCAGGCTCCAATCCCAGCCTTGCTGGCCCTGGCACTGGCCTAACCCCTCGGCAGGCTCTTATCCTGGCCTCAGAGGCCCCAGCACTGGCCTTGCCTCACAGCAGGCTCCGATCCCGGCCTCGCTGGCCCCGGCACCAGCCTAACCCCTTGGCAGGCTCCGATCCCGTCCTCAGAGGCCTCAATAGCGGCCTTGCCTCATGGAAGGCTCCTATGCCAGCCAGTGGCCCCGGTACCGGCTTAACCCCTCAGCAGGCTCCGATCCCGGCCTTGTTGGCCCCAGCACCGGCCTAACCCCTCGGCAGGCTCTGATCCCGGCCTCAGAGGCCTCAATAGCGGCCTTGCCTCATGGAAGGCTCCGATGCCGGCTAGTGGTCTCGGCACCGGCGGAACCCCTCAGCAGGCTCTTATCCCGGCCTCAGAGGCCCCAGCACCGGCCTTGCCTCATGGCAGGTTCCGATCCCGGCCTTGCTGGCCCCAGCACCGGTCTAACCCCTCGGCAGGCTCTGATTCCGGCCTTGGAGGCCTCAATAATGGCCTTGCCTCACGGAAGACTCTGATGCCGGCCGTTGGCCCCAGCACTGGCCTAACCCCTCGGCAGGCTCCAATCCCAGCCTCGGAGGCCCCAGCACCGGCTTTGCCTCATGGCAGGTTCCAATCCCGACCTCGCTGGCCCCAGCACCGGCCTAACCCCTCAGCAGGCTCCGGTCCTGGCCTTGGAAGCCCCAGCACTGGCCTTGCCTCATGGCAGTCTCCGATCCTGGCCTCGCTGGCCCCAGCACCGGCCTAACCCTTCAGCAGGCTCTGATCCTGGCCTCGGAGGCCCCAGCACCGGCTTTGCCTCATGGCAGGCTCCGATCCCAGCCTCGCTGGCTCCAGCACTGGCCTAACCCCTCAGCAGGCTCTGATCCCGGCCTCAGAGTCCTCGATAATGGCCTTGCCTCACGGAAGGCTCCGATGCCGGCTGTTGGCCCCAGCACTAGCCTAACCCCTCGCCAGGCTCCGATCCTGGCCTTGGAGGCCCCAGCATCGGCCTTGCCTCATGGCAGGCTCCAATCCCAGCCACGCTGGCCCTGGCACTGGCCTGACCCCTCGGCAGGCTCCGATCCCGGCCTCGGAGGCCCCAGCAATGGCCTTGCCTCATGGCAGGCTCCAATCCCGGCCTCATTAAGCATACTTTAAACGCACTATTTATGCTCACAATTATTTTTCAGGGATGACTGCGATCATGTCTCATAATATCCCATTCCAGGGTTTGTTAGACAGGTTCTCCTTATTTGTTACAATAAAGGAAGCTCAAAGATAGTCAGGAAACAGTTGTTGGAAATTTCCCCAATGCCAAAGATATTTTTTTCTCTAAAGTTAACTTTTCCTCCTCATGACACATTGTAGAGTGGTACATCATATCAGCTGACATCACCTGCCAATTCTGTATTCAGAAGATTTTCAAGTGTTGTTGGATTTTTCTCCTATAAATCCCAGCCTCTTTCCATAAACACCTCTTGAACCTACATTTCTTCTTGCCCTGCCCACACCATTCTTCATGCTGACACCAGAGAGATCTTTCAGTGTGTCACACCCATGATCTAACATCCTTTAGTGGCTCCGCATTTGTTAGGGTTTGGATGTGGGGCGTCCCCCAGAAAAACATGTGTGTTAGCAATGCAGCCATGTTCAGAGGTGAAAACCATTGATGGGTTAATAATCTGAATGGACTTACTGGGTGATAACGCATAGGTAGGCTGAGGGTGGAAGAAGCAAGTCACTGGGGGCATGGCTTTGTGGACTATATCTATCCCTGGTCTGTCTGTCTTTCTTTTCTTTCTCCTTTCCTTCCTTTCTTTCTTCCTTCCTTCTCTTCTCCTTCATTATTCCTCCTCCTCCTCTTCCTCCTCCTCCTCTTCCTCCTCTTCCTCCTCTTCCTCCTCCTCCTCTTCTTCTTCTTCTCCTTCTCCTTCTCCTTCTCCTCCTTCTTCTCTCTTCCCCCTCCCTCCCTCCCTGTCTGTCTGTCTGCATCCCAGCAACCCTGAGCAGTTTTCCCCTACCTTGCTCTGCCCCCATAATATTTCTGCCTTGGAGCCAGCCAACCATGAACTGAGCCTCTGAAACCATGAACCACACAAACCTTTCCTCCTCTAGGTTGTGCTCATCACATATTATGGTTGCAGTGATAAAAACAATAATTATACACCATTGCTCTCAGGTTAGAGACACATCTTGACCATGGCCCTGTAAGTGCATCTCAGTATTACTGATGCGGTCCAGGCAAGGAGGGAACATTTTTAACAATATTTCCAGAACTTTCCTGTGCCTCTTCTTGCTCTATCCACACTACCTTTGGTCATAACTCCTGTCTCAGAGCCTTGAAATAGTCCACATTCCTTGCTTGAGACATGTTTCCATTCCCACCTCCCGGTCCACTGATTCTCACCTGTCATAATTCAGCTCAAGTGCCACTTCCACAAGAAATCCTTCTCTAATCATCCCAGTTAAGGAGAGTTCACCAACATTCTTGTGCAAAGTGCCTCATAGCCCTCCTTTAAGCATGTGCCATGATTATCATTCTATTCAGTAATGTTTTGATCCCCTACAAAAATAGACACCCTGTCTTTCTTATTCCACACCATGTACATTTGTAGCCCTTTGAGCATAGTAGGTCTTTGAAAAGTATTTGTTGAATAAATAAACACAAACATAAGAAGAGAAGAATGTATTTTTTCTCCCCTAAACCAGGCTGTGATCTGATGGAAAAGCTTTTTTTTCCCTAAAGATTCCAGAAGTATCTCCTTTTTAAGGTAGGTTTAATACCACTATTGCATAGATTTTGAGGAAAATCTCATTACAGCAACTCCACACAGCTTGGTCACTAAGTGCGGCATCATTACCTGCATCTAAAAAAAAAAGTGTGCACGGTAGCCTTTCCAGCTGAATCCCTGCTTCAGGAAGCTCACTCCTCCAATACGATGATCTTGCTTTAATATATACACCTCTAACAAATTGCTTTAATAATGGCAATCTCCAGCAGAAAAACCCAGAAGAGAGGAGGCATTTTTCCTTGGCAAGAGTAATAGGCTGATGAGTGTCTGGGTAGGAAGAGCTGGGAAGAGGATGACATTGACCATTCTTTCTTCCTAGAGTTTGACTTTGCTGAACTCTTTGTTCTTTTGGGGTCTAAAACACATTTCCTTCTTACATTTTATTTTTCTTTTTAAATTTTTTATTGGTGCATTATATTCATACATCATATTGGGGTTAAAAACTTGTGTATACATACATGTACACATCACTGATTTAACCCCTACCCAACTCCCACATTCTATTTTTCAACCCACCTAGCGGCAGCTTTGGTCTTCAGAACACACCGAAACAGTGAGTTCGCTCTTCCCGCCATCGCAGTCCCCCTCGCCACCCTGCAGTCACACTCCAGTGCTCTGACCACCGAGAGCAGATTCACCCCTGACTACAAGCTGGGGAGCTGATGTCCTCATCTTCTTCTCCACTGTGAGAGTGGAGAAGCGCCACCAGTCTAGGAGCCATCATCCAGGTGGATGCTAAGTGGAATCAGCTCCTGGTTCTTTGCCGTATCTGGCCAAATTTCATAGAAGAAGCTTAAAGTAGACCTAGTAGGATAAAAGCAAAGACAGATCTGGAAAGCTGGATGGCAGTTTCCCCAGACGCTTGTAAGACTTGGGAGGAAGGAAAAGGAGGCAAAAATAAAAAAGTGCCAATCAGTATATATATTTAAATTGAGTATATATATATGTATATATAATTTTAAAAATCAGTACTTCACAGCTGCAAACCTCACCCTTAGGGGGCTGTGATGCTTGACACAGTAGACTGTAGGACCCGTTCCTTCCAGGAGGGTACCAGGGACAGACAGCAGCAGCTTTGTTCAGTCCGGCTGAAGTCTAGTGAGCTTGCTTATCTCGCCACCTGGGTTCTGAGAATGGACTGTGCACATGTGTCCCTAGAAGAAGGTGGCCATGTCTGATCCTCACCGTCCTCGCTGATGATAAAAAACAAAAATAGCATCCCAGTCTTTAAGGAGTGCTTCTGAGGCACCAAGAGCTAAGTGTATTTTATCTCAGTATCTCACATATCCCTCCAAACAGTCGTAAGAGGCAGGTTTTATGATTAACTCTATTTTACAGGGAAGGGGTCTGAGGCTCAGAACAGTCCAGGGGCGCATTCTACTGAGCAGTAGTGGCAAAGTTTTGATTCACATTCGAAGAATTCAAAATCCAAGCTGTTAAATACCATTGTGCGCCTTCACTTAGGAAAGAATTATAAAGGTGCTGAAGTCATAAATCAACCCCATTTAGTCAGGGGAGGACTGTGGTTTGACCTCCTTAATCCCTTCTCTCTAAATAAATCTACAGCTGGGAGATAAAAGAACACTTTTCCCTAGAGTAATTTCCTGTTCCCTCTCAGCTAAAAAAATTGAGCCAGAGGGATGGATTTTACTGTGCAGAGTTGAAAACCCTGCCATTCCTAGTGAATGTTAAATCATAAGCTGAGGGTAGCTTTCTCTCTCTGGAATTCAAGGTTGGAGTTCATGAGCTGTAGGAAGGAGTAAACAGCCTCCCCTGTGAAACCAGTTATTTAAGAGATTTTTCTCCTGCTTAATAATGTTGGATATTATGCAAAACTCTCCATAAAAGAGCCTTTCGATAAACATAAGCGGACTCTCTCCACCTAAGGGATTAGCTTAAAAATCCCATGGAGATGAGTCTGCATGGCCCCAGACCCTCTGAAAGCAAAGTCGCCATTAGCAAAACCTGCTGGGAGAGAAGGAAGCCTGGGCTGTTATTTATTAAATTAGCCACTGAGGGGCTGCACGTAGAGTTTAAGCAAAGCACATCTCCAACTGTAGAGTTAAATAATTCAAATATGCGTTTCCCAATAAAAAAAATCCGATTTCTTGATTTGCGCTTCCTTTGCGGAATAAAAAAGCGAAACATGAGAGTATTTCTAAAAGTGTTCACTATACCTTAATCACTAGGCTAAGCATATAAAATCAGTCTCTTAGGAGTTGCAAGGAAAACTCACTATGGTCTCACGTGACCTGTGCTTCAAAGGTTGCTCCCAAGAAAGTAAGAAAATGAGAAGACAGCTCATGGAATAAAAACAAAATGTATTTGTAAATGATGTATCTGATGAGTGGCTTGTATCCAGAGTCAGTAAAGAACTCCTACAACTCAACGGTAAAAAGACAATCCAATTTTAAAATAGGTAAATGATGTGCATAGATATTTCTCCAAAGAAGATGCATAAGTGACCAATAAGCATATGGATCAAAAGCTCAACATTATTAGTCGTTTGGGAAATGCAAATCAACATGGCAATAAAATTCCATTTCACAGCTGCAAGGATGGTACAACAACAAACACAATACGAAGTGCTGGAGGGGACCTGGGAAAGCGGGAACCCTCGGCCGTCATAGCTGAGATTGCAAATGGCACAGCTCCTACATAAGCACTTGGGCATGTCTTCTGAGTTAAACATAGCATATTACCCCCACATTCGACTCTTAGGCACATACCTACAAATGAGTGATGTGTGCATGTATGCCTCTACCACCTTGTACCCCAATAAGATGTATGACTACAGTGCACCAATAAAAAAATATGTTCATACAAAAAGCCTGTACACGGATGTTCATAGCATATTAATGATGATAGACAAAAAGGGGAAACAACTAAAATGTTCAACCATGGATGAATGAATAAACAAAATCTGGTATATCCATATACTGGAATATTTTTGATGCATAAAGAGGAATAAGGTAGTGGCACATGCTACAACATAGATGAAACTTGAAAGCATTATGCTAAGTGAAAGAAGCCAGATACTAAAGGCACACATCCTGAAGGATTCCATTTTTATGAAATATTGGAAAATCTGGAAAAACAAAAAATAGATTTGTGTTTGCCTGGGGGTGGGATAGAGGGAATGAGAAATGAGTGCTGAAGGAAACAGGGTTTCTTTGAAGAAAAAATGTTGGGACTAGATATGGAGGACAACTGTCCAGTTCTATAAGTTTAGTGAAGACCATTGAGTTGTCTATCTTAAAAAGAACGAATCACATGACATGCGAACTGTTCCTCAAGGAAGCCATGCATTAAAGAGGCGTGTTGAAGGAGAGGCTGGTGAGCTGGATTCAGTGCTCAGGAGTTCACACGCCTTCTGCAGAAGGAGCTTGGAGTCAAATCCCATCCGCATTTCAGGGGCTCGATTACATCCTCTCTAAAATGGGAGATAATGCCGCCACAGAGAGAGCATTTGTGAGGATGAAATGTGAATTTGTAGTATCTAAAACATAACAGGTGACCAAGAAATGGACCCTAAGAATAAATCAGAGGAGGATCCTGAACTCTGAGAGGCTTGCCATTTGGGGGAGAAGCCCAGGGTTCTGTGTGAGCGAGAAGCTCCGGGCCTCGAGTGTGTTCCCAGGGACAGGGTCACGGAGCAGCTGCGTGGTCCCTGTGCTTGTCTGTAGTCAAAGCCCCACCACAGGTGCTACAGAAAGGAAGAAAAAATTCTCCAAGCATCTCCGTGCTGCTGGTCCCAGCTCCAGGGCTGAGGCCAAGAAGAGCATCCAAAGCTGTAGGTTGGGGGCCCTGCCTTAGTTCTCAGGGGTCTCTTTCACAGCAAAGCAAAGACAGCTGCATCACACTGTTCATGGGCAGCAGGGATGAGAGACTTGAGGTCCCTGGCCCTGTGCTCTGATTCAGGCCCAGCTTAGACCTGGAACTCTGTGTTCCCTGGGCATCAGAAAGTTCAGACAAGAGCAAGGTCTAAATTTGCAAGCAAGGAAGAGAAAGGCCAGCTGGGTGTGGGCGGTTCCACCCCAAGACCACGTCTGTGAACCAGTATTTATTTGACATCTACTGTACTGTCTTGTTGATTCTAAAAGTTATCAGGGATTCAATGACAACTTCTGGGGGAGGATATGAAATGGAAGGAGAAATACTATTATAGCGTAGGAAATTTTATCGGACTCACCAAAGATCACTTTCAATCATCTTTAAAACTGGATTCTCCTTTTCTTTCACCCTTGCAATCAGTTCTGAGTCCAGACTCGTCACTGTCACTTTCTGGTTCCTACGCCTCTTCCAAGCAGCCATGGGCCATAGAGGTTCCTGCACAGTCTTCTCCATCTGCTGCGCTCGGCACGACTTGACCTCTTTCGTGTCTTTGGATTAATAACGAAACTCCTCGTCAGACCCATAGCTGCTGGATTCCCATCCGCAGCGTCTGCTCAGGCAAACTCGGAATCCTTTAATTGAATTAGATGCCAAAGAAGTTAAAGGGCTCCACTGAAAAGTCACGAGAAGCCTTGTGATGAATCGGTGAATGGACCCTGCCTAGGCCTTCACGGCCCATGAGTCCCCTCACAACCCTTTCCCCCGGCTTTGAGAATTCGTGATTCGTGATCCTAGGATATTTGGCAAAGTTGGCACAGGCTCAGCAAAGACAAGGTGGAGCTTACTCATCCTCTTAGCAGATCTCTTTGGCTCCTCACGGGGTCTCTTGGCTTTTTTTGCAATTCCATGTGTAAATCTTCTCCCTACTTTTAGAAGAACCCCCCTTTGTGCACGCAGTGAGACACCGCCCCACATAATCGAAGCCAGAGAGGTCAACTACTCCCTCTTTCCTAGCTTTTAACTGCATCTGCAGTCTAGTTAAGTGATACACTCTCTCGGTCAACCAGAAGTTCATGCCTAGGACATTAACTCTTGAAGTCCATGATGAAAAACGTACAGTGTCCATGGAAGAGGCAGAGTCGGGGTCCGGGAGGCACAGCAGTGGGTATCGGGAGGTGGTGTTGGCAATCTGCCCTCAGGGGAAGGTTCCTGGGGCCTGACCTCCACTGGGCTTACGGCTGCCAATGCTCACTGGGTTTTTCTAATCTAAGTCTGGTTGCCTGCGCTGCTCCTAATGCCTATCAACTTCCCGCTACTTTTTCTGCTTCAGCAGGCCACAGTCAGTCTTCCATTGAGGCTTGTTTTAGTCGTATGGTAAGACACACAAACATGGAAAAGGTTTTCAAGAAGGAAGAAGTTGTGACTAACAGTTCCCTAGAAACAGGGACATGGCATGTATGGCCACAGGGAAAACCCCAGGGTGGGGCAGGAGGCAGAGATGGCAGCTGGGCATTGTGGCACACGTCCGTAAGCTCAGGGATTGGGAGGTAGAGACAGGAGAACCACAGGTTTGAGCCTAGCCTTGACAATTTAGTGAGATCCTATTTAAAATAATGAAAAGGCATGGGTTATGGCTCAGTGGTAGAATGCCCCTGGGTTCAATATGCAGTCACACACACATACACACACACACACACACACACACACACACACACACACACACACGAGAACCACTGGAAAGAATGGCTGAAACAGGGCAAATAAATTTAGGAGTAGCTTGTTTGGATAATTTCAGCAAGCTCTGGGGCACCAGAGCTGCCCTTGGTCCTCTGGTATCTACCCCGCAGGGAAGGTGTAGAGTGACTCAGGATGTGTGAACCCAGTAATGGGGGAAATTGGTGATATGGGCTCTGGATTGGCTGGTCTGCATATCAAAGGTACTTTCTCAGGTGAGTCTTTTTCTAGGTCTAGGAACTTGCTAACCCTGGAGATGGGGGGCAGGGTCTACAAGGTCAGCAAGGCCCCACAATGTCAAAACATCCAAACCAGAAACTAGGGAAAGTGGCAATCACACTTTTGTTTATATCTGGAAACCCTGGTTGGGCATCTTTGATTCCAAAGAGTTCTGGTGTCAGAATATGGATGGTGACACTGAGGAAGAACGTGAATCTCATAGAGCCCTAGGTGCTGTTCTGAGCACTTTGCCCACCTCCTGTTGAGCCCTTGCAGCAACCCCACGAAGCTGCCATGTGTGGAATCCAAATTTATTCATAGGGAAATCGAGTCTTGAGAGCTGCTAAGCCAACGTTCCAAAGTCCAGGCAAGTGAAGGAGACTGGAACATGTGTCTCTGTGAACCCAGAGCCACACTTCTAACTGGCATGCTCACAAACACCTGAGCTTCTTTTGTGTGGGGTGGATCACTGAGCCGTGGTACAGAGGAGGACCAATGGTGAAATCATAGGCCAGGATGGAGTGGAAGCTGGGGAAACGTCTCGGCTATCGGCAGCATGTCCTGACCCACCAGGAAGAGACAACGCTTGTTCTATTATTCATGAAAAATTTCTAACAAATCAGAAATTAGGAGGCTTCTAAAACAAAACCCAGAATCCATGAGCGGCACCAGGGTCAATCTTATTCCCTCTGTACTCTCGCTTACTCTTGGGGTGATCAACCATCCCAGTTTCCCAATTTTAACATAGATGTCCAATGATCGAGGAGTCACTTCAGTCCCAGGCCAACTGGGGTGATCCAGTCCCCTCTGGTTATCTTGAAGCAACCCCAATGATATGTCATTTTAGCTGTAAATATTACAAAAGGCATCTCTTATATAACTATAGTTCCAGCATTGTGTCGTACCCCCAAACGATTCAGTCATATAATAAAATAGCCAGTTACTGTCTACATTTATTTTTTTTATTTTTTGGTGGTACTGGGGTTCCTGGAAGCCCTTCTACCTCCGGGCTACATTCCCAGACCTATTTTATATTTTTGAAACAGGGTCTCTTACACCAGCGCGGCTGGCTTCGAACCTGCGCGATCCTCCTGTCTCCGCCTCCCAAGCGCGGGGATTACAAGCGTGCGCCACTACGCCCGGCTACTGTCTGCATTTCAACTAGCATGTATCCAGGTGTTTGTATATCTATAGCACCTTTAATTTAACTGGACCCTACACAAGGTCTGCATACTATATCAGAGGGATATATCTCCTGAATTTCTTTTAGTTTGGAATTTTTTTTCAGTCCCCCTCCCCCCATTTATCTATTTTAAACCTTGATTTGTTTATCTGGCAGAGTTTCCCCACATTCTTAATTTTGCCCATTCATACCTTTAGTGGCATGTGACATATTCCTCAATCCTCTTGTTTCTGGTATAAACTGAGAGTTAGATCCAGTTTCCATTAGGGGGTGGGGAAGAAGGAAAGCTATATCATATATGGTTTTGTGTTTTCCCCGATACAATGCATCAAGACACATATCAAATCTGATTAGTTATATTTAGGATTTACCAGGCAATAAACCCTAGTACCAACCTGATCCACCCATTGGAGGATTCTTTAGCTTTTCAGTTACTTTAGTCACTATTAATAGCCATGACCTGCACCTATGTTTTTTTAGGGGTGCCAAGTGGTAATATCCTACGTCCATCATATCTTCATGAGTAGTTGAGGATTTTTTTGTGTGTATGTGGTACTGGAAATGGAACCCAGGGGCATTCTACCTCTGAGCGACACCACTAGCCCTATTTTCAAAATAAAGATATTTTGACACAGGGTTTTACTGAGTTGCAAAGGGCCTCACTAAGTAGCTGAGGCTGTCTATGAACCGTGATCCTCCTGTCTCAGCCTCCCAAATGCTGGGATTATAAGCGTGCACCACCACGCCCGGCATGAGGTTTTTCTAAGAGAAGCACTTTCCATCACCAACTCTTGGGTCACACCAAAGCCAAGTTTATACAGAAAAATCGTGTTTTTCCTTTATTATCAGTGCTCAGAAAAATAAGTTGATGTCTCAAAACTTCTGTAGGTAACCTCTGAGGTTCCTCTACTTGTAAGTGCCATTTTGAAAAATTGATTTTTAATGTATCTGATTGTTTAAGCATACTGTGCATGTCCTTCTTTGGCCAGGTGGGCTATCTCCTTGGGGCCCTCTTGCATTGTATTGGTCTGATCCTCATGGTCTTTGATAGTCTCCCATCTTCACTGTGGGTATGTCTTGCCCCAGACCAAGACTGGGCTGCTTATCCAAGGATCCTGACTTCCTTCTAGTATATTTGTTATTTAGAAACCGCGGTCAAGGTTATGTTATTGCTTCTGGCCTTTTATATAGACAGAGCTAGTAAATGCATTTTTTTTAATGAAAGAAAATGCATGATGCATTCCTGTTGAGATCTGCAGCTCCCATGTAAGGCCAGAAGGCTTGTACTGAAGCCTTTGCATTCTGTGCTTGGGTATTGCTTCCCCATGACAAGAACCCAAGCCCCATCGACACCAAGATCATTACCCACTTGCCTTTTCCTTCCACTCCCTTCTAACAGTTTCAGAATAACAACATTGGTTTTTTAGTACCACTACAATCATTGAAAAGAACTTGCAATTGATAGTTATTTTTCATCTTAGGTTGATCCCCGTAGGAATACATAGACAAATTACTATATTTTAGTCGCACGTAATTCATCAGTGGTGAGCCACCAGCTTGGTACACCGTTTAGTTCATCTACTTCATTTTGCCTTGCATTTGAAAGGATTGCTTTAGAGCACTTCTTGATAAAATTTTATCTTATAATTTTATAGAATATTTACACGCTCAAGAGGTAAAATCATTGGAAATGGGCTATGTGTGGAAAAGTTTAATTTCTATCACCCCGCTGTGTGTTTCTTAGTGCTTCTGTTGGGTAAAGCTTTTTGTAGTTTTTGTTCCTTCTAGCAGTGCATGCATACAAGTGTACACACACACAAACACACGCATCCTTTCATACATGAGCCCTATGTAAGCAGCATGCTGTAACTATTATTCTGTACCTTGCTCTGTGACTTATCAGTATATCCTTGAGATCCCAACTTAGAAACATAAAGAAACACAGGAAATTCTCATCACTCAGAGTAGTTATGGGCTATAAAGTCCCCGTAAACACTGGATTCGTAAATCCTAGGTCATTGCTCATTGGGGAAATACACAGTGAGGTTTCCTATGAGCCTCTGGTCACATTTTAGCATTTGGTCAGTGCACAGCCTTATTTCACATGTTTCTGTTTAACAGCAACATGTTCAGTTGTATTGTTGACTCACTAATATTGAGCTCGGGCACCGTGACGGGTGAGTACCTGCTCTTCCCCATCAGGTGCATCACAGCCTCTTTATGTTCAGGGATGCTACCCAGCACTTTGGTACTATTCTGGGGGGCATTTTAAACAGTCAAGTTGTCATCGCAGGCTCAAGGCCAGCCTCAGCTACTTTGTGAGGCCCTCACAACTTAGTGACCTTGTTTCAAAAATAAAGAATAAAATAAGGCTGGGGGCTATAGCTCAGAGGTAGAGTGACTTTGAGTTTCATTCCCAGTAACACACACACACACACACACACACACACACACACAGAATGCATACATATTTTTTTGTAAATGATGTCAATTTCCTCTCTATAAATAGTGTGCCATTTTGCATCCCCACTGGGATGGATGGAAAAGTCTGTTTCCTTACGGCCTCTCCAACAGGACCCATTGTCTGCTGCTGAAATGCTTGCTAATCTAGCTGATGATAAACACCGCCTCTGGGTCATCTTCTTAGGCATTCCTCTTATTTGCTTTGAGCCTCTTTGCTGAATAGATTTCTTTTCCTGTAAAATTTTGGCTGACTTGCCTTGCAGGAGGCAATGTCTTATGGGCAAACAAGACAAGCAAGGATATAGGACCCTGCCGGAGTGGGCTTTCCTGGCAAGTAAGGCTCACTCTTCCAGTGGGAAGCCTCACTGCCACTCAAGTCTTCTTATCGTAGGAGGAACAATGACTTGTGAAGTGGTACCCGGCTCTCAGACAGGGGTCTAGAGCTTAAAGCACATCTATAGCCATGAAGGAGGCAGGGTGGCAATGGAAACCAGACAGGGAGAGCTCAGATGGAAGGCAGAGGGAGCTAGCAGAAGCCCTGATAGCTGGTGGACCTGGACCAGCACGGTGGAGGGAGGAGCTGGGCTCACTGCAAGGTTAAGGGTGCTGGCCTGGGAGTCATAACAGCAGACTCCTTCTTTCTCTTGAGTAGCTATGAGATCATACGCAAGTTGCATCCCCTTTCAGTCCTCATTTGCCTCGTTGTCTAAACAGTAGATGTGACCTCTGAAGGAGCCATAAGCCACAGCCGCTCCGTGATGGAGGGGACCCTCCCCCCGCCTTCATTGCAGCACGCGCGAGTGTAGAGGTAGAGAGGGGGCGTGTTTGTGGTGGCATGAGTGGACCCCGCCATGAGGAGTGGAGTCACAAGATGAGGCAGGTGACCGCCACCCCATGGACCATGCTTCAAGGATGAAGAAGCAGGTCATGGCACTCTGCACAGAAGGAACTCTAAGTGCTGCCTTACAGGGAACATTAAAAATTATCTTTAATGTCTGCACTGGATTTGAGGTCTTTGCCACCAGATCTAGGAATGTTCTTCTTAGCAAGTGAGCCTGGAGTAGGCGGTTGATTATTTGGTTCTCCTTCCTGTCGATCCACAATTCTGGGTGCTCAACAAGTTCTCCTCCTACCTGTCTGCCTACAAGGGAAGAGACACGAATAAGGTCTAAGTTAGTCCATTCTTAAATCTACGCACCTGCCTTGAAGATGGGTGTGGAAGCCCAGAGTGGTGGTGCATGCCTTTAATCTTAGTACTTGGGAGGCTAAGACAGGAGGATTTGAGGTTTTGAGGCCAGCCTCAGCAACTTAGCAAGGCCTTCGGCACCCTAGTGAGACCCTGTTTCAAAGTAAAATATAAAGCAGGGCTGGAGGTGAGGCTTGGAGGCAGAATGTCCCTGGGTTCAATCCCCCTTCAGTAAAAGAAGAGGACATGGGATCTAAATGAGGCCAGCGAGGGACAGTGGAGGTTTGGCTGAGCCTACAGGGAAAGAAATTCTCACTCTGTCATAGGACATTTGAAACCAGGAGGAGGCAAGTTCTGAAGACAATACAGATAACTTTTAAGCATGATGGAAGAAACTCCCTCCTCCCGTAATGAAGACAACGTGTGAGGAGTCAAATTGCAATATAGATCTTGTTACTATCATTTTAGCCCCATGACCGACCAAGACTCTTGTGCCCCATCCAGTGTGAAGGCAAGTCTGTGATTCACCCGATAGGTACTAATGCTCGGTGGCGGCCAAGGCTTGTCACCCACCTAGTTTACTGCTGGAGCCCAGAGCACCTCCTCTCTGCCTGGCAGCTGCTTATCTCTAGAGAGTCAGAGCATCTCCCAGGCTGCGGGGAAATAGGTCCTTAATCTCCAGACACCGAAAGTCTGGGAAATAAGCACAAGATAACTCTCATATACTAAATTTTTATCCAATCAATTCTACTTTGAGAGGCAGCAGGTGTGGCATTTCATTACCAACACACCACACTCTGAGGTCCCCGTCGCCATCCTCTGATCTGGCTCCTGCCTGCCGGCACTTGGGTGGCCTGTTGAGAGGCCATTATTAAGATAGAATTTGTATAGATTATTTTCAAGCCCACAAAAGAATTCTCTTGTTATTTATTCACAAGGGCTGGTATACAATATAAATTTAGCCAATTTGAAGAGCCCGGCTTGCTGATCTTGTTAGAGAGAGAGCCAAAGGCTATTGTCTGCTGTTCACGCAGAGATAGAACTCCTGTTGGAAATCTCATTTCTAATTGCAGGAGGGTCATTTTAGAATGCAGGGGAAACGTCTGCTTCCGAAGCTTATGGAGTATACAGCAGCTCTGTGTTCCAAATCCCCAGATAGCTTGTAACTTCTGGGATACAATAAGACTGAATGTTTACTTGGCCCGCCCCCCTGCAGAGAACACCCTGGAAGCTCTGGCTTGATGTATATGGCAAAAGCAAGACTGGTAATTGGTCTGGTATAAAGAGTCATTAGGTATAGGTATGGTTACATGCCAAAATTGGACTCAATCATGTATCAAAACCATGTTTGAGATCAGGGGTCCTTTTAGCCTAGAATTTGGGTGCAGGCCACCACCACCAACGAGTGCCCTATGGCAGTGGGCATTTGTGGCAGTTGTACACATGACAGTTTCAGAAGGGAAGAGCTGCTTTTTCAATCATCCCAGAGACCACAAAGTTGCAATCCCATTTTTAAAATTATGTCTAAACCTATAATCATGGGCTTTGCTTTTATATTCTTACCACATCTTGGAAAAAATACTCAGTGAACATTAAAAGGTATAAAGTAAAAATAATCAAACCCCTGGGAGAAAATCTTTACTTATTTGGACGTCCTTCCAAAGTGCTTGGCACAGAGTCCTATATTAATATTATTATTGTTGTTGCTCATCAAGAACAGTGGAGAGAAGGGAAGGCAACACATGTGTCCAACAATAGAGGACTTAGGTGCGTACACTACAGTATATTCCAACAGTGGACAATGTCTAAGGTTCCCAGGGATACAGGCCATGGGGTGACATCTCTGGGTCAAGGATGTGGACATTTTTAAGACATTTAGTACACGTTGCCAGACTGTCCTTCAGGAACTGTTAACTCTTCTATACTTCCACAAATCATAAATGAATAACATTCCCTGCTTTTGTACACTTTTACCGGAACGATCTCCGTGTGTAAATTTGCCATCTCCTAGTTCTGCTTAAGTGACTTTTTTTTTTTCAAAATGCTGTCATTTCTGGCAGCTCAGTGATTCATGCCATTTTTATTCTTGGTGGAAAGGCTTCGTCTTAGTCATTGATCTAACAGAAAGACACAGGCGGTACATCGGTTGTCTCTTGTTTCGTAACAAAACGCCCTCATTGGTGGCTAAATACCATAACTGTCATGGTCTGTGTTGTGGTGCTGAGGAGTGACTGAGCTCAGCTGGATGCTTCTTCTGCTCCTGGTGGTTTTGACGGAGACTGGGGTCACCTTGGCTGTGGTGGGGCAGCCAAGATGGCCTCATCATAGTGTTGGCGGTGCCTGCTGCCGGTTTCCAGCCAGGGGCTCAGCTGTGGCTGTCACCAGGAGCATCTCCGTTTCCCTCCTGGTGGTCTCTTCATGTAATCTCTGCTTCTCACAGCATGCCTCTCAGTTCCATGAAGCAGGAACCGGAAGCTGCCACTTGCTTTAAGGTTTGCGTTTAAAAGCCCAGAATGTCACTCTGCCACATTCTATTGGTTAAAGTTATTCACCAAGCCCACCGCTATTCTAGGATTGGGAAACTATGTCCCACCTAATCATACCAAGAATGAAAAGTGCATACAGAGAGTGGGGTGTGTGTGTGTGTGTGTGTGTGTGTGTGTGTGTGCGCGCGCGCATGCGCTATCTGAAGTCATCCTTGAACCCCAGCTAACACAGGCAGCAAGAAAGAGATGAGAGGAGAGAGCTGGGCGAGATGGACACTCCTTAGCTGCATTACTTGGGGCATTTGATTTACCTTCTCTGAGTTTTAGTTCCCAAATCTAAGATAGGAGAATAACGTCTGTTCATAATCATGAGAACTGAAGAACACATAAGCATACACACATATGTGCATATGCATGCGCATACGTGTATGTATATGTACACATCTTTTTATCTGTGTACCTAAGGTCTATGCAGAGCAAGCACAGAGGTGGTGATGTTGGCCATTATGGCCATTTCTGGTGGTGTTGGATTTTTTTTTATTGGTGCACTGTATTCATACATCATAATGGGGTAAAAAACTTGTGTAGACATACATGCACACATCACCCAGTTAGCCCCTACCCAATCCACACCCCATCCCTCCTTCCCATGCTTGGCTTAGTGGTTGACTTCGATATGTTTAAGTACATTTGTGCTTTAGAGAGTACCCCCTCTTCCCCCTGCCCCCATCCCCTCACTTAGGTTGTCTTGTTTGCTCCTCTATAGGATTTCCCTTTTCATCTAGCATGCCTCCTATTAACCATGTGGTCCAGGGAAACCATGTAGCCTCTCTTGCTTCATCTGCAAAAGGGGTGAAATAATATCTCACAACTCTTTTTAGGTACTGGGGATGGAACCCAGGGGCATTCTACCTCTGAGGTACACCCTCAGCCCTATTTTTTATTCTTTTTTTGAAACAGGGTCACATTGAGTTGTGAAGGGCCTCACTAAGTAGCTGAGGCTGTCTGCGAACCACGATTCTCCTGTGTCAGCCTCCCGAATGCTGGGATTATCACCATGCCTGGCTCACAAACTCTTCAAAAAGATGAAATGAAACATGAAAACTTTTGCCTCCTACTGGCCTTATTCTACATCTCCTATTTCTGTCTTGGGATATGGAAACCAGGAGCAAATCTAGGTTGTCTTGTTAAATCCTGTTTCCTAGGATTATTGGCTGAGAGCAGGCTTTCTTCCTCTTTGATTGAAAAAAATCACAATTTCCTCATCTCTTCTATCAGGGTATATAAAAGGCCCCTTCCATTTCAATTTCTGTGTTTATTTTAGAAATGAAAATACAAATAGACAATGTGATGGGGCAGGGTGAGGGAGATGAAAGACCCGCCATCTGGAATATGAGTTCAGTATGAAGAAGGGACAGAAGAACAGGAGGTCAGGACATGATCGTGATGGATGCCTATCCATGTTGATGGCGGCACAGTTCACGGGGGCCCAATTACAGAACTATGCTAAGTGCCCACCAACAAGTGAATGGATAAAGAAAACGTGGTCTATACACACAATGGGTTTTTACTAAGCCATCAAGAAGAGCAAATTAGATCATCTGTGGGAAAATGGACGGAACTAGAGTGTGATGCTGAGCCAGATAAGCCAGTCTCAGAAAGTCAAGGTTCGGATATTTTTTTCTCATATGTGAAAACTAGAGAGAAAATGGGGGGAACAGAAGGGGCTTCAGATAAATGAGGAGAGAGACCCATGGAAGGGGGTTGGGGGAGGGAGGTAGAGAGGGAAAAAAGGAGAATTGATGAAGGAAATGGTTCAAAGACTGCCGTGCCCACATCTGGAGGTAGCGCACCAATCTCACTGGTGTTTATGGGAGGGGTGGGAGTGGGTGTGACCTAGAGGGAAACGTGCCACGTGCTGTGGGCACGCATGCTGGCATCGCTCACTTTGAACCTCGCTGTGAGGTCTAATGAAAATGTGCCAGTAAAAGTACATGGAAAAGAAGGAACTATTATTTCTGATCTTCAGTAAAAGTCTACTACAGAGACCTTTCAAAAGGTGCTTCCTTTGTGTTTGGGGGGAAGGGGAGATGATGGTGATGAATAAATATTGCACACACACATACACACACACACATGCACACATACACACACATGCTCTACAGCCCACTCTCCAAGACTTGAGGCCATGCTGGGGCTAAGGAAGATATAAAGAAATAGTCCATCTGAGTCAAGAAATAAATGCCCGAGGAAAGGCTATATGGTAGGAATCTCAGGGAGAATGAAGCGTGAGACTGGATTTCAAGATAAGGCCATCAGTTCCTACAGGGGCAGAGTGGTCCCAGATAACCCCCGTTACTCTAGGAAACGAGGCCACCGTGAGTTAGCATCTTCAACGCAGAAGCCACCAAGGAAGCACATTCTGTTTATTTTTTCCTGTTGCCACCCACACGCATTCTCTTTCAGGGAAAGGAACCCCCAGCAGACTCCCGTCAACTACCGCAGCCTGCACACATCATCCCTTTATCTACACCCCTCCCTGGAGACTCCCACTTAAGTGGCACTGAAGGACTGGAGCGGTATAAATAGAACTTAAAAGTTGCGCGCGAGAGGGAAGCTGGGCTAAGAGAGGAGGCAATGATGGGTCCACTAAGCTTTGAGCAACAGGAGGTGAATCAATGAGTGGAGACAGAAATGCAAAATGAAGAAAACTAAAATCTAAGAGCTATCCAGGGGAGATAGAAGCAAAAATCAAGGTGATTTGCATCACAGAACCTCGGGCATTCTGCTTTGGTAGTTGGAGGTGACAGCTCCCTGGGACAGCAGGAGCCAAGGATGTCCTCAGGATGGGGGGGGGGGTTGGCTGACAGCTAGATTCCTACACATCCAGCTCTGTCCTGGGAAGCCAGGCACGGAAGGGCAAGGGGGGATTTGTGAAAACTGAGCTGGATGGCTCTCTATTCAGCAATACCAAGCACAGCCAACAGTGGGCATGTAAGGTGGGCCAGGAGAAGGCTTGAAGTCAGTTCACTTTCTGGTGAGAGTACTTATCCTTCCTTCTCCTGGCTCCTGGGAAACTGAAAGCCATCCCTCTACTCTAGACTGAAGGAGATAAGAAGAATCTTCCTGGAAGAAATGGATAAGACCAAGAGAAAACTGACAACAAGGTGATGATATTTGGGATTGTTCTGATAGACCAGCTGGTCCTTGAGAACGAAATTCTTAAATTAATGAACGTCAGCCATAGAGCCTCTGAGCACTGTGGGTGTGTGTGTGTGTGTGTGTGTGTGTGTGTGTGTGTGAAATATTATTAAACAGATGCTTAATGAAAGTCTTAATGTGGACTTCCGGTAAGATGGCGACCGAGAAAAGCGGGGCTTAAGAGCCCCGCTAACAACCAATCTCCATTACCACAAAATCAGTGCCTTTCATAGCCAGAAAACACCATCACCAGAGAAACAAAAAAATCACCAGGCTCCAGAGAGAAAGCGGACTGAGAACAGAGCTCAGAGCCACAGAGGAGATACACCGGCCTCACGCCCGAGGATGCGGTAGCAGCGCCATACTGCCGGCAGCAGCGGTGAGTTCACCGGATGGCTACAGCAAGCCGAGGTGAGCCGCTGCAGAACAGCCAGGCAGGATTTCTCGCCACAGGTAAAATCTAAAGCTCCCAGTGGCTGAGCTCAGCACACGCTGCAGGGACTCAGAGTGGAACTCAAAACCAAGAAGAAATAAGCCAGCCTCACGGCCGAGGGCATAGCAGCGGTGCCATATTGCCACTGGTGGCAGCAGTAGAGAATTCACCGAGTCCAGTAAAGCTACATCTGCGAACTCAAGAACAGTGAGTCAAATTGCAGGCCACAGAGGAGAAATCCCAGTACTGTACTCCCTGGGACTTGACCCAGTGGGGGAGTGGTGGTGGCAGAGATATCACACCATAGGAGAACGTGCAACCTGGCACCCCCCATAGTTTAAAGCAGCCTCTATTGACTCTCTGGGATGGAGACTCTGTGATACAACCCAGTAAAGGAGTAGTGGGGTCTGAGATACTACTGACTCGAGATCCAGAGCACCTTAAGTGAACTCATAGTGACCCAAGGGAAAAACCCAGAGAAGGCACAAACTTCCGAAATCATGGGAAAGAGGAATAACACTGGAGCAATGAATGCCCACAACCCCACAACATCAGAACCCAATAAAACAGAAAATCAGAGATTTCTAGAAGATCAAATCAGGAAAATAACTGTAGAAATAATAGAGGTGCTTCGAAAAGAATTCAGAGAGAGCCAAAAAGAGATAAAGGATGCAATTAATGAAGTAAAGGCCTCAATTCAAAGCACAAACAACCGATTAGACCACATGGAGAACAGAATCTCGCTCTTAGAAGATTCCAAAAATGATCGCATAGTTTCTAATCTAGAAAAAAATATCCAACAGCAGGAATCTGACAGTGAAGAAATATGGGCCCATTTTAAGAGAGCTAACCTAAGAATAATTGGAATAGAGGAGGGAAAAGAAAGTGAAACCAAAGGGATCAACAATCTCTTCAAGGAAGTAATAGCAGAAAATTTTCCAAACATAGAGCAAGAGGTTGATACACAGATCCAGGAAACTTATAGAACTCCCTTTAGACAGGATCAGAGAAGAGATTCCCCACGCCACATAATTGTCAAAAAGACCAATGTGGAAGCCAAGCAGAGAATCTTAAAGGCAACAAAAACAAAGGGCCAAGTGACATTCAGAGGCAAACCAATTAGAATCACTCCAGACTTCCCAAACCAAGTCATGAGAGCCAGAAGGGCTTGGAGTAACATATTCCAAACTCTGAAAGAAAACAACTTTCAGCCAAAAATTTCCTACCCAGGAAAATTTTTTATCAAATTAGATGGAAAAATAAGAAGCTTCCATGACAAACAGAAACTGAAGGAATTTATGTCTTCAAAACCAGCACTAGAGAAAATACTCAAAGAGATTAACTACAAAGAAGAAATAGGTAACACACACCAGAACCAGAGAAACAAGAGTTCCCATCCAACAGACAATTAAGATAGGTTATCTGTGGAGATTCATTATTTATGTTAGTCTTTTACCTATCTCTAAATTGTATTGTTTGCCTTTATTGTTGTTAATTTTTAGGATTTCTGGTTGGAATATTAATATACCTTCAGATATAGCATTTGGAAATATTTTATCCAATTCTATTAGTAACTTTTAACTCTGTTTACACTGTCTTTGGATATACAATATTTTTTTATTTTTTAGGGAGTTTGTATACTCTTCTGTTGCCTGTGACATTGAAATCATATCCAAGAAATCACTGCCAATTTCAATGTTGTGAGGTTTTATGACCCAGATTTTCTTCTAAAAGTTTATAGTCTTAAGATTTATATTTAGGTCTTTTATTATTTTGAGTTAATACTTGTATGTGGGATTAGGTAAGGGTCCAATTTTATTCTTTTCCATGTAAGTATTATTTTTCAACAATATTTAGTTAAAAGATTATTATTTCCTCCACCAAATGTTCGTGGAAACCTTGTCAAAAATAACTTGACAATATAGGGAAGAATTTAGCTCTAGGCTTATATTTAACTCCAATGGTTTATATATCTGCCTTTAGAACAGTACTACACTGTTTCAATTATTGTAGCTTTATATGTTTTGAAATCAGAAAATATATATCCTCTAGCTTTGTTCTTTTTCAAGATCGTTTTGGGTATCTAGAATCCATATTCCATATTAGGATAGATTTTTTTTTCTGAAAAATAAATATATAAATATATGATAGTTTCACCTAAAAAAATAGAAAAAAAATATTTTCTGGTAAGAAAGAAGCAAAAAGAAATATTGAAATGTTTTCTTTAAGTCATCAAAAGCTTGGTATCAGACAAATGAAACTGTTATGTGAGATTATCATTTTTAATTTTGGATAATTTGCTATAATACTAGATGTCAACCACTAAGTCAAGCATGGGAAGGAGGGATGGGGAGGGAATGGGGTGGGGATCGGGTGGGGGCTGACTGGGCGATGTGTGCATGTATGTCTACAAAAGTTTGTATCCCACTATGATGTATGAATACAGTGCACCAATAAAAAATAAAAAAAATAAAAAAATAAAAATTAAAAAAATGCTGAAAATCCAAGATAATACAAACATTCTCTCTAATAAAACATGTACCATGTAGCTCAAATAGAAACTCAAAAAAAAAGAAAGTCTTAATGTGGGAAGGAAACATATACACAGGAAAATGGGGCTTGTGGAAATCAGAAGACACAAGGAGCAGAAGAAAAGAGCAGAGATATGAGTTTTAGTCCGTGCAACAAGAAAGAGGTACTATAAAAAATGAACCACGAGGGAGCAAAAAAAAAAAAAAAAAAACAATCTCTTGGAAATTAAAGAATATGAAAGATAAGATGGCAGTCAGAAGTATTTTTGAAAGAGAAATTTCAGGAAATTTGCAAAAGGTTTCCACCTTCTTTGACTTATGCAAAACAGAGAAGATATAAGGACAGCGAAGGCACGATTCTGAAGTTGTCTGTATAACTGCCAAAACCTGTGGAGAGGAGCAAGAAGGGAGGGAGATAGTCATCAAAGAATGAATGTTGCAAAGCTTCCCAGAAGTTAAACTATAAGGGCTCACTGAGTACCCAGTAAATTAAATTTAAAAACTCACAATAAGGTAGATTATTCTTAAGTCACAAAAAGCTGTGGGTGCAGAAAAGATCCTAAAAGCTTCAAAGGAATAATAGGTCACATAAAAAAGGACTAGGGGTAAAAATTAATATTGGACCTTTTAACAGAAATACTAGAAGCTAGAAGACAATAGCTCTGTGCTCTCAGAATTGCAACCCGGGATTCTATGCCCAACCAAACTATTAATCAAGAGTGAAGATATAACAAAAGCTATTTTCAGACATGTGAGGATTCAAAATTTTACCCCACAAAGCTCTTGGAGGATGTGCCCCTTTGAAAACCATGAGAAGGAAAATAGAAAATCAGAAATAGGATTCAGTAGAGGAGAGGGGATTATAGGACTTTTCATCAGGTTGGGAAGGAAATACCAGACAGGAGGGTTAAGGTGATGTTGTGGGGTCTCCAGATATTGGAGGGGAAATATCAGCAAAGTTTGAATGGAAAGATAGGAGAGGAGGAAGGCTGATCTTGATTAATGAGGGTCTACATCTGAACATGTGTAAAATTATGAATATGACAGGGTTAACCTGGACAACCATTGGTGGGAGGGGGGAAGGGAAAACGGGGGCAGGGAGGAGAGGGCACCAAATATAGTTTAAATGTATACTATTTATGTTCAATAAAAAAATGTTAAAAGAAAAAAAGAAAAAGAATATAACCCAAGATGACTGGAGAAGATGACACAGGATTCTGGAGAGGCACCTCATGTAGGACTGATAAGCCAGGCTGCATGGAGCCATCTGTAATCCCAGTATTTAGGAGGCTGGTACAGGAGGATCACAGATTCCAGGCCAGCCTCAGCAACTTAATGAGGCTCTCAGCAACCTAGTAAAACCCTATTTCAAGAAAAAATATAAATAATGACATAAAAATGGCTGGGGTATAACTCAGAGGTAGAATCCCCAGTAAACCCCTACTACCACCACCACACACACACACACACACACACACACACACACACACACACACACACAAGCTGATAGCTTCCTGATGAATTTAGCACATTAAAATTTGTTGAGTGTTCTCATGGATCCTTCTGGAAAGAGTTCATGATAGGATCCATAGAAAATAAGCCAAAGGGAAAAAATAGAGTAATTCAGGAAAAGCTAGATCTGTATGTAAAAAAAAAAAACAAAAAAAAAACAACAACAAAAACAAACAAAACTAAAAACTCATCCTACTGTAGTTCGATTAACAGCCATAGGAATGCATTTACCGATCGATGATTGATTTAGCCAGAAAATGTCCTATCGCTATAGACAGAGTGTGAGTGTGTGTGCAGAGAGAGTGTGAGGGAGCTCCCAATACCAGTAACAGAAAATTAGCATGGATAAATTAAGAAGCAACAGTATAAGCAGTTTACTTAGAAATGTAAGAGGGAAACTACCAGGAGGAATGGCTGCAAATGAAAAGCTATTTCCTCTGAGAGGCGCTAATCAATGTAGGGGTGGGTGGGGAACAGGACTGAAGTTTCTCATTTAAACCTAATAATACCCCAACTTTTTGAACTAGAAACACATGATACTTTGAAACAAAATAAATCTGAAACAGCCTCCTCCTCAGAACCGGGCCGGCCACTGGAATTGGAAGGTAGAATTTTGGTGCGATTCATCCCTTGACACCTTTGTATTCAGCAGCATTGAAGAGTAATTTTGAGCCAGACTCTTTCTTACATATGGCATTTCATTTAATCTTCCCATCAAGCCTTTGAAGGAGGCATTTTTATCCTCATTTTGCAGAATTTTAGACTCAGAGAAGCTAAGTAATCCTCTAAAACTATGAAAGGGTTCAAGCTCACATTTGTCAGACCCAAAGTCTTGTTCTTCCCATTAGCCCGGCTCCTTTCCTATAGCTGTTATCTATTTATGCTCTAAAGTTGCCAGAGAAGAACAAAGGACAGCATTTTAGATCTAAAAGGGGGGTCTTGCGAGTCACCTGGGTCGACACTTCTCATTTTGTTCCCGGGTCGTTGAAGCCATGTCACTTGGCTCAAGATACTGGGTTATTAGCAGCTGATCCAGCCCAGCTCCACAGCTTCTTAAAATTTGTACGACACGGTCAGTGTTGTGTAGGAAAAGCCAGGAAATTAGGGCTCCTCCAGGGGACAGAAATGATAGCTCTCTGTTCATCCCTGAGAATAACCACACATGCCTATTTCAAGAAGAGAGAAAAGTGACGTTCTAGCAATGGAGACTTTCTAGGACCCCATGGTCCGCATGCATGGCTGCGGTCTTGTTTTCTATGAACTATTTAGCATGCCACCTGACATCTTAGAGAAGTCTTTGGAACCTTTATGAGTTGACATGTGACAGAAACTCCCAGAGGACTAGGCTCTCAAGGGACAGTCACACGCTACTTCTACTAAGGTTTCCTAACTTGGATCAAAACATAAATTGCCTGCTCTGGTCTTGATGTTTGTGGCACTCAAAATTCATATGTTGACATCTGATTTCCAATACAATTATATTAGGAGACGGGGCTTTGGGGAGGTGAATAGGTGATATTGGAAGAGCCTCTCTAAGTGGAATTAGTGCCCTTATAAATGAGGCTGAGGAGCCGGGTGTGGGGGCACATACTTGGGAGGCTGAGAGAGGAGGATCGCAGGTTCAAGGAAGCCACAGCCTCAGCGATTTAGCAAAGCCCTCAAGTCCGTTTCAAAATAAATAAAATGTCTGAGGGTATATCTTAGAGGTAGAATACCCCTGGGTTCAATGCCAGTATTACAAAAAAAAAAAGTTGAGGGAGCTCATTCTTCCCTTCTCCCCTGTGAGGACACAGTACGAAGCTCTCCTCATTAAAGCGGAAACCAAACTTTCACCAGACACCAAATCTCTGATGTTCTGATACTGCGCTTCCCAACGTCCAGAACTGTGAACAATATATTTCTGTGTTAAGAAATTACCCCAGTCTGTGGTCTTTTGTTATAGCAACTTGAATGTACCGAGATGCTACACCACACCACCAGACTTCCCATATACCACCTGGCTCTCTCCTGCGACTATTTCCTGTGAGCCCTTTAAACTGAGCCTAAGACATCATCTTCTCTTGCTCATACTCACTGACCTGCGTTAGGGGTCCGTCCTCTTCCCACCACTTCTTGACCTTTACCATCACCCTTTTATCACCTATTTCCCACCAAATAAAGATGGCTGCATGGACCAGACAAGATGTAAGTATCTTCATCATCTCTGCTAAGCTGAATAATGTATCCTCTCCTCAAGCATATCCAGGCCCCAGTCACAGAGACCTGTGAATATGTTGCCTGATTCAGGAAAAGGAGCTTTCTAGATGTGATCAGCTAAGGATTGGATATGAGGAGGTTGTCCCAGACCCTCTAGGTGGCCCCAATTTTATCATACGTGTCCTGTAGAGAAAGACAGGCAGGAGGGACAGAAAGAAGAGATGGGATGGTGGGAGCAGAAGCTAGAGCATAGTGGTACCAACACCTTAACTGAAGGACTCCCATCCCTGTGCTCAGCTGTATGGCAGAAACTGACGCTCAGCCCTAGGGCCATGATAGTGCACAATGCGTGGTAAGAAGCCAATCATTGTCTCATCACTGAGTGTGGGAACAAGGTATTTGTAATTCAGTGCTTGTCCTCAGCTCTGTAGGTCAAGGTTGATGAGCAAAGGGTATCCAGAAAGGTCGATGCTCTGAAATTCAGTTACAGAGGTGTTACTGCAACAGACAGCAAGTGCTGATCCAAGTACCTCAGCTGTGAGGATGTCCAACTGATTTGCTCCATGGCTTTGGAAAAGTTGACATCTCGGGGTCTCTGTAAGAAGGCACAGGCATGGTGGTGCACACCTGGAATCCCAGTACTTGGGAGACTGAGACAGGAGGATCACAGGTTCAAGGATAGCCTCAGTACCATAGCAAGGCTCTCAGCAACCTACTGAGACCCTGTTTGGAAGCAAATAATTAATAATAGGGCTGGGGGTGTAGCTCCAAGGTAGACTGCCCCTGGCTTCAATTCCCGGTACACCCCTCCACACACGTAAAAAGTCAGTTGATGATATTCGACCAGTGAACTCTTCAGAATACCAGGGACTGTATAAATGCAGAGTTGCATTCATAATACATATTTGGGAAAGAAACCCACATTTTCAGAAACAAATAATGCCAGGTGCCCAGAGTCACCTGTCACTTAGGGGAGGCTGTGCTCTTCCTGAACTAAAACACTTAGTGCTTTTAATAGCTTCACTTCTTAATATTCTGCAACATAAGAGGTGGAACACACAGCTTTAGGATTAAATATTAAAATTTTAAATATTAAATTGGACAGCAGAAATCCATCACATGCTTGCACCTGCCTGGTTTATTCAGGGCCTCCTGGGCGCTCTAAGAAACCCAGGTACTGTACATAACCACTGAAGTCATTTCTTCTTTTTTTTTTTTTCTTTCCTTTTTTATGCCAGACACACAGGCACCATATACATCTTTTTATTGATCAATCTGGTAGACTTGAATGAAATAGACCAAATACTTGTATCTGTACTTGAAATAGCCCATCCAACATGATGGATCTAGAGGTTACATTTAATAGACACCACCAATTATTCCAAACGAGGGAGCAGGGCATGCTTCGTCTCCTTGGTCCATGCCTATTTCTTCTCGTGTCTCCTGATGGCAGCTGTGTGCATCCTGAGTTGCAGTCTGGGGATCAATCTTTGTGTAAATTTTGACTTCAACAATGGGCTAATAATCGGTTGAGTGTCACCATCAACCAAGCCCTGGTTCTCAAATATGCCCCTGAGAACCTGCTGTGTGTGTGTGTGTGTGTGTGTGTGTGTGTGTGTGTGTGTGTGTATCTGCACATGTGCATATCTGTGGTAATGAGGACTAATCCAAGAGCCATTCTACTTTTGAAAAAAGAATATCTTCTCTTTTTAATTATTAGAAAATCATTTAAAAAATAATTTAGTCTCAATTGCATGGGGTAAGTTTTTGGGCCTGGTCTTAAACCTGGGATCCTCCTGTCTCAGCCTCCCAAATTCCGGGATTATAGGTGTGCACCATCACATCTGACTAGCCACCTGCTTATTTGACTGATGAAATTTAGGTTTTCTCTACCCAAAGGAAACAACCTAAACAACTCTTAAATTTGAATTTTAGCTTTCCTCCCTCTTCCATCTCTGACTGGGTGTCAAACCCTTGCTCAGAGACTCTAGTTCTTGGGCCACCCCAAACGCAAATCCTGAGATGAACTGGTGCTAGCCATTTATTCTTTAGAAACGCCAGATAGTTTAGTAGAAAATTAAGAAAGACCTAACTCCATTGTTTGGCTATGTGGCCTGAAGCAAATTATTTCACTTTTTGAAAGTATTTCCTCATCTGCTAATGAAAATAAGACAAATAAGTGTGGTAATGATTCTACTGGTAGGATGTTACCATTCATAACTTTGAAGGTACCAGGCATGGTGGCACATGCCTAAAATCTCAGTACTTGGGAGGCTGAGACAAGAGGATCACAGGTTCAAGACCAGCCTCAGCAATTCAGTGAGATCCTCACTAACTTAGACCTTGCTTCAAAATAAACAGAAAGGCCTGGGGATGTAGCTTGGAGGTAGAGTACCCCTGAGTTCAATTCCCAGTACCACACACACACACAAAGTTTGGAGGCATAAATTAATTCACATTTTCTTAAGTGATAAGATGACATAACCTAAGCCCGAAGGCTGGCCGGGCAGCAAGTCCTGCTGAGTGTGTGTTGGAGATATGCATAGGTGAGAGGGAGAAGAAGGCATGTGTGTCCCCAGTGTGATACACAACCACGGTGGATCTGTGCTATCCTGGGGCTGAATTCCCAATTCCAGGTCTTTAATTTATACTCTGATGCATAGCCAATAATTCAAAATATGATGTCAGTGCTCAGGTAGCTGGGTCTCTTTTAATTTTCAAGTTTCATAGTCTGTATGCAGAGTCCATTCCTGTAGCTGCTGCGATGCTGACCCCAAACCACAATGGCTGGCCAAGTTCCTTTTCTACCTTGCAGTGAGTCATGGGAGACCTTTGGCATCTTTTCATGTTGACTGGTCATTTAAGACCTTATTTATTGAAACTCAAAATGTGGAGGAATCGATTCTCCCAGTGGAGATTTGCCTGTATCCTGCTTCACAAAGCACTGGGTTTCAAGTCCTGGGGGATGAGGTAGCCCTTTTACAATAATTACCTTGTCTGATAACATGTATAAAATGGGTCCTTGTTTCCCTTGGAATACTTAGATGGTCACCTTCCTCATTTTTTTCCATTTCTCCAAAATTTCTCTGTCTTTTCAAACTTAGAACAATGTTTCCTCCTTGGCGATGCTCTTCCTAGCTACTCAATATAAAGTTACCTATCCCCACCCCAATCCTTTAATCAGCTGATTCTTCTATTTAATTTCTCTGCACATATATCTTTATTTCTCTCATATCATCTGGTAGTGCTGAAGCCATGAACGCAACAACAGTAATATTAAATAAAAACACAATAATCTTCACAGGTTAGACTTTGATCCAGAATCTTTTTCTTTTTCTTTTTCTTTTTCTTTTTTTTTTTTTTTTTTTGGTGGTACTGGGGGTGGAACCCAGAGGCTTTCTACCTCCAGGCTATACTCCCAGACCTTTTTTATATTTTATTTGGAAACAGGGTCTCACTAAGTTGCTGAGAGCCTCACTAAGTAGCTGAGGCTGGCTTCGAACCCCTGCGATCCTCCTGTCTCAGCCTCCCAAGCGCGGAGATTACAAGCGTGCGCCACCACGCCTGGCTCCAGACTCTTTACATATGTTATTCATGAAGATGTTTCTTGAGAAAATACCCAGACTCTGGTGCTGTCCCAGGTGCTGAATACACAGTGCTAAGATTTTCCTGGTTCCCGCTTTCTTAGAGCACATGGTCTTCCTCCTGGAAAACTATGGCCTGAGGCCCCCTTCTGTATGGCCCGGGAGTTGATGATGTTGATTTTAGTTTTCCCTTTCACATTTTTAAAAGGCTGTAAAAAAGGGGGAGAGAATATGATGTAGAGACTTCACGTGGCTTGTAAAGCCTAAAATATTTGCTAATCAGGCCTTTTGCAGAAAAAAGAAATCTGACCTAAGATAGTCTCACCTTATCTTTACCAACTACCAAGCAAGGAAAACGTTTTAGTATGTCCATTTGGCTGCTGAGCGATTAATTATTTTGCCTAATAAGAATCTGAATTGGAGGTTCAAAGCAAAATATATTTCTTTGTCTGAGGCCAATACTTGCGTGTAACTTAGAGGAAGGATATTAGTGGTATAGAACTACTTCTGACCCAATCCAACCATGAGAACCATAGTCCTCCTGCTACCATGGTGAAATTCTGCTACCAATCCACCACAGGGCACTGGAGAGATCGTACATTAAAAATGCCAACAGCTGACTTTCCAGATAAGGCAGAGAAAGAGCCATAGCCCAAGAACTGTAAACCTTGATTTCAGCCCTTCTTTTGGTCTTAGAATCTACATACATAAAATGTAGAAGTTGTATTGTTGACCTCAAAGTAACTTCCCAAGATCGCGTCTTAGGTATTATCGTCTTTAATGGAATTTTATGCATTTCTCTTTATCTTCACAGTGACTGTATCATTACTATTAGCCAACTGTATAATGATGATGTAATATTTAAATGCCTTGTGTTAAAAGAAGGAACAAACACACACATACACACTCACATATATGAGTGTGCCTATATTATAAGGCATATATATGTGTGTGTGTGTGTGTGTGTGTGTGTGTGTGTATATATTTTTTTTTTAAAGTCTTACTTCTTCTGTTTAAATGGCTGTTGGCACCATTTTGTGTTGTTCTAGCTAGCGAATTTTGATAGGGAAGGCAACGAGTTTAAAACCGCCAGGTAAAGTAGATGGCTGTATTTATTTATTTATTTATTTATTTATTTATTTATTTATTTTTGCAGTACTGGTGATGAACCCAGGGGCATTCTACCTCCAAGTTATATCCCCTAGCCCTAATTTTTATTCTTTATTTTAAAACAGGGTCTCACTGAGTTGCAAAGGGCCTCACTAAGTAGCTGAGGCTGTCTGCCTCCCAAATGCTGGGATTATAAGTGTGCGCCACCACACCTGGCTTCTAATTGTGATCAATGAATTGTCCTCCCTGGGCCCTCGGAACTGATAACAACTTGGCTGGCAGTCTTTATTCTGGTCCCTGACCATACTATTGGTTTATAGAAAGTGCACCTGTGAATTTGCAAAACAGAACAGGCTCCCTGAGGTACCTAATTCTACAGATATGACCCAAATACCATAGATGATGACCGTGTACACTTTTCAGTTCCTTCTCCAAGCCTGGTCCTTGTTATCATTGCCTGTGTTCTGCTTGTTTGAATTGGGTGGCTTGAGACATGTTTTGGGAAGTGAGGCCTTGCCATTTAATGGCGACAAACGGCTTGCACTCTCAGGCATTTCTGAGGACAGCAGCTCTCGGTGTTGTTATATTAGAATCATTGGAAGAGTTTCAGAAAATGCCACAGCCCAGGTCTCACACTTTGAGACTCTTAGTTGAGCTGTGTAGAAAAACATCTTAAAAGCTCTACTGGGCTTTCTAATATGCATAAGGATGTAAGAACTACTATTCTCAATCAAGTGCCATGGTAGATAAGGTATCTAAATCTAGATTACCCAAATTAAGATAGACTCAAACTTCTGTACATTTTCATAAAAAATAACACACATGTAGCATTTGAAATATTTAAACTTTTAAATATTTGATCTCTTACATGTAAATGCTAAAGTTTGTGGATTGTCCCTCAAGAACAACTACAGAGTAAAGCATGCTTTAATATTATTTTCTTATATATACTGGGGATTGAAGCCAGGGGCTCTCTGCCTCCAAGATACACCCTCGATCTTGAATCAGGGTCTGGAGAGGATGCTGAGATTCTTGTTAGATTTCTGAGGATGTCCTCGAACTTGTGACCCTCCTTTCTCAACTCGTAAGTACTATAATTACAGGCATGCATTCTCATACCTGGCTTTTGATGTTCTTTATTAGTTCATTTTTACTACTCAGGTAAAATCAAGGGTAGGTGAATCTCAGTGACCACCTATCATTATTGGTCTCTCTATTGAGCTGGTCCAGTTCTGTCATGCCTGTGCCTTTGTAAGCCACACTTTAACATAAACATTTTGTTATTGTTTTAGGATATGCAGTTTTGTTATATACTAAACCCCCATCAATTTTATTTTCTGAGTTAAAATTTATTATATTTTTCTTTTTATCAAAATGTATGTGTCAATTTGGTGAATGACGCAGCCTACAGGGGGAAAAAATAACAACCCCTTGCTTTTGCTACAAACAACATTTTGCAATAGCAGAAAAGGCAACACTGGCAGTCTTCACCATCTGATCCCATCAACTTTGGATGAAGGGATAAAGATGGCAGGGCGTGGTGATGACGTAAGCCAACAGGTTCTGCTTGGAGGAGGTGGGGACTAGAACTACCCGAGACACCATTGTAGAATCGTCTTCAATTATATCACCCTTGTAATCAAAAGAATACAAAAGAAAGAAATGGCCAGCACCTCTAAGCGTGTGATTCCATCAGGCTGAAGAGGCAGGCAATGGGCTCAGTCAATCCTAAAAAGCGGCTCAGTCCCCGCAGTGCGTACTGAGCGTGCAGGCTGCTGCTCAGTCAGCACGGCAGAGGGTCATCTGGCTCTGTGGAGACGGTGATATAATCAAGGGAAGGGGCATATTTTCAGAAGAGAGTCCCTGAAGAACATCATGATAGTGCAGAGTATAAATACACAACTGTGGTATAAGCTCACAACTGTGAGCTGAGCGTGGTCCTTGTAGCCTGTGCTACACTGGGCTCAGAACCAACTGATACAGGCACAAGTCTACGCTTTAGATGACAGGGGTCTTAATTTGATTCAACAAACATCTACGAGGCATTTACTACAGTGCTAACACCTAGTCAGGTAGGGATACAGGCACAGTACCATATACTTTGACTTTAGTTTGCTCACAGCCTGATAAGGAAGAAACCTTTTGATAGTAAATTCCAATTCAATGCATTAAGAAGGTCCCTGGAGCCAGGCACGTGTGGAGCTCACAGGGAGGGACTGTTGTCTCTATTTGGGTGAACTGGTGTGGCTGGTCAGGGATAGTTTGGTTTATGGGCCACAGATACACAAAGGATAGAGGAAGGGGCAGCTGTTATAAAGATACAGAGGGAATCTCATTGAAGCAAAGAGAAGAGACATCACGGGGACTATAAAGCCACTGGGAATGCTCACCCCATGTCCCTAGCCTCAACCTCGCCTCTCGCTTCAGTTCAGCCTCTCTGTCCTCTGCTCTCGTATGGTTATTGAAGAATGTCCACTGAAGAGCTCATGTATTAATGTTCAGGGTGGATGTAACTAAGTCCTGAGGATTGTACTCCATCCGTGGGTAAATCCACTGTAATGGGTTTACTAGGTGCTAACCTAGGCAGGTGGGATGTGGCTGGGGAAGGTAGGTCCCTGGGGGCGTGACCTTAGGGACTGTGCTTACATCTGAGAATCCCCTTGTTTCTGGAGTTCATGATGCGAGAGCAGAGCCCTTGGTTTCTCTTTCTCTCTGCTTCCTGCTGCTGTGTCCTGAACTCTGCAGAAATAATCTGGCTTGTCATGGATTAAAACTCCAAGATCTAAAACAAAACAAAAACTGTGGACAAATAAATCTTTCTTTAAGTTGTATGGCCAGTTGCTTTGGATTATAACAGTAAGAATGTTGATCAAGACACCCCTACTGATATCTAAGTTTATAGAACTCTTTTTTTGGGTGTGTGTGAGTCTGGGATGGAACCCCAGGGGCATTTGACCTCTGAGCTACATTCCCTGGCCTATTTTTATTCCTTACTTTGAGACAAGGTCTCACTAAGTTGTGGAGGGCCTCACTCAGTTGTGAAGGGCCTCACTAAGTAGCTGAGGCTGTCTGTGACCCACGATCCTCCAGTCTCAGCCTCCTAAATGCTGAGATTCAAGCATATGCCACCATGTCTAGCTATAGAACTCTTGTTCAACTTCTAATTCTGTCACCATGTTTATATTCCATATGTTTCTAATTCTGTCTCCATGTTTATATTCCATATGTCTAGGGGAGAGAGAAAGACAGAGATAGAGATAGAGATAGAGATAGAGAGAGAGAGAGAGAAAGAAAAGAGAGAAGAAGAACAAGAACAAGAAGAAGAAGAGGAGGAGGAGGAAGAGGAGGAGGAGGAGGAGGAGGAGGAGGAGGAGGAGGAGGAGGAGGAGGAGGAGGAGGAAGACTCCTCTAGAGTCACATGTTCATACTGGTCCACTTAGCTGAGGCCAGAGAGCAGGGTTGTACATCAGGTACTTTGGTCTCTGGGCAAGGCAAACTGCTTTTAAAACCTTATAAGGAAAGAGAAGTTGGGGGAGCAGTTACTAGCCAGGGTCTTCATTGGCAGTAACTTCTGGCACTGGACAAGTTCTTAAGCCACCAAATATCTGAGTTAAGAAGCGTTTTCCCATCTGTGTGTACGTGTGCACACTTAGAACTTATTAGCTGTTTAACATGCTAGAGTGACCCCACTCTAGAAAGCTGGGAACCGAAGACAATTTTTGCCGCTGGGTGGTTTCAGGGCTCAGCAATGATGTCCTATCTACAACAGTAACAATGGGGTGGGTCTCACGTGGGATGTGAGAGGTTAGAATCTATCTGTCTGTGTGTTTCTTTTCATAGCAGAGCATATCATAAATTACACTAGTCTATAATTGCTTCCATTAGCTGTTCACTGAGCAGCTACTATGCTCAAAACATTTCAGGGAACTGCAGGAAAGACATTATGGAGACAACTGGATTCTCTAAGAAGCTGTTCTGAATACTTCACTTAAGCAGATTACAGTAAATAAGACAAGCTTGGATGGCTGGGGCAGCAGAAGTCACCCCATGCATGGGAAAGGGGAGCGATGGGTGAAGTTGGGGTCTTTTTTATTTTTTATTTGGAAACAGGGTCTCCTAAGCCAGCGCGCGCGGCTGGCTTCGAACCAGCGCGATCCTCCTGTCTCTGCCTCTCAAGCGCGGGGATTCCAAGCGTGCGCCACCAAGCCCGGTGCCCTGAAGTTGGGGTCTTTAGGAAGTTGGAGATGCAGAAAAACAGTCTCTAGACAGTATGATCACAAGAAAGCTTAAAAAGAGCTAAGCACAGTGGTGCACGCTTGTCATCTCAGAGCTTGGGAGGCTGAGGCAGGAGGATTGCAGGTTCAAAGCCAGCCTCTGCAGTTCAGTGAGGCACTCCACAACTAGTGAGACCCTGACTCCAAGTAAAAAATAATGTAGGGCTGGGGTGTAGCTTAGAAATAGAATGTTCCTGAGTTCAATTCCTAGCAGCACACACACACACACACACACACACACACACACACACACAAGAAAGAGGGGAGGGGAGGAAGCTCAAGGAGAAATGTTAGGTTGAAGATGCTGGAATAAAATATCAAACCTTACTTACATCACAGAATCATCAGCAAATTGTAAATTATTCACAAATGCATTGATGAGAATAGATCCTTTAAGAAGACCTGATAAGGCAGCTCATGGCTAAAGTGGCCCAGAACCATCCACAAGTAACTTACAATACGTCATGAAAGCCTTTAGCCTGGGCCAGTGACTTCTGATTTCCTTACTATCTTTCAGCCTCATCATTAGCTAAAGCACTACAATAGCAAAACACGACAGCAGGTGGGTGTGGGGTCATCAGAGCTCCTCAGGACACAAACACACAGACTGAATACCCTTCTTGAACCACACGCTGCTTGAGTGTCGTAGGTGCAGGGTGGAAATGCACAAAACCTGGCTCCCTCTCATTCCTTTGGGGAAGACAGACACCTAAGCATATAAAAATGGAAGATGTAAAATGGATCAATATCATACCATAATTGAACTTAGGCAAGGAAAGAACCTTCAGCAAGCGCGGAGATTCCCAAGGCAGCGCAGACTCTGAGCCCCACGCCCTGGGCTGGGAGAGGCCCTGGCGTGTGGTGACTGGCAGACGTTTCTGACAGCATCACTATTCGCTATACTGATAACATTTGGAAAAGGTCAAGTTTTGCAAAGACTTTCTGCTCACCAAGAACAGCAAGGAATCGATTGACTTGGAGCAGAAGCACAATGTCAGAACCCAAATGGCAGTACAGTTCCTGTTGCTGGGAAGCCCTCCTTCCTTCAAAGAAACATGCTGGGAAATCCATGCACAGCTGCCCCGAGTTCAACCTGGGACTCTGCCTCCCTGGCACCTCCCGCTTCCAACCACTCCCTCTTTTGTGCCTTCAGTCTGAGCTCAAATGCTAATCGTTAGGGCAGTCTTCACTGGCCACTTGCTGAAGCTGGCATCATTTCCCCCTGACTGTGTTCACCCCATGCTAGAATTCCCTTCCTCACTCAGCACAATCTGAAGTCACCTTGCATCCCATTGGCTTGTTTGCTTTCTGAACTCTCCTCCTTCACATTGAGAATAAGACCTCCAGGAAGTCAAGGCTTGTGACTGCCTGGTACCCAGGGTAGGGGCTAGCCTGAACTAGATCCCTGTGCACCGTGGCGTGAATCAGAGAAAACTGCCCTTTCTGAGCAGATGGGCTGGGAGGAGTCACAGCCAAGTGGATGGATTTCAGTCCCTTCCCCTCTTTCTGCAAGGCAATACGAGGACTTCACAAGCTCACAGGCTGTCCTGCTTGTCTGTCGCTGTTCAGGATTGCCCCTGAGCATGGTAGGTTAGATGCTCAGTAATTATTTTGTGAACAAAGGAAGCATCACAAACACCTACCAAACACTCCACGTTGTCCAGAAATATGCTTATTGTGAAGCCCAAAGAAAGCCTCGGGAAGCCTTCAGAGACCGACCTCGATTCCCATACAGACCAGCAAGGACCAATCGCAGGCTCGCAGCGGGAACATGACAGCATTTCAATAGCACAGCCGCTGATCTGGGATGACTCCTGTGACCTTCTGATATTTCATAAATGCACCCACCCCAGGGGCTCGTATTTTAGCTCCACTGCCAGCCTTGTTCCTGCCCACTGACTCTGCCACCCCCTTCCCACGGCCAGGTTGGGGAGCATCCTTTGCGTACCGACAAAGCCCGCGTCCTGCCTCTTCAGAACAGCTGGGCCGAATCCCCTCTTGCCAGCCGCTTTGGCCCACGCCTGGAGCACGGCCGCTACCAATGATCTGCCTGGGATGGAGACAGAGGAAGGAACACTGCAAAAGAAAGCAAAACCCACGTTGTGTCCCCTAAATCAAAACTTCAAATAAGAACAGGCTTTGGCAGCTCATTTCCTGCAGAATTAACCTTTGTTCTCAGCGGGCTGCTTCTGAGAATATGCGTGGGGCCGAAAAGGAAATGAGGTTCAGTGCGCGGCGCTTACGGAGGGATTCTAGGTTTACCACCGGGGGTGAAGAGCTGAAAGGAAAGCAAGGCTGAAGTGGAGGCCCCTCTCCCACCCGCCCGGCCTCCAGACAGGAATCGTGGGCAGCCAGAGCCATGATCACATACACGGACGGACAGACGCACAGACGCGCACCTTCTCCTTCCTCTGCCAATTCTCACTTGCTGGAGGTGACAAGCGTGACCCCAAAAGGGACTCACGGGGCTTACACACAGATCCTGCACTCCTTTAGGAACCAGTGGGGATCTTTTCCTGGAAGCCTTCCTAGATTAAAAAAAGTGTCCTTCAATGAGTCCCCATAAAACGTTATGGAATTGGCCACGCTGTGTTATAGTTATCTATTGGCGTGTCAAGGACAGAAGTATTTTATTTGACTTAAGAAAATCCGTGTGTGTGTGTGTGTGTGTGTGTGTGTGTGTGTGTGTGTGGTACTGGGGATTGGATCCAGGGACATTTTACCTCCCAGCTATACCCCCAGCCATTTAATTTTTGTTGTTGTTGTTTTATTTTGAAATAGGGTCTTGGTAGGTGGCTGAGGCTGGTCTTGGACCTGCGATCCTTCTGTCTCAACCTCCCTAGTACTGGGATTATAGGCGTGCGCCACCACACCCAGCAAGAAAATCTTTACAGTCAAATGCTCAGCATGTTGTCTGCAATAAGTCAGCATCTGCTCGAGTCCTGGGTGCAGTGGTCAGTGGGCTGCTCTAGTACCGTTTGCTTATTGGGCCCCTCTCCCGTGGGTTTGCGCTGTACTACAGCGGATCACAAGAACCCTCGCACATGGCAATAACCATGGTAGCTGTCACCGGCTAGTGTCCCTCATGTACCAGGCGCCTGGTGAGTGCTGTTGTGGGCACCAGTGTGTTACAGTCAGTCTGAATTCCTCTGTCTGGCTTTTTTCACCTCAGAAAAAAGTAAAATATACTAAAGTTACTCCTTTTTTTTTTTTTTTTTTGGCCTGACATCTTTTCTTAGCAGTATCCTCAGAGAGTGTTTTAGTGGCTTTTACCTGTGTTCCTCTCTTTGATCCTGAAACTCCTACTGACACAGACGTGGCCAGCTCTCTTGTTTGGCTACCCCGCAAGCCATCCCGACCCTTTTTCAAAATAAAACAACAACAACAAAAATTAAATGGCTGGGGGTATAGCTGGGAGGTAAAATGTCCCTGGGTCCAATCCCCAGTACCATACACACTCTGTTAATTGCTTTACAAGCCGTTTTCTCCTTAATACTTCGAGGCAACATTATGACCTTCATAAGTCAAACTATGATAGACAGAGAAGAACTGATTTTCCCTGAAAGCCACACAGCAGGCGCTCAAGAGAAACCAGGATATTAACCCCTCTCCTGCATCCCCACATCCCCTGACCTTCATTCACAGGAGGGGAGTTGGAGCTCCTCTGACCCCAGTGAACACGGTGATGTAGTGGGGGGCGGGGTGCATTGGAAGCATTGAAAGCCACACTGGCAGGTGGCGCCTTCGTGGAGAAGTCAAAACCAATGAAGCAGGAGCCCCCAAGGACTGGGTTAATGAGGGAAAGAGTCCAGGAGCAGGGAGGCTCAGACTTGAAAGCAGAATGGAATTTAAATAGACGGGGAGAGACAGTCGAGAAGAATGCTTCAGGACTGGACAGGACTCGAGACTGAATCTCAACTCTTCTGCTCATAGATAGGACGCTTCGGAATTCGCCCCAACTTTCCAGCCTCCCCCACCCGTAGGCAAAGGACATAATAAATCTAGTATCAATTAAGAATGATTTTCATGCAAGCCATGGACGCACTGGTGGAAAATAAGATAAAACATAAAGATACAGATACACCTCAAGGATTGTTTGTTGACCCAGGTGCTATTATCAAGGACCTGGGCTTGTTTTGTACATAGACTCTGTCTGCTCCACTGTGACTGTCTCATCCTCCTGTGGGGGAGAAGGCTGGCACGGCGATGGTCATCACATCCACAATCGAGGCAGGAAGGAGGAGGAGGGAGGGAGATGCCATCATCACTGCCCACGCCCTTCTCATACTGGGTTCCCCCGCACATCTCAGGGACCAGAACAAAGTCACAGTCCATGGTGGATGGCACGGGGGCTGGGGACGCAGCTGACAGACCTCTGTTCTAGCCCTCAGGTCGGGATGGCTTGCGGGGTAGCCAAACAAGAGAGCTGGCCACATCTATGTCAGTAGGAGTTTCAGGATCAAAGAGAGGAATACAGGTAAAAGCCACTAAAACACTCTCTGAGGATACTGCTAAGAAAAGATGTCGGGCCAAAAAAAAAAAAGGAGTAACTTTAGTATATTTTACTTTATTCTGAGGTGGAAAAAGCCAGACAGATGAATTCAGACTGGCTGTAACACGCTGGTACCCACAGCAGCACTCACCAGGCGCCAGGCACGGTGCTGAGAACCCTGGATCCTCAGAGTTGTTGCTGGGGGCCATGAGGTCGGCTTCCATCACCAGCGAGGAGATGGAGATGAGGCTCCCGGGGCAGACTCACATGCAGAGGGCAGCGGAGCCCAGGCAGTCAGACCACCAGTGCCATGCTGGGGGTCCGTCCTGGAGTCACAGGGCAATGGGACAGTGTGTCGGGCCACCCCACCGGTGTGTCCTGCAACGCAGAGGGGAGAGAGAGGGAGGACCTAGAGTTCTCACCTTGCTTAGACCCCAGTGCTCATTTTAAAGAACCGAACCACTATGTTTCCTGGTGCCAGAGAGACACTTTTTTTAAAAAAAATTCGGTTACGAAAGGAAGGCTGGCAGTCACCGAAGGTGACTTGCTCAAACCAGAAGACACCAAAGGCAGCTTCAAAAAGAATATTGAAGCCGATTTCAGCAGGAGAGTTGGGCTCGCTAGGAAGCTCTCCCCTCCCCCCTCCATGGTATCCAGCTTGGGGGGAGGTGGTTAGGATTTCTTCTGGGAATCCCAAGCCCGGGTGAGGATGGTGGGGCACAGCTTTGCTGCAGGAGTGGGGCGGTGTGCGGGGAGCTGGGGCCATGCAGCGTGCAGGGCAGAGCTGGAGCATCAGGAAACACCCTCACCTACCCGTCGGGAGCACTGGCCACGAGTGGGAAGCCCTGCTGCAGGCACAGTGACTACAGAGGGGCCAGAAAGGGTCACCCAAGGGGGGAGCTCTGCAGAAAACCCCGGGGTGTGAATCTGCAGCCCCACAGCTCGTGGTGACCTTGGGGTCAGCGGCTGGGAAGACGAGTTGGACTTGAGTGCAATGAGAACCACTGGTACCTCCTAAGAACACTTGCTGCGCCCCCAACACGGGGCGTTGTGACCTTCCCAGAGCGTGGTCCATCTCTGCCTTCAACACGCCCTTACAAGCTCCTTTCTTTACGTAATTTAGAAATAGAAAAGGATAGGGAAGAAGGTCCTGGGAAACGCAGTTGTCAGCTTAAATAAGATGAGAGTGACACCCAAGACACAGTCAGCTGTAGACATCTTCAGGGATTGGGGTCTGAGGCAGACTGTAATTATTTCTAGCCTTTGGTTTCATCCAGGGCCCTGTCTTTGTTCTTCTACTTGTTCTTAAGAAGTCAAATGAAGCTTACACCTGTAATCCCAGTGCAGGGGAGGGTGAGACAAGAGAATCACGGGTTCAACATCAATTTCAGCAAACTAGAGAGACCCTGTTTCAAAATGAAAAATAAAATGTGGCCTGGGGTGTAGCTTGGAGGTAAAATCCCCTGGGTTCCATCCCAGTACCGCCCTGCCCCAAACACAAACAGATTCGGAATGAGGAGCAAGGAAAGGTGTTGCCTGACCTCAGTGTGTCCTATCAAATGTCTCTCTTCTGTATTTCTTTCCCTATAGTTATAGCGCTATTTTATTTCCTCAAACATACTAAGTTCTCTCTCGCCTCAGGACCTTTGCACACGCTCTGCAGATTCCCTAGAATGTGTTGCTCTCGGGTATATCATGGCTCACTCATCTTCTAACATCTTTTTTGCCAAATCACAGTTCCTATTTTTCCTGGTCATGGGCTCCCATAGAATATTTAATTTCTCTTTTCAAATCCTGTAGGTCTTTATAATCTTTAAGAGTTACAATCAAATAACTTAAAAATAGCTTCTGATAGTCTTCTTTCTCCTTCAGATATAACCTACACGGAGGCAGGACAGTGCTTGTCCCATTTGACACGTAGCTAAGTAAGTACCCAGCACATCATCTCCCTTACGCTAGAACCTCAACATTTGCGAGCGATTAGATTGCAAAAAAGATAGGCGAGTGAGAAAAGGAATAGATAATCCAGAGGGGAATCTAAATAAGGCAACGCAACGATTCTCCTCCAATTTGCACTGCGATAGCAAAAAAAAAAAAGAAAGAAAGAGATGTATCTGCACCGTGCTGGGGATTCCAACTAGGGGGCCACGCTAAGTCCAAGGAAGAGCTCTCTAAATACGGAGCTGCCTTCAGGGGAGCAGTGAACTCCCTTAGGGTGTTCAGCCCCCGCCTAGGGGATTTCTAGGGGGAAGATATTACAGAGACCACTCATGCATCCTATGCAGACTGAATAAAGGACGTTGGGCGACTCCACCTGCAGGTACAGTCTGTGGTTTCATGCATAGAAGGTGACCTCGCAGGAGAACGCCAGCATTTGTAGAAATAAAGACTTGGGTCCAAATCCCAGTGCTGCTTCTTACTGGCTGGATGATCTCAGGCTAGTGATTTGATCTCCGAGAACCTCCAGGTCTTTGTGTATAGAACTGAGATAATTACGCTCACCTTGTGGAGCTGGCGTGAGGATTAATGTTATCATAAGGAGCGGCACGAGCCAACCACCTGCTTGGTGAGTCCATTCTTATGCAAATATCGACATGGTGAGCTTTGGGCAATTATTAGGATAACCATCCTACCTGCTGCCAACAACCAGAACGAGAATAAAATGAATAGCACCTACCCAAGAATTCTTATGCGGTACCAACCATTTGGGAAGCTATTGTTTTATTACAAGGATCAGTAGAAACCCACCAGTTATCTCTACTTTGGCTAGTGTGCCAAGCTGACAGAAAGAGGAGCCACGCAGCTTTTCCAGTTTCTGATCTTCCCTGAGCCTCAGTTTCTTCTTCTGCCAGATGGAATAGAGGCACCTATCTCCTTAAGTTTCTCAAAACTGAAATACACTCATCGGTATAGAAGGCTAAGGGGAACGTCCCGCGTATGCTCCTCAGTAAAGAGATGATGTTGGCGTACCCCTTCCCAGCTAGGGAAATGAAGGCTTAAGCAGTTTGCTTGGTTCCAAATCTAGCAGGTAACAAGCCTGGGCTGCACATACAAAGAGTCCCATCTCCCAGGCTCTGACACCTCTGACAGTCTGTACACATCGGCCCGATGATAACCGCTCAGCTCAGGGCACCGACTGCCACTCACACGGACTGGGCTGTCATCGCAGTGTCTGGGAAGACAGAAATTCAGAGACCTCGGCTGGGCACAGATCCTGGCTGCCCCCCACCCCCCTGCCCAGAATAGAAGTTTTTTTTTTTTTTTTTTTCTGGAATGAGCTGAGCCTCGGCCTCCCTGGCGCTCCGGGTGGGTCTGGTGGGGGGCAGCCAGGCGATCCATCAAGCCCGGCTTGTGTGATTGTGCACCTGTTCCTGCCGCCTGCCACCAGCCCCCTGTGCGCTACCCCAGCAAAATGGCGTTTAGTTTCCTGATGGGACTCGCCTTCCGTGCCTATCAGTGGCTTGTTAACAATTCCTTAACAACAATGATTAGAATGAAAAGCCAAGGCAAGAGAGACGACTGGTGTTTTAACATGTATTTTAATAAATAAACTAATGTTATCTGGTTCCTGGTGCAGAAAGTGTCTCCACTGTGTTGGGGGAAACCTATCAATCAGCTTTCGGTTGGGAGCCTGAGATCTTCAGAGCCCCCCTGCAGGCCCGCGGTTGCTATAGCAACCCAAACCAGGAGTGGTAGCTGTAAACTTAAAAAATATGACTTTTTCCCAACCAGCCATGCTTCTCCATCAATACTGAAACCTTTGCCTGAATTCCAAGCGAGCTGGGAATTTTTTTTTCCTTCTCTCTCTCTCTCCCCAGTCATAAGTCTGACTTGGAATCTATAGCAACTGAAATTAGACTATAAATCATCTTAATGGTGCTTTTCAGAGAATTCTTTACTGGATCAATTCAGATCATACAAGGTGGCAAGCTTCTGAGCCCAGTCACTAATAATACTGGTGTCACAGATGTCTGGCAAGGAAGAAAGGGGTTGGGGCGGCGGCTGCTGCTGGAGTCCGTCTCTGATGGTCGCCCGCCAGACGTGAGCTGTGGGTCTCTTGGCTGAGCTCCGCCTGCCTTTTGGCGGCTGTTCCCTGGAGCTGTTTCCCATGAGTGCTCCAAACTCTTCAGAAAGAGCAGAACCCCATCATTTCTGGGATGCCTGCCTGCATCACGTAGCTGTGGGTTCCTGAGACAGTGTAATCTACCCGCCAGACATTCAGCTGTGATAGCCCAGGGCCAGGTTCAAAGCTAACTCAGTAGCTCTTTGACTTTGAACCATGACGTGACTCCTTAAAGCCTTGAGTTTCCATCTTGGTGAAACAAGGGGAATATCCGTGTCTATTTTCTATGCTCTTTGTCAGGATCAAAGAAGTGACATTTGCAAAGCGCTTAGCATGTGTATGCAATGTCTATTAGGGCATATTGTAAATGGCTGAAAAATGTTGGTTACTATTTAAAATATATGGGATACAAGCTATGAACACCTGTTGAATCTAAGTGTATTGATATTTGTTTTCCTAACCTTTACTAACTGTTCTGTATATTTGGAATTTTTTATAATAAAATTGGGACAGAAAAAAATACCAGGTCAAAATGACAATAGGGTATATATATATATATATATATATATATATATATATATATATTTATTTATTTATTCTTTTGGTGGTACTAGGGATTGAAATCAGGGGTATACTACCTCCATGGTATACTACAACCCCTATATTTAAAATTTTTATTTTGAAACAAGATCTCACTAGGTTGATGAGAGTCTCACTACTTGCTGCGGCTGTCCTTGAACCTGAGATCTTCCTGTCCTAGCTTCCCAATTACTGGGATTACAAGTGTGCACCACCACACTCAGCCAGAGCTTTCTTTTTTAAAATTGACAATGGAAAATTGTATGTATTTGTAGTTTATAACATGATTTAATATATATGCATATATATTGAAGAATAGCTACATCAAGCTTATTAGCATATGTATAACCTCACATACTTTTAATGGGCAGGGTAAGAACATTTAAAATCTACTCTCTTAGCAATTTTGACCATATAGCTATCGACCTTAATCGCTATGTTATAAGATAGATTTCCAGACTCACATTGATTCTATCAACTGAAACTGTGCTTTTTGTCCAACGTCACATTGCGGTCTCCCTGACCCCTGCCATGCACATCCTCTTATCCACTCCTCCCTACACTTCTGAGTCCAACTCTTTTGCATTTCACCTTATAATTTTGACCATATAGCTATCGACCTTAATCGCTATAAGATAGATTTCCAGACTCACATTGATTCTATCAACTGAAACTGTGCTTTTTGTCCAACGTCACATTGCGGTCTCCCTGACCCCTACCATGCACATCCTCTTATCCACTCCTCCCTACACTTCTGAGTCCAACTCTTTTGCATTTCACATCTACATGAGATCACACAGCATTTGTCTTTCTGGGCCTGGCTTATTTGACCTAACATAACATCTTTCCAGTTCACCCACGTTCTGGCAAACAACAGGACCTCCTTCCTTTTAAAGGCAGCATAGCGCTGTGTTGTGTATAGACCACATTTTCCATATTCATTCACCCATGGATGGACTAGGCAGAACCCGCTGCTTGGCTGTTGGGAAGAGCACTGTGGTCTCTCACACGCCGGTCCACTCCCATTGGGTAGACTCCCAGCAGTGGGATTGCCAAATATGGCATCAAAGGCTTACCATGTGCTGGGCACTGTGGTAGATACGGAGATCACAGAGTTGGTCCACCGAAGGCAAGATGCCTGCCTCTCATGGGGCCAACAACTGAGTAGAAGGGACAGACTTAATACACAGTGGGAGAGTTTTCCCCTGCACTAATGCACCGTGTATATCTAATAGATGGTGTATTAGATCCAAGGACCTAATACACAGTGGGGAAGTTATCTTCTGCGTGGGTACTGGGCATTAGACCTGGGGGGCATTCTATCTCCAAGCTACAACCCAGCCAATTTTATTTTGCTTTGAAAAAGGCTTTTGATAAGTTGTTGAGGGCCTTGCAAAGTTGCTGAGGCTGACCTTGAACCTGTGATTCTCCTGTCTCTGCCTCCCAAGTACTGGGGGACAGGTATGCACCAATGCACCTGCCTCCAAGTTAATTTTATACTCTAAAAAATGCTCACTGAGGAGCAGCTCCTTGTATAGGAAATTGGATAGTGGTGGTGGTGATGAGGTAGTTCTCTGAAGCCTTGACCACAGTGCCTGGAATCTCCCTCAGCAATTCCTCATCCTACCTGCCACCTTCAAAGCAGGAAGAGAGGCTCAGTGGGTAGTCAGAGCGTACACACTTGATTGGGCTGCATTTCCTGGGAGCCAGGGCCACCATGTTTTAAGACACATGTACCAAGCTGAGTACTCTCTCTGATGGACAAGCTGAGCTATTCCAGCCATATGCCCCCATTCCCTGCCTGTCCCCTGCCCTCAGAGATACTAGACAGTCACATGGTGGGCAGTATCAGCCATGCCCCTAACATCCAGAGCTCCCCCTCATGATATTTATTGTCTGAGTTTGGTTAAGGAAAGCTGAGTGTTAAGTGTGCTATATAGACTGGCTATTCCCAGAAGGTCTGCCGTTGGGGCACTGGGCATGGTCCCAGCTAATGACTAAGTGACCTTTGCTTCTATTTGGCTAATGATTGTCGTTCATATGTCCTTCAGAAACTCCATGGAGAGAAAGAATAAAAGGCGGGACAGGCCAGGCACGGTGGTGCACACTTGTAATCCCAGTATTTGGGAGGCTGAGACAGGAGGATCGTGGTTTCAAGTACTGACAGCCTCAGCTACTTCTTAGTGAGGCCCTTTGCAACTCAGTGAGACCCTGTTTCAAAATAAAGAATAAGAACTAGGGCTGGGGGTGTAGCTCAGAGGTAGAATGCCCCTAGGTTCCATAGCCCATACCAAAGAAATAAAATAAAATGTGGGACAGAACAGAGGCCCCATAATTGGCTCCCTACCACCAAAGTAGCATCACAGAACACCTTAAATCCTAATAAGATACTCTGCTCAGGAGAACACCACAATCTGATAAGAAAATGCATAGAGAGTATTCTCCTGCTGCAGAGGCCGCTGGGAGCCTGCCTCCAGGAGCATCTTCCCAGGGCTGTTTTCTCTGTTCTCCTGACTTCCGGAGGCGATTAACCAGGCTCCTCAGAGAATGCTGGTGATTTCCCATTGAGGCTTCGGGCACCTTGCAAAACAGGATTCAATCAGCAGCGTGGTTCCTCATCAGGATGCCGACGTGCAGCAGCCACCAGACCTCTGCTTCCACCTTCGGATCTGCCAGCACATAGAGGGTTCCTCGCAGGAAAACACATTCTGGTTTGGAAGTATTTAAAAGCTAGCTGCCAGGGAGCTCCCCCCTATCCCCATCAGCAGTGATGCTTGTTTGCTTTTCTGGCTGTGAATATAGTTCACCTTGTATAGATTTTATTTTTGTGGACTTACTCCCCTGAGAGGGAAGACTTGAAAGTTCAGGGGTCTTTTGAGGCTGGATGGGGTCAGGGCAGCTTCCAGATATGTAGAAAAGTCCCATGGTTTCTTCTTTTGTTAATGATGATAGTGATAGTCTTAATAAGTAGTCAGAGAAACTGAGAGTAATGGTGCACATCTGTAATCCCAGTACTTGGGAGGCTGAGACAGGAGGATCTCAGGTTCAAGGCTAGCCTCAGCAACTTAGCAAGAGTCGTGGTGACTTAGCTAGACTTTCTTTCTAAACTTTAGAAACATAATAATAAAATAAAAAGGACCAGAAATAAAAATTCCCGAAATCAGAATTTCCTGGGTTTTATCTGCCATATCAATCAATCAACCAGTCGGTAGTAAAAGCCACTCTAGAGACAGGGAGGGCGGCCTTCACAACACAGGTGTAAAGAAATATTGGGCTGGCTGTCTCCGTTGTGTGTGGCCTTGGTTATGGGGGCAGGAGGATTTTGTTCTGGGGCCACCATGGAACTGTCACATATTTGTGTAACTTTCTACCATGGACAAAAAACAGGAGTAAAGATTTTGAGAACCATTTGTGTGCTACGCCCTGTGCTAAGAATTTACATATAATTTCATCCTCACTTAAGAGAAATATTCTGTCCAGTTTCTACATGAGAAGCCAGAGCCCTAGAGATGGAGCTTGGCTTGGTTTGCCTAAAGCCTTGTAGGCAGAAAGGCGATGAGGTAGGGCTCAAGTCCACTGTCCATCTACACTGATTCTTTAATTTTATTGCTCTGTGCTAATTCAGTGGCTCTCCATTAAGGGTTTTTCACTTGTAGGGAACAGGGGCCAGGGATACTGCAGATATCAATACACAGTACAGCCCCTACTGCGAGAATTATCCACTCCCAGATGTTAAGAGTGCCAAGGCTGAGAAGCCCAGCCCACATGAGATGTTCTCAGCTGGTGCTTTTTTGATAAACTCTTTTGATTTTGGTTAAATAAAGATACCACACCATCAGGCCTTTCTTAGCAGAGCTACCTGCGCAGGAAGGCCCCAGTGTCATGTGCCGATTAAACACACCAGCCCAGGGTGGGGCAAGATGAACTCGAGCAGGACTGCACTGTGGTCTGAATGGCTTGTTCTTCCCCTCCCAAAATTTGTATGTTGAAACTTAATCCCTGCTATGATTGTATTGAGAGGTGGAACTTTGGGAGGTGATAAGATCTTAAAGAATGATCCTTTATGGTTGGGATTATTCCCCTCAGAAGAGATCCCCGAGAGACCCCTGCCTTTTCTGCTTGTGAGTACGTGTCGAGAAAATGCCCTTCCGTGAACCTGTAGGAAGGCACTGAATCTGCCAGCACCTTGATTTGGGGCTTCCCAGTGTCCAGAGCCATGAGAACTATGTGTGGCTTAAAAGTTCACTTGGTCTGTGGTAGTTTGTTATAGACTGGACCAAGATAGATTGTCCTTAATGGAATGCATCACATGGTCATGATTTTATGCTGTAGATCTCCGTATCTGTTTATATCTATGCCGAAATCCAGAATAAGAAAGACATGGAAGACTTAGGCACTTCCTCAAAGTTGTTCCTTGAAGGTGAGAGAACCCAGATCCAAACCTGAATCTCCTGACACCTGCTTCAAGGCATTCCCCACCTCTTGTACCCATGTGGGCACTTTGAAACCTTCTTCCCAAACATAAGCCACACCTCTGGGTCTTCTCTAGGGCCTCCCTACCCTGAGCAAGGTTACTACCTCCATGGCTGGGATTCTCTGCCCACCTCCCCATGGAAGGCAGGTATCGACTGTCACACCCCTGTTTTACCAAGGGTGACACTGATGCTCGGTGAGGTTGAGTACTTGTCCAGGTTCACATGCTGGGGCTGGAATCCAGGCTGGTCCAGCTCTGCTGCTGCTACACCCACGGTTTCTCTACCTTGGCACTGGGGACATAGGCCATCTTCCGGGGAGTTGTCTTCCAAAGTGTAGACTGTTTAACAGTGTCTCTGGTCTCCACCCTCTTAAGTGCTACAGCCCCCTGCCAAGCCGTGGCCACCAGAAATGTCTCCAGATGTGTCTCTCCATCCCCCGGGGGCAGAATCACCCTCAGCTAAGAAGCACAGGTCCAGACAGTGAGTGCTACGGCACCTACAAAGGCTTACATGGCTCCTGTTTCTCAAGCATTTCCAGGCTCTCAGGTCCTTGCGCCATCTTCTCACTGAGCCCGCGCAATATTTTTCCCCTCCCATCCTTCCTGGAGTGCAGCCCAGTGCAGAATCGCTGAGCTGGCCACCAGGGTCTTCAGTGTGGCAAAGTTGCTCCATGTCACCCTCCCCTGAAAACCCTCTGGTGGCCTTCTGTTGTGCTCGGAGTACAATCCTAGCTCCTCCCTGCCCCTGGCTGCCTGGGCCCAGCCCCTCCTTACCGCCCAGGCCCCATCTCCTTTCTGCCTCGCCTGGCCCCTTGCACGGGGTCCTGTGCACCTCTCCTTGTTCACGGTACACACCCCGTGTATTCCTCCTCCCAGCAGGTCTTCCCATTGGTGGCATCCTCCCAGGAATATTCTTTCTCCAAATTCTCCCCTATCAGTGACTCCATATCACTCAGCTTAAATGCCACCGTGCAGACCAGCCCTGCCCATTCTGAAGCAGCGCTAGATGGTCCCTGCCGTAGCACCTGTTTGCTTTTCTCCAGGGGGACCCTGTCACAGACCACCATCCCCTTCTGTGCTTGCGTATGACCCGCCCACCAGCAACGGGGTCAGAGTCAGAGTTCAAACACCGTGTCCTGACCGAGCCCTGCGGTGGGTCACTTTAGCAGGCCGAATTCATTAGCAGGGTATCCTAGGAATCCAAATGGTTATTATGGGTAACACAGGAGTACATATCTGGCTCTCCCTGTCCAGTGTCTCTCTAACTCACGAGAGGAAGCATGAATAATATATTCTGAGTTTTTTTGATTGAACTGCCAGCGTGATTTATTTCTCAGCATCTTCTTCCCTCTCCCCTTTGTAAATAATGGTGCGTCTGCCCAGCTTTTTGCTAACATTTGTCTTGCTAATTTGCCTAAGGGGGTGGGAGGGTAGTGGCATTATTACTTTAAAAAAAAAAACCTTCTATGGGTTTGGAGAGGTTTTTTTTTTTTTTTCCTGCATGGTGTTGGGGCTCTAAAAAATCAGGGTTGTACGGTATACTGATTCCTCGCTGTTTTACAAACTGGCTCAGATTCATTTCACAACTGGAGAATAATTCAAATTGGAAATCACCTTCTTTAAAACCATCGGATTAATGGTATTCCCATTATACTCCCTGCCTGGCCCTGTGAATGGCAGAGTCTGAGCTGGTACTGTCGGAATTCCATATTAAAGTAAGCAGTGCCCTAAGCAGACAGCAGTCCCAGCCCTCCTGAGGAACTTCCCAGCCCTTCTCCTGTGAGGGGCTAGCACGGGTTCCAGGCAGGTCCCTCTGGGTGGTCTTGAAGGGACCTGGAGCGCATGTGGGCCCCCGAGTGTTGGAGATGGTGCTGGCTCGTGCAGTTTGCTCTCCTGAGTTACTTCAATCTTCTGAACTCCCGTAGATCACCACCATAGGCAAAGAGTAACAGCTGATGGGCTTGTTAGAATCTCTGGTGATAATGGTGTGTGAGCAGTGTGTGTGTGTGTGTGTGTGTGTGTGTGTGTGTGTGTGTGTGTGTGTTGTATAAATGAATGGAATTCTCATCACCCACCCTTATTCTCCTTCTTCCTCAGCTCCTGCATTTCATGAATCACAACAGTGAATTTTAGCTCCTGTGGTACTGTAAGGGACTTGGTCTTATCCTGTCTTTCAGTCCCTATGGCCCTGGCCTGGGCTCCCCCGGGCTTCCCCCTGCCTCTGACACAGGAGCTTAGCTCCTGGTAGGACATTAGCGTTGCCCAATGAGCCTTTGAAATATATGGTGCCCGGACTTTACCTCAAAAGTGTCCAGTTGAATTGAATTGGTCTGGGGTGAGATGCTGGTGCTGGGCTTTTCAAATGCCCCCTGGGGAGTCTACTGTGTGAGGGTTGGGAGCCACTGCTTTCATACTACCTAGCCAGCGAGTAGACGTGTCTATGACAAAGCCTGTCCAACTGTGCCCTCCCCGGCTAAGACCCGGAGCCTGCTCCCTGGAGCCCTCAGAGTGGAGGGCGAGGGTAGCCCAAGTGGCCGGGCCCCCACCTGCCACACACACACACAAACACACACACACACACACACACACACACACACACACACACGCTGCTGCTGGCTCGTGTTTCTTGAGGACGGCCGGCCCATTCCCAGCACTAGGCCCTTTCACGGGATGTTTGTCATCTGAAATGTCCCTTCAATGCAAATAAATATGCAGGTGTTTATTGTTTTTTAAACCTGATCAGATTTTGCTTCCTCTAAGGAGTCACCCTTGAGTTGCCCTCTCTCTTCTGTCTCCTTGTATTTTTGTCGTATATTGGACCCCAAGGACCTCAAGGGCAAGGGCCACATCTTACTCACCAGCAGGACCTTAGCGCTAAGCCATGCTGGGCATACAGTAAGTGCTCAGTAAGCTCTTAGGGCTGAGACTGCTTTAGATGGCACTCCTAGGGGGTGTCCTCAAGGGGGAGTCCCTTGAGACACTTCAACATATATATTCATACTGATGTTTGGAGACCGGTTATCTCCAGGGAGTGAATTTGAATGACAGCACTGTTGTGAAGAGAAAAGCAAAGAAAAGATACAGGTAACCCTGTATTGAAATTCTGGATCCCCCACTTACTATCCACGACCTGTGTGACCTTGGACAAGTTACTTAACATCACCAGGCCTGAGGCTCCTCATCTGAACGGTTGGGATAATAATACCTAATTCACAGTCTGCAATAAGGATTCGAGGTTAGAATGCTATAGGCAGGCATCTTCCAAGAAGCTGTGCCTCCTAGAAGGGCAAGCATTTAACAAATGACAAATTAAGGTTGCTTATTTTTATTTTGTTGACCATTTTTAAGCTTCTGGGGGGGAAATTAGTTATTAAGATGCTGTCTCTCTGTGGCAATCGTATTCATAGCTGACATCAACTGTGAGCGCCTTCCTCCAGTCCTGACACGTCATGCAGGACGTGTCATGTGTGTGTTGCTATTGAATTTCAAGGCCGCCTCAGGAGGGGGGCACTGCCTCTATCTCCATCCTATGGCTATAAACACTGAGGCTTTGACAAAGTCACAGATACCCAAAGGGAGGGAGAGATGGTGGGCAGTCTGTCTAGAGAGCCCAGCAAACCACCTACCTCCCACCCCCAGCCTGGCTCCATTTGGCCTCTCTTGGACTTGGTTTTATGGACAAAGAATATCATAGGAGGCCCACCTGCCTGGTCGTCTCTCTGAAACCAATGGATTATTCATTGTCTCATGCCTCCCTCCCCATGATAGACCTTGAGAACAGAACTCACGCCAGCTTCCGTGTGCTGGCACATGGGATGGCAAATTGACAATGCTTCTTGTTAGTAATTAGGGCACCGTAATGTGCACCGCTGGTAATTAGTGCATTAATGTAGCATGGATTGTATCGCTTACAGTGACGGACAGGTATGGCAAGCTCAGGACATCATTAACATCTGAAGTTAGGAGCTACCGACAGGTGGTGGAGTGCGGAGAGTAACCAAGCCGGAAGGAGTGGAGACAACTGGACCCATGGCCTGGTGGTGCCAATGGTGTGCTGGGTCACCTTGGATAACTCATTCAGATGCTGCCGCCACCGCCACCTCCTCCTCCTCCTCCTCCTCCTCCTCCTCCTCCTCCTCCTCCTCCTCCTTCTCCTTCTCCTTCTTCTTCTTGATGTGGTTCTGGAGATTGAACCCAGAGTCATTCTACCCCTAAGCAACACCCTTGGAGGGTTTCCTTTCTTTTTTTTTTTTTGGTGGTACTGGGGTTCCTGGAAGCCCTTCTTCCTCCGGGCTACACTCCCAGATCTATTTTATATTTTTGAAACAGGGTCTCTTACGCCAGCACGGCTGGCTTCGAACCTGCGCGATCCTCCTGTCTCCGCCTCCCAAGCGCGGGGATTACAAGCGTGCGCCACCACGCCCGGCTTATTTTTTTATTTTGAAACAGGGTCTCACTAGGTTTCCAAGGGTCTTACTACATTCCTGAGACTGTCCTGGAACCTGTCATCCTGGTGTCTCAGCCTCCCAAGTACTGAATTTCAGTTTCTTTAGAGATAAAATTAAGAGATTAGATGCTCGTGTGTGAAAGGAAGAGGAAAAGGAGGAGAAAGAAATTGTGAAAACTTCGGCTGAGACAGGAATGGCCATTCCTGTTCCTATCCCTAGGGACCCAGGAACCCCATGAGTGATATCTTTCTAATTAATTAACCAATTAATTTATTTTTTGGTACTGGGGGATTGAAGTCAGGGACATTCTACCCCTAAATTAAACCCTAGTTCTATTTTAATTTTTATTTGGAAACAGGGGCTCACGGAGTTGCTCAGGCTGGCTTCAAACCCACAGTCCTCCCATCTCAGCCTCCCAAGTACTAGGATTACAAGCATGCATCAACATGCCTTTAATGGTGGACTAGGCCATGCTGTAAGAGTGGACCAACCCAGAAATTCAATGGCTTAGCATGACAGAGATGTGCGTATCCCTCAGGCTTACCCCACACCTGGCTAAGCAGCCGTTCTAGGCGACTCGGAATGTCGCTGCCTTGAGCACATGGAAGCCTGGTTGATGGCAGAGGAGCTGGCTGGGGTCTCACACCGGCTGGAAAATGGGCCATCCAGGAAGTGACACCAGAGACTCCCAACCACATCTCAATGGACAACATGGGCCACACGTGGGGCTGGGAGGCGATGGAGCACCTGGCTTGGAATCTGCTAGGGAGGAGAGGAAAGAGCTTTCTACATGAGAGACTTTGATGTAGAGATGATTCTATTTGTTTTTCTCTCCCTTCTATCAGTCTCATTTTTCACTCCCAGACATGGAGTGTCCAAAAGTTTAAGTGTGAGTCCAGACATTGATGGTGCTAGCAATTGGCTGACATAGGATTTCTCTCCTGGAATCCTCTCATACCAAAGCTCAAGCCCCTTGTTTAAATGTCGCCATGGTGTGGGGGTACATGCCTGGAATCCCAGTACTTGGGAGGCTAAGATAGGAGGAACACGGGTTGAAGGCCAGTCTCATCAACTTAGCAAGACCCTGTTTCCAAATAAAAATAAAACAGGTTTGAGGGTATAGCACAAGGTAGAAAGCCCCTGGGTTCAATCCTCAATACCAAAGAAAAAAGTTAACCATGGAGTTCTCCTAACCTATGTAATTCTGGGACCCATTTTCTTTGAAAGGCCATATTTCTAAGGTGCTTCAAAGAGATTCCTTGCTAGAATAAAAAACAAAAACAAAACAAAGCCCATTTCCCTGGAGAGGGCACCACTCAGGACACTGTCAGCCGGCAGCTCAGAACCCAGCCTGGTTTGCTGTACAGCGAAGGCTGAGTCTCTTGATGTTCTTCTCAAGTGACCTGAAGTCCCTGTTGCCTTATCAGAATTCTTTGTGATGTCCTAGAAGATTAGGGGAGAAAAGAGAAGAGGCAACAGAGAGCCAGGATTGATGAATCTCAGGGCAGCATCGCATATATGTGTTTTTTCTTACGTGCATTCTATCATGTCATTTAAAAATTGTAGAATAACAATAAAAAAGTGTGACTTTGGGAAAAAAGGCAGGGCAGAGGGAGAAAATGTGATCCTGCCCGTTGTGGAGAGATAAGTAAAAGGAGCCTGGGCCCCTCGATAGCTCCAGGAGGGTTGAAAGCCATCAAGAGTGGCAATGTTGTTCCTGGTCATCGGGGACTTTTGTCCCAGCATTCCCTGTGCAGTTGTGGGGATGAAGACCCAATTTCAGGATGGAGAAATAAAAAATAAAATAGGTATGACAGGGATGCAGAACATAGAAAGAGGATGGGAAGTAAGTACTTAATTAAATTTGTTGATTGAGTGCTTTTTTTTGGGCACAGCCTGTTTAGTTCTTAGTTACTTCCTGCCCATTAGTTTGATTGCTACTGAGGGAACAGGAATGAGCTGTGTCATTGGCTGTCTTAAGTGGTAATTTACGAAGGTCAGTCTACTGGAGAAAGCCCATATGTATGGCGGCGTTCACCAGGGATTATTGTGAAGTTACTCACTGCTCTGAAGGATGCAGGCTAGCGCGTTAAACCATTAGCACAGATAATTAGATTCTGGCATCCACAGATCCGAAGCCCTTCTCTTCGTGATTCATTGTCATATTGGCGTTGAAAGCGAGGACTGTGACGCCCAGGGATGCCACCTACTAGGCATGTGACCTTGGCCACGTTAGTCCGCCTCCCCGGTGCCTGGTTTATTCATCTGTTACAATGGAGGATAATAATAGCACCTGCCTGGAAGGGGAATTGTGGTCATCTATGAGTTCATACATACGAGAGAGCTAGAAGTGGTCAATGAAATTTTAATTAGTCATCTTGTAAAGGTTTCTTCAATGCCTAACTTACCATCTCTCACTGATATAACCCAAGACAACTGACCACACAACTTAGAGAAGGAAGCTTTCCCCGAGGAGGCTTCAGCAAATGCCTCCGAATGGATTCCTTGAGAGGATGGATGGACAGTAGAAAGGTATCCTGGACCATTAAACTTTGTCTTCTGTGCTCAACTATAGAAGTACTAATTGCACAGGAAAACTTAGAATAAGAAATGGCAAAATGCTTGTTATTTTCGTATTAAGAGAGCTTATAGAATCCACTTCAAACAACCCAAGAGCCAAGTGAATCCCAAGAAGTCAGAGAGAGAGAAACCTAAAGCCACATGGTTGGGTTTTATTCACACTGAAGACAGAGCAGGGCTTGGGTAGGTTTCACAGCCTTCGGGTGCGCCTGGTTCTCCCTGTGACGTAGGCGATAGCGATGTTTACTTCTAGGCCATCAGGGAGGAGACATAGTCTATGTGGAGTGGATGGTGGGGCAGGTTTGTGGCAGCTGCTCAGTCGCTGGCTGCTGAGAGCACTGCCCCTCCCTTCCACAGCATTCATTTCTCTGGCTTCTGGAACTTGCCAATATAAAATTAATATTTGCTGTCAATTATATTTGGGAAAAAGAGAAGTTGACACAAATGATTGGCAAGAACACTAAGTTGGTGAACCTTATTACATGATGTTGATCTGATGGACCCTGGGCTGAGACTTGTAGTCACAATAATAAATAAAAAACAAGGGCTCTGTCTTCCCCAAGCTTAGAGTCAGTGGTGTTTAGCTTGTTTGTTATTCATTTATTCATTTGTTACTTTTATGTGGTACTACCTCTGAGTTGCATTCCTGGACCTTTTTATTTAATTTATTTATTTATTTATTTATTTATTTATTTATTTATTTATTTATTTATTTATTTTGAGGTACTGGGGATGGAACCCAGGAGCATTCTAGCTCTGAGCTACACCCTCATCCCTATATTTTATTCTTTATTTTGAAAGAGGATCTCACTGAGTTGCAAAGGGCCTCACTACGTAGTGGAGGCTGTCTGAGGACTGCAATCTTCCTGTCTCGGCCTCCCAAATGTTATTTTATTTTTTTGAATCAGGATCTCACTAGGTTGCCGAGAGTCTCGCCAAGTTGCTGAGGCTGCCCTTGAACATGCAATCCTCCTCCAAGTACTGGGATTGATAACAGGCATGTGTCACCATGCCTGGCAAAGTTTAGCTTATTTATGAAGGATTTTTTTTCCAGTTAAAAAAGCAGATGGGAAAATCTATCTGTAGAAATTTGCAAAGAAAAAAGAAGAATCTTTGGTGGAATTGCTTATTTGAAACAGCCACTGTAAACCCACTGGTGTATTTTCTTCAGTCCCTTCTTTTGTGCTCATTATTTTTACTTAAATTTGTGGCAAAAAGTATATCCCTGTGCTGTTGCTAATGTTTTATGTAGTTCACTTTTAATGACTTGTAATGTTCCACATACTAAATGAATTTATCAAACCAGTCACCTGTCATTATACCTTTGTGCATCAAGCTTTATCCCCCCGTGCTTTGGAATGCCTGCTTTGAGCAAAAGTCTCAGAACTGGGACATCTGGGTAGAAAGCTACATGGAGACTTCCAGAGCTCCTAGACATACTGCTCAACTATTTTGAGTAATACCTATTTTTGTTTTTTTTTGGTGGTGGTGGTGGTACTGGGGTTCCTGGAAACCCTTCTATCTCTGGGCTACACTCCCAGACACTATATATATATATATATATATATATATATATATATATATTGGAAACAGGGTCTCAAGCCAGCATGGCTGGCTTTGAACCTGTGCCATCCTCCTGTCTCCGCCTCCCAAGTGTGGGGATTACAAGCGTGCGCTACCATGCCCAGCTGTTTTATTTTAGCAAGGTCTGCTTGCGTTTTAGAAAACATTTCTGATAGGGTCCCTTTAAAAGGTGAGAGAAGCTTGAAAATTTTGCAAAGAAGATACAAAGTTAAAGCCAAATTAATCATCATGGCTTAGCTGAGAAGCTAAATATTAATGCTTTTCTTTAGCATGGGTGGCATATTATTACAATTCATCTGAGTATAAATAGTCTGGACCAGGACATTCCATTATTCACGATGCGTCACCTGGCCATGCTCTGGGTAGCACGTCACTCAGCTATACCACGCCGTCACTGATTGAGAGCCAGCAGAAAGTAGATTGTGTTCCTTGGGAAGGGGAGCCGAGAGGGCATGATGATTTCTGAGCATTTATTATGTGCCGAGAGTTTTCTACAAAGAATCTCACTTAAAGCATAGCCCTTGTGGTTGGGAACTGACGTGCTACACACCCTCCTTCCTTGGGCTGTAGGAAATTCCCTCCCCTCCACCTGAGTCCTTGTCTGTTAATGTCCCCCTAAGGATGCTCAGGTAAAGATGTCAAGGGCTGTATTACAGCATCCCAAAAGGGCATCACCTTTCCCTGTGTATAAGGGAGGTGAGTCGTGACAGTCAGAGCATGAAGACCTCTTAAGGGCATTTGAAAAGAGGTATGTCGAATTCTGCACAGCCCGGCTCCTCTTTCTAAAGCACCTGAGCCTTCCATGCGCCTTCCAAGTACTGGGATTATGGGCATGCATCATTACTCCTGGCTGCATTCTTGTATTTTAAAAATGATATATAAGGTCATTGTAATTTTTAAGTTGACTCACCCTCCTTATACACAGGGGAAGGTGATCCCCTTTTGGGATGATGTGATACAGCATTGACATCTTTACCTGAGCATCCTTAGGGGGACATTAACAGACAAGGACTCAGGTGGAGGGAAGGGAATTTCCTACAGCCCAAGGAAGGAGGGTGTGTAGCCCAACCGCAGGGGCTTCCGTCACGAGCATCAATACCTCCTACCCTTCTAGTAAGTTATTTGGTGAGTTGGAGATAATCTAGGCCCTCAGCCACATGTGCACACTTGGCTTCTGCAAAATAGTGTACTGTTCAGTGGGAGAGCATTCGTGTGTGTGTGTGTGTGTGTGTGTGTGTGTGTGTGCGCGCGCGCGCACATGTGTTTTACAGGGGATTGAACCCAGGGGCATTCTACCTCTGACTACACCCCCAGCCCCATTTTATTTTAAAATAAGATCTCACTAAGTTGCAGGGGGCTTCACTAAGTAGCTGAGGCTGGCCATGAACCTGTGATCCTTCTGTCTCAGCCTTCCAAGTACTGGGATTATGGGCATGCATCACTCCTCCTGGCTGCATTCTTGTATTTTAAGAATGATATATAAGGTCATTGTAATTTTTAAGTTGACAGATCTCTCCAGCTGGGTCAGAGACGTGAGTGTGGTAGCCTGTGGTGGGTGGGCCATTTGTGATGAGGCAGCCACACTCATTTGCTTTTCTGATGTTTTCAGAAACTGTCACAAGAGAAGCAAGTTTTTTTTTTGGCTTTATCCTGACAACCCACCAAATTTCTTCCAGTTTTAAGGCATAAGGAAATAAAGGATGAAGGTTCCCCAAGTCTATTTGGGGAACCCTCTCCACATCTTCCATAAGGAGACCCCAACAAATGTCAGAAACAGGTGTGCCTCAGGAATGTTGACCTTGGGACTGGCTGGGAGTGGTAGGTGGGGTGTGACTCCTCTGTGACTCTTTCTGTGGCCAGCCCCTGTGGAATTTTAGGAAATCTGAGCTTCTAACCAGTCCAGGTCAAATGTTCATCAGATAAGCTGTGGTGAGTAATTGTCAGAAGGGAATAGATTCTGACTCCCAGGTTCCTCCAGGAGAAGGGGCTGGTCCACTCAGAAAGGTTTCAGTCTTCTGATGGGGAGAGAATTTTGAGTCAGGGACCCAGTGATATAAACCACCTCGCAAAGTAAAAGCTGTGATGATTTTGTGGTGTTCGCTATTGTTATCGTTATTGTTACTGCTACTGCTATTACTTTTCAGAGAGGTAGGGCAAAGTCAAATCTCAAAAACCCAACTATCAAATTTACCCCTTGCATCAAAATCTCTTTCCTATTCACAATAGCCAAACTATGGGACCGACCTAGGTGTCCATCAACAGATGAATTAATTACAAAATTACGGAAAATACACACAATGGAATTCTACTCAGCCATAAAGAAAAATAAAATTATGTCACTTGCAAGAAAATGGAATGACCTAGAGAACGTGATGTTAAGTGAGATTATCCAATCACAGAGAATGAAGGGATATATATATTATATATATAATATATATAATAAAATAATATATTATTATATTATTATATTAATATTAATATAATACATATTATATTATAATATTAATATTGTATTATATTATTCATATTATATTATATTATTAATTAATTATTTAATTGTTTAATTGTTGATTAATTATATTAATATTATATTATATTAATATTATAATATTAATATAATATAATATAATATAATAATAATATAATATATATTATATATATAAAATATGTGCAGGATAGGGAGTAATTGGGATGCAAGAGAGACTCCAGACGATGAGGAGAAACCTCAGGGGAGCCAGGGAGGACATAAGGGTAGGGGTGGGGGAAGACTGAGATTCATTAATAGGAATACTATCATAGACTATACATACACATGTCAATCTGTATATATAATGTCAATATATGCCAACGTCAATATATAGCCAATATATACCATGTGAATATATACCGATGTCAATATTAGGAGGGAGGGCAATGGGGAGGGGGCACCAAGAGAGTGTACATGTAAGTCACTGTCAACGTGATTTACATTATGATGTGAGACTATAATGCACTAATAAAAGCACAAAAAAGCACAAAAAAGCACAAAGAAGAAAAAACCTTTCCTGCATTTTTCCATCTGTAAAATGAAATAGTAGTGACTGTGTGTGTCATATTGAGATGGGGAAAGGCTGAAAAGAGAGGGGGGAAGAAGAGGAAGGGGAAGAGTGAGATGTTGAAGGTCTTTTAGATAACGCCGTGTAATAAAGGGGATATTGTTATGATTTAATTGACCACCTAGGTAAGAAACATCAGCATTATTTAATATTCAAGTGAGAAATGTGCGTACTATACCCCCCAAAACTCATAATTTCTATCCCATGAATTTTTGTTACAGAAACCAGTCATGAATCAATCGCAGCCCAACACCAACTAAGAGGCCAGCTAGCTTAGTCATTTATCTTGCATCTCCAAGGTCTAAATCAATATTTTGCAAGGTTATCATGAAACTAAGTATGTGAACCCAGTTCCTTGCCTCAGAGCAAGGCTTTGTGAAGTTTCTAGGGTGCGTTATTCACTGTCCATTGGTAGCAGCCTGGAAGATCTGTCTCTGTGAAAGATGCCTTTTTATTTATTTATTTATTTTTTAAGCCAAAGATCCTATTCACTCTTAACTAATATTTCTTGAATAAGGATATGATAGATTAATAAATTATCCAAAACAACAACTTTTCCCTCCAGCAAATGTATTTGTATGTTATTTTTTATCTGAAAAAAAAATAAGTGCTATGCAATACAAGGTGTCTTTCAGGAAACTACTGATTCAACCCCCGGCTCCAGCAAGCAGTGGCCCCCAGGTGCCTGGTGACGGAGCATGTGCTTTCTGCCATATTTATCCCTCATTGACTTTTGTTTTATGTGTGCCGTGTTTGGGGAACAGGGAACCAACAGTCCTGCAGGAGTCACCGTAGGTTGGGACCTATTTCAGTTATTTGCTAATGTATAGTTAAGCATGGCACAGTGACGCACACTCTAATCCCAGTACTTGGGAGGCTGAGATGAAAAGTCACATGTTCAAGACCAACCTTCACAACTTAGCAAGACCCTCGGCAAGATCCTGTATCAGAATAAAAATTAAACGCTGGGCATGGTGGCGTACACTTGTGATCCCGGTATTTGGGAGGCTGAGACAGGAGGATTGCAGGTTTGCGGCCAGCCTCAGTTACTTAGTGAGGCCCTCTGCAACTTAGTGAGACTCTGTTTCAGAATAAAGAATAAAACTGGGCTGGGGGTGTAGCATGGAGGTAGAATGCCCTTTGGTTCAACCCCCAGTTCTATAAATAAATAAATAAATAAATAAATAAATAAATAAATAAATAAATAATAAAAAGGGCTGGGGGTATAGATTGGAGGTAGAATACTCCTGGGTTCATTCCCTACCACCAAAAGAAAACAATAATGAAAAAATAAAAATCACAAAAACTAATGTATATTTAATTTCTCTAAGACATGTACGCTTCATGACTGTGCCCAGTAGTGTGTAATACAGTGATCCTCTTTCTGTTCTAGATTAGAAATTCTGGGATGGAAAAGACCCTTAAGTATCATCTTGTCTAACTCTTCATTTTATTTCATCTAATAAGTGCACAGACTTAAAAATCTGACACGCCAGGTTTTGAATGCTTGTTTTGCCATGTAATAACTGTGTGATCAAGCCAGGCGTGGTGACACACACTTGTAATCCCAGTACTTAGGAGGCCGAGACAGGAGCATTACACAGGTTCGAAGTGAGGCTCTCAGCAACTTAGTGAGACTTGATTTCCAAATAAAATTTAAAAAATAGGTGTAGCTTGGAGGTAGACAGCTCCTGGGTTCCATCCCCAGCACCACACATACACACACAAAATGACTGTCATCTTGGGAAAATCTCCCACCCTGCCTGAATCTTGGTTCCCTTCTCTGTACATTAGCAACAGTGACTCCTAAACCACAGGACGGTCTATTACACCAAAGATAATCCTTGAAGGCACTTAGCGCAGAGGCATTGTGGAAAACATGGCAGTCACTCTGTGTAAAGGCGAAGGGCTAGATGACGCATGGGGAATTAAAAATACACTCACGAATGGGATAAATTATCGGATTGAAATGTTAGCGCCCAGTGCGAGGGTCACACACAGCTGTGTATTACAAAACCATCACCAGCACACATGTGTTTATTTTTTAGTTCTTTACTGGGACAGGAGGTAGGGAGGACCCGGAGCCAACAGAAAGCAGAACATGGAGGCTGGGCGGGAGCACAGATTTGGAAAAGGGCCTCAGTGGGGGATGGAGGGATATTGGTGACAAGTTTCATCTATCAACATTACTTGATTCAATTATATATTTTTCAATACTTCATACTTTAAAATACTTTGTTATAATACAGAAAGGTTGAATTCGTTAGTGAAAACTCATGTGCCAACGACCTAGTTTGTATAATTATATTTTACTGTTTTTGCATCATCACAGATCCAACAATCTGTCCATTCTTCTCATCCACCCACCCCACCCACTGACCCTTCCATCTGTCTAGCGTGCGCGCGCGCGCGCACACACACACACACACACACACACACCACACACATTCTTTTGCAGGATGGAACCCAGAGGCATTCCACCTCCGAGCTACACCCCCAGCCCTATTTTTGATTCTTTATTTTGAAACAGGGTCTCACTGAGTTGCAGAGGGCCTCACTAAGTAGCTGAGGCTGGCCACGAACCACCGTCCTCCTGTCTCAGTCTCCCGAATGCTGGGATTACAAGCGTGCGCCACCACGCCTGGCTCATCCAGCTTATATTTTTGATGCATTTTAAAGTAAGTTGCAGACATAAATGTATATAGCATTAGAATTCAAAATTTGTTTATAGTTCTTTTATGATTTACAAATTTTACATGCAGTAAATAAAGTGTGTGTGTGTGTGTGTGTGTATTACCAGGGATTGAACCCAGGGAGAGTCTACCTCTAAGCTACACCCCCAGTCCTTTTTGAATTTTATTTTTTGCTTTGAAACAGAGTCGCACTAAGTAGCTGAGAGTCTTACTAGTTTACTGAGGTTGATCTCCAACCTGCGATTTGCCCATCTCAGCCTCCCAAGTATTGAGGCTACCCTAATGACATGTGCCTCCACTCTGGACTAAAACAGGCAACCCTTAAGTAGAGAACTGAATGAGTTTTTTTTTTTCCCCAATACTGGGGATGGAACCCAGGGGCATTGCACCTCCGACCTACACCCCCAGTCCTATCTTTTAGCCTTTTTATTTTTTGAAATAGGGTCTCACTGAGTTGCAAAGGGCCTCGCTAAGTAGCTGAGGCTGTCTGCGAACCACGATCCTCCAACCTCGCGAATGCTGGGATTACAAACATGCACCACCACACCCGGCCACACACTTTCATTTTTCACATTTGATATGATTTGGGGTACATCTTAAGATTTGTGTTAAGATTTTGGTTGATTTACTGCTTTTTACTCTTTTGCGCCCTGAAAAAGAAGGTACAATTAAGTAATATACATTGTAATGAGGTTAAATGTAATAAAATCCTATGAGCACAGAGCGCTTGGTGTAGGACCCTCCACGTTCCTCTCTTCCCTTCCCACACATGTCGATAAAACTGTACTAATACCTTTACATATTACTATAGTATTATTCGAACTGTGTCCTTCTTCAACCCCCTCCTCCTTCCTAATTCTCTCCCCCAACCCCATCTATTACTTTATGGGTCTCTCTCCACCTTATTTAAAGTCCCTCACGTTTCCTATTTTCTCTCCAGCGTCTACATAGCAGGGAAAACATACAACCCTTGGCTTTCTGAGACTGAGCGATCTCCACTTCGCGTAGTATTTTCTGGTTCCATCCATTTATCTGCAGACGACGTAATTTTGTTCTTCTTTATGGATGAATGAAGCTCCACTGTGTGTGCGTTTTCACTGCCCCTTCATGTGTTGATGGACACCGGGGTCGGTTCCATAATTTGCCTATTGTGAATTTTGCCACCAGAAACGTAGATATGCATGGATCCCTATAGCATTCTGACTTCTTATGTGTCTTGGAATTGAGGGAATAGCAGGTCCCAAACCTTGCTGCTCTGAGCTCCAACCAGGAGAGCCACCTCTGTGGGTCTAAGAGCGCTCAGCACGGAAGAGCTCGCGCAGGCTTGCATGAGTGGATGGTAGCGCTTGCACGAGGTCCTCTGGGGTCACCTTAGCTTTCTCTGAAGCCTCAAAATCCACTGAAGGGAAATGTATCATCTTCAGTGTACTCCCCTGAATCCTTATCTCCTCCTCATTTCATGCAACCCCGACAGACAAAGAAGCACAAGGAATAAATCCCAGGTAGAGTCAGTTGGAAGGTCAAGGGTCCCGACTGTATGAGCAGCCAAGGAAACTTCCTGCACGCACTGCCGAGGCAGGTCCGAGGCTCCAGGAGCCACTCAGCCGGTCCTTGGACATGCTCAAAAGAGTACGAAATTAATCATTTGGTTTTGATCCATTAGCTCAGCTGTAATGGAGCAGAGCAAATGAAGTCACCGGCAGCAGACAGCTTCTCAGGCTAGGAAAAAAAATAGAGGGAGAGAGGGAGGGAGGGAGGGAGGGAGGAGAGAGAGAGAGAGAGAGAGAGAGAGAGAGAGAGAGAGAGAGAGAGAGAGAGAGAGAGGAGAGAGAGCGCGCTCCTTCCATTTTTGCAATGAAAATTAAATGTGGAAATAATCCCCTGCTCCTTTTTGGAATATTACTGTGCTATTAACTAGGCTAAGATCATTAAAAAGTAATGACACGAAGTTGCATGCATCATTATTTTAAGAGAGATGGAATGAAAATAGACCGTCGATCTTCTCTGTTTCCCGCTCCGTCCTGGGCTTAATAGGCATTGGTAAGAACCGCGGTGAGAATGTGTTTTAATATTCACCTGATGGCTTTGGCCTTGAAGAAGGAAATCTGGATCATTAGAGAATGGACTGACAGCCCTTCTTGATTTTTTTTATCAAGTTTTTATTAGGACAAAATTAAGAGTGACTGTGGAAAACTAGGGTCGCTCAGCAAAAACGTGCATAAAGTTCACTCCAGGTTTGAAAGATGTAATTATACTTTCTTCATTGCTATTTCCAGGGGTGAAAATGTCGGTAATAAGTTAGACGGATCTTGGTGCCAGAACCAGGGTTTGTTTATTCTTTGTTGACATTACAGTTCCCAGGTCCCTGGGGAGTATAAATGCCAACAGACTTTCTGTTGGACAGAAACGTAGGACATTTTACTGGCCATCAAGCAGAGCCATGTTCGGGATTTCTACATGGGAAGGAGGGAGGGGGCTTTGATTGTAAAGCATAGGCTTTAGTGCAAAAAGTATGAGTGAGAAGCAGCCCTCACCATCTCTCCCCACCCACAGCTGCCGTTCCTGGGATAAAGGCGAACCCTGTGGCACTCGCAGAACCAGAGTCAGGGGTGATGGCGGTAGGACCCTCTGTCTAGAGAGGCACCATCCATGTGCAGCCTAGACATATGTATCAGTGAAGGGAAACCCCGGTGATTCTCCTCTGCCGGCTCCCAGGCTAGAGAGGAGGCTGGGATGGGCTACAAGGCCTTCAGGATGTTGATGACTGCAGGGTATCTTTGGAAAAAAAGGAGCAAAGAGCGAACAGTGTACCAGAAAATGCTGTCTAATGGTTGGCGGATAGAGTTCGAGCACCTTACTCCCCTTTCAAGTCCCCTATCAATCAAAGCTATAGCATTAGATCTCTGTGTAAATTTTAATATTATAATGTAACACATAGTTACTAAATAAATACTTATTTTCCAATAATATAAAGGTAAATGTTTTTACTAGTGAAAATTTGGTAATGGAACTTAAAATAATGGAGGAGAAGCCCCGGTCGAATGATAGAAATGGTTTACAGGACAGTAGTGGGAGAAGGGACAGATAATGAAAAGAAAAACACTTTCACTAATATTATATAAATAGGTGACATTATCAATGCCAATCTAAATATCACGTGTGGAGAAGGGGCGAGAGTGGGGAGGAACCGGAGGAAGCTCACCCAGGGCTGAGCGTACGTGTGTCTCTATTACTCTGAATTACATTATGATGTGAAACTATACTGTACCAGTAAAAGTGTATAAAATAATGAATAAAAAGTAAAATTTAGCAAAGCCAACAGTGTATAAGAAAATTAAATCTGAAGTCTCCACCTGTTAGCAATTGTGGTTAGCGTTTTTTTTAAAAAATGTACCAATTTTTTTAATTTAAAAAATCTTTATTAAATTTTTTAAAAATTTATCAAATTTTAAAATCCTTCTCTAGCCTCCAACTTTTAGATGATTTAAATGATCATATGCTATGCATGGTTTTATACCCTGATGAGTTTTCCTCTACGTGTGTGCATAATAATGTCATTAAACGTTCTCCATGAAGTAGTAATGATCCTTTGAACTTTACCCTCTAACTAGGGAGTTTTGTATGGTTTTGTAAACAGCATGCCGTTCGGTTAGGATTTCACTTCTACACCCATGAGGATTCTTAGCACTCAGCCCAAGAACCAGATGGGCGTCTTTTATCATTCATATGAGAGCTAACCCCGTAGAATGTCCCCAAAGGTGGCCACAGGAACATTTCTTACAGACTCTCCTCCAGTGCAGATTTTTACTCCAATAAAGCTAGATTCCCAAGTCCGGGTACATTTGTGGATTGGAGAAGAGGTGGCTTCTCTGGATCCACAAGCTCCCAAGGACCCTGGGGAAGGAAGTAACAGCCCAGATGTAGGCCTTTACACACCTGCGCATGCGTTAAAATGTTCAGCCTTGTTGAGCGGTGGGTGCACTTCCTGAGATCTGTGCTTGGTCTTCGGTCTGGAGCATGGGCATGTTTGGAGGGGGCCATGTGTGTCTGATTAGGACATCTGAGTGGGGCTGGGGCAGGGCACCGAGAACCTGGACTTGGGCCCAGGAACTGGGTTATTAGGTGTTAAGCTTTGGGTCTAGAATGCCGCCCACAAGAGCTTGTGTTGAAGGTGTCCCAGAAGACGGCCTTTGGGAAGTGATCAGAGCATGAAGCTCTGTCCTCATCAGTGAATTAACCCACTGACAGGTTCTTTTGTAGCATAGCAGGCTATTCGGAGGTGGGGGAAATTTTAGCAGGTGGGGTGTAGTTGGATAAAGCAGGTTCCTGGGGTCATGCCATTGAAAGGTAGGCTCACACTCTCATCTATATCTATCTATCTATTGATTGATCGATCTGCCATTATCTACTTGTGCAGCCATGATGCCAACTTTGTTCTGGTCTTACCGCAGACCCAAATAAATGGAGCCCGGTAGCCCTGGACCTCTGAGACCAGGAGGTAAAACAAGTCTCTGCTTTAGTTGACCCGTCTCTGGTCTTTTGTGCCAGTGGTGGAAACAGACCAACACATTCAGATTAGGAAGACTCTCTGGGGCATGACCCCAACACCAGTGAGACCTCCCCCCTTCTCCATAGAGCTGACCATAGCCCTCAATGCTCACGAGGCTACCACTGCTAATGTGGATTGTCCTGGGGCCAGCAAACTTGAATCTAGCTTTCAGGATACTCTCAGAGCCATGCGTCATCTCTAGATAAGGATCATTCTCTCCAGAGCCAGATCAAGAAAGAGGAAAGACTGGTCTCAAACCGGGGCTTAGCTGAGAAGCAGCGGCTGAATAATAAGATGAAATAAATATTCCAAATGAAATATTCATGGGCTCAGGAAATGGGACGTAGGCTTAATAAAATGATCGCGTGAGGTTACAGCCTCTGGCCCTCCCCCACCTCTCTGCAAATTATGCCCCCGTTGCCTCTCCTATGTGAGCATTAAAATATATAATTAATGCTCATTGTTAATAATACATTTCCAATTTCCACTTGCAAAAATATAGCAGTTCCCTCTCTCGGAAGATCACCTCTATTTCGTCATTAACATTTTGTCATAAGAGGCAGGAATGATTTGCATAGATGATAAATCAACAGGCGAGCTGCTATGCTGGGCTTGGGCCAAGCTCTTTGGGGAAGGACTTCATTCATCAGCTGGGACTTAGCAGGATTCTTGTACTGATTTATGTGGAAAGGCTTGAGAGAGAGTCCCCTGGAAGGGTCTCAGGGCCCTTGAGGTTTAGTAATAATACCTAGAAGACCTGGAGGACCAGCTGTCAGAGTGAGAGCTAGTCTAGCTGGGAGAGGATGTGGTCTCTGATTGTTGGTCCGTTTCCTGAGAACATCTGGCACAGAGCTTCTGCGTATCCATCTTCCCCCTGCACATCTCCATTTGCATATCTCACTAGCCCAGGAAGTGCACAGGACCCCTGCCAAATTCTGTCTCAAAGTGTGCCTGCTTCCAGTGTATCCGATGTCATCTACCTGGTTTCTTAAGCCAGACACCCAAAAGCCAACAAGGAACAACCCCCTTGTTGACTTACCTGCTATCTTCGAAGCTTCCTGACTCCTTTCTGTCAGCTCTTCCCTAGAAGCCAGTTTTGATTGGCATATAATAATTGTACATGTTCCCGGGGAACAATACGATAGTCTGATTCAAGTATACGTGGGGCAGTGATCCAATGTGTTACATATATGCATGATGGTATACTATACAACCATGAAAAAGACGGAATCCTGACCTGGATGGACCTGGAGGACATAATGTTAAGTGAAATAAGCCAGACCCAGAAAGACAAGTATCACGTGATCTCACTCATGTGTGAAATCTGAAGAGGGTGAGAATAAAACAGTGATTATCTCCCTTTTTGGATTTAAGAAACTAGGCAATACTTATCCACGGTAAGTAAGGGCTGTTGGGCTATAGGAGGCGGGCGTGTTTAACCTGGGGCCCAATGCTCTTCCTAGGCCCCACTGTGGAACCAGACCCTCTTTACCACAGTTCCCCTGTTCTGTGCCTGCAAGGCCTTTTGGGAGGCTTGACCTCTGTTCAGAGATTAATGTCCCAGGCTAGGAATTTTTCTCCAGACTATTAAATGTGGAGCCATGCCCGATGAACCTCACAAGCCCTTCTGTTTCTTATCTATAAATTTGAGATCACTATATCAACAATCCACCTTTTTTTTCAGTACTGGGGATTGAACCCAGGGATATTATACCTCCGAGCTACACGCCCAGCCCTGTTTTTTTATTCTTTGTTTGGAAACAGGGTCTCACTGAGTTGCGGAGAGCCTCACTAAGTAGCTGAGGCTGGCCGCAAACCTTGCGATCCTCCTGTCTCCGCCCCTCAAGTACTGGGATTACAAGTGTGCCCCACCACACCTGGCTCAATCCTCCCTATTTTTAACCTCACAAGTGTTCAAGGACCCTCATCTTCTCCAATTAGCAAAGTTATGCAGATACAGTGCAAGTTGTGAGCTGGGCTTTGTATACCTTGAAAAGACTCATGGGGTCTCTAAAACCCCAGCCCCTTCATGAACTGGCCTGGACCTTTCTCAATCAAATGGCACCCTTTCCTAAGACCTAAAATAGACCAGGACCCCTTAGTCCTGAGATTTTTGTCCCCTAAATGGACATAAATTGCCCTTGAAGCCCCTTTTCTCTGGATGCTGGTTAACTTTTTTTTTTTTTTTTTTTTGGTGGTACTGGGGTTCCTGGAAGCCCTTCTACCTCCGGGCTACATTCCCAGACCTATTTTTGCATTTTTATTTGGAAACAGGGTCTCCTAAACCAGCGCGCGTGGCTGGCTTCGAACCTGTGCGATCCTCCTGTCTCTGCCTCCCAAGCGCGGGGATTACAAGCGTGCGCCACCACGCCCGGCGCTGGTTAACTTTTAAAGTGTCCATGCTCAACTATCTGGTGCTAAACTATCTGGTTGGATTGATTTTGTAATCAGGATTTCTCAGCCCTTCCCCTGCTTGGAGCAAAGGTTCCCAATTCAAATAATATCTGAGAACAGACTTGCCTAAAATTCACAAATCAGATCCTTCAGTCCCCAGATCCCATGGTCTGGCCCTCATCTGGTACAACTTGAGTTTTCCGGGGTCCATGGGCCCTGCATTGAGATGTCCACGTCTAAGGGCAGAACTCTCCTAGCTTGGGTGAAGGGCCCTCATTTGCTGAAAACAGTCAATCATTTCAGAGGAGCCGTCCTACAGAGGAAGCTGCTGGATAAAAATCTCTCTCCCCCTCTCTCTCCCTCAAGACAAAGCGCCTGCATGTTGATTTCTTTTTTCTTTAGGCCTCTGTAGAGCAGCTGCTCTCCGGGGCTGCACTGTAAGCATCCAGCAGTTGTGGTGCGTGGGCCTTCTCTGCGCTGGGTCTTTGCTGATGTCTGCTCTTCAGAGATTTAGGCTGAAATGAACGTGTTTTGGCTTCATCACTGTTGTTATTTCCAATTGTATTTCTTTGGAGGAAGCAAGGTAGCCAAATATCTGCTTCCATCTATGCTCATGAACTGAGAAACACAATGGCGGGCCAGGGGTGGGGGGCTCCATGTGAGCATATGCGGTCTTTGGGGAGGGGGGATGAGCTAATATAGAAATGTATAATTAAAACTCTTAGGTAAGCAGGCTGTCTTTTTACCCATTGGTATTTAAGTCCTTATCTCTTTGCTGCTTGCCAAAGTGAGCCTCACATCCAAGCAGATGTTACAGGCCAGTGTCTTCCATCTCCATCCTGTAAACACTCTGAGATCTTCAGAAACCTGTGGGAGGTGTTCCTGGGCTGAGGAGGGTGTGTGTGTTATGGGTGCTGTATCTTGGGTGTGAGATCTCTCCTTCCCTTTTTATCCAGAGATGCTATTTTTATCTGTGTTAAATGTGGAGTTCCATGCCTCCTATTTTGGGGATCTTATGTAAAGTTTTGGGCCACCAAAACAGACAGGCTTACTTGGGTAAAAGGGGTTTAGAAGAGAGTAGTGAGGGAGAACCTGGATGGCGAGACTTCTGGGATACCCAGAGGGACCTGGGACAGCGCTGCCTCCAGAGAGCAGCCGGAGCTGACTCCTGACCTTCCAGGACTGACCATCCAGCTGGACGCCAGCTTCGGGCCCCTGGCACGGGGTCTTTTGTGTTAGGAACTATTTAGGAATTCCTGGTTGAATTCCTAGGCACAAGAGTCTCATTGGCTGAGATGGGAGGTCTAACCAGGTTGGGTGATTTAGCTCACACTCCAAGTGATGTCCTTTTATATTAAGGTAATATATTGATGTGAGGGAGGCTCTGTCTTGAAAGCTGTTAAACGAAAGAAATGGAACCCCGAGATGCATGGGAAGTGATCACAGTAGGGCACCCCGTTTTTGTGCTCAGTTTTGAGCAACCAGCAGGTATAGCATATATCCACCTCACCTCACCTCCCCACTGCTGCTGGTCTTAGAGTCTAGAGAGACCTTCTCACCGATGGGGCCAGGTGTCCACCCTTTGCTCAGGAGGAGTGGAAACAACTTGACTGATATCACTGGGTCTGAGTGCTCATCCAGGTATTTTAGGAAAATGGGTGGTCTAGACTAGGGGCCTTGGTGAACACCATCACCATTGCCTGGACACTTGGTGGAAATGTAGATTGTTAGGCCCCACCCAAATTCTACCAGAAACTTTGAGATTGAGTGCCAGCCATCTGGTAACAAGCCATCCATGTGATTCTGCTGCGCTCTGATAAGGGAGTTCAAAAACCCCTCAGTGATTAGATTAGGCTTCCAAGACTTTCTATCCCATAGTCTCCCCTGCTGGTTCTTCACTGCTGGCTCCACAAAGCAGTCAGACCCCCTTAGGATGCAAAGCTCTCCCTAGACTCTCATGCATCCACAGCGATATCATTCCTTCATCTGCAAACATATTCTTTTGGTACCAGAATCATATCTCAAGTTCCAAAGAATTCCACTTTTTAGCTGGGAATGGTGACTCACACCTCTAACCCCAGTACTTGGGAGGTTGAGACAGGAGGATCACAGATCGGAGGCCGGCCTTAGCAGTTTACTGAGACCCTGTTTCAAAATAAAAAAACTATAAAGGGCTGGGAGTGTATCCCAGAGTTGGAATTCCCAATCCCTAGTACCACAGACAGGCATATATGCGTACATACGGGTGTGTACACACATGCACACACAATTCCATTTTTCTCGGAAAATAAAAATGTAGACATAAGATTGGCAATTACAAGGATTCAGGAGTTACTTTGAAGTAGCTCTGTTGTCCATTTGGAAAATTTATTCCTCCATGGTTAAGGGAATGATGTACTCTCTTTACAGTTGAACTTCTAAGACTTTTTTTTGGTTGGGGGGGACAGTATTGGGGATTGAGCTCTGGGGAATTTTACCTCTAAGATACACTCTTAGTCATTTTTTTTTTAATTTGAAACAGGGTTGCACTGAGCTGCTGAGGGTCTTGATAAATTTCTGAGGCTAGTCTCAAACCTGAAATCCTCCTGTCTCAGCCCCCCAAGTACTGGGATTATAAGCACATGCTACCACGTCCAGCTTCTCAGAACTTTCAATAAGCTGAAGAGAATGGAGATGGTCTGAGAAGGGCCTATAGCATAAAATGTTACCCATACCATGTTTCTTATTTTCTGTATAAAGTGAAGACTCTGAAAATAGCTCCAGGCAGTAGCTGTGACCTTTTCTCTACTTCTTTTCCCTGTGGATGGTGCTAGGAAGTTTTCTGGTGAGCATGTGTTCTGAAACATTTAAGAGTAGTAGTGAAATTTGACATAAGGGTAAAAATTAAGTCCTCCATCATAAATATTTAGTTCTTATCTGCCAAATGAATGAGTAAGTTCAGTGGCCTGAGAATTGAGACATTTGAGTTCATGCTCCTGGACTGTGCCTTAGTTTCCCCAGCTTGGGAAATTTGGTAATGAGGATGTTGGAGAAAAGCTCGGGGGCTCTGTATACTTCTAATTGTCTATGAATGACAAAATCTCCAAGAGGCTATCATCTTTTATGGCTTTCAATTGCAGCAATTTTCCTCTAATATTCAGCATTCCTTTTATGACCATCACTGTTTGACATTTGGAGCACTTTGAAACATTCCAACAGTCACAGCACCTTTTTACCTCAAAAGCAAATTTCACTGGACATGTTTAATTGACTGTTTCCATTCAGAGCAAAATAGAGCAAAATTTAGACTAAAAACATCTGACCCAAAGCCCCTTAGAAAATGAAATTCCCTGGTCATTTTTTTTTTTCATTATCAACATCAGTAGCTCCTCCCCTTCATCCTGGTTGCTAGTTGAAAATTTGACTAAAGAACCATTTGACCAAATGCCTGGCTTAAATCAAATACACATCTGAAAGGACCTGACCCATAGGGATGGGTCACCTTGGTACACCAGCTGCTTTATTTGGAATTCCCAGGCCGCATGCTTTCGGAAAATCCATGGGCTGTTTGGGTGTCTTCTCAGAGCAGAGCCAGAAGGAGGAAGCATTCTTTCCCAGGAGTTAAAATAGTTTGGATTTAGAGTGCTCCCCCAGCCGTCAAAGGATCAAGGTAGTAATGTTGGAGTTCAGACTGGGTTGCTGATGAGGGGTCTTTGGGAATGCAGTCTCGGGGATTATATAAAGTCTCTTCTCTTCTCCCTCTCTTGCTTCAGGGCTTCATGATGTGAGAGCAGAGTCTTGCTCACTCCCTTGTCAGCTTCCCACCATCATGCCCTGAGCTCCACAAACCCTGCCTAACATGGGCTCAAACTCTGAAATCTCCCCAAACTGTGAGATAATAAATCTTCCTCTAAGTTGCACGGCCAATTGTTTTGGATTACAGCAGTGGGAATGTTGACTGAGATAGGAGTCACACTGGCATGAGATTGGGTGCATGCCTAATGAGCACCTGCCATGTAGGAAAGAGAGTATAATAGCATAAAGTTTAGGACCTGAGAGACCCATATTCAAATCCTGTCTCTGCCATGTAAAAGTCATGATATCCTGATGATGATGTTGATATAAATTTGCAAGCTTTGTGGGTAGGGAAATGAAGGGTTCAGTAGACCCTCAAATATCTATGGCAGGTATTTTTCCCCACCAGGGAAACCTAAGAACTAACTGCTTTTTTTACCATCACTTTTCATAAGGTCATGATCTTTCTGATACTTAATTTAGGATTGAGATGAAGGAGAACTTATTGTGTTTTTTAACAATTCTTTTTCATAGTGGGGCTTGAATGTAGGGGCATTCTACTATCTCCAAGCTATGCCCCTCAGACCAATTTTTTTATTTATTTGGAAAGAGGGTCTCCCTAGGTTGATGAGAGTCTTGGTGCATTGCAGAGGCTGGCTTTGCACTTGCGATCCTCCTCCTGTTTCAGCATCTTAAATACCGGGATTACAAGTGTGTGCCACATCTCCCAGCAACAAAAATTTTCTTAAATGAAGTGCATAGCTGGTGAGTGAAGGTCATTCCTTATATACCTTGATTGCCAGGGATATTGGAAAATATATCCCAAGGTATATCCCTGATTGGAAAGAATGTGACTTTGCAGATTTAGTGCCTTTATGTAAATGTGTACCTTTCGGAGACCTCAGGGACCTCAGAGGAAGCTAAACTAAGACACATTTCAATGAACGTGATTCTACGTGATCACTTTAATTTCCATATATTTATGTATTTTTACCCAAATAAATTGGTTACATTAGGAAAGAAGAAAAGAAAAAAAATAAGGGAAAGATAAAAAAGCACACACAGAGAGGAAGATGGATGAGGAGAAGGATGGAGAAGGGGGGAGAGAAGAGAGGTTGTGAAAACAGTTGTGAAGAACATGCAGGGTGGATGGCATATGAGGTGAGGACAGTGCGATTTGTGCGGCCTATAGAGGGTGGCCCTGTTCATATATACAGCAGTCAGTAGGACCTTTCCTGAGCAGATGCTCAAATAGACCCTATTTTGAACACCAGCTCTTGCCAGTTACTTAGGGTAAGTGACTGAAACTCTCTGAGCCTCAGTTTCCTCAGCTATACATTTTGGATAATTATAGTATCCAACTCAAGGGATTGTTGAGAGGGAAAAAATGAGACAATGAATACAAATCGCTTAGCAAGATGAATTGTTCAACAAATATAATTGTCATTGTTATAGCTGTTCATTTCTTGGCAGGGTGTGGACCCATTTTTCTTGAGTGCCTCAGTTAGGGAACCCTGAAGACAGTCATCCTGTGTTCTAAACAGAATTTCCATGTGTATCTGCGTAGTAGCATGCAGACACTTTGTCTGTGCCTCTCAGGGGCCCCAAGTAATCTACGCCAGGCTTCTGGGCTCAGAGGCTGTTTGTTCTGCTATCACATAGCTCTTGCCTCTGTTACCTAACCACTTCTGCAACTCACCTGCAAGGCTGATTAAGGCCAATCTCTGCATGCATCTTTGTGTATAAGGCAGGTGGAGGCAGGTGTGGCCATCATGATATTGTTGGAGTCTTTGGCTAAAGTTGCTTGTAGAACATTAGTGATAACCTAGTATTGATCCCCTGGGGCCCTATTAATTAGATTTCATTTTCCAGGTACTCAGTATTGTGTGCCAAGCTTCATTCCCAAACAGCAAAAAACAAAACAAAACAAAAAAAAAACCAGTATTGACACAGGCTTTGTGGTCCCACAGGCCTCAGTGCAAATCTCCAGATGGCCATGCACAGTGTGTTTCTGAGTGCTTTTTCAAAACACATTCTATTCAAGTTGGGCATGGTGGCGCATGCTTGTAATTCCAGCATTCAGGAGGCTGAGACCAGAGGATTGCGGTTCGCGGACAGCTTTAGCTACTTGGTGAGGCCCTTTGCAACTTAATGATACCCTATTTCAAAATAAAGAATAAAAAATAGGGCAGGGGGTGTATCTCGTAGGTCAAATACCCCTTGATTCCATCCCCAGACCTGCAAAAAAAATTCTATTCAATTCTCTGATCCCAGTTTCTCTGCCTATAAAATAGAGACGATACCTTTAGGTAAGTTGTGAAGACTCAGATAAGACAATGTGATGGAATTATCCAGCACCTAGTAGATTTTCAATGAATGGAAACATGTCAGGTTACTCTGTGTATTCATTTACTAGGCACTAAATATCAACAGAAAGGAATTATGTCACAATTTACAGCTCTGTACTCATTGCATATCAGGTAATTGGCACATAAGTGTGTGTTCATTGAATGAATAATCAACTACATAAAACAGATATTGTTTTCTCTCATATTACAGATAAGAAAATGAAAACTCTAAGAGCTTATGTACATTAATCCAAAGTGACACAGCTACAATATGAAGAAGAAGCCAGGCGTGGTGGCGGACGCTTGTAATCCCTGCGCTTGGGAGGCTGAGACAGGAGGATCGCAGGGGTTCGAAGCCAGCCTCAGCTACTTAGTGAGGCTCTCAGCAACTTAGTGAGACCCTGTTTCCAAATAAAATATTAAAAAGGTCTGGGAGTATAGCCCAGAGATAGAAAGCCTCTGGGTTCCACCCCTAGTACCACCAAACAACAACAACAACAACAACAACAAACAACAACATGAAGAAGAAGGGACTTAAGCTTGAGTTCTAGTGGATTCCAAAGACCAGGTTCTTTTCTCTGGGATCTGAGTCTTGACTCTGGTAGATTCTAGTGAAAATCAAAGTTTAATGTATCAATATCCTAAAGTTCTGCTTTCTTAAAGGGCTCTCAATAAGATTAAATTTTCAAAATATCTCTATTACACTAGATATTTTGCAAATGTTACTTAACTTGAAAAATTACACTTCAAAATAAGTATTAATGTTCCCAGGGGTCATTAGAAGCTGGGTATGTTTGCCAAGTATGGCGGTAAACAACTGTAATCCCAGTACTTGAGAGGCCAAGACAGGAGAATTTCAGGTTTGAAGCCAGCCTCAGCAACTTACAAAGACCTTTAGCAACTCAATGAGATCATGTTTCAAAATTTAAAACAAAATAGGGCTGGGGGTGTAGCTTGGATGTAGAATGCTTCTGGGTTCTAGCCCCAGTACTAAAGAAGGAGGAGGAGGAAGAGGAGAAGAAGAGGGGAGGAGGAGGAGAAGATGGTGTCAAAAAGGACCAGACAATTTGCCTAAAGTCAAATAGCACGTAGACAACAAAGCCATGAGTCCAATCCCAGCCTGCTGGACACCAAGCTTACTTTTCCCTTCTGCCTGTTTCATTCATTTTAGCCACAAGGCTGAGTTTAGCATTGACAGCACCTGGAATTTGTAGGATGTTTTAGCAGACATGTTGCCAGAGCTCAACAATCCTGGACAGACAGACACTGAGGCTAAATCAATACATATGTGAGGGGCTCCTTCATTTGGGGTAGTTTCTCCAACTCTAATCGCACTGGGATATGGCTCAACTCCAATTACATGTTGGGTGATAGATATGTCCTCAGGCAGAATTATTTATTTAAAACCTCAGGTACGCAAATCAGATTCTAGTTACCAATAAAAGTATATCATATCTCTATGTCTATAGAAAAAATCAATGAGTAAAAAAAACCTTGATTAACAATTCATGCATATTTCAGCTATTCTCTACTGTTGTTGTTTGAAAACCCATGAGAGGGAATTGAGGGCTTTCCTCAAGGGAAGAGGTCTTTGCAGATTGCTGCCCAAGCACCTGAGATGCTTAGAGCATGAATTCAGGGTACTCAAGCTGCTTTGTACTGAGAATTCAGAAGGATGCTTACCTGCTATTGATTTACTCTTCTTCCTTATTAAAACACTTCCAGTTTTGCTCAGGTAAACATGTACCCAACTGTTTTATTCAGCTCTTTTTTCGTCTCTGTGACCAAAATACCCGATAAGACCAACTTAAAGGGAGAAAAGTTTATTGGACTTGTAGTAGTAGAGTTTCAGTCCATGGTTGGCTGGCTCCAAGGCACAAACGTTATGGCCACAGGATGTGGCAAAGGAATGCTCAGGGCAGCCAGAAACAGAGAGAGGGAGAGAGAGAGAGAGAGAGAGAGAGAGAGAGAGAGAGAGAGAGAGAGAGAGAGAGAGAGAGAAGAAGAAGAAGAAGAAGAAGAAGAAGAAGAAGAAGAAGAAGAAGAGGATAATAACAAGTACAGATACAATTCTTAAGTTCTGAAGGCAGGCCCCCAGTGACCTACCTCCTCCAGTCACAGCCTTCAACTACCTGCCTTCAATTACCACCCAGTAAATCCATTTTAATTATTAAGGCATCAATGGGTTTACCCATTGGTGAGGCTAGAGCTCCAATTCAATCGTTCACTTCTGAACATTATTGCGTTGCCCACACAGCTGCTCTTTGGGAGGCATTCTACATCCGATCCATGGCACCAACTACAGCCTTTGCTTTCTCAGAGTCCCTGAAAGTAGGTGCAGTTGTATGGCACAGATGTGGCCAAGCAGATGAGCACAGTTTGGTAGGGAGGCTTCTGGGTAGGCTTCTGCTTTCTTGGTGATAGGGGACAGATGTACCTGGGACAGTCCCTTAACCTATTAACCCTAATATTCTCTCACAGGCTATCACACTTGTGTTTCCTGATTTATATGGCCTAGAAGTAGAATACACCTTGAGGCAAAAGCCATGGGAACCACGTGACCACTGAGCCAAGCCAGCAGCCCTGTGGTTATTAAAAGGAGGGATCTATTTTGTAGCTGGATGAACTGTGACTTGCAGCCGAGAATATCCCACATTTGCTGGGGCATGGCTAACAAGGCCTCCCACACACAAGAGCATGTGGTCTGACTATATAAACAGTGACTAGCATGTGTCCTGTAGCAGCCAGGAGACAAGTCAGCCTGGTCTTCACCTCCTGAGCTGGTCAGAATTTTATTTGGGGGAGGTGTTTTTCAATGAATCTTAAAGAGAGAACTAGAATCCTTGCATTGTGTCTCAGGTAGCTCCAAAGTCAGGAGGACATAATGTAGAACTGTGCAAAATGACTCTTCTCCATCCAGGCCTCCCACAGGGGCTGAGCTCTGGGAAACCCTGGTGTATTCCCTCACTCTCTGGTATCCCTGTTATTCTGGACAGGGTACTATGCTGAGTCTGTTTGTTCAGCCCTCTAGAAATAGGAGGATGCTAACTTTATGGGCTTGCTTTGAAGATTAGGTAAGAGGATGCTTCAGGCTCTTGGGATACAGAATTACTTATCAATCAACCTGGACTGTTTTTCAAATTTATTACTGTTAACAAGTATAAGGAGAAGGTCATAGTTTTGCTTAGCCCAACAGAAAACTTTTCATTTTTAAGTTGCTGGCACCGATAACGGATGGTAAAACAATCTTTTGAGGTGGTGAACTACCCAGACTTCAGACATTGGGAGAGCAAGAGGTTGGGCAGCCCCGGGGTTGCTGGAAGAGGCTTCCCATATTTAGGGCCCTGCAGTGAGCCCCTGGAAGCAGGAAGTACTGGCTGCATCTTCGTGCATAGGACCTTCCCAAGTAATACTGCTATTCTAAGAGCTAACCCAGCCCCTTAGAGGCATGCTTGATTTCAATACTTTCCTTTTTCTTAATATGTATTTATTGTCTCTGTCAACATTCTCACTACTGTAATCCAAAACAACTTACCACACAACTTAAAGAAAGGAAGATTTATTTGCTCAGTTCTTTTTCCATTTGGGGGTTTGATCTGTGTCAGGCTGGATCTGTGGAGCTCTGGACATAGAGACAGAAAACAGAAAGAGGGAGAGAGCGAGGGCTCTGAACCTCTCATCGCAGAGGCCAAAAGCAAGCAAACAAACAAGAGAATTCAAAGACAGAAGCACAGTCCCTAAGACCACACTTCCAGGGACCCACCCTCTCCAGCCACATTCTACCTGTTTAGGTTGCCACCTAGTAAATCCATGACAATGGGTTTTTCCAGTGATGAGATTATAATTCCTGTAAGTTAATCACACCAACTCTGAACCTGAACACATGAGCTTTTGGGAAACATTCTATATCTAACCATAACATTTATTTATTGAGATAAGCCTGAAGGTTCTAGTTGATATCATTCTTCATGGTGGTGGAAGAGCTTCAAGTGTTTATTGGATAATGCTTCTTGGAATCTTGGTTTTCTGTTGATGCTGAGGCCAGCTCTTCCAGTCCCTTTTAGCATCACATTATTATGAATTTGAGCTCACTGGGTAGACAGGTCTGGGTGCAAATCCTCTTAACTAGCCATGTGACCTTGAGTTAGTTGCTTGTCATCTCTGAACCCCAGTTTCCTTGTTGACCAGGAAATCATATCCATCTATGAGCTATGTAGTTCAGGAAAGATTAGCAGTAATGCCTACATAAATGTCTACATGACTGTGTGCCTAGTGCAGTATGGGATGCAGAATTGAGACACAGGAACTAGAAAATGGTGACAAGAAAAACTATAATAATAATAATAATAATAATAATAATAATAATAATTGTTATTCCTACTTACTCCATTTATATATGATTTGAAATGATCAAAAGAGCTGATCCCTTCAAAATAGCCACAGAGAAACAGAATATGTTGCCCTTAGCAGGGAGGAGAGCGCCCGGCGACATGAGAAACCCTTGATCTGCAAGTTTGGGGCTGTGTGTGTGTGTGTGTGTGTGTGTGTGTGTGTGTGTGTTTTAATACGATTGGCAGCCCTAAAAAGAGTTACCAGAGTAGCTATCAGGGGAGAAGCCGATCACAAAGCCAAGTGTAAGCAAGAATTATGCTTTCCTTCTGCGCTACAGCGGCGCGTACCCTCTGGGGGCTGGTTTTTCATTTGTAATCTTAGTAACTCAGCCAAGTTGCAGACAGTGAACCGTGTATTGATCGGGAGCACTGCTGCAGGGGAAAACAGGCTCCGGGAACCTGGGGACCCAGGTCTCACCTATTAGCCACCATTCTCTGGAGCATGTGTGCATGTGTGTGCATCGGTGTACGTGTGCATCACTGTGCTAGGATAACTCCAGGCCTGTGTATGGACTGGCTGGGAGGCTGCATGGGGCTGGGGCTGTAGTTTCCTTAATGTCTACTGACTGGCAGGGGGCTCAAGAGATATTTCTTATCTTTCTTTGCTTTCTCCCAAAAAAGAAGCTACTCCAGCTCATTGTTTTCTTACGTAGCTATTAAGACTATGGATATAAAGTGGGAGTAATAATAACCCCGGCCACATGAAGTTGTCTTGAAGGTTAATATATACAATCATTGCACATTAATTAAAATGTTTCTTAAAAATGTTTAAGGAGATGGGAATGATAATGAACCTGGCTTGATCATTACATACTGTGTGCATGTATCAAATTATCATACTGTGCCCCAGACATATGTACAATTAAAATTATTTTAATTATTTTATTATTTTAATTGTATTTTAAAGTTTGACATGATGATGCACACCTGCAACTCCAGTACGTGGGAGGCTGAAAGGAGGATGACAGGTTCAAGGTCAACCTTGGCAGTTTACCAAGACTCTTAGCAACCTAGCAAGATCCTGTTTCAAAACAAAATACATTACAATGGGTGTAGCTTGGAGGTAGACTGCCCCTGGTTTCAATCTCTAGTATTACAAAATAAATAAAATTATTTAAATGGAATGCAGGTAAATGACTAACCTTGAGAAACTGTTTCACCTCTCCTTCCCCCTCCATGGTGTGCACTATGAACTCTAGGAACCTTCCCACATGCTTGTGATGCTCTGGCCACAGGTCCTTTCCTCTGGGGATGTTGGGAGCATCCAGGGCAATGCTGGTGACAGGCATGGTGCAGGAATAAATGTGAGCATTAAATACATGCCAGGTGCTCAGAGACTCCACATCCTTGGTGGGTCTTGCCACAAAACATGGGTTTATAGAGTCAGGGGCAGTGCAGGGGACCATATGAGCTTCTCTTTTTCCTCCTTAAACACCATTGGAAAGACAGGCAGGGAGGGAGAAAGGACGAAGGGGCACATGCCATCATACAGGAGAGAGCTGTGTTCTGGGTGTTAAAAGGCACAGGGCATATGGGACCCAGAAATGAAGAGAGAGTTGTTGGCTCTCCCCAACACGTCGGACAACTACCTCTCCTTCACCCAGAAGCAGAGTTTCTGTGAGTAATAAACTAGACAGTCTCAGGACTCCAGAGGTCACCAAGGACAGCAGAGATGGAACGAGAAACAGGGGACCCCTTGGGCCTTTCAGCTCCCCTCTCTTTCCACCCAAATTCTTGGAGGATTCTTATCTGAAGAAACTGACAGCTGTATGAGAAAAGCCATCAAGACACTGAAGCATGGCAGTCTCCAAAGCAATAGGGTGACTCGCTGCCCCATGAGGAATCCCATCCATCTGTAGCCCTGTTCCCATGTGCACAGACAGCTCCTCAGAGCTCTGCTTCCCAATCCCACTGGCACGCTGTGAGGCTACATGTATGTGTCAGGACAACCACAATGACTTCACCTAGAACAATGACCGGTTCTCCATTCACCACTGCTGAATCCTCTTCCATCTAGGACTTCGTGTGTATCATCGTTGTAGCTTTCCATTTTCCAAATCATGGGATCCACCAGCAAATTCCTCTGCTCCACTTGAGAGAGCTCCTTGTCACACTGGGACACACCGAGACCCTCTAGGAGCAGCTCCAATGAGCCAGAGAGAGACCAGAACCCTCTATGGTATTTTAATAAGGAGAATATTATGAAAATCTGCCAAGCGATTTCAGATCCTCAGGAACAGTATGGGGGTGAGAAAGGTTGAAACCATTCGTCTTCCCTAAAAGACATTCAGCGTTCTCTGATGCGTTAGAAAGCAGAAGATGTATGCATTAATTACTTCATCAAATCTAGAATGTAATTTTAAGACAATCTTCTAGAAAGGCAGGTCTGCTTCCCCCTGAACAGCAAAATTAACTACAGCTGAGGAAGGTCAGTTGAGTCGCCGGTCCCACACAGCCAGTGCGTACAAGAGCCGGGCTTGAACTCAACACTGTCTTCAAACCACAGCAGGTTGCTCTTCCTCATGAGTGATTTCTGGCTAAGTAAAAATCAGTTAAAGAAAACCAGCCCTTGACATAATATTCCTGTTATGAGCCTCCTGTGAGGTCAGGAGAAGGAGCCAGCTGTTAGTAGACTCTTCGGTCCCTCGTTAAGGGACTGTGGGGCCCTGGGTGTGTCTGGGTGTTCACTGAATGATTCCAGGCACGTTCTTCTCTGTGACCAAAGTTGTCAGTGCTGAAACTCAATATGGCAGCCCCCAAGGACTGCCGGAAGACAGCAAGAAATAAGAAACACGAAGCCTTAAAAATTCATTATCGATGTCTGGCTGCACGGGGAACTGGGGAATTTTGAGGAATTCTTTCAGTGTTTTTTTTTTTTTTTTAATCCTTCTCACTTTAAATAAAGAAATAAATAAAGTCAGTTTGAGGCTGAGAATCCGAGCCCCTGATGTCTTTGTAAATGTTATTGTTTCAAGCGTTGGCAGGATTTTCATGAATTGGCAGCTCCAAAAAATTCCAGCCCCCTGCGTTCTGTCCTGCCATTCTGGGGAGCAGCAGAAAGCTGTTGGAAGACACAGCTAGGTGTAGACAGAGCAGTGAAGAGTCAAAAAACATCGAGGGAGACCTACAGTATCCTGCTTCTTTGGATCTTATAAAGTAAATGCTATTGGGCTGAAATTTGGGGGTCCAAAGTTAGGGGTCGCCGGCGTCTCCCCTCGGTGGAATGCAGCCTTCTCTTGGCAGGCCAATTTGCATCACTGCCTCTGTTCCTTGTCTTGGAAACTTCTCTGAGTGCCCACCTGCCTGCTGTGGGGTAGGTTAGGCATCTGGGTTGGGGCTTCTGTGAAAGCACCACTGATTCCCCATTGGCACTGACCACACTGCAGTGGCATTGCTGTTTGGTCGCTCCCTTGTCCTGCTGGCCTGGTAGGGCTGCAAGGTGAGAAGCCGCCTCCAGGTTGTGCAGTGGTATAACTCATCGCCAGAGAGAGTGCCTGGTTCATAGCAGTCTTAGCAAATATTTCTTAACAGGTCAAAAAAACATATGTCATAATGCAACAGTGCATTTTCCCAGAACAATGTTGTTGTTGTTGTTGTTGTTGTTTTTCTGATGGCTATAGTCTACCTTATTATTTAGAATGTCTGAAATGTGACATTCATGATGACCTTAACAAAAAAACATCCCTGATGGCTGGGCATGGTAGCACATGGCTGTAATCTTAGTACTTGGGAGGCTGAGATAGGAAGATTACAGGCTTGAGGACAGCCTCAGCAATATAACGAGACTCTCAGTAACCTAGTGAGAGCCTGTTTTAACAAAAAAAAAAGTTTAAAAAGGGATGGGCATGTAGCTTGTAGGTCAAATGCCACTGAGTTCAATCCCCAGGAACACACACATGCACACATGCACACACAAACACAATCACAATCACATCCTAGACAATGTAGAGTTTGTACTAAATTGTGAGACTACCTCTATATGTTAGGACAACCACTAATTATTTCACCTAAAACAGTGACCAGTTCTCCGTCCACCTTTGCTGAATCCTTTTCCATCTAGGACTTTGTGTGCATCATTGTTGCAGCTTTCAGTTTTCCAAATCATAGGATCCACCAGGAAATTCCTCTGCTGCACCTGAGAGGGCTCCTTGTGACATCGGGGCCCACCAGGATCTCTGTGTTTATGTCTGTAATCCCTTCCCACACCACCATCTGGGAAGCTACCAGCCTCAGACTTCCTCTGGTAACAGGGATTGGCTTTTATTGGCTGCCATCTTGTTTCTTATTGGACTTGCACTAAATTTAGCAGTCCCCCATCCACACACACCCACCAACTTCAGGGGGATCCCTGAATAATGTGAGACTAGTCATAGAAGATGTGTAAGATTCACCATGCTTCTCAGGGTGGGATGCAAACACTTAGACTGCATTTACCCAGGTATTATTTTTTTTGAAGATGGTACTGGGAATTGAGCCTAGGAGCATTTTACCTCTGAGATACACCCCCAGCCCTATTTTATTTTTATTTTAAAACAGAGTCTTGCTAGATTGATGAGAGTTTCACTATTGGTTGAAGCTGTCCTTGAACCTGTAATTCTCCTGTCTCAGCCTTCTAAGCACTGGAATTTTCAGGTATGTGTCACCATGCTCAGCCCAGGTACCATTTATATTTATTTATTTATTTATTTATTTATTTATTTATTTATTTTGCAGTACTGGGGATAGAACTCAAGGGCATTCTACCTCTGAGCTATACCCCCAGCCTTATTTTTTATTCTTCATTTTGAAACAGGGTGTCACTGAGTTGCAAAGGGCCTCACTAAGTAGCTGAGGTTGTCTGTGAACCATGATCCTCCTATCTCAGCCTCCTGAATTCTGGTATTAAAAGCATGTGCTACCACACCCGGCTCAGGTACCATTTTTAAGACCAATTACTGAGCTTTATACCTAGCTTAATCCAGTTTGGTGCTAAAAGCAGACACCTGCTCCAAGGCATAACATGTTGGTAAGGCATATTGGTGGGCCGTGGAGATACACAGGTGTTGAGAAAAAATGAATCAGGAAAAAGAGACACTGAGTCTTGTTTTGTGAAGAATCCACTGTATCCCTGCCAGGAATACAGGGGCACAAAAAAACACTTCAACGAAACTTTTCTTCCTAGCACCTGGAGACTTATATCAAAGGACAATTCCTTGACCTCCTTTCACCCCTATAATAATGTCACCTTCATTCTTGATAAGCCATGACAGAACCACAGCACTGTTCTTTCATTAAAGGAGAATTTAAAGATCTCAGCCCATCCCTCCATCCCACAGGTGGGCTAAGCAAGACTTCATGAAGCAAGGTGGCTTAGATGTGGCCACAAAGTTAGTGGCCAAAGCAAAGCCAGACTCCTGCATTTCATTCCCTGGTTCTCTCTGGGAGTCTGGGAAACATTCCTCAAGCTTCCTGTCTATAAACGATCACACCCAAAAGGAAAACCATCTGGTCTACACAATTGGATCATTTGCCAATGGTGGAGGGGAGTCTGAGCCTTGATGGCTCCTGGGGACATGCTGGTCTCTGAGACTCAGATCCACAGACGTTTTCCTTGAGCCCATCCCACACCCAACAGCCCGGGCAGAAGGAGGAGCGTGGTCACTCAGGGCTCGCAAAATTCTAAGAAAATACCGACATGTAGATGGCAGTCTCAACGGTGTTCTCTGTCTTCTCTAACAGAATCCACAGGATGCCAAGAAGACAAATAAATTTCTCTCCTCCAAATTATTCCTCCCACAAATGCTAAGTATCTCCATCTGGGAGGCATTTAACATTTCAAGCAGCTCTCACTGATCTGTAGGAGGACTCGCCAAGTATCAACTGTCTCCCCAAAATAACTTCCTTCACTGCCACAGAGGCCGCCAAGACCCAGCCCAGACAGGAAGAGAAAAACAGCATGTTTGGGGGGCCCAAAAGTTAGAGGAGAGCAGGGCCATCGGCTCACTCACTCTCCTCTCTTTGGAGGCAGGTGTGTTGTGATGAGACAAGGTGCAGAGGCCCGTAAGTCCCTCTCCAAGAAAGATGTATTTCCAGAAAACATTTGTATCAATGATGCCCCTGCCTCATGACAGTCTCATGTGTCTTCTGACACTTGAAGTTCATTCAGATACTTGGGTTAGAGCACACACATTTCCTGCTAGGCCAAGATAGAATCAGTTCCGTGAGAGATGGCAGAGGTGGGAGTACTAGAACTCTGAACCAGATCCAAGAGTTTGTTTTTATTACTTCCCCTCCTGTTCAGATTTGCCAAATCCAACCACAGGGCGTGAGCATGGGGCTCTGTTCTCCAAGGCAACAGTCCTGCATGTGTTCACTGACCTGTAGTTTGGTTAGATATAGAATGTGCCCTCAAGAGCTCACATATTAATGTTCAGAGTTGATGCAATTAAATCATGAGGTTTATCAATCCATCACAGCGGTGGTAACCTAGGCAGATAGAGGTGGCTGGAGAAGATGAGTCCTTGGGAGTCTGGCCTTAGGAATACTGCTTTTGACCGTGAATCCCTTCGCTTGCTTGCTGTCTTGCTTTGGGCCTCTGTGATGTTAGGGGCAGAGCCTTTGCGCTCTCTTTTTCTCTCTGCTTTCCACCACCATACCCTGAACTCTGCAGACCTGTCCTCATATGGACTGAACCCCAAATCAAAAAATGTAAGCAGATAAATCTTCCTGCCTCTGAGTTGCTTGGTCAGTTATTTTGGGTTATATCATGAGAATGTTGACTGAGACACTTGTCATTGGTCTATTAATTACCTATAGGGTAGGTGCCAAGAGGCCCAGGATAGAGACTCAGTCTATGCCATGGCCATGAGGACTGGTTAATGGGGAGGGATATGTAAAACATGACCATAAATGACACTAAGTCTAGTTAGGATAGAATGACCTAGTACATCCTGATATAGTGCTTACAGGAATTGGAAGAGGGAGATGTCATTGCTAGCTGAGGGGCCAGGGCAGCTTTCATGGAGTAGCAATGGTGCTTATTCTAGACCTTTAAGAAAGGGTTTAGAATTCAAACAGGTGGGTGTTAGTGGGGGTAAGGTTTTTCTGGTGCCTGGATACTCAGAGCAAAATCAAAGTGTTTAAGGTGCCCAGAGGTGAATCTTCCTTATTCATTGCTTTCCTTCTTCATTCATTGAAAAAAAAACAAAACAGATATGTACTGCTCATGGGGTATGTTCAGCTTCAGGGATTGGGCATGTTGAGATACATAAACATGACTTATAGGAGCTTCTGCCTGGTGGGTAACTGAGAGGGGATGAGACGACAGTGGAGTCTGCAGTGAAAAGAACAGTAGTGGAGGGCTACAGGAGTCTTCGGGAGGACAGGAACGGGTCCTCCACTCAGGCATGACAGATCAGGAGAGACGTCCTGGGAGCTGGGCAGAAAGTGTAATCAGACACCAACGCTGGGTGGATGCTGGCATTTGGAGAGGGCTCATCAGGTGCCGGACTCTGTGGTCAGGGGAGAGGGCAGTGCACCAGGAGGGGCAGCAGCAGAGTTGGGCTCTGAGTGTTTGGCTGTATTTGGTTAGTGCGTCCATTAATTGTTGGTGTTACACAGTGGCCATTCTGGGGAGCGCCATACACCCCAAGGAGGACTGTGAGCACGTGGGTGGGAAGGTGCAAACCTGCAGTGTGGGAAGCACCTGCCCGCCACCTGTCCCTGGGTGTCTCTATTCCATTTTATGTCGGTAGTTGTTTTATTGTTTTGTTTTTTCTCTGTTTTTGGTCAGAGACTTCATCAAGGACAGGGACCAAGTACTCAGAGCAGGAAGCCCAGGGCCGACCTACCTGGCTGAGTCTCAGTATGCCTTTGATGACCCTGGGTATTTTCGTGCATGCATGTGTATGCATATATGTGCGTGTATATGTGTATGCGCAGGTGTGCATGATTCTTTGGTTCATAGACACGGCCTCATTCTTATATTTGAGATTAAAATATTTCCCTAGTTTTTTTTTTAATCATCCTTGCTGATTCTTTATGTATTCAAACCATTGATCTCTTCTGCATGAATGAGTTTACTGTCTAGAAAGACAAGCTTTTTAAAGAAAGTATTTTTACATAATATACATGTTTAAATGTGCTTGGCACCAGGGACTGGCCATCCATGCACCCACCTGTCACCTGAGGAGAAGAAAACAGGAAAATACCTATTTCTCTCTGGCTGCCATATAGAAAGGAAAACATACATCTACTCACTTTTTGAGACTGGCTATAGTCACTTGGTATATTTTGAACCAGAGAGATGAGAAGAGACCCAGGAAAGTGACTGAGGGGGATCAGGGAAGGAAGACTAAGTCATATACAAAGTGTAATATTTGAAATGATGCTATGAATTTATTCAAAACTACCAATTCCAATCTCACAGTCATGCGTGGGGAGGATGGGAGCAGGGGACCCAGTGGGCGGGCACGAAGGGCTCCGTGCATATATTTGACACTTTCTACCCCTGCATGATATAAACTTATAATGCACCGAATTAAAATAAAAGAAAAATACCTATTTCAAGATGTTTTGAAATTTAGATCTTTGAAAAATTCTTCTGTGATTTTTAAAGGATAAAAAGTATCTGTTCATATTAAATGCTTAAAAGCATTACTGAATATTAAAAGAAACAATTTTTAATATTTAAAAATTTAATACTACTAGTCGGGCGTGCTGGCACACGCTTGTAATCCCCGTGCTTGGGAGGCAGAGACAGGAGGATTGTGCAGGTTCGAAGCCAGCCGCGCTGGCTTAAGAGACCCTGTTTCCAAAAATAAAATAGGTCTGGGAGTGTAGTCCAGAGGTAGAAGGGCTTCCAGAAACCCCAGTACCACCAAAAAAAATTAATACTACTATTAATTGTTGATAAGTGTCTTTATATTTATTTATAGATCTCTATATATCAATGCATACTTTAAAAATTAGCACTATATGCTTAAATACTGATTTCTATGATGCACTTAAATATAATATACATTGCTGGGCATGGTGGGTGATGCAAACCTGTAATCCTAATACTTGAGATGCCAAGAAAGGAAGATCACAGGTTGGAAGCCAGCTTCAGTAACTTAGTGAGACTCTAAGCACATCTTGAAATCCTGTTCAAAAATAAAAAATAAAAAGGCCTGGAGGTTTATCTCAGAGGTGGAATGCCCCTGGGTTCAATCCTCAGCAACACACACACACATAAACACATCACATGTAGATATTAAATTATTTTACATAAATGTAATTTTAATAGCTGCATAGTGTACTTTGAGAACTTGTACTTTGAAGAGAGGATAGGCATTAATACAATTCTGTTAGCATATGGAATTTCTTCCCCAAGTGCTGCAGGGTAGATGTCCCAATCCAAAGAGGACCTGGTCTGAAGGTCAGGAGACACTTCCAGGAGAGTGTGGTGGATACTTATGCACTGTGGCCGGGCAGGGGTGGTCCCAGGCGGGGTGGGCGGGCACCCGCAGCAGCTCTCTGGCTGTTCCTCATCACTGTGCATCTGTACAGATGGGCCCCTGGAGGTCTCCTGGAAGTCTTTGGTCCTTATTACTGTCAGGTGACGTCACGGGGTTCTCTAGGCCTATACTCATCTCATTTATGGCAGACCCAAGAAGAGTCTTAATTTAGCCTTCATCCCTGTCAGGCATCATGCCGGGGCCCTGTCTGTCCTCACTGTCCATGAGAACACACCACTGCTGCGGGCACCCAGGAAACCCACCGGGCAGTTCAGCAACATCGCGTTGGCTTACCAGTGGTCAGGGCAGCTGCGGTCAAACCCAGGGCAACCAGCAAACCAACTCCTGTGCATCCCAGCTGCCACCTAACAGAACTTTTATTTTAATGAATGTCTTCTTCAACATCTAAAACTGTTGTAGTTGGGTATGGCAGTTCAGACCTGTGATCCCAGTACATGGGAGATTGAACCAGGAGGATCTCAGGCTGGAGGACAGCCTCAGCAAGTAGAGAGATTCTCATCAACCCAGTGGGACCCTGTTTCAAAGTAAAAATTAAAAACAGAGGGCTGGTCGTGTAGCTTGGAGGTAGAATGTCCCTTGGTTAGTTCAAGCTCCAGTACTAAAAAATTAAAAAAAAAAAACTGTTGAGAAATAGGGACTCCCCTACCTCCACATTTTGTCCACGATTTAACTAATTTAACTAGAGAGTTTCTGGTAGTTGCTGCTTCAGTGAAGTACCAGGTTTTGAGAGTGAAGTGTGTCTGTGTGTGTGTGTGTGTGTGTGTGTGTGTGTGTGTATGTGTGTGTTTTACTGGGGATTAAACTCAGGGGTGTTGTACCAACAAGCTGTACCCCAAGTCTTTTTAATCTATTTTCTTATTTTGAGAAAAGGTCTCGTTCAGTTGTTGAGGCTGATCGCAAACTTGTGAACCTCTTGTCTCAACCTCCCAAGTACTGGGATTACAGATGTGTGCCAGCACACTATCTACAGCTAATCTTGTGTGTGTGTGTGTGTGTGTGTGTGTGTGTGTGTGTATGTGGTATTGGGGATTGAAACCAGGGGCATTACACCTCCAAACTAAAACCTGAAGTCTATTTATTATTATTATTATTATTATTATTATTATTATTATTATTTATTACCATCGGTGGTACTGGGGTTCCTGGAAACACTTCTACCTGTGAGCTACACTTCCAGACTCCTACTTTTTATATTTTTATTTGGAAACAGGGTCTCTTAAGCCAGCAAGGCTGGTTTCGAACCTGCATGATCCTCCTGTCTCCACCTCCCAGTCGCGGGGATTACAAGTGTGCGCCACCATGCCTGGCTTAGTTTTTTTTCTTTAATCAAGGTCTCGCTAATTTGCTGAGGCTGCCCTCAAACTTTCAGTCCTCCTGTCTCAGGCTCCTAAATACTGGGGATTACAGGCTCACATCACCAGGCCTATATCAGAGATAATATTCATAATGTTAACAAAGTATTTCTCTATACCACAGTTTCTACATATTAAAAACTGACCAGAGGTAGAATTAAAATTTATCAAAATCCTTTTGATCTTTGTTGATGGTCTTTCTCCTTTGACCTACTGATGTGACAGATTATGTTAATAGATTTCTGAATATTAAATGATTCCTACTATTAAACCTACCTTGGCTTCCTGGAAGAACATCTTTGTGGTCATGATGAGCAGTGTTCTGAAGCATACCTAAATTAGGTGTGTGGGTATTTTATTCAGCATATTTGTATCTATATCAATAAATAATTTTGGGTTGATGCTGCCTCTTTCTTTGGCTATTGTTATTAGATCTTAGCAACAGACCCTTGCCAACCTCATGAGGAAAATCAGGATGCATTTATTTTCTTTTTAAATTTCTTCCTAGGTATGCACGTTCATATCCATATCAATAAATAATATTGGGGTAGTGCCTTCTCTTTCTTTCTCTATTATTAGATCTTAGCAACAGATGCATGCCAACCTCACTAGAGAAAGCAGGATACGTGTTCTTCCTTTATAAAAATCTTCCTAAATAGTTACTCATGTGTAGATCTCTATCAATAAATAATATTATGTTAGTGCTTTCTCTTTCATTAGTAATTGTTATTAGATGTTAGCAAGAGACTCATGCCAACCTCACTAGAGAAATCAGGGTGCATTAATTTTCTTTTAAAACTTCTTCCTAAATAGTTACACAGCATAGGAGTTATTCATCTTTTAGAATTTTGAAATAATTAACATTTAGAATAACTTAGGATTCGTGCCTTCTTCAGATTATTTTTATTTGACTTACGCAGTTTCCCCCAAAGTTCGTGATCAATATACTCAGATTTCCATTGGGTTTGTGTGTATGTGTTTGAGTGTGTGTGTGTGTGTATGTGTGTGTGTGTGGTACTGGGGTTTTCTACCTCTAAGCAATGCCCCCAGCCCTATTTTATTCATTATTTTGAAACGAGGTCTCCCTAAGTTGCTGAGGCACGCGTGTGTGTGTGTGTGTGTGTGTGTTGTGTGTGTGTGTATGTGTGTTGTTGTTGTTTTTGCATTACTGGGGATGAAAGCCAGGGATATTGTACCTCCGAGCTACACGCCCTATTTTTTATTCTTTATTTTGAAGCAGGGTCTCACTGAGTTGCAAAGGGCCTCACTAAGTAGCTGAGGCTGTCCGTGAACCACGATCCTCTTGCCTCAGCCTCCCAGATGTTGGGATTATAAGCATGCCCACCACAACTAGCTTGTGCTCTTTTGAACCCGTGATCCTTCCGTCTCAGCCTCCCAAGTCCTGGGATTGCAGGCATGTGCCACAACACCTAGCTGGGTCCATTTTTCTCATTTATATTGGCCTAAAAAGCCATCAATATCACTAATATTTTCAAACTTATTTAGCAGGTGATGCTCTGTTTATTATTGTATGATGTTGTCTTACTCCTTTGTGCCTTCAGCCCTGGTGTGTCTCCTTCATGTTGAGGGGCCATGGGGAACATTGGCTGGGGCTGCGGGTTGGGGCGGGATGGCAGTATTTGACTCCCATCTCTGCCACCCACTGGCCCCCGGGGTGATCTTGGGCCCATCGGTTCCCCTGTCTTCCTCAATCTCTTTATTTGTACAATGGGGGGAAAAATAACACCACAATCTACATAGGATGGCCAGGCTCATCCTCAGAGATAAAAAAATACTAGATATTAGTCTCGTTTCTTTTTTTTTTTTTTTTTTTTTGGTGGTGGTACTGGGGTTCCTGGAAGCCCTTCTACCTCCGGGCTACACTCCCAGACCTATTTTATATTTTTTTATGTGGAAACAGGGTCTCTTAAGGCAGCGAGGCTGGCTCCGAACCAGCGTGATCCTCCTGTCTCCGCCTCCCAAGCATGGGGATTACAAGCGTGCGCCACCACGCCCGGCCTTAGTCTCATTTCTGATTTTCTTCTTTTTTTTTTTTTTTTTTTTGTGGGTCTGGGGATGGAACCCAGGGGCATTCGACCTTGAAGCTACACCCCTTGCCATATTTTTTATTCTTTATTTTGAAACAGGGTCTCACTAAGTTAAGTTACGGAGGGCCTCACTAAGTAACTGAAGCTGTCTGTGAACCACAATCCTCCACTCTCAGCCTCCCGGATGCTGGGATTACAAGCATGCGCCACCATGCCAGGCTTCATTTCTTATTTTAAAATATCTGTGTTTATGAAGAAAATAGCATTCAGATGTATAAATTAAGTATGTAAATTATTCAGTTTCTTCTTAAAACTATTCTTTAATAAATCCACCCTTTTTATGCTTCTTCAATTTTCATGTGCTGCTTTGAACAGCCTCACTGATGTATTTTATTTAATTTCTTTTCACTGTTTTTCATTTACTAATAAATTTTGAGGCTAATATATTGGATTATCCTTTGTTTTTAGACTGGTGATTAGACATTCTACCTCTGAACTACATTCCCAGCCTTTTTTTATTTTGAAACAGGTCTTGCTAAGTTGCTGAGGGTCTAAGTTGCTAAGTCTGGCCTAGATCCTGTGATCCTCCTGTGGGCTCACCATATTTTAAATATTGTGTTTTCTCAGATCATTAACTTCTGAATAATCAATAGCCAAAAATTTAATTTTATCTTTGCAGAAAATGTTATTTAGGAGTGAGTTTTTTTTCTAATAAAATCTTTGGCTTGTTTTCAATTTGGGGTTTTTAAAGTTTGTGTATTTGGGGTTTTTAAAGTTTTTAAAGTTTTTAAAGTTTGCTGAGGGACTCACTAAGTCGCTGAGGCTGGCCTCAAACCTGCGATCCTCCTGTCTCAGCCTTCCAAGTACTGGGATCCTGTATTTTTCTAAATTTGTAGTATTTTTCAACTTCTTAGACGGGAATTATGGCTTCAGTTCTATTAAAGATCTTTCAGATGAAAAGCCCCACACCGGGAATCCTGCCTGACGTGTGCTTTGTGTGTGATGTGTAGACCTATGCAAGTCTACACGGGCGGGGTTCTCAACCCAGGAATGTTAGCATCAGCTCAATGCTTTACCAAACTACCCGTGTCGAGTTTTGAGCTCAGGGTTTTTGGTTTAATCTCCCTGGGGTTGGAGCCCAAACTTGTGTGTTTTCTAAGTTCCCTGGGTGACTTTTTTATTATTATAATTTTTATTTATTTATTTATTTATTTTTGGTGGTACTGGGGTTCCTGGAAGCCCTTCTAACTCCGGGCTACACTCCCAGACCTATTTTGTATTTTTATTTGTAAACAGGGTTTCTTAAGCCAGCAAAGCTGGCTTCCAACCTGCGCGATCCTCCTGTCTCTGCCTCCCGAGCGCGGGGATTACAAGCGTGCGCCACCACGCCCGGCTTATCCCTGGGTGACTTTAATCGGCATCTAGACAGGGACTGTCTGTTGGGCACATCTGGGGAGCAACTGGGCTTTGCCATGGTGCGTCTCCTCCTTCCGGCCACAGCTTCCTGCTTTGTTTGGGAAGCTCTCCCTTCCCTAGTTCGAGCCACACAGTTTTGGAGGGTTTGACGCCATGATTTCAGATGAGAGGGGACGCTCAGGGTTCAGGGGGCAGCTCAGTTTCCCCAGGCAATCAGAAAGCGTCAACATATCTCACCTGGACTTGCGCGTAGTAGGAGCTAGAGAAGGCGAGAGCCATCTAAGATCCGAAGGCTAAGGCTTGCACAGGGGGCGCTGTGACGGAAAGATGGGGATGAAGTGAACCCTGTTGTTACTTGAGCCATGATCATAACCATAGCCATAACCTCCATTTTACATAACCATAATCATACCCTCCATTTTACAGATGATCAGACTGAGGCTCAGCGCTTGAAATTCCACAGCCAGTCAGCAACGAGAAGGAAGGATCTCCGCAGTGAAGGTCAGTGTCCACCACACTTCTCAGCTACACTGCCGTAGCTAACACCCACTTACATCTCCGTGAACCTGGATAATTGTGCGTTTTCACACTGGCAGGTCTACGTTTGAGCCTATTAGGGAATTTTTTGCATTCTCTGGACATCCTTTGTGTTGGGTGTAGCCGCTACTGTAGCTCTGTTTTTTGTTTTGTGTTTTACGATAATTCAAGGTTTGGGTTTGGTTTTTACTCCCTTTCACAAAAAAAAAAAAAAAAAAAGACTGAACTATTCTAAAAATTCTCACTTCTTGTCACTCAGATTGTTCTCTCCCGGAGGTTGTCTTTGGGGGTTTTCTTGCTTGTTCCCCAAATGTGTGTGCAAGTTGAAATTGAAGGCCGTGGGAAGACAGGAAAGAGGGCACGAGCTCAGGAGTGATCAGACGTGGTTTCTTGTCTTTTAGGACCGGGTGTTTTAGACTTTTAGAGAAATTTAGAGGAATTTCCCTGAGCCATCCTAAAAGAATCTCAAAACAACCCTGCTGGATGTAGGTCAGGTGGGAAACGGGGACATGCGAGTGTATTAAACCCTGGTGACGTGAGTGGTGAGGGATGGAAACTGGCTTCCAAATGCAGGTTCCTGCTGTGTGGACCCTCCAGGCCGGCAAGAGGCGCCTCCCCCAACCTGCCCTCCACCCCTGTCACCATTCTGCTCCACCGATAAGGAGAGTCATTATGAATTTCAAGGCTATTGGAGTTATCATAAAGGTTATCAAATAGATTTCTGTTCCTGGGGTGATGTTTATCAGCCTAACCTTGAAACAACGCAGAAATGGAAGTCAGAGGTGTTCTCAAGAGCTAAGAGCTGGGAGTTGGGCTTCAGGATTTCTTGAATCTGATAAAAAAAAAAAACCAAAATAAAAACAAATCAAATTCTGAGAGTTCCCCAACTTTCAGAGACTCCTGGGGTCTAATTTCAGCAAAGAATCACATGCAAAGGGGTGTCTTCATAGTCTGTCCCAGCCAGCTTTGGGTTGGGGTCTTCTGGTATCCCATCATAACAAAAGCAAACTGTCACAGTCTTAAGTGAAGCCGTGTGGCTCAAAGTTTAAGGTGCAGCCGGGCATGGCGGTGCATGCCTGTAATCGCGGTGCTTGCAAGGCTGAGATAGAAGGATCACAGGTTCAAGGCCAGCCTCAGCTACTTAGTGAGGCTCTCAGCAACTTTATGAGATGCTGTTTCAAAATACAATAAAATGGAACTGGAGGTATAGCTCAGAGGTAGAATGCCCCTGAGTTCAATCCCCAGTACCACAATAAATAAATAAATAAATAAATAAATAAATAAATAAATAAATAAATAAATAAATAAATAAATAAATAAAGGCAAGTCAAGGCTGCATCATCTGTGCTTTACAAACCACGTTGATTAACCCATGTAATCATGGGAGACTCCACAGATCACGGAAAGAGCAGGATACCACGGTTAACCAAGGTCCGGGGCAAATTAGAACAGGACCCTGGAGGCTGTCTCTGTTCTCAGCAGTGAGATGGCTCCCTGGCTCACCTTTTCAGGTCTAATTACAGCCATCAGGTTAATCCTTAAAGAATTATGTCCAATTGGTTTCCGTCTGTCTGCATTTGTAAATGTCATCCTGGCCAGCGTGGGTTGTAAAGATTAGTGGTGCTCCGTCGTTTTGTTCGCAAGAATCAATAACGTGGGATTCTTGGCTCGCTGGGTTTTTCAAGTCATCTGTGAATCGATGCCGGCTGGCTGTGCAGTACCCCATTCTAACACGCTAATTTGATATCATTGGATACAACGCCTAGTGGTGAAAGACGGGAATGGAGAATTTTAAGATTAACTGAAAGGTGAGCCAGAGCTATAGAAGAAAGGCACGTGCCTACATTTTGTCCCTTGGGGAAAGGTAAAATTAAATCCCCCAAATTAACAGTCGGTTATATACAAAAGTGTGGTTAAGGATGATGCAGGGGGAAAAGCCTGTTTCTAGAACCCTCTTGATGGAGCCTTCAAAATCTCCATCCGTGACTTGAATTCAGCATAGCAGTGATCTAGAAATTACAGCCTGTGTGGGAATCAGGGAAGCATGTTGCATTTCCTGGAAATGGCACCATTAAGGGGGTTCTTCTTCCCTCAAAGCAGAGAAAAGCAAGCTGGACTTGGGGAGTCATCCCACAAGGCTGTCCGTTGTAGCAGACAGAAAGTTCACAGCTAGGTTACTTGGTGGTGAGTTTGAATAGAGCTAGAAGTGTTCCTGGGCCTGTAGAAATGGACATCGATGTCAAATGGTTCTTTAAAAAGCAACATTTTGTTAAAAAGGAAACTTTTTACCTTCTAAATTAGTAAATGGTAAAAATATATTAATGCTAATAAGGATCCATTGGTCTGCTGATAGAAGGTATATAAATTAGTGCAAGCTTTCTGGCAAGATAGTTGATAAATTTATTTGGTGGCTTACAATGGTCTTATCCTTTCAACTCATTAAATCCAGTTTTAGGGGAATATTTAAAATTAGCGACAAATATTTTGCTGAAATCTGTTTATTGCTATGCTAATCAAAACAACACGAAAAGCAGGAGCAAACTAATCATCTAACAAAATGAATGATTAATATGGTTATAACCTTTCTACATGCTAAATTTTCTGAATTCATAAAAAAGGTTTGCAAAGAATTTTAATTTCCTGGGACAACGCTCACATAACAATACAAGACCACAAAGCCACGATACAAAGTTGTATGTGGTCAGATACTGCTTCACAGCGGGGAGATGTTTCAAGAAAGGTGTCGTTAGGCGATTTTGTCCTTGAAGGAACCAAGTGGCGAGTACTTACCCACACCGAGACGGCTACAACATCCTATGTATGGTCTGTTGTTTATCAAAACATTATATGACCCAGGACAGAACGTAACATCATCTCCCCCACGCAAAAAAATAAATTTCGTGAAAGATGCTGGAAGCAAAGACACTAGCATGTCCAATCGATCACTCACGAGCAGACATTTATTGTCAGGCCCTGTGCACCACTTTTTTTTTTTTCTTTCTTGGATCTAAAGTCTATTTTTAAAGTTTTGTTTCTAACTGATGCACAAAAATTGTACATCCTCATGGAGTATAATATGATGTTTCCATACATGTATACATTGTATTTAGCAGATTTAGATAGGAGTATTTAGCATATCTACCTCCAACAGTTATCTTTTATTTGCAGAAAAAGAGATGCACAATCTTCTAGATATTTTTAATGTATAATATTGCTAACTGCACTCACACTTCTGTGTGATAAGAACATCGGAACCGGCCCTCTCTCTCGTGTAACTTTGTACCCTTTGTCCCTCCCCTCCCTCCCCTCAACCCCCCAGCCCCTGGGGGGCGCTCTGCTCTGTGCTTCTTAAGATAAGCTCTTTTGGATTTGAGAAATAAGTACGTGCATTATATGTCTTTCTGCACCTGGTTTATTTCACTTAACATAATATCAAACCCAGGTTCCTCCATGTTACTGCAAATGACAGGACTTCGTCTTTTTAATGGCTGAACGGTATTCTAATATGTCTAGGCTCTCCATTTCCTTTACCCGTTCATCCAGTGATGGACAGTTAGATGGACTCCATTTCCTTTACCCGTTCATCCAGTGATGGACAGTTAGACTCCATTTCTTAGCTATTGCTGGTCCTGTCGAAATAGACACGAAGGGCAGATGCCTTCTCTGCACGCCCATTTCATTTCTTTTGGATAAGTACCTGGAAGTGAGATCATAACGTAGTTCTATTTTCAACCTTTGAGGACCCTGCATACTGTTTTCCAAGATGGTGGTACTAATTTGCCTTCCCGCCAGGGGTGTATAAAGATTCCATTTCCTCTTGCCAATATTTACTATTTGTTTGTCTTATTTTGTAATACAGGCGTTACTTTCTTAAGTACTGTTCTAGGACCAGGAGACCTACAGAGGAAGAAATATAGAGAAAATAACCATGATGCTATACCGGCATGTGCTGGCTACGAGGGGCAGGGGGAAACTGAAATCTTTGGGAGGTGGTGTTAAGCTGATCTGAAGACAGAGTGAAGGCTGTGAGGATCTGCTTGGAGAGTGTGCCAGGTGGCGAGATGAATCACAGCCGAGGCAAGAGAATTGGAGTGCTCTAGAAGTACAAAGCACTGCTGGAGCCTATGGCCAGGGGCTGAGTAGGCACAGCCCAAAGCCAGCGGGCCACAGGGGCCAGATGGAGCCATTTAAATCTCATGTATGAGCAGCAGAAAGACACCAGAGCGCTTCGAGCTGGAAAGTGCCCTAATGTGCTGTTACATCTTAAAAAATGTTCTCCCAGATGCCCTTGGAAAGGTAACTTAGAGGTCAAGGAAGGAAACAAGAAAATCCATGGAGTGGTTTTTGCATGCAGCCTTTGGTTCTGCAGTCCCACTTTTGATCATTTGTAATCTGGAGAACACGGGGACGAGGTTACCACAGCATCGTGGGAGAGGGTCAAAGACCGGAAACAATGCAATCAGCAAAGGGCAGATTACTCTTTGGCAAATCGTGCTACACAGTAGCCAAATCGTGGAACTGACCTAGGCGTCCACCCACAGTTGAACGGATTACAAAATAAGGGAGAGACACACAATGGAATTCTACTCAGCAATAAAGAAGAACAAAATCATGTCATTTGTAGGAAAATGGATGGAGCCGCAGAACATTGTTAAATAAGATCAGCCAGTCACAGAAAGCGAACGGTCATATGTTTTGTCCATATGCAGAAGCTGGAGAGTACTGGGATACAAGAAGAACTTAGGATAATGGAGGAGAAACTCCAGTAGAGAGGAGGGAGGTCTCGGAGAGGGTGGTAGTGGTGGGGAAGGGAGAGTTCATTAAGGAAGACTTCCACTGACGGTACATATGTATGTGGGAATACCCATGCCAACCTCAGTATCATGCGTGGGGAAGGAGAGAGAGGAGGGAGGGAGGGCGGCGGGGCAGGCAAGCTCACCAAGGGCCGTGTGCACCACGTTCCCATTGCTCCGCTCTACGTTATGATGTGAGGCTACAGTGCACCAATAAAATATCTGTATCTATCTATTTACATATATAATAAATATTCAACAACAAAAATTATACCGTTAAAATAATAAAAAACCAAATTATGCTAGTCATGTGATGGGATATTAACAGACTACTTCAGGAGGATGTTCTCTTCAAATATTCATATACAAAGATCTCCAAGATATATCTGAAAGGGAAGGTACTGGGAGCAGAGTAGAATGCTCCAAGCATTCACATTTGTGCAAAAACAAAGACTTGTATATTTTATGTTTGCATAAAGCCCGTGGAGGACGCCCGATGGATGGACCCTCCAGTTTGGTTACCTGTGGAAGGGATGGATGAGGCTGGGGCCACTGAGGAGGGAAATGTATGTATTTTGATACTGGTTGCATTTAGAACACATGCACCAGCTACACAAAAACAACAGAAATAGGAAATGGGGCTTAGAGCAAGCCATGAAAGAGAAGGCAGAGATTCCAGAGTACTGGACCCTGAGAGAGAGTGATAGAACTGGGCTATGTTTTGCAGGCTGAGCCCATGAAACTTGACAGGGGATTGGTAATGAATGGTGCAGAGAAATCAAAGATGATTCCCAGGATATTAGCTTGGGATCCTAGATAGTTGCAATGAGGTTGGTAATTCTTAAGTTGAGGTGGACTGAAATTAGGAGGGAGTTTTGGAGGGAAAATAAGTTCTTCTCTGTTAAATTTAATGTGATAAGACACACAGGTGGAAATTGGTGATGGAACACTCTCTGGAGATCAAGGCAAACGTCAGACCCAGAGACGTGCACCTAGCGGCTTGAGTTTGTAGGCGGCTTTCGCAGCCTGGGGTTGGTGGGACTGCTCTGAAAAGCAAAGGTGTCTCAGAACAGAGCCTGGGGCAATTCACATCTTAAACTGAGTAGCAAAAGAAGACCCCCAAAAGGGATTGAAGTTCTAGGTTGTATTGTTAGTGGGAAAGCTAGGATTTTGTGGTGATACAATAATCAAAGGAAAAATACTATTTTGAGAAGAACCGAGTGATTGTTGATGTCGAATGTTACCAGAACCTAAACCAAGAGCTCAGAGAAGCACCTGTGGCATCTACCAGTAGATCGGCCATAATCAACTTAGACTAAAGCACTCACAGGGGCGATGAAAGAATTAAAACGGGAGGTGAAGAAACTGGCTCAAAATCATTCTTTCAAGGAGTTTCTTTCTTTCTTTTTTTTTTTTTTTTTTGGTGGTGGTACTGGGGGTGGAACCCAGGGGCTTTCTACCTCCGGGCTATACTCCCAGACCTATTTTATATTTTATTTGGAAACAGGGTCTCACTAAGTTGCTGAGAGCCTCACTAAGTAGCTGAGGCTGGCTTCGAACCCGTGCAATCCTCCTGTCTCAGCCTCCCAACCGCGGGGATTACAAGCGTGAGCCACCGCGCCCGGCTAGGAGTTTCTCTTTGAAAAGAGGAATGAGTGAGGATGTGGTTGAGGGAGTAACAGTCATGGGCTTCTATTTCTTTTCTTTAAGATGAGAATTGATGGGATGTATTATTGCCAAAAGGGATTGAAGAGGGAGAGAGACAGACAGACAGACAGACAGACACTGAGACTGCTGGTTCAGAAGAGGGCGTGGCAATTCTGGGAGCTCAGACAAGCCAAACATTTGAGAAGCTGAGAGGAGACGGGAGCCAGGGTCTTCATAGGAGCCCACATCTTCTTCCATTGCAGACATGGTTGTAGCAGGAAGGTCAGGGAAATAGAGGCATCTCTATTCCCTCAGTTCTCCTCAGCTAAGAAATGGAATCTTTATGGTCCACACCTCAGAAGATGAAGTCAGTAACAGTACCTGCAAGGTAACATACTCTTAATAAATACGAGTCACTTCTAATTTTATTTCATGGATTTCTCAAATATTCTTTATGGAGCATTGGCATATATATATATATATATATATATATATATATATATATATATTAATGTTCTGTCTTCTATTCTCCGTCTAATGTGAAGAATGAAGATACAAAAGTGACCCCGAAACCCTTAGCAGCTTGAGCCTTTTTCAAGACAGAGAACAGCAAAACTTTCTAATAATGAACACATGGAAGAGTCCAGCCCCAGACTGCCGAGGGGCCAGCTGCTCTCATTAATACACAGAGGAGGGGTGGGGGGCAGGTGTGTGTGCCTTAGATGGAGCCCTGCGGGAAACCCCACTTTCATTTGCAAAGAAGGAGACTCAGTTCTTTCTTGACAGTGTTCCTGCCCCCTGTGCACCGCGCCCATCCTGCACAAGGGAGGGAGATGCCGCTCCGCTCTGTAGCTCTGTGTCTCCCGGGAACCCGGGTATTTGCTCAGGCTTAAAGCAAAGCTAGGGAAAGCGGTGGGAACTGGGATCCGAGGTTCGGAGGCAGGCTTAGAAGACACCTTCGATGCTGAGAGGAAGGCAGATTATCCTGGGATGTGATGTGGCCCTGAGGTCTGAAAGTGTTGACTATATCTTTTAAGAATGCATTTCATTAGGAACAGGGCTCTTGATATATCCAGCAAATAAAATATATTCTCCACAGACTGCTTGCTCTTCAGTGGCTTCTAAAGCAGAGGCAGGAGAGCCTGTGCTTGACAGTGTTTCTTTTATTAAAAATTACCCATCTGGCCGGGCGTGGTGGCGCACGCTTGTAATCCCTGCGCTTGGGAGGCGGAGACAGGAGGATCGCGCAGGTTCGAGGCCAGCCACGCTGGTGTAAGAGACCCTGTTTCAAAAATATAAAATAGGTCTGGGAGTGTAGCCCGGAGGTAGAAGGGCTTCCAGGAACCCCAGTACCACCAAAAAAAAAAAAAAATTACCCATCTGTGGGGGCACCGGGGAAGGGGTCAGAAATGCCCCGCATGGAGAAGGACGGGAACCAAGTCTCGCTGGGCCATGGTTTTGAGCCAGGAACTCACACAGCTTAGCTCATTCAATCCTGTCCACGCCTTTGAGCCCAGCGTTGGCCCTCTTAGGATATAAAAAATCTCAGCGAGGTTTTACAACTCGCCCCAAGCCACACAGCTAATAAGAAGCCAGCTGATATTCAAACCTGAGGCTTTCTTCCTGGGTTTTGTCGTGTTTGTTCACACCAGGCACTGCTGACATTTTAAGCTGGATGCTTATTGTGTGTTTTTGCAGGGGAGGGATGCTGCTCGGTGCATTGTGGGATATTTAGCACCCCTCTCCCCAGGGCCTGTGATAACTAAAAATATCTCCAAATACTGCCAAATGTCCCTGAGGGGCAAAATCTCCACTGGTTGGGAATCACTGGTCTACATCTTGCTGCTGAAGGGCCCCTCGCTGGCTCGCAGTCCAGGGGAGCCCTGGAGACTGTGGTCATTTATCATATGGGGAAGCCCTCCAGGCTCATGCAGTCTTTCCTCGCTCCTCCAATGGTCCCGTCCAAAGTTACTGCGGGTCCACTCTGCCCTTCTAGGCAGTGGGCAGGGAGATGAAGGAGGCAGAGTCCCGGTTCCCGAAGCATGCAGTCTGGCTGGGCAGACTCACACAGACTAGCACAGTGGCAGTGTGTTGTGTGCACCCAGTGGCAATGGGACCTTGTGATACCTCAGAGGAGAGAGATTTCTGTCCCAGCCTCGGATCAGGTCTTGGAAAAAGAAGAACCCCCTTGGTAGGCAGGGCCCATAAATCAATGTAGAAGACAATCTGTGTGGCGTGTGTGTGTGTGTGTGTGAGAGAGAGAGAGAGAGAGAGAGAGAGACAGACAGACAGACAGACAGACAGACAGACAGACAGACACACAGACACACAGACAGACAGACACACAGAGAGAGAGAGAGAGAGAGGAGAGACTGACCAGGAATTGAACCCAGGAGTTTTCTACCTCCAAGCTCCATCCCCAGCCCTTTTTTTTGTTTTTGGTACTGAGGATGGAACCCAGGGGCATTCTACCTCCGAGCTACATCCCCAGCCCTATTTTATCCTTTATTTTGAAACAGGGTCTCACTGAGTTGCAGAGGGCCTCACTAAGTAGCTGAGGCTGTCCACGAACCATGATCCTCCTGTCTCGGCCTCCCAAACACTGAGATTACAAACGTGCAGCACCATGCCCAGCAAAGACAATTTTATCTCATGAGCTTTTTTTGAGGCATTGTTCTGAATTCCTGGTGGAGGAACTCCCAGTGACCCTGCTATCAAGATGTGCGGTTCAATTTTTATTGTATCACATGTACCTTTCTTAGTGTGATTGTACTTAGTGTGAAGCTTAATGAATTTCTACATGTTACACCCATAAGAAGAAACGCACCACTCAAGGTTACAGAATGTCTTTGTCACCCTAGAAGCTTCCCTTCCCACTTCTTAGTAGTCAGTAGATACCCACCTGTAACAAAAACACTGCACAACTTCGAGCACTGTTGATTGTTCTGTCTGAACTTGGATTCTATATACAAATGCATCTCCACTTGCCACGGGGTCTCAGCCCCAAGACACTCATTTTAAGTGAAATTAGCATCGGTCACAGATGCACTTAATACACGTAGCCAACTGGATGTCATAGCTCAGCCACACGGCCGGATGGGAGTGGTGAGCCAACCTCTGCCAGCACCCGCAGAATCGGACCACAGATCACAGGGCAAAGAACAGAGTTCAAAGTATGGCATCTGCTCCACACAAACCACTGTCACACCATCATAAAGTCAAGAACCCTGAGTCAAGACATCGTAAGTTGGTAGTGAGACCATCTGAAAATAGAATCACGGCTGTGTTTTCCTTGGTCTCTGTCTTATTTTCCTAATCACCACATCCTACCTGTTGTATATAGCCACATTCTTTCTCACCCTGTCTACAATGCCATTGTGTGACGGTCACCATCATATAGACGTATCCAGTGCTCAGCTGATGGACATTTATTTAAGTGGCACCTTCTCCTGCTCTTAACAAAGCAGACACAACCCATTTTATCGCTGCATTTGCGTGAACACTCTCCTCTCTTCCAGGTATGTATCTATGGTGAGCAGGACTGCTAGATCATGAGGTCAGCGCATATTTAACCTTAGGAAATTCTACCGGGATTTTTGTTCAAAGAAGCTGCAGCAACTTACATCCCTACCAAGAACCCTTGAAGCTTCTGCTATGCTTCAAAGGCACCAGGATTAGCCCTGTGCAGAAGCAAGGCGGGGGCTTTGACCCCAAGGCTGCAGGTTGTAGGAGTGGGCTCCCAGTGGCCTGACCTCTATCCCAGTCCCCACAGCTGGCCGCCTGGGCTGTGGGAGAGAGACTTAGTTCACCCACCCCATGATGGGTGAATGAAATCTATTGTGGGGGAGAGACTTAGTTCACTCGCCCTGGAGCTGGGTGAAGCTGCCCCCCATTTCCACGAGGTGCTGGTGGATAATAGCCGGGACCCTGGTTTATAAAGTGAAATCAGGATGAGGCCATCTCCCAGCCAAATGTCTGCCCTGCCTCTAAAAGAGATTCGAAGTTGATTCTAATGCTGTGAAGACACAAAGTTCTCAGAGGTGCCATGGGGTTGTGCAAAGGACCCCAGGGACTCCTGTTGCAGCTCCGGGGTGGGCATTAGAGAACCAGCTGAAGGGTCTGAAGTGGCTTCCTACCTCACGGGCTCTGCCTTGCGCCTCTGCTGGGCTGCTGAGATCTAAGAACACTGAGCCCATAAAGACCGGCATGTGTGTGAAGAGATGGGTTTTCCAAGATGGTAGGCTCCTGCCCTCTGGTCAGCCGTAGGGGACAGGGGTCAAAGAGAAGCCCCACACACTGACAGGAAGCACAGGGGCTGGGACACAGAACCACCTTCCATCACTGACCCCAGCGGCCTGGGATGCCCAGCTCTGCTCTCTGCTCTTCATGAATCCATGTGTGAAATCACGTGTCGGACCAGCTAAGGTCTAGTGAGTGGGATTGCACGAGGGTGCCGGGAGATTGAGAGTAGGGGTGGCCTCACGCCGGTCCCCATTGTCTGCTCAGATCCTACTACAGATGTCTAACTTGTCTGAGTACCAGGAACTGCAAGTACTTTCTGTGTGTTGTATCTTACGAGGAAGACAGCGCTAGGATTCCCATTTGGCCAATGTGAAAATCAAGTCATAGAGAGGTTAACAAATTGGCCCACAGCCTCATAGCTGCTAAGTGGAGACGCTCCTCCCCCCAACTTCTGAGCCAAGTTATAGCTGGGATGGGGCGCTTCGCTAAGGTGCTGCATCACAGGGGAAGGAGGGGACTTACCTCCTTGTCCTTCAGGGGCTGCTCACCCCCCAGCAAACACCTTGAGCCTTCTGGCCTCAGTTTCTCCATTGCTGAAATGGGGACAGTGCCTCCTATTTCACAGGGGTGATAGGTAGCAATAACACGGTGCCTGAGACATTACTCAGTAGCCGTTAGTGCTTTTTCCATCACTGAGTAAGTCCAGGGGAAAGTGAAGACGGGTGGTCAGCAGCGAGCTCACCTCCCCACAGAGAGGAAGCATGCATCAGACCGCCTCAATCCCCACGCCGCTCCCTCCCTCCCGAAAAATAATAACTGCTCATTTTAGAAAACTGGAAAATACGGGGGGAATAAAAGCAAGGATTAAACAAAATCCTTAGTCTCGTCACCTTAACACGAAATGCTGACATTTCGTTGGGTTTTCTTCCAATATACTTTTTTTCTTATTTATTTTTTCAAAGTGGATGCGATTACATTGGGTGTCGAGTTTTGTTTTAAGTTATTTTCTCACTAAATAATACGACATAAGCATTTTCCCCAGGATAACGGCAGTCTCTCTGTAGTCCTCACATAATGCTGTGCAATGTTTCATTATATCCATCATGATTTATTGACTTCCATAATGTTTCTAGATTTCTATTAGAAAACCACTAAGATGACCGCTATTTTATGCAGAAAAAGTTGCTCTGAATTTCTAGCTGTTTCCCCGAGGCATGGATGTTTTTAAAGGCTCCTGATATACACTGCCAAGTTGATTTCCGGAATTACTCAACCAAGTTATACTTCCACATAAAGGATGAATTGTTGGTTTTTTTTTTCTCTTTCTTTTCTTACACTCCCACTAACAATGAGGATGACGAGGTTTAGAATCCTTTATAATTTCCTCCTGAAACAATTGCTATCTCATTATTTACACTGATAGATCTTTGATCCAAAATGTTGTTAAATATTTATATCATCTCACGGTTTAAATTTTCTTTGTGTTTGCATTTTTTTAAATTTTATTTTGACATAAACCAAAAGTATGTGCATGTATGTACCTTAAGGAGAAATATAGGACACGTGAATTTATCCACCACCCAGCGTATGGAGTCAAACACGCCCATGCCTTGGGCGTCTCCCCGGTCTCCATCCTAACTAGCTTCCTCCCTCTTCTTGTGATCACCACAGCCCTGACGTTTGGGGTAATTTTTCTTAATTTTCCTGAGAGTTTTACCACCTATTCATGCATTCCTAAGTGATGAAGTTTGTTCCATCTGTTTTTGAATTTGATATAAATGGGCTAGTCCTGGAAATATTCTCCTGTTACTTCTATGAGGGCAATTCATCCATGTTAGTGGCATGTTCAGGGCCCCCCTTTATCCCTACTGAGTAGTGTTCCACTGCGTGGAACCACACATGCTTCTCTAGGGTGTTGCTAGGTGATCTGGGTGTGTCCAGCCCCATCTTTGCTCACTAATCTGTCAGGTTCTAAGCTCATTTCAATATATACTTTAAATATGGATTCCAGATTACTTTGATTACTATTCTTCTTCTCTCTGAACATTAAAATTTATTTTTAAATGTTAACGAACCTTTTTCTTTGGTAACATTTTGTATGTTTTTTTTTTTTTTTGGTATTGGGGGTTGAACTCAGGGGCTTTCTACCTCTGAAAGAGACGCCCCAGCCATGTTTTATTTTTTTAACTTTGAAACAGAGTCTCGCTAAATTGCTAGCGGCCTTGCTAAATTGCTGAAACTGACCTCAAACCTGTGATCCTCCTGTCTCGGCCTCCCAAGCACTGGGATGACAAGTGTGCACCACCGTATTTGGTTTTCGTTTTCTATGTATTTATCAGTTACTCGTATTTATGTTCCCTCTGCAGAGACGCCTAATGTGGATTCTGTTTTCCTGTGTACACACCGATGGAGAAATCTTTCTTCCATTACTAATTTACAGTGTCACATCTATTGTGCATGTGTTTGTCTACTCCATCCGTGTGTGTGTGTGTGTGTGTGTGTGTGTGTGTGTGTGTGTGTGTGTATAGAGGAAGGGAGAGGGGAAGAGAGATCATGTGTGTTGCTTTAGAGTGATGGGTTTCGACCGATCTCTTTGCCCACGCTTAGACACATATACTGACCACTCTAGCTAGTACGGCTTGAGCCCTTGTTTCAATATCTAAGTGCAATTCTTCCCTCCTTCTTCCTTTTTCACAGGACTTTCACTATTTTTTCTCCTTCATGTGCTGAGACGTACAGGGGGAAATGTGTATAGGAGGAGACTGGCCTGTGCCCCATCCCATGGGCCTTCTCTCTGCATCACAGCCGCCCTCCCTCGGCCCTCCCCTCCAGTGCGCTGGGGACCGCGGTGTCTGGGTGCACGGGCAAGGAACGACTGTCCATCCAGGCAGCTTCTTCCACCCCTCCCCGGGTCACCCTGTTGGGAGCAGAGACTACAGAATCGTCACCTCTCACAATGAAAGGGGCTCTTGTTTGCTGAGAGCCAGCCAGACTAAGGATGCCCAAGGTCAGAGCAGAGGACAGGTTTCCCTGCAACGCCTCGCAATGGCTCAATAATCCTATCTGGGCTCGTGGGTCCGTGGGAAAGTGATCAGATCATTATTTTAAACATCAGGGCAGTCATGTCAGGAGACGCCTTGCGAACACACAGGCTCTGCTTTGGTCGGTGCTGAGAGAAAGAGAATTGGGAAGATGCCTTGGAGTTCCCTTCTCATTTATTTATTTATTTATTTATTATTTATTTATTTATTTATTTATTCACTCACTTCTTTTTGTAAGAAAAGACTCTCACACTATTCTAAAAACACCCCTAAGGTCTCCCCGCGAGGCTGTCCGCCCGCTTTGCTCCTACACCCAATCCTTCTTCAGGGACACCGGCTGGCCCTGCACGCCCGCCCTGGGGGAGCCGCTGCGCTTTCTCTGGCTGGCTTTGTGCAAGCCTGCTTTAAAGCGCTCTTCCTGACCTCAGGGCCCGGCGCCCCGGGGAGACGGCCCACAGCGAGGCTATTTTAGAGAAAACACAGGGACTGTGCCAGAGTCTGCCTGGCAGGGGACACTAAGCAAGGGCGGCGTGACTTTGCACAGGTTTAAGGGGGGGCACTGCCCAGCCCCCTCCCCAGCCACCCCGAGCTCTACAGCCAGGCTAACTGGGTTTGGATTCTGTCTGCTCTGTCTCCAATTAGCTAGGCGCTCCCTGCGCCTCCGGTTTCCTCCTTTGTACAGTATTAAAAATAAAAGGACTGAGTCAAAATCTAGATAGGAGGAAAGGAGGTCATCCATACATGGGCTTAGAATGCCTGGATAGTGTAAACACTCAGTACGCATTAGTCCCAGCCCCACTCCAGTTCAGCCCTAATTCATGGGTGGTTAATTGTCTAACCCCGGAGCAAGCCTGGCTAGTTCAGACACACATCCTATCAACCTCTAGCTGTGTGACTTTCCATGAGTTTCTTAACCTCTCTGAGCCTCCCTTTGCTCTTCCATAACATAGATTTAACAAAAGTACTTTCTCATAGCGGTGCTGTAAGAATTTAATTAATTACTTCACAGTAAGAGCTTAGACTGGCACCTCTCAACCAGGGGTAGATGCGCCTCTTTTGGGAATGTCTACAGACATTTTGGTAGTCACAGCATCATGCGTGCTGTAGGCACCTGGGTAGAGGCCAGGGATTCCACCAACCATCACCCAACACGTGGGGTGGCCCTGACAACCAAGAGCTATCCCAGCCTACATGCGAAGGGTGCCGAGGTTAGACCGGTGGGTGGTTCGGAGATAACACTTCTCAACATTAGCTGTGGGAGCCAATTCAGAAGAGCCAGCCCAAGGATGCTCCTTTGTATCAATTACGCCTCTCCTTGCAGAAGGGGTGGAGCCTCCGGGTGGCCAGGTAGATAGAGTTTTACCACCCAGCCTTTGCCAGAGGGGCCTCAGGGTTCCGGGGACCCACCTCGCAAGGCCCTGTTTTGGCTGGAGGAGGTGAAGACGGGTTTCCACAGGGACAAGATGCCTGGTCCTCTGCTGTGGAGGATGAAGGAGAGTAAGGCCAAGGAGGGAGAGAGGGCAGAGGAGGGCTCGCCCACCCAGCATTCTGTGCACTTAGTAAATGTCTACTGAGCACCTCGGGTGTGCTGGGCACATTACTAGGCGCTGGGAAGACAGCATTGAGCCAAAGACAAAAATCTGTGCCTCATGGGGCTTAGGGCGTGGTGGCCAGAGCTGGGCAGAGGCAGTCAACAAACCCACAGGGAACGTGTCTGGTTCCAATACAGGAAAAGCAGGGAGGGGGTTAGAGAGAGCAGGAGCTGCTGCCATACTAAAGAGGGTGATAGCCGGGCGTGGTGGCGCACACGTGTAATCCCAGTGCTTGGGAGGCTGACACAGGGAGGATCGTGGTTCGCGGACAGTCTCAGCTACTTTGTGAGGCCCTTTGCAACTCAGTGAGACCCTGTTTCAAAATAAAAGATTAAAAATGGGGCTGGCAGTATAGCTCAGAGGTAGAATGTCCCTGGGTTTCATCCCCAGTACTGCTAAAAAAATAAAGAGGGTTGAGAAAGGCCTCAACGTGAGTATAATCTTCTCAGAACAATGGTTTGAATCAAGCTGAGGAGGTAACGCGTGGCCTCCATGCTGTAGGCCCAGGGAGCAGCCTGGGCATCTGGGGTCAGCAGGAAGATCAGGGTCTGACTGAGGTGGGGTGGCAGCCACCTCAGGAAGGGTCCCGGATGCCGTGGTAAATGGGTGAGTCCCCTTCTGAAAGTGACAAGTTATTCTCACAGCCACCAGAGAAAATTCAGACATCCATAAAGCACCAGTCCTGCCCAAGGGACATGATGCTTGCTCAGAACAAACAAGCTGTTTCTAGGGTGGCCGGCCTGGGCCTGTCAGGAGCAGCTCCTCCTACCCACCACAAACACCAGTCCCCTCTGCCCCGGGATGCCAGCAGAGGGCCTCTGCACACCCCACCCTGGGGAAGTTTCACCATGATAACTGAGCCCCTAGTTCCAGCCCCCATAGCATGGCCTTGAGCACATCTCTCGGCCCTTCTGATCTCAGACTCTTGAGATAAAGAGGTACAGCGATCTCTACTCAACTACCTTTCCAGTTTCCCGACTCCTTAGCTCATGGCGGGACCTGGATAATCCTAAACTAAATGTGCAGCACCCACTGCATTCCAGGCACCATGGGAAGCACTTCCTGTGTATTTTTTCAGCAAATGCTGAGTGGCACCCGGGCGAGGAGACGCAGAGATAAAGAGACAGAGGCATGGAGGTGCCAAGCAATCGGCCTGCGGTCACACAGCTTGCCTAAAATCAGAATCAGCTCTGCTTGATTGCAAAGCCCTTCTCTGTGGTTCCATGACCATTCACAACAGCAACAGAGAGGGAATCCCACCAGGAAGGGAGAATACAACCATTAGGCTCCTTCTGTTTCCCTTCTTACATTCGCTTGCCTGAGGTCCCCAAAGGGCTGGGGAGAACTGGGCAGGGCTGCTGCGGTCTCCCTGGCAAGGTCACAGCTACAGTGTTGAGTAAACAAGGTTTGAAGTTTGATCAAGAACTTGCCCCGGATGCAGCTTTGAGCTGGAGGCCAGAGGTTTATTTCTGGGCTGCCCGGGGCGCCCCGGAGCCCTGTCGGAGGTCAGGGAGAACCAGACTCCAGCTCCAGCCTGCAGGAGACTCAAGCAACAGGATGGAAAACTGGCTGACACGGTCACCTTACCACTCAGGGTTGCCTAGCAACTGCGAGTGACAGGCTGCCAACTCGCTGATAGGATCACAGCAGGGAGATCAGAGCAAGCCAATTAAAACTTTTTATTTTTTTATTTTTTGCATTTTCCATTTTTTTTGTTACCATAATGTCACCTACTCCTGACTGCACTTTGACATGGATTAAGATGCCTGCCAGAGGAGAGGGCCCCTTGCGTATGTTACAGCTTCTTTCCCTCCCACATGGGCAAAAACTATGCGCACCACATGCCCGACGGGGAGCAGAGGATAATTTTATTAAAATGTAGGTTTGTGGACCTATCCTAGTTAGCTCTTCTGTGACATTTAAGATGTGTTTGGACCAAATATGATTTTTTTTTATTATAGTACATCAGTGTCTTCACAGCATTGATGCCCATGCCCAGGACAATGCCTGGTGTGTAATAAGTGATTAGTAAATGATTGGATGGATGGATGGATGGATGGATGGATGGATGGATGGGTAGATGGATGGATGGGAGGGTAGATAGAGGGATGGATGATTGAGTGAACTAGTGAAGGAATGAGTGGATAAATGAATGAGTTAATGAATGAATCAGATGCTGGGGAACATTATAGAGGTGGCAATCATATCAGTGAGTTGAATCTAATGCCACTGATTTATAAAATATTATTATGCTTTTTTTAAAATGTCTTTTACTTCATCTTCTCAGCTTTCTGATGGGTTTTAATTAGCAAGAGAAGGAGTCCAACTTTAGATTAGAAGCACGGATAGGAGCTAGAAAGAATCCCACTTCTGGTACCATGTTGCTTCTCCTCCATTCTCCGAGGTCTGCGTTGTTTTCCCCCGCCCGCTTCACCTGATGTGACAACCCTCCTGTGTGTTCTGTGTCTCCTCTGATTGTCTCAGTCATCTGCTTCCCTTCCAACATGTAGCATCTCTAGGGATTGTGAGCTAATGAGATCTGGAAACTGGTACTCTGCTCACAGAAAGGTTTATTTTTTTTTTAAGTGGCACACACAAATGCCTGCACAGTACTGGACTCTTTCACAGTCCTCGTGTGACCTTTGGGCAGCTTATCAGCATCCTTTTAGCCCATCATGCGATATTAGGAGAACATGTCCCCACTTATCTTTAGGTATCTGTGGTGTTAGAATGGCATTTCTCCACTATTTATTATCACGATTATTGCTGCCCCCAGAGCTTTTTTAGATATTTATTTATAATTGCTCCCCTTGAAGTTTTAGCATCATAGATTATTGTGTATCTGTCTGTGTGCGGTATGTAGATCTGAGCTTTATACACACAAAGCTTAAAATTGTTTTGGACCCTTACCACAGCCAGCTTTCACCCCCTCAAGGACAAAAGGGACTTTTGGGGATCCGTACTCTGCAGCAAAGGCCCTTCTCTTTCCATCTGACTTTTGGGACTTAGTAAAAAGCCAAACTATGCTGTGAAAGACAAGACTCAACCAGGCATGGCGGTGCACTCTCGTAATACCAGTACATGGGAAACTGAGACAGAAAGATCACGGGTTCAAGGCCAGTCTCAGGAACTTAGCGAGACCCTATATTTCAAAATAAATAAAAAAGAGGACTGGTAGGTAGCATGAATGTAGAATGCTTTATAGTTCAATTCCCAGTGCCACAGTGGGGGTAGGGGAGAAAAAAAAGTTGGGAAAGAAAAAGAAAAGGGAGATTTGTTTAAAAATAACAACAATTGCATTATAACAAAACTAACTTTGTTGGGATGTGGTCATTGGCTCTCAGTGGTCCTGCTTTCAGAAGTGCTCACGTGAACCCCTCCTGGCCAGCACAGCCTTCCTTGTCCCTGGCTCGGCACCACTGAGGCATCTGTGCTCCCTCCTCTGAGCCCAAGCAACTTGTATGCAGACACCAAGCATGGCGCAGTGGTTAATGTTGGTCTCCACTTGACTGGCCACGCAGCGCCCAGAGATTTAGTTTACCATTTTTCTGGGTGTGTGGGCTGAGTGAATCATATAGCCCTCCCCAGTGAAGGTGGGCCTCAGCCAGGCTGCAGGAAGTCTGAAGAGGACAGAAAGGAAGAGAAGGAGAACTTGATCTCTCTGTCTGGCTGTTGAGCTGGGTTTCCCGTCTTCACCTGTTCTCAGCCCAGACCTGGCTCTCAGGCTTGAAGACAGCAGACCATGGAATAGCTCAGCCTCCATAGTCCTGTGAAGCTTGCTGCTGATGCCTGGCAATCTCCAGATTATAATGTTTAGGATTATGCTTTTATAAGGCAAATATACTTGTTACTTTCCCCCATCTTCCCCTCAATATCCTGAAATGATGTGACCACAGCCACAGTCCATGTGATCCATTATCCCTAGGAATCCCTGTCCGACCTGGTCCTTCTGTCAGGCCTGCGCCTTGCATGATTGAGGGACGTGTCGCCGCCCAGCCAGTAGCACCTGACTCTCCAGGGAAGAGCAAAGCTTTAGGATGACAAGCCATCCTGACAGGCGTTGACAAATGCCTATCAAGACCAGGGAGAGAGTGAAATCTTCTTGACAACTCTATTATTTTTCTTTCTCTTCAAGTCTTTGGGGGGCAATCTCTCCTTCAGGGAGATCAAACTCTCCCTCCTTCCCTCGATTTACACAAAAGAATAGAGAGGGGAAAAGATGATTTGTAAAGATATTTCTAAATATATATACATATACATATAAATACACACACACACACACACACACATATTTACAAGTTGGTGAGATATATCATCTAAGAAAGAAAGATCCTAAGCTGTACCTTTTTTAATGATGAAAAATGGTGTATGCCAACTGGATGTGGTGGTCCATACCTATAATCCAGTACTTGGGAGGCTGAGACTGGATTACAGCTTTTAGGCCAGCCTTAGCAATTTAGTAAGACCGTCAGCACCTTAATGAGACCCTGTTTCAAAATAAAAATAAAAGAGGGCTGAGAGTATAGTTCAGAGATAGAATGCCCCTGGGTTCAGTCTCTAGTAACATAAAATAAAATAAAATAAAATAAAATAAAATAAAATAAAATAAAATACATGTGCCTACAAATAGAGTGGCTTCAAATATATGGTGGCTATCATTTCTTTATGAAAGGATTCTCCATTCTCCACAGATATTAACCTGATTGCAATTATCCAGTTGTAGGATATGGTTAACTTTGTCTCTTATCTAACAGTGATAACAAATTTATTACTTATTTAGACATATATTTAAAATTACACATAAAACTGTAATTTAGGAATGAGCACCTTTTTACTCATAGTTTGAGAAATAATTTCAGATGGCCATGCTCGTAATCCCAGTACTTGGGAGGCTGAGACAGGAAGATAGTAGGTTTGTGACCAGCCTCAGTGACTTAGTGAGACCGTGTTTCAAAATAAAAATTACAATAGGGCTGGGGGCATAGCTCAGAGGTAGAATGACTCTGGGTTCACTCCTCAATAATACATACACACAATCACACACACACATATACAAAACAACTAGTTTTATTTACACTTTTCACATGTGTCATTGTGTGATTTTGTGTGCGATGACAAGGGTCACCTTTGAATCATGGTACAATTTTCCTGGGTCTGCCAATTTCTTTTCCATCCACAGTGTGTGAGACTCGGATTCTGAGCTCACAGAACATCCCCTCACCAGAAACTGGATTCCCTGCCTCCTGTCATGAGTCTCAGAGCTCGGTTAGTGTAGCTTTCTCTCATTGTGAAATGCAACGAAACCCAGGAACAGGCCTACATATGTGAGCGGCTCCGTGGGTGAGTATAAAACAAACACCTGTGTCATCACCACCCACAAGACAAAACAAAACAAAACAAAAGTCAACGATTCTCAGGTCCTCCAATGAACAGGACTCCTTCCTCCTCTCTGCAGGCAGCGCTCTCTTACTTTATGTGATAAGAGCACAGTGTGTTTTTTTGCTGTACTGGGGATGGAACCCAGGATGGGCCTTCTCCCTCTGGGCTACACTCCCAGACCTATTTTGTATTTTATTTGGAAACAGGGTCTCACTAAGTTGCTGAGAGCCTCACTAAGCTGCTGAGGCTGGTTTCAAACCTGCGACCCTCCTGTCTCAGTCTCCCAAGCGCGGGGATTACAAGCGTGCGCCACCATGCCCGGCTGGCTTTGTTTTAAACACCTGCCCTGCGTACAAACAATACAAGCTCTTTGTTTCATTTCCAAAGAGTTTGACAGGTTTTATTTTAATGATAACCAATACTCACAGGGTTAAGGCCATTCTCCCAACAATAATTACCTACTGCAAGTTAAATTTCCCTGCCTCCTCGTTGACTGGTGCTGTCAGGGGGCCTCTACAAACATCCACAGCAAGCTTTGATTGAGGTCATTTCAGGATAATGTTTTTTCTCCCAGAAGTCTATTGTTCTTCAAAGTGCAGTGACTGGCAAATGTGTCCCATCATTTGAGAGATAAAACAAGGGCAGGCATATAAGATGAATCACACTTTTACAAGGTCAGAGTTTGAACCAGTATCTTCCATTGCATGCAGGCTATGTGATGTTTCTTTTATAATTAAAGTTCTCTTTAGTGATAAAGTCTTTCAAATATAAAAAGTAGAAAAAATGTAGCACACTTCTTTGTCCTAAACAAGAGCAAGATGCCACCCCTAACATTATTATGTAATCAATCATGAAAACTAGTAGGATACAACAATTTAAACATAGTAGTGAACCTGGTGGTCTTTTGTGTCCTTAAATCACCTCGTCTACATTGTTCTGAAGTTTATTTTTTATTTAGTATACTGTTTTTTATATTTATGATACTGTTACCCGTAGATCTAGTTCCTTCATTTTAAATGTTTTAGATTAATTCATTATAGAGATTCGCTGTAATTTACTTATCCATTCCCCCATTGGTAGGTGTTTGGGTTTATTTTGTTCCAACATTATACTGATGAAAATCTGCGAACAGACAAATTTAAGCAGTTGCACATTCATTGACCATACATCTTCCACCTGGATTCTATAATTAACATTTTTTGTACTGGATTTATTATTCCTTTCCTTCATGCCACCTTATTTTTTGATGCTCTGCAAACTAAGTTGCGATATTTTACTATTGGACATAGTATTAGGGATGGAGGAAAAAAAATAATGTTTTTCAGAAGTTAGGGACAGTAAAATGTAGGGTGGTAAAAGAGATTGTAAAGAATATCATGAGAGAGCTCTTCAGAGTAGTTACAGAATTCTCTCTTGATAGTAAATTATCATGATGATGGCTTCACAAATCTACACATGTAATTCAATGACATAAAATTAAACACATCTTCATGGTACCAATGTCACCTTCCCATTTGGGGTATAATCACAGATAGAAACCAGGTGATGGGGACCCAAGGCCTCTTTGAAATATCTTGTAAACTGCTTCTGAATCTCTACTTGTTTTACAATAAAAGGTTGAAACAATGAGAAATACAGGGATAAAGAATTCATTTGAAGCCCCTGCCCATGGTTGCTAAGATAGAGAGGCTTTGGTCAGAATGTGAACAAGAGTAAAAGAAAATTTCAAGAAGCCAACTGCACAGCACAGAGAAACGGAAAGACTCTAGATCCACGAGGTCACTGTTGAACCATAAAGTTAAGCAAATCTCCTCCTGGATTTCTTCCCATGCAAGGGAAAAAAATTTTTCTCTGCTTATTGGCAATAGTATTCTTATTGACATATGTACTAGAAAAATCAACTTGTATAGCTTCTAAGGAGAAAGCTTTTCAAAAGTAAAAACAAAGGTTATGAGACATAACATATTTACATCTTTACGTACAGATGTAAATTTGTTTAGAAAGCTGTCTAGGAATCAAATGGGTGGATCAAAGAGGATTAGCATCTTCAACCTGAATGCATACTTTATCAAAACTAAGAGAGCATCAGATGTGAGTGGCACCCATAAATGCTTTCATTTAAAATCTGAAGAAACCATCTTTAAGATAAATCTAGATTTTGGAAATGTTAAAAGGTGGAGATGAGGAGGATGAGTTGAGGTGGAGAGGAAAAGAATATTAAATTAGTGCGATGTAACAGAGCCCTCTACGTGCCTGTGCAAAGTGGTTGCAAAAATGTCCACCCCTCCTAGTGGCATGAACATTCAAATTTTCCTCATCTTCACAAAAACTTTGATACTTTTATCACCGTGAGTTGATGAAAATATCTTGCAATTCCCTGAACACCATTCCAAAGTGTTTATAGATTATTTGTGTTATTTCCAGTGTGAACAGCTGTTTATAACCTTTGATTCTGTTTTGCCTTTTTAAAACTGACTTTAGGGGTGTTTTTTATTTTTTTTTTTTTACAAATTTTAGTGTTTTTAAATTTTTTATTGGTGCATTATAGTGAGACATCTTAATGGGGTACAAAATGGTACTGGCATACATGCACACATCACTCATTTAGCCCTTCCCCAATTCCCTTCTCAATTTCCCCCTTCCCTCCTTCTCATGTTTGGCTTAGTGACTGACTTTGATATGATTTGAATTCTAGTTTTATTTTTTTTGCAAATATCACTTTTTATATTCTGCATCATCTTTGTGCTCTTTTTTTTACATCATTCCAATGGTTCAGCACTACATCCACACTCATTTATTTATTGATGTTTTTAACCATTCATAACATCTTACAGATGTTTCACTCTTGTTCTTATTCAAAATTATCTTGGCTATCTTGACTTCAATATTCCTTTCTGATTTTTAGGGTCTTTGTCAAGTCTTGTGGAAAGATATCTAGGTATTTTATGAAAGTTGCATTGGTTCTATAGACTAATAGCATAATAGACTAGTATTTAGAATACTTCCATCTTTATTATACTGTTTTATTTTCTATCCATGAACCTGGTATAACTCTCCAAATGGTTTTCTTTTATATCCTTCAATGAAGGATATTTTATTTTGTTCCTATAAAGGGTTTACAAATCTTTCATTATGCTTATTTAATTAAACCTTATTTTTGTTTGTTGCTATAAATAAGACACTAAAAATTATTTTCTAACATATGGTTGATGACATTCAAATATGCTAATTCTGTTTAACTTTGCATCTGGTTTTCTTTAAAAAATATAATAGTTTGTCCCAGACAGTATTTTGATTATCTTACATAGACAATCATATCAAATAAACAATTTTTCAAGTATTAATATGTTTTCTACTATTTTTAGTTTGTTAACATTTTTAAAACATAAATAGATGTGGAATTTTATGGAATTCTTTATTTTTTACTCTATGGAGTTGGTCATAGTTCTTTTTTCTTTAGTAATAATTTGCATGCCAGGAATATAAGGAAAATAAATTTATTTTCTAATGTTAAACCATCCTTATATTCCTGGAAAAAACTCTACTTGTTTATAGCTACCTACACATTTCTTTTCACAAGCCTACACATTTTTTTTTACTAATATTTTGTTTAAGACTCAATATCTCAATCCAAAAAATGAAACAAACTTATAATATTTTTCCTTATTTGAATATAAAGTATGATACCGGCCTTATAAAATTAACCCTGCCATTGTTCCTCTTTTCTAACTTATAAATATATTGTATAGGAGCAGGATTATTTATACCATTGGTGATTTGAGCACCTAGCCTAATATAAGTCACATGGGTCTGATAATCATCTTGTTCTTATTCCTCGTATTTAGTTTCATTAAGTTATGCTCATTTAAAGAAATTCTTTCTACTGTTTTTGGACTATTTGTTTATAATATTCCAAGGTAAATGTTTAACTCAAACTCTATCTCGTTTTCCTTTGTAGTATATATACTTCAAGAACTTCATGAATCTCTCACAGATGTTGATATTTATTCATTCTACTTGCCCTGACTCAAGCAATATCCCATGGTTATTCTGGGGATAGCCCAGTGAGCATAGTTCCTTGGCCTCATGATGCTTGTGTTCATATAAGGAAAGACAAAAAATGCATGAATAAATCGTGTCAGGTAGCATACACCTGACATGTATGTCAATTTTAGAAGCCATGTTTTCCAAAATTGCAAATATATGGTAAGTTTTTCATACGGTAACAAACCGAGGATGGTGTCTGTATGTTTTATGTTTAATATTGCTATAACAAAATACTCGAAACCAGATAGTTGATAAAGAACATACATTTATTTCCCCTAGTTCTAGAGGTGGTAAAGGCCACGGTCAAGGTGCCTTCAGATGTGCTGTCTAGAACAGACCTGGTCTCCACTTCCTAGATAGTACCTTGCACAATGGGGTCCAAGCTCACCCTTCACAACAGCATTAATCTAACCTGAGGGATCCACCCTTATGATTTAACCACCTGTTATAGTCCTGGCTCCAAACACTGTCACACCAGAGATTAGGTTTTACCATATGAGTTTTGGAATTGGGGAGGGGAAAAAACATTCAAACTATAGGAAGACTTCTACTTTTATTTTTCTAGGTAGTTTAAGAATGTTTTCTAAATGCTACTGATACTTGCTTTATGGCCACAATATAGTCATTTTTTGTTAATATTCCCTATGAGCTAGACCAAAGTGTATTATTTGTCTTGAGTATGAGATTATTAATATTTTGCCATATTCAACTTCTTTCTGCTTCTCCTTTAACAAATGTGAGATTAACCCATACTCTGATCTTGTGGGCTGCTTTCAAAGGCTTTATTGCTTTAGCTTCCCAGGGCAGGATAAACGCATATTGAATTAAGCCAGGAAAGCAAATGCTGGGCAGATGTGGTACCATGTCCACATGGTAGACATTACTAATCAATCACATCTGTGGTAGACATTACTAATCAATCACAGAGCTTTGTCCAGTAGTTCCAGCAATGGTTAATCCATCAGTGTTAGGATGTGCAACAAAACCATTAGAAAGAAATGACTGCTTTGGATAAAGATCACTTGATATTTTGCCTTGGGAATCTTGACCTTTTTGTTGAAACTTCTCTTTAAATGTATCTGGTACATATATCAGATAAATTATGCATTTGTTTATACCAGAGTTAGTAGTTTTAAAAGTGAATGGAAGTTGGGCATAGGGATGCATTCCTGTAATCCCAGTATCTGAGAGGCTGAGAAAGGAGGATTGTAAGATTGAGGCCAGCCATCCTCAATAATTTAGGGAGGACCTTAGTAACCTAGTGATACCCTGTTTCTAAGTTTAAAAAATATAAGTATGAGGTTATAGCTCAGAGGTCGAATACCCCTGGATTCAATCTCCAGTATCACGTACACATGTGCACACACCCTCACACACACACATATGCACACGCACACACACAGAGTGAATGGATATTTCCACATGAAACTCGTGGCAAATATCTCTGATTATTCCCACTGCATTTTCTTATCCAGTCTGAACCTGGCATCAGCGTCTCGCTCACCACACATGCCAGGCAACACCACCACTTGATCGGACTTCACATGTAAGACAAAAGCTTTGATCGTCCCCATGTTCTTGGGCTTTGATTTGAATAATACGCTCCCCTACATCTGAGCACCTTTCATCCTTAAAAATCAATGGCGACTGATGTCCTCTGAAGTAAAAACAAGGATAGGTTCTTATAGGGATTTGAAGAATTTCCTCCTTAAGTCGTATCCTGGAAAGGGATGTGAAGCCGCTGGACTTGAAAAGAAAATCTCAGTCGCATACCAGAAACAACCCAAGACACTACAGTCTAATTTTCCAAGGATGGGATTCAAAACGAGAACAAAATGCAATGCAGCACAGAAAGAAACGTGTGCTGTCACTTCTCGGTGGTGAGGGTGGCAATCTGCGAGAGATATGAAAGGGCGGCGACATCTGGAAGTGACAATCGCTGGGACGGGGCAAGAGCTCGCCGGCTTGTGGGGCTGAGCAAACATCCTTCTCCAGACAGAGGAACCACAGCGCGGTCAGGAAGAGAAATCCCCCGGACAGCTGCGAGTTGTCCTGTTCATTGCCTACAGCGTTGACATCATAACGTAGGAAGCTGGCTCCTGGAACTTCATTATGTAATAAAAGGACAGGAGGAAGGCTAGAAGAAACCTGAGACTCGGGAGGAAACAAAACTCTTCAACCTCAGTTACCTCCTCAACTATACTGGAGAGAGACCAAGTCCAAATGACAAGGTATCAGTGTAGCTCATGCAACAGATTAGACGGGGCCAGGGAGGGTCGTTCAGGGATGGGGACGGGTCAAGGGAAAATATCCACATCCTGCCGACTGCGTGATCCAGGGTAAGAGAGACAGTAGGTTGCTCATCCTAGTGCACCGGACCAGGAAATACTCCACAGTCCAGGCTCAAAATGAGTTTTAAGCCTGAGCCCCCTTCTTCTGTTTCTACTTTCTTAATACATCATGATGTATTTTTGGGGAAAAAAGTACTTTTAATGACGCCAACTTGCCTCCTTTCAGCACATTAAAAAGGAGAACTATTGGCTGAGGCGCTCACCATGATGGGAATGATTTTGTCGCTGAGCAATTTGGTTCTTGCTCTAAAGCGAGGCACGCATTTTCCTTCGGTGTATTTTAAGCCGGAGACTTGTAAGTAAATGGGAGGTGGCTGATTTTATTTCTGCAGGCAGCCTGCCTTCAGGCTGGCACGAGCGAGCTCTGATTTGGCCCAATCAATTTTGCATTCATGCTTGATCGAGTTCAAGGAACATCTGTAGGCGTTTATCTGGACTGGATGCAAACATGCTCAGAGCCGTGCCTTTGAAAGGTTACCAGCCCTCCAGACACTGCCACGGAGCCCCTGGGGGATGACCTCTGCAACTCTGGGAATTTCTTTCCACCCTTAAATAACTGCAGCGGAGCTCTAACACGGCACCTGCTTTGTAATTTAAAGGGTTGTCTTTAGGAACCCGGTTCTGGCAAATTTAAGCATTGATTAAAGGAAGTCTTCATTAGCTGGTTAAACGGCCTCCCCAAAGTTACCCCCAATTGCTCATTACAAGTGTCGGGGTGTCAACCCATATATGAATGCAGCATTTCCTCAGTTACATCTGTCTTGGGCCTTCCCTTCTTTTTATTTCCCTCTCCTAACCGTCATAAATTTTGTGTGCCAGCAGATCCGTGGCTCGAAGAGGGTTGTAAACATCTTCTTGTTCAATTACATCAGGATTTTTTCCCCTTTATGTCAGCAATTAAATTTATGAGGAAAAAAAAGGATCACTCTCTAAACCTAAAGAGACACAGTGAAACTCAAAGTAAATAAAAAAGAGTGTAACTAACTTATGGTCGTTAAGTATAAACGAGGCAGTGGGCCTCGGAATCCAGAAGCCGTGACTCTCGGGCCCAGGACCAACAACTGACTGACCGACGGACTTGAGGGAACTTATTCCTACTCCCTGAACATTCCCTGTGGAGGGAAGGATTAAAATTTTACTGTTGGGCCGGGCATGGTGGCGCACGCTTGTAATCCCCGCACTTGGGAGGCGGAGACAGGAGGATCGCGCAGGTTCGAAGTCAGCCGCGCTGGCTTAAGAGACCCTGTTTCCAAATAAAAATATAGTTAAAAAAATAGGTCTGGGAGTGTAGCCCGGAGGTAGAAGGGCTTCCAGGAACCCTGGTACCAACAAAAATATATATATATATTTTTTTTCACTGTTGGGAAAATGTAATGAGATGAAGTTTATCAACTAGAGAGACCCAAAATGGCCAGCCCCTTCCTCTTTCTCCATTTGAATGAGGACACAAACTGATTGGACACGTGGTCTATGTCATATATGCCTTTGTTTTCCCATGGTACACAGTAGATGCTTAGCACATATACAACAGGAACTATGTTGTATATATATATATTTGTTTTCTTGGGACATGAACCCTAGTAGGTGCTTAGAGCATGTCTAACGGAGTGACTAAGTCAGTAAATACAAGGTCCCAGGTAGCATTTTCCCTCTGGGGTTGGGAGCGTTGGTTCCAAGATGATGGCAATCTGAGTGGGTTGAGGCCATCCTGCTCTGGGGCCCATCCATGGAAGAACAGTATGGGCACGGGCCAGGTGGAGGCATCTGAAAATGCAGGATCTCAGGCCCTTCCCTGGTCCTACTGAGAAGAGTCTGCCTCTTATCAAGATCCCAGGGAACACACTTATGTCTGGGGAAGGCTTCCCAGAGCCCGTGATGCTGAAGTGAGGTGTGAGTCAGGTGCCCTCATCAGCTGATATGGTTGGCTGCACCGATCACGGACCAGCCTCGCCTCGTGTTTGGTCTTGGTGGGAGCTCGGCGCTTGTTGCTTTGGCTGGGACCACAGCCTCGCTCCTAACAGGTGACTGTCCTATTTCCCAATCTGCTTGAGTGTAGCATCCTCCCAGGTGGTACCCCCACCTCCAACTCGGAGGGAGAGTGCCAGTAACGAGGTGACAGCCGCACGATAGTGCAGTTGGCAGCTGAGGCTCCGGGAGCTTGACTCAGCTGCCTCAAGCCACTCGAACAGGAACTCTGAGCTGAGACTCAGTCTCGGAGTTTCCTGCTTCTTGTTGTTATTTTTTATTAGTGATTGTAATTGTACATCATAATGAGGTTCAGAGTGATAGAAACACATGCACACGGTACTGGTGTTTCCCTCTGCACCCCACCCCACTCCCTCCTCCTCCCCCATACATAATCCTAAAATTGGCATTGATAAATTTGATTAACAGCTCTGGGACCCTCCCTCCAGCCAACCTTCCACACCGCCACCAGGTACCTTTCACAGCCTAGCTGGGAGAGGTCTACAGAGCGGCTGATAGCTGTCTTCCTCTGTAGCCCAGTGTCTCAGAAAGCAGATGCCTGACCCCAGCGGTGCATTAACGGGATGCAGGGCTGCTTTCATCTCACCGGAGTGGCCCCTTTGCTCTGCCTCCTGCTGTCCCCCTCACACACGCCATGCCTTCTCGGCCCTCTCCTAGCCAGCCCAGGCAGTCTCACACCTGGAGCCAGGGGCTGCACCTAAGGGGCCCTTCCTTCCCCTTGCCCACCTGGCTAATAGATGCATGCAATTCCTGAGGGGCTTTTACTCAGGGAAGCTCTCTGATGTCCTCAAGTAGAACATCTTTCTTGGGTGTCTCCATCTAATTAGGTTTCATATGGAGGGAGGGAGGGAGAGAGAGAGAGAGAGACAGAGAGAGAAGAGACAGAGAGAGAGAGAGAGAGAGAGAGAGAGAGAGAGAGAGAGAGAGAGATAGGATGATTTGCTCCGAGCCCCTCTTCCTCCCTAGTCTGTGTGCTTGGGTATCAGCACCCTGTGACAGGCTGGGCACTGTGAAGCCTGATCCACTGGGGATTAAATACCAAAGGCTGCATCGCTTTGGGCAAGATGATGAACCTCTCTGGGCCTCAGTTTCCCCTTCTGGAAAGCAACGCTCATGAGAGCATCTACCTCTTTGGGGTTTTGTGAACATGAAATGAGTTAATACATGTAAGCCGCTCAAAACAGTGCCTGGCCCACATCGGGTGGCGTAGTGTTTGATTTCTGTCCTCACATCTCAGCCACCAACACTGTACAGATTCAAGAGTGATTTTAAGTGAATGAATGAATGGACGAATGCCTGTGGGAGTGGCCTTTATCAGCTCTTTCTCTGTAGCCAATAAAATCACACTCAACCTTTAAAGAGAGAAAAGCTTTGGCCACCATAACCTCCAGCGGCTCAGCAGTCCCATCTCCTCCTCCATCAAAAGTCAGCAGTTCATCCCTGCAATGCACTCTTTCTGGTCCTTCTTTCCTTCCTTCCTTCCTTCTTCCCTTCCTTCCTACCTTCTTACCTTCCTTCCTTCCTTCCTTTTTCCATTTTTTTCCTTTGTGGTACTGGGGATTGAACCCAGGGGCATTGTACCTCAAATCTACAGCCCCAGCCCTATTTTCATTCTTTATTTTGAAACAGGGTCTCACTGAGTTGAGAAGGACCTCACTAAGGAGCTAGACTGGCCACGAACCTTTGATCCTCCTTTCTCAGCCTCTCAAGTACTGGGATTACAAGCATGCACCACTACGCCCGGCTCTGGTCGTTGATTAATGATGGTATCAGTGTCTTCTCACCATCGTCTCTCACGTGTTCCTAAGACTATATAAAAACATGCAATTTAAGGAGCGCCTCCTTATTCGGGTTAATGTCAGCCTGGGCTGACGCATCCAGAGTATCAAGACAGGAGGGAGCTGCCAACTCCAGGGCTCCTGAAATAATAGGCGGCCGGGCTGGCGTGTGCGCAGGTATCTCGCTCCACTGAACAGCTGGCCTTTATTTCTGTCTGCGCTGACTCTCTGCTTGTCTTGAAGGGAAGACAACCTGTCAAAGCAAACCCAGAGAGTTTGGCTGGCTGCAATGATTTGAAAGGGCAAAGTTTTAAAAATTATTCTTCTTTGCTTCCTCGTGGGCTTCTAAAGAAATGCAGAACCCTCTTCGTGTTTGGGATGGGCAGTGTTGCACAGTGATGGGGAGCTGGGAAGCAGGCTTACATGTGCTTTTTGGCTTGAAACCAGAGCTGTGACTTCTTAGTTGTGTGATGTTGGCCGAGTGCCAGAAATTCTGTGAGCCCCAGGGGGAGGGGTTCCACTAAAAACTATAAAATGATTCTAATAATAAAAAATTTAAAAGAATTTAAAACCTCATATCTGATTCTTTCAAAGTGCTTAGCACCATGTCTTACCCACGGTCATAACTCAATCCTATTATTTGGCAGAAATGTATAAGACATGTACTGATATATCTATGTAGAGATATAGATATCAAAGAAATCGCATGTTCTGCTTAATAGCATTTCTTTTAATCAATTCTCTTTGATTTAAAAATTTTTGCTGGTTTGGGAGTGCAATTCAGTTGTAGAGTGCTTGCTTGCCTACCATACAAAGCCCTGAGTTTAATTTCTAGCACGGCATCAAAGAAAAAAAAGGAAGGAAGGAAGGAAAGAAGGAAAGAAGGAAGGAAGGAATAGAAAGAAAAGGAAAGAAAGAAAGAAAGAAAGAAAGAAAGAAGAAAGCAAAAAGAAAAGCCTCTTGCATACATAAAAATCATAAATGTAAGTCAGGTTGAGCTAAGTTATGCTGCAGTAACAAACAGCCCCACATTTCCGTGGCTTGAAGAAAGGTCTACCTGGGTCATCTGGGGGAAGTGCTTCTGTCTCCAGGACCCAGATGTATGGATAACCCAGTCAATGTTACCAGCATCACGGTTGAGAAAAAGTGCATGGAGAAATCATGCTTTAGCTCTGTAAGTTTCTGATATATTCCATTTCTGCCCACATTTCAGAGGACAAAATAAGTCACCCACCTAAGAAGGTGGCCATGCCCTGGTGCTCTCAGGAAGAACTGGTAGCATCTGAGGGAAAGCACTATTTGATGAACCTGTTTTACCCAAGATAGCTCAGACCCATTTCTTCTGTGGATCTGATACTGCATAGATCACTAATCATATGTCAGGATCCCCTGTATAAGCACAGGCCATTGCTTTCTTAGGGAAAAGCGATTAAGCCACTGTGCCCATTAATTGCTTTGGGATTTTTCAGGCTGGGGGAAAGGTACTGGTATGCTATTAATACAGAAAATCTCCTGGTTGCATTTGCCTATGCGACAGGGAGTCCGTTTACAGTTCTGATTTCAAAGAAGAGCTAAGCCTTCTCACCCAAACACAATCAGCAGCCCTGAGTTCCCCAAAGAATGTTAATTCTGCAAGAAGAGTCTAAGGCAGAAGAGGACAGAGGTTCAGCCTCAGAGTGGGAGGGAGGGAGAGAGAGAGAGAGAGGGAATATGAGTTTGAATGCTAACAAAATGTGCTGGATGGAGACCGCAGCTGTACTATTAGGAGTATGTTCAGAAGCAAAGCTACAGGTTTCAGAATAAAAGCAAGATGTGGGCATGTTTCTGAGATAGAACTGGAATGGGGGCTCTGAAGATCCCTCAAAACAGACCTGGATCTTTCTCTTAGTTACACTAGGAATGATCTCTGCCACATCTTGGCAAAGAACTGGAGGCCGAGATGGTCCAGGGCATCTGCTTAGCCATATCTCCCCCGCTGGAAGTGCCCGCTCATGTCAGAACTCACCCAGTAGATAGCTCTGTGTGGACAGTGGGATCCATCCTGATGGTTACAGCTGATTGGGCAGGGGTGAATCATTGGATCCAAGACTAACCAGCCCATCAGCCAATCAGGTTTGTTTTCTAAGTGTCTAAAAGACATGAAGTATTAAGTATATATTTTGCTTTAAGCTGGCTGCGCTGGCTAAGACAGGAAGACTGCAGGTTTGAGGACAGCCTTAGCAATTTGGTGAGATTCTCAGCAACTTAGCAAGATCCTGTTTAAAATAAATAAATGAATAAGGCAGAGGTAGAATGCTCCCGGGTTCAATCCCTAGTACCAAGCGGCACCATGCTTTATCTGTGCCTTTGGTAGAGTTCATTCATTCCTTCAACTATTTTGCTATGGAATGCTCACTTGGGGAAGCAGGCCCCACAAATCCTGCCCTTGCAGCTTGCATTCCCAGGGGGCCTGGCTGTCCTTAATAGCATCACTCTGGTCAATCATGAGATTGTCAGAAATAATTTGATGCTTCTGACACCACAGCCTGGACCCTCTTAGGCTTCATTGTCTTGCCACTTTAAGAAATGTGAACATTGTGAGGTTACAAAATTTCTGCAAGTATCTTTCTATTATTAAGACATCTGACTTGAGAAGCCCTCAGGAAGGGTCCAGAGGAGGGAGAACTCAGGGAGCCCCTCACTGCCCCTACTCAGCTGACTTCTGCCAACAAATTCTGTATTTCACACGCACGGAAGAGGTCCTGGGTTCACACCCCCATCCCTGCCCATCGCAATGCACGATGCTTGCAAACACAGTCGCTCTGTGCATGGGAAAAACACACAGAGTCAGATGCTAAATGTTGCTTGTGCAAAACACACCAGAGTGAACTCCCTCTGCAACTGTCCCAAGATCCCACCCCAGATTTTCTGGAGGAGTTCCAACTTAAAATAGCCTGTTTTGCTGTCCCCAGAGGCGCTGGTTTCTGGCAGATCAAGTGTCCCAATTTTGGGTCTAGGAAACTTTTCATACATTGAAATGTACTCTGCAGAGGGTTCCGGTCTGGCTGGTCACTTGTGTGGCGAGAGACCTTCTGTCTTCTGAAATTGCAGGGGAATAAATTAAGTAACTAGAAGAGGGGAAGACAAAGCAAGAGAAGGAGGAGAAGCATGGTGAGGCTAGGGCATCCCTCTCATTTTAATCATCTCCAGATTCCTAGAAATAGTAGCTCCATCCTGACTGTCTGATATAACACATCCCTAGAGACCCTGAAATTGACAAGGGATTAATGCTTTATGTTTGCAGCCAGGGGGCAACACCGAAACACTGTACACTTACTGGTGTTTGCAGTGGCTAGAATCGCCGGCATCGTGTCTCTTTAGAGCTGCGGCAGGGTTTGGCACATAATAGATGCTAATTTAAGGAATGATAAATGGATGTCAAAGCATGGAAACAAAATCTTGAGTTGATAATACAAACCCCATGGACAGAGTCAGTCTCTCTCTCTCTCTCTCCCTCCCTCTCTCTCTCTCTCTCTCTCTCTCTCTCTCCCCCACCCTTCAAGTATGGTCACCCTTGATTCTTGCTTCTTTACTCCTTCATGACCAAGTTTGTTTCTAGGTCTCTGTTGGCTACCGGTCCATAAATCCCATTTAAAAATTGTCTCTTTGGAATCTTGAGGTTAATAAGAAGTCAAAGGGGATTGTGGCTGGAAAAGGAAGCTTTGTTTCATGCAGAGGGAACTCACGAGTGAGACCAGCCGTGCTCTCTGATGCTGGGTTTAAGGTGAGCGGGACTGGCCGAGGCATGCGTAGCTACAAGAAGCCCGGAATCATGGTGCCCAGCCTTTTCTCGGGAGCTGCCCTCCTCGACCTTTCAGCTCCCTGTGAACCCTGAGTTCTCACAGAGGCGGGTAGGCGGAATCAAGACCATCTCATCTCTAAGCTCCATTTCTATTGTATCGCTGATGTCTCCCGTGCCTGCTGATTGGCTCATCAGCCCTGAAGGTCCCCAGGCCTCAGTGAACACCATAGTGTGGGCATCCAGGGAATAGTAACCTCGTTTTAATGTTCAAGCTATGATGATTCCAGACAAGGAGGGGAGACTGAGCACCCCCAGCCAACTTTATCACAGCCCCACGAGGCTTGACCAGGCTCACCCACCTCGAGTTACTGACGTTTCTGCCGTCCATGGCTATTAGGATTTTTTTTTTAAGTCGACCCATCTGATACTTTTAAAAGTACATTTATTTTTAAAGGAAAATTTGTATTACATGCATGTTTTACTTCAATAAAAAATGTACTCACTTTGTAAAAAAAAAAAAAAGGAAACTTTATTTCAAGACTCCAAATGCCCCATCAATGTCATCAATAGAAGAGCGAAAATAAATACTGATCTATTTTTACGAACACACATCCCACTTGAAGAGAATAATCTTTAGAAAAAGGGAAAGATTCTCTCCCTGTCTTTGGATACCCGAAGGCCGTTTTTACCATCTTTCTCTGTGTATATAAACTTTGAGGCCACACACACACACACACACAGACACATACACGCACACAGACACACACATATATATGTCAAACATCCATATGGCGCCCACTTTGTGCCAAGTATTGCTTGACATTTAAAAAAAATAGTACTAGAGTTTCAACTGAGTCACACCCCTAGCTCTTTTTTACTGTGTTTTATTTTGAAGCACGGTCTCTCTAAGTTAAAGAGGGCTCCACTCAGTTTCTGAGGCTGGCCTCAAACCTTCTCTCACCCTGTCTCAGCCTCCTAAGTACTGGGATGAGAGTTTGCGCCACCATGCCTGGCTTACTTAAACATTTTTTACAAATGCAAGCATGGTTAGTTCTTTCTACAGTCTTCCACGGCAGGATGTGTTTCTGTTTTTGACATCTTGCAGATGAGAGAACTGAGACCTGGAATAAGAGGGACTCAGAGGCCACGCGGCTCCTAAATCTCAGAACTTCTAGCCTGTAGCACTGGGCAGCAGAAGCTGTGTCTGTCACACCTGGGGCCCAGAGCATGGCTTGAGGAGACCTCTTTCCATCAGAGGAGCCACAGCCCTTGGAGAACGGTAGACTTCAGGTCTGGGGTGGGAAGTCCAAGGCAAGCTTGGGTCACCAGTTGTTCTAGAAAGCCAAGAGGTGTCAACACGATGGAGATGTGTCAAAGGTGTCCTAAATTCAGCTTTCTGGGATTCATTACAGACAGATTTTGAGAGAATTTTAGAATGAGAAATGACAGGAGGAGTTGATTGTGATCCATTGAAGGGCTGAAATTCCATGATCCTATGGGGACTCTGAAGACAGGAAAGGGGGGAAAGGCCGAAGGAACGAAGGAAACGGCTTTAAGAAGAAGAATCACACCAGCTAACATAAAAAAGAGCGATGGAATGAATGACTTAGGAAAAGTACCATTTTTAAACTTGCAATAGATTGGTCCTTTCAGGCATGATTTAGTAACAGATGCTGTAACTGTTGAAGAAACTGGGGAGAGAGGTTTCGCCTGGTGCGAGCACCTCCCCTGTGGCTGTCTTTGTACAGTAAGAGGGTAGAACCTATATTTAACCCAGGGGTCTGATGTTAACACCTTCACCAAGTGGCAAGTTTCTCTGAGGACCATGGGATGTCCTAATGCTATCCTCCTTAATGTGTTGGACAGAAGTATGGAGCATCCCCTGTTGAGGATCCTTGTGACCAGGGCAAAGCATGGACCAGTTAGAATTAGCCAGAATCTAAAAAGAATATAATTGAGACCCAAGTTTCAGTTTACAGGAAATAAGGGGACAAGAGAAACAGTTGAATGACAACAGGAGACAGCGCTCCGACAAAGCCAGACTGCTGGATGTTTCCCAAGACAGCTGGACTCTACACTCCGTCAGGGGCGTGTGTGTATGTGGTCGTGTGGCCCTAGGTTAAAAGATCCTCTGACAACGTAATAAACAATATGTTGTGCCTGGGTCTCGATTAGATGGTGACTCAAAAAAGCCTTCCCATGCATTCTTGGGACAAAAGAGGAAATCAGAACTTGGATATTTCATATTATAAAGCCTTTAATCATTTTCTTAGGTGTAGTAATGATGCTGTGGTTGTATATGGTAAGTCCTTGTTCATAGGACACTAAAATATTTAGGAGTAAAGAGTCAAGATGTCTTCCATTTTAAACAGTTCAGAAAAATCCATGCAGGCATATAAATAGGTATGATAATTAGATATGATAGCTAAAACAGATGTGTGGATAGATATTCTAGATAAATGAAAGGAAAGATAGATATTATAGATAGATATTATAAACAGATATGTGGATCAACAGATATAGGCAGATATGTGGATAGATAGATATTATAGACAGTTTCATGGATAGATATTATAGACAATTACATGGGAAGATAGAGAGTATAGATAGGTGCATAGAAATGTAGATAGATATAGACATATAAATAGATAGATACATGGATATATAGATAAATAGGTAGACAGACAGATAGATGGATGCATGGATATGTAGATAAATAGGTAGACAGACAGATGGATGCATGGATATATAGATAAATAGGTAGACAGACAGATGGATAGATAATAGATATTATAGGTAGTTGCATAGATATTATAGATATATACATGGATAGATAAAGCAATGATAACATAATGTGAATCTAGGTGGTATTCATTGCATTACTTTTACAGCTTTACTGAATTTTTGAGCATTTTCATAATATCAACTTGGAGAAAATGAAACAGAATTTCGCCTTTAACACCCACGCTGTACTGCTGGAGTTAAAGGACAGATGTAGCCCCCGCAGGTCTGGACTCTGGAGTCAGAGTGGCCAGTGGCCACTCACTCTCATGCGGTGGTCAATCAGGGACACGGAGCCCAGCGACCCCAGAGGCGAGGGACTGTGTGGGCTGCTGAGCTGCATGGCTGTCCTTCTGGGAGCAGTAGCAACTCCCAGCTCCCTCTTCAGAGGGAGCCCAGGAAGTCCTGCTGTGCTGTGGAAGCACTGTCCTGCTGTATCGCCACAGGCATCAGAACCCCATCTGTAGGCTGAAGGGTCTTCTTTGCCCCAGCCCCAGTCCCAGCCAAAAGTGGCTCAGCTTCACCTGGGTCCTTTAGCCTCCACTTCCAAATGGCTGCCCCTTTCTTCCCTCTGAAACACAGACACCCAACTTGACACTCATTTGTTCATAATCTGCTATAAATCTCCCTGTCGGAGACCCAGGCAGTGGCAGCCAGCAGGTAGGAGGCATGCACCCTGGCATCTAGAATGGAGCCTATGTCCCCAGCCAGAGGCTACCAGAATCTTTCTATGGGGCTCTTTCCCTGAGATTATCCTCTGTGCCACTGAGCATGGGCCTGCTTGCCATGGCTGTCAATCAAGCCTGACATCTGCCCTAAGCCTCTGGTGTCTGTGTCTGGCATTCAGAAATGTGTTGCTGGCTCTGTTCAGAGTCACAGTCAGGGGAGAGCAGAGCTGGAGCTGGACCATCACAAGGAGCCACCAGCAGTCACCATAGATACTCCGCCTAAGAAGAGATGCTCCTCCTGGGCTCTGAGGCTCCTTCCCAGATGCTAAAGGACAGACCAACCTTGCCTTTCATTGAGCAAATCAGGAAGTCCTATGTGAGAGAGAACCTTGCCTGTACTGTAGACGAATAATTTCTTTATCTCCCCCTTTTAGAATAGAATAGTATTCCTTTAGACCCTCCCTTCTTTTTCTTTCTTTCTCTTTCTTTCTTTCTTTCTTTCTTTCTTTCTTTCTTTCTTTCTCTCTCTCTCTCTCTCTACTGGTGATGGAACCCAGGGGCATTCTACCTCTGAGTGATACCCCAGCCCTGTTTTTTTATTCTTTATTTTGAAACAGGGTCTCAATAAGTTGCAAAGGGTTTTACTAAGTAGCCGAGGCTATCCTCAAACTGCCATCCTCCTGTCTCAGCCTCCCAAATGCTGGAATTATAAGCATGTGCCACCACGTCTGGCTTAGACCCTCCTTTAGAGTGATTAATTTGTCTTGATTTGCCTGGGACTTTTCTGGTTTTACCAGTGAAAATCACATGTATATGGAAACCTCTAGGTCTCAGGGAAAACAAGATGTTTGGTCTCTTGACCTATCTTTCTGCCTCTACCTTCCTCCTCCTCCTCCTCCTCCTCCTCCTCCTCCTCCTCCTCCTCCTCCTCCTCCTTTTTCCCCCTCTTTTCCTCTTTTCCAGGTCCTCCCTCCTTTCTCCTTCCTTTCCCCCTCCTCCTCCTTCTCTGCCCTCCTTTTGATTACAGCACCACCCAGCTATTCTAGCTCTCCAGGAGCTGTTGTACCGTCTGCAGGACAGGAATGTTTATTTGATCAAGCAAACAGGAAGCCGGCCTTGTCCCTGCCTTGTTTCAGCCCCACCCCCACCTCGAGATCCATCACCTGGATATGCAGAAGAGAAGCAGATACAGGCAGGCCCTCACCGAGGCCATGCCATGGAGGGCCGGGGTTGCAGTGCAAGGCCAGACTAGAAGTGATTGGCACCAGACACAGAGAACATCCCCCAATCTTAAAGAGCTGGGCCACAGCCCCTGAGCAAAGCCTGAGGACTAGAAGGGAGAGGCTGATTCCCTCCTTCCCACCTCTGTGCAGAGAATAGAGCCTCCATCTTTTACTTTCCCTTTGAAGCTGGCTTTCCCTCTTCCCCTCTTCATGCTCCCCAGGGGACGCCCAAGCCACCTGAGCCTGTCTTTCCCAGAAGCCCCAGGCGCCTTCTCTCTGGTGGGACCACCCACCCATCCCCTGTGGATGGCCACACTAGCTCAGCACACTGCAGAGGACTCTTCCCAGCCTAGTGCAGACTGCCTCCCTCGAGAACATGCTACATCGCTGAAGCAGGCACGGTTGAACCTCCCTGGTACACGACTCTTACTCCCTCCGGCCTCAGTTTCCTTATTTGGAAAACAGGGAGGAGGAGGAAGATCACCGTGGCCCAGGTCTGCAGTGGGGCTTGAACGTCTAGAGCAGAGAGCACACAGGTGTGCTCCTGGCCAGCATCCATCTCCGTGCTCACGGGGCGTCAAAGACTTGGCTAGCAGGGCAGCCTTGACTTATTTACTTCTCGGAGTTCTTGGAAGTGTTATGCCCATTTCCAGAAGAGGAAATGGAGGCATGGGAGATCAGCAACTGGCCCAGGTGTCTCCCTTGTGGAGGGGACTGGAGCCCGCGCGCTCTGGCTGGTGGGTCCAGGTTGAGAAAGCCGCTACTGCTTGGTAGAAATGACCCGGTATTTGATAGAGAGGTGGTTGAAAGGACCATTGTCATGGGAGACTTCCTGATCCTGTCTGATCATTTGAATGTCTTAAGAACAAGTTTAAAAGATGCAGTGTGAGCCCCTCTCCCAGCCTCTGCATCCCAGCCTCTGTGGGTGAGCCTTGGCCAGCCTCCTGGCCTCCAGTGTCTTAAAACTTTCTGGGAGAATTTCTCATATGAAAACAAGGTGGAGAGGGCCCCTCTGGAGGCAGGGCCTTGCAGGGAGCAGGACCCCTGCTGTCCCCTCCTGCCCTGGCTTCCTGTCCCTCCCTGCCCCCAGAGCAAAGGAAGGGAAGATCAGAAATTCAGACAGGAGGCCTGGCATGGCGGGGCAAGTCCGCAATCCCAGTATGATGGATCCCACTATCTGGGAAGCTGAGACAGGAGGACTGCGGGTCAGAAGGCAGCCTTGGCAGGTTAGCGAGGCCCGGGGCCACTTTGTGAGACCCTCTTTCTACGTAAAAAAAATAAAATGGACTGGGGGTGTGGCTCAGAGGTAGAAAGACTCTAGGTTCTGTCCCCAACACACACACACACACACACACACACACACACACACACACACACACACACGGAAGGAATAAAGGGAAGGAAGGAATGAAGGAAGGAAAGAAGAAAAAGAAATTCAGAGAGGGAGAAGACTGAGGGCAGCTTTTGCCTTCTAAGCTATAGAAGACAGGGCGCCAAGTCTGTGGCCTGTTAGGGTCCTGGCTGATGAATGACGCCCGGGGACCCTCTCTCCTCAGCTGACCCTCGCAGATAGCTAATAAGAGACCAGCCTGTCCTCCAAGATTAATGATCCAGACAAAGATGGAGGGAGAAGGGCTGGCGGCAGGGGCTCTGGAGCCCTCAGAACACCAACCCTCTTTCTACAAAAAAATAAAAAGGGCTGGGGTTGCAGCTCAGAGGTAGAAAGACTCTAGGTTCCATCCCCAGTACACACACACACACACACACACACACACACACACACACACACACACGGAAGGAAGGAAGGAAGGAATAAAGGAAATAAAGGAATAAAGGATGCCCTGTGGGCATCGAGGGTCACAGAAGAGGATGAGGCCACACACGCGCCCTGTGCGTCCTGACCCCAGGGTCCTGCTGGCCTGGGCGAGCCACCCTCCTGCCCTGAGGCACCTGCCCCCATGTCCCCCGGCCCAGGCAGCAGCCTGGGCCCTCTTGCTGCCTTTCTTTTCTGCATGTCCCCCTCTGCTATGCCCCTCCTGAGCCAGGGTCCTGGGGCTCTCCCTGCCTCTCTTTGCATCTGTCCTCTCTCCCCCTGCTCCTCCTCCCTCTTTTTTCTCCCTCTTGCCTTTACTATCCCTTTTGCCTTCGGCATAAGCACATCGCTCTCAAGACAGTCTCAGATGGACTCTTTCCATCTCTTCCTCTGCATCCGTCTCTGCACCTGTGTCTCTGTGCCCCTGTCTCTCTGCGCCTGTCTCTGGGTCTCTACCTCTATATCTCTACCTCTGGCTCTGTCTCTCCATCTGTCTATCTCTGTTTCCATGTCTCTGTGCCCACATCACGGTGTCTCTACCCCCGTGCCTCGTGTCTGTGCCTCTGCCTCGTCCCTGAGGCCCTGTGTGTGTCTGTCTCTCTGGCACTGTCCCCATGTCCTCTCTGTCCCTCCCCTTCCCTGCATCCCTGCTTCTCCCTCATCGTGCTCTGGTCCCTGTCCCTGTCCTGGGTCCCTGTGCATCTTTCCCTGGTTCCTGTTCTCTCATCCCCTCTCCCTTCCTCTTCTTCCCTCTGTGCTTTTTCTCGCCTTCCCCTCTCTTCTCTCCACTGTCCCTGTCCCCATCCGCAGCAGCGGGCGTGGCTGCGGGGTGGGGAGAGACAGTGCCCTGTCCACACTTGCTGCCCATGGGGGTCCCCAAGTCTGAGGCCACCCTGCTGGCTGCTCCCACGGAATCCCCACCGCACCCCACTCTTCCCTCTGTCACCTCGGCAGGAAAATAGACAAGCAAGACTCATCGTTCCCCATCATCTCCTGGCCCGTCAGTCTTAGCAAGAGCTATGTCCATAGCAGAGAATGCCCAAGTCATAGCTAAGATTCATCACACCCATCTGGCCTGCCCTATGTTCTGTATCTATAACTCGTTCTCCCCAAAATCCTACAGTCCTGATGTCATCACCCTCACTTTTCAGGTGAGGACAAGAGAAGAGGGTTCAGAAAGGTCTAGACACCTGCCCAGGCTCACACAGCTAGGCGGTGGCAGAGGCTGAATTTAAGCACATTCTCAGGGGCCTGAGGAGCCTTCCTCTTTAAACCCAGTCTCTTAGAGCCATGCTGTCAGGTGAGGTAGCCACTGGCCACATGTGGCTACTGGAATCGATTTAAAGGAAGCAGAATTTAAGATAGAGTGTCCCTATCGCACTAGCCAGGTTTATCCCAGTGCTCGGGAGCCACGCGTGGCCAGTGGGTGTATTCTGCCTTCCTCAAGGCAGCAAGATCAGCTGGACAGCACTGTTTTAGATAAACCCGGCAGAGACTTCTGCATCGCCTTCATGAAAATACAAAAGAAAACAGAAGGATACTGGTGGAGTCTCGTGTTACTCCAGGGTCCCAGTCCTGGCCAGGTAGGCAGTGGCCTGGAAGAGTCCAAAATGTTCTAGAAGTCCTGATTCCAAACACCTGCGGGCAGTATCCCCTGGGCCACGCACAGCTGCTTCTACAATCCTTTTAGTGTCCGAGGCACACGGAGGAACGCTGTGTTTTCATTAGGAGGGGGAGGAGTGGACATCTAGATTCCTTTTAAAGGCAGAAAAAGCACAATCTTAGGCCAGAAATTGAATTTCCTTACTTCAGCTGGTGTCCAGGGCTTTGAACCCTTCCACAACATGCACGGCTTATCTCGTTCCACTCCATCAAAAAAAAAAAGAAAAAAAAAACACATTTCATAATGCAGCCTCCTTCTGCAAGGTCACCTTGAAATCTCTTCCCTGCTTGAAGCATCCTGAATCTTTCGTAGCTTAATAGAAACGTTCTTGAAATCTGAGTAAACTGGACTTGCTCAACCCTGTTCCCTCTCTAAGAAAATTGTATCTCACCTCTCTGTAACAAGTCACTAAAAAGAAAGAAAAATATTTCCAATTTCTTGTAAGCTCACAGTCTGGTTTAACCCCAGCAGGCACTGACCCTCCCAGCTCAGTCGGAACTCTTCTTGGCCTCATGCAAATTTCTCTGCAGGTGGCTGATTCCTCTCTGGTCTTTGGCGATTACTTTAAAAGGCCTGTGGCTTGTGCTGTTCTGATGGGCAGTAATCAGTCCTGTGCAGAGCTCTTCTCTGCTAGTGGCTCAGCTACTGCCCGGGCTCCCTTGACTTCCTCCAGCCCCGACGGCTGTCATTCTAAATCTTTAGACTTGGGACTTGGGGTCCAGGGCAGCATGGAGTCCTGCTCTCTCCCCTCTCTGTCTTAGCTCCATATCCCATTGGCAGCAATACCATGGTCATGCCACTCAGTTCCCATGCGTTGCAACATTTTCTGCAGTTCTTAGGGGGATCGTCTCTGTCTTATGTTGGGACAGTGTGTATAGTGGTTAGCTGGGTATTAGGGTTTGGTTATAAAATGTCCCCTAGAAAAACTCATATGTGGCAATGCAAAAAATGTTCACAGGTGAAATAACTGAATCATTTCACGGTCTGGTTCTACCCCAGTGGATAAACCCATTGTTGGATTAATGTATTTATGGCAAAGTAGACAGGTAAGATGTGGCTGGAGGAGCTATGTCACTAGGATGTGGCCTTGCGGACTATACACATGTCCTTCCTCCTCCCTCCACTGACTCGCTTTTTATTTCCTGCCACCGTGTGCTGGACTCCACAGACGTGACCTGGACTGAAACATCCAGAACTGTGAGTTATGAATGTTACTTCCTTTCTTTCCTCTATGTTGTGGTCATCGGGTATTTTGAGTCATAGCAATGAAAATGCTCACTGAAAACTGTGTTTAGAAGAGAGAAGCTGAGGCACTTGTTAAAGAGAATAAGGAAGACTTTATGGGAGAGGTGCTATGGTAGGGATTTGTAATGAGAGAGAGAGAGAGAGAGAGAGAGAGAGAGAGAGAATGTGTGTGTGTGTGTGTGTGTGTGTGTGTGTGTGTGTGTGTGTGTGTGGTGTGTTAGGCTCAATTCCAAGTAAGGTAAAGAGAGAGAGGAGGGGATGTAAAGTCAGGGAGTGCAGCAGAAATAGAAATTACCTAAGAGGTCAAGTGATTCTTTGCTCAGTTGACCTATCAGGGGTTTTGCTGAAGGCTGACCAGGTAAGAAGATCTTGAGGTATGGGGCTTCCAATAAACTGACTCAGGAGGATTCTTGCTGAAACTGGAATAAGCAGACTTGAGGAAGGACAGAAATCAAAGTCAGGTCTGGTCAGAGAACACGGAGGACCCTGAGTAGCCTCAGGTCATGGCGAGTCCGTCCATGGCCCATGCACTGGAGCAGGTGGCCCTGGCTTGAACCTCAGCGTTAGCAAGGGCAGTGTCTACATGCTTACTGGCTGGGAGACATCGGAAGCTTCTTAACTCCTCTTCCGTGGCAACCTTGTCCGTCCATTAGGGACACTAATATTGACCTCATAAGTGTGAGGCTGAAGAGTTATCATCAAGGTTCTCTGCTCTGTGGACCCGGGCACTGCCAGAGTCTTGCCCCATGCCTCCACCTCTTCCCCTCCAGCCATCAATGGTGTCCTCCCTGGATTTTCAGTGTCCTCTGACTTTTGGCCCTGTCTTCTAGGAGACTCTACTGCTCCATTCCTGTCCCCAAACGTCCTCATCCTGCTCTCCCCACCAGCACCCCAGCGATGCTCAGACACATCTGCAATCCAGCAGGGTTGATACAGGGCTAGGCTGAGCCACGCATCAGCTCCACATTTGAGAGATTGGAGGAATGGGGCCCAGGGCCGTGGAGCCGCTCACTCGCGTCAACGTGTTATCAGTGGAAAGGCCCCAGCCTGCGCCAGGCTCTGCTGGCTTCTTCTCTCTCAGGCCCCGGGTTATCTCGGCCTGGTGACTAATTCCCCGTGAGTCCTGGGAGGCAAGCTTGGGAACATGCACTGCTGCTCCCGCTGCCCTCCTTTCTGGCTGTCACCTGTCCTCTTTGGCCAAGTCCATCCCATCGTAGCCCTTTTGATGCATCAGTCCGCACTGATGGTCTGCAGCCAGGACCCGATTCACCTTCCTCTCCAGGCTCTCCACTCTGCACCAGACTCCCGACTCCTCTTCTCTACCCAACCCTCCGCTTCTTATTTGACTGTCCCTAGGTACACCTTTCTATCATTCTACTTTTGTGTCTTGCTCTGGATCCAGGAACAGGATTTGCTTATCACTAACAGCACAGCTCAGAAGGGCCCTCCAGGTTCCCAGAGAGGTCCCAGTGGAGTGGGATGTGCTGGGCCCCTCCCTCTGGCTCCAAGGTAGAGGCCAGCCCAGGCCTGGGCGCAGGACCCCTGCCTCTCGAGTTTACCATGGCAGCACAAAGTGCTCACAGCTTCAGGGAGACTTTTTATTTTATTTTATTTTATAGTAACCTCTAAATCCCTTTTCAGGCTGGAGGGACTCATGACTTTTTATTTAGGCTGTGTTCTCTCTCGGTTCATCGGCTTCAGACTTATTAATTCCCATTTGTCTGCATTACACTGCGTTTTCCTCTGACTGTCTGAGTCACCTGCAGTAACCCTGGCCAGGGCCAACCTGGTCCTTTTCTGTGTGTGTGTGTGTGTCCTTGTGTAAAATGGCATAAACCCTATGCACACTCCCCTGTGTACTATACATGGTCTCTAAGCTACTTGTAATACCCAAAGTAGTATAACTACTATGGAGATTGTTTTACTATATTTTTTTTAGGAAAGAATGACAAAAAATGTTGTAGATATTCAGTACAAGCACTGGCTTTTTTTTTTCCTTAATAATTTCAATCTGTGGTTGGATGAACCTACAGACTCTTCACAGCAATACACTCTAAATACCATATACATGTGTGCTATCATTATTGCTATAGCAATTAATTAGTCAAGAAGCTGTAGAATACAAAGACCCAAGATTCACAGAAAGATAAAATAGTGGCCACCATTACCAAGCATCCACTAAGTGCTGAGTCCTTCATTTCCAACAGAGGAAAAACTATTTTCCTGCCTTGATTTATTTTTAAAGATACAAGTTAGTTGCAGGGCAAAAGATACATAAGAAGCTACTAGATAAAACAGGAAGCAAGCCGGGCGTGGTGGCGCACGCTTGTGATCCCAGCATTTGGGAGGCTGAGACAGGAGGATCGCGGTTTGCGGACAGCCTCGGCTACTTAGTGAGGCCCTCTGCAATTCAATGAGACCCTGTTTCAAAATAAAGAATAAAAAATAAGGCTGGCAGTGTCACTTGGGGGTAGAATGCCCTGGGTTCCATCCCCAGTACTGTGAAAAAATAAAAAAATATAGGAAGTAAGAATTCCTCACAGAGCATCTCTGAAAGATGGTGAGAATTTAATAAATATTAAATAGTGGAATGACTGAAGGAGGGGCTAAATATTGGCCTATATGCCCCACCCAGAAAACCATTCCTAACATCTTAGGGTCTGCCTGTCCAGATGCTTTATTCTATCTCTATGATCATAAACTTTTTGAATGATATTTTTACAGAAGTTGATTGTATTATACTTGATCTTCTGTAAATCACTTTTTATTCCCACTTTCCTAACCTATTGTGATAATATTTCCATGTGGGTAACTATGGTAGGAAAAAGCATACTGTGGTTTCTAATTCTCCATTGTTGGTGGTATCAGAGTAGACCAGCAAAGATTATTTAAGTTATTGAGTCATTATTTGTCTAGTTAAAATGGGAATATAGAGATGGGGCCCAGGTCGCGGGACTCTGGGCCCCGGCCGAACTGCGCGTAGCACGCCAGACCCCTGGAGAAACCAGACTAGTAAGACGCTGGGTTCTGGGCGGGGGTCGCGGGCTGGGCAAGCCAGATGGGGCCCGGGTCGCGGGACTCTGGGCCCCTGCCGAACTGCGCGTAGCACGCCAGACCCCTGGAGAAACCAGACCCAGTAAGACGCTGGGTTCTGGGCAGGGGTCGCGGGCTGGGCACGCCAGATGGGGCCCGGGTCGCGGGACTCTGGGCCCCAGGCCGAACTGCGAGTAGCACGCCAGACCCCTGGAGAAACAAGGCCCAGTAAGACGCTGGGTTCTGGGCGGGGGTCGAGCACAGGGCACGCCAGCTGGGGCCCGGATCGCGGGACTCTGGGTCCCGGCCGAACTGCGAGTAGCACGCCAGACCCCTGGAGAAACCGGGCCCAGAACAGAAAAAGATAAAGAAAAATATCGGAGAGGTGGTAAGAAAGCCGTTATGGATGCCAGGACACTGGAGATGCAGACAAAACTTATCTAAATGCACTGGAACTTATGGAAAAATTCGCCGTGAAAGAGGACTGCTATTTCTCTATATTGTTAAGAATCTCAGACATCACATATAAGGAGAGAGTTTAGCGGAGACCAAGGAGAAATGCGGTGTTGAAAGAGTTCTTCGCGATGGTGGTAGAGACTTGTATTCAGGAGAAGCAGAAACCGGATCTTACCAACTTTATTTTTTTGGAGAAATTACACCAAATGTCGAATGCTACCATCACGCATGCTTAGGAACACTGGACAACATTCAGAGTGGAAAAAGAGCCTGGGAAGGATTTGAAACGGTGGAGGCAGTGGCAATGCCAGTGGCCAATATTCGGGGGAGGCAGAGATCTGATACATTACAACTGGAACCTTTGAAATACTAACCACAGAGACAGTGATCGGAACCTGCTGAGGGGTTAGGCGGGCGCCGGGCCAGTGGCCGACATCGGAGCTTGCTGTGAGGCAGGGCCACTACTGAGGCCTCCGTGGCCGGGATTGGAACCTGCAGAGGGGTTAGACCGATGCTGGGGCCAGCGAGGCCGGCATTGGAGCCTGCCATGATGCAAGGCTTGTGCTAGGGCCTCCGAGGTCGGGTCCGGAACTTGCTGAGGGGTTAGGCCGGTGCTGGGGTCAGCGAGGCCAGCATCGGAGCCTGCCGTGAGGCAAGGCCAGTGTTGGGGCCCCCAAGGACGGGACCGGAGCCTGCTGAGGGGTTAGGCCGGTGCTGGGGCCAGCGAGCCTGGCATCAGAGCCTGCCATGAGGCAAGGCCGGTACTTGGGCCTCCGAGGCCAGGATAAGAGCCTGCCGAGGGGTTAGGCCGGTGCTGGGGCCTCCGAGGCCAGGATAAGAGCCTGCTGAGGGGTTAGGCCGGTGCTGGGGCCAGCGAGGCCGGCATCGGAGCCTGCCTTGAGGCAAGGCCGGTACTGGGGCCTCCGAGGCCAGGACAAGAGCCTGCCGAGGGGTTAGGCCGGTGCTGGGGCCAGCGAGGCCGGCATCGGAGTCTGCCTTGAGGCATGACCAGTGCTGGGGCCTCCGAGGCCGGGATCGGAGCCTGCCGAGGGGTTAGGCCGCTGCTGGGGCCAGCGAGGCCGGCATCGGAGCCTGCCTTGAGGCAAGGCCGGTACTGGGGCCTCTGAGGCCGGGATCGAAGCCTGCCGAGGGGTTAGGCCGCTGCTGGGGCCAGTGAGGCCGGCATCGGAGCCTGCCATGAGGCAAGGCCGGTACTGGGGCCTCCGAGGCCAGGATAAGAGCCTGCCGAGGGGTTAGGCCGGTGCTGGGGCCAGCGAGGCCGGCATCGGAGCCTGCTGTGAGGCAAGGCCGGTACTGGGGCCTTGAGGCCAGGATAAGAGCCTGCCGAGGGGTTAGGCCGGTGCTGGGGCCAGCGAGGCCGGCATCGGAGCCTGCTGTGAGGCAAGGCCGGTACTGGGGCCTCCGAGGCCAGGATAAGAGCTTGCCGAGGGGTTAGGCCGGGGCTGGGGCCAACGAGGCCGGCAGCGGAGCCTGCCGTGAGGCATGACCAGTGCTGGGGCCTCCGAGGCCGGGATCGGAGCATGCCGAGGGGTTAGGCCGGTGCTGGGGCCAGCGAGGCCGGCATCGGAGCCTGCCGTGAGGCAAGGCCGGTACTGGGGCCTCCGAGGCCAGGATAAGAGCCTGCCAAGGGGCTAGGCCGGTGCTGGGGCCAGCGAGGCCGGCATCGGAGCCTGCCTTGAGACATGACCAGTGCTGGGGCCTCCGAGGCCGGGATTGGAGCCTGCCGAGGGGTTAGGCCGCTGCTGGGGCCAGCGAGGCCGGCATTGGAGCCTGCCGTGAGGCAAGGCCGGTACTGGGGCCTCCGAGGCCAGGATAAGAGCCTGCCGAGGGGTTAGGCCAGTGCTGGGGCCAGTGAGGCCGGCATCGGAGCCTGCCTTGAGGCAAGGCCGGTACTGGGGCCTCTAGGCCAGGATAAGAGCCTGCCGAGGGGTTAGGCCGGTGCTGGGGCCAGCGAGGCCGGCATCGGAGCCTGCCGTGAGGCAAGGCCGGTACTGGGGCCTCCGAGGCCAGGATAAGAGCTTGCCGAGGGGTTAGGCTGGTGCTGGGGCCAACGAGGCCGGCAGCGGAGCCTGCCGTTAGGCATGACCAGTGCTGGGGCCTCCGAGGCCGGGATCGGAGCCTGCCGAGGGGTTAGGCCGCTGCTGGGGCCAGCGAGGCCGGCATCGGAGCCTGCCGTGAGGCAAGGCCGGTACTGGGGCCTCCGAGGCCAGGACAACAGCCTGCCGAGGGGTTAGGCCGGTGCTGGGGCCAGCGAGGCCGGCATCGGAGCCTGCCGTGAGGCAAGGCCGGTACTGGGGCCTCCGAGGCCAGGATAAGAGCTTGCCGAGGGGTTAGGCCGATGCTGGGGCCAACGAGGCCGGCAGCGGAGCCTGCCGTGAGGCATGACCAGTGCTGGGGCCTCCGAGGCCGGGATCGGAGCATGCCGAGGGGTTAGGCCGGTGCTGGAGCCAGCGAGGCCGGCATCGGAGCCTGCCGTGAGGCAAGGCCAGTACTGGGGCCTCCGAGGCCAGGATAAGAGCCTGCCAAGGGGTTAGGCCGGTGCTGGGGCCAGCGAGGCCGGCATCGGAGCCTGCCTTGAGGCATGACCAGTGCTGGGGCCTCCGAGGCCGGGATCGGAGCCTGCCGAGGGGTTAGGCCGGTGCTGGGGCCAGCGAGGCCGGCATCGGAGCCTGCCGTGAGGCAAGGCCGGTACTGGGGCCTCCGAGGCCAGGATAAGAGCCTGCTGAGGGGTTAGGTCGGTGCTGGGGCCAGCGAGGCCGGCATCGGAGCCTGCCTTGAGGCAAGGCCGGTACTGGGGCCTCAAGGCCAGGATAAGAGCCTGCCGAGGGGTTAGGCCGGTGCTGGGGCCAGTGAGGCCGGCATCGGAGCCTGCCGTGAGGCAAGGCCGGTACTGGGGCCTCCGAGGCCAGGATAAGAGCTTGCCGAGGGGTTAGGCCGGTGCTGGGGCCAACGAGGCCGGCAGCGGAGCCTGCCGTGAGGCATGACCAGTCCTGGGGCCTCCGAGGCCGGGATCGGAGCATGCCGAGGGGTTAGGCCAGTGCTGGGGCCAGCGAGGCCGGCATCGGAGCCTGCCGTGAGGCAAGGCCGGTACTGTGGCCTCCGAGGCCAGGATAAGAGCCTGCCAAGGGGCTAGGCCGGTGCTGGGGCCAGCAAGGCCGGCATCGGAGCCTGCCTTGAGGCATGACCAGTGCTGGGGCCTCCGAGGCCGGGATCGGAGCCTGCCGAGGGGTTAGGCCGCTGCTGGGGCCAGCGAGGCCGGCATCGGAGCCTGCCTTGAGGCAAGGCCGGTACTGGGGCCTCCGAGGCCAGGATAAGAGCCTGCCGAGGGGTTAGGCCGGCGCTGGGGCCAGCGAGGCCGGCATCGGAGCCTGCCGTGAGGCAAGGCCGGTACTGGGGCCTCTGAGGCCAGGATAAGAGCCTGTCAAGGGGTTAGGCCGGTGCTGGGGCCAGTGAGGCCGGCATCGGAGCCTGCCGTGAGGCATTACCAGTGTTGGGGCCTCCGAGGCCGGGATTGGAATCCTGCCAAGGGGTTAGACCGGTGCAGGGGCCAATGGCCAGCATCGGAGCCTGGCGTGAGGCAAGTTCACTCCTGCGGCCTCCAAGGTCGGGACCAAAGCCAGCTTTGGGGTTTGACCGGTTCAGGGGCCAGCGAGACCAGAACTGGGTCCTCCCATGAGGCAAGGCCGCTACGTGAGCCAGCGAGGTCCGGATCAGTCCACTGAGTAGCCAGGCCACTACTGGGACCATCAAGAGTGGGATTGGTACTTGCAACACAGCATGCACAGAGAAATATCGCAGAAAATATAAATCAGACGCTTCTCTTAATCAGCAATAACTAGGAGGAAAAGGGCAACAGGAAGAGGTTGAGCTATAGAAAGGGCCCTATAGTGAAGCAACTAATGTGATCAATCAGAGGGTATGTAATACTGGAGGACGGAGCCTCTTTAAAATGCAGGAGGTACATAAACAAATGTATCAAGGTAAATCACCAAAGAAGTGTGGGATGGAGGGAGGGGGAGGGAATGAGACGGGGGCTGGAGGAGGGCTAATTGGATGATGTGTGCTTGTATGTCCTCTCAAGTCTTGTACTCCAATGTGATTGATATATGACTACAATGCACCAATTTAAAAAATAAATTAATTTAAAAAAATAAATATTGGCAAGAAAAAAAAATAAAGTGAAACGTAACATTAACCTGATTAAATAGGTCATGATGCTTTTGTGCAAAGTGCACATGGAATATCTTAACAAATAAATACTTTACATGGTTTATTGTAGGCATTTTTCTATCCTTTCAGTGATTTCTGAATATATTTTGTGTGTTTGTTCATGCATACTTTATGTATATCTATAACTCATCCTTCATGCCAAGAAAAATTGCTAATGGTCATTGCATTTTCTCAGTAACAAAATTGTAAAGAGTGATTTAAAAATGAATAGACTAAGTTTAAAATATGTAATTTACAATGTCAAGATATTATAATTACCATACTGTCAAATAAAAATAATCAATTTAAAAAAAAATAAAATAAAATAAAATGGGAATATAATATTTAAGTTAAAAAAAAAACTGAAGCATATCCTGTACCAGTGAGTATTGTGGGATATTGAAATCAAACCCTCACCCCCCCAACACACACAATATTAACTCGTTTAAATTAACTCTAGATGGAATATTCCATAATTTCAATACTTAGACGGCTGAGACAAGAGGATCACAGGTTCAAGGGCAGCCTCAGCAACATAGCAAGGCGCTCAGCAACCTAGCAAGACACTGTATAAATAAATAAATAAATAAATAAATAAATAAATAAATAAATAAATAAATAAGTGGCTGGGGTGTGGCTCATAGTTAGAATCCCAGTACCACCAAAAATAAAAACCACACACACACACACACACACACACACACACACACACAATGGATGTACTGTACTGTGGTCAGTTCCCATTTGGTAGATGTTTAAGCTATTGAAATTTGTTTGATTCTTAAGTCCTTGCTGTAAAACATAAAAGGATTTTACTTCCCAGCAACTCCTCCTAATTCTGCCCTTTTGGATTTCCCCTTCCCCATTCCTTACAGAACGTCTTCAAGATATCAGTCCCAGTTGAGACAGAGATACCCTTCGATTGGAAGTCTCCTCTTGGCTCTCAGGGCTCAGTCTTGGCTGCCTAGCAGTTGCAATCCCATGTGCCGCCATTAAGACGCCCCCTTCCACCTTCCATTCTGTGTGGGAAGCTGGAACTTGAGGAGAAGGTGGTCCTCACCTCTTCTCCTCCTCATGGCGGTCTACATGGTTATCGAGTCCCAACACCTCTTCATCCCGCTCAGGAAGTGCTGGGGTTGTTCAGCAAGCCACGGGGAGACCTGTTGCCCCCTCTACTAAGCACCTCCAAACTGGAGCTCCTTTCTGTGTGTCCCACATTTGGTCACAGGAGTATACCATCTGGGGAAGTGAGAGGAAGTAAAGGGTTTCTTTTTACCAGAACTCACATTTCCAAAGGAGGACACCTGCTGGGCATGGTGGCGCACACTTGTAATACCCGCGCTTGGGAGGCAGAGACAGGAGGATCACGCAGGTTTGAAGCCAGCTACGCTGGCTTAAGAGACCCTGTTTCCAAATTTAAAAAAGTATAAAATAGGTCTGGGAGTGTAGCCCGGAGGTAGAAGGGCTTCTGGGAACCCCAGTACCACTAAAAAAAAAAAAAAAAAAAAGAAAGAGGACACCCCTCCCCTTTGCCTCTTTGCATCTCTGTGGGGCATAAAGGATCAGTGTTGGCTTTGCAGGGCTGTTCCTTGGACCCATGGTGTGCTAGAGCCACTCAGATTGGCTTGTGAAAACAAATTCCACTCTTCCTAACTCTAGATCCAGTGAGGGCACCTGAAGTTCAAAATCAGACCCCAGTAGGTATATTTACACCATGGAAATTGGCATTATCAGCAAATCTCCCCCATTCCCTGCAATCCAGAGCTGTTGTTAAATATTTAGGGATATACCACTGCCTCTAACCCAATCTTTCTATAAAGAAGCTGATCCCAGATTGGTGGCCACCATATTTAAAATGCAGGAGCTTAAGCCTTTGATTCTCAGTCTTAAGAGACCAATTTAGATAAGATAACACCACTTTAATAAGCATTTCATTTTATAAATGGGGCTCTGATGAACAGCTTTTTACACTGAACCTACCCATCTGAGTGATTATTTTCTTTGGCTGAATTCCTAGACATGGAAATGCCGAATCCAAATCTATATCTACTTTTAAGTTTCAGTTAACCTGGTTCAAATGTTCTTTAGAAAATATGAACTAGCTTAAAGTCTCGCCATCAACAAATCTGGAAGCATTTATCTTGGCAAACTAAATCTTATGATTTGAAAATATATTTTTTTAGTCTCTTGAGAAAAATATATTCTTTCTTTGCATCTGGATTTCCGACTACCAGTATGTTTGGACAGTGTCCTAGAACATACATTTATTAATAACTTTTCCTAAACCTACTAATCTTTCATGGGTTTTTAAGGAGGACTGCCACGATGGGGGTAGGGGGTGGCTCTGTCCAGTGACGCCCTGCCTCAGCGGAGCATCGAGGTCTGCCAGCCTTGGAGGCACCTTCTTAGAGGCTACACTTTAATTAAAGCCTTGCTTACATGATACATTATCTATAAAAGCATTGGGTTAGGCTATTGATTTTGCTGTGTGGTTACCAAGCCCCCATGGGAAGTCTTATTCCTCTCTCTGCGGCTTTCTGACCATGGTATCTACAAACTTCTTAAAATGGGTTGTATGATCAGCTTCACTCATGTGCCCAGACACACATCTGCTCCTTCAGACACTCGTGTGTCTGGACACACACACACACACACACACACACACACACACACACACACATTTACAATATGCCTTGGCACACATACAGCATGCATATTTATTCAGACACATGCCATTACACATATATGCCAGGATACACACTCACACAGAGACTCACACTCATACACACATATACATTCTTGCTTACACGTCTCTGAACACGTGGGTTTACAGACTCATTCACCCATACCCCTGCACCTAAACACACATGTAGGCATCGATGCTTCCATACACAAACATAACATTATTTGAACTGTTTTTCTCCTCGGTCCTCCTTTTTGCCCTCTCAACTCCCCACCTGTACTCTCCTTCCACTCTTCTCTTGGCCTCTCTCCTCGTTTATCTGAAGTCTCCTTTTTGTCCTATTTCCTCTCTCGCTTCTACATATGAAAGACAACGTGACCCTTGACTTCCTGGGACTGGCTGATTTCACTTACCATCATATTTTCTAGTTTTATCCAATTTCCTGCAAATGATATCATTTTGTCCTTCTTTATTTTTGTGGTACTGGGGAGAGAACCCAGGGGGCATTCTACCTCCGAGCTACAACCCCAGTCCTATTTTTCTGGCTTTGTTTTGAAGCAGGGTCTCACTAAATTTCAGCGGGCCTAAGTAGCTGAGGCTGGCTGTGAACCTGCGATCCTCCTGTCTCAGCTTCCCAGGTTCTGGGATTACAAGTGTGCACCACCATGCCCGGCTAATTTTGTTCTTCTTTATGGCTGAGTAAAACTCTGTTGTGTGTATATGCCATGTTTCCTTTATCCATTCATTTGTTGATTAACACCCAGATTGGTTTCATAGTTCAGCTATTGTGAATTGTGATGCTATAAACATGGGTGGGTATGAATTTTTATAGTATACTGACTTTAAGTTTTTTGGAAAGATATCAAGGAATCATATAGCTGGGTCATATGGCAGTTCCGTGCCTGGTCTTTTAAGGAACCTCCATAGTTGTGCCGACTTACAATTCCACCAACAGTATATAAAGTTTCCTGTTTCTTTTCTCTATATCCTCACCTGTGCAACTTTCTATTGTAGAATTATTTCATCCATCAGCCTATGCATCCATCTCCCCATGACTCTCAGCTCTGTGATGGGAAGGACATTCCTCCTTGTTCACTGTGGTAATAACCACTGCACACAGCACGGTGCAGGAGCCTGCTCAGTGAATAGTGGCTGAATATCTGCAGCACACTGTCCTAGGTGCTGACGGCATTGCAGAGGTGGATCAAAGCAGCCCTTGATCCTGAGTGTCCCGCTGTCTAGTTGGGGAAACTACGAAATAAATTTCTGCCCTTCCTGATATGCAGGCAGGTGATCCTTCCCTGACCTTTCCTCATGCATATCCACAGTCCCACAGTACTAACCGAGGCACCCACGAGGTCATAGGCATGTGACTAAACCTGGCATGCACCCGCAGATAGACCTCCAGATGCCCTGCGCTCAAACACCTGTACATCCCGGCCCCCTGTCTAAGCCAGAAATAAACAGGTTGCAGCATTTGCAGCCCAACCTGGTTTGTGTCCTCCGAGTTCAAAGGAGTTTATTAATTTCTGCCTCTTCATGTGGAACTCGCAAAGCCTCCTGTAGGAGATATCCATAGCAACTGTGAGAACTGTCGGGGAAGGAAGATATTAACCTTTTGGAGTCTGCTGCCCACTCTCCATGTCCCTCCTAGCATGTTTATAGCATTTCTCAGGTTCTCTGAAATCCTGGGCGGGGGGGCAGGTTCATTGAGAATGGGAGAGTCTGGGCAAGGGCTGCCCCTCACTGCGCCCAGGACCTCTGCCCTGTGCAAGCTAATGTGCAATGAGGTGAGCGCGTGCCAGCTGCTGCTTGAGCTGGAGGTGGAGACCGGGGTGGATGGTGTGGGAATTGGCCTCAGCTTCGCCCCCAAGCTGCAGGCTGAACTTTTTGAAATTGCCAAAAGGTCTCTCTATAGGTCCTGCTGCTTCCAATTTGACCTTTTCCGTCCGAGTGAAAAATGCCCACTGCCTCCTCTTTGGATCCAAAATGGATTGTTCCTTCAAGCAGGTCAGCCATTTCTCCTCGATGCCTGACCTTAGGCAAACCACCCCACTTTCCCCATCTTACGCACAGTACAAGGAATTTATTTGAGAAAGCCCTGCCTTGCAGCCAGGGGTGGAAGGCTTCTATGTGCACCCAAGTGGGGAGAAGGTACCTCGTGCTCTGCTCTTGAGAACTGATCAACAGCGGAGAGAGATAGGGACCACTCAGACCTGGGGTCAAACCCCAAGTTAATATACAAACTTACTGTGAATTTCTAATCGTTTTTCTTCTCTCTAAGCCTTCCTTGTTCATCAGCAAAATGGACATAATAACCCATGCTTTATGAAACCATTGAGAAGATGAAGTCATGCCTGCAGGTGGGTGGTAGGTACCCAGGAAATAGGAGTTTATTTCTTTCTATATTGCTACTTATTCTACTCTGTCCATTCCCCTCTTCTCTGCCCCCATTACAGGTACAGATACAGACAGGCCAGCCCTCCCTTGAAAGGCTCCTGGTCCAGCAGAACAAACAGATGAGCACACACCTGTCAGGAGACAATGAGGGGAGCTAAGAAATCTGCATAAGGACAATAGGGAAGCTTCCCAGAGAGATGGCATGATGGGAGGGTGTAGGGACCAATTAGACTAGGAGGGGGATTGACTTCCTGTACAGCAGCACTTCTCAGGTGGGGATAGTTTTGCCCCCAGGGAACATTTGAAAGTATGCCAGGGACACTTTTCGTTGTCACAAATGGAGTGGGGTAATACTGGTATCTAATTAGCCAGGGATGATACTGCCACCTCATAATCCATAAGGCAGCCCCCTCCCTCCCAAAATAATTATCTAGGTAACTAGTCTCAAGGTTTTGAAAGCCTGTGTGAAGCATAATATTCCTCACTATAACAATGATGATCGCTATTAATTATTGAGCACCTACTGTGTGGTAAACTTCACAGGATAATCTTCTGTATGCATCATTGCATTTAATTCTCATAACCAGTGTATGGGATCATCTCCAGTGACTCCATTATAAAGCCAAAGAATCTGAGGTTCCTAGAGATGAAGAAATTTATCAAACCTTCTAGAATTGGAAGCCAACACCCTTTAGACTCCAAGTTCCACCATTGCTATTTAAAATATCTCCATTGGGAAAGATCTGGGGATTGCCTTGACCCTCCAATGGGAACTTATTTAAATGGATCCAGCTTGACATGATGACAGCCATCTTGGTTATGATGGCTATTTTACCTCCCACATAACTCTAGGTACATATCTGAAGTCCTATGGGACATTTGTTGAGACCATCATCTGAGTGTATTGTACTGCTCACTTATGCCCAGAATATATCTTACCTAATGTTGGACATGTTCTAGATTTTGAGAATGCTCAGGTACATTCTGGTTGGCTGCAGCCCACCTTTGTCTGGCTTAGCATATAAACCCCTTCATCTTGCCCTGGTATGCAGGGATGCACTAGTCTCACTGTCACTCAAGACATATTTCTGTCTAACACCTCCCACCTTTGCAAGCCTGATATCATACACTGTGCAATGACTTGAATCCAAGACCTCCTAGAGAGTAGGCAGCCACATTGGAGGTAAAGCTTGGCTGCCAAGTAGGTGTCTCTAGGAGTGTGGTCTTGGGATTATATATGGTCCTTCCTCCTCTTGCTCTCTCTATATCTTGCATCTATGTGAGAGCAGAACCCTTGCTCTGCCACCTGCACCATTCCTTGAGCTGTGCAGACCTGACTTGACATGGACTGAACCTTTGAAATTTCCCAAACTGTTGAGCAAATAAATCTTTCTTTCTGTAAATTGTGTGGTCAGTTATTTTGGATTATAGCAGTAAGAATGTTGAGCAAGAAACATGAGACCATGTTTGTCCTGAACAAGTGAGTCAGACAAGCCTAAAGATTTGTGAAAGAAGGATTACTGCTGCCTTTGGAGGTGCCAACTATGACCTTTCTTCAGGCAAGGAGGGTACATACAGTTCAGCCTGATGATGTGGGCACATGAGCAGAGAATAAACAGAAAGAAAACAGCTAGCACTTCTTCCTCCTCTCTTGTGTCCTGGTGGAGGACCTGATACTTTCACAGCTGTGTCTACTACTGCTACTACCACTCAACTATTAACAAAAAAAATTCATTCCATTATGCCTTTTTAGTCACTCATATCAGTGTCCCATAACACCCTAAATAGGTATAAATTTTTATAGATGCATAACACTGAGGCCAGAGAAAAGTCACACCAGAGACAGGACTAGAGGTCAGAGAAAGGTCACGCACCAGAGAAAGGACTAGTCATTAGACCCATATTATTCTCTGTGGTTCCCAACTGGAGGCAATCCCCTCTGGAGCATGGGGTAAGGGAGATATTATCTGGAGGTTGTTTTGTTGAAACTGAGGGCAGAGTATTTGTGCTACAATTATCTACTGGCTAAAAGCCAGAGTTGCTGCTAAACATCCTATGGTGCACAGGACTGCCTCAATCTCTTCAGGGTTTTCTATCCCTGATTGTCAGTTGTGATGAAGTCCAGAAACCTGAACTCCACCTCAAAAGGCTGTACAACTCCTGTTCTGTTCTAAGTCCATTACTTCCTCGGTATGCAACAGGATTGATGATTTCTTGATCATGTTGATTAAATGTTTATTTAAGGTTTCCCAAGGACAGCAAATGCCTCACCTCATGCCTAGAAGCCTAGAAGGAGAGCTTGGCAGTTAAAAATTCGTTTTTGATTCATTTTTGACAATGGGATGACTTATGTGACAAAATGCTGAGAAAAGCTGGGACCACAACATCGAAGATCCACCTGCTTATGCTACGTGAGGGTGCTTTTTATAAAGATGGAAATTGGGAAGGCTAGCAGCAAGCCCTAGTGAAATATTCATGACCCCCATCTAATTTCTAATTCAATTAAAAGGTGGTAATGTAGTTAACTGTGACAACAATTATTTTTGTTAATGAATATATTTAAATGCTTATCAGCCAAGGTGATAAGGAGTGCCCACAAGACCTGGACATAAACTTGAATTTCAAATTGGCTTCAGAAGTTTAAAGGTTGTTTTCACTAAGCCCGTACACCAAATTCCGAATTTACAAAACAGATAATTTCAGGATTAGCTATTCAGTTTTAACAGCGGTCTTCCATTTTTCTTAGGGATTCAAGACAGAATTTTTTTTTTAAAGTGCGCGTTCTTTAATTGCATTTGAAACAGGATTTGATTTATAAAAATTCAAATTATTCCGACTTTGCAAGAATTCAAGGACAAGAAACCGGGCAAATCCCAGTGTTTATGGCTGAGCAGAGGGCACAGTTTCTCTGCCTAAAATGTCACAAGACAGAGAAATGGGAGGTTATGTTCTGGAAGCATCTTTAAAGAGAACTTTAATGACATTTCTTCCTAAAAATTCATTTTGTCCTATGGGGTGGATGGGTGCATGAACAACAGACTGTGTGTTGGAGCTGGTGTACCAGATGTCTAGACACAGTCTCTCATCCTTACACTGGCATTTAAACCGTGTACTTGATAGTGCTTCATTTCAAACACAATCATAAAAAATGTGAAATTGCCTATTTTAAATTTTACAGTGTTTGCATGACTTTTAAAAGACAGATTTCTAGCTCCTGGATGATGAATGTCTCTTTTCATCTTATTGAATCTTACTTTTACGGTTCTGTTGGCGATTAATACCTATCAGGATGGGTACGATCCCATCTTTGTAACCAACATATCCAGTTTTAACTCTAATTATACCACTCACCAACTGTGAGGTTTGGGGCAAGTCATTTAATCTATATGAACCCCACCAGGTATGAAAAGAGCATTGTAATATCTTACATGCCTTGCTAGGCTGCTGAGAAAAGTTCAATAATATATAGTAAGTGCCTAGCCGTGTCTTGATATATAAATGCTTAATAAATGGAGAGTGGAATTGGCAGTAGTAGTAATCATTGTTGTGGTTGTTACTTGTAACGTGCTTTAATTTCAAAACACTCTGAATTAAGTAAGATTGTAATTTTTTTTTACTTTACTAATAAAGAGACTGAGATTAAGGGGAGTTTGGTGACTTGTGTGATGTTTTGCAGATGGTAAGGGGTAGAATTGGGATTTCAATCACATTGGCTTGATTCTAAAGATGTGCTCTGTTCATATGCCATTCATCTTCCACACTTCAATTATATTCTATCTCCCTAAACTAGTCAGAAGCCAGTTTTCACACCTTTATTTTCAATTCACTTAAACTTCTTAATAAATATCACTTGAGAATGACCAGTTGTCACCATCGCTTTTAACAAAACTCACTAATTTTCTATATTTTCACAATGATTTAGTCTCTCCAAGATAATACAGACCAAAAAAAAAAAAACTGTGAAGATATATGTGGCAGGAGTATCTTTGAGGATATTTGGAGAAAATTTTGTAGTATTGGTTTCTGTATCTATAGATCTCCCTCTAACCACACTGGCACCCTGGGCTATGTCTGAGGTAATTGTTAGTAAATCTAATCCTTCTCCCAAGACTAGTTAGTACTTGCAAATACAAAGTTCCTCCTCACCATGGAAAGGTAGAGATAAGAAAAAAGGGAAAAGTCTTGAGTATTTGATTGGTGGTGTTGATGCTGTAAAAGAAATCAGCAGAAGGCTTATTTCTAGGAGCTTCTGTTCCTAGAAATACCAACGGCCCCAGAGCTTCCTCTGGAGGTCCCAGGGAAGGGAAAGTTATATACTGTTTGCCTTGGTTTTGCATTCCTATGGCCAACATATCCAACTCAAATAAAAGAAGGAGGAAAGATTTAGTTTGGGTCACAGTGTCAGAGGTTTCAGTCCATGGTGGGCTGGCTTCATTACTTTGGGTCTGAGGTGAGGCAGAGCATCATAACAGAACAGGGTGGAGGAATAAAGCTGCTCCACTCATCATAGCCAGAGAGGAGAGAGTGGGGAGTGGGGAGGAAGGGAGAGAGAGAGAGAGAAAGAGAGAGAGAGAGAGAGAGCAAGTGGGCCATGGACAAGAATTAGCCCCAAGGCTGTGCCCCTGGTGTTCCATTTCCTCCTGTACCCCCATCCTACCTGCCTACAGTTTCTAAAACTTCCTAGTGCCCCATTCATCTATTAGTGGATTAATCCATTGATGAGATCATGACCCTCAGTATATAATCGCTTCTCCAAAGCCCCACCTCCGAACACTGTTGCCCTGGGGACCAAGCCTTCAACACCCGAGCTTCTGGGGGACACTTCCAAATCTCAACCAGAAATATGTCCAAACATTGCTTGTTAGGATTTCAAAAAGGAGCGCTGCTGGTGAGGTTTATAATGCCAAATGAAGGTTCAAAGATTTCATACAAAGAATTCTACCATAGTAATGTGTTTACATATATATACTGATAGAGAATGAGATTAGTTTTAAAAAGCTATTCAAGTATCAACAATCTATGAACCCTTGAAAATGTTATGCTAAATGAAAGAAGCTAGTCACCAAAGACCACATATTATGGTTACATTCACATGCAAGTCTAGAGTAGGACAATCTGTATAGACAAAAAGTAGATTAGTATTTGCTCAGGCATGAGAGAGTAGAAGGGAGGGAAGGAGAGAGATAGGGCTTCTTTTTGAGGTGATAAAAGTTTTCTAAAATTTTCTGTGGCCATGGTTGCACATGTCTGCAAGAATACTCAAAACCATTAAATTACACACTTTAAATGTGTGAATTATGTGATGTATGAACTTATCTCAATAGGAATTTTTTTTTCAAATTTCTATCACCCACACAGGCAATGCATTGCTGAGGTCGTCCACTTGTGGCTTTCTCGAAGCCTGTGGTGGTCTTGCCTCCCTCAACCCACCAATCCTAGGTGATGCAGTGTTATCCATATGGCCTCAGAGTACATGATGATAAATATCTTGGAAGCTAAAGAGTCTTCTTTTTTTTCTTTATAGAGCATGCTGATTTTCTGATCACCCTAATTTGTTTTTGTATATTCCAGATATACATTTGAAGGAAATTTATATAACACCACCCGGCAACCATCTGTTCTTATACTTTTAAGCCCACTCTGGAAATAATTGGGAAGTGGGAGGGGAAATAACTTCAGTGTTCTGCTGAACTTCCTCCTTGTTATCCTCAAGAGAGGCAAAGAATAAATGCATGGACCTCAGGGGCTCATTTTCTGACAAAATTCAGGTGTTACCATTTGTGAGGTCCAGGAAAAATTACTCAGCCTCTCTAATCCTGTTTTTGAATCTCTATAAATGTGATAGTTATGATACCTATGGATTTTTTGTGTAAATGAAACAAGAAGATGGCTATAAACTTATCCTGGCCTGTAGTAGACCCTGAGGATCACAGCTATCTGTTTTGATTGCTATGATTACAGTACAGGTGATTTTCATGAGTAATCTCTGAAGTTCAATCTTTGTGTTCTTTTAGGACCTCTGCCCTGGAGAACACTCACCTTTCTGTGAATTCCCCCTCTGTTGAAGTGATCACCATTATAGCTGATCCTAGGATTTAGGTCACAGGAGTTTGTGTGTTATGAAGACCACTCTGGTGCCCAGAATGGCGATGTCCTGTTGGGCCGAAATCTCCCCAGACTGGCCATATCTTCTCAGATTTTATAGTCCATAGGGTGGCCAGAAGGGGTGATTTCTACAATCTTTTCATCTTTGTGCTTTGATTATTATTTCTAGGAGAACCATGCCAGAGATCTCAACCAGGGGCCCAGGAAAAAAAGCATACACCACAGCATAAACCACAGCACACACCACAGGTGTGTCCTCTTTGCATCTACAGGTATCCCTAACTATTAACTGGGTAGCCACAAAACTACAAGTCATATTGGATTTCTGGAGCTTCTGGAAAGATCAAGACATGTTCTGTATGGCAGCAATCAATTAGAACTAAGAAGCAGCTGTTCCCTTTGACACTAATGTGCCAACCAGGCATAATGGTACACACCTGTAATATCAGTCCTTGGGAGTCGGAAACAGGAGGATTGCAGGCTTGAGGCCAGCTTCAGCAACTTGGTTTAGCCTTCAACAACTTAGCAAGACCCTGTTTCAAAATAAAAAAATAAAAAGGGATAAGAGTGTAGCTCAGAGGTAGAATGCCCCTGGGTTCAATCCCCAGTTCCCGCTCAATCTCTCAGTCTCTGCCCTTCTTCCTAACTTCTTTATGTTGCCTGTCTGGTGTCTGGATGTATTTGAGTTTATGGTCCCCAAGCTAAGCCTTTGTGATCCACAAGAATGAACTGCTCATCTTAGAAGAGATATTGGTAGGCCTTGTTGATGCACCTTGAAAAATCACAGCCTGTAAGGCCAAGCATAGGGATTAAGGTATTTTATCTGAAGTATGTAGCAAGAAGAGTCCAGCTAGGATTGGAAACTTTGGCTCAAAATCCCATTCTAGGGTACGGGGGCAATAATTCCCCAGATGCAGCCCTGGAGGCAAGGTCTCCTGGCATATCTCTGAGGCCCTCTCCTCCTCTCTAGTCGAGAGAGTACCAGGTCATATTCTAGAATTTCTAATAGAAGCACAAATGAGGTTTATGAACCATTAACCTTAGGTCAGTTTTCCAAAGTCTCAAAAAGCATTTTAGAACAATTAATTACTTTGCTTCACTGGAAACAGATTGTAGATCAGTGCAATTAGGCAGATGCTCAGGGTGAGACATTCCATGGGCTCTCCCACCCCAGAACTTTCTGGGGAAGGAGGAATCATATCTCTGGCGTCCACTCCCCCCCTTCCCCGTAGCATCATGGTCATTTCTAAGCAGGAACAGTTTACATTTTCTAAGCTCTTTTCTTCTCACGGTTTTGAGGTATAACTCTTGATTTTTTTTTTCTCCTGTGCCTGGGGAAAGGACAGCTTAAAGTAAATATGTTTGCAGGTTAAAAGGAAGATGCTCTGAATTTCTTTTTGTTCTGTTGGAAATGAGTCCTCTATTATTTTGTATTAGGAGTTGGTTAGAAGAGGGATGCTTCTGTGGGTTAATGCAGTTTGTGTGTGTCACCTGGAGTTGATGTGCTGGAAGCTTGGTATTAGTGTAGTTATCTTGGTGGGGTGGGGCAGCCTTAAGAAGTGGGGCTCAGCAGGAGGTTATTGAGCTATTGGGACACTGCCCTCAGAAAAAATTAATAGAATTTTCTGGGGCCCTCATTAGTTCTCATGACAAGGTTGTTTATAAAACGGCAAGAGTGGCCCTTTCTCACTCCCCAGCTTTCGTCTGATCTCTCCCTTTGACATACACTCCCACCATGATGCTATCTGTCATGTGATACAGCTTCAGGGACCCTCACCATAGCCATCTCCATGCTGTTTAGACTTTCAGCTTCCAAAACTGGGAGCTAAATGAACCCTCTTCAATCATAAAGCACCTAGCCTCAGCTATTTTGTTACAGCAATGGAAATTGGTAAATATGGAAATGAGTAAGAGGGTATCTACCTTGCCAGGCCTGGCAAATGTGTGGGTTGGAACTGATCCCCTTCTTATAATTTCAGAGAGCTCTTGGAGCAAGAGACAATGGCCCGAAGTCAATTTAGAAGTTAATTTCCCTCTTTGTCCCAGCTTTGTTATCATCATGCTGTGAAGTCCTGGAAAAGTCACTTTCCCTAGGTGAGTCTTGCCTCATTCCTCTAGAAAAGGATGGATTGGACTGCATCTCACACTTACTTTCCAACCCTGACATTCTCTGATTATCTATAAAACTAATTCTGAAGACACAAAAGTCTTAAGAAATAGGGTTACGACTGACTTTCTGTTCAAGATGGCTGACTGAGCATATCTTGACAGCAGAAATGTAAGAGTGGGACTCAATCAATGGTAGTGCTGGGAAATGGGGGGAGTGGCCATCAACCAGCCAGACACTTTGAGGAATGTGCATAAGGGATTAAATCTACAACACCAGGCAAACAGAGGCTTCTTTCACAACCTCCAAGAAACCGTAGCCCCAAGAAGTCAGCAGAGGAGACGGTTGTCAAGCTGAGCTCTCCCAGCAGAACCCCGGGAAAGACTCAAGATGGAAGACAACAGGCTGGGAGCAGCTCTGTTCTGTGGGAGGATCTGAGGCTCGTATGGACAACAGTTACACAGATTACTATTCAAGAGAGGCCAGCCATGGCTGCTACTCCTAGGGTTTCCGTGTGAGCCCCGTGGTTGAAGTTGGGACTGGATCTTAGGACACAGAAATGGGTGTGTGCCCTTAGGAATCTGTGCTAAACATAGAACAAGCACCAAAGACCAGGAGCCTGGCGGCCTCACCTGGAGGGAAGAACACCTGGATTCATGTACTTCTTCTCTACTTACGACAACCGCTGCTTCTACCTGGAGAACAGTGCCCACCATGCATATAGAGGAAGAGCTTTAGCTGCCAGAGAAGATCAATCCAGAGCAGTGCTGGGCAGCAGAACTGAGGTGATGGAAATGCACTATAACTCTGTACTCCCAATACAGAGCCTCTGGCCACCCTGGCTCCCGAGGTCTTGAAATATGGCCAGGGAAATGGGGAAGTGAATTGCAATTCCATTTCACTTCAGTCAATTTAAATGGAAATAGCCAGATGTGGCCAGTGGCTACCACACATGATTAATTAACTCGCTGCCATATTGGATGACACAGGCCCACGCTCTCCTTTATAATATAACCGGCAGCCATCACAAAATATTTGAGAAGCTAAGTAACATGAAAGAGAGACATGAAGCTGAATGTACTGTGATCCTAAACCTTGACCAAATTTAATGCAGGAAACAGAAGATAACTTCAAAGAATGTTAATTAGTACCTTCTGATCTAAAAGGATATGCCATTGGTGCAAAATCCTGGAGGAATCCATAAGAGTGCTTTAATAATCCAAAGAAACCTTGGAAATTAAAATATGACTGACAACATTAAAAACTAAGTAGAACAGCTGAATGACAGAATTAAAAATTAAATAAAAGAACTGACTTAGCGATCTGGAATACCTAGCCAAAAATATTCTCCCAATCCACAGAGCAATAACAGAAAAATTACAGCAGAAAACCTGACACATAAAGGAGGAAGCCAAAAAAAACAGTGCTCATCAACGAGTGAGTCTAGAGAGAAAAAACGCAGTGCCGCTAAGAAAGAGCCACAGAATAACAGGAGAAAAACCCAGATGATCACTCATGATGAAGGCGTAGACTTCCAATGAAGTGGTTAGACTGGGACTAATGAAATGGCAAAAGGCATAACGTCAAGCTAGAGATATAAGAGCCACGCGTGCATATAAAAAACAATAATCTTCAACCCAAATTCCTCATAATAAACACAGGGAGAGGGAAAGTAGAGGGTGGGAGAAATGAAGGTATATTAGAAAGATTGATTTTTTTTTTTTTTTGGTTAGAGAAGAGGTCTTAGAATTCCAATTACTTCTTGACATGGCTAAGCAAATAGGATTTGAAATATAGTTCTTGTGCAAAAACTTGAAACCAAGAATAAAAAAAGGAAGACATACCTGTTTCACCAGAGAAGTAAAAAGAAGAGTTACTTGATTAATGAACTGAAATCTGAAAAGGAGAACACTCCACAAAGGACGAAAAGCAGATAACATAAATTAAGATGACAGAAATAAAACTTACATAATGATTAGAGCAAATATAACTTCATTTCTCCCATGAAAAGAGAAACACATTAGGTTCTTGAGAAGGGGATTTTTAAACTATATGTTGCTTAGTAAACAACAGAGTAAGGGCAGAATGGCTGAGAAAAAAGATATAAATGTTGAATTAGGGTGGAAACTCTCTTTTCTAAGAAAAGATTTTCCTTGATTAAGGATTCTATGTCCCACCATATTTTATTCTTGCTGTATTAAAATCCTCTTGTTTTATGAAATGCTAACCTTAGGTCAGTTACTAAATGACTTTAAAATTTTTATTCTTTAAAAATAAAAACCCTCCAAGTCTAGCCTCAGGGACATTTGAGTCAAAATGATAAGATATCAAGCTCATGTCAGGAATTTTAAAAAATAATAAAAATCTTCTAGTTCCAGATTGTGTCTAAGGGCTATGATTCCATTTATCCCAATTTTACTATGATTGTATATTTGGGGGGGGGGATATTACAAAAGCCAAATTTGGTAACTGGTGGAAATTCTCATGATAAAATGTTATGCAAAACACATAACTAACTACACACACACACACACACACACACACACACACACACAGCCACCAGTTAACGCTTACAATATTGAAATGGAGTGGGGAATTGCTCTTCCTCATGAACTGAAATGGTGTGAGGAATCAGCTCTTTCCACCCTTGAGAAGAGCTTGACATCTGCCATGATCTGTCTACTTTTCCTGAGGGCCTGAATTCAGGGTGTTCTGCCAATTTCCTCCTACAAATATCCACATTTAAAACAACAATTCAGTAAAAAAAAAAAAAAAAAAAACCTTAGAATGCCAAACTAAAATACATGCTTCATCTAATGATCTCATGTCAGAGATGAAGAAGTCTAGATTTTGACAGAGAAAGAGGTCACCCAAGCCACGTGTAGTGGCTCCTGCTTTTAATCCCAGTACTTGGGAGGCTGAGACAGGAGGATCACAGGTTCACGACCAGCCCCAGCTGCTTAGTGAGGCCCTCTGCAACTTAGGGAGATCCTGTTTCAAAATAAAGAATAAAAAATAGGGCTGAGGATGTAGGTCCGAGGTAGAATGTCCCTGGGTTCCATCCCCAGTACTGCAACAAATAAATAAATAAAATAAAATAAAAGGTCACCCAAAGTTACATTGCTAGTTCATGATGGATTGGAGACAAAAAACCTAAGTGTAGAACTCTCATTTTTGTCTGTTTCAGGTGATAGAAAAATCCAACCCAAACTGGGTTTCACTCCTATCGGTGAGAAGCCGAGGCTCAGGACTGGGTCCCTGTGTTGTCAGCGGGAGCCTTTCTTCATGTGTCTGTCTGTGTTCTCTCTGCTGGCTTTCACCCCAGCTCCGCAATGGCTCTCCAGCAATGGCTACCAGCATCACTGAGTTTAACTCCACACCCAGCGTAAAGAAGCTGAATCTCAGATCCTTTCCCCAAAACCGCCATCCTGTCTCATCTGCTCAGCTGAAATCCTGTTGATATAGGAAAAAATAAATAAATAGCCAGGAAAGAGATGCCTAGGAAAGAGTGCAATGTGGCTTTAATAGAAGAATCTGGTGTTTTAAGTACCTCCGGATATACTCCCCAAATCAGTACTCTTTCCCAGGCCTGTCGCTCCCAAATTCCTGGGAAATCTATAAATTCTAGCGTTAACAACAACAAAAGCAAAATTGCTCTGTGCACTCTTAACAAGATGGATGAAATATCTTGAGAAACCTATCGCTTAGGGGACTCCAGCTTATGTTAATCAGATGATGGAGTCCCCTAAGGGACCAAGGGTGATCAGACCATCAAAAGCTGCCTCAAGGCTACAGGACTTGATCATCCTCACACACCTTCCTGTACCCCCCTTCACCATGCTTCCTTTAAAATGAGAGCCATGGGCGCCCCCAAAATGTGCCCACATTCTCCCTCAAATATTCCTACTTTCCTAAATAAGCTTGGTGATGTCTCTGTCTCCTGCTGGACTTCTATCATATATATCAAGGATCCTCTCGATCCTGAGTTGAAGAATCAACTCTTCCCCCATGACAGGGCGACCATCCCTGAACCAATCACTGCAGCCGTGGGGATCCACACTCTGATGGGTCTAGTCTGAGCCACATGCCTGTCTTCAGGACAGAAGTGGATCCAACTCCCCCCAAGGTCTATGGAGTAAGAATTGGAGAGAAGTAGCTAATGGCAGAAATATCTGGGTACCCCAGATAAGCAAAAGAGGAATTTTGGCTTGGAAACCAGGTTGGGTCTCTTTCCTTCTGGCCTGGTAAATTCACAGTGCATGCCCTTGAAATGTGTTCATTCTTTCTTCACTGAGGAGGTAACTCTTACGAGACCCTGACACCGTATGTCTCCAGAGACCTGAGAACATGGAGACCGGGAGATGTTTTTATGTTTTGTTTTGTTTTGTTTTCCTCTGCTGCCTAAAGAGCCCTGGTAAAGGACCACAGTATCAAAGCCATTGTTCAAGGCTCTGCCACTGTCTATCGCAAATTCCAAACCAGCCGAAGCAGCAGCTGTCGGGAATGACAAGCCTTTGATAAATTGAAGCCTTCCAGGTTTCCAAGCTCTGACCCTGTTCCAATCATTGATTGTGAAAAATCAATGGCGACTATGGAACCAGAGATAATATTCTCAACTCTGCACACTTTCAAAATTGGCCGGCCAGAGTATTAAATGCAGGCTGTTGTGATGTTAATGTGGCTGCTGAGGCTTACAGGAGAGAGTCAAGGCAGAAAGAGCAGAAGGGTAAAGATAGCCCGGTGTGGTTGTGCGTGCCAGTAAAGCCCAGATCTGGGAGGCAGAGGCAGGAGGATCGCAGGCTCAGCCAGCCTCAGACACTTAGCAAGGCCCTGAGCAACCTAGTGGCTGGGGGTGTGACTTGGCTCAGAGGTAGGATGTCCTTGTGCTCAATCTCAATTCCCAGTAACACACACACACACACACACACACACACACACACACACACACACACAGTAAAGAATGTAGGAGAGACGCTGGGATCCAGATAATGGTCTCAACCCTGCAAACTTTCAATATCACTTGGCCGGGGTATCCAGTGCAGAGAGCTTCCATTCCTACAGATGTTGCTTACGGAAGAGTCTGGTTTTGGTGGCACATTTTAGGAAGCTGGATAAGAAGGGTGGTATGAGTTATTCTTCCTCTTTTGGGCTTGGGATTGTAGCAGAATTTCCTAGTTTGGTACTATTCAAAATTGATGACTTCCTTCATCTGAAAAACAAAAACAAAAATATCACACCCCCCTTTATCACATCACTTACAGGACTTGTTTATCTGTGACTATAACTATATATTTCTCAATTATTTATTTATTTATTTATTTTGGTACTGGGGATTGAACCCAGGAGCATTCTATATCCGTGCAGTTGCCCAGCTCTATTTTATTTATTTTTATTTATTTATTTATTTTGGTGGTACTGGGGTTCCTGGAAACCCTTCTACCTCCAGGCTACACTCTCAGACCTAATATATATATTTCAGACCTAATATATATATATAATTTCTATATATATATTTTCTCTATATATATAATTTCTCATATATATAATTTCTCTTAAGCCAGCAAGGCTGACTTCGAACCAGCACAATCCTCCTGTCTCCACCTCCAAGCTTGGGGATTACAAGCGTGCGCCACCACACCCAGCTTCTATTTTATTTTATTTTTAAACAGGAGTCGAGCTAAGTCACTGAGGCTACCTTCAAATCTGTGCTCCTCCTGTCTCAGCCTCCCAAATACTGAGATTACAGATGTTCACTACCAGATAACTTTTTAATTTAATTTTGTTTTTCATTGGCAAATAATAATTGAGTCTATTTACAGAATAGGATGTGATGGTTCCATACATGCTCATATTATAGAATAATTAAATAATAAAACCATGCATTTCATATTAACTGGTGAATAATAGCATTGTGCTTATAGAGCCAAGACTAGACAATCATAAATTTCTATTCTTCCTGATCATGGGAACTGGACCAAGCTGGTCCAATCAAAACCATATGCTGGCATGTGTTATATAGAAAGCTGCTAGGAAAATTTATCTTTTTTTCTTTAAATTTGAGATTGTGAATATCTAATTCCATAGATATTGATTTATTTGTTGGTGATTATGGAGATTTTTACATGAAGAACTACTAGGGAAATGTATCTTTTTTCTTTAAATTTGAGGTTATAAATATTTAAAACCATAAATATTGATTCTTTTGTTAACATAGAGTTGAGGAGAAGAATAAGGATTGGAACAAGAGAAAAAGAAAAGATAGCACAGTGCCAAGTTTATAGTCGATACTCAAAATAATTTGTGAGTGAATATTCAGTAAATAAACAGCACATACACATTAAAGAAATTTGAAGGGGTACTTGGAATTGACCCCAGGGGCATTCTACTTCTCAGATATACCCCCAGCCTTATTTTATATTTATTTTGAAACAGGGTCTTGCTAGGTTGATGAAAGTATTGTTACTTGCTGAGACTGTCCTTGAAACTGTGATCCTCTTGTCTCAGCCTCCCACGCACTGGGATAACAGGCGTGTCCCACCATGTCTACCACTAAAGGAATTCACTTGGAAATTACAGGAGGAGGAATGGCCATCCGTGGCCTCATCTTTTAAAGACAGCTACCATGACGATTTGTAAAATCTTCTTCCACTATAAACTGGCTTTTGACATTAGGCAGTAAATCCTGAGCAAAGTTTTTAAGAGCAAATTCTTGTTCTTAAGTGATAGCTTTTCTGATAAATGAAAGGAACAAGTCATAATGAAGTAAACTGCTGCTGTGAACCGTCTGAGTGGTATATTAAGTGGCCTCCAACTCTTTCTAAAATTTCCTCCCATATTTAATAGACTAGCCAGGCTAATCAGATTTCGTTGGTTGATATGACAACTCTCTTCCCCCCACCACCACCTATTAAAATTTTGAACTTCTAATTGTTCATGGTCTTGGTGTGGCATACACTGTGCCTACTGGATCTGTGAATGTAGGAGTTGTTATGGTTAGATATAGAGCTCAAGCATTAATGCTCAGAATTGACATAGTTAAGTCATGAGGATTGTAATCTCATCAGTAGATAATTCCGTCGTAATGGGTTTATTGGGTGGTAATCTAGGCAGGTGAGTTGTTGCTGAAGAAGGTGAGTCCCTGGGAATGTGGCCTTAGAAACTGTGCTTTTATCTTTGATTATCTTCAGCTCACTCCTGCTTCTTGCCTCTATGGCGTGAGAGTGGAGCCCTTACTCTCTCTCTCTCTGCTTCCTGCTCCCTCTGAGCTCTGCAGACCTGGCCTGACATGGACTGAAATTCTAAAATCTCCAAAAATTGTGACCAAATAAATCTGCCTTCCTCTCAGTTGTGTGGTCAGGTCTTTTGGATTACAACAGTGAGAATGTTGACCAGACAGGAATTTAGTCAAGTAAGGAGAGTTTCTTTTCAGTGTGTTTGATTATTGTTTCTCTACTGATCTTTTAAATATTATTTTCAGGGATAGTTCAGATTTTTAGATTTTCTGTTTACCATTTATTCTCTTTGTCATCTTTTCTTTTTTGGTTTAGTAGAACTTGTCTATATCCAATATTTCTGATGCCATTTCTCTTTATTGTCAATCTTGATCATTGCAATTTTAAGTGTGGTCTTAATTTTGCCATTTTACTTGTTAATTTCCCTGTTATATTTATTTATTAGTTAATTTATTTACTTAATTATTTATTTACTGGGAATTGAATCCAGGGGCATTTTATCTGTGATCTACACTCCCAGATCTTTTTATTTATTTATTTTGAAACAGGGTCTCACTAAGCTGCTGAAAGTCTTGCTAAGTTGCTGAGATTGGCCTCAAACTCACAATCCTCCTGGTTAAGACCTTGAAATACTAGAATTACAGGTGTGTGCCACCACACCTGCCTCTCTGTTATCTTTTCTAATTTTGTGTAACTCTATTTTTATACATAAAATACATAGTATGCCTTTTAGCTTAACCTAGTGTTTCATAATGATGTTTTGCTCCTGTTTCATGACTCTGTTCATCCAACAGTTTTATGTCCTTCTGGTTTTCCTTTTATAATAAGTCACATTAAAGAAAGTCTGATGTTTTCATCCACATGTTCAAAATGATGCTCTCTTCCCTGTGTTCTACAATAGTATTTTATGAATTCATTGTTATGAGTTTTTTCTCTTCTTGAACTTCAACATAGACATTTATAACATAGACATATATAACACAGACATAGACAACCTATCCACATATAATATTCACAAATAGAAGAAATGTATGGAATTTCTATAGATCCTTTATTCTATTTGGGTGCTGTGAAATCAGCATTCCAGGGGTAAACAATGTCCTTTATCTAGCACTGTGTTACTGAAAGAGAAGTAGCTTCTCTTCCAGGACCTTTTGGGCATCAATGTTACTAGAATTGCCTGGAAAGTATCTTACAAGACAGATTGCTGGTCCCCAGCCAGGAGTCTCAAATTCAGAGGGACCACAGTGAGGCCTGAGAGCATGTACTTCTAACAAGTCACCACAGGGTGCTGATGTAGCTGCTTCAGGAACCTTGTTTTGAGAACCACCCTTCTGTGGACCCAGATGACTCTTGGACATGCTGAAATCATAGATATATGAAGAAAACACAGTGTCCAGCATGCACTACTGCAATGACTCTTTCTGGCTGTGTGTGTATATGTCTGTGTGTTCACACCTCTTAGAATTCCCAATGCTGTTGCTCTTACTTTCCAGCCAATAGTTTTCTCAGAATTGAATCCTTTGGATGCAAAGGGACTTCACTGAGGAAGATGGGCTGGGTAATAGCAATCCAACAAGTCCATTCTGTAGCGTGAGGATTTCTTAGCTTTCTGCTTGGCACATAGGTTACACTGCTGATCTAGAGGTAAGATTGTAGATGAGATCTGTGCAGGAGGGAGGGAGAAATTTACATCCACATTTTCAGTTTTTTCTCTAAGCCTTATTAGTGGAAACATCTCTTTGATTCTGACAATAGATTTATGCTAAGTCCTTGTGGAATGGAATAGCCAAACCAGATTGTTTTTTTCCATTTCTAGCTAAAAGATCTACCAGCTGCTCATTGCTCTGGTGGGGAAACAAGGTCAATGTACAGCAGATGTTGATATTCTGTCTTTAATATGCAGATATATGCTGAGCAGACCCTGATGTGGGAAAGGTTGTAATGAGGTCTTGGGTTTGAAGTAGAGAAGCTACCTACATACTCCTTCTTCAATAAAGATGGCTAATTTGCAGATGGAGGCCAGGAGCTTCTACGAAGACACTAACATTCCAGCAATACTGGTCCCTGAGAACCCTGAGTGGACCTGGACATGGCCCTGTGAGAAAGCAGAGCAGTGGAGCAATGAAAGGAGGTAATCTTTACTTGGAAAGCTGAAACAGGAGAGTTGCAGGTTCAAGGCCAGCCTCAGCAACTTAGAGAGCTCTTGCTTCAGAATAAAAGTAAAAAGGGTTACGGTGTGACTCAGAGGTAGAATGCCCCTGGTTCAATTCCCAGTACCACCCAAAAGAAGGTAATAATAAGCAAAGATAGATACCGGACCAATGGTCTTCTATTCCCAATTTCCTAAAAAAAAAAGAAAAGAATAGTGAATGTTGTTATGGGTGGTCTAAGCTGCATAGACTTTAGAAAGGGTTCTGATGCACTGCATCATGGGTTTAGCTTAGGTCAGGAAGCAGTTGACTGCTAGCTGGTTGGTAGCATCTAAAGCATTAAAGATGTGAATGGGGCCATCTCTCCGTAGCTTGTATTTAATCAGTGCTACAGTTAGGAAGCAGCTGCACATCCTGAACTAAGCCACTGCTGGGTGCCCAGTGGTCTTCCTTACCCTATTATGTTCTATTGCTGGTAATACAGGAGCAAAAAGAATGGAGCTAGACACAACCCACAGATGTGTATGTCTGCATTCAGTAGGACTCTGGTTGGCTATCACTGTTATGGTTTAGATCTGGAGTGTCCCCCAAGGCTCATGTGTTGAGGGTTTGGTCCCCAGTGTAGCAACATTCAGAGATGAGGCTTTGGGGAAGTGATTGGATTATGAGGGCTCTTACCTGATAAATGAATTAATCCATTCATGGATCATAACCAAAATGGCCTATTGAGAGATGGTAGAAGCTGTAGAAGGTAGAACCTGGATAAAGGAAATAGGTCCTTGAGAATGTACCCTTAGGCACCATATTTTTTATCCTATCCCCCTCCGTATGCTTGCTCGCTCGCTCGCTCTCGCTCTCTCTCTCTCTCTCTCTCTCTCTCTCTCTCTCCCTCCCTCCCTCCCTCCCTCTCCCTCTCTCTCTCTCTCCCTCTCTCTTCCTCCTTCCCAAATGTCATTAGCAGAGCAACTATTCTCCACCACATACTTCCACCACAATGTTCTGCTTCACCTCAGGCTTGAAACAACAGAAATATTTGATCATGGACTGCAACCCCTGAAATTGAAAGACAAAATAACAACTCTTTCCTTAAGTTATTTTTTTTTCAGGAATTTTTTCACAGTGATGATAAGCTGATTAACACAATCACTGTTTTCTACTTTCTAGGGTAAGAGGTAAGGGAAGCTATATGTTTGCATATGTTTATGTTTTTCTTATTGCAGAACATGCTGAGTGTTTAAGCTGCATTCTGTTATCAAAACCTAGCAGTGTCTGGTAAACATTTGTAATCTGCAGAGCAGGCCCCGCAGGGGTTGTTGGCTTTGTATTGGAACGCACGGTGTCTGTAGACATGTGAAGGAAGTTGCCAAGGGAATGATCTTTGTGCACTTTGGTTTGACTGTATAGGGTTTATGGATTAGAAAATCAAAAGACTTAGCCTATGTGTCTGGGTTTATTTAGATTAGGAAGCTTGGTAGTCAGTTCACTGTGAAATAATTGGTTTTACTAAAGAAAAATATTTGTCAGTATCTGTAGCTAGTATAGGAGCAAGGCTCCCTCCAAGTTACTCACTTAGATCTGCAAAACCAGCTTCTACTAAGCACCTGGCTGCCCTCTGTGATGGTCAGTACACTGAGATGGCTCCAGTTGGGTTGGGCTCACTCCTGTCAAGCAGCTGGTCATTACAGAGGAGTATAAAGAAGACAGAGTTGAGACTTTCATTCAAGATACAGGCTTGAGTTTGGGCTTGTTCACTATCACAAGCGTACGATGTCTTAACCTCAGTGATTTGTGGAGCTAGCTCTTTTGATGATATTTGAGATCCAATCATGCACGTCATTTCCTAAACGCAAGCTCAAGAATGTCACATCCATAACTCAACATCTGGCTTCATGGAGTGCTTATACAAGAGAAACTGGCAAAATCTTGGTGTTTCATTTCAGAGATCCAGCTGCTAAAAGTTTTGTGAGGATGGTCTGCCTTGAACATTGTGGTGATGTGGTTGGGAAGAAGCTAAGGTCTCGGCAGTAATACTTTTATTTTCTTAGTACTGGGGATTGACTCCAGAGGCACTCTACCTCTGGGTTATCCCTACTCTGCCACCCCCTCCCCTTTTTTTTGAAATAGGATTTTACTAAATTGCTGAGGGTCTTGCTAAATTGCTGCTGAGGCTGTCCTCAAATCTGCCATCCTCCTCTTCCAACCTCCCAGGTGCTGGGATGATAGGCATGTGCTACCATGTCTGGCTTGTAACCCTTATTTTGGGGGGTACTTTTACTTTTTTCTCTCCCTCTCTCTTTTTTCCTACCTATTCACGTACCTACTAACCTTCTGTCTTCCTCTTTCATTCTCTCTTCTTTGGTAATTTTTAAAATGTTGGATGAGATTGCATTAAAAACCTATGGCAATTAAAATTTAAATCTGAAATACTTTCATCCTTAACTTTCTCTTTTCTTCACATTTAAGGGACTAATCTCCAGAGTGATCTCTCTTCTATTATTGCTGACAGAGTCAGCTGTGGGTTTTGCGGTAGGTCTCCTGAAGGTAATGATTATTTTTAGACTATTTTGTTGCTGCCTATTGGTTTTGCTTTTCATCCTCCTAGGCCATTCATTGAGCTTCTTGAATCTGTCTTTATCTTCTTTCAGAGTTTTGCAAAACCCTCACTGTACCCTGACACACGCTTGTGTGTGTGTGTGTGTGTGTGTGTGTGTGTGTGTTACTGGTGATGGAACCCAGCAGCATTCCACCTCCAAGCTACTCCCCGAGTCCTATTTTATTTTGAAATAAGATCTTGCTAGGATTATGAGAGTCTCACTGATTGCTGAGGCTGGCCTCAAACCTGAGATCCTCCTGTCTCAGCTTCCCAAGTACTGGGATTAGAGATATATACAACCATACCTGGCTGACACATTTACTTCTCTCCATTTTTTCTGCTTTCCTCTATTTGGGTTATGACAAGTAGAGGAATGTGTTAGACTGTAACCCGCCTCAGTCCATTCATCATGTTCCCTGGCCGCTCCTTCAGAACTGCTCCTGCCCTGTCTCCCAATTCTCTTATTCTTCCTCATGTCTAATCTGCAGTTAAACCTGTCCAGTGAGGTTTTCAGCTAGTTATTATATTTTTATAATAGACTTGTTGATTGCTTTTAATCTATTTAAGTAGTTTCTTGTCTCATGATGATTATTTTTAGACTATTTTTTGAAATGAAAAATTTTTAAATTGATAATGAAATGTTAACAATACTTTTTAAAGATTCACAGGTCATAGGAGGCTTTGAGAATTTTTATAGGAAAGAAACCTACATCTTTTTGTTCTAGCATTTTCACATTTAAAAAAAATCAATTTTTAAACAATGTTGGTATCAATAAAAACATGTGAAATTAGTAAATTTTTTTTAAGAGCACATTGGGTAACCTTGTTATAAGGCTCTGACACCAGACCCTTATGCAGAAGTCTGAGCTTTAATGAGCAGTGTTGTACTACACATACTCAAGTCACCAAGACTCTATGTATTAATTTTCTTTGGTCTTTATTAGTAAGATGAATTATTTTCTTAGTTCTTTTTCCAGACTATTTTATTAAACATAGCATTAGTAGTCTTAACATAAAATGCAGATACAGAAGACCTCATAAATCAATGGTATATACTGATTTATTTTATTTCATTATTTTGGTAATGGGGGTTGAACTCAAGGGCATTCTACCTCCACGCTATGCCCCCAGCCCTTTTCATTTTTTTTTTAACTTTGGAAACAGGGTCTCTCTAAGTTGCTGAGGCTGGCCTTGAACCTCTATTCCTCCTGTCTCAACCTCTCAAATACTAAGATCACAAACATGCACCACCAAGTCTGGTTGGCATACTGAATTTTTATAAGGCGAACACTCCTCAGTCAAGAGGAAAATAAAAACCTTTGCCACCACCTCAGGAGCCCCTCCACCTGTCCTGAGCTCCACACCCCCCTCCTTCCTCCAAAAGCACCTGCCATCCTGTCCTTTGCAGTAATAGTCTCCTTCTGTTATTTTTTCAAAGAACCTCACAAAATCTATATTTTTAGACACTAGATGCTGGCTTTGCTCATATTTTAAAATGTGATAGATCTCTTAAGTCTCTCTCACTCCATGGTTTCTTTCTCCATCGCTTCCATTTTATTATACTTCATCTGGTGCCACCCCCGAATTGTTTGGCCCCAGTAATCTCTCATGATCCAGAGATTCTGGTTGTTTACTTTTGGTGCCTTCCAATTTTTGCCACCCTCTATTTTTCTCTGCATGTTGGCAGCTGGTCCCAAAGATTGGCTGGATCTGATTCAAAGGCTCAGTGGAGAGATGCGATGTAGGTGGAGTTTGGCAAGAGGATAGAAAGCACATGATGTCTACCTGAATCCCGTCCTGTAGCTTCAACAGAACCTGGTGCTTAAGGGATGCTTCTCTTTATTGGTGGCTGACAAACATTGATCATCATCTTTTTCTAGAGCCTGCAGATAACAAATTGCTGCAAACCTAGTGGTTTAAGACAATATAAACCTGTGCCGGGCGTGGTGGTGCTTGTAATCCCCGCGCTTGGGAGGCAGAGACAGGAGGATCGCGCAGGTTCGAAGCCAGCCGCGCGCGCTGGCTTAGGAGACCCTGTTTCCAAATATAAAATGTAAAAAGAGGTCTGGGAGTGTAGCCCGGAGGTAGAAGGGCTTCCAGGAACCCCAGTACCACCAAAAAAAAAAAGACAATATAAATTTGTCCTCTGGTAGTTCTGTAGGTTCAAGTTGGTTTTACTGGGCTGAAACTAAGGAGTCAGCAGGCCCAGCTTTTCTTCAGAGTCTTTAGTGGAAAACTTGTTGTTTTGCCTTGGTTAGTTAATTTCTTGTCTCATAGCTCCTTCTTCCATCCTCAAAGATAGTAGTTTAGCATCTCCTCATCTCAAGCTGTAGGTGTTTTATTCTGTGCTGTTGGGGATTGAACCCATGACCTTGCATGTGCTAAGCATGTATTCTACCAATGAACCATACCCAGCCCTTAAGCACATGTGCAAAGTCTCTTTTGCTACCACATAAAGTAGCATTACTAGAACAGGGATTAAGACATGAAAAATTCAATAGATGGTCATTCAGTCTAATACAAGGTTTGACTGATATTATCATTTTCTTTCCACTTATCAGCCAGAATGCTTTGATTAAAAGATGTGTTCTAGCCAGGTGTGGTGGCGCATGCTTGTAATCCTAGCATTTGGGAGGCTGAGACTGGAGGATCGTGGTTCATGGACAGCCTCAGCTACTTAGTGAGGCCCTCCACAACTTAGTGAGACCCTGTTTCAAATTAAAGAGAATAAAAAATAGGGCAGGGGGTTAGCTCGGAGCTCGAATGCCCCTAGGTTCCATTCCCAGTCCCGCCAAAAAAAAAAAAAAAAAGACATGTTCTTTCATCAACTATGTGAATTGAAAAATTCTAAATTTAGATTAGAAAGTTCTAAATTTTTTATTAGAAAATGAAGAATACATGTTTGATTCTTTTCCTTTACTTACCAGGCTTCAATATAATGAGTTAGTTTTTTTGTAATGCATAGAAGGAAATCCACTTTTAAATTATTGGTATGAAGTCATAGTTTTAATATATTTGCTTTTAGTTCATTATAGTAATAATAGTTATTTTATTACTAAAATTCAACTAGTCTCATCATGGCCAATGTGAGCCCATTTAAGCTTCTTATGTAGCCCTAGTGGTCTTTTGATAGCTATGTTGATATCTGATATCATCACCTCCTTCAGACTCCTCTTACATATTTCTTATCCCAGAACTAGAATCTAAGAAGCTCTGATTTCTTTTAGACAAATGGTACTTCAAGACTCTAATTTGAGCTCTAGGGATGCTCATTACTCCTGGATTAGGAAATAAGTTATAATGTAACCTAATAAATTAGCTCATACATTCATATTGATGCTTCTAATAAGCCAAGACTTCTGAGCTTTTATGTAGTCTCATCTTTATTATATCAGTAGCCCTCTCTTCCTTTTAAAGATACCTGGTTTTCAAGGGCATAGGAGATGATATAATTAGATATGATACAATTTTTCATTTGCTTTATCTAATTTTAAACATACACACAAACCATTCTCTGAATTGTAATAACAATATCAACTGCATTATTCTTACTGAAAAAAATTGTCATATGCCCTTCCCATATCCTTTCTTTTTTTTTTTTGGTACTAGAGATGGAACCCAGGGACATCCTACCTTCCAGATACACCCCCTGCCCTATTTTTTATTCTTTATTTTGAAACAGGGTCTCACTGAGTTGCAGAGGGCCTCACTAAGTAGCCAAGGCTGTCCTCAAACTGTGATCCTCTTGTCTCAGCCTCCAGAATGCTGGGATTACAAGTGTGCACCACCACGCCCAGCTTCTTTCTTTTCTTTATCAAAATTAAATTTATATGTAACACAAGTCACTAATTTTAGATATACACATTTATGAATGTTGACAGATTTATACAGGTCCTCCATTCTCAGTAGTTGTGTTACATATAATTGCTAGAGCATGTAGCTATTTCATAATATTCTTTTCCTCCATTTGTCCTTAATTTCTTTAGTTCTATTTGTCATAAGTAGCTATTTGTTTCATGCTCACTAGTATTTATTGACCCTCTAGTTATTTTGGTCATCTGAAATTTATTCTATTGTAGGTTACTCAGGAAGGACTTATGGAAAATATATGTCTTGGTTTCTTGTGCTTTGATAAATTTGTCTGTACTCTTTGCACTTAAAAATCAATTTTTTCTGAATATAAAATTCTTGGCATTGTATCTCTTAGAGTATCTTAAATATGTTTTTCACTTTCCTTCTGGCATAGAGCATGTCTTCTGATGCCTACTAATAATCCAGTTTTCTTTCTCTTCCCACCATATACTCTTTTTTTTAGATCCTGAAGGATTTTTAGAGTCCTATAGTATACTAGAATATGTCTTGACCTTGATTATCTTGGGTTATTTTTCTCCTATATGTATAATACTCTTTCTTTTCTTTTCTTTTTTCTTTTTTTTTTTTTTTTTGGTGGTACTGGGTTTCCTGGAAGCCCTTCTACCTCTAGGTTACACTCCCAGACCTATTTTATATATTTTTTAAATTTGGAAACAGGGTCTCTTAAGCCAGCGAGGCTGGCTCCAAACCAGCGCGATCCTCCTGTCTCCGCCTCCCAAGCGCGGGGATTACAAGAGTGAGCCACAACGCCCGGCTATAATACTCTTTCAAAACATTATTTTAAATATCAAAATAGTTTTATTATTTCTTCTTCAATTTATTTCTATTACATATATTTATTTTTGTCTGATAGGTTTTTCGTCAACATTCTTAACTGCTGTTATCCAAAACAACTGACCACGCAGTTAGAGGAAGGAAGATTTATTTGCTCAAAGTATTTTAGAAATTCTAGGATCAGTTCATGTGAAACTGATATCTGTGCATCTCAGGGCATGATTATGGAAAGGAGAGAGAGAGAAAGAGATGAAAGAGAGAGGGGGGAGGAAAGAAAGAAGAAGAGGAGAAGAGCAAGGGCTCTGCTCTCATATCGTGGAGACCAGATGCAAAAGAGCCAGCAAGAAGAGTTTAAAGACACAAGTGCAGTCCCTAAGGCCACTCCTTCGGGGATCCACCTTCTTTAGCCACATCCACTTGGTCACCACCCAGTAAATCCATTACAATGGAAACAACCCTCAGGACTCAATTCTATCAATTCCAAACACCAACTCATGAGCTCCTCAGGGGCATTCTACATCTAACTACAACAGATATATAAATACATTAGTATTTTTTTCTGTTTCCTTGCTTTGGTTTTCATTTTCAGAAATCCCAGCTGTTCATGCATTCTGTATTCTTTGCCTATTCTCAACACTTGTCACTCCGTCTTTTTTTCTCTCTTCATTTCCTTTTTTTAAAATTTACATTTTAAATTGTGTTAAGTATACATAACATTAAACTTACCATTTTACCTTTTGGTGTGTGTGTGTGTTTGTGGTCCTGGAGATTGAATCCAGGGCCTCTGAGCTACACACCCAGCCTTTTTTTTTTTAAACAGTGCTTTGCTGAGTTGCTAAGGGTCTTGCTAAGTTGCTGAGACTGTCCTTAAACCTGTGATCCTTCTGTCTCAGTCTCCCAAGCATTTTGACCATTTAAATGTTTCCACTTTGTGGCATTAAATACATTCATAACATTGTTCATCCATCACCATCCTCCATCTCCAAAACTTTTTCATCTTGAAAAACTGAAAATTGTACCTGTTAAACAATAAGTCCTTATTACCTGCTTCCCCAGGCCCTGCACCTCAATGTTACATTCTTTCTCTATGAATTTAAATACAATAGATACTTCATATCAGTGAAATAATACAATGACTTTTACTGATGGGCTCATTTCTCTTAGCATAATGTCATCAAGTTTCATCCATCATTGTAGCATGGGTCTAAATTTTCTTCCTTTTAAAGGCTGAATAATATGCTGTTGCCTATACCTACTTTATTTTCTTTATTCATTTGTGTGTCAATGGTCACTGGAATGGCTTCCACCCTTTTGAACACTGCTGCTATAAACATAGGTATACAAATAGCTGTTCTGTTTTTCATTTATTGTTGAATTTTCAATTTTTCCTCTTTTTCACCTTCCATTTCTTTAAGAGCTTTTCACATTGGGATTCTCTTACTATTAAATAGTTCATTAGATTCTATATCTGCCAGTTTCTTTTCCTTTTTTCTTTTCTTTTTTCTTTTTCTTTTTTTTTTCCCCACAGACATTAGTACAACATGGCTGTCATGTCTGTTAGCGATTTGTCCTGCCTGCTTATTTTGGGGATTTTGGGAGATATTTTTTGTTTGCTTTGTTTGGGGGAGGGATTTTGTTTTAATGTTATCCATGTATTTTTAGTTTTTCTACCCAGTTCTGTTTTTATTTGGGGATTAAGAGAGATTGAAACACGAAACTTCCACTACCACCATCTTCCAAGAAACTCCACAATTACTCTTGTTTCTCTTACATTTTGCCTATTGCTCCCATTTTCCCTCATGTGCTTAGACATTTATGACCCTGTGATGCTCATTTTCCTTGGAAATGTGTGTATTCTCAGCCCTTGAGGACTGGGGAGGAAGAAACACCTTTTCCAGAGTGTGTTGCTACTTCTCTCCTCTGGCCCACAGTCTACAGACCTGTTAAACTAATCCAGGACTTCGAGGTTTTCAGACTCTGTTGGCGAGTCATTTGGGTTGTAACCCCTTTGTATTCGCAGCAATTTTTTAGGGAAGTATTTTTCCCACTTTTTTAATGCTATTGAATTTTTCTTGCATATTTTTGGAATTGGAGCCTGCAGGGTTGCTAGGATTCTGCCTCAAGTTTGTCTTCACAGCAGTGTCGCAAATCTTGTAGCCTTGGGCTCAGCTGCCCACGTTGAGTAGACCTGAGGCTTGGTCTTTTGGTCTTTCCTCCCTTGAGCCTCTGAGACTGTAGAAATTGAAACTTTAGATCATCAGGCAGCTTTGTGTTTCAGTCTCTTTCAGTCCCCAAACCAAAGCAGAACTGGATAGAGAAACCGAAAACACACAGATAACATTGAAAGAAAACAAAACAAAGCAAAAATCTTCAAAACAAACAAACAAACAAACAAAAACCTTAAAAACTCCCAAATCATCAGGTTTGGGGAAATTCTTTCAGAATAAAAGCAGCTCAGTACCAAACTTACTACCCTGGATTTCTGCATTCACCATTGGCATTTTTAGATACTTGTAGTTGGAAGGTTGGTCTTCCATTGGACCTGAGTAGGAAGTCCAAAATGACCTTTTCATGTGTAGGTTATTGTAGGAATATTGTCACATTCTTCAGTAGGAGTGAGATTCTCTCCTCTTTCTGTCAATTGTAGATGCTTCTCAACTTGTCCCGAGAAACCATCCTAAGTGGAAAATATTGTGAGTTGAAAATACAATTTGGCACACCCAACCTACAGCCCAGCCTTGTTTAGTGATGCCATGCCCCATGGAGTGTCAGGTGTTCACCCTGGTGATGGCATGGCTGGTTGGCAACTATAGCTGCCTGCCACTGCCCCACATCATATGAAAGGGCTGTACTTCGCATAACTAGACCAGGAAAAGATGATAATTCAAAATTCAAAATCCATTTTCTACTGAATCTCACCTTTAAACCATCATAAAGTCGAAAAATTATGAATCAAACTGTTATATGTTGGAGGCCTTGTGTAAAATATGGCACCATGTCATAGGAGTTTGGAAATGTCACCCAGGCTTCTGCCCAGACCACAAGTGGGCATCTAACAAGACTCAGGTAGCTAGATCTAATCCCAGAACCCAGATAGGGTCTCCATATAAGACAAGCCATGAAGGAACCACACATCTTGCACTTCTTGTCCACAAAGAGACACTGGCTAGAGAAGAGGTGTCGCCCCAGGGTCTGAGCTGGCATAAAACGCACTTTTCTTAGTTGATTTAACACGGACAGGATGTGGGTCCTGGAATCAGACTGCCTAGGTGTGAATCCCAGCTCAGCTGTATAACTTTTATCTCTCAATTCCACTTCTTTTACTTTCAAAGGGGATAAAAATAGCAGACACCTTATGGGGATGTTCTAGGAATCATAGCTGATAAAGCGATTAGGATAATGCCTGGTACATTTATAATCCCCTGGGAAAAATAATAGCCATAATCTTAATATCATCAGAGTGAAATGATTTGCAGAATTTCTTTTTCTTTTTTGCTGAATCATACCATACCACCCTCTCATGCCTTCATCCATCTAGAAGGAGATGTCTTTTGCTTAGCAGTAATACTCTTTGCTGTAAGATAAATGCTGAAACAAAGTTTTAACGGTTGAGATGGGGAAACAGTTTGGAGCTACAAGGACAGGGATTTTTTGAGTTAACTGGAGGAGGTGAACGGATGGAGCCAAGAAGCCACCCTGCAGGGACCAGCGTTCGCTACACCCATAGGAATGATGGTGCTCAATAGAAGGGAGAGATAGCTGGCTAAAGTGAGTCATGGAGGGAAGGATGGGCTCAGGAGAGGCCTGTGTGTTTGAGACCAAGGCGCTAGTTGGCTAACAGTGCAGTATTTGGGTAATGAAGTTTCATATTTACTGTGCCATTGATCGCAAGAATTCTTTAAACAGTCACGTTGTGCCGACTAGAGGGAACTGACCCCTGGGTTTTCAGTTATTCAAGTTTGCTTTTGACTTCTGCTTATTCTTTCTACCTTATCATCGAGACCCACAGCTCTTCTGGTAGAACCAGGAGGATTGTTCTGAGCAAGACCAGCTTCTCTGAATTCTGCCCTCTCTCTCCTTCATCTGCTCTGTGATCTGTTCTTTCTGAATTTTCTCTGCTTGCTAATTGGACAAGTATATCAATTCCAAAATTAGATACGCTGAAAGATCCATTTATTCTCCATCTAGAAACATTGCAGTAAGAGTTTTCTAGGAAGTTCCCTGCTTCGACTCAAGGATAGAAATTGAGTCTGCCTAGTACACAAGATTTAGTCTCCTGCCAGTGAGGATGCAGAGGAACTGAATGGCTTGTACATTGCCAGTGAAATTATAAAATGGTACAACCACATCAAAAAATAGCCTGACAGTTTTCTAAAACATTTAACATGAACTATCTTAGAACCCAGCAGTTGAATTCCTTGTCATTCGTCTTAAGAAAGAAAACAGGTTTGCATAAAACTCTCTAAGCAAACATTTATAGAACTTTTATTTGTATCTCTAAACTAGAGATGAATGGTTAAACAAAATGTGATACAACCATGCCATGGAATACTAGTTAGCAGTGAAGAGAAACGGACCACTGATATGTGCAACAACTTGAATGAATCTCTAGAAAATTGTGCTGAGTGAAAAATAATAATAAATCTCAAACAGTTGCATATTGTGTGATTCTCTTTAGATAACATTTTTTAAATGGCAAAATTATGAAAATGGGAATACGCTAGTGGCAGCTAGAGGTTGAGGTGTGGTCTAGATGGAAGGAAAATAGGTGTGGCTGCACAAGTGAAATATGAAGGATCCTTGCATGTCGCTGGAAATGTTCCTCTCATCTATATTAATGTCAATTTCCTGGTTGTGATATTGTGTTAGAATTTTGTGGTATGTTACGATTCAGAGAAACTGGATAAAGGGTATGAAGAGTTTTTCTATTGCTTCTTACAATTGCATGTGAACTCATATTTTTCTAAAATTAAAAGACTTAGTTTTAAAAAAAATTAATACTCATCAAGTACTCAGAACAATGAGTTGCACAAAGCCACAGATATGCAACCATTTGCTATTAATAACAGCAATAATAAATTGATTTGTCAGTTCTGTTGGGTTCTAGTCCCGTGGGTGATAAGAGGTGATATGATTCTATACCTTTGAGCAAAAGGTCAGCCCTGATAGAGAACCTAGAAGAAGGTGAGGGCAGACAGGCAGACCCTATAGAGGCCCCTAGAGGAAGCCTCTCTACTCTTCCTCAACACCCCATCTCAGGGTCAGGAAAAGTGTAGCCCTTCCCTTTCACCTCCTCTTGGAGTTTATAGGACTTTGCATGCTGCCAGGAACCACTGAAGGCTTTCTCAGGACACAGACTCCAAAGACTCCGGTTCTTCCCAGGATCTTCTACTAGGGTCCTGGATCTGCCAGGCTCATTTAGCCTCTGGAAAGACATCTCCTTTCTTATTTTTTATTTCCTGGAGGGATGTAAGCAGATCCCAAGGTCTCCTTGGCTTCCACCTGAACACAAATCTTGTGAAGGAAAAAGGATTAAGTCTTCTTATCCAGATTGTCACACTTCCCAAATGTGCCATAATTTCCAAGGATACCATGTTTCCAGACCACTTTTAGCTTTCTCTCTGAATGTTATTATGATCTCATGGCCCCCAGGACCCTCACTTGTTCTCCCTCTAGAGGCCCTTATTATGCTCTGGATCTGGAATGTCTCCCTAAAATTAATGTGTTAAAAACATGGTCCCAGTGCATCAAGGGTCAGAGCGAGATTAATCCATTTGATAGATGAGTAGACTATGAGGAAGTGGGTTGTAGTTGGAGAAATTTGAGCACTGGGGCCATAACCTGGAAATGTGTTTATTTTTCCTCCTCCTCCTCCTTCTCCTCCTCCTCCTCCTCCTCTTCCTCTCCCCTGCCCTTCTTCCTCCTCCTCCTCCTCCTCCTCTCCTCCTCCTCCTCCTCCTCCTCCTCCTCCTCCTTCTTCTTCTTCTTCTCCTCCTCCTCCTCCTCCTCCTCCTCCTCCTCCTCCTCCTCCTCCTCTTCTTCTTCTTCTTCTTCTTCTTCTTCTTCTTCTTCTTCTTCTTCTTCTTCTTCTCTCTCTCTCTCTCTCTCTCTCTCTCTCTCTCTCTCTCTCTCCTCCCTCTCTCTCTCTCTCTCTCTCTCTCTCTCTCTCTCTCTCTCTCTCTCCTCTTGGCTTCCTACCTGCCATGAGTAGAGCAGTCCCCTCTACCAGGCCCTCCTACCCTGATGCTCTGCCTCTCCTCAGTCCCAGAATAGTGGAGCCCACCCACCCTGGACTAAATCTCTGAAACCTCATATAAGTTGTTTGCGTCAAGTATTTCGGTCACAGTGATGAAAAGCTAACAAAGCCTTCATGCCCCCATAACATTTGCCTTTGGGTTCTCAGTGAGAGGTAGTACCTAGGACTAGGATATTTGAAAACAGTGCTGGAATTTGGGTTGTCAGAGTGGAAAAACACCACCTCTCTTGCTATGTGCCTGGAACATAGAATAGAGTCTCCTCCTCCCTCCTGTCAGTAGCATTGCACACTGGCTTTTCCTTTAGCTTTTATCTTAGTTGTAACCACACTGCAACATGATTAAAAAGCCATGAAGCTTCAGCTCCCGCGAGCAGAATTCAGTGTTGACATTAAGTACAACTCCTTACTGAGATGCCCCAACACCTATTTAATGATAAGCATCACTGTTGCCACGCACCAGGGTAATTGGTTGCTTATTACATACATCATAGCTCTCTGAGCAAATGAAGTCAATTACTCTCTCCAGACAGCAGACCATATATTCCTGCTGTTCAACAAATGCCAGGAGTATGGTGTTTCCCTCCCAGATTTTCACTGAAGTTAGATTCTCAGGTCCCTTAAACCCATCAAAAAAGATATCAACAGAGGCCTTTACAGTCAACTGTCTGATCCTATATCTATACCTTCCTTAAGAATGGTCTCAGTCAACATTCCTACAGCTGTGACCCAATAAACCTGACCACATAACTCAGAGGAATAAAGATTTATTTGCTTACAGTTCTGGAGGTTTCAGAGTTTTATTCCATGTCAGGCTGGGTCCACAGAGTTCAGGACATGGGAGCTGAAAAAAGAAAGAGAGAGACCAAGGGCTTTGCTCTCACATCATACAAGCCAGAAGCAAGGAAGCAAGCCAGGGGATTTCTTCCCTGAGCCACAGCCTCAGGGACCCACCTCCTCCAACCATACCCCTGCCTAGCATTTATCACCTAGTGAATGGATTTGTCACCTAGTAAATTCAGTACAATGGATTTATCCATTGATGAAGTTAAAACTATCATGACTTAGTTATACCAGCTTTGAACATTAATACATGAGCTCTCCAGTGGGCAGCCTCTGTCTAACCATAACAAGAACCATACTGAAATTTAGATTCTTACTCAGGTTAGCCTGGCCCTTCTCTAAAATTAGCAAAATTCTATTCTGGAAATGGAAAATTGCCCACATGCATGTGTGGGCAACTTACAAGTCTGTGTGTATCCCACATTCTGCCCCAGGGCTTGCTGTTCTTTTAAAGTGGTGGAAAAGGAAAGTTTTTTTTTTTGTTTTTTTTTAATTAATTTATTTTTTAAATTGGTGCATTGTAGTCATATATCAATCACATTGGAGTACAAGACTTGAGAGGATATACAAGCACACATCATCCAATTAGCCCTCCTGCAGCCCCCGTCCCATTCCCTCCCCCTCCCTCCATCCCACACTTCTTTGGTGATTTACTTTGATACATTTGTTTATGTACCTCCTGCATTTTAAAGAGGCTCCGTCCTCCAGTATTACATACCCTCTGATTGGTCACATTAGTTGCTTCACTATAGGGCCCTTTCTATAGCTCAACCTCTTCCTGTTGCCCGTTTCCTCCTAGTTATTGCTGATTAAGGGAAGCGTCTGATTTATATTTTCTGCGATATTTCTCTGTGCATGCTGCGTTGCAAGTACCAATCCCACTCTTGATGGTCCCAGTAGTGCCCTGGCTACTCAGTGGACTGATCCAGACCTCGCTGGCTCACGCAGCGGCCTTGCCTCATTGGAGGACCCAGTTCTGGTCTCGCTGGCCCCTGAACCGGTCAAACCCCTAAGCTGGCTTTGGTCCCGACCTTGGAGGCCGCAGGAGTGAACTTGCCTCACGCCAGGCTCCGATGCTGGCCATTGGCCCCTGCACCAGTCTAACCCCTTGGCAGGATTCCAGTCCCGGCCTCGGAGGCCCCAACACTGGTAATGCCTCACGGCAGGCTCCGATGCCGGCCTCACTGGCCCCAGCACCGGCCTAACCCCTCGGCAGGCTCTTATCCTGGCCTCGAGGCCCCAGTACCGGCCTTGCCTCAAGGCAGGCTCCGATGCCGGCCTCGCTGGCCCCAGCACCAGCCTAACCCCTCAGCAGGCTCTTATCCTGGCCTCGGAGGCCCCAGTACCGGCCTTGCCTCACGGCAGGCTCCGATGCCGGCCTCACTGGCCCCAGCAGTGGCCTAACCCCTCGGCAGGCTCCGATCCCGGCCTCAGAGGCCCCAGAACCGGCCTTGCCTCAAGGCAGGCTCCGATGCCGGCCTCGCTGGCCCCAGCACCGGCCTAACCCCTCGGCAGGCTCTTGTCCTGGCCTCGGAGGCCCCAGTACCGGCCTTGCCTCACGGCAGGCTCCGATGCCGGCCTCGCTGGCCCCAGCAGCGGCCTAACCCCTCGGCCGGCTCCGATCCCGGCCTCGGAGGCCCCAGCACTGGTCATGCCTCAAGGCAGGCTCCGATGCCGGCCTCGCTGGCCCCCGCACCGGCCTAACCCCTTGGCAGACTCTTATCCTGGCCTCGGAGGCCCCAGTACCGGCCTTGCCTCACGGCAGGCTCCGATGCCGGCCTCGCTGGCCCCAGCACCGGCCTAACCCCTCGGCATGCTCCGATCCCGGCCTCGGAGGCCCCAGCACTGGTCATGCCTCACGGCAGGCTCCGCTGCCGGCCTCGTTGGCCCCAGCAGCGGCCTAACCCCTCGGCAAGCTCTTATCCTGGCCTCGGAGGCCCCAGTACCGGCCTTGCCTCATGGCAGGCTCCGATGCCGGCCTCGCTGGCCCCAGCACCGGCCTAATCCCTCGGCAGGCTCTTATCCTGGCCTCGAGGCCCCAGTACCGGCCTTGCCTCAAGGCAGGCTCCGATGCCGGCCTCACTGGCCCCAGCACTGGCCTGACCCCTCGGCAGGCTCTTATCCTGGCCTCGGAGGCCCCAGTACCGGCCTTGCCTCACGGCAGGCTCCGATGCTGGCCTCGCTGGACGCAGCAGCGGCCTAACCCCTCGGCAGGCTCCGATCCCGGCCTCAGAGGCCCCAGCACTGGTCATGCCTCAAGGCAGGCTCCGATGCCGGCCTCGCTGGCCCCAGCACCGGCCTAACCCCTTGGCAGGCTCTTATCCTGGCCTCGGAGGCCCCAGTACCGGCCTTGCCTCACGGCAGGCTCCGATGCCGGCCTCGCTGGCCCCAGCACCGGCCTAACCCCTCGGCATGCTCCGATCCCGGCCTCGGAGGCCCTAGCACTGGTCATGCCTCACGGAAGGCTCCGCTGCCGGCCTTGTTGGCCCCAGCACCGGCCTAACCCCTCGGCAAGCTCTTATCCTGGCCTCGGAGGCCCCAGTACCGGCCTTGCCTCACAGCAGGCTCCGATGCCGGCCTCGCTGGCCCCAGCACCGGCCTAACCCCTCGGCAGGCTCTTATCCTGGCCTAGAGGCCCCAGTACCGGCCTTGCCTCACGGCAGGCTCCGATGCCAGCCTCACTGGCCCCAGCAGCGGCCTAACCCCTCGGCAGGCTCCAATCCCGGCCTCAGAGGCCCCAGTACCGGCCTTGCCTCACGGCAGGCTCCGATGCCGGCCTCGCTGGCCCCAGCAGCGGCCTAACCCCTCGGCAGGCTCCGATCCCGGCCTCGGAGGCCCCAGCACTGGTCATGCCTCAAGGCAGGCTCCGATGCCGGCCTCGCTGGCCCCAGCACCGGCCTAACCCCTTGGCAGACTCTTATCCTGGCCTCGGAGGCCCCAGTACCGGCCTTGCCTCACGGCAGGCTCCGATGCCGGCCTCGCTGGCCCCAGCACCGGCCTAACCCCGCGGCATGCTCCGATCCTGGCCTCGGAGGCCCCAGCACTGGTCATGCCTCACGGCAGGCTCCGCTGCCGGCCTCGTTGGCCCCAGCAGCGGCCTAACCCCTCGGCAAGCTCTTATCCTGGCCTCGGAGGCCCCAGTACCGGCCTTGCCTCACGGCAGGCTCCGATGCCGGCCTCGCTGGCCCCAGCACCGGCCTAACCCCTCAGCAGGCTCTTATCCTGGCCTTGGAGGCCCCAGTACCGGCCTTGCCTCACGGCAGGCTCCGATGCCGGCCTCACTGGCCCCAGCACCGGCCTAACCCCTTAGCAGGCTCCGATCCCGGCCTCAGAGGCCCCAGTACCGGCCTTGCCTCAAGGCAGGCTCCGATGCCGGCCTCGCTGGCCCCAGCAGCGGCCTAACCCCTCGGCAGGCTCCAATCCCGGCCTCAGAGGCCCCAGCACTGGTCATGCCTCACGGCAGGCTCCGATGCCGGCCTCGCTGGCCCCAGCACCGGCCTAACCCCTCGGCAGGCTCTTATCCTGGCCTCGGAGGCCCCAGTACCGGCCTTGCCTCACGGCAGGCTCCGATGCCGGCCTCGCTGGCCCCAGCAGCGGCCTAACCCCTTGGCAGGCTCCAATCCCGGCCTCAGAGGCCCCAGTACCGGCCTTGCCTCACGGCAGGCTCCGATGCCGGCCTCGCTGGCCCCAGCAGCGGCCTAACCCCTCGGCAGGCTCCGATCCCGGCCTCAGCGGCCCCAGCACTGGTCATGCCTCACGGCAGGCTCCGATGCCGGCCTCGCTGGCCCCAGCACCGGCCTAACCCCTCGGCAAGCTCTTGTCCTGGCCTCGGAGGCCCCAGTACCGGCCTTGCCTCAAGGCAGGCTCCGATGCCGGCCTCACTGGCCCCAGCAGCGGCCTAACCCCTCGGCAGGCTCCGATCCCGGCCTCGGAGGCCCCAGCACTGGTCATGCCTCAAGGCAGGCTCCAATGCCGGCCTCGCTGGCCCCAGCACCGGCCTAATCCCTCAGCAGGCTCTTATCCTGGCCTCGGAGGCCCCAGCACCGGCCTAACCCCTCGGCAGGCTCTTATCCTGGCCTCGGAGGCCCAAGTACCGGCCTTGCCTCATGGCAGGCTCTGATGCCAGCCTCGCTGGCCCCAGCACCGGCCTAACCCCTCAGCAGGCTCCGGTCCCGTCCTCGGGGGCCCCAACACTGGCCTTGCCTCACGGCAGGCTCCGATGCCGGCCTCGCTGACCCCAGCACCGGCCTAACCCCTCAGCAAGTTCCGGACCCGACCTCGGAGGCCCTAGCACAAGCTTTGCATCATGGCAGGCTCCAATGCCGGCCTCTCTGGCCCCAGCATCGGTCTAACCCCTCTGCAGGTTCCAATCCCGGCCACGGAGGCCTCAGTAGTGGCCTTGCCTCACAGCAAGCTCAGATGTCGGCCACTGGCCCCAGCGCCCGCCTAACCCCTCAGCAGGTTCCGATCACTGTCTCTGTGGTTATTATTTCAAAGGTTCCAGTTGTAATGTATCAGATCTCTGCCTCCCCCGAATATTGGCCACTGGCATTGTCACTGCCTCCACCGTTTCAAATCCTTCCCAGGCTCTTTTTCCACTCTGAAAGTTGTCCAGTGTTCCTAAGCATGCGTGATGGTAGCATTCGACATTTAGTGTAATTTCTCCAAAAAAATAAAGTTGGTAAGATCCGGTTTCTGCTTCTCCTGAATACAAGTCTCCACCACCATCGCGAAGAACTCTTTCAACACCGCATTTCTCCTTGGTCTCCGCTAAGCTCTCTCCTTATATGTGATGTCTGAGATTCTTAACAATATAGAGAAATAGCAGTCCTCTTTCACGGCGAATTTTTCCATAAGTTCCAGTGCATTTAGATAAGTTTTGTCTGCATCTCCAGTGTCCTGGCATCCATAACGGCTTTCTTACCACCTCTCCGATATTTTTCTTTATCTTTTTCTGTTCTGAGCCCGGTTTCTCCAGGGGTCTGGCGTGCTACTCGCAGTTCGGCTGGGACCCAGAGTCCCGCGACCCGGGCCCCATCTGGCATGCCCAGCCCGCGACCCCCGCCCAGAACCCAGCGTCTTACTGGGTCCGGTTTCTCCAGGGGTCTGGCGTGCTACGCGCAGTTCGGCAGGGGCCCAGAGTCCTGCGACCCGGGCCCCATCTGGCGTGCCCAGCCCGCGACCCCCGCCCAGAACCCAGCGTCTTACTGGGTCCGGTTTCTCCAGGGGTCTGGCGTGCTATGCGCAGTTCGGCAGGGGCCCAGAGTCCCGCGACCCGGGCCCCATCTGGCGTGCCCAGCCCGCGACCCCCGCCCAGAACCCAGCGTTTTACTGGGTCCGGTTTCTCCAGGGGTCTGGCGTGCTACGCGCAGTTCGGCAGGGGCCCAGAGTCCCGCGACCCGGGCCCCATTGGGCGTGCCCCGCCCGCGACCCCCACCCAGAACCCAGCGTCTTACTGGGCCTGGTTTCTCCAGGGGTCTGGCGTGCTACGCGCAGTTCGGCCCGGGGCCCTGGGTCCCGCGACCCAGGCCCCGGCTTTTGTGCGCCGCGCGCAACCCCTGCCCAGAACCCAGCGTCTTACTGGGCCTGGTTTCTCCAGGGGTCTGGCGTGCTACGCGCAGTTCTGCCTGGGGCCCAGAGTCCCGCGACCCGGGCCCCATCTGGCATGCCCAGCCCGCGACCCCTGCCCAGAACCCAGCGTCTTACTGGGTCTGGTTTCTCCAGGGGTCTGGCGTGCTACGCGCAGTTCGGCAGGGGCCCAGAGTCCCGCGACCCGGGCCCCATCTGGCGTGCCCAGCCCGCGACCCCCGCCCAGAACCCAGCGTCTTACTGGGTCCGGTTTCTCCAGGGGTCTGGCGTGCTATGCGCAGTTCGGCAGGGGCCCAGAGTCCCGCGACCCGGGCCCCATTAGGCGTGCCCCGCCCCATCCAAAAGGAAAGTTTAAACTCCTGTGAGACACTGGAAAGACAACCCTGGACTTCCATGTTAGCTTTGTCACCCTCTCTATGAATCCAGATGTGTGGCATACCTTTCTAAACTTCCAGACCATTCACTCTAGAATGCGAGCATAACTGCTGACTTGGAGGCTAAGTTTGCTTTTCATGTGTGAGATCATGGATATTCAATCCCTGGTAAAGGTTAGATAAGTGGTAGCTACTAATTATAATTATTTCTCCTAATGCAGAGGACAATAGAGCGATGACAGAAAATTCTCCATGGCAGGTACAAGCTGGGTGTCCAGAGAGGTTACCTTGTTCTTCAATATTCATATGAGTGTAGCCTTACCTCCACCCCACATGTGGCCAGAGTCAGGACCCCTTCCCATATCTCTAGGGCTCTTAGAAGTGTAGCTTAAATCAGCTCTTATACCTCTCTGGTCACTCTGTTTGTTTTTCCATTCATGGAATTGGGTCAGTGAGAGGTTGTGTGGCTATCCCACCAGCACCAACCACAAAGGGTAGAACCTCAATCTTTTTGCTTCCCAAGCTTCCCGAGTCAAGGCTAATATTTGTCAGATTGATGGAAAAACTTTAAGTCAAGTAAGGAGGATCATGTGGCAATTTCCCCAAACCCAAACTGAAATATTTGACATATATCCTTTTTAAACTCTTTGAGTATTTTCTCTAGTGCTGGTTTAGAAGACATAATTTCCTTCAGTTTCTGTTTGTCATGGAAGCTTCTTATTTCCCCGTCTAATTTGATAAATAGTTGTGCTGGGTAGGAAATTTTTGGTTGGAAGATGTTTTCTTTCAGAGTTTGGAATATGTTACTCCAAGCCCTTCTGGCTTTCATGACTTGGTTTGGGAAGTCTGGAGTGATTCTAATTGGTTTGCCTCTGAATATCACTTGGCCTTTTGATTTTGTTGCCTTTAAGATTCTCTGCTTGGCTTCTACATTGGTCATTTTGACAATTATGTGGAGTGGGGAACCTCTTCTCTGATCCTGTCTAAAGGGAGTTCTATAATTTTTATGGACCTGTGTATCAACCTTTTGCTCTATGTTTGGAAATTATTTCTTTGAAGAGATTATTGATCCTTTTGATTTCACCTTATTTTCCCTCCTCTATTCTGATTATTCTTAGGTTAGCTCTCTTAAAATGGGCTCATATTTCCTCAATGTCAGATTCCTGTTGTCTGATTTTTTTCTAAGTTATAAATTATGTATTCGTTTTTGGAGTGATCATCTTCTAGGAGCAAGATTCTACTCTCCATGTGGTCTAATCAATTGTTTGTAGTTTGAATTGATGCCTTTACTTCAATGATTGCATCCTTTATTTCTTTTAGACTCTAAATTCTTTTCTAAATTCCTGTCTTATTTCTACAGTTATATTCCTGATTTGATCTTCTGGAAATCTCTGAATTTCTGTGTTATCAGGTTCTGATAGTATGGGGTTTTGGACATTCATTGCTCAATTGCTGTTTCTCTTTCCCATGATTTCAGAAGTTTGTACCTTCTCTGGGTTCTTCCCCGGGTCACCACGACTTCACTTAGGGTGCTCTGGATCTTGAGTTTGTTGTAATCTCAGCTGCCACTACTTCTTTACTGGGTTGTATCATAAAGTCTCAGACCCAGGGAGTTAATTGAGGCTGCGCAAGATCATGGGGGTGCCGAGCTGAGCGTTTTCCCATGGGGAGCTGCAACTAGGGTGTGGTATCTTTGCCACCACTTCTTCATTGGGTTGGACTGCAAAATCTCAGAACCAGGGAGATTATCCAAGTTGCGCAAGTCCCTGGGGGTACAGTGCTGGGATTTCTCCTGTAGGGGCCGCAATTTCACTTACAGTTATTGTGCATGCTGATCTGGAGCTGTTGCGGGTGTGGTGAAAGCGCCGCCGCTGCTGGCAATATGGCACTGCTGCCACGCCCTCGGCAGGCGTGAGGCTGGCATATTTCTTTTCTGGTTTTGAGCAAATCTTCTAACCACCTTGCCCCTGCGAATATATCACTATTTAAATTGTTCCACAGATATGTCTTTTCCTCCTGATACTCTAAGCTCCAGCTCTCCTTTATTATCCCTCTTCTTTTATCACAGTTCAACCATTCTCTTCTCTCTTCTCACCAATTCCTGTTAACTAAACAGGGAGAGCTTCTACCAATGGAACCATATCCTTCCACAGAATATCTTTTCATACATAAAGTAGCTCACAGAATTTTCCTAATCAAACATGCTTCATACCCTAAGAAGGTCTCTGGTGTCTAGCTGTTGAAATAACCTTTTTTCATGTGGAGACTCTGAATGTTTGGGTCAGGCCTGCTAATATATAAGGCTCTTCAGGTTGTGCACTGCACAAAGACACCTAGCTAAGAAGATAAATAGTGAACAAAATGTAGGTAGTTTTGTATGATCCAACCTATATGCATGTCAGTGCTGGGTACCTTCAGAAAGGTACTTTACCCTTAATGAGAATAACTTACCTTTAATGAGAATAACTTTTCCTAATTTTGTACTGGGTATAGAAGGGTGGTGGTGGTTTCCAATGTATCTTTCCAGAGGGAGCACCATTTTCTAATTATCAAACAGGTGTCATGTGCATTAGCAAAGGCTTTGCTTGATACATTTGCAACTGAACTGGGTATATCTTCACTCTGAGTTGAAGTGATAGTGTCAGTAACTGAGTGTGAGCAGCAGCGGGCTGGGTCATTCCAGGGAAAGACATCTGCAGTTCTCCCCATGTTGTTATGGGAGGTATCATTTGCATATTAAACAAATATTTAAAATTAGTCATGCAGCAAAGAATCAGAAGCTGGCATTTTTCACAGCAACAGCAGGGATGGAAGCACCTGTAGGTGTGCGCATCTGGATTCAGGCGTGTAACGTGAGTTGGGGTCAGGGTCTATGGCAGGTGAACTTTTCGGGTAAGATAGGAAAAACGAAGAGAGAAGAAAAATCTCCTTTATATCCACAACCCCAGAAGGAGTTTCCAGAATTAAATGAATTAGAATGGTACATGGCCACTGTAAGAGCTCAAAAGCGTGGTCAACAACTGTCATCTCTAGAGTGACAGATAAAACACTGACAAACAGACCCACCAGAATTGACATTGCCTAGACAACAGAGCTCTTCTCTTATGTGCTTTCCCTCACTCAATCAGAATGTATTATTATTCAAGTAACTGCTTTGTTTTTTGAGCAAGCTAAAAGCTTTATGTGCATTATTTTTTTATTTTTTGGTGGTACTGGGTTTCCTGGAAAGCCTTCTACCTCCGGGCTACACTCACAGACACCTATTTTTTATATTTTTATTTGGAAACAGGGTCTCTTAAGCCAGCGAGGCTGGCTTCAAACCTGCACGATCCTCCTGTCTCTACCTCCCAAGTGTGGGGATTACAAGCATGTGTCACCATGCCTGGCTTTGTGCATTATTTAATTGAATCCTTCTGCAAGCCTCATCTAGTAGGGAATAGCATGATTCTCAGGTTACACCTCAGGAAACTGAGGCAAAGGGGAGAGAGTTGGAACTCAAACTTGAGCTCACATCCATGGCCACTTCGCCATATTGACTCTCTCCTTAGAGGCTATTCAAGGACAAACTCAATTTCTTTCATTTAATAGAGGAGCCTTTTTGTTGGTATACTCGTTGTGCTAGGGAACTGAATGCTTCTTAACCATTTTATGCTTTTCTCTATTTCTTAATTGTTTTCTAGGATGTTTATAATTGGGGAAAGAGTGATAAATCAAAATGTTAGCAAAATTTAAAGGAGAGATAAGGAGAAGCCCCTCTTTTGACCAGGGGCATTATTGATTTGTGCCACTTGTTAGAATGCTTTCTTAGACATGTGTAGCACATATCTATGAGCCATTTATTCTCAAAGAGTATTGTTGGGGGAAGGGATTTTATATCCATGTATTGTTTTTGTTTTTTGGTGATACTGGGGTTCCTGGAAACCCTTCTACCTTCAGTCTACACTCCCAGACCTATTTTATATTTTTATTTGGAAACAGAGTCTCTTAAGCCAGCACGGCTGGCTTCAAACCTGTGCAATCCTCCTGTCTCCGCCTCCCAAGCACAGGGATTACAAGCATGCACCATCACACCTGGCTATATCCATGTTTGAATTAGATTGATCCTGTCAGAGGGAAAATATGTAGGGAGTGTACCAATTGTCCAACATGGTACCCATGCCTCTAGACCTCCCAGATCTGCATTCTTTATGCCTATCCATCTTTAAGGGCACCTTAATATGTAGGCAGGGCAGATGGCAACCTGTTCTTGTGATATAGAGCTGTTGCTGAATCCTCTTCCATCTGGAGTATGTATTTCTTTGTTTGTTTAAATTTATTGAATATAGGAAAGATGTAGGGTGCTTATTGAAAATGTAAGGACTTCCGGGAAAATGGTGACGGAGGAAAGCGGCACTTACAAGTCCCGCTAACAATCAAACTCTATTACCACAAAACTAGTGCCTTTCAGAGCCAGAAAACACCACCAGCAAAGAAATAAAACCTGTAAATACAAGGGACAGAGAAAAAGGGCTGGAAAAACAAGACACAAGAAAGAAACCAGCCCAAAGTGCCATGCCCGCCACGGCGCGGAGCAGCCAGAGTGGCCAGAGCCGGGTCGCGGAGCAACCGGACCCGCGGTGCGGAGCACCTAGAGCCCCAGCGTGGAGCAGCCGGAGCAGCGGCGCAAAGCGGCTGGAGCAGCTGGAGCGGCTGGAGCCGCAGCAAGGAGCGGCATGGCCTACATCTTCGCTAGCAGCACCAGGCTCCAGAGAGGAGGGAAATTCAGAACAGAGCTCAAATCCAAAGAGGAGTTACACCGGCCTCACAGCCTAGGACACAGCAGCAATGCCTTACTGCTGGCAGCAGCGGCGAGTTCACCAGACGGCTCTAGACCAACGCACTCAACCAGCCACCAGGCGCCAGAGAGAAGGGGTGGACAGCGAGCCAAGGTGAGCCACTGCTGAACAGCCAGGCGGCAGTCAGCAGTTTCTTCAGCGCAAGGAGCATCTAAAGCTCCCAAGGGCCGAAATCAGCACACTCCGCAGGGACTCAGCGGAGCTCAAACACCAGAGAAGAACTACACCAATCTCACGGCCGAGGACGCGACAGCAGCGCCTTACTGCCAGCAGCAGCAGCGAGTTCACCAGACGGCTGAAGACTAACGCACTCAACCAGCCACCAGGATCCAGAGAGGAGGGATGGACAGTGAGCCGAGGTGAGCAGGTGCTGAACAGCTGGGCGGCAGTCAGCAGTTTTGTCGGTGCAGGGAACATCTAAAGCTCCCAAGGGCTGGGCACAGCACACCTGGCAGGGACTCAGAGCAGAGCTCAAAACCAGAGAAGAAATACGCCGCATCACAGCCGAGGGCGTGGCAGTGGTGCCATATTGCCAGTGGCAGCAGCAGCGAATCCACCGAGTTCTCTAGAGCTCCATCAGCTCACTCAACAACCGTGAGCCAAATTGCGGCCCCTAGGGGAGAAATCCCAGTACTGCAATCCCAGGGACTTGTGCAGATAGTCTCCCTGGGTTGGAGATTTTAGCAGTGCAACCCAGTGAGGGAGTGGTGGTGGCAGAAATATGATATCATAGTCACAACTCACCACTGGAGAACGCCCAACTTGGCACCCCCCATGGTCTAAGCAGCCTCGATTGATTCCCTGGGTCTGAGACTTTGTGATACAACCCAGTAAAGGAGTAGTGGTGACTGAGATACCACAGACTCAAGATCCAGAGTATCTTAAGTGAGCTCGTAGTGACCCAGGAAAGAACCCAGAAAAGGCACAATCTTCCAAAATCATGGGAAAGAGAAATAACAATGGAGCAGTGAATGCCCACAACCCCACATCAGAATCTGATAACACAGAAATCTCTAGAAGATCAAATCAGGAAAATAACCTTAGAAATAATAGAGGACTTTCGAAAAGAATTCAGAGAGTCAAAAAGAGATAAAGGATGCAATCAATGAAGTAAAGGCCTCAATTCAAACTATAAACAACAGAATAGACCACATGGAGAATAGAATCTCACTTCTTGAAGATGATCATTCCAAAATTGAACGCATATGGGCCCATTTCAAGAGAGCTAACCTAAGAATAATTGGAATAGAGGAAGGAAAAGAAGGTGAAACCAAAGGGATCAACAATCTCTTCAAGGAAGTAATAGCAGAAAATTTTCCAAACATAGAGCAAGAGGTTGATACACAGGTCCAGGAAACTTATAGAACTCCCTTTAGACAGGATCAGAGAAGAGGTTCCCCACACCACATAATTGTCAAAATGACTAATGTGGAAGCCAAGGAGAGAATCTTAAAGGCAACAAAAACAAAAGGCCACGTGACATTCAGAGGCAAACCAATTAGAATCACTCCAGACTTCCCAAACCAAGTCATGAAAGCCAAAAGGGCTTGGAGTAACATATTCCAAACTCTGAAAGAAAACAACTTCCAACCAAAAATTTCCTACCCAGCAAAACTATCCATCAAATTAGATGGGGAAATAAGAAGCTTCCATGACAAACAGAAACTGAAGGAATTTATGTCTTCAAAACCAGCACTAGAGAAAATACTTAAGGAGATTAACTGCAAAGAGTAAATGGGTAATACATGCCAAAACCAAAGAAACAAGAATTCCTATCCAGCAGACAACTAAGCAAAGAAGAATAAACAGTATCTCAAACAGAAATAAGATCTTAACATGTTGGGAATTAAAAATTATCTCTCTATAATCACACTGAATGTAAACGGCCTCAACTCCCCAATAAAAACACATAAAGTGGCAAAATGGATTAAAAGCCATAATCCATCCATATGCTGCTTACAAGAAACACACCTTACAAGTAAAGATAGGAACAAACTCAAGGTAAAGGGCTGGAGCAAGGTAATCCATGCTAATGGTACTTGAAGACAAGCAGGAGTAGCAACTATGATACCAGACAAGTTAGACTTCAAACCCAAACTTATTAGAAGAGACAAAGAAGGTCATATTTTACTGGTAAAAGGAATAGTCCAGCAAGAGGAAATAACAATAATCAACATATATGCCCCAAACATAGGGGCAGCTACTTTCATAAATCAAACTCTTTGTGACATGAAATCACACATAAATCCCAACACAATAATACTGGGAGACTTCAACACACCTCTCACAATACTAGACCAATCTTCCAGACAAAGGGTCAGTAAAGATGTCTCAGAAATAAAGAACACCATTAACCAAATGGACCTGTTGGACACATATAGAATATTTCACCCAACTACAGTGGAGTTTACATTTTTCTCAGCTGCTCATGGAACCTTCTCCAAAATATATCACATCCTGGGTCACAAAATGAGCACTAGCAAATTTAAAAAAATGTTACATACTTCCCTGTGTCACTTCAGACCATAATGGAATAAAACTAGAAATCAACTATAAGAAGACCCAGAGAAACAACATAAACATGTGGAGACTGAACACCACACTTCTGAATGAAGAATGTGTCATAGAAGATGTAAGAGGTGAAATCAAGAAATTTCTAGAAACAAATGAAAATAAAGAAACAACATATCAAAACCTCTGGGACACTTTGAAGGCAATATTAAGAGGAAAATTTATAGCACTGAGTGCTCACATAAGGAAAACAGAAAATCTTCAAATAAATAGCCTTACAACACACCTCAAAGCCCTTGAAAAGCAGAAACAATTGAACCCCAAAGCCAGCAGAAGACGGGAAATTATTAAAATTAGAGCAGAAATTAACGAAATAGAGAATAAAAAAACAATACAGAAAATCAACAAAACCAAAAGCTGATTTCTTGAAAAAATTAACAAGATTGATAAACCACTAGCCAACCTAACTAAAAAAAAGAGAGAATCAACCCAAATTATGAAGATAAGAGATGAAAAAGGAGACATTACTACTGACAGCGTAGAAATCTAGAGGATTATCAGAAACTACTTTGAAAAACTATACTCCAACAAAATGGAAAATCTGGAGGAAATTGACAACTTCCTAGATAAATACAACCTTCCTAAGCTGAGTCAAGAAGATATAGAACACTTAAACCAACCAATAACAATCAAAGAGATTGAAACAGCAATAAAGAGCCTACCATCAAAGAAAAGCCCAGGACCAGATGGTTTCCCAAGTGAATTCTATAAAACCTTTATAGAAGAGCTAATCCCAATACTACTCAAACTATTTCAGGAAATAGAAAAAACTGGGACTCTCCCAAATACATTCTATGAAGCCAACATCACACTAATACCCAAACAAAATAAAGACAGTTCAAGGAAGGAAAACTACAGGCCTATATCTCTGATGAACTTGGATGCAAAACTATTAAACAAAATACTAGCAACACACATTCAAAACCACATCAAAAAAATCATTCACCATGACCAGGTAGGGTTCATCCCAGGGATGCAAGGCTGGTTCAATATACGAAAATCAATCCATGTAATTCATCATATAAACAGATTCAAAGACAAAAACCACATGATCATCTCAATAGACGCTGTAAAAGCATTTGATAAAATTCAACATCCATTTATGATAAAAAAACACTGCAGAGAATTGGAATAGAAGGAACATATCTCAACATTATTAAGGCAATCTATAATAAGCCTACAGCCAACATCATATTAAATGGGGAAAAACTTCAAGAATTCCCCCTAAACCTGGAACGAGACAAGGATGTCCACTATCACCACTTCTCTTCAATATAGTACTAGAGACTCTAGCCAAAGCAATAATGCAAGAAAAGGAAATGAAAGGAGTACAAATAGGAAAAGAAGAACTTAAGCTTTCACTATTTGCAGATGACATGATACTATATTTAGAAAACCCAACAAGCTCAAGCAAAAGGCTTATAGAACTGATCAACAAATTCAGCACAGTGTCTGGATACAAAATCAATCTTAAAAAATCAGAAGCTTTCCTGTACACCAACCATAAATCCACTGAAAAAGAAATTCAGAAAACACTCCCACTCAGGATCTCCCACAAGAAAATAAAATACCTAGGAATAAACTTGACCAAGGAGGTAAAAGATCTCTACAAAGAAAATTATAAAACACTGACAAAAGAAATCGAAGAAGATCTTAGAAGATGGAAAGACCTTCCATGTTCATGGATTGGCAGAATAAATATCATTAAAATGGCCATCCTCCCAAAAGTGATCTACAGATTTAATGCAATGCCCATTAAACTACCAAGATCATTCCTCACAGACATAGAAAAATCAGTCCTTAAATTTATCTGGAATAACAAAAAGCCCAGAATAGCCAAGATAGTTCTCAGCAACAAAAACCATGCAGGAGGAATCACAATACTTGATTTTAAACTATACTACAAAGCCATTGTAATAAAAACAGCAATGGACTGGAAAAAAAAAAGATACATAGACCAATGGAGCAGAATAGAAGACCCAGAAACAAGTCCACACACTTTCAGCCAATTGATTTTTGACAAAGGGGCCAAAAACATACACTGGAAAAAAGATAGCCTCTTCAACAAATGGTGTTGGCAAAACTGGTTAACCATATGCAGAAAATTGGATATTAATCCCACTTTTTCACCCTGTACAAAAGTCAACTCACAATGGATCAAAGACTTGGAAATTAAACCAGAGACCTTGAAGCTCCTTGAAGAGGGCATAGGTCCAACACTACAACACATAGGCTCAGACAAACATTTCCTCAACAAGACCCCAAAGGCACAACAAATTAAAAGGAGAATCAATACATGGGATTGCATGAAACTGAAGAGCTTCTGTTCAGCAAAGGAAACTATCAGTCGAGAGCCAACAAAATGGGAGAAGATTTTTGCCACCTATACCACCGATAGAGGACTAATATCTAGAATATACAGAGAACTCAAGAAACTCAACACTAAGAAAACAAAGCATCCAATAACAAAATGGGAAAATGAACTAAATAGACACTTCACAAAAAAAGAAATTCAAATGGCCAATAAATGCATGAAAAAATGCTCAACATCACTGGCAATCAGAGAGATGCAAATCAAAACTACCCTGAGATTTCACCTAACTCCAACTAGAATGGCAATCATTCAAAACACAAACAACAGATGCTGGCGAGGATGTGGAGAAGTGGGAACTCTAAGACATTGTTGGTGGGATTGCAAATTAGTGCAACCACTTTGGAAAACAGTATGGAGAATCCTCAGAAGAATGGGAACAAATCTACCATTTGATCCAGCAATACCACTGTTGGGTATCTACCCAAAAGAAAAGAAACCAAACTACCAAACTAATGCATGTGTATCTATGTTCATAGCTGCGCAATTCACCATAGCCAAACTATGGAACCAGCCAAGATGTCCATCAACAGATGAATGGATTACAAAACTGTGGGAAATGTACACAATGGAATTTTACTCAGCCATCAAAAAAACCTCAATTACATCATTTTCAGGGAAATGGATGGAACTGGAGAACATTATGCTAAGCGAGATTAGTCAGTCACAAAAAATAAAAAATCAGATGCTTTCCCTAATATGTGAGAGTTAGGGAGAAATGTGTCATAGGAGGAACTCTTGAAAAAGGAAATCCTTTAGAGGAGCAAACAAGACAATCTAAAGGAGGAGAAAGAGAGGGGAAGAGGAAAATCTCTAAAACACATAAAGTACTTAAACATATCAAAGTCAATCACTAAGCCAAGCAAGGGAGGGAGGGACGGGGAGGGAGAGAAACAAGATTTTCCATCCAAAAGACAACTAAGATTAGTTATCTGTGGAGATTCATTATTTATGTTAGTCTTTTACCTATCTAAATTGTATTGTTTGCTTTTATTGTTGTTAATTTTTAGGATTTCTAGTTGGAATATTAATATACCTTCGGATATAGCATTTGGAAATATTTTATCCCATTCTATCAGTAACTTTTAACTCTGTTCACATTGTCTTTGGATATACAATTATTTTTTAACTTTTTAGGGAGTTTGTTTACCCTTCTGTTGCCTGTGCCATTGAAATCATATCCAAGAAATCACTCCCAATTTCAATGTCGTGAGGTTTATGACCCAGATTTTCTTCTAAAAGTTTATAGTCTTAAGAATTATATTTAGGTCTTTTATCTATTTTGAGTTAATATTTGTATATGGGATTAGGTAAGAGTCCAATTTTATTCTTTTTCATGTAATTTTAATTTTTCAACAATATTTAGTTAAAAGATTATTATTTCCACCACCAAATGTTTGTGGAAACCTTGTCAAATATAACTTGACAATATAGGGAAGAATTTAGCTCTAGGCTTTTATTTAGCTCCAATAGTTTATATATCTGCCTTTAGGACAGTACTACACTGTTTCAATTATTGTAGCTTTATATGGTTTGAAATCAGAAAATATACATCTTCTAACTTTGTTCTTTTTCGAGATCGTTTTGGGTATCTAGAATCCATATTCCATATTAGGATAGATTTTTTTCTGAAAAATAAATATATAAATATATGATAGTTTCACCTAAAAAAAAGAAAAGAAATATTATCTGGTAAGAAAGAAAGCAAAAAGAAATATTTAAATGCTATCTTTATGTTATCAAAAGCTTGGTATCAGACAAATGAAACTGTTATGTGAGATTATCATTTTTAATTTTGGATAAATTGCTATAATACTAGATGTCAACCACTAAGTCAAGCATGGGAAGGAGGGATGGGGAGGGTATGGGGTGGGGATTAGGTGGGGGTTGACTGGCGATGTGTGCATGTATGTCTACAAAAGTTTTCTTTGTATCCCACTATGATGTATGAATACAGTGCACCAATAAAAAATTAAAAAAAAAGAAAATGTAGATTCTCCTACTGAGACATATTCACTTACAAGACCTGGGGTGAGTACCAGGAATCTTCATGTTCATAAAGTTCCCTATAGGGTAAAGTTAAGAATTTTTATTCCACTTTGTTTTGAGTGGGGAGTGAGAGGGAAGGGGCAGAAATAGACTGGGCACTTTCTCTGGCCCACATCTAACCTAATCATTTTCTAAACATTTTTTTTATGTTATCCTTACAACTGCTATCATTAGCACCATTGTACAGGTAAGAAAACCAAGATTAACCAGAGAGTTTCAGGTCCCCAGGAATGCCCCCTCAGTCAGCACATTAATAGTAATTTGCAAATACAGGTCTTGATTTACAAATCCAGATTAACTAATCAAGATTTTTTATAAAATATGTATTTCCAGCCTTACCTTGAAATCATAGAATTGAAACCTGAATATTGAACCCAGTATCTGTTTTTTTTTTTTTACCAAGTATCATCCAATGTGGTTTCTGATGCAAAGATAGGCTTTTACCCTTCATTTTTGTAACTACAGGGATGTTATTCAGATAGTGAACACCCACAAGGTCAGCTAAATTGATTAAATGTTGAAATGTACCTGTTCTCCCAAGTGTTGGAGCTCCTCTCCCTCCTATACCACTCACCCATGGCCTCCTGTGGTCCAGAAAATACCATTATTTTCCCAATATCTGTCTCTGGAAGTGTGTGGCTGGGGCTCTGTTCTGGCTGCTGGCTTTGTATGTACATGCTATAAGGTCATAGAATGGAGTGTGAACTCCAGGATAAAGCCTGTTTGTTCTTAAATTGAGTCTTCTGTTTTCTATGCTTTGTGGAAGGGAGAAAGTTTTCCCTCCAGCTCCAAGGGCTGGGTGCTTGGGATTATCCAATCCCCTCCCTTAACTCTCAGGACCCTTCCAATAGATTCATAGCTTCAGGAACTCTCACTCTGCTTAGAAAAGCTATGTTGAACCCAGCAAACTATTCTCCATAGGGAGAAAATCAGCTGTGTCTGCTAGAGCTCTGGGATTTGCCAGAGTGTTGGAGCCATTGTTTATTATAATTTGTAGGTATCCACGTCATACCTATTGTAAAGAATTTCAGACATCACCCTGAATGGAAACACCTCTCTCACATTTGATTATCCACATTGGAAGACAGAAACAATGACTTGCATGACTTTATATTGCCAAGAAGGCCCCAGACACATTAGTTTTGTTTCATTTTTAAAATCCTGGTTGTGTGGTTTTAGTTTTCATGTATGTTGTAAGGGGGGGGCAAAACAAAAGTGGACATAGTCAGGGCAGGACCCAGAGCTGATTCCTGGAAGCTGAACTTGAGAGGTCTGGGACAGAAGGAGTGCTCTGAGCTTTGAGAAACACTAGATGCAGCATTGTGGCAAAAATAGAAAATGGGGTACCCAGCAGACACAGTCCCTCAAAGAGACATTTGCTCAGTGTTAGGTGAGTGAACATAACAAGGGTATTGCAATCGGGCTCATTTTTCACGTAATCTAAAGAGAAGACAGGGACCCACGGTGGGAGTGTGTCACTTTCAATCCCTCTGTAGCCACATCACATAGAAAGGACATTAAATTCTCAGGAAGGATCCCATTAGGCCAAATAAATGTCACAGTAGCCAAACATTATTGGCTCCCTGACTTTCACAGATACTTTAGAGACAGTTATTTCCTTAGTTTGAGAAATCATAGCCAGGTATTTTTCAATGGAAATGAGTTTCACAACCACTAACATGTTTGAGCAAAAGAAATATTTTGACACGCCATTCCACCATTCCAATAATAGATAATGCAGAATTATCTCACAGGTAAACCAGCAATGTGGAAGAATTTGCTTCATCACAGAAAGGCTGTCTTCCCCCCCTACCCTTGCCTTCTCATGCTGGAACGTCTTTATCATCTCCCAAGCTGCTATCTGTTTTTTCGGAAAAGTAATAAGAAATTTAGGATAATAGATTGCAAATGCATTTGTGGTGGGGAGCTGCATCCGTGCACCACTGGCAGGCCCAGCACTTGCTTGGCACCAGGTCAAGTTCACTGATCAGGGTGTCATGGAAGAATCTAAGGATGTCTAAGTAATTAACCCCTGATTATGGCAAAATAAGATTTATAATAGAGGAGAACATGCCAGCTCTGCATTTGGGAGACATAGAGCAGAAATCAAAAGTAGAATGGTAACCAAGCCAATGCAGAGCATGAGAAAGAATGAGAAATCAGGGCAGAATGAAAACCCCTGACCTGAGTATCCCATGATGCTCAGCAGTAGTATTTACAAGTTGAAGTCAACTCTAAAAAATCTCCCAGCCCAGTCATCATTCAGTATGAATTCCTGACTCTCCCAGAGCTTCCAAGTGGGAAATTAATGCAACATCACTCATTGCAGGAGTGATTCCCAAGGCAGCTTGGGGTGGGTACTGGCAGCCTTCAGTCCCCAAGGAAAAGCAGCTCTGGTAGAGAATGGTGTTGGCTCCCTACACCTCCTATTCTTCTATTTTGGATATCCACTCCTCAGTTGAATAAAATAAGGCCATAAAACTTTATTGGCAAGAAAGCCTTTCCATTCCTTGTTGCAGAAATGAGCTCAGTTATTTTTTATTCTCTTTCCACAGCAGCAGGCTGTTGCTAGAGAATGAAGTCTCAGGGTTTGTTGATAGCCTAGAAATGACTTGAAGAAGTTTCTCAACAAGGAACTATCCCTAAGTATCCAGAGAAACTGATGGCAGAGACACTAACTAAAGATTAAAAATATACATTCGCCAAGGATTCTGCTGTTGTTCTATTTCTAGTCCCCTCAAAATGTCATAGCTTTAAAGCCGGGCATGGTGTCACACATTTGTAATCCCAGTATTTGGGAGGCTGAGACAGGAGGATCAGCTACTTAGTGAGGCTCACAGCAACTTAGTGAGATCCTGTATCTAAATAAAATATAAAAAATAGGTCTGGTAGTGTATCCCAGAGGTGGAAATCCCCTGGGTTCCATCTCAGTACCACCAAAAACAAATGCCATGGCTTTATATCACGGAATAAACAAAACAGTTTTTTTTTAAATTTTTTATTGGTGCACTGTATTCATACATCATAGTGGGATACAAACTGTTGTAGACATACATGCACACATCGCCCAGTCAGCCCCCACCCGATCCCCACCCCATTCTCTCCCCATCCCTCCCTCCCATGCTTGGCTTAGTGGTTGACATCTAGTATTATAGCAATTTATCCAAAATTAAAAATGATAATCTCACATAACAGTTTCATTTGTCTGATACCAAGCTTTTGATGACTTAAAGATAACATTTCAATATTTCTTTTTACTTTCTTTCTTACCAGATAATATTTCTTTTCTTTTTTTTAGGTGAAACTATCATATATTTATATATTTATTTTTCAGAAAAAAAAATCTATCCTAATATGGAATATGGATTCTAGATACCCAAAACGATCTTGAAAAAGAACAAAGCTAGAAGATATATATTTTCTGATTTCAAAACATATAAAGCTACAATAATTGAAACAGTGTAGTACTATTCTAAAGGAAGATATATAAACCATTGGAGTTAAATAAAAGCCTAGAGCTAAATTCTTCCCTATATTGTCAAGTTATTTTTGACAAGGTTTCCACGAACATTTGGTGGTGGAAATAATAATCTTTTAACTAAATATTGTTGAAAAATACTAATTACATGGAAAAGAATAAAGGTGGACCCTTACCTAACACCATATACAAATATTAACTCAAAATAGATAAAAGACCTAAATATAAATCTTAACTATAAACTTTTAGAAGAAAATCTGACTCATTAAACCTCACAACATTGAAATTGGCAGTGATTTCTTGGATATGATTTCAATGGCACAGGCAACAGAAGAGTATACAAACTCCCTAAAAAATAAAAAAGATATTGTATATCCAAAGACAATGTAAAAAGAGTTAACAGTTACTAATAGAATGGGATAAAATATTTCCAAATGCTATATCTGAAGGTATATTAATATTCCAACTAGAAATCCTAAAAATTAACAACAATAAAGGCAAACAATACTATTTAGAGATAGGTAAAAGACTAACATAAGTAATGAATCTCCACAGATAACCAATCTTAATTGTCTGTTGGATGGAAAATCTTGTTTCTCTGGTTCTGGTGTGTGTTACCTATTTCTTCTTTGTAGTTAATGTCTTTGAGTATTTTCTCTAGCGCTGGTTTTGAACACATAAATTCCTTCAGTTTCTGTTTGTCATGGAAGCTTCTTATTTCTCCATCTAATTTGATGGATAGTTTTGCTGGGTAGGAAATTTTTGGCTGGAAGTTGTTTTCTTTCAGAATTGGGAATATGTTACTCCAAGCCCTTCTGGCTCTCATGACTTGGTTTGGGAAGTCTGGAGTGATTCTAATTGGTTTGCCTCTGAATGTCACTTGGCCCTTTGCTTTTGTTGCCTTTAAGTTTCTCTGCTTGGCTTCCACATTGGTCATTTTGACAATTATGTGGCGTGGGGATCCTCTTCTCTGATCCTGTCTAAAGGGAGTTCTATAAGTTTCCTGGACCTGTGTATCAACCTCTTGCTCTATGTTTGGAAAATTTTCTGCTATTACTTCCTTGAAGAGATTATTGATCCCTTTGGTTTCACCTTCTTTCCCTCCTCTATTCCAATTATTCTTAGGTTAGCTCTCTTAAAATGGGCCCATATTTCTTCAATATCAGATTCCTGCTCTTGGATATTTTTTCCTAGATTAGAAACTATGCATTCATTTTTGGATTGCTCATCTTCTAAGAGCGAGATTCTGTTCTCCATGTGGTCTAATCGGTTGTTTGTGCTTTGAATTGAGGCCTTTACTTCATTAATTGCATCTTTTATCTCTTTTTGGCTCTCTCTGAGTTCTTTTCGAAGCACCTCTATTATTTCTACAGTTATTTTCCTGATTTGATCTTCTAGAAATCTCTGATTTTCAGTTTTATCGGGTTCTGATGTTGTGGGGTTGTGGGCATTCATTGCTCCAGTATTATTCCTCTTTCCCATGATTTCGGAAGTTTGTGCCTTCTCTGGGTTCTTCCCTTGGGTCACTATGACTTCACTTAAGGTGTTCTGGATCTCGAGTCAGTAGTATCTCAGACCCCACTACTCCTTTACTGGGTTGTATCACAGAGTCTCCGACCCAGAGAGTCGATAGAGGCTGCTTTAGACTGTGGGGGGTGCCAGGTTGCACGTTCTCCTATGGTGTGATATCTCTGCCACCGCCCCTCCCCCACTGGATCAAGTCCCAGGGAGTACAGTACTGGGATTTCTCTTCTGTGGCCCGCAATTTGACTCACTGTTCTTGAGTTTAGAAGGTCTGAGTTCAAATCCCACCTCCATCCCTTCTCACTGAATGATGTTGGGTAAATTTCTTACTAGGTATAAATCTCACCTGGGAAATGAGGGTGACCATTTCTAACAAAGGATGCTCTGGAGTCCTTAGGATAGAGGAAAGAAGAATGGGATTCTCCCTAGGCTGCCTTTCATGTGTTACCTGCCCCTGAAATAATTGTGAAAATATCCAGAACCCACAAAGCCCCTAAGGATAAGAAGCTTGTAAACTTCCAACACATACTAGAAAGGGATATTATAAGAGATGAAGAGTAGATAGACATCATGTAGCCCCACCCAGAGCTGCAGTGTTTCTCTCTCTGCTAGAACTTAATTCAGCAACAAGCCTGGCCCTAATTCCCTTTTAACTCTAAAGCAAAGGCGTTCATGTATGTCAAAAGATGTGCACACATTCCAGAGAAGCTAAAAAAAAAAAAACTATAAAACTCCCCATCTGGGCACAGTTGGCCTGGATGTCCTAACATCTTGTCATCATTATCGTGACTATTATTAACATTATGATTGCTAAAGAAATCAACATAGGCCACCCCCAAATACACTCCTTTACCATATTTCAGGCTGGCTGCCCGGAGGGGCTGCAGATGCAGGGATAGCTCTGAAAAGCTGTTCTTGGGGGGCAGGGAGTTTGTATTTATACAGAAGTAAACAGCAGACAGAAAGATACTTTCTTTGAAGCCCCTTATCTCCCTTATCCAGAGCCACCCTGAGACTGTCACAAGATGTCACTGATTTTTCTGAAGCCTATTACTTGCGAGACTTTATCTGCATAATAAGGCAATCTTTGTGCATGACATCTTTTTCTTCCCCTTTGTTCCATGACTTTTATAGCCTCCTTCCTCAACAGCCTTGAGCCCCTATTTTCTTCTGCTACTTAAATGCTCTTTAAACTTCAATCCTGTGTTCTTTTCTTTGGGTCTCATAATTTTTGTGTGGATCCCATGTTTCTGAACATGGGAATTAATGAATGTGTATGCTTTTTCTCTTCTTGATCTGCCTAGAGTAAGTTTATTTCATTGTCTAAAATTATAAAAATTTCAGAGGGAAAATATGAAATATGCCTGCACCTGGCCTTTGGCTGAAGATTGCTACCAAGATTTTAAATTAAGAATGATGTTGAGACCCTCAGGAAAAGTTACATCCTTCAAAACTGAATACAAAATGAGCACCAACATATTTTATATCGGGGTACTAAATTTATAAGAGCAATTTCTAGACCAAGATAGCAATATGCTGATTAAAGGGAAGAGTTTAAAATTGAGATCTCTTTATACCTGGCTACACATTAGAAACACTTGGAAAGCTTTTTTAAAAAAATGATATCCAGGCACCCAATCCTTTTGGTATCCTGATTTAATTGGCCCATGGTGAGTCCCATGAAACCGTGATATCAGAGCTTTTAAGATGATTCCAACCTGTGGTCAGGGTTGAGACCTACTTCTCTGAAATAGTTTCTTTATGGTTTGTGGAAAGCGCTAGATATAGATATCTAAGTTGCCCCTTCCAGCTGATACCTGATGACAGCCAACTTGAGTACCTGAAGGCCAGGGGAATATCAGATGTGGCTGCAGATTGAGAGAGCCAACTGCAGGTGGAAAATGTCAAAGTTCATGTAGCTCAGGAGGCTGCAGATACAGATTCCCAGAGCCAGTGTTGTCTAGCAGAGATCCTGCTTCAGATTGAACCCAGGGGAATTCTACTTATTAACTTCACCTTCAGCCCTATTTTATTTTATTTTGAAAAATGGTCTCACCGAGTTGCTCAGTGCCTTGCTAAATTGCTGCGGTTGATCTTGAACCTTCAGTTCTCCTGACTCAGCCTCCCAAGTACTGAAACTGAGCATGGTTTTGATATATGAATCTCCAGTGATTCTTCCCACTGAATTATCTTAGAAATAGCCATGGCCCATCTGCCTCCATCCATCAAGCTGAAGAAAAACCCCACCCCTTCCCCCATCATCTGTCACTACCTTTTTCTCATACACCTGCTCAGCTCTATGGTGTCTTCTCTGTGTTCTTACTCCAGTACCCTTTCTTCTCTAGGCAGACCCTTATACCACTGAAAAGAAAACAAAGCTTTCATCTTTAAGGCCAGCTGTGTATTCAGTTCTTGGCTATACTTATTTCCCCCCTGAGCAAATTATTAGAAACTCACCCTTCCTGCTGCAGACTGCCGGCTCACAGTGCTCTGAGACTTTGCCTTTGGGCTTAGCCGTGCAAGCTGCTGTGGCCCCAGAGAGACTGACAGGTGCAATGTGAGTACAGACTTGAAATATGCTTGTGGGATGTCACTTGTGTTTGTCATTGCTGTGACATAAAGTGTTCTGTGGAAGTTGTGATGAGATTAGATGTCTCTGTGCATGAATGACTCAGAGTCAAAATTATTATTAGAGATACAGGGAGGCTGGGGAGAAGGCAGAGATCTCCTCTCCTTCAACTAGCATCTTGCTTTAATTGAGGGTTTTAACCAAAACATTGTAAAAATTATTAAGTATAGGATCCAGCAAAGCCATCAAGGGATGAATTAGGATAGGGAAGAGTAAACAATTCTGGGAAATATCAGGGTCCAGCTGCTTATTGGACCCATTTGGTTCTTTAGAACTTGCTTGAGTCTAAACAAATTTCTACTTGAGTGGGCAGTCTGTGACCCTCCTAAGCCAGACTGAGGTGACCTACAAAGCTGGGAATTAAGAAGGCTTTAGACAATAAACTTGCCCTGGCCTGATGGTCCCAAAAGGACAAGAGACATGTAGAGTCAACCGAAACCCTGCTTGCAGCTTGGAACCCTGAAGCCTAGACCCCAGAGCCCAGCCAACTCATGAATACATAAATCAGAAGTAAGTGCTCAGACCAGGGCTGTGGCTCTGTGGTAGATGCTTGTCTAATATGTGTAGCCCTGGATTCCATGCCCAGCACCACTAAGAAAAGGAAAGGCTTGAATGATACTGAGTTTGAGCACATGGCTTGATTACAGAGCAGTATTTTAGTAAAAACTACTTAGTGCTACAAAGGTATTTTCTCTGAGTGCCTAAACTTTAACAGTAAGGCTTTTCTTAATTTGTGTGTGTGTGTGTGTGTGTGTGTGTGTGTGTGTGTGTGTGTGTGTGTTACTAAAGATTGAACCACTTAGGGACGTTCTATTTCTGAGCTACACTCCCCAATCTTTTTTTTTTTTTTTTGGTGGTACTGGGGTTCCTGGAAACCCTCCTACCTCTAGGATACACTCCCAGACCTATTTTATATATTTGGAAACAGGGTTTCTTAAGCCAGCAAAGCTGGCTTGAAACCAGCGCGATCCTCCTGTCTCTGCCTCCCAAGCATGGAGATTACAAGTGTGTACCACCACGCCCAGCTCCCCAATCTTTTTAGAATTATTTTTTCTTTGTTTGTGAAAAGGGTCTCACTAGGCTACTGAGAGTCTTGATAAGTTGCTGAGGCTGTCCTTGAACCTGCAGTCCTCCTGTCTCAGCCCCCCAGGTACGGGATTACAGGTGTGCATCACCATGCCTGGCTTTGTTTTCTTAATTTGATACGTAAAAATCATTCTTGGATGCTTCTCGTCATCCTCCATTCCAATCTGGTGTCTTTGACCCACCCACTCCACTGTTCAAATCCAGGATGTGTTCAAATCCTTCCAGCCTCTGATCCTTGGCTAGCGATGGCCTTGCCCTGTGAACCTGGTGCTTTCTGCTGCCTCTCTGATTCCTCCTCCTGCCTCCCTCCAGCATGAGCTACACCTGGTCTCTGCTCGCCTTTGCTTGCATTGCTTAAGCATCCTTTGAGCAAAGTAGGACTCCCAGAGATTTTACCTGCACACATTCATTTCTGTGAATGGGTCAGGGATATTACCATTTCCCCAACTTTCTCCTAAGCACATGGAGTGGGAAAAGAGCAGTATAAACGTCCTGGATAAAGCATAGATTCAGGAGCCAAGATGCATGACATTGGACAAGCATTTCCAGTTCTTTCCTGGTAAACTGGGAGGCTCATGGGTACCTCCTGGAACAGTTTTAAGGACTAATCATGAGAACCACACAACAACAGAGCTTGGCATCCAGAAAATTCGACGTAAGTTTTTGCTATTATTATTATTGTTCACCTCCCTCAACCCATTGTCTTCTATATCTGTCTCAACATCTTATTCTGGGACCATAGAAAATATGTAAATATTCAACCAAGAGAGTTTTTGCTTAGAGAAATTCATTGTAAGAAAAATTCTCCCTGAAATGTAGGTGTTGGCTTAATACTTCAGCGTCAGGCTTCTCAATTAAATTCTGCACATTCTTATAATATATGATTCTGTGCTAGCAAGTTCTAGAAGACATGGAATAAATAAATATGGCACTGCTTTCTAGAATGTTCATTTTGCTCGATGCTTAGATATTAGAAACACTATTTTTATTGACTAGAGGTAAAGTTTTCTATCTTTTTTAGCTTGAGGAGAATTTCTCTTATGGGAAAAAAAATCACTTATGTTAACCCAAGGGCTTGATTAGTCTTAGAATTCAAAGTGAAGCCCCTGATAAAGATGCCAATAAAAACATAAAATTTAAGCATATCTTTGGTTTCAGGAGACATAAGACCCAACTTAAAATGGCCTTAAAAACAGAGGATTTGTTCATTGTTGTACTTAAAAACCTGGAAGATCTGGTTTCAATTGAAGTTTCATCTTGTAAATCAAATGTTCTTACCAAAGATCCAGCTTGTCATCACACTCTTTGCTTCCTAAGGTGTTTGACTTCATCCTCGATTCTGGTGGATTTCTCTCTCCTCAGATCAGAGCTTTCTTTCTGTGATAATAAATGGATAACACAGGCCTTATCTTAAAATACATTGTCCAAGGAAAAGAAACATATCTCTTCTTCTATGTCCCTTTTAAGTTTTGAGATCCGTCCTTTTTATTGGCCCAGACTGAGTCACATACTCAACTCTAAACCAATCACATACTGATTGGTTTAAGCCTATTAGGACCAATTCCTGTTGCTGGGGAATGGGATTAACTCTAGCCAAACAATAAAACTTGGAATAAAGAAGGGGTGTGTTCCCAATCAAAGGTCAGGGTGCTTTGGATAGAAAAAAAAGTGATATAGTTGTTTGGATGGCAACACACAAACGTTTAATACACCAGTGAAAAGGATGAGTAAGTAACTTTGCAGAAGCCGAAGGTGGTGACCCATGGCTGTAATCCCAGTACTTGGGCGGCTGAGACAGGTGGATTGCAGGTTTGAGGTCAGCCTTAGCAACTTAGACTCTCAGCAACATTGGGAGACCATGTTTCAAAAAAACTTATAAGAGATGGGGTGTATCTCAAAAGTAGAAAGCTTTTGAGTTCAATCTCCAGCAATAATAATAATAATAATTAATAATAATAATAATAATTAATAATAATTTTGCAGAAGATAGCAAATATATTTTATACCTGGTAAAAGAAAAATTATCTGTAATGATATGAAAAAGTGTGTGTTGTGTGTTTGTGTGTGTGTGCGTGTGTGTGTTGGTGTGTATGTGTCTGTGTATCTCTCTGCCTCAAAGGATATTTGCTGTACTATGTGCTTATAATGTTGGGAAATAAACTCTCTCCTTGTGGTATGCTGGTAAATGATTAATAACTAGGTTTCTGGGGGAAACATACACAAGTTTCTTATAAATTTTATTGATATAAGGAATGGGTAGCACAGATTTTGACAATAATAATAAATTATACCACACATTTAGTCCTGTAGCCAATTGATGCTTACAGAATACGGTCTTGATTTCTGCGGAATTCTTGTATCAACAGCTGATCTATGGCTGCAATTCAGCCACGATTCGACAAAATCAGGCTACAAATAAATACTTGATTGCGAGTGTGGTTCAACATGAATGTTGGCTGATATCTTCCCTTGCGTTAATGAATAGGACGAAAGTGAGACAAAGACGACATGTGTCGAACTTCACCCATTTATCAGCGTCATGAGTGATTTCTTTGCTGAACCTGATAAAAGTGTTTGAGTACTGAAAAAATGCAATTTTTATGTTATTCACCATATAATGACTCTAGATGTGACACACTTAAGTTTCGTTGGCGTGACTAACATATTTTCCATTCATGCTTAAATCTAGACAATCTGGGGAAAAACAAATCGAGCCTTGATTTGCCAGTGCCTGTGATGTAAACATTCACAACATGACCAATCTCAAGTTACCAATGTACAATCACTAAACACAGAATGGGATAGAGGCAGACTATTTTATTTTATTTTAGAATTATATTGGTGCAATATAATTATGATCATAGTGAGATTCAAAGTGAATCATTCACATATGCTCACAATATCTCTTTCATCTTCCACCCCTCCTCCCTGACATGCTAGTAAGGTCATTAATGATACCTTCATATATAAACATAATATTATCTCTTTTTTGGTGGTACTGGGGTTCCTGGAAAGTCTTCTACCTCTGGACTACACTCCAAAACCTATGTTTTTTTATATTTTTATTTGGAAACAGGGTCTCTTAAGGCCAGCGAGGCTGGCTTTGAACCTGCACAATCCTCTTGTCTATGCCTCCCAAGCGTGGGGATTACAACTGTGCGCCACCACGCCCAGCTTATCTGTTTTATTTCCTTCCTCAAATCTTATTTCTCTTCTCGTCCTCTCTTCTCTATTTTCCCCTTCTACTATTCCACTGATCTCTCTCATTATCATGAAATTCTTTGTCTTTCCTATTTTCTTTTGAGCTTGCGCACATGAGAAAAAGCAGGAATCTTGACATTATGAGACTAGCTGAATTTAATTAGCATGACATTCTCCGGATCTGTCCATTTTTTTTTTCTGCAAATGACAAAATTTTGTTCTTCTTTATGATGGAGTAAAAACTCCATTGTTTGTATGAAACCCATTTTCTTTCTTTCTTTCTTTCTTTCTTCCTTCCTTCCTTCCTTCCTTCCTTTCTTATTTATTTATTCTTTTTGCAGGTCTGGGGATGGAACCCAGGAGCATTTGACCTCCGAGCCACATCCCCTGCCCTATTTTTTATTCTTTATTTTGAAACCGGGTCTCACTAAGTTGCAGAGGGCCTCACTAAGTAGCTGAGGCTGTCCGCGAACCACGATCCTCAGGTCTCAGCCTCTGAAATGCTGGGATTACAAGCGTGCGCCACCACGCCCGGCTTGAAACCCATATTCTTTATCCATTCATCTGTTGACCAGTACGTAGGTCAGTTGCATAACTTGGCTACTGTGAACTGTGCCAGAGGTACTTCTACCACAAGCATCATAGACACGGGTGACCTCAAGAGTGTGGGTAATAATAAAATGTAGCAAAATAATTAGCAAGTGATGAGCTTCTAATACTCTTTACTTGTATGAATCACACAATTTATTTAATAATGTTTATATAATATTTGAGTTTAATAACCAGATTGCAAAATTCTTAAAAATTTAGGAGCTGGCCCTCCTGTGCCCATCTGAGCCATATTCATTCAGTACTTGCCTGTCCCTCTTCCTGTATTTCTTCCCAAATAATCATTAAAAGAATGCACTGAATAAACCAATACCCCATGAGAAGAAATTTTAGAGGAGGTCCAGTATGGGTTCATATCACATACATAGAAATGTAAACTTGATGTTCATGGTAGAAAGACCTGACATAGCAAATTTAGTGGAAGCGGTAGTTTGAGCCCAGAGATGAACATGAGGACGTAAATATCCCCAACCCTACCTTCACCTCCACTCTGAATTTTAGACACTTTAGGAAAATTTCTGTCTGTGTGTCCTCTGGTGAGAGTATGGGTTGTTTTAGGAACTATAGCAGGTTTTCTGGGATCCACTGATACTTGGGATATCTATCCATATATACACACAAAATTTACATATATATGAAAATATGTGAATATACATATATGCATGTTTATATGTGATGATTAGGATGGAATCCAAAATTATGTCCATTATTAGGATAAACAATATTTTAAGTAAATTGCTTATGGGAAGCTACCTTTGTTGGAATGCCTGGCCTCTTGAGGGTATATCTCATTATTCTCTGCTGTTGAGAACCCTTATTATATCCTCTTCACTAATCGGGTATGTTTTATCTGGTATTAATATCTTTTTATTTGCATAATTTTATTCTGTGCATGAGATAAATGAGTCCAGTAGTGATTATCATAGCCATACAATGGTACAGATCTATCTTAAAACAAAATAAAACAAAAGCAGCTATACTGACTCCTACATTAATGTGACACCATATTACTTTTATGTGTAGTGTAGACTAATAATGACAATAGTGAAATAGTATCAACATTATACAGTATCTTTTTAAAGTTATTTTGAAGTAGTAGTAGTAATAGTAGTAGTAGTAGTGATTGAACCCAGGAGCATTCTACTTCTTATCTACACCCTTAGCCTATTTTTACTTTTATTTTGAAATAAAAAAAAATAAAGTTTTGCTTGACTGCTGAGAGACTCACTACATTGCTGAGGCTGGTCTTGAATCTAGGATCCTCCCATCTCAGGCTCCCAGGGACCTGGATTACAGGTGTGTGCCACCGTACCCAGCTTGGTCTTAATATTTTAATCAGATGACTCCTTGCAGTCAGAATCTCCTTGGAGGGGCTTGAGAAGTACAGAGCCCAGGAGCTTACCTGTGGATGCTTCATTTCAGTAGATCTAGGCTTGTGATTGAGAATGCACATTCTCAGAACCTGATCTAAGTGTCAACCATGTGTGGTGGGCAAACGGCCAGATAGGTCTGGGGTCTGGGTTTGAGGCCCAGCTTTGCTCTGTGCTGCACACCCGAAAGGCAGGGCAGCCAGGTCTCTTTCAGGCTCTGGTCTCCAGGTTAGTGAGTTTGTACTCTGCAGGGCAAAAGGATCTCTTCTATAAGGAATGACAGATCCTTCCCATCTTCCATCAGCTTAGCCCTGCCTGAATAGCTGGGTTCCACTTGACAGGGAGAAAGAATCTAAGTCTTTTTTTTTTTTTTTTTTTTTTTTGCAGTGAAATATCCTGATTGGAATAAACTCTGAAAGTTTTTCTCTAACAAGAAAAATCTTGGGTCCTATCTAATTCGTCTGCTCCAGAGTGGTTTTGCAAGTCAGAATTCATTCCAGATTAAAAAAAAGTAGTGTGAACTTTTTAATCAGTTAAAATTATTATTAATCTGCCTCATGGGACATCCCATGCTTTGACTGAACACAGGGAAAGTAAGGGAGCCCCAAGTATCTGATTTAATACCTGAAAACTCCCAAGGATGATTAGGCCACGGAAAGAAGACATATGGAGGGTTGTAAGAAAAGGTTTAATAAAAAAATGTAAATGGAAAGGCCATAAAATTCAAATGAGGCTCATTCCCTGGGTTATAACAAGTTCTGTGCTCAGACCTTGTTAATAGCTTTTTTAAAAAAAATAGTTTTATTGTAGCTTCTATTTTTTTCTTCGGTGTAATTAGAGCTTAATTAATTTTCCCCTAAAGGGGAAAAAGAGGACAAAATGGTGTTTGATCTGAGACGTGTGCAGTGGGCAAAGTAATTAGGATTAGCAAGTTACCTTCTTTTACCCCTACCTTCTTTTTCTAGTTGTGGCTTCTGGAAAGCAGACAGCTCTGCACAGGGACTCTCTGTGTTTCCCGTTGGGTTAGCGATGTGTTGATGGCAGAATGTGCATTGTGGCCAAAGGATTTTGTTTAGCTAGAGATCACACAATTCAAAAATTAAAATGAAATAAAAAAGCAATAAATAAATAAATACCCCCAAAACCACAGCTGTGAAAGCCTACAACTTCAATTTTTGGCTGACAATAAGGTTTAGTTAAATTTCGGATGCAAAATACAGCTCAGAGCATCAGAGGTGTCACCCAGGTAAGGTACCATGAGTCACTTTATATCTTACTCACGGGATCAAATCCTCGCTCTAGCACTGAAGCTCGGTGACTTTGCAGACCTCTCTGGGCCTTTGTTTCTTCATTCATAAAGTGACAACAACAGTGGTATGTTTTTTTAAAAAAAATTACTGTGATGGGGAAATGGTATAACATAACAAATAGTACCAAAATAGTGCAAAATACAAGAAGTTATTAAATAGTAGTATGGTTTTATTTTTCCTCCCCTCCCCCATTTCACAATATGGCATAGTAGGATTTATTCTAAGCAGTCGCCAGTGTGGAGATTGATCACCCTCTTCTTGCTTGGGATTGACTCCTTACCCCAAGCCTGTACATGTGACCTCTGGTGGCGTCACAGGCTCAGGAGAAGCCACTGGCAGTGCAGGTGTACTGGCTAATTAGAGAAGAAACAGTATGCTTAGGAAAGCCAGTCATCCTCATTCTGGGTATAGGGAAACGTGTGTTAGCAGCCAGGCACTGCTGGGACCCACTATATGGCAGAAAGTGACCTGGAAGAGCGGTGGGGGTCACAAGAAGACAGGAAGAGACATATTCAGTATGTAAAACCAAGCAAGTAAGCAGGAACCCGGTAACTCCAAGTTTGCCTGGGTCTGCAAGACGAGAGAGAAACAAGGGCAGGGGGTAGCTTTTCCTCCACCTGCAGCGGGGTCTAGGACAGACCCCTGCAGTCAGGGCAGATGTCACTTTCACGCTTCCTTCCTGGTGCATGGCACACCCTCTGCTTGGTTTCCCTGCCTCATCTGTTGCATTGAACTCACCCCTCATCTGCCCTTCATGGTTCTACCCTCTGGGCAATCAATTCTGCTGCCATCTCCCTCCTCTACATGTTAAAGCCAGCCACCTGTTATAAGCTCTCACACCTCCTAAACCACTTCTGAAATAGGATGTTGATTTAATAAGGTCTAAGCCTCACTAGGGTAGAGTTGGACTGGTGGTGGTTGGGAGAATAATTGGTATTTGCTTACCTCCAAATCCTCCATTTCCAGCATGATGTAGTGTCGTGACTAACATGTGCGGGGAAGATGGGAAGAGAAAACAGGAAACGGAGGGCTGGATCCACCATGGGAAAAGAATTTAAGAAGCTGACATTGCTCACTGCATTTTTCTTCTATTTGTGCCCACCTGGTCCCATGAAGACCCTGTCCACCTTAACCCTACTGGCCTCCCAGCTCTCCATTCAACTTTCCCAGACTCTCTGTCTCCTTTTCAAGTCAAGGGAAAGAAAGATATATAGCTCGGTATACACACATGTGCAGGAAAAAGTTGTCTTATGCACAATCATATGCATGCATATATATGTATATCTACAGAGAGAGAGGAGAGGGAGAAAGAGAGAGAGATCAGTGAAATCAATGACATAGAACTGAAGATTCAAAATTAAATGCTTACATTGAGGGTAAATTAATTTTGACAGAGGTTCTAAGATAGTTCAATGGGGGGAAAGAATAGTCTTCCAATAAATTATGTTACATTGGATATCACAGGTAAAAGAACAAAGTTGGACCCTGGCCTCATGCTACATACAAAATTTAATTTACAACATGCCATCCACATGAATGTAGGAGTTAAAACTACACAACTCTTGGGAAAATAACAGGAGTATATAATTGTAAACTTCTGTCTAGCAAAACCTTCCTAGACATGACACCAAAACACAGGTGAAAAAAATATATATAAACTGAACTTGCTCCAAATTATGAATCTTGTATCTTAAAAAGACATCATCAGAAAAGTTAAAAGGGAGATGATTATTGAAAATCATGCACCAGACAGCTTGCTCGTATCCAGCCTAAGGAATTCTTACAACTTAATGATAATTTTCAAAGTCCCACCATTTAAAAACAGAGAAAGAAAAAAAATGGGATAAGGGTGTGCATAAGCATTTTTCTAGAGGTGATAAAGAAATGGCCAATCTCACCCGAGAAGAGGCTCAGCCTCATTTATTGCTGGGGAAATACAAATAAAAGCCTTGAGGAGATAGCACTTCATACCCACGATGATGACTGTTATCCAAAAGACGGATGATAGCAAATGTCCTGGATAGGAAGAGATTAGAACCTTGGGAAATTACTGATGAGGTTGTAAAATGGTACAGCCACTTTAGAGAAGGTTGGACATTTTTTTTTTACAATGTTAAACAATGCTACCATCTGACCGCAATCTCTCCCAGTGAGGTTTATGACCAAGAGATTTGAAGACACATCTCCACACAAAAATGTGTGCACAGATGTTCATAATGAACATTATTCATCCTGCTGCAAAACTGAAACAAACTAAGTGGCCATCAGTTTGGGAACCGAGAAGTGAAATGTGGTCTATCTGTGCAATGTAACGCCCTTCAGTCATAGGAAGGCACAGAGTACAGCGCTTGGCACACCGTGGCTGAATCTTGACACTGCCGTGCTAAGCTAAAGAATGCTGTCACCGGAGGTCACATGTCTTATGAGTCCATTTGTAGGGAATGTCTCGAATCAGCAAATCCATAGACCCAGAAAGTAGAATAGTGCTGGCTGGGAGCTGGGGAGAGGAGGAGGAGGAGGAGAAGGAGGAGGAGGAGGAGGAGGAGGAGATTACTTCATAATGGGCCTGAGATTTCTTTTTTGTGATGATGAAAATATCCTCGAATCAGATAGTAATGATGGTTGAACAACTCCGAATTTACTAAAACTCACTGAATTGTACACTTTAAACGGCTGAACTTTATGGCATGTGGATTATATCTCGATAAAGCTGTTCCTTATTTCTTAAAAGTAAAATATAAAATACTCAATGAATCTAACAAAAGAAAGAAACAAGGGACATGAAGAACAAATGGATCTAATAAAAAAACAAACAGCGGGATGATAGACACGAATTGAACCAGAATCGTAGCCATTTTAAATAGGAATGCTCTATACATTCCATTAAAAGGCAGCGATGTCAGTCTGGATAACAAAAACTAGACCTAATTATATGCTGCCTACAAGAAACACACTTTTTCTTCTATATGTATGTATGTATATATGTATGTATGGGATTTAATTTAACTTAATTTAATAAAATTTAACTCAGGGGCATTCTATTTGTGGTCCTAGGGATTTAACCCAGGGGCATTCTACCTCTGAGCTATACCCCCAGCCCTATTTTTATTTTTATTTTGAAACAAGGTCTCTTTAGGTTAATGAGAGTCTCACTACTTGCTGAGATTGTCCTCAAGCCTGTGATCCTCCTGTCTCTGCCTCCCAAGGACAGTTTTTTATTTTTTTCTTTTTTTTTTTTTTTTTTTTTTTTTTTTTGTTATGCTGAGAATGGAACCCAGAATATTAGGCAAACTCTCTACCTCTGAGCTCCACTCCCAGGAAATGAACTTTAAATAACAACACACAAATAAGCTGATCTAGAAGGCAACATCATGCTGACAGGATTTTTATAAAAAGCTGTGACAGCCATATTAATATCAGAGAAGGTGGATTTCAGAGCAAAGAATAAAGAATAAAGAATAAAATCGACTGTTTCACACAAGTAAAACAGTCGATTACTCCAGAAGACATCTGTGTTCATGACACATTTACACACCCAGTAACAGAGCTGGAAAATGTGCAAAGCCAATGCCGGTAGGAATGCCAGGAGAAATAACAAAGAATGTCACAATCACAGTCAGAAGTGGCAAATGCCTCTCAGTAATTGACAGAAAGTCAACAGAGAACCGGCCAGGACAGAGAAGACCCCAAGAATATCATAAGCCAACTCCACTGTGTTTACCCATATAGGACCCTCACGCGGTGGTGCAAAACACACATTCTCTTCTATGGGCTTTGAATTTATATGCAGAACATCAGCAGGTAGAGACTGTGTCATGGCTGGAATACAAACACCAGGGTAGTTAAAAGGATTCAAGTCAATTTAACTATGATAACTATGTTCTTTGCTATAATGGAAGTAAATGAAAAATTAATAATAGAAAACCCCAGCTGGGCACAGTGGCACAGTGTAACCACAGTACTTGGAGACAGGAGGATCAGAGGTTCTCAGCCAGCCTCAGCTACTTAGTGAGAACCTCTACAACTTAGTGAGACTCTGTTTTCAAATAAAGAAAATAGAGCTGGGGTTATAGTTCAGAGGTAGAATGCTCCTGGGTTCAATCCCCAGTACCACAAATACTACTACTACTACTAATAATAATAATAATGATAGTAGTAGTAATAATAGTAATAATAATAATAATAATAATAATAATAATAATAGAAGACCCAAATATTGGGGGATATTTGGGAAACCCCAGCTATGTAGAAAATTAAGAGCATATTTCTAAATAGCCCATAAATCAAAGAAGTCAAAAGGTAGATTTTTTTTTTTTTTGCAGTACCAGGGATGGCACCCAGGGGCATTCTACCTCCGAGCTACACCCCCACCCCTATATTTTTGTCTTTTTTATTTTTGAAACAGGTCTCACTGAGTTGCGGAGGACCTCACTAAGTAGCTGAACCTGTCTGCTGACCGCGATCCTCTGGTCTCCACTTCCCAAATGCTGGGAATACAAGCCTGCGCCACCATGCCCGGCACACATTAGAAAACTACAAAGTCTAAAGTCTGTGAACCACAGGAAAATAGAGATTGAGGAGCCAGGTAAACCGGAGGTTAGCAAAAGAGGATTGTATCAAATATCATAGCAGAAGCAAATAATACAAAAAACAGAGAAAATCCCTAAAACAAAACAAAAATTATGGTTCTTTGAGAAGATCAATACAACTGATAAATGTCTAACCAGACTGATTAGGAAAAAGAAAATGCCAGTTCCAGAAACGAAAGTGGTGACATCATGGCAAGTCCTACAGATACGTGAAAGGAGCACAGGAGCCAGGCACCTGTAATTCCAGTACTTGGAAGGCTGAGACAAGAGGATCGAAGGTTCAAGGCCAGCCTTGGCAATTCAGTGAGGCTCTCAGAAACTTAGCAAGAACCTGTTTCCAAATAAACAATAAACTAGAGCTGGAGGTGAGAGGTAGAATGCCCCAGGTTCAATCTCCGGTGCCAAAAGTAATAAAAGTTAATAATAATGATAATAATAATAATACAATAATAATAGTAGTCGTCATCATCATCATTTAGGGGCCACAGGGTGGATATTATGAATGGCTTTTATGTCTGTGAAGCCAGTGGCTGTCATAAACCACAAATTCCTTGTAAAATGCAGCTCCCTGGAATAACACCCCATTAAGGAAAATGAAATTAGAGTTTAAAAACTTCCTGAAAAGAAAATTTTAGGCTCAGGTGTCTTCGCTGGCAAATTCCCCAACACATTTCAGAAATCATACCAATTTGGCACAAACTCTTTCAGAAAATTGAAGAAGAGGGAACAGTTACCAGTTTGTAGCATGAGTCTAGAAAAGATGGGGTTCTTACAACCTCGGGACAACACTGGAATGAAAATCTGGAGCTTCAAGCTAGATGCAATCCTATAGGGCAGTGGTTTTGAGGGATTGTCTCCTTGGTCCAGACATCAGAGCCAAATTCCTTCTCTACCACTTAGCCAGCTGCAAGATCTTGGGCAGTTAACGTTACCTCTCTGACCCTTCCTTTCCTTCTCTGTAAAATCAAGTCAGCAGCTGCAACTAAAAGCCAGGGAGTTAGAATGAAGATTAAATTAAATCATACATTCACAGTGCCCTTAAACAGGGCCAGGGGCGTAGCAGGTAGTTCAATAACTATTTACTGCAACAAGATAATATTCTTGAGAAGATAAAGGAGTCATGTGCTTTTTGTGTTGTGAACAAATGTTTGCAGTCAGTAGTTATTTTTCGATCAATGAAGCAATTTAATTTTGTTTTCCACTTTTCTTTGCATTTAAAGGAAGAGTTAAAATCTTTGATGACCACATATATAAGTCATCTCTTAAAAGGGAAACAACTGGGTTTTTTTTTTTCTCCCCCACTCCCGTCATAGTGAAAATAGAGATTTTTCTGCCTCAATCCAGGAAAACAAACCCCTTTTGGCCACCTATTTTCCTGCAAGCTGAGGACCTGACTTCCCTGTATAGCAGGCCCTTAGTCTAAGCTGATAGAGAGACCAAGTCGGTCTTGCTTGCTGCAGTCTACTGGTTACCAGAGCCCCTGTGACTTACAGTCTTAACTTGAGAAAAAGCCTACCTGGAAGAGAGCTGTCTATGGCTCCAAATCGAGCCTGGTCTGCCCCATGGCCTGGAAGATAAAATTTTAAAAAGTAGCCCTAGTATTTATCCTCTGTATGCATGCCTCCCGCTCAGCTCAACCAAGATACGGAAGAACAAGGCAGAGCCGAGCAGTGAAAACAGGTCTAAGGCCAGGCTTCAGCGACCAGTGAAAGGCGCCCCTGCCCCTGTCCTCAGTGGGGGCCCTGCTTATTATTTTTACCTCCTGGATACGCAGGAGGATGAAAAGATGGGTCTTGCTGTGGATGAGGGCAGATGGGGTCTGAGAGAATGGACAACCTGCTCCCAGTGTTTGAAGCTTTGGAAGCAGGAGGCCCCTACCCACTCGCGTACTAACTTGCCCCTCCGATGGAGAGAACCTGGTAATCTGGTAGAGAGGAAAGACTGAACTTCTTGCCCAATATGTTGTCCTCATTGTTAGGCCTAAACCCCACAGATATTTTAGACCAGAAAATTATCTTGTGCCTTGTAAGATGTCCAGCTACATCCCTGGTCTCTACCCACCAGATGCCAGTAGCAGTTCTTTTACCAAGTCCTTGGAACCCAAATGCTTCCACATGGTGGCAAATGTTCCCTGGTGTGGGGGTAGGCCCCCCCCGGGGGGGGGGAAGAAGCTGACCCCACAGAGGCACGGAAGTAGAGGCTTTTCTCTTTGAAGTCATTCTATCTCTTAGGTATGAAATAAAAAGAGGGGGGAAAAACCTCCCAGAGCTCACACTGCAAATGGGTGAGTGACGAAGGAGGTGAATCGGCTTCAGCTTGGTAAGCGCTGGTTGGAAAGACAGCTATCTCTTCTGCATGTTCAGATATTGTCCAAGTAGAAAATAAAGCACCGGTTTATTTAGTTGGAAAGTATGAAAACCTTTGTTCCTCCCTCTCTGTGGCGAGAGCTGAGCTGGAGGGCAGGGGGTTACTGGACAGTAGTTCCCAACAACCCATAACTCTTTTCTTCACAAATGCGGATTTTGCAGACATGGGTGTGGGGAGCCATTAAGGCTTTCCACTAAAAGAATATTTCTGACTCAGCTGACTGTCCTTCGCCCGGAGTCAACAAGGTTTGGGTCATAGAAGGTTCAAAGTAAAAGGTCTGAGAGAAGATCAGGTGGTGATGGCACGAGGGCATTGATTGACCTACCTGTAATGTGTGTGCTTTGGATTGGTCTTTTACTGTATTCCGGTGGTGATAGCATGCGGATATTGATTGACCTGTAACTGTATAAATACCTCAAGAGAAATAAACCCATTGTCGGCCAGTAGAAATATTGACCCAGGAGCAGGGGTTAGCCAATAGAAATATAGACCCAGGAGCAGGGGTCAGCCAGTAGTGGTATAGACCCAGGAGTAGGCTGATGCCCCCCTACATTAGAATTTAAAAACTCTTGGAATAAAATTCTAAAGAGTTAAATTCTTTCATCCTCACTCCTCTCTTCGGAACCCGTACTTTTGCTGGCTGGCTCCGGCACATGGGGTGGACAGGACAGAAGGAAGTGTGTACAGGTGTACATCAGCTTTCAATATACTGTTCTCCCTTGGAGTGAGCAGAACGCTGCAGGGTTACAGAGGGACACCTACCTCAGCCCTTGTCAGCAAAACGGGGCAGGGACAGTCAGAGACAGAATCATGGGAGAGGAGACAGAGCCCCCTCTGCCAACTCTGTCAGCACAGAGCATAAACAGGAGCTGACACCCAGCAAAGCCATGCTTCAATGGTGGAAGGGTAGGAGCCTGGAAGTCTGAGCAGTGGTGGCCCTCCCAAAGTTGGCGGGTCCCAGTCCCCAGAGCCGGTGGCTATGATGCCTGGTAGAGTTCCTGGGAATGACTCCCCTCCATCCTTGTTCCTCCGTGTGGAAACAATTCATGCAGGAAGCACGAATGGGGAATATAAGAGGGTGATTTAGGGAAGTAGAGGTACCGCACAGAGAAGCCCTGGTAAAGATGAAAGTGGAGGGGGTGTTTATGTTCCATAAAAAAAGACAGGAACTGAACGCTTCCTGGAGTTTAGATCAGTGGGGAGCTTTCCACTGTATCTGGGTATATTCCCCCTGAACACCTTGCTCCTCGGGCATATTTTTATTTTGGGTGACCAGCTGTCTGTTCCAGGCATACCTTAGTGAGTAGGTGTTGTCTCTGCCCCTTCCCACACGGAGGCATCTAAGCTATGCCCCGCAAGGGCGCTTAGCCTGGGATAGCTCTACTTTGAGTCCCTCCCAGTCTATGTTATCTGCTCACCTTTAACTAACTGCTTGACAGTAGGGCAAATGCGACTTTGTAGGTGTGGTCAAGGAAAAGACCCTGAGATGGGGGGAGATCCTCGATTATCCAGGGAGCTGGTAGAGTCATGGGGTTCTTGTAAGAGGGATGCAGGAGAAATCAGTTAGACAGTACAGTGGCAAAGGCAGGGCCATGTTGCTGACTCAGAAGAGGTTGAATGGGGTCACAGGAGATGTGGGGGTGCTTCTGGAGCTCCTGGAAAAAGCAGGAAAACGAGTTCTTCCTGGAGACCTTGGGTGGCCGCTGCCCATTTTAGACTTCTGGCTTCCAGATGCATCCAATAACAAATTCATGTTGTTCCCGAACTTGGAGTGTGGGAGATCCTGTTACAGCAACCTTGGGAAACAAACAGAAACACTCCAGAGATGGTCGGTGGCTCTGGACTGCAGACTCGGTTATCACACCAGCTTGCTCCCCAGGAGCGGGGCTCCCAAGGAAGCCAGCACAGCCATCTGCCCTCTCTGGAAGCACCCAGCCAGCTCTCAAGAGGCATGCTGGGTGACCGAGAACACAGGGACACCGCTGCTGGCCTCTGGCCCGGCGGTATGACTAAAACATAAATATATGAATAAATGCTGGTTTGGGTCTTTGTCCCTAGTTCCCGGCACTGAGCTTCCAAAGCCCTTGTGATTTCCTGAGTGACTGGAGTATGTTTCGTTGTTCACAAAGAGCCCCTTTGTCCACACCTGAGTTTATGCTAAGGAAGTGGCTCGAGTTCAAGGAGGGGAGGGGGAGCACAAGATGAGAGGGTTGAACTGTCAGCTCCATGGATCTCTGGCGAGGGAGGACAGGACAGAGGCTGGGTTTAACCACCACCAGGCCAATGATTCAGTCACACCTATGAATGAACTCAAGTTCCACAAGAACTCAGCAAGGAGGCTCAGAGAGCTTCCTGGTTGGCGAGCATGTTTCTGGACATGGAAAGGGGGAGGGGGATGCAGAGACCCATAACTGCAGAAGCGCCTGCCCTGTGCCCATCCCTCCCGCATCTCTTCGCCTGGTTGCTCCTTTGCAGCCTATATCTTCAAACAGCAATCCTAAGGACAGCTGTCCCTCCATATCTGTGGGCTCCACATCTGTGGATTCAACCAACTGCGGGTCAAAATTTTTGGAAAAAAAATCCATCTTTTTCTCCTTGTTACTATTTCCTAATAACATAGTATAGCAACTATTTACATGGCATGTGCATTATGTTAGGCATTAGCAAGGAGGCCATTTAAAGTATACAGGAAGATGTGCGTAGGTTATGTGTGAATTCTCTGCTGTTTTATGTATAGGAGACCTGAGCATCTTCAAATCTGGTACCTAAGGGGATGTGGGCAAATATCCTGAAACCAATCCCACACAAATACCACAGGGAGACGGCCTAGCTTTCCTGAGTTCTGAGAGCCATTCTAGTAAATTACTATGACACTTTATAGAATGGACTTGAGCATCCTTAGATTTTTGATCTTGGAAGAGGGCGTTCCCTGAAACCAATCCTGCACAAATACCAAGGGACAGCTGTATAGCTCTTTCATGAATTCTGAGTCATTCTAGTAAATTGCTAAACCTGAGAGGGGTCATGGGAACTGCCAAATGTATAGGCAACTTGTGCAAAAGAGTAGGTGGCCTTGTAGCCAGCTTCCAAAGGAAGGGCAGGATCCCTGCCTGCTGGGGGCTGAACACTAATTCCATGTTGTTAGTGTAAAATTGAATCGAACAGTTGGTGGCCAGTGGGTGTCAGGTATGTCTTTGGCTGGATCCTGCTTGCAGCCTAGCTTCCCTGCATAAATGAGAAGATTCCTGAGGCTCATGCCTTTGGGCAGAAAGGCCTTTTTCAATAGCTTAACCAATGTAAAGCAAATTTCAGGCCCAAATCCTTTTCTTTGTCTCCTTCCTTCCTTCCTTCCTTCCTTCCTTCCTTCCTTCCTTCCTTCTTTTTTTTTTAAAGTAGGATTTTATTCTAAAGCCTTTTGCAATTTCCCAGTAAAAACAACAACAAAAATAAGCTTTTGAGAACACACACTTGTTGCAAAGTGTTTTTCAAACACTGGAGAAATGTTGAATATTAACACTGAAGTGAAATTAACACTTTATTTTAATATACTTCTCCTCGCACCAGAGAAGCCTCTGTGAGCACCCAGGATGCTACTCAGTGTCTGAGAAGCCACTGGCCCAGGGAACTCTGGATCCTTTCTCCTCTCAGCATAATCTACTATTCACTTTCAAACGCTAATAAACAGAGATCTGATTTCCCTGGGGCTTCAGATGAGTCTCCAGGCCCCCCCTATCATCACCAGCAACTGCTGTGAACTAGTTAGCACGCCCATTGGCTGGAATGAAAATGCATCCTCCCTCCTACAGAAGTCCCCAACCAGGGATCTAAGTCCATAGGCCTGTGATCACAGAGTCCAACTCCTTATTATCAGAAATAAATGAAACTCCAGCTTCCTTCCTACCCAGCAAAGGCAGCAGGAGGTACTGGCCCTATCTCTGGTAATCTCAGGTTTATACGCACAGTTTCTCACTTTTATTCATTTGAGAATTGAATTAGCTTTCACATTCGCCTCCACAACTTCAAAGAACATCTCTCAGCCATCACTTACTGCACGATTAAATTGAGAAGCATCTTGTCAGTACATCTGATAATTTGATTCTGAGTGATGTTTGTGTTGGTGCTAAGCATTTTGCCGGCAACAATAGCGTGTTACAAATGTGTGGCCGGGCCCTGTAACCACTGACTCAAAAGAGATTTCGACAACTGGATATAGTGCTGGTAATGAAGAGACTAGATTACTTTTAAAGTTATTATGCTTGGATAGGGAAAACCAGATTCAATTTAGAGATGCTCCCAGCTCTGGCCAAAGTAACATCTTTAGTTTCTCACAGGAAACTTTGTAAAATCTGATGTTGAAGCAAGCTGGAAGTCCCGACATAGTAAGTGGGCAGAGGATTGTTATCCTGAAGCCGTCTGTTTATTCAACTTGTAGATGAGACCTGGCAAGAGATATAGAATAGAGGATGGAAGATATAGCGTTTGGACTTAAAAGACTAAGATGCCCAGCTTGTTTTCTTGGACAAATTATATATTTCTCATTTTTCTCTCTTATAAAATCAAGATAACAACAACAACAATAATAATAGTAATAGAGTTACTGAAGAAATTTAGATTTGTATTTCTCAAACTTGCCACTAATTGCACTAATGAAATTGAAGTCTGGACCTTTTTGTGTGTGTGTGTGTGTGTGTGTGAGAGAGAGAGAGAGAGAGAGAGAGAGAGAGAGAGAGAGAGAGAGAGAGAGAGAGATATCGATCCTGGATATTATAGGCTGCTCAGCAGAATCCCCAAATTGTGTCCAAAATACTGCAAAATATTAGCTTTAATAAAGAACCCCTGTTTGGTGGGGGAGATTCTGAGGATTGAACCACATTCAGTTCTACCTCTGAGCTCTACCCCTTCGGCCCTATTTTATTTTTATTTATTTATTTTGAAATAGAGTCTTGTTATAGGTTTCTGAGAGTCTACATTGCTGCCGTTGTCCTTGAACTTGCGGTCCTCCTGTCTCTGTCTCCCAAGTACTGGGATTATAGGCATGCACCACCATGCCTGGTGCCTGGATAAGAACCACTGCTTTTGATAATATTTACAAGGCTTTTATATAGTTCCTGCCACATAGTAAGGACTCAGTCACTGGTAATTGTTGTAACACTGAAATAACAAAAAGCAGTTGAGCAGATGGAACTAATCTCCCTAAGGCTGGGTTGAAGGTGGGGCTCTGAGACTTTCTACACTTGGATAATGACGGAGCTCTGCAGAACGTCTAGGGTAAGGTGAGTTCTGGTGGCTTCTGTGAGATCCAGCAGCCCAAGCTCTCTGTCTCTTGGACTCACTATGCAAAAGTCAGCATGGCCTTCGGCTGGGTGGAGCAGGATAGGGCACTCCAGGGGCGAGTGAAGTTGACCAGTTTGTCTTTCATCAGCCCATCTGTGCGCTCACTGAGTGACAAGCAAATACCAGGTTCTGTGCTTAGCATCCGGAATATAATGAATAAGCCCCAGTATATGCTTTCTAGAAGAAACAGGGACCATGGCAGGGAACATTATCAGACCAGAGACAATTACAACAGAGAATTGTGACAGGAAAGAATTTGGTCACCTGATACAACCAGGAAGGCTGGGGAAGGAGCCCTTGTTGTGGCCTCAGTTTTGAGAATTTAGGACCTGGTACCGCCCCCACCCTCCCCAAATAAAAAATTGACTCTAAGGAATTGCTTCCTCTTCATGCTCTTTGCTTCTCAGATGGGAAAGTTCAGAGACAGAGAAAAGAGAGCCCTTGTTCAAGAAAGACCAATGAGTTTGTACCAGATTTAAGTACAAGTTTCTTAAGTACACCCTGATTCCCCTTCTGTTATGGTTAGATGTATAATATCCCCTGAAGAGCTCATGTATGCATGTGCAGAGTTAATATAATTAAGTCATAAGGGTCATAATCTCATCAGTGGGTAAATCCATTGTAATGGATTTGCTAGGTGGTAATCTAGGCAGGCGAAGTGTTGCTGGAGAAGGTAAATCCCAAGGACTGGGCTTGTGTCTTTGACTTCTCTGGCTTGCACTCTTGGTTCCTACCTCTGTGTTGTGAGAGCAGAGCCTGCTCTCTTCATTTCTCTTTGCTTCCCAGTGCCATGCCCTGAGCTCCACAGACCCAGCCTAGAATGGACTGAACCTCTGCAATCTCCAAATACTGTGAGCAAATAAATCTTTCTTCCTCTAAGTTGTGTATGGTCAGGCTTAATGCGTCATAGCAGTGAGAATGCTGACCAAGGCACCTTAGCAGGCCAGTCAGCACAACAGCGTGGACGTGCTCCTTCAGCTGTTGTATTCCCAGAGGAAAAGCAAGTGGTTTTGTGACTTCTGAGAAGGCATCCGGTGTGCATTACACACGTACACATCTCCCGGTTCCTGTGACGCGCCTGCACCTGCCTTCTCTATGGGTGGCTTGTTCTCTTCTATCATGAGATTCCTCAGTGTCCTCAAAATTCCATTCTTCCTTAAGCTACATTGAGTGGAGTCTCTATCACTTGTAACACTGGCCAGGCATCCAGATAAGTTGATTAATCTGCCTCTTCGAGGACAAAATCAGATGGGCATGCACCGACATATGAGACTCATGAACACCGCACGAGGCCTTTGGTGTGTGATAAAGAAGCGTTCTCCTTCAAAGGCACCCAATACGCCTCCGTTGGAGTAATAGATCAGAAGCTGCTTCATAACAGAGATGCCAATATTTGGGAAGCTCAATTTACTAGGGAAAGAAGAGTGGACTATTGACCTGCTACAAATGTTCTGGCTGTGCTGTTATTAAAATATTTCTATTGCCTGGATTCCCCCATTCTTCTCTGCCCCATGAACATCCATCTGATGCTCTTAAGAAAATGGAGGGGAGTCTTTTAACTAAGGCTTCCCTACCTGTGCTATTCTGAATTAATACTACTTATAGATTGCTCATGAGATAGTAGTTTGTAGCAATAATAGCTTAAGCTGGTGATTCATCTGCATAGTTTAGATGCAGATGAATTTATAAGAAGAGGGAAAATCAGTCTTTATCTACTGGAAACCATGTATGTTTCTGAATATATATGTGTATGTATGTGATGAATATATCATGGTGGATTCCAGAGTACTAGGGCACATACATGTACACGGCCCTTGGTGGCTTCCCCTCACCTGGCTCTCTCCTCACACCCTCCTCTTCCTCATACTTGATACTGAGATTGGCATTGGTAATTTTGTTTATGTGCATAAAGCCAATTGCTAGCCACTTCTCTAGGCATTTTCCAGTATCACCTATCATTTGATTCTCAAAAATATCCAAAGAGGTATTGGCATCCCCACTTTGCAAACAAGGAAGCGAGGCTCAGGGTAGCTAAGGGAATCGTCCAGCTGGTCAGGCGTAGGGACGGGGCTGGAGGTCAAGGTGGGTCTGACCCACAGTGTTCTCTTCCTGTTGAGGTTCTTCAGGGACACAGAGAGACCGCCTGGGAGGATCTCATACCTTCCCAAAGTCAAGGAAAGTAAGAATTGACTCACCCAAGCTCCTTTTTCCTGAAGCATGGATACTGTAGGTGAGAAGGAATCCAAGCACAGTGGGAAGGACCCAGAACAGTGTGGGCCGATGCCCTCCGCACCCTTTCTCCCATGTGAGGACTCTGTGTTCAGGACCTAAAATGTTTTCTAATATGGGATGAAACATTCAAATACTCTTGGCCCCATAACTGCAGACACTGGCTTCTTCTAATACCACATTTCCCTTCTCGCTCTGGTGGGTTCAAAGCCTAGGAAACATTTTGTCTCATTTCTCTTCATCTGTATTTCTATTTTGTACCTCATAAGGAAAAAAATGCTATTTGAAGTAAAGAATGGACATCTGGGTGGTGCTACTTTGCTAAAAACCTTTCTGTCCGTGCTTTGCTCTGACCAGGGCTGACACCACCCTCCATGGCCACCTGGCCTTACTTGCCTCATTCATCTCTGCTCTGGTTTCCAGTCTTTCTTCCCTGATTGATGTTATTTTCCCAGTTCCCTCCTTCCCATATGCACTTTCCCATCCCACCTCCCTCACCCTGGAGATCCTGGCTCCAACGTGTTTTCTAAACCCTTAGACCAGGTTAGGCACCTGCTTTGGGGGGCTCTGCATGGCCCTGTTCCTCACCTTCAGTGACACCATTTTCCTAGCAGGATTTCCATCTCTCTTCTTCTTACTCAACTGCAGAATGATGATGAGGGTGTGGCTGTCATGTTCTGGAAGGCAGCCCCTGCCCCTGTCATCTGTAGTCACCTGCACATTCCGCCTGTAGAGAACCTTTGGTATCTGTCCCTTTAATTTCCACCCTCACCAACTTATTCAAGTCAGGCCATCAGATCCAAGGTCTCTGCAGTTGAAACACTGTGTTGAACCTGAAACTTCCTTGCTCTGAGTTTTCTTTGATTTTATGTGGCCAATCCCAGCCACAACAAAATAATACTCAAAGTGTTTCAAATGCTTGGAGTTGAGTGTGTGTGTGAATCCTAGTCTAGCTAGACACCTTATTTTTCTTTCTTCCTTTGCCTCATTTCAATTTCTTTCTTCCTTTTCTATTTCTTTTCCCTTCTTCTTTCTTCTACCTTCCTCCCTTCCTGGCTCTCTCCGTCCCTCCAGTACAGCCAAGAGATGTCAACTTGATAAGAGTCAACTTGATTAGCCTCTACTGTTTGACCTCTAGGTATTGGATGGTGCCATTCTTTAACTGGAACTTCTCTCTGTCCACTTCAGACCTTCTCTGAAATGCTAATGCTCAGGGTTCCTGCTTGAGAAACACAAAGCATTCTTCAATCCTCGAGCCAAATAAATACAGAAACTTCCCGATGATCTCAGCCAGTATCGCACCTTTGAAATCCTAGGTTTCTCTGTATCTTTGGAACAAGCTCTTTGTTGTGACGTGCCATTTGTAGACACTGGGTTTATCTCCCTTACAGAATGGAAAGTAGCTTGACAGATGAAATCTGTCCCACTCGTCTCTATTTTCCCCACGGCACTTTGGAGACATCTTTCTAGCTATTTAGTCAGACTCTTTAGTGACAAAATAAATAAATAAAAATAGAAACTAGCTCAGATTAACATATAACAAAGGTTTCTCTGAAGGGGGCTGCAGCATGACAGATGGTCCCTCTTACCGCCTTCCCAGAATGCATTTTCTGGGAGCAGCATCCCACTTTTCCTTTGGGCCACGTCTGTTTGCTTTCTCCTCGTCCTCACTGTTATGGATTTAGAGAATATGGTGGTGGGGAAACTGTTCCCGGGGACCCCGGCTAGGGTCCCGGACACACTTTCCCTCAAACCACAACAAAACCCCAAACAACCAAAAAACAGAAATAAACCGCGGGTTCTTATCCTAAGCTAAGAATAAATATGCATAGCTTGGACAGTTACTGAAGATTTAAAGATGTTTATTAGAAAGATAGAAATACAGAAAATAGAAATACAGCTCCATACCGGACTGGCATGGAGGGGTGACTCGAATGAATACACCAAAGTGATCACACGTGGACTGGACTTTTTATACCCATGACCTCCATCTTGTTTACGTAATTCTGACTAGTGAACGTCCCTGTAAGGTACCTCCCCTTACCTTGTAAGGTACCTCCCCCAGCAAGGTGTGGTGAGGTGTCTCCTTCCATGAAGGTCCACCCCTCCTACCATCTTAGCTAGCTTATCTAATTATGTAGATCCATCTTTAGATAGCTAAAGGCCTAGTTCTCCTCTCCTATTGACTTGCTAATTACATTTAGCTAAGTCAATCTAAGTTTCAATAGCTGTTTGCTTCCTGACTAAAGCCAAGCCTTTCTCTCTCCAGGTCTGCCACCATTTTGATACAATTATTTTTGAAATATATTAATAATCATAGCTTTCTCAAATCTTCCTAGGCCATTCACAATACTGGTACACTCACTGTCTGGCTCATCCACCTCATTGTGAGTTCTAGGAGTGGATCAGCTAGTCTGCCTGTTCTCCCCACTGGGCCATCACATCCTGGTTCAGTGGTAAATAATTATCCCAAGGCATCCAATAAGCATCATCCACTAATTGCTCTAAACTTACTGGGAATGTGGAGTTCTTTTTCTATCACTATTGCTAAGCCAGATCTCCTGGGGGCTTATGGAAAGCCCTCCTAGAACAGAGCAAATCCAGCAGAATGAAGACAGAAAGGGACCCCAGTGATACTGTCTGACCACCTGCAGCCATGTGTGTCTGGAGCTTGCATCAATACTTGAACAAGTATGATTGTGTGGGCCCTTCTGGCATTTGCAGGCTCAAGAACCCTGGATGAAACAACAGACATCATTCTGAGTCTAAGGACAGGAATATAATATGGCCCAAATCTCCTGGGGTATTGGAATTGGGAATTCAAGAAGCCAGAGCATGTCACTATCTTGGGAGTGTGGCTGGACAGGGGACTCGGGTGTCTCCTCTGTCTTTTCAGGTGTACGTCTTTCTCTCTGCATGTCAGCTTAAAGTTTTGAGCCAGGTAAGCCTCGGAATTGTGTGGCTCTTTAGTCAAGCGTCCAACAGCAATGGTATTGTGCTCCAGAACCACATTTTCAATCCCAGAGCAATTCTTTGATGATCTCAGGTCACAATTAGACTCCATGTCTGCCCTTGGTTTAACATGTAGTCTAGAAGTAAAGCCAAAGACTCATTATCTGCCCAGCAGGCTCTAGGGAAGCCCACATGGAGATGGGTGTTGGTGCTACATCTGGTGCACATGCTAGTGACATGAAGGACCTCTTTTTCATTAATATGTGCCGATGGAATACCATGGAGGTGCCCCAATCCCAGTTCCAGAGCAGCAGCCAAGCCCCTAGTTGGAATCAGGTGCCCATTCTAGCAAAAACAAGGCTGTATCTTGATGTTGGCATTTTCCATGGGCTGAAATGATGAGTCCCTAGTAAAATTCACTCATGTCTTCCATTGCATGACCTGAGATACGAGTCCCTCTCACATCAGTTTATAAAGATGAGCAAAAACTAGCAAACAACCAGGTAGGCGTCCTTATGGGAGCTGTCGGGTCCTCACCCATGTTGCATCCTTTCCTGGTGGGAAGGCATTTAGCATCATATCCTGCTCAGGACCACTTCTCGCGGTCGATTGGCCCATCTGCTTCCTTGAAAAGAAAAATTCTACTACTGCTGCTACTATTACTACTACTATTACTACTACTACTACTACTACCACTGCGGTAGGCTGCGAAGGAGCTCTTTATAGCAGGTTTAGTCAAGGGTTCCCTACGATAGTCTCCTGGGGCATGAAGGCTCCTGAGCAGTGTGTCCGGGTCCCTGCTGGATTCATGGAGGTGGAAGGCAAACAGCTCCAAGAGGCCGCCCCCAGCTCAGTTACCGGTTCTACTTCTTTTCATTCCATGGGTGAAGGTTTGCTGTGGTTTGGAGGCATGTTCCCCAGAGAGTCACAGATTAGAAGCTTCTCCCTCAGTGTAGAGGTATTAAGAGGTGGTGGGATCTTGAATAGGTGGGATTGAGTGGGGGTGATGGGAGCTTTGGGGACTTTGCCATTGGATTAATGCTGGTCTCAAGGAGTTAGTGAGAGAGAGAGAGAGAGAGAGAGAGAGAGAGAGAGAGAGAGAGAAGAGAAGAGAAGAGAAGAGAAGAGAAGAGAAGAGAAGAGGAGGGGAGGGGAGGGGAGGGGAGGGGAGGGGAGGGGTGGGGAGGGGAGGGGAGGGGAGGGGAGGGGAAGGGAGAAGAGAGGAGGGGAGAGGAGGGGAGAGGAGAGGAGAGGAGAGGAGAGGAGAGGAGAGGAGAGGAGAGGAGAGGAGAGGGGAGAGAGTTTTTATAAAAAAGCACACCTGGCCCCTGGATCCACTCTGGCTCTCTGGCTTTCCATGCAATCTCTCCCTTGGGCATATGCTCTCACCTCTATGGCATCTGCCATGTTGTAATCCAGAGGCTCTATATATGGGGCCACCTGAGTTTGGACCTTCAGCCTCTTAAACTGAGTTAAATTAACCTCTTTTCTTGCCGGGCGTGGTGGCATACGCTTGTAATCCCCACACCTGGGAGTCAGAGACAGGAGGATCACGCAGGTTCGAAGCCAGCCTCGCTGGCTTAAGAGACCCTGTTTCCAAATAAAAATATAAAAAATATAAAAATATAAAAAATATAAAAAATAGGTGCCTGGGAGTGTATCCTGGAGGTAGAAGGGTTTCTAGGAACCCCAGTACCACCAATAAATAAATTAATTAATTAATAATAAATTAATTATATAACTTCTTTTCTTTATAAAATATCCATCATTGGGCATTTTGTTATAGCAACAAAACACAGACTAACATAATACAGGGCTTTACTGTTTTAAAAAAGTAATCTAAGAGACACAAAGCAGGATAGTGGATACCATATATAAGGTAAATGGGGTGTGACTGCTTAATATGGCTTGGGATTAGATAGAGATGATAGTTGTACAACACCGTGAACATACTAAGTGCCACTGAACTATACACTTTCAAAGGTTAATCAATATTGTACAAGTTTTACCTAAATAAAAACAACAACAACAACCTTGAAAATTGCGAGTTCAAATAGTCTTTATTAGAAGTAATTTGTTCGCTTGCATGACTCACGTTGTCCCCCATCCCCACAGCCTGTTTGTCATCTGAAAGGTAGGGGGGACTAATCATGGACTGTTCACGGGCTTGTTGTGAGGTTTAAGTGAAAAAATGATTCTGGAGTCCCAAGCACTTAGCACCTCCTCGGTAATCACGGACACCCCTCCTCGGTTCCTGATTGCACGGATCACTGTGGATGTCCTTGGGATCTTAGCAGGGTCAGGCGTGCTTGCCGGTATTTTGGTCTTCTTTGGCACTGAGAATGCCGCTTGCCCTCCTTTTTCCCTTCAGAGTGTCTCTGGGCGTTCAGTGTGTATGGGCCAAATTATTTATTCCCAGCCTGCCTCACAGACTGCCAAAGAGCTGTGATGGAGGGATACAGAGCCCGGGATGAATTGGCAGACTCTAAAGTCAATACCTGCTCAGAGTCTACCCTGAAAGTGAATGATTACTGGCGGGTAGAGCTTGCCGGAATGGTCTGATGAATTGGGACCCATACAGTCACAATAAAGATTGCCATGCTGTTAGGAGACCAGATTAGATTTTTTTCTGGACTGCAATAGGCTGCAATCATCTTGTTATGTCAGCTTGTTTATTGTTTTGGGTCCCGACTTATTTTCTCTGTGTGCAAGGTGCATACAAAATAGCTGTTGGGAACACTACAATAATTGGGGTAGCAGATATTTAATCCCACTAGTACCCCCCCACACACCAATAATTAGCAGAATGGGTCGCCCTAGGGGGATGGTTTTCCCCCAGGATCGTTCAGGAATGCTTTATCATGGTGGAAATTTCACACCCAGTAAATTGCTAATGAAAATGTCATTTTCCTGCTGAGCTTACCTGACATACTATTTATCTTACCATTGCTATCAGACATAGAATTACTGTCAGATTTACTGCCAAAAGAAAAAAACCCGGAATTGATTTTTAATTAGGGTTTCTAGAACTAAAGGTTAAAGATGGTTTAAAGAAATAGAGCTGTGGTTTGCTCCTTTGGTGTCCCTGAGATCACCGGCTGCCACGAAGCGTGTCTGGCGTCCAGAGCTGTCTGGGCAGCATGAATGCATCACCCTTAACCCTTCACACTTCACACTTTGGTTGGAACAGAAAGGTGGACAAATGCCTCTCCGTCCCTGCCTCCATTCCTTTTGCAAGCATATCAGAGTGTCAAAGTAGAACGGATGGCTTTGGTTTGTGTAACAAGGGTCGCTCAAATTGCAATCTTACCTTCGCAGACGACTCGGGAAATACACCGATAACCTCATGCCGGCATTTCATATACAGGCAATTATAGGGAGATAGATTAGAGTGTCCAGAAGAATCATAACTTCCCTCTGCTTGATTTATAAGCCATATCCTTATTTTTTCATAATACCATTTATAATACCAACACCATCCAGACAGCTGTCTGTGGGAGTTGGTTTCTTCAAAGCATATGCTGGAACTCGGCTGGCGTGGGAGAAGAGATACTGAAGGCAAATTCCCAGGGAGAGCTGATCTGAAGGGGCGATATGGGCTCTGGTTCCGCAGTCAGGCTTGGGTTGGAGTCCCAGCTCTACCAACATGAGCTGTGTGACAGTGGCCAAGGGCTGAACCTCTCTGTTGGGTTTGGATTTTAAAATGTCCCCCAGACCTCATGTGTTGGATAAGGCAGCCCATTCATAGGGAAGGGTCCATGGGGCCATGGCTACGGACAATGTTTCCCTGGCTTGTTCTTCTCTCTCCCCTGCCGCCATGAGCTGACACCAGCACTCACCCTCTCTCTCTCTGCTCCCCGTCATGATGCCCTGAGGTCTCGCAGCCCCGGCTCCTGCTTGGCAGCCAGTGTGACAGGGACTGAAATCTGCAGAAAAATTCTTCTTCCTCTGAGTTTTGCCTTTCAGGCGCTTGGAAGGAAGGTGATAAAAAATGCTAGCTAAAATAGTTTCCTCTCCTATAAATACAGAGCCACAATAGCTCTTCTGCTGTAAGTTTATCGACTGCAGTAAATGAGCTAAGTCTTGTAAATGGACCGGCATTGCACATGTACATCGTTAGCATCGGTACGTATTGGTTATCATTAGAAGGCAGGCCATGGGGGCCTCTGCTTCTCACTCATTCTTCCAAATGTCTCTTTGATGCCCCTAGATACCCATCCTAAAGCTGCTTGCAGATGCAGACTCATTTGTCTTTGCCACTGTGGGGCACCTTGCCCGATGCCTCTTCTTCCTTTACCCTCGTGTTCTCCAGCCCATACCTTGCCCTGTGGCCGGGCTGGGCTCCCACGTGGCCATTCTCAGACTGTGCTTCTCACCCCAGCGCTCCATCTGTGTGGGGCCTGGAGACTCGCTCTCTCTTCCCTCCCTCCATCCCCAGTCTAGGGCAATGAGGGTGAGAGACTGAGGAAGATGAAGACCACATCCCTTCCTCAGCAGTATGTGTTTGATAGAACTGATGCCCACAATGGCAGAAATACCAGAAGAATCTCTATGCTACCCTTTGTCTTGCTGCACAGAAGAAGCATGACTTGCTCTCCTGATAAGTTCTTTATGCCTTAAACAAAAGAGATCATTGGCAGGGAGGACATAAGTGTCTCCGAGTGGTATTTTGGTACTAAAGGATGTCTTAAAATAGCATCCTCGTGTGTTTTGCTGGGGCAGGGAGGACCCAAAAAGAGAGAGAGAGGACATTAAGTCTGGAAAAGCCAAGATGATTGCCGGGCATTATCTTCTCCTGATGGGTAAGAGGGCTCTTTGCAAGGAGTGGCTGTGAGCTCCGGCTGATGGGCTGCTGGGAGAAGAGGAAGCCTTGTGATTAAGTGAAGGCGGGACTCACCCTCTCAAGGGGCTGCACCAGCCAGGCTCAGCAAGCTGGGGCCCATGCCGAAGAGTTATGTCATTCCTCCCAAGTGCAGCCTGAGATGCTGAAGGCAATACCCAGGGAGGCTGAGAGTGCCAGGGGGGTGGCTGTTTTTTTGGTCATCAGCTTCTGCTTGCACATACACTGCCTGTGATTATAGATGTAAACGCTGAAACCCATCAAAAAAAAACAACATAATGCACAAGCCTGTGCAACCAATATAGAGCCCAGGTTTCCCAGGGAAAACAGAATGGGTATTGCATGGAAAACACCATTATAAGCAACTTGAAAGTCCAAGGTTGAAATGTCTACCCTCCAAAGTTCATCTCTGAGGGAATCTTTCTCCTTCTACATCAGGGGTTGGCAAACATTTTCCTTTTTTTCCAATAGCCATATATAGTAAATATTTTAGGCTTTGCAAGCCAAGAGGCAACATCAAAGCTATGATATAGGCAGGCACTTTATAACTATCAAAAATATGTATTAGCCAGGCATGATGGCACACACTTGTAATCCCAGTACTTGGGAAGCTGAGATGGGAAGATTGTCATTTGCAGCCAATCTCAGCTACTCAGTTAGGTCCTCCACACCTTAGTGGACCCTGTTTCAAAATAAAAAATAAAAAGCAGAGCTAGGGGTGTAGCTCAGAGGTAGAATGCCCCTGGGTTCCATCCCCAGTACCACAAAAAATAATAAGGATGAGGAAGAGGAGGAAGAAGAGGAGGAGGAGGAGGAGGAGGAGGAGGAGGAGGAGGAGGAGGAGGAGGAGGAGAGAGAAGAAGATGGAGAAGAAATAATTAACAAAAATGTAAAAATGATTGGCAGTGGTTCCAATTATCATTCTCACCACTGGGATATCAATACCTGACATGCAGCACTCAGAGGCAGACAGGTTTATTAGGGCTCATGGTTTCAGTCCACAGGGCCAGCTCTGAAGCATGACAGGTAGCAGTGGTAGCATCAGGGTACCTGGAGGGATGCTGATCTCACATCATGGAGGCCTGAAGCAGAGGGAGCGGGTGAGGGACAGGCACAGCCCCCAAGGCCACACCTCCAGTGATCACCTCCTCTGGCCACACCCTACCTGCCCCTGTCACAACCCAACAGATCCATTCAAATTATTAACCCCTTCATGGATTCATCTATTAATGAGATGAGAAATCCTCGTGATTCGACTATCTCACCTCTGAGCATGTTTGCAGTGCCAATACCTGGGCTTGTTTTTTAGGGGACATTCCTTACCTAAACCATAACAATAGCCCAAGGGCCATATCCCCAGTGTCTAAATTTGGCTGGTAGACTATATAGATTGCTGGCCTCTGTCCTGTATAATTCTCAAATTCCTGACTCCCTGTTTTGCACTAATATATGTGAAGTGCTCTCATCTTTCAGCTCTTCCTAGCTTGTATCCTGAAGATCAACCTGGTCCCCCATAAACAGATTCCACAAGCAAGAGGGAAGGGACTCCTCACTGTTCACAGGAAGAAATGTGTTTGAAATGTCCGGGTTTATGGATAGCTGTTTTTTTTCCCCCCCTCTGTTATAGGAGGAAAGATCTGGGACATAGGTGGAAAGGGACCAATGTGTCAGGGTTGCCGGCCATGAGTCAGTGAGATTAGGCCATGTTTCAAAGTGAGTGTAATGCCTCTTGGTCTACTCAGAGGGGAACCCGCCGGGTGATTTGTGGAGGGAGCAAGACCTGCTCTGGTTATATCCCTGTTTATGTCCAGCTCGGCTACAAGGTATATACATCCATGGGGTAAGGTAGGGTGTCTTATGGCTGGACTTATTTTTCTTCAGAAACCTTCTCAGACAAATCACCCAGCTTTCAAACTGCAGAGGATCCTGGATTCCTTCTCCACAGCAACCGGCAACTGCTTCATGGCCGTTCATGTATCCCTTTGCTTGACAGACATAGTAGATTAAAAAAATGCAGCCAATACATTGGGAAGCTCAAACCTAGGTGTGGGGATGACATAAACAAATACAGAAACATCTCAGGAGCATTAGGAGGAGGATGCACCCAGACTAAAATGGGAGCATTGGCTGGGAAGGAAAGAGAAAGGCCTTCCAGGAAGGTGTGTGTGTGTGTGTGTGTGTGTGTGTGTGTGTGTGTGTGTGCGCGCGCGCTTGTGTGTGTGTTGGGGTGGGCATAGTAATGAGCCAGTATGGCAAAAGATTCAGCTGACTAGCAAGGCAGCAGAAAGAAAATGAAAGGCCCTCTCTGCTTACCACAGTGTTTGTCCTAAAGCAATGGGAAACTATTAGAAAACTTAAACCGAAGAATGATTTCCTCTGATTTATGTCTACTGAAGATGAAGACTGCACAGATCCTGATGCTTCTAAACGGGTCCGGGTCTCTCCGGAGTGAAACTCAGGTTCCCGAGCATGCACACCCTCTCTTCTCTGCTGCACCACTTTTCCTTCTTTGTACTTCTGTCTTCCCGCTGTGCCATGCACCCCAAGCCCCAGCCATTCTAAACCAGTTGCTTATTCCCTCAGCATGTGACTTACTTTGTATCAGCTATCTATCGCTGTGTAACAAACAGCCTAAAGCTCAGTGGATTAAAACACAAACATGTACTGTCCCAGCATCCAAGGGTCAGGAATCCAGGGGCAGCTTAGCTGTGTGGCTGTGGCTCAGGGTCTCTTAGGAGACTGCAGTTAATTTTTAGGACAGGACGAGAGATGGAAGCTCTATTTCTAAGAGGGCTCTCTCTAGCAGTGACTATTCAGCTCTTCCCTGGCTATGGGCAGGGTACCCCAGCTCCTCATCATGTAGAAACATCCATGGGCTTTCTGTATGTTCTCATGAGATGGCAGCTGACTTCCTCTAGAGCAAGCATTTCAAGAAAGAGAACAAAGATGGCCATATGCCTTCTATGACCTAATCTCCTATGTTCCCATGATGGCTACCCTATTCCATTTATTAGAAACAATTCACTGAGTCCTTCTCTTACTCAAGGTACCAGAAACTAGGCTCAGACTCTCTAAGGAAAAGACATCAAAGATATTGTATGCATACTTCAAGATCACACACACTTTAATGTGATCTTAAAGAAGATCTTCTTTAAGCCGGTGGTTCTCAATGGAAGGTCATCTTGTCCCTCTCCTCCCAAGGGACTTTTAGCAATGGTGGATATATGTAGGATCTTCACAAGTGGAAGAGTGTCCTCTACTGGCCTCCTCCAGCTCTAGACTGTGGACACTTCTGAACATACTGTAAGGCACAGGACAGCCCCCCAACAAAGAATTATCCAGCCCAAAATGTCCAGAGCGCCAAGGCTAAGAAGCCCTATCTAAGCTGCTGGTACTTGCATGGCTTCAGGAAAACACATTCTCACTAATCCCCAGCAGGGTCCTCAGTTGTTAAAAGAAGACACAGTATAATTCGTTTGGTAGAAAACAAAGATGAAGGGTGTAAACACTTACACTGTCATTCAGAGGCACACCTGCCCTGCGCTGGGCCACATCTGCTGGCTTATAGTGGCGCAGGTCTGAGTGTTGGTGTAACTTACCAGGCACTGTTATTATGCTGTTTGTTTGGAGGAACTGTGAATGGGGGCAGGTCTCTTCCCAGGCCAGCCCACCTCAGTGCCTAGCAACAGGCTCGGTGCTAACGAGACATTCAATCAATGCCTATTGAATGGAATTCCACCTGCTCGTTTGTTGCAATGGCGGCTGGCTTTTTGTGGATGTGACGTTAAGGTAATAGAGATTACAAACTGTACAATACGTCCCACAACAGCTTTCGATTTGGGTAGGAGAATTTGGGAGAAAACATTCTATGAACCGTATTCTTCGATGGCGATATGCATCCCGAATTGGGCGACATTAAAATTCAAAAAGCAGACACACGATGCAGATTTGTGGAACCGTGGTGACACTGTCTACTAGTCTGCTATTTTGAGAAAAAGAAGTGCCTGTGCCAGTTCCTCTCTTATTTCTCCCTCAGACAGAACTTTGGTGTCAATATCTTATTTTGCAGCTTCTTCTGCAGTGATAATCTCCAACCTAAAGGGTTTAAAGTGGGATTTATCATTTAGATGGCTCACTAGAAGTCCAACAGAACTCCAACAAGGCTAAGATCAAGACCCTGGTGCGACCGCATCCTTTCTGGAGGCTTAGGAGGAGAATCCCCTTGGCTGCCCGCACTCCTCGGTGTGTGGCCCCTTCCTTTCTCAATACTCCTTCCGGCCACAGCAGAAAGAACTCTCATATTCCCTCGAGTTCTCCGACCAGCTTCAGGATCCATCTCCTCCTGACCCTTTCTTCTGCTTCCTCCTCCTCCATTTCCCTTCGAGTTACCATCTAGATAATCCAGGCGAATCTGCCTGCTTTCAGTCAACTGATGAGCAATGTGTTTTGATCCACAACCTTAATCAACTCTCTGCCACGTGACCTAACGTAGTCGTGGGCCCTGAGGATTTAGACATGGACACCATTGTGGACAGAGAGGGCGTCCTTCCTCCTGTGGTCAGTGACAGGAAAGACACCGCAGAGTCACTCCAGGCTTATAAAGGCGCCACTCCTCGTGACATAAAGAAGACGTGAACAGGACTCCATTGTCGAGCTGGATGGATGAGTTCCAGCCATTGCTCTCGGAGGGTGGGATCCAGAGAGTCACACGTTTCCACGCTTCTCCCTTCTCATTGTCTCTCTCTAAGCAAATGGAGCCTCCGAGCCTCCACGTAGCCCTTCCACCACCCCAGCATCCTGTTGCTCTGAGTCGCGAGACGTGACTCTTCAAAAATCTATTTTATGACAAGCCCGGTGGTTTATGACACAAATATTGTATTTTACACACTTCATTTGCAGTTAAATTATTGAACATCTGACAACACAGGCCGTGTTCTATTTCTTAGTGCAAATCCATTAGAGGCCTTTTTTTTTTCCAGTTGTCGCTATTAAATTAGGGCTTTAACATTGCCAGACATGAAGAGTGAATTTATTTTACAATGATTAAAAATCATTTGGTAATTAGATTTGAATGAACAAAGTTATTGGAGAAACCGCGTGTTCTGCTTCTGAAGGAACGACCCTGGCGCTTGTGTTTGGATGGATTTACTCATGTGGCTCTCGGCCAGGCCATAAAGGAAGAGACTAAGGCCCTGGGGAAGTGACCAATGAGCATCGACACCGGGAAGATCAATGTCCAGGGAGATTTTTATTTCGGCTCACATTCTGAGATGGGTCAAGATTTGGATTCTTACGACCCTTGGTGTTTTGTTTTTTAATCAACTCTCAGTGATTAGACCATTCATTGCCTACAATAGGGGTCAGAACACTAAAATCTGTTAGAGCCAGGAATTTAATGGAAAGGAAAGAGATGAGTTTGGTGTATTAAGGAGTGGTGTGGACTGTGGAAAATTAGAGAGCACGCACCATAACGTCTCCAAATCAGGAGCTACAACTGACTTTTTTTTTCCCCAGAAGGGAATGGAGACCGGACTTGTTCAATCTTCCAGCTTCTCAAAAGAAACCGAGATCCTGAATGTTTCTGTAAAACCTTTAGACTTTCAAAATGTAAATTTTTTAAAAATATATATTTAGGTCAAACTAAAACTGTACATAGTCCCAAGATATCTGGGAAACCATTCCTTTTAGATTTCTGGGTTCCAATGTGCCAGGAAGCCACCCTGGCAGTGGTGACTCATCACAGGCTACACACCACAGTGAACAAATAAAGGCTGTGGAAGAGGCATGTTCATTGACTGACTTTAAATAGTCTAAAGACAGAATTGCCTGTTGCATCCTCGGGTCCTGCATTTGCTAACCACTAGCAACCTTGGGCAAGTTACTTAACGTCTCTATCTCTGTTTTGGTTTTATTTTCATATAAGATATAAATTATCTCCATCTTATAAAGTTAGAGAGAAGATTTATAATTGATTCTTGTTGGATTCCCATAGGTTCTGGGTGCAGGAAGCACTGGTAGTGTTCCTACTGACAAAGAAACTCAGAAAACCCCTATCCTGGTCCAGTTGACTTTGCTGGGGGTCGCATAGTAGGTCTGAATTTGTGTTTGCCTCCTATGTGTTGCTATAGGTCAAGGGCCATCTCAAAATCGATTTACAAGTGGAAAAATTAGGTCCATGATCTGAGTGTGAGGATCCCCCAAGCCCGACTCACTAACACTTGGCAAATACACCACACGCACAAGAATGTGTGTCCTGAGCCGAGTCAGCTGAATGGTTGGCTTTCTCACTGGAGTTGGGAACAAGATTAAAATCGTGTTGCTCAGAATCCTTCCATGGCTTCCTATTGCCCTGGGATCCATCTCAACTATTTGGTATGGTTTTGGGGGATCTCTTCGATCTGGCTTCTCCACCCCACTCCCTGTCTCTCCTCCTCTCTGCTCCAGCCCTTCCCAGCTCTCTCCATCCACAACACATCGCATCGTCTTTTGCTCTTGCATGGCCTTCTGCCTGAAATGCTTTTTAAAAAATTGTTTTGATGATTCACTTATTGGGTCTCCAGCATCTCAAGCCAAGTTACCATAATCCCTAGTCATCGGGCACATTCAGTTATTATCTTGATTTGCTATTCATTTATTTATTCCCCAGTAGACCTTGTCCCCAAGTTCGCTCCCCTTCCCTGGTGGGCACCCTTTCTCACATGAGTGATATGTGTTTGAAAGTAGCATAAAATATGTAGTTATTTGGACTTGGGGTGCTTTTAATGAACATAAATAGCATCGTGTTATCCACTCACTGAGGCTTCCTCCGCTCAACACTGTTTACGCTTTCTGTGAGGTTCGCTCACGATTCCCTCCTGCTGTATGATTTCCCTATTATGTACGCCCATCATATTTGGCTTGTCCAATCCCCTTCTGATGGCCACTTGTGTTACCTTCAACTGCTTTTGAGTATGTGTGTGTTTGGTACTAGAGATTAAACCCAGGAGTATTCTACCTCTGAGCTATATGCCTCTTCCTGGCCCCTCGGCCATTCTGTTCTGAAACAGGTTCTCAATAAATTGCTGAATGTCTTGCTAAATTGCTGAGATTGGCCTTGAACCTGTGATCCTCCTGTCTCGGGTTCCCAAGTACTGGGATCACAGGCATGTGCCACCGTGCCTGGCTGCCTTCAACATAATACTCCAAAGAAGCGTGGTGCCATAAACTCATCTCCCTTTGGAAATGTGAAAGTTCCCCTGGGATATATATCTAGGAGAGAGATTAATAGGTGTCAAGACCCATGAGCACCCACGCCGACCACAACCCATCAGGTACCTTTTCCGGATGGCGTGACCAGTTATGCTGCCACCAGGAAGGAAGCTTTCCAGCTATGAGGGCTTTTTGGCATTTGATATCCTTCTCCTGTTTTTAAAGAGGTTGAGTGTCTCTTCATGCATCATGCAGCTGTTCAGGATTCTCCACAGCTTAATCACCTGCTCACAGTGGTTGCATTTTCCTTGATAACGTAGCTCGTTGTCTGTTCTAGATGCCTGCCCCTTGCTGGTTCTGGAGAGCATAGTGTCTCTGAGGGTCTGTCACTGGTGTTAACCTTCCTCCTCTTCGGCTGCCTGACACTGGATGTTCTAAATCACCTGGATACCACTTCCCGTGAGATGCTGCACAATTTCTCTGGGTTGTTACCACCCCGTGGACACCCCTGCACTTCCCGTCTCCCTGCTTATCCATCTACCATGAACTGAGCTGGGCATGGTGACACACACCTGCAATCCCAGTACTTGGAAGGCTGAAACAGGAGGGTCACAGGTTGGAGACCAGCCTCAGCAACTTAGTGAGGCCCTCTGCGACTTAGACCTATTTCAAAATAAAAAAAAAAATAGGTCTGGGGTTATAGCTCAATGGTAAAAAAAAAAAAAAAAAAAGCCCCTGGGTTCAATTCCAAGTACCCTACTGCACACGTGCGCGTGCATGCTCTACACACACACACACACACACACACACACACACACACACACACACTTCCATACAAACATAAGTCTCCTGAGGAATCTTGTTAAAAGTTCTGATTCTTACTATGACAGTGAGGAAGAGGACTGAGTATCTGCTTCACTTTTCTTTCTTCCTTCCTTTCTTTCTCTCTTTCTTTTCTTCCTTTTTTTGTGGTCCTGGGGATTGAACCCAGGGGTATTCTACCTCTGATATCTACCCTCAGCCATTTATATTTATTTATTTATTTATTCATTTATTTATTTCTTTGCAGTACCAGGGATGGAATACAAGGGCATTCTACTTTGAGCTATACCCCCAGCCATATTTTTCATTCTTTATTTTGAAACAGGGTCTCACTAAGTTGTGTTGAGTCTCACTAAGTAGCTGAGATTGGCTGTGAACCTGCGATCCTCCTGTCTCAGCCTCCCAAGGACTGGGATTACGAATATGTGCCGCCATGCCTGGCTCAGTTTAATTTATTTTGAAGCAGGCTCTCACTAAGTTGCTGAGACTGGTCTTAAACCTGCGGTCCTCCTGTCTCAGCCTCCCAAGTACTGGGATTAGCTGAGTATCTGAATTTCTAATAATCTTCCATGGGGTACTGATGCTGCTGGCCTGTGAGTCCCACTAAGGGGTCTGTGGGCCATACTCGATATTGGCTTCATCCTGTAGGCGTAGACTGGGACCACGCCTCACTCAGGCCTCTGCTTTCCTCCCATCCAGCACCTCTTGCTTCAGAATCACTCCCTCATGCCCTTCTCCTTCTGACCCAGGCAAGAGCCAGAAACCTGCCCCCCATGCTCGTGGTGCTGGCTTTTGGAAGTTTCTTACACTACCCCATCCATGACTCAAGATGACTTGTTTACTGTCAATGTCCCCATCTGAAAGTCAAACTCCATTCAGGGAGAGAGGACAGTGTGCTGGTCTCTGGCCGGCCATTATCCCCGCACCCAGCCCCAACTCACCCACCTCAGGACCTCAATACCTATGTGTCAAATGAAAGACTGATTAGAAGGGACAGAACATCATGACCTCGGCGGTGCAGGGCCAAGGGGCAGTGGGCTTTTCACCTCGCCTCTGCCACCAAGCTCTGAGACAGGGAAGCTGTCCTGGAAAAGCCCGCCCAGAAAACAAGAGCATATGTAATCAAAATGTAGTCACTAAGCATTGCCTATCATTCCAAGAGCTAGGAAGCACAAACAGGGTGTCTACATCATGGCGCCTCTCCTCCACCAGCAGCGGCCTCCCGCGATCTTCCTGATGTTCCCTGGTCTTCCCTGCTCACCTGCCCTCAGTCTCCTCCGCTGTCGGCCTCGTGTCGGGGAGGGGCAGCTTCGAGATCTCACCTCTGACCCAGGTGCCCACAGGTCGTGGCCAAGACTGGTGAACGCAGCAGACAAGCAGAGACACACCCTGATGGGGGGACCAAGCCCTGCAAACCACGGGCGAACCAGCCAGCTCCAGATTAAGTGAGACTTGACGTGAGCTAGAAATGGGTTGATTTTTAATTCGGGAGCTCTAGGAATGAATGCAACTCTAAGACATCTCTCAGCTTCCCTTTTGCGTGTCTTTTGGGGACAGAAACACCTCTGTTTGTGGATATGTATGGACTATTGTGACCTGGGTACTCGCTTTCACCCCTGCCCACCCAACTCCATTGCTTTTGAGGCTGGTGGGCAAAAGACTTCACTTCCCTGCGCCCTTGCCTCCTCTTCTGTGAAATGGGCCCATCAGAGCATCCTCTGCAGCCCTGAGACTACGTCTCTCATCTCCTGGCCCCCGCTCTGCACTGGAGTGTCCCGCTGCCTTCCACGGCCCGCCGCCACAGGAGCCAGCGCACGGGAGCTGGATTTACCCTTTTAAGCCTATTATCTAATCTGTCTGCACTCTTCTCTTCTCCCAGGCTGTGAGGACACAGTACATTAAAATCTGTTATCGGCACAGCTATTTATTTGGAGCCAGGGACATTTTATTCTTTTCCAACTTGTACAAACCGGGGTTTGGCTTGCATCCACAGTCAGACCTGGAAATTAGAACGCATTACCAGGTGGATATTCATCGCCTGTGTATCGTTCTAACAGACTTCCAGGGCCCCAGAGATTTCTGAGTAGTGAATTTGAAGAAGATATCCTGTAGGTTGCAGTAGAAGCTCGTGCAGGTACTATTTAAGGTGTGTGTGTTTAAGTCTTGAAGATGTTTTCAAAGGTTCAGTTACTGACCACACACCTGCAGGTAGAGTCATTGTGAGTACCACTGTCTGTGAGGGGCAGTGGAGAAAAGACCATGGTTTGCGCATCACGGGAGCCTGCCTTGACTTTGGGGATCGGCCCCAAGAGCCCAAAATGTCAACTCACCGTCTATTCCATGTCTGTTTGTCCATCCCTTTTTAATCCCACCACTAACCCACTGTTGCTGGTAGAGATGCTTTCTATTTTGAAACGGGATCTTGCTAAGTGTCTGAGGCTAGCCTCTAACCTGTGACCCTCCTGTCTCAACCTCCCAAGTACTGGGATTACAAGCATGTGCCACTGTGTCTAAGTACCTTAACCCCTTAACTGCTGGGCCAGGAGAAGCCAATCGGGAGGGGCAAAGCCAGGGAAGGACCAGGATGGTCAGGATGGTGGGGGATGCACTTTATCTATGGGTCAAGACAATTTTAATGTTTTAACAATTACTCTTGCCCGGAGATTGGATATTCAGTATTTCTACTAAATACCAGCCATATCAGTTGTCAGATTTCAACTATAGTAATACAGTAGCTTTCTCAGATGGCAGCTGTGGAGACGGAGGCACCGTGAGATTAATAGCTGGCAAGTCCTGCATGCTGACGGGAAAAATGAAGCCCAGGCAGCCTGGGTTCAGAGGCTCGTGCTCAGCGCCAGGAGCTCAGCGCGCGTGGGCACTTCCGGTTGTCAATTCTGGGTTGTGTGTTCGCTCTTAAACTTCACTGACTAATACGGCATTGCTGTTGCTCCTGACCCATTTCTCTAAAGGACTCCAGCGCATCCTAGGGCCCTGGACAATTGGCTTTACTGAATTACCCCCTTGTTCCTTTGTTTCTTTCTGAGCATTCATCAGAATATTTCCAGCTTCCTTCTCTTCCTCTCCCTTTCATTGTGTGCCTGCCACTCTCTTTCTTGATTTCCTCTTATTTATCTTTGAAGGGGACATTATGCCCAATTCTACAAGATGCATATCTATCTGTCCCTATGCAAGCCAACCTCTATTAGTTTTGGGGATATATACTTCAAAAAAGGAAATGGTTAGCCTTGATGTAAACATAATTTGGATTTTAATACATACTGCAAAAAGTGCGTTGTGACGGGTTTGTGTAGTTCCAACCAGTTGCATGCATGATTGTCATTTCTCCACGTGCTCAGCAGCCGAAGTTATGCACATCTTAATGTTTTTGCAAGACTAGTTGGAGAAGAATTAGTGCCGGAGAGGGGGTCTCAGTCTGGTTATCAGTGGGGCCCCGAGGATGTCTGCAGTGTTAGCGTCTTCCTGTTCCTAAATTGTCTGTTCATGTGTTTTGCCCCATTTTACACTGGATTGTTCATCGTTCTTATCAGGTCACAGGAATATCAACCCTTTGCCTAATACACGTATCGCAAATTTTCTGCCTCAGTGTTAGCTTTTTTGTTTTTATGTGGTCTTTCGTTGCAGAGATCTTCAGATACTTATTTTTGTGGCCAGTGTGTCATTTCTGTTGTGGCTTTGGGAGTTTCTGTCTAGCGTAGCAAGGTCTTCCCACCCTCAGTGTATACAGAGAGTCCTATGGATTCTTCCTTGTTTCTTTTCTACTCTTACCTATCCGATCTATTTGTAATTGATTTCTATATCCCAGTGATGTGGGGATCTATGTTTTCCTCCAGATGGAGAGCGGTAGACCAGCTCTGCTGATAAAAGTAAGGACAGCCTTTCCATGGACTGAGTTACCAGAGTCAGCTCAGAGTACAGAGTTCCAGGGCTTGGTGGCTTCAGAAAGGTAGAGCCCATGCCCAAGCCCTCCTGACCCCTCGCCCCTGACCCCTCCGTGGCCATACCTGTGGTTTGACCTCGCCCTGCACCTTCTTGGAACAGTGCTCTCTGGTGGGTTTTGTTATTGATGCCCAAGCCCTCCTGACCCTTCACCCCTGACCCCTCCGTGGCCATACCTGTGGTTTGACCTCGCCCTGCACCTTCTTGGAACAGTGCTCTCTAGTGGGTTTTGTTACTGTTTTGCTTTGAGATGGCATCTCAGTATTTGCCCAGGATAGCCTTGAACTCCCGATCCTCCCACCTCAGCCTCCCTCTCTGGAGCAGAGATCTGGGGTTAAAGGTATGGACAACCCAGCCTGGCTGGAACCATGCTTTCTACAACAGCTTCCCCCTCTTAAAACAAAAAGGCGGTACCCAGAGTGAGTACTCAAGGAGAGGCGACTGCTGGGTCTAGACTCAGGGATTCTCCACCCCTTCCTCCAAATACACATGATTTCTTCCAGCTCTGGCAGGCTTGGCTTGCAAGCCAGAGTCCTGGAACCGGATCACATCCCGGATAGCCCACGCAGCAGCAAGCCCCAGGGAAGGCCACCAGCCTCACCCGGCTGCGCGGGCAGCTCCTGCCTGCTGTTTGACGTGCACGCTGACGGCTAAGAGCTCCTGTGAGATGAGCTGGCCGTGCCTGCATGCTTTACCTGAGAACCAGTGTAAGCACAAGCGGGGCTGGCGTGCTCCTGGGCAGGTCTCAGCACGCAGAGGTCTGCATCAATGTTTAGTCAAAGGCTAAAAGCGCCCGGAATTTGCCAAGCAGAGCAGGAAGCTGGAGAGCTGGTTTGGCCACTTTCTTTCTTTTGTCTTTTTTTCTTTTCTTCATTTGTCTTTCCCCTTTATTTCCTTTTTCTCTTCCTGTGTGTCCTTCCCTCTTCCTTTCCTCCCTTCCTTCTTCCTCTGCCCGGCCACCTTCTCTCCTCTCCCTCCTCTTTCTTTCCTCTCCACCTATCTCTGCCCACTTGGGGGAGGATGACACTGAGTTGAAGCTGCACAGAGCTCCTCTGTGAGACAGGACATTAGCAGCCGCCTTGTGTTTGATCAGCACTTGAAGTGGCTGCAAACACTCTCGCTTCTCATTCAGATCTGTATCGATCTCCCAAATGAGAAACAGGCAGCCAAAATAAATTATATAAATAGAGTTAATCAGGACGGAGCCGGCACACAGGAGGAACCTGTGCTGGCCCGGCGGCTTTTGCTGATGGGGAAAAGCTGCAGGAATGAAATATGGATGCTTTGGAGAGAGAAAAATAAACAAAAGCCAGTCCCTGAGCAGTCAGAATCCCTGAGAAGTGAACCTCGGTCTCCTTGAGCAGAATCCCCCTGTGGCTGGGGAGACCTGGGGCGGGGACACAGGATGCTGAGCTGCTGCCTCCTTCTTTAGAACAAGCTGCAGAAGCCGGGCGTGGCGGCACACGCCTGTGATCCGGAGGCTGACACAGGGAGATTGAAGGTTCAAGGCCAGCCTCAGCAACTTAGCAAGGCCCTCTGCAACTTAATGAGACCCTGTTTCAAAATAAGATAGGGTTGTGAGAGCAGGACTTTTCTTCCCCTTGGCTTCAATCCCAAGCCCCACAAAAAAAAAATTAAATTAAATTAAAATTAAAAGCCTGCAGGTGTGGCTCAGGGGTAGAATGCCTTGGAGAGCAATCTCTACTAGCACAAAATAATAGTAATAATAATAATAATAAATAATAATAATAATAATAGAAATAATAATAAATTAGCTGGGCATGGTGGCTCACGCTTGTAATCCCAGCATTCGGGAGGCTGAGACAGGAGGATCGTGGTTCATGGACAGCCTCAGCTACTTAGTGAGGCCCTCTGCAACTCAGTGAGACCCGGTTTCAAAATAAAGAATAAAAAATAGGGCAGGGAGGTAGCTCAGAGGTCGAATGCCCCTGGGTTTCATCTCCAGACCCGCAAAAAAAAAAAAAATAATAATAATAATAAATTAAAAGGGTTGAAGTATAACTTGGAGGTAGAATACTCCTGGGTTCAATCCCCAGATCCCCCCCTAATAAAAGAATAAACTTCAGAAATCCTATACATATGGGGGAAAATCAGCTTATAATAGGTGCTCAGATTCATTTTCAATTCAAGCCATTTCAAAATAAATAATGCATGGCTCTAGAAAACAACAGTGGGGGTCCGGGGTGGCGCTAGCCTCTGCAGTCCGTGCCCTGCAGTGGTTTTCTATAGCTCCCATTCAGTTCCTCCCAGTTTTGACTTAAGGAACCATCAAGAGAGACTTGGGCCCATGATGCAGATTGAGCCAATAAGCTTTCATCCCGTTCTCCTGGGGGTCGGTTCAGGGATGGATGGAATCTATTCAACATAAACGTTTTTCTTTTTTTTTGCCAACAGTGTCTTTGTGTGCTCAAATAATTCAGGTGCCAACACTTAAGCCATTGGGATGTTTTACGTCAAAGCATGGATTTCTGGCTTCTCTTAAAAATTCAGTTGGAGCTGCACATGGTGGCTCATGCCTGTAATCCCAGTATTTGGGAGGCTGAGTCAGGAGGATCACAGGTTCTAGGCCAGCCTCAGCAATATAGTGAGACTCTTAATAGCCTACGGAGCCTATTTTAAAAGAATTAAAAATAAAAATACAAAGGGTTGAGGGTATAGCTTAGAGGTAGAATACCCCTAGTTTCAATCCTCAGTATCAATAAACAAACATAAAACTTCAGCTGGTCAGTAAGTCTGGCCTGATGGCGACTACTTTCCCGCGTTGCGGTCATTAGCTGGAGTTAGATGGTGGCCGGCCTCCTCACCTGAGGCCAGGGGTATCTCAGGTTGCCAAATCCTTTGGTCAGCTGGTATCATTCACCCACCTCTTTCCTGCACGTATTTAAGTTTCCAACTTGGTCTCAGATAGTAGTTACCTAATTTCATGTCACAGCAAACATCAGTAAGACTAGAGACCTCAAACCTCACTTAACCCAAATGCTCTCTTTACAGATGGAAAATCTCAGGTCCTAAGAAGGGAAAGGCCTCACCTGAAGTCACAGAAGTCATAGCACAAATAAGAACCCAATGTAGCTTTATAGGAATTTTCAGGGACTGATAGCACATCGTTCATTTCCTGCCAGGGAAGCGCTGGTTCCCAAGGACGCCTGTGTGCAAGGGTAATAATATCCCATGATGCAGCCCATTAAGGCTGCTCCTGGGGGGAATTCACATCTGATAGATAAGGGGTATCTGGGGTAGCAGGACCTAGCGTTCTGTCGTAAATTGGTTTTCACAGGTGGATGCCAGCTCCTATTATGTCCAGGGTTGAAGGCCGGCTTTAAACAAGCCTTCTTTCAGGGACCATTAAAACACATACGGCAACATCATACGGGCTTTCTGCAGTGGGCGTGATCTCTGAGCTCAGAAAAGAGAAAAGTCTTTCTTGATTCCTCTGTTCATTTAATCATCGTGTGCTTACTGTCACCGTGAGCCATGGAGAGCGCCCACCTCCAGAGACACCCAGGCTGGTCCCTGACGCTGTGGGCTGAGCCAGAAGCCACAGCGTCATCCCAAAGCAAAGGTGGCCTCACTGCCCGGGAGTCCTGTCACCGAGCCTTCCCAGACAGGAGTGTAAGGTAGCAGTCAGGCGTCAGCAGTCAGGAACCACACGGAGAACTCAGACCCACTTTGGCCCCCACATTTAAAAAGCTAGTTAAAAAGAAGTATGCTGCATTTTAAAAGATGGGAGATGTAAAATAAAAATCCAGATTTCCAGCTTCCCTTAAAAAAGTCATGGACCGCCGGGCATGGTGGCGCACGCTTGTAATCCCCTCTCTTGGGAGCGGAGACAGGAGGATCGCGCAGGTTCGAAGCCAGCCGCGCTGGCTTACGAGACCCTGTTTCAAAAAAAAAAAAAAATAGGTCTGGGAGTGTAGCCTGGAGGTAGAAGGGCTTCCAGGAACCCCAGTACCACCAAAAAAAAAAAAAAAAAGTCATGGACCTGAAAACACCAGGCCCACAATTTCTCATGGCAACAATGAGGTGTCTCGGGGCGATAGCTTCTCCTTTTAGCAAGAGTGGACAATCTCCAGTTGACTGCGCTCCCCACCGTGGCGTATTGATCATTCCTGGTGCTGACCCTAAAGTCACGTGACCTGCCTGGTCCTTCCTTTGATGAGATCGCCGGAGAGAGAATAAAATCAACAGAGGTAGCGAAAGAGGCTGGAGTCTACTTAGGAGGGCCTCTATCATCTCTGTATCCAGACTTGGGAGACTGAGACAGGAGGCTAGCAGGTTTGAGACCAGCCTCAGCAATTTAGTGAGACTCTAAGCAACCCAGGGAAACCCTATTTCTAAACAAAATAGAAAGACCTGGAGGTGTAGCTTGGGGATAGAATGCCCCTGCGTTCAATCTCCAGTACCCTCTCCTCCCTCCCCCCCCCACACACACAATGCTTTCTGGCACCGTACAAAGGAATTTAGACTTTCTTAGTAGTAATTACACTATAATGGCCCAGGTGCCCCCAGGGTGTGCTCAGAGAATTAATGGGCCTACCAGTCTCATTTACTTCTTAGGGTCCTGGGTCTCCATCCATAAATGAGTGTTCTCGGTGCACTGAATGAGACCCTGGAGGATGGGAAGAGAGATGGCCACTCTCAAAGGTGAGCGCCAGACGAATTCCAACCCCGGGAGGCTGTTGCTGGACCATCAACAGGCAACCGCCGCGGGGACCCAGGCAGAAGGCGCTCCTCATGCCAGGAACATTATTCCGAGCAAATGAGCAAACCCGGCAATTATTCCCGCTCAAAAGTTGATAATGAATAGGCTTGCTATTTACTCTTTCATTAAACAGAGGCAAAGAAGCAACCGAGGAGGAAGCCGTCTGGCCGCACTCTGAATGAATCTGCCCCGTTTGGGAGTGAAATGTGGGCCGCGCAGATGAAATGCTAAACTCGGGAGATCCATCAACCGCTCAGGAAGCTGTCGTCCCAGTCTTAATTAAGGAAAGTGAACAACTGGGTTTGCAGAGGATGATGAAGGAAATCAAACACAGGAGCTTAGGTATGGACTTGCCCAGCAAGCCGAGCGGGGCTCGGAGAGTCCTGGGAACCTCGCGCGCGTATCTGAAATACTGTACCATGGGGCGTCCAGAAATTTCTAACGTCGCTGGCAGTCAAGACATTTCGGGGCAAGAATGTGCTTTCAGAACATTGAATTCTTTTGAGGACTCTGGTGACACATTAGCCCGTTAAAAGAATCTTTTATGTTCCCATATGCTCATTCAATCTGTAAGCATTAATTGAGCGCAGACTCTACGTCGGGAGCTGTACCATAGATAAACAGTGTTAAGCGAGGAGCCGGGTGTGATGCCGCGTGTCTGATATCCCGGGACTTGGGAGGCTGAGAGGAGGATTGCAGGTTTGAAGCCAGCCTCAGCAACTTAGCAAGACCCTGTTTCAAAATAAGAAAAATAAAGATAAAAAGGGTTGAGGGGGGTTAGATCAGAGGTAGAATGTCCCTGAGTTTAATCTCCAGTTTAAATTTGTTTCCTAAGGAAAAGTCAACATTGCCTCAGTTCTATTATTCTTAAATTACAGTAGAGGAGATGCTTATTAAGTTGCTAATCACACCCACACACATAATTAAAATCAGGATAAGAATTAAAAGGGGGAAAAAAGACAAAGCACTGGGCGAACAGGGAGTGAGGCGCTCCGATGGAGCCAGGCGCGCATCCTGGGCACCGGCTCGGGTGACTGCCGAGGTGTGAAGGGGGCAAGGGTAAGCGGGCAAGAGAAGGCAGAATGGTCCACGCGGGGGGTCAGCACATGCCAATGTCCAGGGGTTGAGAAAATACCATGGTCAGAGACTCCCCTTGGGTTTGTGTGTGCCCAACTCTTCCATAGAAGTTCATGGGTGTCTCTTTACATGATTCTATAAGGAAACACTTATAGGCTGAAAACTATCAGGATAATAAAGGGCTGGTTTTGAGTGTGTTGACTTGGGTACCAAGCAGACCCTGCCTCATCCCATTCACCTCTTACAGGGAGGACCAAGCTCTGAGGGCAGAGCCCCGGAAGCTGTAGTATCATGATCCCTGAGTCTCCTCTCACTGTAGCCTCTGCGGGGGGCCTCTCCACCTTGACTCAGCCCAGGGTCAGCCCCCCCCCCTGTGTCAGGGCCTCCTGTGCCTCTCCCTCCAGGTCAACGTCAGCCCTGGACATGGGCTCTGGAGACCTGGCCCTGCTGCCTGTGTGGCCTTCGGTGGGCCAACAAGCCTCATTGTGCCTCAGTGGCCTTGTCTAAAAACTGGATGTGATTAGAGTGTCCATCTTCCAGTCAAGACTACTATCAGGACAGGGTGTGTGTCAGGAGTGACATAAATGCTTCTTGTCATGATATAGAAAGCTGCCCTCGTTCCAGCTGCAGGTCTACTGACAAAGAAGACAGGAGAATTTTGTGTTTAACACCAAAGGGATGGACAGGCCTGTGTGTGCTCTGTACTGTGAGAGGGAAGCACTCCTGAGCAGAAGTTGACGTGTCTGGTTTTTTGTGTTGCTTTAACAAAATGTCTGAGGCTGGGAGCTTTATAAAGTAAAAAGGTTGATTTTGCTTATACTTCTGGTGGCTGTAAGGTCCAAAGAAGAGGATGCTTGCATCCTGGCCAGGGCCTCCTGGCAACATCACAGCGCATTGGAGAAATAGAAAGGGAACTGGCTACATCAAAGGGTCAAGTACAGCTGGGTATGATGGTGCGTGCCTATAATCCCAGTACTTGGGAGGCTGAGAGAGGAATGTCACAGGTTCAAGGCCAGCCTCAGCAACTTGGTGGGGCCCTCTGCAACTTAGTGAGACCGCTTCCAAATTTAAAAAAAATAGGGCTGGAGATATAACTGAGGCAGAGTGCCCTGGGTTTTCTTCCAATACCACAAAAAACAAAGTCCCAGAACAGCACATGAGGCGGCCTCTGTTGGTAGCGACCCCCCTGAGAGAACTAGCCAGGCCTCCTGAGAGCTCCGTGAATCCCTTCCCTAGGTGGCGGCCCTGCATCCCGACCACCTTGCTCTAGGACCCACGTCTTAAAGCATCAGAGCTCAGCACATGAGCCTTTGGGTGACACCCAGCGCTAAGTCACAGCAGGAGTGTGAAGTGCCTGTCACTGAGGGGCCGCCCTGGGCACGTGTGCCACGGCTGATGAGGCACGTGTGTGCGGGGGGGTGTGCGCACGTACACACGTGTGCGACCGAGAACTAAATCCAGGATCATTAGCCCTTGTCTTATTTTGAAACAGGGCCTCACTGCATTACTGAGGGTGTTGCTAAGTTGCTGAGGCCGCCCTCAAACCCTCCATCCTCCTGCCTTAGCCTCCTAAGCACTGGGAAGAGGGTTCCACTGATAGGCCACTGTTGGAATGGCAAAATTATCAAGATAAGGAATATTTTAGTGGTTATCAGGGGTTATGGAACAGGACAAGGAGACAGGTAGCAATGGGTGCAAGTGCGTATAATAACACACACACACACACACACACACACACACAGTGTGCCCCACTCCATACTCACCAAAAGGGCTAAATTTAAAAATCTGACAGTGTTGGTGAGGACACAGAGCCAGTGGGGCTTTCGTGGACCATTCCTGGGAGTGTTTATTGGTACAAACACTTTGAAAAAATATCTGGTGGTTGCTTGCCAGGGCTGAAAATATATATACCCTGTGATTCAGCATCTCTGTTCCTAATATTATAATCTGATGGAAAGGCTTATACACGGTCACCACAAGACGTGCACAAGCTTGCCTGTAGCAGGGCATCTTATATTAGCTCCAAACCCAAGATTGCCAAATGCCCCCTGTGTCAGAATAGTGAAATCAATCGTGATATACCCCCTTCCCTTCTTCTTAGTCTGTCTGCACTGCTGTAACAAAATACCACAGACTGAGTAATAACATTTATTTAGTCAGGCATGGTAGTACACGTCTGTAATCTCAGTACTTGGGAGGCTAAGACAGGAGGATTGCAGGTTCAAGGACAGCCTCATCAATGTAGTAAAACTTTCATAACCTAGCAAGACCCTAGACTCTATTTCGAAATAAAAAAAAAAAGATTTGGGGTGTAGTTCAGTTCAGAGGTAGGCTGCCTCTGGGTTCAATACCCAGCACCACATAATAATAATAACAATAATCATAAGCCAGGCACGGTGCCACACGCTTGTAATCCCAGTACTTGGGAGGCTGAGTCAGGACGGCAGGTTTGCGGCCAGCCTCAGCTACTTAGGCCCTCCAAGACTTAGTGAGATCCTGTTATGAAATAAAGACTAAAAAATAGGGCCAGGGTTGTAGAATGCCCCTGGGCTCCACCCCCAGTACAACAAAATATAAACAATAATAATGATGATAATAACGATAATAATGATGACAACAGCAACGTTGATTCCTCACAGTTCTGGAGGGTGGGAAGTCCCAGATCAAGATTTTGAATCTGGTGAGGACTCTCCTGACTTGCAGGTGGTATCTTGTCTTTACATCAAGTGACTTATCCACGGTGCTTGCATGAGGAGGGAGGGGAAGGGGGAGGGTGACCTTGTGTTTGTCTATCTTTCCATAAGAACACTAATCCCATCAGAAGGGCTCCGCCTTCATGGCCTCCTCTAAAGCTCATCAGCTCGCAGAGGTCCCATCTCCAAAGACCACTGCACGCACTGGGGACTGGGGAGTCAACAGATGACTCTCCTGGGAACACAGGCACCTGGTCCCTGATGCCTGTGCTGGAATAGCACACAGCCAGGAGCAGGAACTCCTGAAACTCCATGTGTCCATCCAGTGGTTGATCTCACAATGCTGAGGTTGAACGGAAAAAGCCAGGCACAAAGAGAGATGCCACGTGGTCTCCAGAGCAGAATCAGTCTATGCGGGTACAAGCCAGGACGGGGTGATAGTTGGGGGAAATTATTCAAAAAGGGCACATGGGGAACTTCCGGGGTTCCAGTATCGTCCGTGTCTTGGTTGAGGTTATGGTTTCGCAAGTGATTTTAAGATCGTAAAACTTCATCTAACTATATACTTAGAATGTATGGACTTCCATATATTATTATGCTTCAATAAGAAAAAATTAAAAGGAAAAGCCCGACATGGTGGCATACACCTCGAGGCTGAGATGGGAGGTTTGCAGGTTCGAGGCCAGCCTCAGCATCACAGTGAGACCCTTAGAACTTAGCAAGTCCCTGCTCTAAAATTTGATAAAAGGTGTGGACTGTAACTCAGGGGTAGAATGACCCTGGGTTCAATCTCCAATACCAAAATAATAATTATTATTATTATATATTATCATTGTTATATTAACTATGATATATTAATATAACAATATGATTTTATAATAATTAATAATAATTGTTATTATTATAAAGTAAAAAGTGTTTGTTAATTTTGTGCCATAGTCAACACTTATTAGCCACTTAATTAGTTCTAGGCCCCCTCACTAGGGTCTCAAGAGACCCCAGAAGGATACGGGAGACCCAGCCACCAGGAGCCCACTGTGTACGGAGAAATCACCTAATTTCTACTTCTTTCTCTGGCTTTGGCAAAGAGCTCTAAGTAGCAGATAAGATCAGGAGAAACTTTCCTGCCCGTGGCGACTGTGATTTTAATTAGTTATCGAACTCAAAAGAATTCTCGCGCATGGGAGGTTTTTCTTCGTCTCGACTCCAGAGCAGCAGACGCGGTTTCTTTCATGGCGTGCTTATTGAACTCAAAGCCTCGAGCCGGGGCGTCCCTCGGATGATTCCTTTTAAGACCTCCTCAAACTTACTTTCAAACAAGAGAAGGAAAAAAAATGGTCAAATATAATTGCTATAAAAGAAAGAAAAAATCCTCTCATTAGGAAACTTGTAACTGCCTTCAGGAAACCAAACATTAGAGTGTTCCAGAGGAGGGACCCTAGAACTCTGTGTGCCTTGCTGCACGCGGAACTGTCTCGGCAGAGAGGAAACCCTCCATGCATGCGCGCGGCCTTAGGGCCCGGGTAGACAGAGCCCCAGGACGGATAACCCCGGGCCATGTAAACAAAGGACGGTCCAAGGCTGGGCCTTGGTGTAAACGCTGTGCCCTGTCCTGTTGTCCATGATAATCCTGTAATTTGCAGGACACAGAAGGCATTAAAGCGAGGATGAGTTCACCTTCCCCTGCCAGAGGTGGGAAGGAGAATTAACGGGATCGATGAAGCTCCTCTCCCAGGGATAACAGAAGCGCAGATGGGAAACGGCAGCGGAGCTGGCAACCCGCCACCTCCGGGAGCTGCCCCAGGCCTGCCTCGCAGCCAGCAAGGTTCTGTGGGGCCCATTAGTCCAGCTCGCCCCCACGCCTCCAGCGCGGCCCCGCCTTGGCAATGCCCGAGCTCTGGACAGGATGGAGAGCAATCTAAAGGTCCATGGGTACTGACGGACACAGCACAGCAAATAATTATGAAATATTGCCCATTGTCAAAAGAGCTTGTGGTCCGCTTTGGGAGAAAGTCAGATGCCCTTTCCTTCCTTTGGGGTCACTGGAGGTTGAATCCAGAGGCATTCTACCTCCACTTTGCAACCCTATCCCTATCTTATTTTTATTTTGAAACAGTCTCACGAAGGTGCAGAGTCTCACTACTTGCCAAGGCTGTCCTTGAACCTGTGATCCTCCTGTCTCAGCCTCCCACCTGTGATCCTCCTGTCTCAGCCTCCCGAGTGCTGGGATTACAGCTGTGCACCACCACGCCTGGCTGGTCTTTCCTTTCTCTCTCCACCATGTAAGCAAACAGGTTCAAGGACAGCCTCAGCAAGTAGTGAGACTCTGCACCCTCGTGCACCGGGACAGAGGGAGGGGAAAAGGAGCCTTGATGGAGGAAACAGTGTACGTAACGCTGAGTACATACATGAAGTTATCACTGCCAATCTCAATAATATGTATGGAGGCATGGGGGCCCGGAGGGAAACACACCAGGTGCTGTGTGCCTGTATTTTTCTATGACTCTGAAACTCACTATGATGGAGAATTCCAATGCACCAAGAGAAGTATACTTAAAAAGCCTGGGTGGACGTGTTCGGTGTGTGGCCACGCATTTATGATAATATTTATAAGCAATAAAGACTGATAGCTAGTATGGTAAGGCGCTGGTTTCACAGATAGGATGGCTGGAGATGAGGCTGAAGAACTCACACGACACGTCACGCAGTCGTTTAGGGAGCAAGGGTGAAGTCCCCTGAAGTGGTAAGGGTCTGTGGCAGTAAACCTGAGCCCTTGGCATCGGGCTGGTTCTGCCTCATAGACAGCAAGTGCCCCATTTCAGGGGGCTTGAGAACGTCTTATGGGGCTGAGACGGGGCTAGGGCGGAGTGACAGGGGCTGGAGTAGGGCTCCCCAGAGGGGATGCCCGCCATGTTCAGAGAGGCAGGTTAGCACCAGGGTGGGAAACAAGACCTCGTGTCTCATCGTCAGACTGAAGAGACGGTTCCCCATAGGACGTGCCTGCCCCGAGTGACCGGCTGCGCAACCCCAGCGCCCTCTCTGCGTCTCTCCTGCCTTCTCTTACCTCCTCCCCCAGTACCTCCGAGATTCCTAAATCGGTGGCACGTTGATCTTCTCTTCTCACTAAGCTTCTTCTTGATATTTTAATTTATTGTGTTTTCACTGGGACCCCTTCCCCTTTAAGGCATCGTAATTAATGGGCCGGTCTAATTTCCTCTGAGACCGCATGCTTAATTGCCGTAATTCTCGCTTATGTCTCTTAGGCATCCCTGTTGGCGTCGGCTCATTTGCATCCACATCCTCAGACTCCTCAATTATGAATACGCTGTCAACACGGGGAGACGGCTTTCCCTCCGTCCGCCACCACGCCACGTGGCGCGCAGGCTTCGGGGGTTCTGTCTACCTTTTAACGTCTCATTTATAATTGAAGATCCTCCCCGTCTTGGTGCAGAGTGGAATTTTTATGAACTTCTGCAAAGAGGATGGGTTGTTTTCTTTTTTTATTGAAATAAGTATTGTGTTTTAATGGATATGTTATTTTCGTGGATAGATTTTTTTTTAAACTGGAGCATTCTACCTCCAAGCTACACCCCAGCTCTTTTCATGTTTTATTTTGAAACAAGGTCTTGCTAAGTTGCTGAGGTTGACCTTACACATGAGCTCCTCCCGTCTGAGCTTCTCAAGAACTGGGATTATAGATGTAGACCACCACAGTTGTTCTTCTCTATGGCTGAGTGAAATTCCATTGTGCACATATCTCATAGTTTTGTAATCCATTCATCTGTTGATGGACACTGGCTCCATAGTTCAGCAACTGAGAAGTGTGCTGTTGTAAATATAGATATGCAAGCATTACTCTGGCAGTTTGGTTTCCATTCTTTTGGGTAGATACCCAGGAGTGGCTTAGCTGGGTCATATGGTGGGTTCATTCCCACTCTTCTGAGGTCCTCTACACTGTTTTCCAAAGTGGTTGTGCTAATTTACGATGCCACCAACACTGCTTCTCCACATCCTTGTCAGCATTTGTTGTTGTTTGTGTTTTAAATGATTGCCTAATTGGGATTAGGTGAAATCTCAGGGTAGTTTTGATTTGCATCTCTCTGATTGCTAATGGTGTTGAAAAACTTTTAATACATTTATTTGCTCTTTGTATAACCTTCTTTCGTGAAACGTCTAGTTCACTGGCCCCTGTTTTTGATTGAGTGACTTGGTGTTTTTGGCTGGGAGTTTCATAAGTTCTCTTTATAGTCTAGACATCGGTCCTCTATCAGAGGAATAGCTGGCAAAAATCTTCTCCCATTCTGTCAGCTCTCTGTTGAGGTTCTTGACAGTTTCCTTTGCTGCACAGAAGCTCTTCAGTTTAATGCAATCCCACATATTGATCTTGGTTTTAATTTTTTGTGCCTTTGGGGTCTTATTGAGGAAGATTTTACCCATGCCTATTGTTGGAGTATTGGTCCTATGCCCTCTTCAAGTAGCCACTAGGTCTCTGGTCTAATTTCATGTGAAACCCTCTGTCATCTAAGATTTGATGTTCTCTCTGTGAAAGGAAAAGCAAAGAGAACTTCATAAAACTGAGCAGAGAGACCAGTATAGTAGTGGAAGGAGATTGGGGGAGAGCGGAGGGCAAAAAGGAGGCTTGGGGAAGGAAACACAGCCAATGATGTTATGTGTTTATACCTACTCTAATATGTATATACTATCGATCACTGTCAATCTCATCAGCAGGTGTCTGGGGAGGGGCAAGTTGGGGAGGGAAATACCAAGTGATAGAGTACACAAATAAAAATGTATCATTCTGAATCTCCCTACGATGTATAATTACAATGCACCAATAAAAATGCTCTAAGAAAGAAAAACAAGAGCCGGGCATGGTGATGTATGCCTGTAATTCCAGTACCTGATAGGTTGAGATAAGAGACTTGCAGGTTGGAGGCAGGAGTGAGGCCCTCAGCAACTGAGTGAAACTCTGCTTCAAAATAAAAATAAACAGGAGCTGAGCATAGTGGCACATGCTGTAATCCCAGTACTTGGGAGGCTAAGACAAGAGAATCTCGGGCCCAAGAATAGCTTCAGCAATTTAGTGAGGACCTGTTTCAAAATAAATAAAAATAAGTAAATTAGGGCTGAGGGTATAGCTCAGAGGTAGAATGCCCTGGGATCAATCCCCAGTGCCATAAAGGAAGGAAGGAAGGAAAGAAGGAAGGAAGGAAGGAAGGAAGGAAGGAAGGAAGGAAGGAAGGAAGGAAGGAAACACACTTCTACTGTGTTATAAACGTTGTGATTGGAGGTTTATTTGTTATAGCGACTAACATTACTTGGTTAGTACATGCCACCAGGCCTGCTTCATTTTAATTAATTTCAACTCAATGACTAATTGTGGGCACCCATATGCCAAGCACTGAACTGGACAGTGCGGCAACAGCGCAGTATCACACAAATTTGTTTCCTGTCCTCTGGGAGGTTCCAGCCCAGGGCTGTGCTGCTCCTCCTCTGAACCCCCAGTGTTCTGTGATTGTGTCTGTCCCAACACTCCTGTTTCAGCTAGCATTCTCACAGTACCCGATGACCACAACTTAGAGGAAGGAAGATTTACTTGCTCACAGTTCTAGAGATTTCAGAGGTTTCAGTCCATGTAAAGCTAGGTCGCATCTGCAGAGCTCAGGACATTACAGCAGGAAGTAGAGAGAGAAGGAGGAGCCTGTGGAGACAGAAAGACAGACAGACAGACAGACAGACACACACACACACACACACACACACACACACACTTATTTTCCCAGTGACCTCCCTTCTACAGCCACACCCACACCACCCAGTAAATCCACTGATCCATCCGTGAGTCTACTGATGAGATCAGAGCCCTCGCAATCCAACTATCTACAGCTCTGAGCGTCAATCTATGAGCTCTCTCAGGGGTCATTCTCTATCTAAAACATAACACCTTGCCCTGTTTTATTATCATTGGATATCTGCCTGTCTACCCTATATAAATATGAGTGTCTTGAGAGTAGATTCTATGTCTTAATTGTGTTTCTAGCACCACGGTACCCGAGGTAGACAGTGCTGGTAAATGTTTAATTAATAAAGATGCCACAAGTTGTCCTCATGTTGAGGACCTCAGCCCTGGCCAGGGAGGAAGGACCCTTGATACTTGACCACTTTGCACTCTGGCTTACTGATTCGTGTGTGTGTGTGTGTGTGTGTATTATTTATTACCTTTGTTTTGAGGCCGCAGTTTTCATCTCCAGTACTGCAACAAAAAATTTTAAAATGATATAAATTTCCTACCAAATAAATTATATTTAAGATGCAGAGGCTGGCCTCAAAGCTGTGATCCTTCCGTCTCAGACTCCCAAGGACTGGGATTGCAGGTATGCACAAATGTACCTGGCAAATCAATAACTCTTTCTTTATAGTAACACACCACGCTGTTTGGACCAGCGAGACAGATCCATCGGCTCCTAAGGGATATTTTCTGTCTTGCTCAACACCATCCCCCTCCAATGAGAAAATGAGATATTTAACAGTTCTTGTGATGGTCTTCTTTCTTTGCTTTGAACCAGAATGTATTTTTCAGTGTCTATCCTGCTCAGAAATGACGGGTGCTCTTTAAGCCAACCCAGTGTTATTTGCAAATGAACTTAAAGGGGCACAAAGCCGTGCAGGGCCAAGGTGGGCTCCCGCAACAGCTTGGGGAAAACGAAAAACAACACCACATTTTTCAAGGTAGAGAGCAAAAGGAATTTATCCAATTTAATTTTCAGGTAGGTCTATAAAATTAATAAGTATTCTGACTGAAAAGCATAATTACACCGACAGAGAATGCAAATGAGGAAAGGAAGTGTCGTGCCAGGACTGGAATATCGTTTTGCAACCAAATGGCCCATACCAAGAAAACAAATTATGAATGCAGTCTTATTTCTTGAGAATATTTTGAGGAGCAAGGGGACTCTCACCGTTCTGCTTAATCATCTTCTTAGGGGCGTGCAGGCGGGCAGAGCGCGGCGGGCGCGGCTAGAATGAGCAGAGCTTGCAGGCTTTGGAGCTGAAACCTAGCTGCCACTTTGCAGAGCCAAGACGAACCCCACCTCCCACCCCGGAGCAGACACTACGAGTCATCTACCAAACAGCCAGGCCTCTCGGTTCCACTCATGGGGTAACATGCAGACTCCATAATGTACTCACGACTCGTTGAAGCCAACCATGGCACCCCCTCTGTTCCTTTGCTGGATACCACTTTTCCAGAACGCCTTGCTGCTGGAAGTGGCCACATGGAACCATCTTGGCTAAAGAAATAGCAAGAGCCATTGGCCAGAAAATCCTGGAAAATATTTCCTCCCCCATGAAGGAAAAGAGTGAAATAAACCTTTCTTGATGCCCGGCCATCCCCTGTTTACCTCTCCTTCCTGTTTCTGAAGTAGCCAGGGTGCCTGGAGCAGTGGCAGCCATCTTATGACCATGAGGTAACATAGGAATATACAAAACCGATATGCTGAAGACAAGAATACCGACTGGAGTCTCTCTGGGTCTTTAATGACATAATTGTGTCACTGAGCCAACTATGGGATCTGCCTCCAGTCTTTCTGTTAGTGAGAAAAGTGATACCTATATTATTTAGGCAACTGTTAATTAAAATTCTGTTATAGTCTAACAGAACCCGAATTCAGTGCTTCCATAATATCTCTGAAAACTATATCCTCCTTGTACCTCTCTGCCACACCCGGTTCAGCTTGACCGTCCTCTGCCTGAACTCTTACTGTGACATTTTAATGGTCTCTCGGCCTCCAGACTCATCAGGACCACATCCCTCACCTCAGCCCAGGTCAGGGAAAGCCCATCCCCAGACTGCGCATCCTACAAATGCCTGTTCTATCTGTAGGATAGAGTCTCTCGGGTCAAAGTCAAGCACTAACTCCTCTGAGAATCCGTCCTGGTTTCCTAGGTGAAGCTGAATGCCTCCATCTCCCCTCCCTTCCCTCTCGGCCCGCCCTTTCTCCCTTTTTCCCTTCCTTCTTTCTTTCCTTCCTTCCTCTCTTCCTTCTTTCCTTCCTTCCTTCCTTCTTTCCTTCTTCCCTGGTTCATTTCCTATCTCTCTTTTTATTTCCTTTGTTCTTCCATTCCTTCTTCCTTTCCTATTTCTTTTCTTATTTTCTTCATTTCCTCCCTTCCTTATTCCCTGCCTTTCTTTCTTCTTCCTTTTGTTTGTTCCTTCCTTCTTCCTTCTTTCTTCTCTTCCTTCATCATTTCTTATCTTCTTATTTCCTTCCTTCCTCACTCCCTCCCTCCCTCCCTTTCTTTTTTCCTTCATTCTTTCCTGGTTCATTTCCTATCTATTCCTCTTTTTATTTCCTTTTTTCTTCCCTTCCTTCTTTATTTCTTATTCTTTCCTTCTTTCCTTCCTTCCTCCCTCCTCCCCTCCCTCCCTTCCTTTTTTCCTTCCTTCTTCCCTGGTTCATTTCCTATCTATTTCTCTTTTTATTTCCTTCCTTCTCCCCTTCCTTCTTCCTTTCCTATTTCTTTTCTTCTCATTTTCTTCATGTCCTCCCTTCCTTATTCCCTGCCTTTCTTTCTTCTTCCCTTTGTTTGTTCCTGCCTTCTTCCTTCTTCTTTCCTTATTTCCTTCCTTCCTACTTCCCTTCCTTCCTCCCTTCCTCCAGTAGTGACAAATGATTACGTGCTAGAAAGCCTACCAGCTCCTGTCTCTCCCAGTTATGGCCACGCAGAGCACAGTAGAAGCCTCTCTGTCCATCTTTCTCATAGGCAGAGAATACATTTTTTCCATTGTAGCCCTCATGGCTCACTTGGGAACCGGCGCCCCACGGGAGCTCCAGACATATGTGTAGGATTGAGCCAAGCTTCTGAGCACGGGGGATAAAATGGAGAGTGGGACATTTGCCGAGGCTCAACCCCTCCAGCTGGGGAGACTCGACACACAGTCATGGACAATATCAGCTCAGAATGTGAGGAAGGCTCCGGAGAAGAATTAGCAGTCCCCATGAGCAGTGTAAGGCGGGGACCCAGCGAGCCTGTGGGAGGGGGAGTCCAGCAGGTGCCCTGAGATCTCCCCTGGGCGGAGACCCTGAAGTCCACCAGGTAGAAGGGACCTGAGGACTCCCAACGAGCTGGAAAATAAGTCTAATTCCCCCATGTTAACATTACCTAATTTTGCCACATAATGCACTTTAACTTGGATGATTCCAATATGCAAAAAAATATTGACTACCAGATTGTCAAACCAATAATAGCGTTTCCGGCCTTTATTGGTAACATACATGTGGTGCATCTTATTTCTGGCATAAATTAGCAAAAGCCTTCGTCCAGAGGAAAAGACGCGGCAGACAATTTTGTTTACGCACTAGATCTCAATTTAGAAATAAAAGATGATTAGTGGTAAGACTTAATTTGATTACCTTTCATTCTATTTTCCTGTGGTCAGGGGAGACACTAACTGGTCACCTGTCTCCCAGTAGCTGCCAGACCCCTTGCCCCGGGCAAACCCGCTCAGGAGAATAAGGTCAGGGAGAAACATTTCCCTTCTAAGAAAATCAATGAAACTCATAATCCGGAAAAATATGAACTCTTTCTGCCTTTCCTTCTGCTTGTCTGTCCCTACAAAAAGGTACATGTGACCTTTCCCTATGATTGAGTCATACGGCCAAGAGGAGAGGCCGGGTCATTTTACCTCCAAAGCCAATTGCCCTGGAAGATGCTCCCGGGCCTCCGTTAGCCCCCAGTGGGCCGGGGCTGTGGAGCGCCTCAGCCTCCACTGCAGCCCTCGACCCAGCGCTTGTGGCTGTCTGTGAGCCAGGTTCCAGCAGGACTTGCTGTCCTGCAGTCTGTACGCCTTACTGCATTGCACGGATTGGTCTGGACTTCAATTATTAATCATCTAAATAGCTACTTAATATCTCATTAAAATGGAGGCACACGCCTGACTCTATGCAGTATGCTTATAGATTACAGACTTGTTTAATGGCACTAAATTAACTTACCCTAGAGGGCCAGCCTGGACGTCTGACCATCCCTGCAACCCTCTTTGCATTTGTAAAGCACGTTCCAGACCCCAGCCAGCATCCCTGGCCCGGAGACTTGGAAGAAAGGCTCCCATCCCAAATCTCTGCTCTAAACTTATAAGCAGTATGCCTCTGATTGGGTTAACAGGCCTCTCAACTCCCCGGTTTCTTCTTTCTTGGAATGAAGATAGTGCTACCCACCACAATACAGAAGCTAAGACCCCGCGGCCAGAGCCGCTCAGGTTCAAATCCCCGCTCAGCCCCTTCTTTGCTGGGTGACCTTGGGCTGACCACTGACCCTCTCTGAGGCTGTTCCAGCTTCTTTGCTGGGAATTGTATTTCTCTTCTATGGTTGCTGTGGAAATTAGATAATGCATTTTTTAAAAAGCTTCAAACTTGGCATTTGATTAGCTACTCAATAACTGTTAAGTGTTATCATGATTACGGCTTGTTTATCATCACACATAATTGTTTCAAGGAAAGCACTTTAGTACATTAAATAGTGACAACAGCAGTGGCAGGAACGGGGACAATAAATAATATTTGCCCAGTGGAGCTCTGCGGCAGAGCCGGCCCAGCTGCTGCCTTCTGCTGACTCCGTTAGTTCCCAGGGCACCCTGGAAAGGTGCCGAGAATGACTCGAATACCTCCCGGTGTCAATCTCAGGCAGCGGGAGTGACTCCATAAATATTAGATAATAACGATATCAGCACACGTTTGGTCAGCACATGTGAGCTGCCATGGACTGGGCTCAGCCCCTCATGGGCAGACACTCTGGACACATCTTGGAAACACACAGGCTGGCTAAGGCGTGGACAAACACATCACCAGCTTGCAGTCTGTGCTCGCAGTCTGACTGCGACCTTATGCAAATATTGAGTTGACAAGCAGCTTTTTCATGGAGCAGGAAGGGACAGGATGCAATTTCCTCTGTGGAAAAAAGCCATTGGAAACACAGGCACGCCAAAGGAAAAGAGCGTCATTAGCGCGTGGGAATTGTGGGCATCGCTGGGACCTGCGTGTGCAGGTGTGGAGGGAGGCAGTCAGCGTGGGTTCCCTCCGCCACTGGGTCAGTGGAAGGTCACGGGGTCCTGCATCACTCATGCCTGTATGCCGGAAGATCCATGGGAGACTCCCAAGTGATGGCCTCACACTCTTGACAACAGTGACTTTGGTGCCTTTTTTGAGTTGGGAGGCCGTGTTACTAGAAGCTGGCCTTTTTATCTACTAATGCATTCACTAGCCACCGGACACATATTGACTGAGGACCAGGCTCCAGGTATGGAGGCCGCGTCAGTCTATGATCCAGAAAAGACCAGGCTCCCATAACACTTTGATTCCAGCCGGGGAGGCGGACCATGATCAAATAAAAGGAGACTGCCAGCAGTGGTGGCGCACGCTTGTAATCCCAGCATCTGGGAGGCTGAGACGGGGGCATCGCGGTTCACGACCAGCCTCAGCTACTACTTAAGACCTTTGCAACCCAGTGAGATCCTGTTTCAAAATAAAGAATAAGAAAGGGCTGGAGATGTTGCCTGGAGGTAGAATTCCCCTGAGTTTCATCCCCAGTACTGTAAAAAAAAAAATAATAATAAAAGAAGATATATAGTGTATCTGGTGGCAATGGATGCTATAGAGGAAAATCTAGGAGGTTATGGGGAAAGGGGAGCGCTCGGATGGGGAGTGGAATGACTATTTTATGGAGGGTGGTTAGGAAGATTGTATTGGACCAGAAACTAGAAGGACCAGGAGGCGCCGTGTGGACACTTGCGAGAGTATATCCATGAAATCAATAAGCAAATCCTTAGCATGATCTAAGGCCCTGGGGTGGGAATCAGCTGGGTGAATTTGAAGAACAACAAGAAAGAAGCAAAAGCCGCAGGAGTGGCCGTGGGCTGTGCGTGTCTCGCAGTCCAGGGCGAAGGTCTGCATTGTACACTTGGTGGAATAAAAGGGTTTCGGAGAGCTTTGACTAAAGGAGCCACGCGGATTGTTGCCCTTTTTTTTTTTTTCAGTACTGGAGATAGAACCCAGGGGCATTCTACCTCTGAGCAGCACCCCAGCCCTATTTTATTATTTGTTTTGAAACAGGGTCTCACTGAGTTGGAAAGGGCCTCACTAAGGAGCTGAGGCTGTCCGCGAACCGCAATCCTCCTATCTCAGCCTCCCGAGTGCTGGGATTACAAGTGTGTGCCACCATGCCTGGACTCTGGCTTTCATCCTGAGACATAGGAAGGGGCAGAAAGAAGAGAAGAAGGAAGAGGAGGAAGGAGAGGAGGAGGAGAAGGAGGGCAAAGAGGAGGAGGAGGAGGAGGAGGAGGAGGAGGAGGAGGAGGAGGAGGAGGAGGAGGAAGAGGAGAAAGAAGGAGGAGAAGAGGAGAAAAAGGAGGAGGAGGAGGAGGAGAAAGAGGAAGAAAAGGAGGAAGAGGAGGAGAAGGAGGAAGAGGAGAAAAAGGAGGAGGAGGAGGAAAAGGAAGAGGAAAAGGAGGAGGAAGAGGAGGAGGAGGAGGAGGGCTAGTAAGAAGCCACCACAACATCTAGGGAGGGAAGAGGATGGGTTCGTCCCATCTGGTCCCCCAAGAGGCTGAGAGGCAGAGTCAGACATGCATCTGTGTTGACAACAGGGCGAGCAGACCGGCTGGCAGGTCAGATGTGGGTGAGAGAGAAAGAAAAGTCAGAAAGATGCTGTGTCCTCGGGCCTAGACCACAAGAAGGAGAGGACCGCATTTACTGAGATGGCCGAGACTATGGTGAGACAGGTGAGGGGAAGGAAGATGGGCGCCCCCTTTGGACCCCGTTAGTATGAGACAGCGTGGTGAGAATGTTTGTATTCTCTCCAAATTTGTATGTTGGAATCCTAGTCTCCAGGGTGATGCTCTTAGGAGCTGGGGCTTCGGGAAGTGGGGTTAGTGTCTATGCCAGTGACCCCAGAGCCACCCCGGGTCCCTTCCGCCGTGTGAGGACTGAGCAGGAGGGCGCCCTCCATGAGCCAGGTGCCAAATCTGCCAGCACTTGGTGCTGCGCTTTCCAGGCCCCTGGACTGTGAGAGGCGGAGCTCTCCTGTTTATGAGGCAACCGGGAAGGGTGCTTTGTTATAGTCCAGATGGAGTAAGACGGGTGCCAGCAAGGCTCCCAGACAGAGCTGCAGCTCAGAGGAGTCTGTGGGGAGACGCCCAGATTTATTTAGAGAAAGAACTTGGGAGTCATCAGCATATAAAGAAATGCATTTAAACCTAGAAGACTAGAAGAGGTGGTAGAGAGAATAAATATAGATAGAGAAGAGAAAAGGGTCTGGGGAATGGGTCCTCCATGTCACCCCAACCGTGTACCCCAACACTGAAAACAGAGGTTCAGAACCTGGTCTGCCAGTAGACTCCAGGAAAGCCCTGAGCCCAGAGGAGAAACAAGATACGTCTTCACTTGCTGACGTCTGGCTGGCATTTGACATGTCCTTTGATTATGAATGAAAGAATAAACCACGACTTAGCAGGATCCCCGTGACTGTGTCACCAATGGAAATCACGATAATTATCATGTAACAGGGTTGGAGATATTTCAAATCAGTGCTTACCCGTAACACTATTTCAAAATTGCAAAGTCCTTAGACCTGCTGCCGGAGCTCTTCATGTCACCTTTTATCAAAGAAGCTCATCAATTACCATTTCACACATTTTATTTCATTAAATATTTTGATAACTATTTTTCAGCGTAATTGGTTTCTTTGAAATTTTAAAGCCATCGTTCTGAGAAGGTATCTGACTTAGCTTTTTCATCACGGTGACAAAATACCTGAAGAAAGCAACTCAGAGAATGAAAGGTTTGTGTCGGCTCGTGTCTTCCGAGGGTCAGTCCATGGTGGGCTGGCTCCATCGCTCTGGGCCTGAGGTGAGGCAGCGCATCAAGAGCATCAAGGCAGAAGGTGTGGTGAAGGAGAGCTGCTCAGCTCATCGTAGAGAGAGAAGAGAAGAGGAGAGGAGAGGAGAGGAGAGAAGAGAAGAGAAGAGAAGAGAAGAGAAGAGAAGAGAAGAGAAGAGAAGGCGCCAAGGATAAAATAAACCCTTCGGAGCACGCCCCCAGTGACCTGCTTCCCCCAGCTAAGCCCACTTCCTCCAGATTCACCTCCTCCCCAGAGTCTGTTCATCCATAATGGAATTATCCACTGATGGGTCAGAAAATCACAGTCAACCACTTCTCAAAGTCCCCAGCTCTGCACTGTGATGGTGACCAGGCCTTTCATGCAGGAGCCTCTGGAGGCTCCAAACTCCAGATCCAAACCATCACAGTATCCACACACTCCCTCCACCTGCCAAAGAGATGCATGCGTGTGCACACACACACACACACACACACACACACACACGTTAGGACTCCTGGCTAAAGTTCACAGGAGCGAGGACATATTAGAACTGGGATCCGCGCTGACCCCACACACCCGGTCTCTCCCCGCCTCCACCCTGTCCCCCCAGGTGCGCGTCCGTCTGCCCAGCCTTGAGCTTAGCATCACTCGGATTCAACAGTGAGCGAGCCGGAGCTCCTTCCCCGGTGACTCCGTCATTCAGTCCCCACACACGTGTCATCTGCACCACAGACTTTCAGAGCCCACTCGGCCGTGCTGTACAAGCAGCAGCGAGGCGATTCCCACGTCGCCTTCAAGCGGCGGTGTGTCCTGCTGGGCCAGAGAATCGATATTTTCATTGTGTCGATTTCTTTTCTTTTGTGGCCGCCTCTCTTTGAGAAGCACGGGGCTCTTTAGAGCGCGTGTCCTGCCTGCATTGACTCCTTTCCTAGAGGAACTCGTCCCTCCAAGAACAGACCGCGCTCCACCCGGCCGTTCTTGGCGGTGACTTCTTTTCTCTTGACAATGCACCTGCTCGCTCCCAGTCTGCTTCAGTGTGCCCCATCCCAGGGAACAGCTAGGGGCCAGGGGCAGGGACTGACGTGGAAGCTCTTTTGATTGTTCTTTTATAGAATTTCCATCCAGAACCTCATGGGCGCCATTTCTCTCACGGCATCTCTTAAAATAAAAGCAGCAGACGATTCTGATCTGCATCCGGGCTGTAGCTTGAGGCCGACCATCCCCCTGATGCCGTTTCGGGAGGGGAAAAATGGCTGTGTTGATGTTGCTGGCTCACTCTCACCATCTGCAAGCAGCAGTCAGGTGGGCAGAGAATTCCCGAGCACCAGCCGGAGCCCAGAAGGAAGCCAGACAGTCAGAAGGTATCATCTTGCCTGAATGGCTGGGAAAATCTTCATATCCCCTGTCTACAGTTTGCTATAGCAATATAGAAAAGAACCTACTGGAAGAAATATAAATTGGACACGGTGGCACAGGCCTGTAATCTTGGTTCTTGGGAGGCTGAGACAGGAAGATTGCAAGTTTGAGGCTAGCCTCTGCAACTTAGACTCTCGGCAACCTAGCGAGGACCCTCAAATAAATATATCAAAAGGGCTGAGAGTGTAGCTTGAAGGTATAATGACCCTGGCTTTAATCCCAAGTGCCACAAAAAAATAACAAATAAACACAAAATTAAAAAGGGCTTGGGGTATAGCTCAGAGGTCGGATACCCCTGGGTGACCCCCAGTATGCCCTATTCCCCCAATAAGTAAAATGTCATTATGTTTTCTGTTGCTGTCTCATTGATTTAGTCCTGCCCGTTTGGGGATATTTTGGGTTGGCACGGATGGGTTAGGAATGCTGCCTGCCTGTGCTGTGTGGCGGCCAGGGATGCTACTCAGCATCCCACAATGCACTGGGAAGCCCAACCCCCCCCCCACGCACCAACAAAGAGTTATCCGGTCTCAAATATTGAGTGTCCAGGTGGAGAGCCCTTCATCTAGAAGAAGTCAGCGTTATTCTCTTCTGGACCCCCTCTCTCATGCCCGTGTGCTCTAAGCCAGTATTTGTTAAGGCCAAAGTATGTGTCCAGTACTCTTGTAGGTACTGGAGACTCAGCAGCACACAAGAGAAGCCTGACCCCTGTTCACGGGGAGATTGCATTTGGGCGGAGGAGAAATGTTCGAACCGACAGCACAAATAATTACTCAACAATCCCAGCACAGGTCAGCAGACAGCGAGAGCAGATACTGCCCCAGTGTGGGTGTTGGGACAACTACTCGGAGGGCATGGAGTCCAGGCCGGTCCTCGAAGGCTCCAGCCAGGCTAGCCCACAGCCTCAGTGGCACCGCAGTTCCATGGGGGGAGGGAGTCACCAAACCCCATGGTCACGAGCGTTGCTATTCCTAGAATCATAGAGACTGAACGGCCTAGTGATTAGCAAAAAGGTTGTGGGGTCCAGTTGCCTTGGCTTGTAGCTATCTCAGGTAAGCTCCTGTGCCTCTGTTTTCTCATCTGTAAAATGGGGGTGTAAATAGTGCCCCACCTTGTTTGTTCATGGTGAAGATAGAGATTAATAATGTAGTTAGACGTTGTAAAATAAACACTCTGTATCAGCAATGATTAGTTAACGGCGCTGTTTGAGATGAAGGGCTGGGCCTTTGCCATCAGAATTGGTCCCGGGAAGCGGGATGCAGGTAGTCATGGTAACAATAGGGTGGTCCAGCTCAGGTGTTCACCTCTTCCTGATATGGATTTGGCCATCACAGTCTGGAAGTGACAGTATTTGAGCCTGGGAGTTGGAGTTAGATTCTTCTTACAAAAATTAAACATGAGAAGGAGGGAGGGTGGAGGGAGTGGGGTAGGAATTAGGGGTAAGGGCTATTTGGGTGATGTGTGCATGTATGCCTCTACCATCTTGTACTCCATTAAGATGCACGACTACAATGCACCAACAAAAACAAATTTTAAAAATTATTTAAAAAATGAACCATTAAAATATGAACTGTAATGGACAGAGGCCAAGCAAAGATGGAGACGTGAAGGCCGATTTCTATTTATATGGTAGTAGTGTGAGACTCACATTCGTAGACTTGATTCTTCAAGTCCTTGGTGGAGGCATCAAAATCTTTACTTCTATGGAAATTCCACTCCATAGAAAAAGGGGGGGGGAAATGCTGGGTGTGGTGGCACATGCCTGTAATTCCCGAGATCCGCAGGCTGAAACAGGAACATCTCAGGTTCCAATCTAGCCTCAGCAACTTAGTGAGACCCTGTCTCAAAATTTAAAAAAAAAAAGGGTTGAGGTGTAGCTCAGAGGTAGAATGCTATTGGGCTCGATCTCTAGTACCACATAAATGAATGAATGAATGAATGAATGAATGAATGAATGAATGAGTAAATGGTGAAAGTGTTATTTTTATAACTACCATAACAATACTCTTTAATTCATAGATTACTACTTTACCACCTCATTTTCTTTTTTTCTTTTCTTCTTCTTCTTCTTCTTTTTTTTTTTTTTTTTTGGTGGTACTGGGGTTCCTGGAAGCCCTTCTACTCCGGGCTACACTCCCAGACCTATTTTATATTTTTATTTGGAAACAGGGTCTCTTAAGCCAGCGAGGCTGGCTTCAAACCTGCACGATCCTCCTGTCTCCGCCTCCCAAGTGCAGGGATGACAAGCGTGCCCACCACGCCCGGCCACTTTATCACCTCATTTAAGAAAAAAATTACTTAGCACCCCCTAGATGCCTTCCTGCCCCCTTATTTATGTTCAACAACCCCTACTTGTACCTGACGCACACTACTGCCCCCAGTCATTCCAGTACTCACCCTCCCGCTTCAGTGGTCTCCCTCTCAACTTTGGAAATCTCTGCAAATGATTCTTCTTCTTTTTAGAAAAATACCTGGAAAATAAGCACTAAGGATAGTAAAATAAAAAGCTAGATGTGCAGGGATGGACCACAAAATACTTGGGTTGAGGGAAAGAAGAAAGAGAGGGAAGGAGGAGCCATAGGAAACACCCAGCAAAATAGGCCAGGAACGGTCCATTAAAAAAAAAAAAATCAGAATGAGGAGAAGCTGGGGTATTTTTAAGATCACTTGAGCCTAAAAATCAGTTTTCAAGTTATGCGCTGGGCAGAAATTATCCCTCAGCGCAAGCCTTTCCTTAAGACAGTCACATGCTCCAAAAAATGCTTTTGTTTTGAATTTTAGACTCAGAAAATCTAGGGAAAGTTTCTGGCGTCCACATCTGCACTGACATCTTCAGGGCGAGGTCTCATGAGAGGAACCAGACGCTAGGATCGGTGGTGACTGTAAGCACAGAAGACCCCTTGGAGCATGGATTACATTTCCCAGCTGGATGTGGGGAGGTGAGTCAATTTTAAAGGAGATGGGGGAATGTGGGCAGCTGACTTCAGAGACACAGATCCAGCCTCTTTAGACAAAGCTTTGCTCAGGAGAGGAACGGGCTTAGAGACCAGTCTTATAATTAGGCTGGATTGAGATGAAAGAGACCTTGAAAGAAGCCATTTAGTTTGCAAAATAGAACAAACAACACCATTAAAACTGCAATTTAAAAAAAAATTAAACAAGCCTAGCTAACTTAAAAAGAAAGTATCTTGCAGACTGAAATAAAGGAATCAAGAAAAAGACAGGAAAACACAGATGTTGTACTGACTTAAGATTCACTTTTTCTTGGACATTAAAAAGATGCATTCAAGCCGGGGGTGGTGGTGCACACTTGGAATCCCAGCATCTGGGAGGCTGAGACAGGAGGATCGTGGTTCGTGGACAGCCTCAACTTCTTAGTGAGGCCCTTTGCAACTCAGTGAGACCCTGTTTTTAAATAAAGAATAAAAAATAGGGCAGGGGGTGTAGCTCAGAGGTAGAATGCCCCTGGGTTCCATCCCCAATACCTAAATAAAAAAAAAATACATTCATTCTCTTCTACATTAAAAAAAAATGCATTTAAACTTGGACTTGCGTCCCCCAGGATGCCGGGATGAGCTTTGACTGTTTGGATGCAGCGAGTTAGGAAATTAGGTGACAAAGGACATTTCCTGAAGCAGAGCGTGTGCGGTGGTGTATGACTATAATCCCAGTACGCAGGAGGCTGAGACAGGAGGATCACAGCTCCAAGACCAGCAACCTAGTGAGACCCTCTTTCAAAAAAAAAAAAAATCAAAAGAGCTGGGGGTGTAGCTCAGAGGTAGGATGGCCGGGTGCGATCTCCAGTGCCTAAAAGAGAACATTTCCTGGGAGTGTCTTTTGTGCTAATCACCCTGGAATCCACCTCTTTCTGAGGTGGGAAGGAAAGGAAATGAGAAAATGCTACTTTAATTTTTAAAAACTATGAACGCTTTGGAACGTTTAATATGATTTGATTCAGTCAACCAATGTCAAAATTCTGTAGCGCGTGCGTGACTAATTCTAGCCAGGCTGGGTTTGGTTTCCAGCTGCTCAGCCTCCCCGAGTCTCAGTGTCTCCTTCTGCCATGTGGGCGTAATGGCCTCTACCTCCTAGGTTGCCGGGAACACAGTGAGGCGAAAAAGGTGTGTGTGTGTGTGTATAAGTATGTGTGTGTGTGTATATGTATGTGTGTAAGTGCGTGCGTAAGTGTGTGCATGTGTAGGTATGGTGTGTGCATGTGTTTCGGTATGTGTGTTTATGTGTGTAGGTATGTGTGTGCATGCCTGTGTATGTGTGCATTGTATATGTATGTGTGTAAGTGTGTGTGCATGTGCGCATGTGTGCATTATGTGTATATGTATGTGTGTAACTATGTGTGTATATGTGCATGTGTGTGCATGTGTATGTGTATAGGTATGTGTGTATGTGTAGGTATGTGTGTGCATGTGTTTTTGTATGTGTGTTTATGTGTGTGCATGTCTGTGTATGTGTGTATGTGTGTATTGTATATGTATGTGTGTAACTATGTGTGTATATGTATATGTGTATGCATGTGTATATGTGTAAGTATGTGTGTATGTGTGTGTATTGTTGGTATGTGTATGCATGTGTGTATAGGTATGTGTAGTTATGTGTGTGTAGGTATGTGTGTGCATGCGTGTGTATGTGTGCGTAGGTATATGTGTATGACCTGGAATGACCTACGTGTCTGTGGACAGATGAATGGATAAAGAAACCATCACTCACATACCCACACAAAATGGAATATTATTCAGACCTAAAAAATGAAATTCTGCCATTTGAAACAACATGGATAAAACCTGAGAGCCTTGAGCTAAACGAAACGATGCAGAGAGAGAGACAAGTGCTGTGTGGCCTCAGTCCTGTGTGGAACATAAAGGTCCAACACACAGAAGGCGAGAGCAGCGTGGGCTGGGGAGTGACGAGGGGGACCCTGGTGGAAGGGAGCACTCCTTTAGCTGTCAGGTGAGCGAGTCCCAGGGATCTGACGTCCAGCATGGTGACTCTAGTTACTGATGTATTTTGTCCTCGGAATTTGCTAGGACCCGAGGAGTAGCTATCTGAAGGCTCCCTGTGGTCGGCCCCTCACAGGCCGGCATTTAGCTGTTTTCTATGCAGAATAGGGGTAATAATAAGATGGACCTGTGACTGCTCACGGAGCCTCGAGTCACTGCCTGGCAGCCCTGGCCGCAGGCTGGTCCGGGCACGCTCTTGTGGCAGCCGACGGGGCGCACAGCAAGTTCTGGCGTGGGGATGGTCTGTTCTCTCCTTCCCCGGGTCTGGAAGCAGCAACCCAAGAGACAGCTAGACTCCAGCAGGAGCTCCTCTGTCCCAACCCCACCACAGCCCGGGGACTCTCCGGCTCTTTTCAAGCTTTATTATCTCGTGGCGTTTACTCTCGACTCTGGGCTTTGACAGCCTCAGCCTTATTGACATCTGTGAGCAAAAATACTCTTTCGTCACCGCACTGGTCCTGTGCACTGCCAGGTGTTCAGCCACAGCCCCGGCCGGCATGTTCTGGGTACCAGTGGCACCCACCCCATCACTATGGCCATCCAGAATGGCTCTAGACACTGCTAGATGGCTCAGGAGGCCAGGAGAGGCCCCCACAGTTGAGAAGCGCTGCTCTACATCCCTGCTGACCTCGCTGGTCCTCAAGCCTGCCTTGCAGAGGAATAAAGGGGGTGCAGAGGCTCCTACAAACTGCCTGCAGGCGAGGAGATGGCTTTACAACCAGAGTTGCCTTGGCATCCCCGGGCTGGGTGCACACGCATCACGGATCTCCGTGTCTTCCCACTGAGTTCTTTGTGGGGCTGGTAAGAGGTTTCTGTGGGAGCATCTTGCTTCTCCAGTTCTTCCAGCCTGGCAGAGATCCCCAGTGCCCCACAGTTCTCCTGTCTCTCTCTCTCCCCATCTCTCTGTCCCCAGCTGGCTACCAGAGCATTTCCACTGAATTCAAGAGTCTTGTTAACTTCCCAGCCTGAGGTTCCTCTATCCCGCCTGAGGGACCTGCCAGTGATCCGGGGATCGCTTTATCACAGGTGACAATTCTCTTTCCCTTTATGCAAGGGATCCAGACAGACAGCACACAGACAGCTCCCGGCTGCCCCCGTCCATTCCCTTTGTGGTGGCAAGATGGTGCGTGGAGGCTGCAGCCACGGGCTGGCACTCTTATCTGGTCCAATGGCCTCTTTTAAAGTCAGCAATACAGAATGTATTTCTTACTATCATAAAATGAAATTTACAGGTATAGGAACTACCTACACTCATAACTGTTTACCATTGCTATATAAAAAATAAAACAAACTATTATAGTCATGCTCAGGCATGATTATGACCAGGAAACTTAATGAATAATGAGGCCCATGAACCTGGGTCCAGAGCTTCAGGGCTGTAACAATGAAAAGTCGTGATTCAAACGGCCTGGCTGTGTTGACATCGGTCACATGATTTTTTTTCCAAGCGGGTAAATGATTCCTGCTATGGTTCTCAACTATAAAATACCCATTAAGCCTAGCATGGTGAAACATGCCTGGAATCCCAGAACTTGGGAGGCTGAAACAAGAGATTGTAGGTTCGAGGCCAGCCTCAGCAACTTAGCAAGACCCTCAACAACTTAGCCAGACCCTGATTCAAAGTAAAAATAGTAAAAAAAAAAAAAAGAGAGAGAGAGGGGGGGGGTTGGGGGGTGTAGCTCAGCAGTAGAGTACCCTTGGGTTCAATCCCCCATACAAGAAGAAGAAAGAGAAAGAAAGAAAGAAAGAAAGAAAGAAAGAAAGAAAGAAAGAAAGAAAGAAAGAAAGAAAGAAAGAAGAAAGAAAGGAAAAAAGAAAAGAAAAAGGAAAGGAGGAGAGGAGGGGTAAACACATTGGCCTTATTTTTTGTAGTATTCAAGTTTCTTGGAAATTCAGTACCTATTAAAACTATAAAAAATATCTTGTGTTTAAATGGAAAAGAGTTTACTTAGGGATAAATAGGCTTAGCTAGTAAGGAGTGTATTCTCAACCATGAAGTTTCCCGTCAGGCAGCACGTAGGACAGGAGTTGTTCTGATACAAGTGTCAGGCGTGGCCAGACGCCCGGTGTCCTGTCCTCTGCCCCAGGTCCTACCAGTGCCTCACAGCATCACTGTGGCAACCAACAGTGTCCCTCCACTTCTCCAAATACCACCCCCTGGAGGCGGTACTACAGAACCACTCCCATCAGCTTCCTGTCTTTGCCTTCTTAGCCCTGAATTCACCTCTGGGACTCCCGTGCGCAAAGCCCAGAGCCCAGTCCTTACCTCAGAGCCTTGCAGCCTCTGCCAGCCCAGATGTGGCCTCTTCTCTATCTTCATGTCTGGGCCCCGCGACGTCCCTTTCCTGACTCCAAGCCTGCCTGGACATTGCTGTGCTTAGGATGTTCCATCCACGTGTGTTTGTAGCAGGCGGGATCCTGTCTGCCTGGGGGTAGCCTTGTACCTTCCTGGAAGTCACATGCACCTCTGTTTTGGGCCCCCTGTCCATCCCCCATAGTGATGTTCTTTAAATCCACCCATCACTGGGCCACCCTGCGCTTGCGCTGTGTGTGGACTCTGGGCCTGGGCCGTGGTCTCTCTTACATCTCTCACTTTATGGTCATCTCAGCTCATCTTTTCCAAGTTTTTCATAATAATGAGCCACAGTTCCTAACTCTCATGTGCAGTATCAGGACACTGCGTTCTAGAAGGATCTCAGCTACTCCCCTTTGCTCTCCCAGAACCAACCTTCTTCCCGGTACCACCTCAGTCTAGTCACAGCCTCCTCCCCTGGCCCATTGTGAAGAGTCTCTCTGGTGTCCTTTGCAGCTTGTGCTGTCCCCAGACCGTGGTCAGGGAAATGTGGATCAACAGAGATACCCTACAACCATGAACCCCAAAGATGAAGGGGTCAGCATCTCCCCTTCTCAGTACTCTCTGTATTGGTTACCTCTTGCTGCTATGACAAATGACTCCGAATCTGGTGGCTTCAAACAAGCATATTTTCTCACCGTCTAGAGATCAGAGATCCAAAATGAGTCTCATAGTGCTGAAGTCCAAGTGTTGGCAAGACTTCTAAGGCTCCAGGGGAAATCTGTTTCCCTCCTAAAGGGCAGCCTGGCGTTGTCCTCAGTCCTTGGTTCATGGCCCAGCATCATCACCCTCCCCCATCATCAGAGACATCACCTGTTCCTCCTATGACCTTCCTGCCTCATGAAGGGCCTTGTGATTACACTAAGGGCCCACCCAGGTAGCCAGGATAATCTCTCCATCTCATGGCCCTTAATCATACTTGTAGAATTCCTTTTTCTGTGTAAGGAGACAAGCATTGTGCCTGGAGTCTCGGATATTTTGGGGGTTGGGAGGTTCTTGACCAGCACACAGCCTCCAGGATTTCATAAAGGAGAATGGGGGTGTTGACGTCTTCAGGGTAAAGGAGGAGGGTGTCTGCACCCTGATGCACACACCTGTTCTCCGCAGCTGGCAGGACCTTCTTAGATTATAGTCACGAGAACACAAGAGCCGCTGAAAGGGCCAGTAGTGATCTAGAGGTATCTCCGCTGCACAACAGAGAAAGGACCAGCCCACTGGAAGTTTCTGGTCCTGAATCAGTCATCATTTTAACAGTGGCTTAAGATTGTTCCAAGTCCTGCTCATATTTTTATTCGGCATCTGATGGAAAGCAAACCATGTCCACATTTGGCACCAAGTCTTTTACCTGCTGGAACTCATAACATTACCCCCAAAGACCCCTTGGTGGGAACCATTGCTAGCCCCATTTTCTGGACAGGATATTTGATATACAGACAACTTAAGTGACTTGCTCAGGGGCCCCCAAATAAAAAGAGTCAAACACAAGATTTAGAGCCAAACATTCAGATTCCTGGTGATTGCATATCACCCACTGTGCCCCTCCCCCACTAATCTGCTGTGTGGCCTTGGGGCAGCCCCTTTCCCTCTCTGGACACTGGCCAAAGCAGGTGCATCGCACCAGGTCAGATGCTCAACCTTAGCACTGGGACTGGGTAATTCCAGTAGTGACCTTCTTCTCCCTGACCAGTTGTGATAAACAGAATATCTGCAGACATTAACCAAATGTCCTTCACGGGTGCAAAATCCTCCCCACTTGAGAACCACGGAGCTAAGTAGCCCATCAGGATTTCCCCAACTTAAGCCATTCTGGTCCTTCTTTGACTCTGTCTTTAGCTTGGAGTTAGGTGATCGCTTTATATTCCAGAAGCTCCGGAGGCAGGCGAGAGTTCAGACGCGATGTGTGAGCTAACCAGTCTTATAAATTAGTGCAAACATATGTCAGTGGTAATTAATTAAATACCTCCGTTGCATCGCTAATAACCCAGGCTGAGGATGATATTACCATTCTGAGTGCACCGCCTCCCAGTTCTCAGCTTCGCCTCGCAGGAGGTAGGAGAGTAAACAGTTTGTTTAGGGGTTTAAACAAAGGCTGTTGCTTTTCCACGTTGAAGGAAAGAAGGAACCTATCAGAATAGAAGCCCAGTCTTCTTGCTTCCCCCACATTTTGCCAGATCTTCCCAAGGAGACAATCTATATACAGGGATGAAGGCACTGGTCCTCCCTGTGGGCTCTCTCCTGGCTCCCTCTCTGTGTAGCTGCTTAGCTTACATTTTTCAATTATATTATTATATAGGAGTGCCCCAGGATGATACTTCTATGTGGAATATAGATGCATATATATGCAGAGAATATAGAGCATAACTTTTTTGTTTGGGATCGTGTGTGTGTGTCTGTGTTTTGTAGGTACTGAGGATTGAACCCAGGGACATTCTACCTTTCTTATTGTATTTAGAAACAGGGTCTCACTATGTTTCTGAGAGTCTCACAGAGGCCAACCTTATACCTGTGATCCTCCTGTCTCAGCCTCCCAAGAGTGAAATTGACATTATCTTCCACTTAAATCAGGTTTTTGATACTAATGAAAGTCAGGAAAAATAGAAAAATAATGACTTAGTCTGTATTTCTACTCTACCTACAAGCTGTATGATTTTGGTCAAGTGGCGTAATGGCCCTGAGCCTCGGTTTCACCATCTGTAAAGTGGGAATTAGGATGCTCATATCATAGATTGACGTAAGGTTGGCACTAGATCATGTAAGTGCTTGGCACCTAGACAAGTGCCTGGCGTGTAATAGTTCTGCTTTCCACCAAAAGGACTAGTCAATAGGAGAGTGTGTGGCTTTTTGATTCTTAGATTTTTGCCATCATGATTGGGGGGGTTCTTTTTTGTGTGTGTCTTTGTTGGAACCGGGGATCGAACCCAGAGCGCCACCCCTGCAAAGCAGGTGCTTTGCCGCTGAGCTATGTCCCGGCCCCTTGCCATCATGATTGAAGGGTGGTGGTAACAGGGGTGACAGGGCCCAAGTCCATGGGAAGAAAAAGGAAGAGATAGAGTCATTAAGCCCTCTTCCATCTCCAAGTTCTGACTATACACCACTGCATTAGGAAGCATGGCTCTGAAAGGCTGAGCCTTTTCTGGTGCTAAACCAGCACCTGTGCCCTGGGCTTTCAGATCCTCCTCCTCCTCCTCCTCCTCCTCCTCCTCCTCCTCCTCCTCCTCCTTCTTCTTCTTCTTCTTCTTCTTCTTCTTCTTCTTCTTTGTCTCCCCCCCTCCTCATCATCCTCCTCCTCTTGGGCTGGCATGCCTCCTTTTCTAATGTCTGAACAGTCTGTGACATCCTCACAGAATAAACACAAATGCCTACAACACCTTCATGTGCTCACACCGAGTGGGTCTGTACATCAAACAAAAAAGCCACCCATCTTCTCTGTGTTCAGCAGTGACAACAATGTTGGCTGCTCACTGAGGAACCTATAATGTCCTAGGCACTGTGCTTGAGAATTTTTATTTATTGTACCCATTGCAGAGTACAGGAGAAAATACGTTCTTATAGCTTCAGTTGAGGAGATTGTTATGGTTAGATAGAGAATGTCCCCTGTAAAGCTCATGTAATAATGTTCAGGATTAATATAATTAAGGATGATATTCTCATCAGTAGATAAATATTTTAATGAATTTGCTGGGTGGTAGCCTAGGCAAGTAGAGTGTGTCAGGAGAAGGTGGACCCCTGGGGCTGTGGCCTTGGGGATGGTGCTTTTGTTTTTGAAGCTCCTTGCTTGCTTCTTCTCTCTGCTTCTAGTCTTCATGATGATGTAAGAGCAGACCCTTGGTGTTTCCTCTCTCTCTCTCTCTCTCTCTCTCTCTCTCTCTCTCTCTCTCTCTCTTTCTCTCTCCCATGCACTGAGAGCTTCAGACCCCTGCCTCAAATAGCCTCAACAACTGTGTGTAAATAAATCTTCCTTTCTCTGAGTTGTATGGTCAGTTTATTTGTATTTTAGCAGTCAGAATGTTGACCAAGACAAAGATGAACCAACAGAGATGCAGAAATAGAAGATTACTGACCCAAGGTCATAAAAGCTGATTACAGGGAGAGAAGGAATTCAAACCCTGCTTCGCCTGAGCCAGCTGTCCTGGTCTCCCCTTCCTGCTCCATGGGGCTTTCCTCCAACTTGACCCTTAATGAAACCAGCAGGGCAAGGGCCCTCCACACCAGCCTGACCCACACCCGGCGGGTGGAGCTCACACCTCCCCGTTTGTCCTGCACACTTGAGTCGCTCCAGGGACTGAGAAATGAAACAGGAGACACTTATTCTTCCCCAGACAATAAATCATTGGCTTTCCATCTGCCACCAGTTCGATTTTCCAAAGATTTGTTTCTGTCAGTTTAATGAATCATTGGCTCACCTGAAAATGGTTCAGAATTAACCGGTGGCTGACGTTAACAGGTGTGCAACACAAACATCCAAGGCTCTCGCCGCTCCAATCTGTCCTTTGTGGTACTGACTTGTTTGTTGCGAGTGGCATCTGTCTGCTTCTGCAGCAGTGGTGTGCCTCGAGGGAACAAAATGGCTGCCTCCTCAGATAAACCCCATCGCGGCTCCAGGCTCGCACCTCAGTGGTCTTTGCTGGGTTTGGGGTCTATGGCACCACTAGCTGAGCTCCTCCTCGTTCCTGCCTGGAGAGCTCCGTAGGTAGCATCCTCCTGGTTCTCCCTGCACCCCCATTACGCTCCGTGCTTCCCAGAGCTGAGAGTTCCCTCTTACATCAGATGATGCCCTTCCACTGTGCTGAAAGGTCTCCTGTCCCTCCCACACCCACATTCATGTTTTGTTTGAGGGGTTTTGGGAAGAAAGGGAGGGGATTAGAAATTGAACCCAGAGGCATTCTACCACTGAGCTACACCCCCAGCCCTATTTTAATTGAAACAGGTCCTAACTAAGTTGCTGGGGCTGGCTGTGAACATGAGATCCTCCTGTTTCAACCTCCCAAGTACCATGTTTTGATTCTGTTTCAGCCCGCAGCACCTAGAACTTGGCATACAGCAAATACTAAATTGGACTTAATTGGTTATTTTAAAGGTCCTTATTATAGTGTGAAGAATGAAGACCAGGAAGGATGCTGATCACTTGTGAGCAGTTTTAAAACAAAGTTGCACTCATTGGAAGCCCCATGTGTCCACTTCCCGCCCTTAATCCCCTGGTTTTAATTTCTAACGAATCTGTTAGTTGACTATAGACTGGGGATTGGTACCAATTTTTCTATAAAAGTTTAGATAGTCAACATTTTAAACTGGAAGAACCATTTTGTCTCTGTCACAAGTACTCAATTTAATTTGTGCCAATAGAACTTTACTTACCTACAGCATGCTGGACCTGGCCCACTGGCCATAGTTTGCTAAACCTTGTATTAAGACTATAAGCGTGTGTGTGTGTGTGTGTGTGTGTGTGTGTGTGTGTGCGCGCGCGTGCGTGAGCGCACATGTGTGTGTGTGTGTGTGCGTATGTGTGTTTATTGGGGATGGAACCCAGGGCCTCCCATGTGCTAGGTACCCAAGCACTCTACTGCAGAGCCACACCCCCAGCCCTAAACTATAGACTCTTTGAGCAACATTAATATATGGCTGGCTACCACTCACTATACCACTCACCTCTTAAAGATGGTCCCAGAAGGGTAGAGGTAAGAATTTATCCAACTACTATGGAAATCAGGAAGACCGGGGCCTCGCATTTCTGGAACCAGCATTTGATATCATGACTGTTAGAATCAGGCTATGTTCCTGCCGAAGGATTAGGCCGGTGCTGGGGCCAGTGAGGCCGGCATCGGAGCTTGCCGTGAGGCAAGGCCAGTACTTTGGCCTCGAGGCCAGAATAAGAGCCTGCCGAGGGGTTAGGCTGGTGCTGGGGCCAGCGAGGCCGGCATCGGAGCCTGCCGTGAGGCATGACCAATGCTGGGGCCTCCAAGGCCGGGATCAGAGCCTGCCGAAGGGTTAGGCCGGTGTTGGGGCCAGCGAGGACGGCATCGGAGCCTGCCTTGAGGCAAGGCCGGTACTGGGGCCTCCGAGGCCAGGATAAGAGCCTGCTGAGGGGTTAGGCCAGTGCTGGGGCCAGTGAGGCCGGCATCGGAGCCTGCCGTAAGGCAAGGCCGGTGCTGGAGCCTCCGAGGCCGGCATCAGCCTGCCTTGAGACAAGGCCGGTACTGGGGCATCCGAGGCCAGGATAAGAGCCTGCCGAGGAGTTAGGCCGGTGCTGGGGCCAGCGAGGCCGGCATCAGAGCCTGCCGTGAGGCATGGCCGGTGCTGGGGCCTCTGAGGCCAGGATAAGAGCCTGCCGAGGGGTTAGGCCTGTGCTGGGGCCAGCGAGGCCGACATCGGAGCCTGCCGTGAGGCAAGGCCGGTGCTGGGGCCTCCGAGGCCAGGATAAGAGCCTGCCGAGGGGTTAGGCCGGTGCTGGGGCCAGCGAGGTCGGCATCGGAGCCTGCCGTGAGGCATGACCAGTGCTGGGGCCTCCGAGGCTGGGATCGGAGCCTGCCGAGGGGTTAGGCCGGTGCTGGGGCCAGCGAGGCCGGCACCGGAGCCTGCCATGAAGCAAGGCCGGTACTGGGGCCTTCGAGGCCGGGATTGGAGCCTGCCGAGGGGAGAGTCCAATGCTGGGGCCAGCGAGGCCGGCATTGGAGCCTGCCGTGAGGCAAGGCCGGTGCTGAGGCCTCCGAGGCCGGGATTGCAGCCTGCCTTGAGGCAAGGCTGGTACTTGGGCCTCCGAGGCCAGGATAAGAGCCTGCCGAGGGCTTAGGCTGGTGCTGGGGCCAGCGAGGCCGGCATCGGAGCCTGCCGTGAGGCAAGGCCGGTACTGGGGCCTCCGAGGCCAGGATAAGAGCCTGCCGAGGGGTTAGGCCGGTGCTGGGGCCAGCGAGGCCGGCATCGGAGCCTGCCGTGAGGCATGGCCGGTACTGGGGCCTCCGAGGCCAGGATAAGAGCCTGCTGAGGGGTTAGGCCAGTGCTGGGGCCAGTGAGGCTGGCATCAGAGCCTGCCATAAGGCAAGGCCGGTGCTGGGGCCTCCGAGGTCGGCATCAGCCTGCCTTGAGGCAAGGCCGGTACTGGGGCATCCGAGGCCGGGATAAGAGCCTGCTGAGGGGTTAGGCCGGTGCTGGAGCCAGCGAGGCCGGCATCGGAGCCTGCCGTGAGGCAAGGCCGGTACTGGGGCCTCCGAAGCCAGGATAAGAGCCTGCCAAGGGGTTAGGCCGGTGCTGGGGCCAGCGAGGCCGGCATCATAGCCTGCCTTGAGGCATGGCCGGTACTGGGGCCTCCGAGGCCAGGATAAGAGCCTGCTGAGGGGTTAGGCCAGTGCTGGGGCCAGTGAGGCTGGCATCGGAGCCTGCCGTAAAGCAAGGCCGGTGCTGGGGCCTCCAAGGTCGGCATCAGCCTGCCTTGAGGCAAGGTCAGTACTGGGGCATCCGAGGCCGGGATAAGAGCCTGCTGAGGAGTTAGGCCGGTGCTGGTGCCAGCGAGGCTGGCATCGGAGCCTGCCGTGAGGCAAGGCTAGTACTGGGGCCTCCAAGGCCAGGATAAGAGCCTGCCGAGGGGTTAGGCCAGTGCTGGGGCCAGTGAGGCCGGCATCGGAGCCTGCATGGGGCAAGGCCGGTACTGGGGCCTCCGAGGCCAGGATAAGAGCCTGCCGAGGGATGACGCCGAAGCTGGGGCCAGCGAGTCCAGCATTGGAGCCTGTCTTGAGGCAAGGCCGATACTGGGGCCTCCTAGGCCAGGATAAGAGCCTGCCGAGGGATGACGCCGAAGCTGGGGCCAGCGAGTCCAGCATTGGAGCCTGTCTTGAGGCAAGGCCAATACTGGGGCCTCCTAGGCCAGGATAAGAGCCTGCTGAGGGGTTAGGCCGGTGCTGGAGCCAGTGAGGCCGGCATCACAGCCTGCCATGAGGCATGGCCAGTGCTGGGACCTCCGAGGCCAGTATCGGAGCCGGCCGAGGGGTTAGTCCGGTGCTGGGGCCAACGAGGCCGGCATCGGAGCCTGCCATGAGGCAAGGCCGGTACTGGGGCCTCCGAGGTCAGGATTGGAGCCTGCCGAGGGGTGAGGCTAATGCTGGGGCCAGCGAGGCTGGCATTGGAGCCTGCTAGAGGCAAGGCCGGTACTGAGGCCTTTGAGGCCAGGATTGGAGCCTGCCTTGAGGCAAGGCTGGTACTGGGGCCTCCGAGTCCAGGATAAGAGCCTGCCAAGGGGTTTGGCTGGTGCTGGAGCCAGTGAGGCCAGCATCGGAGCCTGCCGTGAGGCAAGGTCGGTACTGGGACCTCCGAGACCGGGATAAGAGCCTGTCGAGGGGTTAGGCCAGTGCTGGGGCCAGCGAGGCTGGCATCGGAGCCTGCCGGGAGGCATGACCAGTGCTGGGGCCTCCAAGGCCGGGATCGGAGCCTGCCGAGGGGTTAGGCTGGTGCTGGGGCCAGCGAGGCCGGCATCGGAGCCTGCCGTGAGGCACGACCAGTGCTGGGGCCTCCGAGGCCGGGATCGGAGTCTGCCGAGGGGTTAGGCCGGTGCTGGGGCCAGTGAGGCCGGCATCGAAGCCTGCCTTGAGGCAAGGCCGGTACTGGTGCCTCCGAGGCCAGGATAAGAGCCTGCCAAGGGGTTAGGCCGGTGCTGGGGCCAGCGAGGCCGGCATTGGAGCCTGCCGTGAGGCAAGGCCAATACTGGGGCCTCCGAGGCCAGGATAAGAGCCTGTTGAGGGGTTAGGCCGGTGCTGGAGCCAGTGAGGCCGGCATTGCAGCCTGCCGTGAGGCATGGCCGGTGCTGGGACCTCCGAGGCCAGTATCGGAGCCGGCCGAGGGGTTAGGCCGGTACTGGGGCCTCCGAGGCCAGGATAAGAGCCTGCTGAGGGGTTAGGCCGGTGCTGGGGCCAGCGAGGCCGGCATCGGAGCCTGCCGTGAGGCATGGCCGGTGCTGGGACCTCCGAGGCCAGTATCGGAGCCGGCCGAGGGGTTAGGCTGGTGCTGGGGCCAGCGAGGCCGGCACCGGAGTCTGCCATGAAGCAAGGCCGGTACTGGGGCCTCCGAGGCCAGGATTGGAGCCGGCCAAGGGGTGAGGCTGATGCTGGGGCCAGCGAGGCCGTCATTGGAGCCTGCCGTGAGGCAAGGCCGGTGCTGAGGCCTTCGAGGCCGGGATTGGAGCCTGCCTTGAGGCAAGGCCGGTACTGGGGCCTCCGAGGCCAGGATAAGAGCCTGTCGAGGGGTAAGGCCGGTGCTGGGGCCAACGAGGCCGGCATTAGAGCCTGCCGTGAGGCTAGGCCGGTGCTGGGGCCTCAGAGGCCGGGACTGGAATCCTGCCAAGGGGTTAGACCGGTGCAGGGGACAATGGCCAGCATCGGTGCCTGGCGTGAGGCAAGTTCACTCCTGAGACCTCCAAGGCCGGGACCAAAGCCAGCTTAGCGGTTAGACCGGTGCAGGGGCCAGCGAGACCAGAACTGGGGCCTCCCATGAGGTAAGGCCGCTGCTTGAGCCAGCGAGGTCTGGATCAGTCCACTGAGTAGCCAGGCCACTACTGGGACCATCAAGAGGGGGATCGGCACTTGCAACGCAGCATGCACAGAGAAATATCGCAGAAAATATAAATCAGACGCTTCTCTTAATCAGCAATAACTAGGAGGAAAAGGGCAACAGGAAGAGGTTGAGCTATAGAAAGGGCCCTATAGTGAAGCAACTAATGTGACCAATCAGAGGGTATGTAATACTGGAGGACGGAGCCTCTTTAAAACGCAGGAGGTGCATCAATAAATGTATCAAAGTAAATCACCAAAGAAGCCTGGGATGGAGGGAGGGGGAGGGAATGGGATGGGGGCTGGAGGAGGGCTAATTGGATGATGTGTGCTTGTATATCCTCTCAAGTCTTGTACTCCAATGTGATTGATATATGACTACAATGCACCAATTTAAAAAATAAATTAATATAAATAAATAAATAAATAAAATAAAATAAAAAATTTAAAAAATTTTAAAAAAAAGAATCAGGCTATGTTCCATGATAGTTTCTACTACTGACAACCTGTATAACCACAGACAAGCTACCAAATCACTGTGTACCTCAATCTTCTTTCCTATAAAATGGAACTAAGTGGTCTTTTAGGGTTGTTTTGATTTGGGTTTGTTTGTTTGTTTTTGTTTGTTTGATATTGAGATTGAATTCAGGGGTGTTCTGCCTCCAAGCTAGTTCCCCAGCTTTTTTTTACTTTTTATTTTGAAACAGGGTCTTGCCAGGTTGCTAAGAGTCTCACCCCACGGCTGAAACTGGCCTCAAATCTGCAATCCTCCTGCCTGAGTCTCCCAAGTACAGGGATTACAGGAATGTGCTACCATGCCTAGCTAGCGTTGTTTTAAAGAGAAAAACAGATAATGTAAATGATTCCAGATAAAATAAGAATCACACACACACACACACACACACACACACACACACACACACCTTGCAGAAATAGCCTTGGTTCTTGATTCAGTTAGCAATCTGACTACCCCATCCCAGTGAGGTTACCATCTAGAGGCACCATTTAATTGCTCAAAACAATTAAAGGCGTTCTTGCCGGGCATGGTGGCACACGCTTGTAATCCCCACGCTTGGGAAGCAGAGACAGGAGGATTGCGCAGGTTCGAAGCCAGCCCCGCGCGCTGGCTTAGGAGACCCTGTTTCCAAATAAAAATGTAAAAATAGGTCTGGGAGTGTAGCCCGGAGGTAGAAGGGCTTCCAGGAACCCCAGTGCCACCAAAAAAAAAAAAAGAACAATTAAAGGCGTTCTTTTGTGAGTTTTTTTTTAAAAGGAAGAGAAAATAAAAAGACAAAGAAACTAGCAAGAAGAGAAGAATTGGGAGGAAACATGTTTAAAAGGATTTAAGTTGCCCCTTCATTACCCAGGGACTCCAGTAAAATATCCATCTTTATTCTTATTTTGTTGGCAATTAGATGTGTATACACTAGGGCAGAAGGCAAAGTGCTAAAGGCTTGAGTCCTACTTTATGGTAGGCATGAGCTGAGAACAGGGCTTACAAAACAAAGTCCTGATCAACCACATTCGGTGCCAGAAAATCAGTAAAGCTCAAGTACTGGGTGTTTGTTCAAAGAAGAGAGTAATTCAGATGAGGTTTTTGGGGTAGAGATTCCTCAAGGATACATAAGAATGGCTTGCCATTTGCCTACTCATTCTTAATATATAAATGAATTCTCTTAAAGTGCTGAAATGTGCTTAGAAGCAATTTGATTAGAAGTCATTTAAGCATTCTCTCTGCAACCTTTTCCCTACATGGTTCACACTAGCTATAAAGAAGTTTTCCCAAGAGCAGGGGAAAGAGGTCCAGCCTGCCTGAATTACCACAAATTATGAATGAATGATTGTCCTTGTACTCCCTGGAGAAAGAACTCAAATCTGGGCCTAAAACCTGTGTTCAAATAGGCTTTTTCTGACTTACTACTCATATGATCAAAGTCATTCTGTGTTTCAGTGTCCCAAATAAGTGGGAAAATGTTCTATGTCTGTGGATTGGGAAGACTCAATATTATTAAGATGTAAATATACTAAAAAATAATCTATAGCTCTTCTTGTCACTGTCTTACGTCCGAGCTCTATTCAGAATACTTTCTTGTTCTCAATCATGGAGCTAGAAACTCACGTGTATGTGAAAATGTGCAGACATTATTATGTTTTCGTAGTACTTTAGTAGTATATTTTAAGAATCTACTACCAAATCTAAGGTTGTGAAGATTCCAGAAGTTTTGTGGTTTTAACTCTCATATTTATTTGTTTGTTTGTTTGTTTGTTTGTTTGTTTGTTTTGGTGGTACTGGGGTTCCTGGAAGCCCTTTTACCTCCGGGCTACACTCCCAGATCCATTTTATACTTTTTTTTATTTTGGGAAAAAGGGTCTCTTAAGCCAGCACAGCTGGCTTTGAACCTGCACGATACTCCTGTCTCCGCCTCCCAAGTGCGGGGATTACAAGCGTGCGCCACCACGCCCGGCTAACTCTCATATTTAAATTATAGATATTTCTAATTTTTCATTGGTGCAGTAGCCATACATCTTAATTGGGTACAAGGTGGTGGAGACATACATACACACGTCACTCATTGAGCCCTTGCCCAATTCCCACCCCATTCTTTCCCCTCCCTCCTTCTCATGTTTAGCTTAGTGATTGATATTGATATGTTTGTTAAAATACATTATGTGCATTAGAGAATTCCCCTCTTCCCCCTCCCATGCCCTCAGGTCACCTTATTTTCTGTTCTGTAGCGTCTCCTTCATCTAGAGCTCCTCCTATGACCCATTTCTCCCCAGCTTCCGCATACTAGGAAGACTATCCAATTTCTTATTTTTTGTGACTGACTAATCTCACTTAGCATAATGTCCTACCGTTCCATCCATTTCCCTGCAAATGATGAATTGTGTTTGTCTTTATGGCTGAGTAAAATCCATTGTGTACATACCCCATAGTTTTGTAGTTCATTCATCTATTGATGGACATCTTGGTTGGCTCCATCGTTTGGCTATGGTGAATTGTGCAGCTATTAACATAGATACTCAAGCATTAGTTTGGTAGTTTGGTTTCCTTTCTTTTGGATAGATACCCAGAAGTGGTATTGCTGGATCATATGGTAAGTTCATTACCATTGTTCTGTTGGAAAAAACTGTTGGAATTGTGAGAGAGATTGTGTTGAATCTGTAGATCATGTTTGGTGAACTGAGAACTGAGTTTCATGGGTTCATCTCATACCCGGAGCTCTTCCTGACTGTGTTTAGTTACATTAGTAGGTTTCTTATAAAATCTACATATTGTTTTCCAGAGTGGTTGCACTAATTTGCAATCCCACCAACAACGTCTTAAGAGTTCCCACTTCTCCACATCCTTGCCAGCATCTGTTGTTGTTTGTGTTTTGAATGATTGCCATTCTAGTTGGAGTTAGGTGAAGTCTCAGGGTAGTTTCGATTTGCATCTCTGATTGCTAACGATGTTGAGCATTTTTTCAGGGTTTTATTGGCCATTTGAATTTCTTCTTTCGTGAAGTGTCTATTTAGTTCCCTTGCACATTTTTCACTGGGTTATTTTTTCTTAGTGCTCAGTTTCTCGAGTTCTATGTATGTTCTAGATATTAGTTCTCTATCGAAGGAATGGGTTCTGCAAAGGAAACTATCAAGAACCTCAAGCAAGAGCCGTTGATATATTTCAAATTCATTTTTATATGATGTGAGGTAGGGGTCCAACTTTAATCTCTTGCATGATTGTCCCAGAACCAACTTAGATATTCTTTCCCTGGTGAGCAGACTTGGCATTCTTACCATAAACAACTGTCCGTAGAGGTACAGGTTTATTTCTGAACTCTCATTTTCATTTCTTTGGTCTATATTTCTAACCATTTGTGAGTAGCACGCTGTTTATGTCACATAGTAAGTTTTGAAATAGAGACATGTGAGGTCTCTGACTTCATTCTTTTTCTTAGAGATTGTTTTAGCTCTTCAGGACCCCTTAAAATTTCAGATGGATTCAACAATTGGCTTTTTCATTTCTGCAAAACTGTTGGAATTGTGATGGAGATTGTGTTGAATCTGTAGATCATGTTTGGTGAGCAGAGAACTGAGTTTCGTGGGTTCATCTCATACCGAGATCTTGCTGACTGTGTTTAGTTACATTAGTAGCTTTCTTGTAAAATCTTTTGAATTTTTTTTTGTAGATAGAATCATGTCCTCTGTAGACTGAGGTTGTTTTTCTTCTTTTCCCATTTGGAGACTTTCATTTATTTTTCGTATCCAATTGCTTTGTATATAACTTCCAGCACAGCATTGAGTTCCAGTGATAAAAGCAGGCGTTCTGTCTTGTTCCTAATATTAGGAAGAAATCGTTCAGTCTTTACTGTCGAATATGAAATCAGATGTGAGGTTTTCCTAAACGCCACTTATTGCTGAAGAAATTCCCTAGTTTCCTTGTTGTTGCTATGAAAGGGTATTAGATTTTGTCAAATGACTTTTCTTTATCTATTGAAATAATTATAAGCTTTTTTATTCTATTAATCTGATTTGCTTTTTCTTTATTGAACCACCCTTGCATTCCTGGAAGAAATTCCACCTGGTCATTATGAATCATCTTCTTACTATGTTGTATGTTTGATTTACTAATGTTTACTTAAAATTATACACATACACATATACATGTGTATATGTATACACACACACACACACACACACACACACACACTGATACTGGAAATAAAACCCAGGGGTATTTTACTTTCAATGCCCCTTTAAAAATTTTTTTGAAACAGGGTCTCACTAAGTTGCTGAGGGTCTTGCTAAATTGCTAAGGCTGGCCTCAAACCCGTAACCCTCCTAGTCTCAGCCTCCCAACTATTGAGATTATAGGTGTGTGCCACTACACCTGGAAAAAGTGATATCTTAATAAAAGTCAAATCCTCAAAGAGTTCATTGTAACCATACCATAATGAACAGTAGCCCTCTCCCCCTCCTGTCTATAGATAAATAATTTCTCTTCGTAGTATTAGCACAACTTTACTTCAATGATAAGTTTTCCTTATAGAGGATAGCTCAGTTAAATAACCGATATTTTACATCCTTAAATGTGTGTATTGTGTGCAGGTATGTGCATGTGTATGTATGTGCACACATTTGTGTGTGTGTGTGTGTGTGTGTGTGTGTGTGTGTGTGTGTGTGTCCACAATATTGCTACTGTAGCACAGCAATTTTGTCTTCCCTGGTCTTTGGAGTGAGAAAGATTTTCGTTCGACACCCAGCTCCATTGTGAAGCATCTGTGGAAACCTGGACAATATCTTAGCTTCAGGGAGGTCCAGTTTATTCACAGGAATACTATAACCTCTGGTTCTCGGAGATGTTAGAAAAGAGTGGTTTAGACATTATGGAAAAGGCTTAGCACAAGCGTTTTCCTAGCCTAGCGTAAGACAAATTCTCAATTAATAAATAATAATAAATAATAATAAATAATAAAACTGCTTATTATTTAGGTTTGATAAATCAAAAGCACGTTTTGTTCATGAACTTTTTTTTCCAGACTGTTAGAAAACAATTTTTTTTTAAAGCTGGGGGAAAAAAGCTGTTCTGTTAACATGAGCCTGCGATGGTGGCTGTGGTCACGTCTATCCAGCCAGATGTGCCGTAAAAGATCATGAAGGCTGAAGGCATCTCAAGGCCTGCCCCTCCGTCCCTGATGTATCAGCAGGGACAGGGGAGGGTCTACTCTTTCCTCCCGGGCTGAGTGTGCAATTCCTGGTTTAGCCACAAGGTGGCGTGTGGCAGTGCCCCAGAAGGAGGCTTGGCTGGGCTGAGCGCCTGCCAGAGGCTGTTGAAATTTAAAAGAAGGTCTAAAGTCAGCCCGATGAGAAGAAGAGCCACTAATGCTGCTGTGTTTGTTTTTCTGATTGCTCTCAAGAAATGGTGGTGTGTTGAGGGTAGTCTCACCTTTCAGCATCTTCATCATATGAAAGAAAAAGTCACATCCGATTCCAGAGCTGACATGCAGATTGGTGCCTTCCAGGGATCCCAGGCAAGGCGCTTCACCTCTCTGTGCCTAGGTCCCCTTACCTGTAACATGGTCTAATTATAAAACCCAGCTCTGGGCTCAGGAGGGGAGTAACTGAGGCTGTTTTGCAAGGCTCTGAGAACTGAGCCTGGCGCGTGGTAAGTATCAACTAAATAGCAGCTAATATTCGCTTAGCAAACATTTATGACTGCTCATAACAGCACCTCCCTCAAAGAGAGGTTATGAGAACCAAAGGAGGAAACGCCATCAAAGAAAGCATCCCATGGAGATGTGTTACAGTCGCCAGGTGCAGGAGAGCGTGCCTGTGATCCCAGGACTTGGGAGGCGGAGACGGGAGGATCACGGATTTAAGCCAGTGTCTGTGATACAGAGAAAGCCTCAGCGAAACAGCAAGATATTCTCTCAAAATAAAATAGGATTACTGATGCAGGAGCTATAAAATGCCCTTGGCTGGGTTCAAACCCCAGTACCAAAAAAAAAAAAAAAAAAGAAAAATATTAAGGAAAAACTACAGATATAATCTGATCCCACTTGTAAAATATGTAGAGAAGTGCGGGTTGATATGGAATCTCCTTTTCTATTTCCTCCTTACTTCTGGGACTGCCCCCCCAAGAGCCTCAAATGCACTCAGTAATAACAAATTCCATCCCAGGGTCTTAGAATCGGCATTTCATAGGCTGGTTGAGAAGCCTTCAAAGTCCAGAGGAAAAGAATTCTTAAAAGTAGGGTTCAAGGCTCCAGCTGCGATGCCAAACACCTAGGGCCCCGGGGGCAGGAGTCTTAAACTGAGTGTCCCACGAACCCTTTTGTGGTCTGAGGAAGCCCTTGGACCCCTTCTCAAAACGATGTGTTTAAACCAGGCTTAGTGGCACATGCTTGTAATCCCAGTACCTGGGAGGCTGAGACAGGAAGATCTTAGGTTTGTGGCCAGCCTCAGCTGCTTAGTGAGGCCCTCCACAACTTAGTGAGACCCTGTTTCAAAAAAAAAAGAAGAAGAAGAAGAAGAAATAAAATAGGACTGGGAGTGTAGCTCAGAGGAGAATGCTTCTGGGTTCCATCCCCGGTACCAATAAAATAAATAAATAAATAAATAACATAACATAACATAACATGATGTTGTTTATTTGTTCTAGTATAGGGAAATAAACCCAGAGTCATTTTATCTCTGAACTATGCCGTCCAGCTCTTTTTATTTTTTGAAACAGCGTCTTGCTAAATTGACAAGCCTGGCCTTGAACCTGTAATCCTCCTGCCTCAGCCTCCCAAGTACTGGGATTATAGGATTGCATCACTACTCCTGGCTAAAAGGATGTTTTAAAATGCATAAAATAGATCAAGTAGCTTGATCTAAACTACGCTTTCTCTAGGTAAACAGTCACAGGTATTGCTACTGACATCTATGCTCATATTCAGAATTCACCCACATGCTAAATTGTAAAGGGAAGTCAGCTCAAACAATACGCACATTTTTCTGAGTCAGGGAGCTCTGAGTTCCATCTACAGGCCATCTGATCCCTTCAGCCCCAGGTGGACAGGCTGCCAGGCCGAGCCCGTGTTCTTCCTGCCCCCACAGGCTGATGCTGCAGGCCCTAGACTGTGCTGCTTATTCCAGGAGCAGCCGATGGTCCATGATGCTCTGAAATCTTAAATCGAATTGATTCAGAACACAGAGCTTATCGCCTTTTTTAAATTATGAGATGGAGAAAAACTACACGGGCAGCTTCTGTTGAGGAAGGAAATCCATCTAACTGGCACCTAATGGTACTCACAGATAATGTTTTGTTTTTGTTTTTTTTCCGAATTCAACAATTCTATGCAGAGTAAATTGGTTGGGATGATCAATGGGAAAGAATACTGTTTTAGAGCTTAATGAGAACAATTCCGCTTTTCCTTAAAAAGTCCTCAGTTTATCACTGGATGGATGTGCCTTTTGTGAACAGTATTGAGAGAAGTGCCCCATTGCTTACTTCTTTCTTTCTTTCCTTCTTTCTTTCTTTCTTCCTTCCTTTCTTTCTTTCTTTCTTTCTCTTTCTTCCTTTCTTTCCTACTTTCTTTCTTTCTTTCCTTCTTTCTTTCTTTTTTCTCTTTCCTGTTGGAGATTGAACCCAAGGGCATTCTACCTCCAAGCGACACCCCTGGCTCTATTTTATTTTTTATTTGGAAATGTGATCTTGCTAAGTTGCTGAGGGTCTTTTTAAGTTGCTAAGTCTGACCTCATACTTTCCATCCTCCTGTGTCAGCCAAGTACTGGGGTCACTGGGGCACACCACAAATCCCAACTCTCATTGATTTCCATTAAAAAAAAAAAAGAAAATCTTTCCAGAAAACTCCCCAACTCATGTGTATCTACGTGTACACATATATGTGCATGCCTGCATACCAGTATGTTCATTTTTCTCCCATAGTTATAAGATTAAGATCATTCTATACCTAAAAGAAAAAGGCATTTTGAGAAAAAGCCACTTCCAGGAAGAAGCCAGTAAGAGAGGAGAAGAGTCTTAGCAACCAGAGAGAATAAAGGTGATGAGGCAGCTTCCTCCCGGCTCCTTGGAGACAAATGGCTTTCTTATTTATCTTCCTTTGTCAGTGACTTTGTACTATCACAGAAACTACCCTTAAAACATTTATCTCCATTCCAATGATTAAAAAGTGATTATAAAATGTCCCTCTTTTTTATTTTTTCCTCATTGAAGATCACCTATTATTTCTCAAACCAGATCCTTGACTACACACACACTCCTTTTCCAGCGAATTGGCAGCCCATCCCCAAGGCAAACAGTTTTCCTTAAAAGAGTCCCTAAAATCAATAGTGCCCAGCTGACAATTTAGCGATACGTGGGAATGTCAGAGCAGACCAAGGTAAGGTTGCACAATGGTTGTTGTTTCGACACAAAACCCAAACAAACAGTTGATTTGGTCAAGACAGTAATTTCAGAGAAAGAGAAGGGAAAAGCGCTTGCTGTCTTTTGGGGTGAAGAATCCTCGCCTCCTGCCCTAAGCAGCAAACTGGAGGTGCTTATGGCAGGATCTTCCAGGATGGTCGAAACAAAGTGCTGCCAGCGTCGGTTGGACATACACCAAGGGACCTAGGGTGTGTGTGGACTTGGCTTCCTGGGTGTCTGCACTTGTGCAAGCCCTTGCACGTCTCTGCTTTGTGCTGTGCATGACTGGTTTTTCACATCCGTGGTTGTGTGTGTGTGTGTGGACGTGGAGATATGGTGGATGTGCCAAAGTGTGTCGGGGGTTAAATGGCACGATTGTGGAAGCTGCTTCTCCCAGGCTCCAGAATTCTGCTCTTGGTAATGCTTAGCCAACGCCAAAGAAGAAGAAGGTGTTAAGGGCGGTTTAGTACAAAGTCACCAGTACTGATCTGACGAAGGAAGATAAATAAGGAGCCATTTGTATCAAAAGAGCCAGGAAGAAGTTATCTCATTGCCTTTATTCATTTCATCTTTGTGCATGGATGTGGTGCTGAGGATTGAATCCAGGGCACCCTAGCTCCAAGCTACACTTTAGATCTTATTAAAAAAAAAACACCATCTCCCTTAGTTGCTAAGAGCCTGGTTTCGAAGCTGCCATCTTCCTGTCTCAGCTTCCCAAGTACTGCTGGGATTAGAGGTGTGCAACATCATACCTGGCAAAACTTAGTCATCATTATTATTTTTAGGGGGGTACTTGGAATGGAACCCAAGGGCATTCTGCCTCTGAGCTACACCCCCCAACCCTATTTTGTTTTTTATTTTGAAATTTGAATCAGGGTCTTATCATCAAGTTGCTGAGACACGCCTCCAACATGCAATCCTCCTGTCTCAACCTCCCAGTTAGTGGGATCACAGGCGTGTGCCCCCACAGCCAACCAAACTCATTCTTAGTAGATTCCAGGGTCTTTGATGTAGAGAAGCTCCTACAGAGAGAAAACAGAATCCCTGAATCTGTATGGCGCTCTATTTAGGTGAATACAATTGGGGAAGGTCCAATGGAGGTAGAGTTCTTTCAGTCATCTACCAAGCAAGGCGATATAGCAGAACAGAACGTGCAACTTGGGATGGGTCAAGCTCAAGTCATTGTGCTGGATTAATTAGTACTTTAGGAAGTATTGGAGACCTGGCTATCAAGGCTGCCTGGAGCCCCAGTGCCAGGTTGAGTGGCCCAGGGGATCAGGTTGAGTGGCCCTGGGGGAGCCATTTGGGCCTGGATCATGGCAGGGTGGACCAGGAGGCAGGAGTTGCCCCCTGCAGGGAGGTCCTCCATTGGCCCTCCCCAGGTCTCCCTTGTCAATCAGCTAAGCTTCGTGTAGCAGGTGCAATGGTGAATGGGGGGTGGGGAGTTCATAAAAAGGTAACTGAGTGTTGTCAGCGCCAGCTCTTCACTGACTCCCCAGCTCAGACCCTGCTGTCCTCCCTAGCTTTTCAAAACACCTGAGTGCCATTTCTACTCAGTTCTTCATTGGTGCATGTAACAAGTGTGTCCTAGGGCCAATCCCCTTGCAGGCCCTGGCCTAGGCACCAGGGACCCGGTACTGAATGGCTCAGAACAAACCTCTGCCTCCATGAAGCGCTCACTCCAATTGCAAGCAGAGAGGCATGGTGTAAGTAAAGCCAGTAAACTGTGTTAATTTAATTAGTTAAGCTTGCATTTAGCTTCATTTCATTAATTCAATTTAATTTACATTTTACTTACTTTGATAGGAATAAATGCTTGGGAGATAAAGAGTGATAATGAAGTGGACAAGCGAGTTAGGAACCAATGGGTGTTTTAACATTTTAGGTAGAAGCAGGGTGTGGTGGTACATACGTGTAATCCCAGTACTTGTGAGGCTGAGGCACAAAGGTTGCAGGTTGGAGGCCAACCTCAGCAACTTAGGCTCTCAGCAACTTAGTGAGACCCTGTGTCAAAATAATAATAATAATAATAATAATAATAATAATAATGAGGAGGAGGAGGAGGAGGAGGAGGAGGAGGAGGAGGAGGCGGCAAACATGATGGCACATACTTGTAATCCCAGCATTCAGGAGGCTGAGACAGGAGGATTGCTATTGGCAGACAACCTCAGCTACTTAGTGAGGCCCTTTGCAACTCAGTGAGACCCTGTTTAAAATAAAGAATTTAAAAATATGGCTGGAGGTGTAGCTTGGTGGTAGAATGCCCCTGGGTTCCATCTCAACACTGCAAATACATACATACATGCATGCATGCATGCATGCATATACATACATACATACATACATACATATACATACATACATACATGCATGCATACATACATACATACATACATACATACACACACACACTGAGGGTATAGTTCAATTGTAGAATGCCTCTGGGTTCAATCCTGAGTCTGGAAGATGGATCTGAGGATGTGGACTAGCTTTGTATGGGGAGAAGGGGACTTTCAGGCAGGGGAAATTCATGTTCAGGGATCTGTGGATGGGAGTTTATCTGCTGTATTAAGGGATCCCAAAGAGGCCAGTCCATCCCTAAGGATGGATTTTGCACAATCCACTCCAAATTTTATTTCCTCAACCCAGCATCTCTTCCTCTTTCCCTTCCTTTCCTCTCCTGGCCCTTCTCCTCTCTCTTTTAAGTATTCTTAGAAGCAGAGAGAAGGATTTTTATTTTGTATTTGTTTCGTCTTTTGGCTAATCCTCCTTGACCCGATTCAGTGCGCCCTCCAGCTTCAGCCCGCTGTGGCTTCTCATTCGACAGGGTCCCCTCCCTGGCCAGAGGCAGACATATCACTCCATCTCCGCCCTCCCGGCCCACATCTGCTGGAGTCCCCACCGAGGACAGATGAGCGGGATCACCATGCCCCCTGCGGGAGGAGCCGTCCTTTGGCACAGGAGACTTCGTCTCTACTCTGCAAACTGGCTCAGAAGGAATGTTGCTGAAAGAGAGTCCGTTTCTTCATAAGGCCGCACAGCATGAGGCAGGCTCGTTCTAGCTGGGACTTGCCTGCCCTGCGGTTGCTGTTTGAAAGGAAATGTGTCCTGTGTTGGAGGTGGGTCTTGGCATGATGTCTGATCCTATCTAGAAACCCTGTTCCCATCGGGTTGGTGTTACTTGTGAGAAATCTGGCTAGAAAAGATCCCAGGATAATTGTGGGTTTGGCCTGACCCAAAGTGAGGGCTGAGACTTGAAAGGCCGAGACTTGTTGTTCTTTACCGTCCCGCCAGGCTGATTGTCCCTCCATCTCAGAATGCAAATATGTCCACATCTCAATTTGGCGTTCAGTTAAACACTTGGACATCTTTACTAGAGACACCAAATACTCTACTCAGGACTATCTTTAGTGGTCCTAAAACTTATAAGATGTATGCTGTCAAGTTATCTTCAATAATGAGAAAAGTGTACCGAGACCCATTGGTTCATCGCTGTGCAGTCTTGTAACCACTAGGTGTCGCTGTTGAAGATTGGGGCTGCGCAGTTCAGAGTCCTCTGTTTAACGATCTTTAGCAGAAGCTGCTGGTCTTTCTTTGAGGGAGAACAAGCCCACTTATTTGGGTTCAAAGTAGCCAATATTTTTTTTGGCACTTGGTCATGCAAGATAACCACTCTAACATTCCTGCTATCAGCTGTTCCTCTCTGCCTCTCCCCACCCCTCTTCCTCCTATTTTCTAACCGTTTTGTATAAGCTCTGAACTTGCCCATGATGACTTTTTTCTTTTCTTTTCTTTTCTTTTCTTTTCTTTTCTTTTCTTTTCTTTTCCTTTCTTTTCTTTTCTTTTCTTTTCTTTTGGTTTGGTATTACCCAGGGGCATTTGACCTTCAAGTGACACCCCCAGCCCCCTTTATTTTGAAACAGGGTCTCACTGAGTTGCAAAGGGCCTCACTAAGTAGCTGAGGCTGTCTGCAAACCACAGTCCTCCTGTCTCAGCCTCCCAAATGCTGGGATTACACGCGTGCACCATTGCGCCTGACTTCCATGACTTTTTTTTTTTTTTTTTGAGCCCCAGTCCTCACTCCTGAGGTCAAAGATGCAATACAGTGTCATGCTTAGAGCAGACTCTGGACTCACCTGTGACGCCACCACTGTAGGTACAACCCCGGAGAGCTCAGCATTCTCTCTGTGCACCTGCTTCCTTGCTATGCAATCGGGAGATGATGACAGCAACTGAGACCTTGAAATAAGGCAAGATACACAAAGCCTCGGGACAGGGGTTGGGGCACAACCTACTCACTTAGGGCACCAGCTGTGATCACAGCCTAGCTTCCTACTTCAGGTTCTCGCAGGCTCTGGTCTTTGTTGAATATCTTCTGAGAGGAAAGGGTTGACCGTCTCAGCTCTACAGAGCTGCCTGTATAATTGTGTGAGCAAGACAAGGATGCCTTGAAAAGAAGGGGAAGCCTCAGTGTTGGGGGCAAGGGAGGAGCACTGGCCTTGGTTTTTGTGGGATTGCTTCCCAGGGAGTGTCTTGAGAGCACACAGGTGGCCTCTGGTAGAGAGGGCCAGCCCCTCCTGGGGTTGCAAGCCAGCCCTGCAGCACGGGGGTACCCTGAGAGGGCGAACAGCAAGAGGGGAGGGGGAGTTGATGGCTGATGAAGAAAGGCCTCCATTAGTGAACTCAGGAGCCTAGACTCCACTCTGGTGGCTGGTGAGACCAGACAGGAGCCTAAGAGCTCTCTAGTACCCCTGATGGCTGGCCAGAGCCCTGCAAATTCACCACAACAATTTTTCTTAGAAGTCATTTTGGTGAATGGTTCAGGACAAGTTGATGTGAGCCCTCTGAGCCTCAGTATCCCCATCTGCAATGTGGCAGTCATAAAGGTGGCTGCCTTACGATGTAGCGAGGGTTAAGTGAGTTATTACACGCCAAGTGCTAAGGGCAGTCCCTGCCACTCAAGAGTTGCCTAACAAATGTTAATTATTGTTATAGCTACTCTTTTCCTTGCGACACTATTTTTAAAATTAATACAGGCATTTTAGTTCATCTGCGTGGCCTGCTTAAAACCTACACCAGGATGGGATTTTAATGCCTATGTTTACATTAATATGCATGATCTCAATGCCCATGTTTGCATGAATATACATGATCTTATTGGCACCAGATAGGATGTCCTTTGTCATCATGGGAAATGGGAAAGGATAGAAGTGGGTTTGTTCCTTAAGGGGTGGTTTTGTTTTCAAATATAGATATATAGATAGATAGATAGATAGATAGATAGATAGATAGATAGATAGAGTTTTATTTTATTATTTTTTGCAGCTTTTTAATTTTTTTATTTTTATGTGGATCATATTGAAAATGGCATACATTCAGACTGTGCTTGGTTCCCTCTCTCCCCCCACACTTCCTCTTTCTCCCTCCCAACAATGAGTGTCCAGGCTGACCATGCTACATTCATATTTTTACACATATTCAAATGTAGCTCCTCCACTAATCAACCTCAGCCTTCTTCGTCACCTATCCTTCCATTCTAGCTTTGATGATGTTTCTTCTCCATTTTCTGGAGTCCCTCTGGTATCCTTAATATTCCCTAGTTTGGGCATATTAGAGAAAATATATGTCCCTTCTCTTTCTGTGCTTGGCCGATCTCACTTAATATAATGTTCTCTAGGTCTTTCCATCTTCTTGCGAATGACATGATTTTGTTCTTCTTTATAGCTGAGTAGAATTCCATTGTGTGTATTTCCCAGAGTTTTGCAATTCATTCATCTGTTGATGGAGACCTAGGTTGGTTCCATATTTTGACTTTTACGACTTGTGCTGGTATGAACGTGGGTATGCAGATGTTACTGTAGTTCTCTTATTTCAACATGGGAAAGATACCCAGGAGTGGTATAGCCGGATCCCATGGTGGATCCATGCCCAGTTGGCTGAACTAGCTTGCACTCCCACCAACAGTGTAAAAGAGCCCCTCTTTCCCCACATCCTCACCAGCACTTGTTGTTGTTTGATTTCTTTATGCCTGCCACTCTGACTGGGGTTAGATGGAATCTCAGTGTAGTTTTGATTTGCATTCTCCGATGGTTAATGATGCTGAACATCTTTTCATGTATCTATTGGCCATTTGTTCTCTTCTTTTGTGAAGTTGCCCATTTCTTGATTGGGTTGTTTACTTTGCTAGTGCAGAGTCTTTTGAGCTCGTTGTATATTCTGGATATTAGCGCTCTATCAGAGTGGTGGCTGGGTTTTGTAGCAAGCAGGGTTCCATTGGTATCAGCACATGGTTTGGGAACAAAGGTTCCCAAAAGCAGCAGAGAAGAATAGAACCACCCTGGAACCAGCGCAGGAAGGAAGCAGAATCCCCATGAGGTCACAGGTCAAGCAGCCTACCCAGGGGCATGGTTGCTCTTCAAGGGACACTTTGGTTTGGGCCAGACAACCCCATCTGTCTCACTGAATTCTTGTTGATAATTTGAATTTTATCAATTCTATAGTATCCCTCTCTTTTTTTAACTTTATATATTTGGCTTTCCCATTTAATAAGATCTCTTAGTATACAAAGTTTGTGGTGAGTTTATGTTTGTATGGATTTGGGTGATGGCATAGTTACAGCCACCTAAATCTGTAGCTTGAGAACAGCATCACAGGCTTCGCTTGGGGAGTGGCGTGATGTGTTTCAGAAAGCTCTGGTAGTAGCAGGTGAAGTGGCTGTCATCCCATTACTTAGGAGGCTGAGACGGGAGGATCCAAGGTCCAAGGCCAGCCTCAGCAACTTACCAAGGCCCTCAGAAACTTAGTGAGACCCTGTTTCAAAATAAAAATAGGGCTGAGTGTAGATCAGAGGTAGAATGCCTCCGGGCTCAATCCCCAGTTACACACACACACACACACACACACACACACACACACACACACAGCATAGTGGTGCATGCCTGTAATCCAAGAACTTGGGAGGTTGAGATAGGAGTATTGTAGGTTTGAGGACAGCCTCTGCAATGTAGCAAGACTCTTAGCAACCTAGTAAGAAGACCCTGTTTCAAAATGAACAATAACCAAAAAAGGGCTGGAGGTATAGCTCAGAGGTAGAATGCCTCTAGGTTCAATCCCCTGTGCCAGGATGAAAGAAGGAAGGAAGGAAGGAAAGAAGGAAGGAAGGAAGGAAGGAAGGAAGGAGGGAAGAAGGGAGGAAGGGAGGAAGGGAGAAAGGAAGGAGGAAGTTTTCCTTTCCCGTGGGGGAGGATGGACAGAAGGCAGGTGCATAGGTCGTTGTTTCAGTAGCGTGTGTGGCTCTGAGGACCGACTGACCTGGCGGGCATGGCACTGCCTTCTTTTCTGGATCTCTGTATGGGGAGCAGAGTGACCAGCCATCCGTGGTCACCCGGGGCCAGCGCCGGTTTCGTGAGCGCATAAGCCTTGCTTCTCAGGGCCCCACGTTGGGTCTGATGGACAGGCAGGCTTAATGGTATTTGAACAAGGGGCTGCACTTCCATTTTGCACTGGACTCTGCAAATCACACAGCCGGTCCTTTGAGGACTGGGTGCATCCAGGGATACAAGAGGTTCGGTGCTAATACGACGACAAACCCAGAGAAACTAGGACAATTGGGGACCGCTCATGTACCTCAGTGATAGGGCATTTGTCCAGAATGTGCAAAGCCCTGGGGTCAGTCCCCAGTGCCACCACCACCGAATGAATAAATAAATTGGGACAGTTGGTCCCCCTATCTGCCACACAGGCCCAGACAGCAGGTTACCTGAGAGTGGGGTGCACAGTGGCTTTGCTCCCAAGCCTCTGGTATCCAAAGCAGGATAGCGGGCAGAGGGTTTGCGGGGGCCCCGGGCTGGGCTGGGCGCTGGCTCTGAGTCACCAGCTGGGCAGTTTCTAAGCGAGCGTTTTCTGCAGAGAAGCTGGGTGGCTGATTGAGACCAGAGGAAGCCGCTGGACCTTATCGCGCCCATGAGGAGCGAGTGGGATGGGGAGGCAGCAATGGACTGGCTCCTTGTAGGTCATCAGGCCCTGCCAAAGGGAACCATAGCTGGACACGGGTCCCGGCAGGCAGTCTTTGACCAAAGCATGAGGTGGTCACAGAAATCCCCAGCCGACCTCGAGAAATAGAGGTTGCTGCTACCAGACCTGAGAGAGGCCCCTAAAGGAACAGAGGTAGGAGTCTCAGGCACCACGGCCAAAGCTGTTCGTGGCCACTCTGCGAAGTTCACAGTCAGCCGCCTTCAGAGGTGACTGAGACCCAACGATTTCCAAAACAGGGATGAGCAAGGTGACCTGCCCGGGCGCTGGATGACCATGTCATGTTGACTTTTCCCAGGCCTTTTTGAGATAATCTGGTTGCATTAAAAACTAAGCCAGGCCGGGCGTGGTGGCACACGCTTGTAATCCCTGTGCTTGGGAGGCAGAGACAGGAGGATCACACAGGTTCGAAGCCAGCCGTGCGCGCTGGCTTAAAAGACCCTGTTTCCAAATAATAATGTAAAAATAGGTCTGGGAGTGTAGCCCAGAGGTAGAAGGAACCCCAGTAACACCAAAAAAAAAAAAAAACCTAAGCCGTTTTTGGGGTGTGGGGCAAGAACAACTCTAAAGAAGGTGTCAAGAGCAGGGTTGAGGTTTTAATGAGGGAAGGAAAGAGTGAAGATAAGGCCCACTCAGCCCTGCGCCTCACCTCCTCCTGAGCTGCAGGGTAGAGATAGTTACCTGTTTGGGGACAGCCTGATGTAGGAGAAGGAGCACTGGATAGGCGTGGGTGCTCACTCAGCCAGCGCGTCCTCAGCCAGCCGCGCAACCTTGGGCACGGCACCATTTTTTATAAATTAAGTATTTCCAGCCGGGCACGGTGGTGCACACTTGTAATCCCAATACTTGGGAGGCTGAGATAGGAGGATCACAGGTTCATGGTCAGCCTCAACTACTTAGTAGGGCCCTACTCAATTTGATGAGACCCTGTTTTATAATAAAGAATAAAAAATAGGGCTAGGGGTGTAGCTCAGAGGTAGAATGCCCCTGGGTTCAATCCCCAGTACCACAAAAAATATATTTCCACTTTAAAAAAAAAATAACATAAAACGAGATAGGCACAGTGGTGTATGCCTGTAATCCCAGTACTTAGGAAGCCCAGTATTTAAGACTTAAGAAGCTGAGGCAGGAGGATCACAAGTTCAAGGCCAGCCTCAGAAACTTAGCAAAACTCTCAGCAACCTAGGAAGACCCTCAGTAAATTAGCGAGACCCTGTTTCAAAATTTTTAAAAAAAATGTATAAAAGAGGTGGGAATACTGGGAATATAGCTTAGAGGTAGAATGCCCCTGGGTTCAATTTCCAAAACCAAAAAAAAATATGCATGAAATGATATTGCAAACGCCCACCCACCTTCAGAAAAACATCATGTGACCACCTGGTTACTCTCCTACTGTGCTTTCATGCCTTCAGACACAGTTTTTTGCTGTTATTGTTTTTAATTTTTTGCTGTTGTTGTTTTTGCAGAACTAGGGATTGAACCCAGGGACATTCTACCTCCCAGCTACACCCCAGCCCTATTTTTTAGTTTTGTTTTGAAATAGGGTCTCACTAAGTTGCAGAGGGCCTAAGTAGCTGAGGCTGGCCACGAACCTGCGATCCTCCTGCCTCAGCCTCCCAAGTACTGAGATTACAAGCGGGCTCCACCATGCCGGGCTCAGCTGAAGTTTGGAATCTGGTGCTTAGGATGTCTGGAACTTGAGCACCTCTGTGGCATATGTGTATCCTCACACTATGCCCAGTAATCATTCTTCCATTTTTATACCTTGCTGTAAGATAGTGCCATATGATTATGTTCTTCGTCAGCTATTTTTTTCATTCACATTTGTTTCTCCTCTTCCTGGCAGGTGGTCCATCCACCTCTAAGTCACGCACACTCAAGTCCATATACTGAGTCAGTGTTTAACAGTGTATCTATCCTTTCTCCCCCAGGTGGACAGGAGGGGTGGTTACCACTTGATTTTACTATTGCACGGGGATGCAGTTGCCTGGACTGCCCTGTGCATGTGTATAGAGTCTCTAGGGTCCACTATAGGACAGTTGCTATGGGGATAAACACAGGATGGAGAGCCAGACACACTAGGATTGGGGGCTGAGGGTGGAGAAAGTGGTTAGCATATGCCTGGCAGGCATGAGGCCCTGGCTTCCACTCTCCGTAACATACATGCACACACGTGCGCACACACACACACACACACACACACACACACACACACAGGGAGTGGATTCCAATTCTACCACCTTCCTGCTGGCAATCATGAGTAAGGCCTCTAATCTTTCTCTACACCAGGTTCTGCATAATAAACTAGGGAATAACAGTGCTTCTGTTGTTTTGAGAATCGTTGTAAAAAATTAAATTAAACCAGGCCCATCAAGTGCCCAACGGAGCCAGGGCACACGGTGAATTCTCAGTGAGCATCTCCCCCGCTACTTTGCCCTCTGTTCTTCTCAGTTTAATTATTTATAAAGTAGTAATTATATTCCTCCTCCTGCCAACTACCCAAGATCAAAGGGGATAATGTAATCGGTAAAACTTTGTAAAAATTGTTGTTTTTATAAGACAAAAATGATCTGTTATTAGGGCTATCACACAATTCAACACAATGTATAAGCGTGCTTTAAAAAACAAAAACAGAGCTCGGCATGGTGGTGTGCAGCTGTAAGCCCAGCTATGCAGGAGGCTGACGCAGGAGGATCTCCGGCTTGAGGCCAGCCAGGGCAACTTAGCAAGATCCTATTTCAAAATAAATGTATTTTTTTTTAAATTCTGGGATGTAGCTCAGTGATAGAGTACTTGCCGTGCATGCCTGAGGTCCTGGGTTCAATCTCCAGTACCATACCCCCCCAAAAAAAAAAAGTAGTGAAAACCAGCCCCCATGCATTCATTCATTGAACAGACCTTTTTTGAAGTCGTCATGAACCAGGCACTGGGCTATCACAGGTGAACAAATAGACACCCACAGACAGACCAGAGGGCAAAGTAGAGGAGATGTCACACAAATAAGGCACGAGGGTGCAGGGAGGTGCCGAGTGAGGAGAAGTCACAGAAAATGCAGACAAATCTCAGCACTTTCTGCGCATCCTGCACGGGGCTAATTTAATGCTGAGATGAGAGCCCTTAGTGTACGGACGAGCACCTAGCAGGACTCTGGGCACAGGAGCAGGCAGGTCAGAGGGCCCAGGGCTGGCCAGGACAGGGAACTCTCACCAGGCTTGGTGCTGAATGGGTGGTTCTGAGAAGCCAGGACAGGGAGTCCACCAGGATCCGTGGGGAAAGGAGCAGAGCCTCCACCTCCAGCAGATAAGCAGGCAGGCGGGAGGAATCTGTGCCTGGTCTCACTGCCCTCTGCGCATTGGCTAAATCTAGCCAGAGGCCGAGCAACCGCCAAGCAACCTGAGCGATATACACAGAATGGGAGAGATGGCCAAGGATAGGCTGCCTGGAACAGGTGTCAGCTCCTTTACAAAGGAGGAAGCCAAGACACAGACAAAGAGGGGCAGATAAAAGATAACAGGGTACCAAGTGGACTCTCTGGAGGGGAATGGACCATACCAAGGGTCCAGCAGGGGAAAGGATGTTCCAGAGAGAAGGATGTGCGTGTGTAAGGATCCTAGGTAAGGAAGCCCCAGGTGTGCTGGACAGAGAGGGTCAGAGCGACTGCAGCGTCTAGGAAGGTGGAGAGAGGTACAGTTAAAAGCAGGCGCTGGGCTGGGCATGGTGGTGCATGCCTGTAACCCCAGTACTTGGGAGGCTAAGGCAGGAGGATCCAGGTTTGAAGCCAGCCTCAGCAACTGTTTCAAAATAATAAAATGAAATAGGGCTGGGGATGTAGCTTAGAGGTAGAATGCCCCTGAGGTCAGTCCCCAGTACTATAAAATCAATCAATCAATCAAAGGTGCTTATTATTCCAACAAATACAGTCCCTACCCCCGGCAGAGCGGCAGGACCACCCCTCACGGCCAGGCTCCAGGCCCTCCAGCGGCCCTGACCGTTTGTCCCGGCCGGCTGGGCTGCCAGCTCATGTGCAGTAACCTCAGAGTGGCCATGTCCGGCTGCAGGGCTTGGCAGGATGTCCCGGCCTTGGACCTTGCAAGGTGAGGTCAGCTCAGATGCCGAGGACGGCTTCCTAAGGTGGGGTGTTCTCAGAATGCAGCACAGGTGCCAATCCACTCTACACGCATTGCTGTTAGGGCTGCTCCATCCCAGCAGGACAGGACTTCCATAGCCGCAAGGGCACGACCTAGGGCCAGGCTGTGACTTGAGAGGCAGCCCCCAAGGAGCGGGAGCAGGGCGTGGGAAGCGGAGACCACCTCTCCCCAGGCCATCGATCACGCCAGGTCTCAGAGCCACTCAGTGCTCCAGGGCGGAGCACTTCCCAGGGGCAAAGAAAGTCTCCAGGCCCTGTTTGTTTGCAGGCTGCGTAACTTCCATATGCATGCGTAATAACAGCTCATTGGTGAAGCAGGCTATGCCAGGCGCAGAAAACTTGAAGGACACCGAAAAGTCCAAAGAATAAATCTCATCGCTGTGAACAGAACTTGTCTTCTTCCCTTTCTTCCTTCCTCTTTCCTTCCCCCCTCCTCCCTCCTTTGCTTCTCCCTTCCTCCCTCCTCTTTCTGTTTCCTCCCTCCCTCCATCTATCCCTTGATCCACATATGCATTTACCTATTTACCCCCAACAGCTCCCTTTGGGGCTAACACTTATTCATGGCTCACTCAGATCGAAGCAGAGCTCCTGGCATTGCCTCATCTTAACCTATTTCTTCCTCATAAAGTCCCTGAACCGGATGCACAATGATTCCCCTCATACAAAGTAAAACTAAGGCCCCTAATGTTTCTGTAAACTCGGCCAAAGTCATCTCCCAGCTAATAAGTGAGAGTGAAGCTTGGGATCCCGGCCCATGGCAAAGGCCGGAAGAAGAGTATTACCAGCGGTTCCTCTTTTGCCCGAAGTTCAAAACCGTAGACATCGTGGCTTCTGCCTGAGCACGCCTGAGCTCGCTCACCCTCTTTTCTCATGAAAACACGCAAAGATGTTTTTCTGAACTTTGGAAAGTAAGTAAGTTGCAATCAAGTGCACGTCTCATGATGCTCACCCTCAGAGAGCCAGCAGGCATCTCCCAAGAGTAACCCGTTCTCCTGAGATTCTATAGCCTGCGGTCCCTCTGTTCGAACGGGAATCTACGCCGCCATTGGCTAGCCCCACCCTGGGTCGTTTTGGAGTGATGGAGTGGTGGCAGTGGCAGCAATATATAACAATCACAATAGTGCTGATAACTGCTGTCTGGAAGTCTGCGTGTGCCAGGGACATCGCTAGACACTCTGTCAGCAAAGTTCTGAGATTTCATGACAATTCTGAAAGAGCTATGAAACTGCCCCAACTTTGTATATTTTTGAGGAAACTGAGGCTCGGAGATGTTAAGAGCAAGTTTGAGGTTACATGGATAAAAATAGCAGAGCTGGGGTTGAGACTCCATGCACGATGGATTTCTAGAAAGGAGTCTGTAATGCTGGGGAGCTTTGGCTTGTGAAAGGACTCTTGTCATGGGATGGGGGTGAAGCCCCAGCCTCCTCTCCAGCCTGAAGGTTTGTGAAAAGCAACTACTTTCCAGAAAGGGGGAAGAATGTCAGCCGAAGCCTTCATGAGGCCACCACGCCCTCCGTCTCGTTCCATGTGGCCCTGTGTTTAAGTCACATAGGTGATATGTGCTCTAGGAAGCCTTTATGTCACGTGGTTAACTTACCTTAGCGGTGCGATTTTGTTTACAATGAATGTCTTTGTGCAGGGCAGGGTATTTTATTTTTTGTTTGGTTGGTTAGTTCTTGTTTGCTTGCCTGATTTTTTTTGTTTTGTTTTGTTTTTAATTTATTTATTTTTTTATTGAACATAAATGGTATACATTTAAACTATACTTGGTGCCCTCTCCCTCCTGCCTCTGTTTTCCCTTCCCCCCTCCCACCAATGATTGTCCAGGGTAACCATGCCATATTCATAATTTTACACATATTTGGATGTAGACCCTCATTAATCAAGTTCAGTCTTCCTCCTCCCCTATCTTTCCATTCAAGCTTTGCTGGTATTTCCCCTCCATTACCTGGAGTACCACTGGTATCCTCTACATTCCTAGTTTGAGCATATTAGAGGAAACATATGTACCTTCTCCTTCGGTGCTTGGCTGATCTCACTTAATGCTCTCCAGGACTTTCCATCTTCTTGCAAATGATATTATTTTGTTCTTCTTTATGGCTAAGTAGAATTCCATTGTGTGTATTTCCCAGAGTTTTGCAATCCATTCATCAGTTGATGGAGACCTGAGTTGGTTCCATATTTTGGTGATTATGAATTGTGCTGCTATGAACATAGGTATGCATATGTTGCTATAGTTCTCTGGATTCAACCCTTTTGGAAAAATACCCAGGAGTGGTAGAGCTGGATCGTATGTTGGATCTATTCCTAGCTTTCTTAGGAATCTCCACACAGATCTCCATAGTGGCAGAACTAGTTTGCACTCCCACCAACAGTGTAAAAGAGTTCCTCTTTCCCCACATCCTCGCCAGCATTTGTTGTTAATTTGATTTCTTTATGTTGCCACTCTGACTGGGGTTAGATGGAATCTCAATGTAGTTTTGATTTGCATCTCCCTGATGGCCAAAAAAAAAAAAAAACCCTCCAAAGCTCAGGAAATTAACAAGTGGGATAGCATCAAACTAAAAAGTTTCTTCTCATCAAAGGAAACCATCAAGAACCTAAAGAGGAAGCCTACAGAATGGGAGAAGATCTTTACCAGCCACCACTCTGATAGAGGGCTAATATCCAAAATATACAAAGAGCTCAAAAGACTCTACACTAGCAAAACAAACAACCCAATCAAGAAATGGGCAAATGAACTAAATAGACACTTCACAAAAGAAGAGATACAAAGGGCCAAAAGATACATGAAAAGATTTTTTTAAATTTTTTTTTATTTTATTTTTTCAGTACTCGGGATGGAACCCAGGGGCATTCAACCTCCAAGCAATACCCCAGCCCCCCCTTTTTTTATTCTTTGTTTTGAAACAGCGTCTCACTGAGTTGCAAAGGGCCTCACTAAGTAGCTGAGTCTGGCCACGAAACATGATCATCCAGTCTCAGCCTCCCAAATGCTGGGATGACAAGCGCGCACCACCATGCCCGGCTTTTGTTTCATTTTTTTAATACTGGGGATTGAACCCAGGGGCAATATTTATCCAAATCACATCCCCCAGTCCCCTTTTTATTTTTTTGTTTGGAAACAGAGAGCATAGAGTCTCTTTATGTTGCTGAGAGTCTCTGTATGTTGCTGAGGCTGTCCTCAGACCTGCAACCCTCCTTTCTCAGCCTCCCAAGCATTGGGATTACAGGCTTGTGCCACAACGCCTGGCTGAGGACCCATGTCTTAATTTAAACGCTCTAAGTGAGGCGTGTACCCTTGGTCTTTCTCAGTGTCAACCATTTCCAGATCATCCCCTAGCTCTGGAGTTTATCTCATGAACCCCTTACTACCTTCAGCTGGCTACGCCATCATGCACTTGTGTATTAGCTAAGGACTCAGGAAAAGGTGAGTCATAGGTGCTGTGGCCAGGAGGGAGACTCAGGAGATGTGATCAGGAGACAGCTCCCTCATGGCAGAGGAGAAGGAAGTTGAGCCCCATTTTGCTGAAAGTGACTGTCCCCAGCTGAATGACTCTCGACTCCCTACCCTGGTTGTTGTTGTTATAATTATTATTATTATTATTATTATTATTATTATTATTATTATGCGGTACTGAGTGTGGAACCCAGGGGCATTCTACCTCCGGGCTATACCCCCAGCCATATTTTTTTATTTTTTATTTGGAAACAGGGTCTTACTGAATTGCAAAGGGCATCACTAAGTAGCTGAGACCAGCTGTGAATCACGACCCTCCTGTCTCAGCCTCCCAAATGCTGGGATTACAAGAGTGCGCCACTATACCCAGCCCCACCCTGGTTATTGAAACTTGCAATGCATGTAGGTAAATTCCAACTCTGCCTCCCTCTCTAGTGCCCAACTGATTCAGCTGTCAGGAACCCCAAACATCAGATGGTCCTCTGCCACCACTATCTCATAAGACTCCTCTACCTTGCAGTGAGCTGCCTGTTCTTCCTCCCTCGCTGTCCTTCACGCTCCCTCTGGCCTCAGGTGAGCATTTCTGAGACCTACCTGCTGTGTATTTCCTCTGCCTCCAGCCCTTCTCCTTATTCCTATTCGGTGGAGGGAATGCCTATCTTTCTGACAGCTGTTCAGACTTAAATATCTCACAATCCATAACGGGACCCTGCAATAAATAGCTGTCCTGCTCTCAGAAACAGCCTCCTCCAGACAGAGTTATAGAGCTGGCCAGAGATTTGCAGAGCACGGTGGTGGACGGTCACCCCTGGTCTGTGTGTCGTAGTCCACAGGGAACATTCTGAGCTGAAACCCGGCACTTTGCAGAGTTCAACAACAGATACTTGTGCAAAGTCCTGAGAAAGAAACATTGCCTTCTAAGGCCTGCAGGGGGTAGAGATTTAGATAATAATAATTTTAAAAATAATAGAAATTAGCTACTGTTTATTGAGCTCTTGTCGTAGGCCAGGCACGGTGCTGAGTCGCAGGCACGTGTACCTCCTTTGACTCTTGGCTATGGTTTAAAAGTGGTTCATCTCCTCCAAAATGCATCTTGAAGTTTGATTGCTACTGTTGTCGGGTGGGAGGTGGGGCCTTTAAGAGGTGGTTGCTCCTTAAGTAGGATTAAGGCTGGTCACTGATCAGCAGAGCAGGCTGTGCGGAGGGAACCTGCCCCGTGCTTGGTCTCTGTGGCTCAGGCCCCTCTCCCATGACATGATGCGGTCTGAGGCCCCCACCAGAGGCTGAGCACACGCTAGTACCACGTTCCTGGACTCCCCAGCATCCAGAGCCTACAAATAAACAACTTTTACTGATACATTACCCATGCGCGGTGTTTCTGTGGTCGCAACAGAAAACAGCCTAAGACACCCTGACTTGAGTCTTGGCCTGAAGATAGCCATTTCCAACAGGTTCCAGGTGATGCTGCCGGTCCGGCTCACAGTGGAGCAGCTTGGGGTTCCTGAGCAACTGCCCTGTGCTAGCCTTTCACCCGTTCACTTATGTCTACTTGCGTCACAATGCAGCAGCTGAGCCTCCCCCTGCATGAGACATGAGGCTGGAGAGGGGAGGTTATGCCCTAGAAGCACCCGCTGCCCTGCAGCCTAAGCTGCGGCTACCTCTGACCCGAGAAGCTTACACGGCCCCACCAATGTCGAGGGTTTCAGAAACAGATTTTGTTAGAGGATTCTCAGACATAACTTGAAAGCTAGTGGTTCAAACAGGAGAACTTGGTTAGGGTTGTTAAGCCTTTTTACTGTCCCAGGATAACTGCGAGGGCTGGGACCAAGCCTCCAAGCCACTCCCGATGCACTCCTGGGGTGTTTCTCAGGTAGAGACAGGGAGGAAAGCCATGAACACTTGCTTTTTTTTAACCTGTGCATTTGTGGTCCATGAGGCCCTAAACCTCACCCCCTGTAATGACCACCCCATCCCTTGGTGGCGCTGCCAGTGGCCCTCTGGTGGACTAGAGGGGGAATGCAGTCTCCAAAGGTCAGTCCTGGCTGTGCGCACTGCATCACCTGGGCAGGTGAGATGCCCCCATCAGCCCGTGCACCCTCATGCAGGGGGGCTGGGGCGCCTCTCCCACCAGGCACCCTATCATTAAAATGCATTCCAGGTGAATTCCAAGGGCAGCCAGGGCCAGCGAGGTGTGCAGAAGCTGCTCCAGAACCCCTGCGGGCTTGTAAGATCACAGGGTTCAGAGTGCCACCCAAATTCCCATTCGTGGGGCCAGAGAGGAGCTGAGCAAGCTTCCTTTGGGCAAACTCCGGGCCACCGACCCTGTTCTCTCTGACCACACGAGGATGCTCCTCATGCTCGCTGTTTTCAGAGAACCAAACTCGCCCTCTTGCGGGATGAGCTGGCTCCTGATTGGCCTGTGATTCACTTCACTCTTCCATCCAGAACCTGATTCATCCATTCAGCAGGCTTCCATCAAGGACCATATAAGTGCAGCCCGCGACCCTCAAGAGTGGGGATGTTCTGAGACTCGTCGCCGGGCAATTTTGTCACTGTGTGACCATTATAGAGTGTGCTCACACAAACCTAAGGGCCCAGCTTGCCGCACACCCAGGCTGTGGTGTGTGTGTGTGTGTGTGTGTGTGTGTGTGTGTATGTGTGTAGTGTAACGGAATGCATCTAGGGCCACAAAAAACAGAACAACATGAAATTAAATCAACCACAAGAGAGAAAGAGGGACTGACACGATCACAAAATCTAGCTAAGTGCAAGATCTTACGCTGGCTGCTCGTGTTGTTCCAGCACACTATTTTACAGCAAACTTTATATAAGTATATGTATCTATATAGATATAGATATTTACATATATTGTATTATTATTTTTTTTTGCAGTACTAGGGATGGAACCCAGGGGCATTCTACCTCCAAGCTACACCCCAGGCCTTTTTTTTTATTCTTTATTTTGAAACCGGGTCTCACTAAGTTGCAAAGGGCCTCACTAAGTAGTAGCTGAGGCTGTCTACGAACCACGGTCCTCCTGACTCAGCCTCCCAAATGCTACAAGTGTGCACCACTATGCCCGGCTTGTATTTTATACACACACACACACACACACACACACACACACACACACATGTAGGAGGACTGTACTCTAAAATGGTACAAAATATAGTGCAAGTCAGGTGTGGTGGAACACAACTGTCATCCCAGGACTTGAGAAGCTGAGACCTGGGGATCATAAGTTCAAGGCCAGGCTCAGAAACTCAGTGAGGCCCTTAGCAACTTAGTGAGAGCCTGTTTTAATTTTTTTTTTAAAAAAGGCTACAAGTGGGACTCAGAGGTAGAATGCCCTTGAGTCCAATCCCAATACAAAAGGGAAAGTATATATAGTGCAGTAAATACATCCACAGTCGTTTATAATCTTTATCAAGTGCCAGCTACTATCTGTGATCGCCGGGCTGTGCTTTGACATGACTGGCAACGTGGCGGGTAGGAAGACACCAGCATCAACACAAACGTGTGTGCAGTGTGTCACGCTGTGATGCTGCAATGACTCGGGCATCCCTGGCCGATGGGACTTTTCAGCTTCATTATAACCTGCGGGACCTCGGTCATCCATGAGTTTCAGCATTGACCACGCTGTCTTCACGCCACGCCCCAGTCTGCTCGGCGTGTTCCGGGGCTTGGGGTGAGCAAGACAGACGCACTGCTGTCCTCACCAGCTTGTAGTCCAGACCAATGGCTTTACCCGGGCCTGCTTCACACTTGCCCCACCCAGGAATGCTTGGCTACATCTAGAGATGTGTTTTAATTGTCACAACTGAGAGGGGGGAGGGATGCTACTGGCCAGGGGTGCCGTTCACGTCCTACAATGTGTAAGACACCCCTACATAACCGAGAACGAGCTTCTAATTGTCAGTCTAACTGAGGTGGGGAGCCCTTGTGCTCCAGGTAAAACACACACACGGTCATTCAAATATACTGGGGTGAGTCGGGCGTGGTGGCGCACGCTTGTAATCCCAGCATTCGGGAGGCTGAGACAGGAGGATTGCGATTCATGACAGCCTCAGCTACTTAAAGTGAGGCCCTTTGCAACTCAGTGAGATCCTGTTTCAAAATAAAGAACAAAAAATAGGGCTGGGGGTGTAGCTTGGAGATAGAATGCTCCTGGGTTCCATCCCTAGGACCACAAAAACAACAACAACAACATAAAGGGAAAAAAAACAAATATACTGGGGGGAACGTCTGCATTGGAGGAAGTCAAGTGAAGGATGCCGTGGGGTCCAGGGAAAGGCATGACATGGTATGATAATCCAAGATATGGCATTTGGAAGGTTCTAAAAGGTGGTAATGTCTAAGCTGAAACGCCAAAGTTGGGGCAAACAGAGAATGGGGATTTGAGAGAAGCAGAAAGAGCAATCCTGACGCAGGAAACAGAGTGTGCCAAGGGGAAAAGCCACCACAGAGGGGTGACACACAGCCACCCTGTGCCAGCGCAGCAGGACGCACTGACTGCTGCACCTGCAGCCACAGCTGCCGCCCTCACCTGGCAGACACTCCCAGCAGCCCCCTCTCCTGGATGGGATGCAGCCCAGAGACGGCAGATGACGAGCCCATGGTCACACAGCCAATAAGTGGTAGAGCTCGAGTTAGGACCACGCACCCTGGACTACGCTGCTGCTGTCGCCGCAGATAATAACCCCACAGCAGGGATGTGGAGGAAAGGGGCCGGTGGGCAGGGCCAAGTGACAGGGTGTGCAGGAGCCAGAGCCTGATGGCAGCAGGGGAGATTGAGCTTAAAGAAAGATATAATTAGGTTTTTGGGGAGCAGCAGAGGGCAGGCAGGGCCCTGCAGGGCTGAGTCAGAGAAGCACTCTACCTCCTGATCCTAGAGGAAGCATGTTGGTCTCCTCTGGATTCTAGCGGAAAATGTGCGATTCTGGGATTCTTAAGAAATCTCTCTAGACACCCCTCCCAGCTTTCTCCCCGCAAGTGTCAACAGTCGCCCCGCAGCCCAGGACAAAATTAGAACAAAAAGCGGGGGAAACTGGGCCTCGTGGCTGCGTTTCAGAGGAGTCTTCTCTGTGGCCAGACCCTGAGTGTCATTTAGCTGGCTCTATAGTTAGCTTTTAAAACACAGAATTGTTTAGTATAGAAAAATACAGTTATTAGCTCTGATTATAGGGGAATCCGATTGAGCCCTGAATGGGACCTGCCTGTCTCGTCCTAACTGGCAATTTCGAATCACCTCCTTTCCCCCAAATTCCAGCAAAGAAGGAATCCAGACCCGCACTGTTTGTTTGTTATTTTTAAACAAATCAAACGGAAACTGATCTGCCTTCTTTGGAAGGCAGCGGCTGCCAAATGGCCTGGCTCTCCTACAGGTTTCTGTGGGAACACCATCCGTGAGCTACAGTCGTTTCAACTGGGGATAATCGGGGAGCTGGTTACGGCCCGTGACACGGCCCTCGCCAGCAGGTAACGTAATCCGCGCTTTAGTGGGGTCAAGTGAACCTCTGCGCTTCGGAGGAGGCCGTGGTTTGCCTACAACAACCCAACGCAGGTCCGCTAGGGCGCCCCTGAGAGGCGTCCAGGTCTGGTGAACCACAGCTTTGAGGAGGGCCCCGCCCCACCCACCCCTTCTCAGCAAATGTTGATGGAAAACATGACTTTGCAGATGCCACTGGAGGGAGCTGACATCTTACTGGGTGCCCAGATGACAGGGAGCTTTCAAAGACCATGTTTCAGCGGTGAGCAGGGTTATGGAGAAAAGCCATTGCAGCCATAGGTACTGAGCTTACGTATTCCAGGGTGGCGAGTGACCCAGGAAGTCTTCAAGGAAGGGGAGGCAGGGTTAGAAGTCTTATCAGCTTCCCTGAGACCAGAGGAGAGAGAAGGGACCAGGTGACAGGCGGGGGCCCAGCGCTGCAGGCAGCTTGGAACCTCCTGCTTGCAAACTACAATGGGGAGGAGACCGGGGATGTTCTGAAGGTGGAGACCAAGGGCACAAGATGAGGGTGTTCACATGATGGACTTCCCCTGCTCCGGAGCCCCGTCTTATCTCCTCTGCTGCTAATCTTCCCTACCCGGCATTCTTTCTTTCTTCCTCTTTTTTATTTGCTTATTTTTAATTAATTTATCTTTGTTGGTACTAGGGAATGAACCCAGGGGCATTCTACCTCTGAGCTACACCCTCATCCATATTTTATTTTTTCAGTTTTGAAACAGAGTCTCACTAAGTTGCTCAGGGCCTCGCTAAGTTACCGAAGCTGTCCTCCAGCCTGAGATCCTCCTATCTCAGCCTCCCAAGTACTGGGATTACAGTTGTGCACTACCAAGCCTGGCTCCCACGCTGCACTGCTTAACCACCTGCTGTGTGCATGGTAGTGGAGGTCTCTTTATTAAAGTGCTCTGTTTACCGCAGTACTAAAAGGCTGTTGGCTTTTTCCGATTAAAAACCATAGCAGTTTCCATAAAACCTACCATCCATCCACATAGGAAGTGGTGGTGTTGGTTTTGGTTTATGTCTGAATCCCACAGACCTTGCAGCTCTTGCTGAGGAGGGACATGGACCAGCTCCATGTTGGAAGAACACACTGGTTGGGTAAATTGTTCATACCTATGCTCTCCCAGGGGCTACCTGTGGACCCCTCTAAAGGTTCCCTCCCAGCAGGTGGCTGAGTGCCTGCCCTTTAACCCAGAAAATCCCCCCCCCGCCTCTCCTCTCTCTCTCTCTCTCTCTCTCTCTCTCTCTCTCTCTCTCTCTCTCTCTCTGTACTGGGGATTGAACCCAGAGGCATTCTACCTCTCAGCCCCATTTATTATTTATTTATTTATTTATTTATTTATTTATTTGCGGGTCTGAGGATGGAACCCAGGGGTGTTCAACCTCTTAGCTACACCCCCTGCCCAATTTTTATTCTTTAACTTGAAACAGGGTCTCACTAAGTTGCAGAGGGCCTCACTCAGTAGCTGAGGCTGTCCGTGCGCAAACTGCGATCCTCCTGTCTCAGCCTCCCGAGTGCTGGGATTACAAGTGTGCGCCACCACGCCCGGCTTCCATTTCTATTTTTATTTTTCATTTTGAAACCAGATCTTGCTAAGCTTCTGAGGGCCTCGCTAAGTTGCTGAGGCTGGCCTTAAACCTGTGATCCTCCTGTCTCAGCCTCCCAAGTACTGGGATTAAAGATGCATCATCCACTTTTAAGTGGAGAGAATCTGCCGGGGTTGAGCTAAATGAGGTCCTGAGGAGGCAGAGTCGGCGGCCAGGGTCAGCAGCAGCAGCAGCAGCAGGGTGCTTAGCTTGCTTGTGTAATCAGTATTGCAAGGAACAAGTGTCCTGGCGCATGTGCAAGAATGCAGCTTTTTACACATAACACTAATTTGTCCCAGTTCCCGTGTGCAGGAGAGAAAGCCTTCAAGATAATATGGATCTGGACTTTCTGGCCCACGCTTGCTCTCGGTGTAGCCTTATCTTGGCGAGGTTTTAGGGAACAGACGGGCATTCGGGGGCATGGTGTTCTACTATGCCCTGCCAATTACCAGCCAGCTACCTGTCTCTGGATTTACCTCCCCGGGACATGTTTGTATAAGTGGTGTCACAGTATGTGGCCTTTGCATCTGGCTTCTTTGACTTGCTTTGGAGTTTCATCCACCATGAAGCGTGTGTGTGTGTGTCAGAATGCCATTCTTTTTATGGCCAAATAATATTCCATTTGCATGGATATACCACATTTTGTGCATCCATTCATCTGCTGGTGGACATTTACGCTGTTTCCATTTTACAGACTATTGTGTATACTGCTCTGAGAATTATACACAATGGTCTAGTTGCAATACTTTGGGGAATTAAGTTGCTAGGTCATGCAACAATTTCTTGTTCAACTTTTTAATGAACTACCAACCTGTCTTGCCCAGAGGCTGAAATACTTCACATTTTCCTTGTTTTCTTTTTCGTTTGTTTGTTTTTGTTTGGGTTTTTGTGATACTAGAGATGGAACCCAGGGGTATTCTTCCTCTGAGCTACACCCTCAGCCCTATTTTTTATTTTATTTTGAAGCAGGGTTTCACTGAGTTGTGAAGGGCCTAAGTAGCTGAGGCTGTCCGTGAACCGTGATCCTCCTGTCTCAGTCTCCCAAATGCTGGGATTACAAGTGTGGGCTACACACCCAGCTTTACTTGTATTTTTAATCCCTGGTCCTCTAGAAGCCAAGCTTTGCTCGCTGTCTTAGTCTCAGCTTCTAGAAGACTGGCCAGTGGTCCTGGGTAAATGTTTCTGACCTGAGTAACAGCAGCGGCAGAGCTCTGGGCTCCCAGACTCTCCCATGATGAGGCGGGAGCGCCAGGATTCGGCTCACAGCAGCTGCATCTCCCACAGGCCGCCTTTGCCTGTATCCATGTCCTGCCCTTCTCACTTCAGGTTAAGCTCAGCTCACTCTCAAGACTCTTGCAAGATAGCTTCGATGCAGTATAGGGAACCAGGGTGGGAGGAGGGTGTCCTGGGGAAGCCAGAAGGGTCAGAGGATTCAGCTGGGCAGGGCTGTGGGTGTGTCCAGGAAAGAAAGAGCCCAGCGGCTCCAGGAGCCCCCTCCCAGCCCACCCTGCCTCACCCTTGGTTCACGCCCTTGGAAAGGACCTGCCTTGTGTTCTGGGTACAAGAATAACAATCAGAACATCAGCAGGATAATATCCACCCTTGGGATCCTAATCTCCTGGTGTCTTGAATACAGACTTGGTGACTCCAGGACCAGAATTAGAGCCTGCACTAATGAGGGCCCATGACTTTGGCAAGGATGCAGCTCACTTAGTCCAATTCTGTTCCAGTGTGTAGTAAATTACACCAGGCGGTAATGGGCCCCCGACGGCAACCCACGCCCAAGCAGAGAGGCGGGCGAGAGGCAGGTGGGTTACAGTTAGATACCCGGTCTGCCTTCCTCCCTCTTGGCGCCACCTCACCTCTTATGCCTGTGCATGTAGACACACACACACACACACACACACACACACACACGACGAATACACGCACACATGCACGAACACACACACACACTTTAAAAAGAACCCCATGAGAGTTTATTCTCCAGAGAGGCCAGGGTAAGGTTATAGATGTTTGAAGTCAAACCAAACTGTGTTAGTCTCCTAGCTCTTGTATTACTAGCTGTGTGAAGAAGCCCAAGATGACTTTACCTCTCTGGACCATGATTTCTTTACTTATATTATGGGACTGGCAATAATATTTATACCAGGCATCGAGACAGATGTGACAACTATGAGGTGCACCCTACCGTCTGTAGAGTGACCAAGCCTCCTTTTTTTTCTTTCTTTTAGGCCCTGAAGGATGCTCTGTAGCAGACTGAGACTAAGTCAGCTTGCAGATTTTCGGAGCATTCTAGAAGCCATGGCCAGCGACGGCCATCTCTAAAACAGGGCCAAATGGATGTGTTTGGTGATAATTACCAATCACAAAGAGCACCGTGTAACCCGGTAGACTTTGAAACACCCATTAGCACAAACCCGTTAAGGAAAACGGAAAGGGACCTACGATATAATTCAGCACTCGATTCCAGGCTGACACACTTTAATCTAGCTTTTAAATTTTTAATTATGTTAATCTAATTTTAGACAGTAATGAGATTGTGGGGCACAGTATTTATTTCCATTCCAGGTTGTTTTCTTTCCCTCTTAGTCACCTGCTCTCTCCATCCACACGGGTCACTGGAGCTGGCCAGCCTCCCGGGGACGCGGCTCCTGGCCGCTCAGCACGCACCTGCCTGGTCTCAGTACGCGCGGTCCTCAGCCAGCAGTGCGGGGGCCGCCTGGCTCCTGGGCAGAATCCCGGGCCCTGGCTGCAGAATCAGAGATTATACTTTAAAAAGGTGCCTGGGTGGATGCTGAGCTCATTGCATTTTGGGAAGCTTGACCATCAAGGACCCTCTGGGCTCCTGGCAGTGTTTCTATGAACAGGGCCATACCATGGAGTCACACGTGGTGCAGCCTCCAAACCACATCAAAGTCAGCGTGGTGTCTCCCAGAGCCATCGCCAGTGCTCTTGGTGGAGACACGCAGGGCCACACTGTCCTGAAAATTCAAAGTCTGGGGTGGAGCGCTGGCCCCTTGGCCAGGCCGGGCCAGCGTTTCCCCATGAGCAGTAGCCGAAGAGACCCCTTTAAGCACGAGCTCGAGCCCGCCCCGGTGGCACACACTTGTAGTCCCTGGACTGGGGAGGCTGACACAGGGGGATCCCAGGATCCAGGACAGCCTCAGCAAGTAGCTGGATCCTCCGTAACCTATGGAGACCCTGTTTCTAAAAACACAAAAAGGGCTGGGGGAAAGCGCAGAGGTATCGTGCTCCAAGGTTCAATCTCCAGTACACCCCATACACAAAAATCAAGAAAAGAGAAAGATACAGAGAGTGCTAAATGGGTTACCTATGAGGGGGTCCAAGTGAGAGCTTGTGGAGTTATTAGCTAACAATGGGACGTGAATGCTCTGGAAAAAAAGGGTCCCGTGGGAAAATGCCCAAGGACGGGTAGATAAGCTCATGCGGCATGTGTCGGAGGTACGAGGTGGGAGAAGACACCTGCGGAGGGGCTGGGGATGCGAGGTGGGAGAAGACACCTGCGGAGGGGCTGGGGATGCCCTCTCTCCATCCTGGACTCGCCTTGCTGGGCTGGCTTCGGCTCCATGGCTTCCTTCCACTGCAGAGCAAAGGCGGCCCCTCCAGCTCTGTACCCACATCCCCTCATGTATCCTCCATCTTCCAGGAAGGGGCCCTGCCTGGAAGATGTGTGTGTCTCCCAGCCAACCTCTGGCCAAAGGGAACCGAGGCCTTGGCTCAGCACACCAGGGACCAGCCCTGCGCCCAGGTGCCTCGGAGCCCCCAAGAGCCGAGTGGGGGGCAATTCAGACAAGAAGGGCATGAGGGGAGCACAGCACGTGGTGCCCCACTTGTGGGCAGCCGTCCTTTACTCTGCTCCTGGTGGTGGGCTACTGAATCCTTCTTACCTATAACCATCTACTCCAGTCACAAAAGCACGCCATTGGGTATTTCGTAAATACTGTATTATTGGTAGACATATCACAAGACACATACTGGCTTTGGTAAGGGCGCCATCTTAGAAGCAACGAGATGCTTTTGAGAGCTCTGTCAGGCATGAAGTGACAAAAAGACCTAGGAAATCTTCAGTAATAAATTCTCATCCCAACCAGGCATAGTGGTACATGCCTGTAAGCCCAGTACTTGGGAGGCGGAGATAGGAGGATTGCAGGTTTGAGGACAGTCTCCTCAACTTAGCGGGACTCTCAGCAACCTAGTGAGACCCTGTTTCAAAATTTAAAACAATAAAATAAAAAAAGGGGAACAGACGGAAACAGAGATCAGCAGGGACAGACAGCGATCAAGAAGCCAGAAATAAAACGAATGTACAGTAGGCTTGCAGAACCGTTTAGGGAAGTAGCCAAACCCAGGTGTGAAAAGAATTAAGATTGCACATATCACTGGATATGGCTTTGGAGTCAAAGGGCAGGGCGCGTTGTGTCCGGAAGTCTTCTTAGGAACCGTGCATGGCTCATGCCTGTGCCCTGGAGAGGAAAGAAGACGAGGGCGGCACAGAGGGGGATGGGTCGCTCTTCAGCGCACCTTCTCTGCTCAGAGGTGGGGCGAGCAAACAGCACCCACCTCCAGAAGGGACTGCAGTGGCTGTGCACGCGGGACTGTCTGCAGCCGACTCACACATCCCCCCACACAAGATTGTTAACAAGACATTTACAGATTCAGCGAGAGAAAAATGTGGCCATTCACACCGCTGCGCTGTGGCGCTTGACATTAGCAGAGACTGGAGCTCGTGATTCACGGACGGAGGTAAAAATTCAAACGGATATAAATGTCCATTAAGAGTGGAAAAGTTAAATAAATGACACTTCATATTCATATTCGTGAAATAATATGAAGCCATTCTAAAAATGAGATAGACCTCCGTGGAGTGCCACAGGGAGGTGCCCAAGAAAGGCTGAGTTCGAATTTTAAAAAAGCAAGCCGGGCGTGGTGGCGCACGCTCATCATCCCAGCATTTGGGAGGCTGAGACCTGGAGGATCGCGGTTGGCGGCCAGCCTCAGCTATTTAGTGAGGCCCTCCGCAACTCAGTGAGACCCGGTTTCAAAATAAAGAATAATAAATAGGGTAGGAGGTGTAGCTCGGAGGTCAAATGCCCCTGGGTTCCGTCCCCAGACCCACAAAAAAAAAAAAATTTAAAAAGCAAGTTTCAGAACAATGCATACAGTCGGGTCCCATTCATCTATGATAGAAAAATATGTATGCCTATAAATGCATGGATAAAAAAATCTATGCCCAACAATACTGGCGAGTATCTCCTGGGAAGAATTGAGTGTGACAGGACTGAGATTTCCATATTTTATGTAATTTAGATTTTTTTCTTGGGGTCATTTTTTTGGGGGGAAAAAAAGGACCGTGTCTACTATGTGAAAATCAACAATTAAAGTTAGTGATTTTTTGGAAAACTGAAAAAAAATTACTTAGTTTGCATGCCTTCAGTATTATCACTGAACCACCCCACGCGATCAGCACTGCTGGTGCCCTGGCTGTGGCCAGGCCCTGGAGCTCCCGCCTCCCTGCCTTTCCCACCTAAACACTCTCCTTTCCATGACTCTCCACCTCCTGTTCCCTGTTGTTTGCATGAACATACATGAGTGCGTGCACATGTTGTATAGAAAAAAAATCTCAGCAGCCGACAGTGTGTAGTTTTTTGTTTTTGTTTTTGTTTTACGGGTCTGGGGATGGAACCCAGGGGCATTTGACCTCCGAGCTACACCCCCTGCCCTATATTTTATTCTTTATTTTGAAACCGGGTCTCACTGAGTTGCAGAGGGCCTCACTAAGCAGCTGAAGCTGTCCACAAACTGTGATCCTCTAGGTCTCAGCCTCCAGAATGCTGGGATTCCAAGAGTGCACCACCACGCCCGGCCAACAGTGTGTAGTTTGAGAACAAAAGCCCAGCGTGTAGGCAGGTAGCCTGGAGAGGAGCTTTTACACACGGGGGCATTGTAGGTGATTGGCACTAGAGTTTCTGCATGCTGGGCACGCAGGGGAAGTGTGACTGAGTCTCCTGAAAGGGCGTAGGTCCCTTGGGTATTGTGAGGGCACATTTATCACTAAAGAGCAGGGACTCTTTCCCTTTTTATATACTTTTATTGGTGCATTGTAATTAGGCGTCATGGTGAGAATCAAAGTGTTGCAGACCTAGGAGGGCACAGCACTTGGAGTGCTTCCTGCATCCCAACCCGCTCCCCATCCTCCCTCCCCGCAGGTGCTACTGAGGCCGGCAGTGATGCCTTTATGTACAGACGTAGCCTTACCTGAACTGCTTCTTTCATCGATTCTCCTTTTCCCCCTCTGATGTCATTCCTCTCCTACTGATCTCTCTCCTCATTGAGGAAGCCCGTCCTTTCCTCTAGCTTCCACAGATGAGAGAAAGCACCGGCCCCTTGACTTGCTGAGGCTGGCAGGATCTCACCTAGCATCACGTCCTTGAGTTCCACCCATTTTTTTTCTACAGATGACATCATTCTGTTCCTCTTTATGGCTGAGTAAGACTCCATTGTGTGCATAGACACCGCCGTTTCTTTATCCGTCCATCTGTGGGCATCCATTGGGGGCAGTCGAGGCTGGTTCCATAATTTGGCCATTGTGACTTGTGCTGCTCAGGGGTAGAATGACCCTGTGTTCGACCTCTAGTACCAAAAAATAAAATAAAACAACCACTGTGGAGATCAGTATGGATTTCCTTTTTTAAACTGATGCTCTTGATTGATTTATTGTAAAGGTGATAACAGTTGACATTGATCATGACACACCAGAAGTTTTTGAAAGCTTGACATGAATTAACTTGTAGAAATCCTATTATATGGGTCCTACCATCCCCATTTATAGATGAAACACTGAGTTCCATAAAGATGAAGGGCTTGCTCAAAGCCATCTACTAGTACCTGTCAGTCCTAGAGGAAAAACCCAGCCTGGAGTTCCAGAGCCTGGGTCCTTAAAAATTATACAATATTTGAGCTGGGCATGGTGGCGCATGCTTGTAATCCCAGCATTCGGGAGGCTGAAACGGGAGGGTCGTGGTTTGCATGGTTCACTCAGCATCTTAGTGAGGCCCTCCTCAATGTAGTGAGACCCTGTTTCAAAATAAAGGATAAAAAAATAGGGCAGGAGGTGTGGTTCAGAGGTCAAATGCCCCTGGGTTCCATCCCCAGACCACCCCCCCCACACACAAAAATTATACATTTGCCCTCAGGGTCTAAGCTCCACAATCCCTATAGCGATTCTGTAGCTGATTTCTGTAGTAGACTCGTGTTTCTGAAAGTTCATACTTTATCCCTCTGAGATGTTAGAAAGTTTCTTCCCCACCCCTTCTACCACCACCCAAACACTACCTGTCCCCAAACCCCCAAGTATCCGATAGATGTGGCACATCTGGTCCATGCAGCCATCACGTGGGATGGAAGAGCCGCTAGGAGACAATTCGCCGAAGGCGGTAAAAATGAGAACATGCGTGCTGTGCCTGATTGGGAGCAGGCTGTCCCCTCTGTTTTCATTGCTTCATTTACCATAACTGTCCCTCTGAAGAAGAGGTGATCATTTCCACCATTTTGCAGATGATAACACTCAGACTTCAAAAGATTGTGTGTCTTAGCCAGCTTCATAGAGTTAGCCAGTGATGGAGTCTGTGTCGAAACCCATTCTGTGACTTATTTCTCAGGTCTTGACTCTGAACCACCAAGATCCTGGAGAGAAAAGCTGTGTAGAACCCAGTGCAGGTGATGAACTTGGATCAGTTCACCTTGGCCTTAGAAACTCATGAATGAAGGTTAAATAGCACAGACTGCGCCAAGCATGGTGGCACATGCCTGTAATCCCTGTACTTGGGAGGCTGAGATAGGAGGATTGCAGTTTGAGGACAGCCTTAGCAAGTAGTGAGATGCTCCTAAACCTAGTATGACTCTGTCTCAAAATAAAAATAAAACAGGGCTGGGAGTGTAGCCTGGAGGTGGAATGCCCCAGGGTTCGATCCCTAGTACCAGCACACACAAAAATAAATACATAGTACAGTCTGTAGTAAAAGAAGAGATCAAAAGTAAATATTGGTTCTGTGAAATGACTGCAAACACTAAGTGCATCAATGCTCATGGGTTGGCCCAGCAGCATTTGTTCCAACAGGGGCTTCTGGGGTGTCCTGGTCATTGGATACCATCTCGGAATCCTTGGCACTAAAGGTATCTTCACCTGTAGGGCCAGTGGAGAACACAAAAGAAATGGTGGTTCCATATGATGGCCAAGTTGGCTGGGCTTGCAAGAACACGTGAAACAATCCCCCACGGGCTCCCACAAATAGTAAGGGAGCTGGTGCTGGGGAGCTTTAGGAGGAGATTGGGGCCTATTGTAGGCAGGATGGGGATTAATCTGTAGCTTGTCACTTGATGGTCCATTGAACACACACCCATTACAAAAATGCAGCTTTATTCATGAAGCACCTATCATGCGCCAAGCACTGTGGAGGGCAACATAGGCAACAATACAAGTGGTAATATATCCATGGACCGTTGGATGGTCTATCAGATGGCACTATTTAGAGAAGAGGGAAGAGGCAAAGGAATTGAAGATGTCTTTAGATGCTCAGCTGTGTCGAGTGCTGAGCTAAGAACAAATCCTAACAAAACGGACTGACAAAAACAAAGTAGGTGCTGATATCCTCCTCTCTCCCTGGCAATGCCGGTGCTTGCTGAAACACCAAGTCCACCGAAGGGTCAGGAGACTTTGCTGTCTCACCAGAAGGATTGTAAAGATTCATGCCTGCTCTGTAGGCTTCTGTGGGTGAGTTTGATCTGATTTTTATTTTTTAACAAAGTCATAAATAGTTGATGTGTGGAGGCTGACCACCTTGCTGGCCTTCCTCCTTTCTCTGTGGTGAGGTCTGCATGGCAGCCTCTTAGGGCCAGGAGGTATGTTTCACCTGAAAGATAATATCTCAGCCACAGGGCTGCAGAGATGAAAGTTTCATTGTTCTCCATAGAGCAGGAGGTCAGGTGAGCAGGAAGGCAGGGAGTCATCAATTACCTGCAAAAACTAGTCTCAGGGATGGGGCCCCAAGCAGGGTTGCATCCCAGACACCTGGTCCTCCTTGGGGACAAGGAACAGAGATGCAGGTAGGGTGATATCAGTGTCAGGCTTTTGGATCTGTTGTCCTCTTCCTCTTCTAAATAGCGCCATCTTAAGTCCCAACAGAAATGAATTCAGGCTGGTATCCACTGGAAAGAAATGTGTTAGGAGTTAGAGCCCACATGATCTCCAGGAGATAGGATGAATGGTGTCCTGAAGAAGATCTATCCATGCCCTAATGCCTGAACCTGAGGTTGTGGCCATATTTGGAAAAAAGTTTTGGTGGATGTAATGAGGTTCAGGATCTGAAGACGAAGAGGTCATCCTAGGTCACCTGGGCGGCCCTAACTTCAATGACAAGTGTTCTTATAAGAGTCAAGCAGAAGGAGATTTTGCATAGTCAAAAGAGATGACACAGAGAAGGAACTGAAACTACTACAGGTAGGGAAGAGGACCAGACTTCAGGCTGCACCAAGGATGATCCCTTAAGTCACACTCCAGAACAGTGCAGTAGAGGGATCACTGTTCTCATGGTGGACCCCACATACCTTGTGATGCCAAGGTCTTGACATGCCACCTGGACAGCTAATGTGTTCCTGCTGCCCCAGGAGGCTGGGTCAAAATCACTACAGCAGCATGAGTTCCCAAGAGCAACTGTAGGGCAAGAAATCTGATTGGTTGAAACAAGGTCACATGTTTTCACCCTAGCTGCAAGGGAGGCTGGGAAAGTGGGTGTCCAGCTTCTGAAGTGAATGGTGTTTACATAGACCAATTCCCCAAAAGCACAGGGCAGGGGCATATCATGAAGTTAGGAAACACCACTGATTTCCCAGTATTCTTAAGGGCCTGTGCGTGTCTTGTGGGTTTCTGTGGATGAGTTTTGATCTGGTTAAGTCATAAATAGTGGATGTGCTGAGTCCGACCACCTGGCTGAACTCTCTCTCCCCTCCTCCAGTGTACTTTTCCTCATTAAAGAGGGAGAGATATCCTTTAGAGACAGCTGGAAGACAGGCTCTTTCTGATTCCTGACTCCTCCTATTAGTTGGAATAACAGGGAGTCCCCAGTCTCTCCAAGTACGGGCAGCCCTGGGACCACCTTGCAGAGTGAGCTGTCTGGCAGGTGTCTTACTCCCGTGGATAATAAGCTGCAGGTCTTGCTTGCCTGATTTCATTACTGTAGGAACTGGGCTTTGTTTTCATTCCTTCAGAGCTACCTCGCCCTTTACCAGTGGTGCTTGCACCCACCGGAGGCTGCTCAGTAAGGCGGGGAGCAGCGTGATGTGATGGGTGCCAGGCAGTCTCCCTGCTGCTCCTGGGACTCTAGCCCTTCTCCTCTGTCTGAAGCATCCCAGATGCCATATTTCTGGGACTTCTGCTCCTGGCTTCTCTCCTGCCCAGAGTGAGCTTCCCTCGAGCCTCACCCCATTCAACTCCTCACCCAAAACTTTGTGTCTCCAAAAGACTTTCCAGCCACTCAATAAAAAATACTGGCCCCATCCTGTCTCTCCCCGCACCTTTGCCCTGCCTCATGATTAAAAGCATGTATGATCGACCAGTCTCAATTACACGTCATCTTCTTATTTTTTATTGGGCTCCCCTCACCTCATGACACTACTTTTATGAGAAGGTGAATCTTTGTTTTGTTTACCGTTATGCCCCAAGTGGCCATAATCATTCTTGGCATGTAGGAGGTGCTCAATAAATATTAGCCGAATGTATGAATCATACTGCTACTAATAGTTTAAATGTTTTCCCCCACTGGTATTTCTAAGCACTGATTCTGTCTCATTATTCTCTCTCTCTCTCTCTCTCTCTCTCTCTCTCTCTCAGCCCTGCAGGGAACAGAGTCCCTACAGAGCCACAGGGAATATTTGGGTGAGAGAAAGGTGGATGGGTGAGCTTGTATAAAGAGCTTGGATATGGAATGCAAGGTTCTCAAGTTGAGATTTCTTCTAATGACATTCCAACTTGCAGCTGGCACCCAATATCATCATATCTATCTTTTCAGGGCTATATTCACACATAAAGACAGATCATATGGTGTTACACACAGAGTCTTATTCAGGTAAGTAGAAATAAACACCCACCTAATGCTATCCATTAGCGGAAGAGCTCTCTTTCCCTCACAACAAGAACTGCTGTTGAGCACCAGTGTCTGAAATGGCTATATGGGGGATGGCTTTGGCTGCGGCCACCCCCAGCTCTAAGCTCTGGGTCTCTCTAGCGACCTATGGAAACACTTATGTTGAGAAAAACAGACCCGTGTCTTTTTAAGGTCCTACACAAATATCCCTTGATTCTCGTCTCCTTTTCTTGTTGGCAATGCAGCCCCTTCTTGGGTGTGTCTCATCTCGTGGGAGCAAGCTCACCTGGATGAAGAAACATAGGTAAGACAAGCAAGGTGCCTGTATTCAAGCAAGGTGTTTCTGTCTTCATCATTTAACTTGTTGTATTTCCTTTTGGCTCAGTCTTGCCTCATAATGAGAAGAAGCTTATTTTAACATACATAGGTAGATATAGATATATGCATATGTGCACAAAAACACATTATATGCTAGAACCTATATCACCACATTATGTGTATTCCCGCATTTTACTGGGTGGTAGAGACTGCCACCATCTTACCTCCTGTGCAGGTGACGGCTTTGGAGAGATGATCCTGTTTACCTAGGGCATAAGCCGACAGAGACCTGGAAGCTAGATGGGACTCTGTGCAGAGGAAGAGGGACAACTTCTTCCTGAATCCATTGATACTTTTCACGGATGGTTCTTGAGCCTTCTGAGACAGAAGGCCACAGGCCTCTCGGCCCTTCTGGGCTGCCAGGTGGACTCCGGTAGGTCTCTGGGTGGTGCTGCTTCAGGCTCCTGATTTATTGAGATTGCAGCTCAGCTGATGGCCGGCCAGTGTGAGGTGCATGCTGATGAGGAGGCGCTGCATAGGCTACTCTAGCTGGGAAGCAGCTTTTCTTTCCCGTCTCAGAGACCGACACACTGGGGCCTAGCCAGACAGTGTCAATCCATCCACAGCTCCCGGGGGATGCTGTGTACCAGGCACTGTGGTCTAGGAGCTGGAACTGCAGCCATGAGCACTTAGCCGGGCCATGGAGGCCAACAGAGGAACTCACTCTGGCTCCCAGCTTGGGCTACATGCCTTGGGGCGGTATGTGTGGATAGATACAGTCCTGGCCCCTGTCCTACACAAACCTACTGAATACACCAGCTAAGTACGTGTGACAAGAGATGTATGGGGGCAAAATGGGAAACCGAGCCAGGCTGGGAGAAGTCAGGTAGATCTCTCTAGAAAATCAGTTCTGATCTGAGCTCAGCAGAATGAGTGGGTGAAATGATACAGGACACATGCCTAGATGTAGAAGAGAAGACACAGGGTGGAGCCCGGAGCTCAAGCTGAGGCCAGAATGTTCAGGAATAGGCGGCATGAAAACTAGGTCCCGGGAGAAGCCCGGTGGCAAGAGAAGCCTGGTGGGCAAAGACCTCAGCATCACATAACCCAGATGAAAGCCTTGCATCCTGTCTCAGGGTACGTGGTACCCAAGAGTCAAGTCTGAGCCCAAGCCAGAGCTGGAAAAAGCCATGTACCTCTATCCTGAGGAACCCAGCAGTGCTGGGGAGTCATTTGTAAGAGTCCTTGGAATTGTTCATCAGCCATCTCCTCCAAAATCCCAAAGGCAGCTGTGTAGAAAAGAATGTGCTGACTCCTCATGAGATGGAAGAATAAGAATGTCTGCAAGAGTCTTCTCTCTCTCTCTCTCTCTCTCTCTCTCTCTCTCTCTCTCTCTCTCTCTCTCTCTCTCTTCCTCTTTTCCTTCCTTCCTATCTTTAATGATACCTGATCTTTTTTTTTTTTGGTGGTAATAGAGGTGGAACCCAGGGGCTTTCTATCTCTGGAATATACTCCCAGACCTATTTTATATTTTATTTGGAAACAGGGTCTCACTAAGTTGCTGAGAGCCTCACTAAGTAGCTGAGGCTGGCTTCGAACCTGTGCGATCCTCCTGTCTCAGCCTCCCAAGCACGGGGATTGCAAGCGTGTGCCACCACGCCTGGTGATACATGAATATCTTGAAAGCAAAGTAGACATTTATTGCTCATGTGTGTGTGTGCTACTTGAAATTGAACCCAGAGACATTTAACCTCCAAGCTACACCCCCAGACCTTTTTATATTTTATTTTATTTTTTTTTCTTTGAAGCAGGGTCCCACTAGGTTGCAGGGAGTCTTACTTATTGCAAGGTTGACTTCCAATCTAAGATCCTCTTGTCTCAGCCTCCCAAGTACTGGGATCACAGGAGATGCTCCACTGTACTCTGTGCATTCATTGCTTTTGGAATATTCATCTATTAATATTCATCTATTAATATTAATAACAAGTTGCTGTACTTGTCTACAAGTACAGCAACAATCAGTTATTTTCAAGTATCTTTCCCTACTCTTTGTTAACTCGACATTGAAGAGAGAGTTCTCTGATCAGTCTCTCCCCTAAGTCCCAGCTCTCTCCTCCCCACTGCAAAACATAGTGAGATCGTTCATAGGGAGCCTGGGGGCTGTGTTATGTGCATTGGACTTTTCCCTAAGAACATGAGAAAACTAGTGGAAGGCTTTAAATAGAGATTAAAAGTCATGGGATTTGTGATCCGTAAGGACAAAGCTCCCTTTTACCAACTCTGGGAGGGATTTGCCCAAGATCAACAGAAATCACTCTTCCTATGTGTCAGGCCCTGCCTCCAAGTGGTGTGTGTGTGTGTCTGTCTGTCTGTCTGTCTGTCTGTCTGTCTCTGTCTCTGTCTCCTCTCTCTCTGCATTATAATCATACACCACTATGAAGTTCGTAATGATGGGGACACATGCACACAGCACCCAGTGAGCTCCCTCCCCTTCCCTGTGCAGGGTCTTGGGACTGACGGTGATAATTTAGTGTTGAAGGGTTTCCTTCACCAGTCTCCCTCCCTGGGCTCCCCTCCATCACTCCACGGGGGTTTTCCCTCTTTTGGCTGGGATCCCTTTTGTATCTCGATTTCTCCCTCACTTCCACATATGAGGGAAAACATATGCCCCTTCACCTTTTGTCAGTGGCTGATCTAACTCACCATAATCTCTAGTTTTATTCCCTTTCCTGCAAATAACATAATTTTGTTTTTCCTTATGGCTGAGTAGAACTTCATTGTGTGTCTATCCCATAATTTTGTAATCCATTCATCTGTTGATGGACACCTAGGCTGGCTCCTTAATTTGACTATTGTGAGTTGTGCTGTTATAAATATTTTTGTATCACTATAATATTCTGGTTTCAATCCCTTTGGGAAGACTCAAAGTCTCTATCTCAACCCTAACATCCCCAATAATTTGGATGAGAAAAGTCTGCCTTGCCAGCAGCTGACCAGCACCTTGCAGGATGGGTACCAGCCTCCCTGGCCCAGGTCCGTTAGATGCCCCTGGGACAACCAAAAACACATTCTGATGGCCAAATGTCCTCTGAGGGGGAAGGGAAAATTTTTCCCATGGAAAGCTCCTGTGGTTTGATAGTTCCACTTTTTTTCTCACCACATCATAGAATTATTACATAAATCACATCTACCTGTGATAGGCAGAAGCCTCAGTCTCCATGGATATCGATGTCTGAGCCATCCTCTATCTAAATACTTAGGGGTTTTGTTCTTTCATCAATAAGATTCAAGGGTCTTCAGCCCACTGTGATAGCATCACTCGGATGCTGTGTTCATGCAAAGGCCGGGGTGGGTGGGTCCCAGGGAGCCAGGACATAGCACACATACTTTCCTGGGTTGGGAACCATGAGGTCTTTGATGACTTCCTGGGGATGTCTCCAAACTCCTAAATTTAAAAAAAAAACATTTTTAAATTGACCTTGAACATAAATGATTTGGGGATGACAAGCAAGAAAATTCCTATTTCTACAGCAGGAAGCCAGCCCCGTGCACTTTCTGAAAGGAGGCCTATTGTATTAGCCAGGGGGAAGGGAGGTTCCAGCATACCCCCGGCTGCCAACGGGATTCATCTGCTTCACAACTCTCTAAAAAGGCACCCAGCTTGGGATTCCATATTTCCAAGCTCCCTGCGCTTTCTAATTTCTCTTTAGAAGAAGAGCAGGTGGCCCGGCTGCCACAAAGTACCTAGGAGGGAATGCGCTGGGGTTCGGTTCACTGGAACAGAAATGACAGAATGTCAATTTCCCTCCTAAGTGCATGTCATCGTCGGGAATCAAATAAGCAATTACACCAGGCTAAATTGAATTCATTTCCAATGCAGAAGGACGGCCCGCACCCAGGCCGCTCCACCGCGGGGACACAGCCTTTCCGACTGCGTACCTTCTAGCAAGTCCAGGGGGGTAGGTCTCACAGGTGGGCTGTCTTCCGCTGCTGAGGGTCAACCTGGCTAAAAGGGTCACCAGCAACTTCACACCTGGCCTTTCCTCGTGCACCCCACTGTGTGCATCTTTTGGCTGCCCCATGCCTGGAGGTGTGAAATCACGGCAGTAGCCAGGCGTGGTGGTACATGACTGTAATCCCAGTACTTGGGAAGCTGAGACAGGAGGCTCGTAGGCTGGAGGCTGGCCTTAAAAATGTAGTGAGGTCCTCAGCAACTTAGGGAGACCCTGTTTCAAATTTTTAAAAAAGTGCTGGGAGTATAGATCAGAGATAGAGTGTTTCAGGGTTCAATCCCTAGGACCAAAAGGGGGAAAAATAGGTGCAGAAATTTGGCTCCAACGATGGAATTATGGGCATCAAGATATGGGCATGTGTCTGTGTGAGAGTAACCCCGTTTGCCAGTGACTTCTCCCAGGAGTGCCATAAGCATCTTCTTCATTGGTCCCATCAGGCGACATGGTAGACACTGAGGGAAAAAGGCAGAGGATGAAAGAATCGGTTTAGGGTAATAGCATTCATTGAAGGAAAAAATGAATTCACTCGTTTAATTCAAAAAATGGCTCTCTGAAATAGGTGCTATGGTGATCCTCGCCATCCTTGCCAGACCTTGCGCAGAGTCGGCACTCATCAGTCTTCCTATCACCTGCATTTCCTTGCCTTATTCAAAGTTAGTTTGGGCTGCGAACATCAAGGACAGGTGTCATTTCCGGGCCAAGGGAGTTAAGAGGACTTCTCTTCTCCCCCACGCTGTGGTTGTGGTACACATGGGGAACACGGGGTGTGTGCCAAGATGGCGGGTGGTGTGAGTCACACACGCACACTGGCACGTGAGTGGGTCTCTGCAAGGCTGACACGCGCTCCCTCCTCTGGTGTCCCCGCCATGTCCCCTCGCAGCCTCTCCCTGCACACCTTCAGTACCGAGGACCCCGCCACCCCGGGGCACCTCGCATGTGGCCAACCCTCCTCCCGCGGACCCTGAGACGTCCTTAGGAGCCACACAGCTCAAGCGGCACTCGGCAGTGCCCCTGCCCTTGAACAGAGCACCCTTCTTGACACTGAGCTCCTCAAACGTAGCTACCTGAGCTTGCTCTTTCTTTCCTTTGTTTGGTGTGGAGTTCACTCACCTGTCGTATTATAAGCAGAAAAGCAGACGCCCACGTGTTCTGGTTGGGATATAGAATGCCCCGGGGAAAGCTCACGCACAGCCACGCGAAAAACGTTGAGAAGTAAAACGGTTCAATCACAAGGCTTCTGACCTCATCGGTGTACAGATCCCTTGATGGATTAATAATTTGGGTGTATGTACTGAGTGGTCACTTAGGCGGGTAGGGTATGGCTGGAGCATTGGTCACTGGGGGGTGGCCCTGGGGATCCTATATGTCCCTCCTCGTTCCCTCCCCTCGCTCGCTTGCTCTGCTCTGGCCTCCATGAGGTGATGCACCCTGCCACCACGGCTGCTGACATCTGTGATCTGGAGCCGGCCACGTGGCCTGGAACTGTGAGCCCCACACGCTCCTGGAAACCTTTTCTTCTTTAAGTAGTTCTTGTTGGGAATCATGGTCACAGCAATGGGAAAATGATTGAAACACCACAGAAGGCAAGAGGTGCATGGGGCGCAAGCCAGTCCTTAATGGAAGGACCTGGGTTGAACCTTTTACACTCCTTCAGGAAAAGGGTTCCTGTCTGTTTAGCACTCACTGCTGCATGCTAGAACAGTGCCTAGCACATAGCATGTGCTCAGTTAATATTTGTTAAGTGAATGAATAATCTAAAAAGTTCAATTTCCATTTCTTTGACAATGTAAAGAAACCAGCAATCAGTCATAAATACCATAGTGGTCTCATATCTTGAAACCTCTGGGCATAAAACATTATAACATGTCTGTAATCCAAAGAGATGTATACCAAATAGGTTTGGGCTTATACTAACTACAACTAAAATTGACCAAAGAAAAATTATGCGCACACACACACACACACACACACACACACACGTGTGTTTGCATATAGATGTAAATGTAAAATTTTAAAGATGGTGGTAAAGACATTTTATCATTCCACCCCACATCTCCATAGCTTGGACTATTTTGGCCTGTACAAAAACATTTCTCCTAAAAAACGTTCCTGATGCCCTTCAATTCTAATGCTCCCTTCCAATATCATGGTAATTTATTTATTCATTTGCTATGTTTTTATTGTTTGTGATATTGGGGATAAAACCCAGAGGCATTTTGCCTCTGAGCTACCCTCTCTTATGGTTATATATAGATTGCCCACTGAAGAGCTCATGTATTAGTGCTCTGAGTTAATGTGATTAGGTCATGAGGGTTGTAATCTTATCAGTGAAGAAATCCACTGTGATGGATTCACTGGGTGGTGACCTAGGCAGCCGAGGTGTACTGGAGACTGTGGGTCCCTGGGGTGTGGCCTTAGGGGCCACACTTGAGTCTTTGAATCTCTTCGTTTCTTGCCTTCCCGTGCTTCCAGCCTCCATGATGAGAGAGCAGAGCCCTTGCCCTTTCCCTCTCTCTCTGCTTCCCGCTGCCTTACCTTGAGCTCCACAGACCCAGCATGACATGAACTGAACCCTGGCATTTCCAAAACCGTGAGCAAATAAATCTTCCTTCTCCTAAGTTATGTGGATAGTTATTTGGGATTATAGCAGTGAGAATGTTGGCCAAGACATACCTGCAGCTTTTTTTTTTTTCTCTCTCTCTCTTCTTGTTTTGAAACAGGGTCTTGCTAGGTTGCTGAGAGTTTCACTAAATTGCTAAGGCTGTCCTGGAACCTGAGGCTCTTCTGTCTTGGACTCCCACATACTGGGACGACAGGCATGTGCCACCATGCCTGGCAAGTTCTAAAGCCTTATTAAGATACATATAGGTGAGGCCTATTTAAAAAATGTAGCACTATGTGTATTAGAGCTCAGCACAATAAGAATGTACCTGACTTTGACATTAAAATTGTTACTTGTAATTTTTTTCCTGAGATGAGGCGTTATAATGAAAGTAAATATTTCTCTTGAAAAGATAGCTATGGCACTGAGATGAAACACTAGCGAATAATAAAACTGTAGATAAATATGCTCTGTCGGGATACTGTTGTGTTTAAGTAATAGCTCAGGTACATACACCTGGCTGTGACCTCCTACTCCTCCACAGATGAGGTAGTATCTTCCTAAGGATGCTGAGGCATCGAGCCGGCTCTGACTTTCGCCATTGTGATCCGCCTTTTAACTGAATGTGAAATGAGAATAAGATGAGATTCGTTTTTTCGTTCAATTTGAATCTTTATACACGTCTCTGTTTTCTGTGGTAATGATACATCACAGTGATTATATATCATGGTGAGATTCAGAGTGAGATATGTAGTGAGATTCATAGAGATTACCCAGCCCAGTGCGACTCAGCACGATACAAACATGGGGACGTTGCTCTCGGAATGGTTCCTCCTCATCCCACCCCACTCCCCCTCTTCCTTACCTCTACATGTTAGTCCATGTTAAAAGCCAGTTTTTAGAACACCCAAGACATGCCACACATGGAAAGTTTAATCGCTTCCTACAATAAAGGTGCGAGCAATCACTAGGTCACATTATATCAGAAGCTATGTGGGTGGGTGGATGGATGAATATGATGATAGGTGTGGATGGATTAAATGAATGGACGGACAGACAGACAAGCGGAAGGATCAACAGCCCGTAGCTCCGATTCTAAGACAAGAGCAGACATGACCCAGAGAGAAGCATCCCTTCCCTACCAGACTCAGATGTGGGCGGTGTCCACCCAGTTCTGCCACATGGGGATAGATACACAGTAGTTGCTGGCCCAGGAGAGCGGCCGCACAGAGCACAGCCGAGCTAAGGGCAGGGGAGACAAAATGGTTTGAACATATGAGCTCTGCTGTGCCCTCTGCTGGTCCCCCAGCTTTTAAAATCAGGTGAGTCAGGCATGGTGGTGCACGCTTGGAATCCTAATACCTGAGAGGCTGAGACCGGAGGATCTGGGTTTGCAGCCAGTCTCACTCAGCTACTTAGTGAGGCTCCCTGTAACTTAGTGAGCCTTTATTTCAAAATAAAAAGAATAGCCGGGCGTGGTGGTGCCTGCTTGTAATCCCCACACTTGGGAGGCTGAGACAGGAGGATGACACAGGTTCAAAGCCAGCCTCAGCTACTCAGGGAGGCTCTCAGCAGCTTAGTGAGACCCTGTTTCCAAATAAAAAAATATAAAATAGGTCTGGGAGTATAGCCTGGAGGAAGAAAGCCCCTGGGTTCCACCCCCAGTACCACCAAAATAAATAAATAAGTTAATTAATTAATTAGATTAAATAAAATGAATAAAAAATAGGGCTGGGGGTGTAGCTCGGAAGTAGAATGCTCCAGGGTTCAACCCCCAGTACCGCAAAATAAATAAATCAAGTGAGATTTTTCTACTCCCCTCTTTTCCCCTCTTGGTCTCTTGTAACCTAAGAAAATCAATACTTCAGCTGCAAGATGGTTATTTTGCAGCGTGTCATGAGGACCTAACTGGAGCCCAGCTTTGCTTTTGATTTGCACCCTCCCCTCGGTATCCCACAGCCCGTGGCTTCATGCCACCTGCGTGAACTTTCAGACACAGCCCACGATCTGGCTTTAGAACAGTTTTGGAAAACCTAAATGATGGACCACTTTGCAACTCTATCCAAATATTTGCATTTTAGTGGCCACAGAGCAACACCAGGTCTCTTGTCTATAGCCTTCTGGCAACCCAGCAAATAAGCCCGGGCTTGAGAAAGGCCCCTCCTGGACAGGGACCTCAAGAAAACTATTTTCACTCTGTGTGTGTGTGTGTGTGTGTGTGTGTGTGTGTGTGTGTGTGTGCTGGGGATGGAACCCAGGAGCATTCTACCTCCAAGCCACACCCCCAGACCTATTTTATATTTTATTTTGAAACAGGGTCTCCTAAGTTACTAAGGGCCTTGCTAAATTGCTGAGGCTGGCCTCAACCTGTGATCCTCCTATCTCAGCCTCCCAAGTACTGGGATTACAGGCATGCACCACCACCTCCAACTTATCTTCAGTTTGAATTAACAACAACAAAAAAATGTTTATTTTCCCCAAAGCAGTGCTTATGTATAAAAGGTTGTTCAACGTTCTTGATAGATGATCTTTTCTGAGGGTCTTTTTGGCTTTAAACCACTGTGGTTACATTAAAAAGACCAGTGAGAAATGTCCCTGTTATCAAGCGATATCCCCGGAGCTTAGCACAGTGCTTGGCCCAAATGATGTGCTAAGTGTTTGGTGAATAGTTAGTAAATAAACTCTGACCTATTCCTAACCCTCACTCCGTAGCTGCTCTCTTAGGAAGCCCATGGCAGGACCTTAAGAGGCCATCAGTTTCTAAAGAACATGTAGAGTCCAATGTCCCTTAGAAGTCTTCTCAGACCCAGAGCAGTGGCCCGCGCCTGTGATCCCAGTACTTGGATCAGAGGTTCGAGGCCAGTCTCAGCAACTTAGTGAGACCCTCGCAACTCAGACCCTATTTCAAAATAAAAAGGATCAAGAGTGTAGTTTGGAGGAAGAATGCCCCTGGGCTTAATCCCAAGTACAAATAAGAAGAAGAAGAAGAAGAAGAAGAAGAAGAAGAAGGAGGAGGAGGAGGAGGAGGAGGAGGAGGAGGAGGAGGAGGAGGAGGAGGAGGAGGAGGAAGGAGAAGGAGGAGGAGGGGAAGGAGGAGAAGGAGAAGAAAGTCTTTATTTTCTAGGGAGAAAATGAGTCATAGGAGGAACTCTTAGATGAAGAAGGAGATACTATAGGTGAGCAAATTAGGCAAGCTGACTGAGGGGGACAGGAGGGGGCAAGAGGGAAATTCCCTAATGTACATGATGTACATTAACAAACATTGCAAAGTCAATCACTAAGATCACTAAGCCAACATGAGAAGGAGGAGGGGGGAGGAAATAGGGTGGGAATTGGGTAAAGGCAAGAAAATAATAAAAAATAAACTTCAGAAAAACAACTAAATAATAAATTAAGATCTTCTGGAAATAATGACGTGTTCCTCCAAATAAATTAAAACTATTAGGAAAAAAAAAAAAGACCTTCGGCCGGGCGTGGTGGTGCACACTTGTAATTCCAACATCTGGGAGGCTGAGGCAGGAGGAGGATTGTTTGCAGACAGACTCGGCTACTTAGTGAGGCCCTTCGCAACTCAGTGAGACCCTGCTTCAAAAAAGAAAAAGACTAAAAAAAATAGGACTGGGGATGTAGCTCGGAGGTACAGTGCCACTGGCTTCCACCCCCAGTACCACAAAAAAAGACTGATGAAGAGTCAAGAAAGCACCTCCCTCATACAGCATTTGTCAGTAATTACTAAACTGCTCAGAGCTTCATATCCATCCTTCCTTTAATGACCAGATCATCCCCCATTGTGCACAGAATTCAACCCTGTTTGAAACTAGCCTGCAGGTTATAGAGCAGACCACAACGCTGTGAGGCCAGCTCCAGCAGCACTGTTCCTCCTTTTACAACCACCAAGACCAGTGTTCAGATCCAGTGGGAAAGGGAATGGGTGGGGTTGGGGTCTTCCTAAGTCACCCATGCTGTGAATGGGCCATCGCGCCTCCGCTGGGCCAACGCTTTCCCATTTTCTCTCCATTTTGGACAGAAAAACTCGGGTGGCATCATTTATGTGACTTAAATATGCCTCTGATACCACCGCACTGCATTCCTAGATCTCCGCAGACCAAGGAGCATCCCCTACAAAAGGCACAGAAAGATTCCCGCCATCCGAGCTCCATCCCCACACGGACCATCCCGTGGCCACTAGAAAGCATTCTGTGTAGCTGGGCGTGGTGGCGCATGCCTGCAATCCCAGCGCTTGGGAGGCTGGGACAGGAGGATCACAGGTTCAAGGCCTCATCCAGTTAGGGAGACTTTCGGCAACCTAGTGAGACCTTGTTTCAAAACAAAATTTAAAAATGGGCTGGTGTTGTAGTTCAGAGGTAGAATGCTTCTAGGTAAAATCCCTAATACTATGAAAAAGAAGGAAGGGAGGGCGGGAGGGAGGGAGGAAGGAAGGGAGGAAGGAAGGAAGGTAGAAAGGGATGGATTCTGTGCACTCTCTTTTCTCCATATTCAGAAGATCTTGAGGGTGCGGGAAGATGGGAGGAAAACGTTTCCTGTGCGCTTTGCATTAGATTCTAAAGCCACAATGATTCATTTTTTTTCCATCCAAATAAAATCCCTGTCTTCACAGTAAATGTGATGAATGGAGACAGGACCCTTGGAGATTTATACACATCTTGAGGCTTCCCGCTGCCCCTCTCTCTCTCTCTCCTCTCCCCCGTCTTTTCCTTTTGCAGCATAACAAAGTTTCGCAGGGAATATTTTATAGGAAATCCATGTCTGGGGATTTATTCACATCTTTATCATAAATTATGGCCACCGGGAACCAGCCTCTTGCTGCACAATTCCAAACATTTCAACAAGGTGATTACAATATAGTCTGCGGCTACTTTCTGCGGGGGTAGGATTTGCGAACCGGCGGTTGCTCCCCCAGATATTAGCGAGACAAACGTGCGCAAAGGCCGCCTTTGAGGGGAAGGCAAAGCAGGAGTTTGGAAGGAACAGCAGCCTTCCAGAGAGTCCTCCGTGGAAGCAGAATTGTCTTTTCAGAGCTCAGATCGGCATCCACGGCGTGTGTGTGAAAATGGCCGCGCAGACCTGACTACACAGTTTCCTTGCATGAAAAATGGCTTTATCCCTTGATGCATCTTTGCAGTTAATATAATGACCTTTAAAAATCAAGGCACTGAGAATGGGATAAAGTTGAAAAAGAATCTGGCAAGAAAGCCCCGCAATGGTGATAAGGGGTCGTTAAATGCCTGCTAATCGCAGGCGGGGCCTCCCGTGACCTACAACATAAACCGAGAGAGGAGACCCACTTGGTTCGCCCGTTCTGGACAAAGATCTAATAGAGAAGAAGATTCACTTCAGTGCTCAGCCTCCATCCTGAGCCCAGTCTAGGGCCTGTCTGGCCTCAGATTCTGTGTCCATGGAGCTCACCAGGGATGCTTAGTGGTCCAGCTCAGCATCTCAGAAAGACACAGTGGTCCAGACGTCTCTCACTCATCTTTCAAATCTGCGTCAGGGTTGAGGACCCTGCTGTTGGACCCAGGAGCGAGTGTTCCCTTCTTTTAGTATAAAAGCCTCAATTTTTCTCTGAGAACATGCGGTCCTTCATTGTGTGTGGTTTTGATGAGGTCATGCTCCAAGAGGCTCTCCGCTCCCTGGGCCTGGGGGTGGTGAGTGATTTAGACTGAGTCCGTTGGATGGCCTCCCCCGGGTGTGGAAGCCGACGGAATCGTTCCAATGGAATGATTCCAGGGCGGCACACAGTTGGAGCTGACTTCTTCTCGCAGTGAGGGCCCAGCGAGGGACACTCAGCCCCTGTCTTTGGGTCCAAAGGGCTGGATCTAGGTGCCTCTATGTTAAAGCTAGGTTCTGCACTTTTACTTGGATTTTGGCTGGTTCCCTGTACACACCCTTCTGGGAAGGTCATTCCTTATTTAAGTGAGTAGAGCTGGCTTCTTTTGTTTGCAGGCATAGAGCTGACAGACACAAGCGGTCTAAGGCTTTGTGGTCCAAGTGTGGTCACAGGTCTGCGGAGTCATGTGAAAGATGATATGGCTTGAAGAGGGCGTGTCCTCCAAGAATCCCTGTGTTAAAAGCTTGTTCCCTAGGGTGGCTCTCCTGGGAGGTGCTGTGGACCTTTAAGAGGTGTGGCCTAATGGGAGGGCCTTAGGCTATTGGGTGCATACCCTTGAAAGGGCTGTGAGAGCCCAGTCTCTTCAGCTTCTTTTATTCCTGGCTTGTGATATAGGTGATGTACTCTACCACATCCTCCTGCCATGAAATATGCCCATGCCAGAGGCCCAAGGCAACGGGGGCCAACTGATTTTTGGACTGGAACCTCCAGAGCCATGAAGCAAGAGTCAAAACAAACCTTTTTTCTTTATAATGTCATTGCTGCAGGTATTTTGTTACAGCAATGTGAAATCGATTCATATAGGAGGTTATTAGAAATGTAGGCTCTGGGGCTCTGCCCTGGGCCCACTCATTCAGAACTTATATTTTAACAAGCTTTCCTGGGCGATTCACTTGCACATCTAACTCTGAGAAGCACTAGTTCAATGGAAAAAAATTCTGAGGCTCTGACTTGGATAGAGCTGCACTTTCATCATTAGGAAAAGCCGCCCCTCTTTTCTGAATCTCCATTTTCCACTCCTTAATCAGGGGCACGTTCTGTTTCATTCATTCATTTACATCCTCACTCACGCAGCAAGTATTTATTGCCCACAGGCGTGATGTTGACCGGAGGCGGAGAGATAAGTAGAATGTAGGTGCTGCTGCCTTTGAAAAGGTCACAGCCTGACAGAAGAGGAAAAGACAGAACCAAACACTTGCAGCCCTGTGTACCCCAGTTTCCTCATTGATACTAGGGGGCGAGGACTAGTACCAACCTCATCCAGTGTTGATGAGAATTCCCTTTCTACTAACCCATGTTAAAATAAAGCCCAGTGCCTGCATGTAATAATGATCGCTAAGTATTAGGTATTAGCAGTGATTATTTCAAGGACCACAATGGAGGTTCCTAATTCCATTGGCTTCTATCTCCTAAATGTTTCACAATTGATCAGGCACAAATCTAAGCTCTTGACGTATCTAGTGCTCGATTAAACTCTCAAGCCAACCACGGGAGGTAAGCACTGTTACCATCCCAACTTGACAGGTGGAGAAAAGGAGGCTCCCCTGGAGGGACCCGAGGGAGTGGGCAGCTCTCTGTATGGGCATGTTCCAGGGTGGAGGATGTACCGAAGGGGAAATGTTTCAACCAGACCGTAAGTGAGGAAGAGCACGTCAGGCATGCAGAGGCCAAGGGCCAGAAGAGAGGAGGCAGCAGGTGCAAAGGGCGGAGCTCTGAGGCACTGATGGGATGTGAGATGCAGGTTGGTGGGAAATACCGGATGACCAAGGTACCGGCTCTGAGTACCCTGTGCATAGCCAGAGACTCTGAGCTGCATCCTCAGTTATGATTGGTTTCCAACAGGCCAGTCATATAAGAGGTCATGGCCCCCTATCTGGAAAAAGAGAGAAAATCTGGGAAATTAGAGAAAATGACAAATGGTTTAGCCTCTCTCCTCTGAGGGCACACCGACATAAATGGTGTCATCCAGGCAGAGCACTGAGCGCCGTTGATGGACAGCTCTGGGCAGGTGCAGGAGCTGGTGCTTGGAGACAGGCCGCCACATTGGGTTGCAGGCTCTGCCTGTTCCGGCTCTCTGGTTCTCCGTGCTCACCTGGTTCCATGGTCCCCGGAGCTCTTGACATCCTGCAGGTGCTCCCAACAGGTCTACCCAAGCCCCGTTCCTCCAACCACTAGACAATGCCGTGGGCTACAGTCAACATCAAATAGGAACTCGAAGGTCCTTTTGCTTTCAGTATAGCGAGGCTTGTCAAGTTTCGGCGCTGCTATGAGGTCCCCCTGACCATCTCATCAAAACAAAACAAAAAGGTCTTTCTCTCTCTGGTCACTGTCCACCATCCCCATTTAACTTTCTTCCTGGGATTTAGTGTCTATACTTGCTGATTGACATACCTGTCTGCTGGGTGTCACCTGCGTGCTCTGTGGAACCTACTCTAAGAATCCACTGTGAGCTGTAGTTTAAGTAGGTTTCCCCACCACAAGATTCATAGGCTGAAATTTAATCCCTATTGTGAAATATTAAGAGGGTACAAACATAATACCCCTGTGGTGTTTGGTGTTTAGATGTAGGCCTTTGAGAAGTGACACCTTGATTGTGTCCTGGTGGGAGGGAGGGAGGGAGGGAGGGAGGGAGAGAGAGAGAGAGAGAGAGAGAGAGAGAGAGAATAAAACACACACACACACACACACACACACACACACACACACACACACCCTATCTTTTGCCATGTGATACCCTGAGCTACCTTAGGACTCTGCCATCAAGACAGCAATCCCTATATGTAAGCCCTTGGCCTTGTACCAGGCTGTGAGCCTCTTTTCCTCATAAAGTTACCCATCTTCAAGTAGTTTATTATAGTTATGAAAAGACAGGTTGATCCATCATGGTATTCACAGTACCCAGAGCAGTACCTGGAACATGGCAGTCATCCCAAAATAAAATCTAAAAAAATTAAATAAAAGCATGGCCATTCTTTCACACAATAGTTTTAATGAATGTAGCTCATTGCATGAAAGCCAAATAAATAAATATTCTGGCATTAGATTCTTAACTGATTTAGAAGTTTTGTCCACTTGAAATTCCACTAAGTATCCCGGGGCTGGCTCTGCAAAGGTATGGAGGGACAGTTTTGCCCACTTTCTTCCAGGAGTACCACAAGTACAAAGAGAATCAGGCCTGGGCTTTGGAAACTGCTGAGACACCCGTCTTGGGGAGGGAGGGGGCTCGGGTCAAGGCATGTCATTAGGACTCATCATTTGGAAAGGAAAGGAGAGAGATCAGGTTGAGAACAGGAAGTGGAATGTGCAGGGCCTTGGACAACCAGGCGGGGCCTCTGGAGCAAGGACTGGGTCGCCATAGTGATGCCCCTGGCTCAGTAGGTCACAGGTGCAGGCTGCCCCAGGTAGAGCTGACCTGGGAGCAGCACATCTCTGCAGCTGATACAAACCCCAAAGAGCTGATGGCCCAGGGGTCACCTGCAAATCACCCACGCTCCCCAGGGCTGGGCAGCGAGGTGCCTGGCAGAGCAGAGCCCCCAGGCCAATGTCAGCCTGCAGCCGGGTTCTCAGAAGACTGGCTACTGTGAGTCCACGGAAGTCACACTGTCTGTCTTCCAAGAGGAGCCACAAATAGCCCCATCCCTAAATTAGAAGTCGCGTCCTGTAAGTGCTTGCTGACTTGGCGGTAGCAACACTGACATAATTTCACAAATAATGATGTTATCCGAAGCAAAAGTTGCATTAGATCAATTACCACTCTATTTCAGTGCCTTCCGAATCTCTCTCTGTGTTTATTTCAGTTCGCCTATTTTTAAACCAAAGCTCTCAGCCTTCAAAACCACAACCATGAACCTGCCTCCCCTATCCAGTCCCCCATAGCATCTGCCTCGCATTTTGAACTAGAGAATGATTTGAATACCACCCTATCCCCACCACCTCATCTCTGTTCCCTTTGTGTGTGTGTGTGTGTGTGTGTGTGTGTGTGTGTGTGTGTGCGCGCGCGCATGCGTGTGCGTGTCCTCTCATTGGGAGAAGGAGATATTGTATTCTGCTACAAGAAAAATCAAACCCTTAAGGGGAGAGAGAGAGAAAGAAAGAGAGAGAGAGAGAGAGAGAGAGAGAGAGAGAGAGAGAAGAGAGAGAGGGAAGGAGGGAGAGAGAGAGGGGGGAAGAGAGGGAGAGAGAGAGGGAGAGAGGGAGGGAGAGAGAGAGAGAGAGAGAGAAGAGAGAGAGGGAAGGAGGGAGAGAGAGAGGGGGGAAGAGAGGGAGAGAGAGAGAGGGAGGGAGAGAGGGAGGGAGGGAGGGAGAGAGAGAGAGAGAGAGAGAGAGAGAGAGAGAGAGAGAGAGAGAGAGAGAAAGAGAGGATGTTTGGGTTAGACTGAAGAGTATCTTCCTCTTAAAAAAGAATGCTGGTGTGGATGGGCAGGACCATCAGGAGAAGTCATTAACCCTAAGACGTTCACCCTGGGCTACTGCTGTGATGAAGTCCTGTCACCCAACATACATACTCAGATGTTCAAGTCCAGCCCCTGGTGCCTCAGAAGGTGACTTTATTTGTAGATACATTTTGTTGTTTTCTTTTGTTTTTAGGTGTTAGGGATTGAACTCAGGGGCATTCTACCTCTAAGCTATACCTCAAGCCCTATTTTATTTTACTTATTTTGGAAAGAAGGACTCACTAAGTTGCTAAGAGCCTTGCTAAATTCCTGAGGTTGGCCTCGAACCTATCATCCTCCTGTCTCAACCTTCCAGTTACTGAGATTACAGGTGTGTGCCACCATACCCAGCTTGCAAATACAGTCTTTCTTCTTTTTTTTTTCTCCTTTGCATTCGGGGGTGTTCTGTCTCTGAGCTACACACACAGCCCTATTTTATTTTTTACTTTGAAACAGAATCTCGCTAAATTGCTGAGAGCCTGGCTATATTGCTAAGGTGGTCTTGAACCCGTGATCCTCCTGCCTCAGCCTTACAGGTCCTGGGATTAAAGGCATGCACCAACACACCCAGCTTGCAAATATAGTCTTTACAGAGATAATCAAATTAAAATGAGTCCATTAGGGTATGCCCTAATCTAGTACAGTGGGTGTCCTTATAAAGAGGGGGGCTTTGGACAAAGTCATGTGCAGAGGGAAGATGAGGTGAAGAGACACACAGGGGGATTGTGGCCATGGCTATAGACTGACTACTTTTGTCCCCCAAGTTTACATGTTGAAAGTCTGCCCCCCAGTACGGTGGTATTTGGAAGGGGATTTGGGGGAGACAGGTTTAGACAGGTCACTGGGAAGGGGTTCCATGATGGAATTAGTGCTCTTATAAGACGAGAGAGAGAGAGAGAGAGAGAGAGAGAGAAGAGAGAGAGAGAGAGAGAGAGAGAGAGAGAAGAGAAGAGAAGAGAAGAGAAGAGAAGAGAAGAGAAGAGAAGAGAAGAGAAGAGGGAGAATCTCTAACTGGAGGAGTTCTGACCCCATAAGCCAGGCAGTAATCCCTCTCCAGACACCAAATCTACCTACACCCTGACCTTGAGCTTCCAACCCGCAAAGCTTTGAGAAATCAAAATCTTTTGTTTAAAAAGCACCCGGTCTATGGTGTTTTATTACAGCTGTCTAAAAAGACTGGGGGCGGAGAGAGGGCTGCATTGCCCCTGTCATACACAGCCCTTCCCAGGGACTGGCCCTGCCCACCCCTTCCCTGTGGACGTGCAGCCTCCAGATCTGGGAAGCAACGAGTGCGTGTTGCTTGGTTGTGGCATTTGGGGACCACAGCCCCAGCTACGAGGCCCACCTGGGTTAGAGGGGAGGAGACCAGGATCCTGGTGAAGTAGTAACTGATGCTCAGAAAGTAGAGAACTTTGGAGACTGTAGCCAGGCTGTGGTGTAAGGGGAGCCACAAGGAAGAGAAAAATACTTCCCTGTTGCTTTCTTCTTCTTTTGTATCTTGTATTGGCACATTGTAATTATACATCGTATCGAGGTATGCATACGTGCATACAACTGTTGGAGCATTTCTTAGTAGTTTAATATACATACATTGCATTACTTCATCTGTTAATGTCTGTATGTCTCTCTCCCCCCTCCCACCTCCCCTAACCCCCTCCATCACTCAGTTGGAGTCTCTGCTCCTCTACCTGAGGTTACACAGGGTTTGCAAATTCTTTCTAGCTTCCTTCAGCCGGACTTCCCACCCTCACATCTCTCCCAGACTCTATCAGCGGTCAGGCTGGTCATGGCCTGGCCCCTACATTTACAGTGTTGCGTGTATCAAATGGGCCTCATAGAATAACGGATGCAGAGGGTCATGGAGAGGAATTTAAAGTCCATGATTTAAAGAGCTAATCCTCCAAAGATGCCATTCCAAATATCATCGTACTGGGGACCACAATCGCCCTCGCTGGTGTAAAGCAATACTTTATACTATACATAATCACCGGCATTGATCACTGTGAATAATGATTATAAATGACATTTAATGGGTGAGTAGCTATTGCTGTGGACAAAGGAAAGTTCTCCCTAAATCTCCGTCATGCGTGGAGTATCTCATACAATGCAAAGGCCTGCCCCTGCCATGTACACGTGGTGGGACCAGCCTGAGATGCTCACTGGGTCTGTAGAGACGGAGGCACTAACAGGGACCAGAAGATGCTGGAAGATTCCCTGGGGAATGGAGCAGTGCTGACGCAGGAGGAACTGAGCTTAAAAAGAGGGCAAAAAAGTACCAGTGGTTTTGAGATGTCTGGGTGACTTTGGGCAAGAGACAGGATCAGTGACTTCTTTATTTCCTCGGGCCTCTCTAGTTGGACGGTATTAAAGGTGGGGCCCTCAGGCTCTTGCACTGAGGTTCTCATCCTTTGATGATGTTATTAGAGATGAGAAAAACACAGTAAACACCTGCAAATCCCCAGGGTCCTAGACACGCACCGCCCACCCCAAGGGCAGTAGTTCGGTTCTGGTGTGTTGCTGGTGTTGTTCCGAGCCGCTCTCTGTTCTGGAACCTCTGTTGGTCACCCTCCATGTGTCCTCTATTTCACCTTCTTTGCAGTTCCAGAATGTGTACCTGCCCCCCATTCCCTCACCTCGGAGAGGGAAATCACTCTCTCAGCCAGGCACAGTGACTGTCCCAGGCAACATTCTAATCGCCACAATGCAAAACAACTGGTCACGCAACTTAGAAGAGGGAAGATTTATTTGCTCAAAGCTTTTGAAGATTTCCAGGTTCAGTCCACGTCAGGCCAGGTCTGTGGAGCTCAGAGCACGGCGGCAGGAACACAGAGAAAGAGAGAAAGACAAGGGCTCTGCTCTCACGTTACGGAAGCCAGAAGCTGAGAGAGTGATTAGGAGGGAGAAAGATCTCATCTCATCCCCAAGGCCACATCCCCAGAACTCCTCCTTAGCACAAAGCCCCACTTTCAACATGGCTACCTTGTTTCTGTGAGGGCTAGGGGTGGCTTTTTCTTTTCTTTTTTTTTTTTTTTTTGCAGAACTGGGGATGGAACCCAGGTACATTCTGCCTCCACATATATCCCCTGCCCTATCTTTTTTTTTTTACTTTTTTTTTTTTTTTTTTTTAGTACTGGGGGTGGAACCCAGGGGTTTTCTACCTCCGGGCTATACTCCCAGACCTATTTTATATTTTATTTGGAACCAGGGACTCACTAAGTTGCTGAGAACCTCACTAAGTAGCTGAGGCTGGCTTTGAACCTATGTGATCCTCCTGTCTCAGCCTCCCAAGCGCTGGGATTACAAGAATGTGCCACCACTCCCAGCTCTTTTTATTCTTTATTTTGAAACAGGGTCTCACTGAGTTGCAAAGGGCCTAAGTAGCTAAGGCTGTCCACAAACTGCGATCCTCCTATCTCAGCCTCCCAAATGCTGGGATTATAAGCGTGCTCCATCACGCCTGGCTGGGGGAGCGGGCATTCCAATACAAACCATTATAGACTTTTGTGGCAGCAAGAAGCAAGGTGGAGCTTGAACGCCAGCATTTAATGCCCAGACGGGAACCGAGTAGCCTTGTATGGTGTGCCAGGGTTGTTATGACAGTGTACCATGGACTGGGTCCACTAAACAACAACAAAAAATTTTAATCACAGTTCTGTGGGCTGGAAGTCCAAGGTCAAGGTATGGGCTGGTTGATTTCTCCTGAGGTCTCTCTCCTGGGCTTGTAGATACTGCCCTCATCAGTGTGTGTGTGTGTGTGTGTGTGTGTGTGTGTGTGTGTGTGTGTGTGGTGTGTTATGTGTGTCCCCTGATTTACTCTTCTTATAAGGACATCTATCCTCTCAGATTAGAGTCCATCTATATGACCCAAGTTAACGTATTTCACCTCTTGAAAAACCTTATGTCAGCCAGGTGTGGTGGCACAGGCCAATAATCCCTGTACTTAGCCGGGCATGGTGGCGCACGCTTGTGATCCCCGTGCTTGGGAGGCAGAGACAGGAGGATCGCACAGGTTCGAAACCAGCTGCGTGCGCTGGCTTAGGAGACCCTGTTTCCAAATAAAAATGTAAAAATAGGTCTGGGAGTGTAGCCCGGAGGTAGAAGAGCTTCCAGGAACCCCAGTACCACCAAAAAAAAATTTTTTTTAAATCCCTGTACTTGGGAGGCTGAGACAGGAGGATCACAGATTCAAAGTCATTCTCAGCAACTGAGTGAGGCCCTCAGCAACTTAGAGAGATCATGTTTCAAAATAAAAAATAAAAATGGGACTGGGGATGTGGCTTGGAGGTAGAATATCCCTGGGTCCGATCCCTAGTACCAAAAAGGAAAAAATTTTAAAAAGACCCTTTACAAATACAACCACATTCGGAGTCACTCAGTGTTCAGACTACATGTGAGTTGCAGGGGACACAAGTCGACCGTAACAGCCACATACCTGTGTTCCTTCAGGTATGGAACTCATGACACCGTCAAAGCAGGATCGCCTCCTGTATGACCTGAACACCCACGCCGGTGGCTTAAGCCTTGAGGAAATGGTACCCTTGTCAGGTCCCTGTAGATGACTCAGATTCTGCCAAGGAAAAAGCCTCAGCTGGGTGCTAAGGGCTTCACACTCCTCCAGGGCTCGCAAGTCTCCCCTTGAACAGAGATGCTCCCTGGCTGCCTGGGGTATTCTGGCCTTGCTTGATTTCTGCTGTGTTTATTGTCTAGCTGATGGAGGCAAGGAAAACCAGCCATTGCCTTTTTGGGGACCTGATACTACATTTCCTTTTCAAATAAACATGCCTTTTAAAAAGACTTGAGTGTATTAAAGAAGAAAAAGAGTAAGCAAATCAGAGGAAGAACAGAGAAAGCATCCTTAAGTAAAGGCAGAAGAGAGTGTGTTCTAGATGGCGTCACTCCCATCCCTCGGGGGGCAGCAGGGAACCCAGGAGGCTCACAGGCCCTGACCTAAGTTGAAGCCACCAAATTGACGAGTTACTTTCTGCTGGGGGTGAGCCGCACCTGGGGGCACCTTCTTTCACAGCTCTTAGCTTCTGAGTCTGTTCCCTTGTCCCCGCTCAGCACATAGCAGGGTGGTGAGTGCTGCATGGGGCTTTTCTCTTCCAAAAGCCACCCTGACAGCAAGCGCCAGGAGCTGGCTTCAGGGTGGCTCCTTATCTTCCATAGATTCTTTCAGACACTCCTGGAAACCAAGAACCAAGAAACAGGCTTCGGCCCCAGTACCAGCTTCCTTACTCAGCCGCTCCCAGATTTCACGACCTCCTGGGGCCTCAGTTTTCTCATCTGCAAAATGGAACTAATTAATGATAGACAGGCGGTGAGGATCAAATGGGAAACAGTCCCCACGCTTCCTGGCCCTTGGTGAGCACTCGGTAATTGGTGGCTATTCTTAGCTTCCTCTGAGGCAGAGAAATGTGAATGTATACCTGCCAAGGAGTCCGGGACTGCGGCCAAAATCCCCATTGCAGAAGTGGAATTTCCATCCAGCTTGAAATTGGGGATTCTACTCTGTAATATATCTACATTTTTCTTCATATAAAAATAATGTTTTAAATCACCATCAGGGGCGATTGGTGCCCCTGGAAAATGGGCTTTAAGTGTCCTCTGCCCTGAGCCTTTCATTCTCCTGTGGATGCACCATTTCAGCTCCCAGAGGTGTGGCGGGATCGCAGCCCTTAACTTGGGGATTGTGAGAAAAGGGTGACTTGGCCCTTGAGGGACATTTTTTAAAAATCTGCAACTTTGGGGGTTGACACCTCTGCAGAGGTGGCGCTGCTGGGGTGCAGTGGACGGATTGCAGGGATCTCCCAAAACTTGGCAGGATGGCCACCACCCACAGGCCCAGCCCAGTGGCCACCTGAAGAAGCCCGGAGCTGCGCAGGCCCTCGGCCCTTCACCTCTTCGCCGTCCTCTCCTTTCGTCGCATTTCACTGCTTTGCTCTCCTTTCCTGATCTCGTTCTTAACAGCAATCTTCTTTTATTGCCTGCCTTCCTCCTTCTTTCTTCCCTTCTTCCTTTTCCTTCCCTCCTTCCCTCCTTCCTTCCTTCCTTTCTTCCTTTTCCCCTCTTCATTCCTTCCTTCCTTCCTTTCGCCTTCTTTCTTTCTTTTCTTCATCTCTGTCTCTGGATTTCCTCTGTGGTTCTTCTCCACCTCCCTCTGTCTGCCATGGCTTCCTCTCTCTATTCACTCTGCCTCTATCCCTTTCCTTCTCTTTCTCGTCTGTGTGGTATTCCTTCTCTCTGTGTTTGCCCCCTCCCTCCCCTATCTCTGCCCCCCCATATCTTATGTCTGTCTTTAACTTTCTCTCCCTCTTCATCTTTAAGTACTGTGCTGTAAGCGTAGATTAGTGGGATTCTATAATTACAGGAAGACTGCGTTGAGAGCCGCTCCTTCTAGGCAGACGTGGGGTGGGGGACCGTGGTCATAGGAAGCACTGGTGCTGCTCCGTCATCCACATCCCTGTCCACCAAACCAGTGATCCAGGGACCACCAGACACCAAAGTCCATCCCGGGTCTGCATCAGTCCAGGAGCTGCCTGAGGTGATAGACCACTTCACCAGGGGTGAGCAGAAAGTCCTAACATGTGGGAAACAATTTTAGCTGCTGTTCTGTCTCCCAGGAAAATCACCATAAAATCTTTCTCATCTAAGCTGTTTGTTTGTTTGTTTGTTTGTTTGTTTGTTTTGGAAAAGGGTCTCACTAGGTTGCTGAAAGTCTCTCTAGGTTGCAAAGAGTCTCCCTATGTAGCCGAGGCTGATCTCGAACCTGGGATCCTCCTGTCTCAGCCTCCCAGGTGCTGAGATTACAAGCGTGAACCACCACACCTGGTTACTTCATCATCAATGCTTCAAGGGTTAGTGGGTATGGGCAGGAGGGATATATTAACATGCTGTGACTGTACCCAAGATGGAAACTGGGAAGGAACAAGTATATCCTCCCAAAGCTGGTTGCATAAATCATGTGCAACCAGTACATAAGCACCTCCCAGGGACACTTTCAGGCTTCTGGGTGCGCTTGCCATTGATAATCCCTGAGGATTCAGAGGAATGCCTTTCTAGTCGTGAAATTGAGACATCACTACAGACCATAGGGAAGAGAGCTAGAGGGAGGACCGTTCATCCTAACTGATGCTCATAGTGAGCATCTACTTTTCTTTCTGTGACTGACCCCAGAAGGACACAGGTTGCTACCCACATGGACTACTCTACACCAGGACCAGAAGCAGCCGGCTCTGGGCTAAATGAAATTGACACACGCATTTTATGTGGCACCAACAATCTCTAGCTAAATAGAACGAACTCTTGAAAATCTAAGGATTTTGTGTACAGAAATAAACAGCAATGCTTTCCTTCTCTGGGGACATTGGGTAGCAATGAGCCACAGAGTGGCTGTAAACTCCAGCCTGCACCCTCCAGTGAGCCACAGGCCACGCCACTCCCTTTGCCCCCACGGCTGGCTCTTTTTATTGGCTTCTGTTACCTGCCAACCAGCCCCTGGTAGGCAAGTGTTTCCATGTTCACAGAGAGGGAAGGGTATTTCTAAAGATCACACTGAGTTGTTTTTTTTCCCAACTAAAATCAGGCTGCTGTAGGTTCTGGAGCCATGGCAGAGTAGACTTAGGCACTACCTCACTTAATATTTGGGGAAATCAAGATCTAGAAAAGTGAGCTGTACGTGGGAGGCTGAGACAGGAGGATCACGGGTTTGAGTCCAGCCTCAGCAACTTAGACCCTCAGCAACTTAGTGAGATCTTGTCTCAAAATAAAAATAAAAAAGGGCTGGAAGTAGAGCTCAGAGGTAGAATGACCTACTACTAAATCCCTACTACTAAAACAAACAAATAAGCAAATAAACATATTTAGAAAAACAAATCATCCTATTCAGAGAATTAGAATCCAAGTCCTTCAGCTCTTGGTGCCTGTGTAAGAGGGCAGTTGGAGAGAAATAAAACAGTGCTGGTATATGGATGGGGACTGTAGGGCAAACTTTTGCTCTTCTGACCCAAGCATGGACGAGGGTGTGCTGCATGGCCTCAGCGTGCCTGCTCAGGGCTTGGGGCTGGCCTGTGAAGACAGGAGGAGAGGCCCACCTCCCTCTGCTCCACTCCTCCATCCAGCCCACTTCCCCTGCACCTGCTGTTCTTCTCTATCCGGCTCCAGGATCCAGGCTCAGAGGCAGCTACCAGGATACTATGATCAAAGTCCAAGCCCTCCCTGCATTCCAATGATACCATCAAGTAAGTCCATTTTTTGGCCAGTGATTTGCTTTAGAATCTATTTTTCCAAATGATTCATAATGTGAAGGAGAAAAGTATTCTGTAATCTACTTTTACTGGTACTTTGTATCTGACATCATAATGAGGTATAGTGCGACAGGAACATACATGCACACGGCGCTCGGTGGGTGTGTTTCCCTCTGTGTTCCATCCCCCTTTCCCCACACATCACCGAGATTGGTATTGATAACGCCATCTATGTACACAGCATTATTTGAACTTTTCCTTCATTGTGCCTCCTTCCTTCCCTCCCCATGATCCCCTCCATCACTCCACTGGAGTTTCTCCTCTTTGATCTGAAGTCCCTTTTATTTTCCAGTTTCTCTCTAGCTTCTACATACAAGAAAAAAATGCACACAGCCCTTCCTTCACTGTCTGAGAGTGGCTAGTCTCATTTAATTGGCATATGGCAGGGATCCCAAGAGGGACAATAGCTGAACTTCTACTCCCTGGGTGGGTCCGGAATTGGGGAGTCACCGCAGCTTGAAGAATTTGACCCTCAGAAACAAGGCTGGAGTCTGCTCTAGCTGAGACAGAGAGGACTGTGTGGACACCCTGCCCGTATGCATACATCAGTGGCTCTTACCACACACCGTCAGGAGCCAATTATGCCCTGTACGTGCATGGGAAACTGTAGCCGGTTTGCCCAACAGACATGGAGTCTGTCTTGCAGGAAGCTTCAGGCCCCTGATGGCCCCTCTGTAGGAGGATGGATACTCTGGTCAACCAGTTGACTGGTTGTTTCAATCTTCTTTTATATCCAATTCTCTTCCATTTACTTCTAAGAAAAATATCAAGGGATGAGCAACCCAGTAAAAAGCCAAGATCCCTCTGAACATCAGTGACTCCCACAGGCTAATCTCTTCCGTCCACAAGACTACTAGAGACTTTTAGATCTGGTTCATGGCATGAGGGCTGGATGCCAGCCCCGCTGGCTTCAGGGCTGGGGTTAATAGGTTAATGGACTCCAGGCCTCTTCAGCAAGAGTTTGCCAGTCCTCTGTGTTTAAAAGATACCTTTAAAATACATCAACCCCAAAATACACATGAACAAGTGCATTCTGGGGAAAGATGGGAACCAGGCCAAGCACGGGCCTCCCTTAATGACTGATTGAAATGAAGCCATTATTCATTTCACGTAATGTCTCCTGCTCCCACATAGAGAAGTTAACTTGCTAGGCTCGCCTGCCCCTCAGTCCTTCCCTTCTTCTCTCCTTCCCTCCCTCCCTTCCTTCCTTTCTTCCATTTTTACTTCTTTTTGTTCTTCCTTTCTGTGTCAGGGATTGAACTCAGGGGTATTTTACCTCTGAACTTCACCTCAACCCTATTTCATTTTTTATTGAAACAGAGTCCCACTGGACTGCTGATAGTCTCACTAAGCTGTGATCCTCTTACCTCAGCTCCCAGGGACTGGGAGTACAGATGTGTGCCACCATGCCCAGCTGCCATTTATCTTTTATGACATTTTTGCAACCTAAGCCATTTGGAAAGAGATTTTTCTTATTTATACAGAAATCCCCATATCATATGATTCTGTTTATATAAAATGTCCAGAGAAGACAAATCCTCAGACAGAAAATACAGTCAGCTTTCCATATCCACAGGTGTCACATCCTCAGACTCAGCCCACATTGGATTGACAGTATTTGAAGAGGGGAATAAAAAAGAACACAAATAAAAAACAATAGTATAACAACTTTGTACAGGGCATTTACGTTGTGTTAGATGTTCTAAGCCATTTAGAATTTAAGTATGTGGGGAGATTGTGTAAGTTATGGGCAAATGTTCTGCTAGTGTATGTAAGGAACTTGAGCAGCCGCATATTTGAGTATCTTCAAGGGGTCTAGGAACCAAGCCCCAGAGGGTACTGAAGGATGACTGAGGGTGAGTAGTCACCTGTGACTGGGAGCAGAAATGGAACATAAATGCTAATGGTGATGTGTTATTGGGTGGGTGACGAAAACATTCAAGAAATAGACCCCGTTGGATGGTCATCCAATTCAACAAATTTGCTGAAGATTATTAAACTGTACAGTTAAAATGGCAGATGTTCTGGCCTGTGATCTGTGCCTTGATTAGTTGTTTATTTAAAAAAGAAGAAGAAAGTGGCATAGCATTGGACAGAGGTCACCTGACAGCTCCACGCAGGCCCCCTGGCCTCTGCATCCTGGCCCAGAGCGCTTTGCCCAAGGCCTTTCTCTGGGCACAGGGTTCACTCTGCCCTCATGTGTGGCAGACTTGAATTACATACTAGGTACTTTATGTCCATTGAGAGTAGCCCTCAACCAATAGCTGCTAGAAATTGGTATAGAAATACCTGGACTTCCTTGCCTTTGGACACATTAGGGGGGGGGGGGCAGGAGTCCCAGGGACATTCTACCTCAGAGCTATACTTTTGTCCTTTTTAATTTTAAAACAAGGTCTAGATAAGTTGCTGAAGTTTGCCTTGAATCTTTGATCCTCCCATCTCAGCCTCCCAAGTGATGGGATTGCAGGTATTCACCACCCCACCCAGCCTTTGGGCACATTTTATATGATGTGGCCCAGAGTTCCCCCAGGCCATGATGAACTCAAGTTTTCTGTCCTGGTAACTTGATTGATGAGAGAAGTTTCTCTCAGGTCCCTGCCTCACTTTCTCTCTTCTCTTTTAATGTTTGCTGGGGTCTCTGCTCAAATATCTTCCTTCTACTCACATCTGTCTCAGAAGATAATTCCCTCTCAGGAAGGCATTGCTAGAAATCAGTAAGAACTAAAAGTGAATTAAATAGTTCAAATTGAGCGGGTCATGGTAGCACGCCAGTAATCCCAGTATTTGGGAAACTGAGACAAGGAGAATCTCGGGTTCTGAGGCCGGGTTCAGCAACTTAGTGAGGCCCTCAGCAACTTAATGAGACTGTTTCAAAATAAGAAATAAATTTGAGCTGGCGGATGTATTTCAGAGGTAGAATGCCCCAGAGTTCCATCCCCAATACCATAAAATTAAAAATAGTTTAAATTGAAGTTAAACCATAGACATGGGGTGGAGTCTCAGCGTAACTCCCTCGCTGTGTGACTGCCTAAGTCCCTGGACCCCGAAGTCTCACATTTCTCATGTGGGATCAGGACCACGAGGGTACCTCTGTGATAGGGATAGCAAGGGTGTAATGGAAGAGTGCAGCTGGAGCCCCACGCAGAGGAATTGGCACGTGGTCAATTTTGTAATTATATGTAATTTTATGGGATGATTACTAGTCCACCAAATAATCACAGACATTTGAACTGGACTGGGGAGAAAAAAAAACAAAAGAGGGTCTGTTAGATTCGCTGAGGCATATCCATAGAGGATGCATTTGTAGCCAGGATCAAACAGTGCTGCCTCGCTGGGTGGGTGGTATGGGTGGGAGTGGGACACGCAAGGTGCCTCGTCTGTCTCAGTGAATGAACTGCATTGCACGCTTCTCCAAAGGGACCATTAAACTAGCGTAATCATCAAAAATTAGTAGAGCCGGGCATGGTGGCGCACGCTTGTAATCCCAGCATTCGGGAGGTAGAGACCGGAGGATCACTAGTCACAGACAGCCTCAGCTGCTTAGCGAAGCCCTCTGTAACTCAGTGAGACCTGGTTTCAAAAAAATAAAAAGACTAAAATAGAACTGGAGGTGTAGCTCAGAGGTGAAATGCTCCTGGGTTCCATCCCCAGTATCTCAAAAAATACTATAGAATTGGTGACCTTCTAAAAAGAAGGGAACCCCATCATATCTCATTTGGTGCCATATTAAGCCCTGGGTGGCTCACTGGGTAAAGAGTCGTTCTTCTGCAACTGATTGTAGGACTTTGAAAAGTGATTTAACATCTCCTAGCCCAGCTCCTTCTGTGTGAAAGGAGGTAAAGTGGATGTTTTTGAAGGTGTATGGTTTCCTCCAAGGGATAGCCTAAAGATCATATGACTTCATGTATGTAGAGAACTGTGCTCGTGTAGAATGTAGCAGATGGCCCACAAATACTGACTCTTTTACCCTCCTTGGTTAGCACTTCCCCCAGTGATGTTAACATAAAAAGAAACATGGTTCCTTTGACCTGTAGGAAACAGAACATTTGTCAGGGCCGAAGTGACTGTCATTAACCCGGCGGGGACAGTCTAGGGGACGTGGCAAATGCGTGGCATGTACACCGCCATTCCCCCTTCTGTGTTAATGGCAGACATTACTAATTGATCACTGCTCTTTTCATCTGGATACGGTCCCAGAACCTTTTCCAACAGAGCACTCCAGGCCATTGCTACCAACTGATTAAACTTGGCATCCAGGATTAAAGTGATTTGCCAAATCCTGGTGGAAGCTTAAGAATAATAGAGTTTAGCACAAGATCTGGCGCCCAATAAATAATGTATGGACAGCTAAGGACGGATGTGATGAGGGCATTGAATGCCACCGTCACCTAGGTCTTCGTTAGGCAACCTGCTCAAAAATCAAGCCCCACTTCCTCCAAGTTCATCCTCTCAGATTGTGGATCTTTCTGCGAGGTGTCCATCAATAGATGACCGGATCACAAAACTGTGATGTATATGCATACAATGAAAGTTTTACTCAGCCATAAAGAAGAACAAAATTATGTCATTTAAGCCAGGCGTGGTGGGGCGCGCTTGTAATCCCAGCATTTGGGAGCCTGAGACCGGAGAATCGCAATTCGTGGCCAGCCTCAGCTATTTAGTGAGGCCCTTTGCAATTCCGTGAGACCCTGTTTCAAAACAAAGAATAAAAAATAGGCCAGGAGGTGCAGCTCAGGGGGAGAATGCACCTGGGTTTCATCTCCAGTACTGCAAAAAATAATATGCCATTTATAGGAAAATGGATGGAGCTTGATAATATTATGTTAAGTGGAAGCAGCCAGTCCCAGAAGGCAAATAGTTGTATGTTTTCTTTCCTATGTAGCAGCTAGAGAGAAATGAGGTGACAAAAGAGACCTCAGAGAAAGGAGTAGAGACTCCAGTGAAGTGACGGAGGGACGGGATGGAGACATGATGAAAGTAACAATTTAAATAATGCTATGAACATGTATGAATTTGTCAGTGTCTATCTCAACTACATGCATGGGGAAGAGGAGGAAAAGGGGTGAGATCTGGAGGGAAACGCACCAAGGGTGGGGTACAAGTATATGCCTAGGACCCTGCACCTCAGTATAATGTATAATTACAATGCACCAACGGTGTATAACAGTATGTGGGTCTTTCTTTAGGAGGTGAAGGTTCTGGAGCATACCTGGAATGCTCATGGGTTCAGATACCAGGGCTCCTTATCTGAAATACTGTATGTTGCTATGATCTCATCTCGGGAGAAGAAAAGTCCTTAGTTAAGAGCATTTTTGTCTAGTGCTGACTGCACAGAAGCTTGCTTGAAGTAGAAGTTATCTGAAGGGCTGATTCTGGCAATGAAGGAGAAATCATTAATTGGTAGGACATAGCCACTATTTTTCTGACCAGGAGATACAGTGCAAACTGTAAGTCAGGCATCTGCCACTGAGCTGTAATGCTGAGCCTAATGGAGATCTCCTTGGGAAATTGGCTTCAGTGGTAGGAATGACAGGCCTTGAGGGTAAGAGGACCGGCATCAGGCACGAAGCCCACAATCGCCAGCATCCCAGGCTGTTAATCACTGCGGGATCGGTTCCCGGTCCAATGTTTGCCGCCATCTACTGCAAATTTAAAAGTATTAATTATGTTTATACAATTGTGAAAGGGAAACTCATTTCTTATAGAAGAAGAACATTGAAAAGGCAGAAACAAAATCATCTAAAGATTCGTCACCCAGCGAGAGTCGGTATTAAAACCTGGGGTATTTTCCTCTTATCATTTGTGCATATTTTAGTATATAATTAATTATGTTTGTACATTATATACAAATATTTTATCTCCTGAGTTTTAAATTTCACTTGATAACAGCCTTTCTTCATATCTTTACACACTCTCCACATTTCATTTGTTGCATAAATATGCCAATTAGTGGATATGCCATAATTTACTTAACCCTTAGGCACTCTTGATCAGATTTAGATTGTTTTTGATGTTCTGCTACTAGGAAGCAGCTATGATGATTATCTTTCTGAGTTAGGTTTTCTGAATATAGGAGTGTTTCCTGGGGTTACATTCCAATCTCTATAGCTTGTGATCTCTCTCCTCTCCTCTCCTCTCCTCTCCTCTCCTCTCCTCTCCTCTCCTCTCCTTTCTTCTTCTTCTTCTTCTTCTTCTTCTTCTTCTTCTTCTTCTTCTTCTTCTTCTTCTTCTCTCTCTCTCTCTCTCTCTCTCTCTCTCTCTCTCTCTCTTGCGCTCTCTCTCTCTCTCTCTCTCTCTCTCTCTCTCTCTCTCTCTCTCTGATATTAAGTACACAGTGTGGGTACAGTATACATATCTTAAGTATGGATCAACTAATTTGTACACATACATCCCCAGATCAAGGCAGGGTCATTTCCAAGAACTCAAAGTATCCCTTCCACGGCACCATTTTTTACACAAACACTTATAGCCTGCAGAGAAAGGCATTTCCTTCCTTGCCCTAACAAATTAGTGGTTTCTTTCGGACCTAAAGCTACACGGCCATGTTAGATCATAGCAACGTCTCGCTTCGGTGTTGTTGTGGCTCCCCGGCAGGCAGGTTCCTGCCGAAGCCAGACCCATAGAGCTTTTTCATTGTCCTCAAAAGGAACTCGGAGGAGGGGGCTTCATTCCAACTCTCTAAATGACGCAGCGTCCTCTTCCATCTGTCCTTGATATATTGATGAGAAAGTTTCAAGATGCTATACATTTTCAATCTAGTTTATAAATGGCTTTGGGAGCAGCCGGCAATTTTCTCTCTTCCTAGCAATTACAGAACTTTACCTAACTAATCTGCTAATGGCAACTCACCGTGGATAATGCAGTGTTGTGGTTTTTAAATAAAACTATCTACTTATGCAAATATGTACACATAAAAGTATGTGTACGTGAAAGATATCATAAATAAAAATGGATGCATCTCTTTAGACTCTTCTGGGTCTTTCCCGGCTAATTCTAGTCACCACCGACATTGTTATCAGCAACACGTTTATTGAGGGCCTACTGTGTGCTGGGGTTTGCCCGTGTTGTTTAGCTATGTAACTTAATCATTATATCACTTCTCATTCTCATAATCACCCTCTACCCATTTTGCACCTAAGGAGGTGAAGGCCACGTGCCACCAGGAAGTCGGTATTAGGAACAAAATCGTAACCCCGTGTAGTCCCCTTCCAGAGCTGGTACATTCCGTCACACACCAGCCTTGGCTCAGGGAGTCACACGCATCCTGGAGGCTTCAGGCGATGGTGGTTATCAGATGCTGCACGTAGTTTTCTAACAGTTGACCTATCTGAAAGGGTCTGTGCCAGTGCTAGAAAAAAATCTGCATTTTCATCGTCAGTAGAGTAGGAGACTCTGTGTTCTGTGTAACTAGTAAACAAATGTGGGCTTAGTGGCATTGTCACTTAAGTGTTTTTATTGAGGTATGATATTTATATGTAAAAATTCACCTTTTGAAGTGTCTTTACTGAGTTATGTGGAGTTGTTGCCGTCTAACCGTAGAATATTTTTGTCACCCCTCCATCAGCCATATCCCCTCATATCCCCCTTTTCTTAGTTCCTGGCAAGTTCTCATCTACCTTCTGTCTCAATGATTTGCTCCTTCTCAACATTTTACATAAAATAAAATCCCGTGGTAGGTGGTTTTGAGTATCTGGGTTTGCTCCTTAGTGTGATGATGTTTTGAGACTCGCCATGTAGTAGTGGAGAAGGACCTCGCTCCTTACATTGCCGAGTAGCACTCCAGCGTGTCAGTATCTTCGGGTTAATGCTAGAAACCTTTCTCACTCTCCTGCAGTTTCTGAGGCTCGGCTTGCTCCAACATTGTCTCCTTCCATCTCAGACCTCCCCTGTGCTCTATCTCCTCCAGCCATACTTTATTCCTGAAGAGCTTTCTATTTTATTTTGCTCTTTTAAAAAAAATTTTAATTTTTATTATTTATTTTATTCACATTCAAGCTTTAATCTATTTGGAATTTCATATATGTATCTATGACATTTCTATATATATATATTTATTTATTCTCTATATATCCTATATATATGTTATATATATCCTATATATACATATATGTGATAGGAAATCAGCATTATTTCCTTCCAATATAATACAATAGTTTATTTCCTTTCTGGATTTAAATATTATCTTTGAACCCAAAGATATTCTTTTATGCTGGTCTATTTTTTCCTATTGCTAAAGTATCGGCACCATGTTTATTTATATTTGACTTTATAGAATATTCTGATACATACAAAGACAAGTGTATCCCTGCTGGTATGTATGTGTTTGTTTATTTGGGATTATTCGAGGGCATGTCGTCTTGCATTTGTTTAATCCAGTCGTCCACATTACCTCTCCCACCGTTACAAGTAAATTAAATATTAATATTTTAATTGATGCTAGAATCTTAATTTTATAGATTTTGTAAGAACTATACTTTTGACTCACCCTTCCCCACTCAAGAACACGACATTTATTTTTCTTCTGTGTGGACTTTGTTTTATAAAATTCAGTGAGATTTTGAAGATTACAAAGGTAGCTTTTGCATGTAATTCTGAGCCTTTCTTCTTAGGTGGTTTTTCAAGTTATTTTAAAACTAGTCCTATATCTAGGGCTTTAGGGACTAGAAAAATTTCCCCATATTCACTGCCAACCCTTTATTGCTAGTATAGAAAAAGTTTATTAATAATTGTGTACTTGTATTATATACAGTTGCGAGATATATATATATTGATTCTAGTAAGGTGATTTTATTTATTTTATTTTTTTTGCGGGTCTGGGGATGAAACCCAGAAGCAGTCGACCTCCGAGCTGCACCCCCTGCCCTATTTTTCATTCTTTATTTTGAAATCGGGTCTCACTGAGTTGCAGAGGGCCTCAGTAAGTAGCTGAGGCTGTCCGCGAACCGTGATCCTCCAGTCTCAGCCTCCCGAATGCTGGGATTACAAGAGTGCGCCACTACACCCGGCTAGGTGATTTTGTTTTTTTTACTAGAGTCTGTTAGGTTTCTTTATTATACAAACAAACCATCAGTAAAAAGAGAGATTTAGATTTTCTTTCAGTGTGTGTGTGTGTGTGTGTGTGTGTGTGTGTGTGTTGCTAGGGATTGAACCCAGGGACATTCTACTTTTAAGCTACACTCCCAGCCCTTTTTATTTTATGTTTTGAAACAAGGCCTCACTGGGATGCTGAGAGTTTCACCAAGTTGCTGAGGCTGGCCTTGAACCTGTGATCTTTCTCTCAGTCTCGCAGGTGCTTGGATCCCACAGTGGCTTATGTCTACTGTTGACACTGATTATTTTGTTTACTTAATGTAGTTACAAGAACTTCTGTATTTATTTGGTTTAATTTTGACATTTTGAATCATTGTTTCGTTGTTGTTTGATAACCTTCATTATATTTAGGTGATTTTCTTCTATTGATGTTTTATTTGGTGTTTTATTAGGAATGACTACCAAATATAATCACATGACTTCTCAGCCTTATCTTTAATAAATTGATGTAATCAATGGGTTATGTTGACCCCTTACCTGATTCAAACTATCCTTGAATTCCTAAAATAAATTCTTCTTAGTCACAGTACATTATTCCTTTAATGCTTTTAGCTTAATCAAGAGTTTTGCCTTTATTCTTAAACAAAATGCCCCTATAGTTTTCTGGCGCTATTTTTACATTATCTTTATCTTTTTTTTTTTTTTTGTGGTGCTGTGGATGGAACCGAAGGGCATTCTACCTCTGAGCTACACCCCTAGCCCTATTTTTCATTCTTTATTTTGAAGCAAGGTCTCATTAAGTAGCAGAGGGCCTCACCAAGTAGCTGAGGCTGTCTGCAAACTGCAATCCTCCTGTCTCAGCCTCCCAGGTACTGGGATTGCAAGCGTGCGCCACCACGCCCGGTTTATCTTTATCTTTTAAGGAATTGAAATTTTCTATTTTGCCTTCTATGACAGTTTATTACCTTTGGCTTGCACTTAAGAATCACCCCCGTGAGCTGTTTTAAGATGCTGATTTCTGGCATACCCCAGACCAATTGGATAGGAATCCCTGGACGTGGAGTTTGGATAGCATTTGCTTTGAATGAGCCTACAGGTGATTCTGTTCTATGGTAAAGTCCGAGAGCCACTGTGTATGACTGGAAATTATTTAAATCATAGCAGACCAATTTTTTTTTTATAGAAGATGACATGCAACTCAGCTTTCGGTCTCTGATGTGTAGATGCTCCTCAGTGGTAAATCTTTTGTTTCTTTTCAATAACTGATTCCTTCATGATGGTGCACCTGTCTTGGATTACTTTCCTGCTTTTTCAAGAAAATAGCCATTTAATTTCACTTTTCAAACGTACTGCCACAGAATTGCTATATTTTGTCTTCCATGTTCCTCCTCTTCTACAATTTTGGTTGCGTTTTTATTTTTACATAACTATATTTTATTTTCCTAAATCAGTACGGGTTTGAATCTGGTATTTAAAAAAAAATAAAAATAAGGAACCAGGGGTGTGTCTCAGTAGTAGACTACTTGCCTGGCATGTGTAAGGTCCTGTGTTCCATCTCTGGCACTGGAAAGGAAAAAAAAAAGCTTTGGATATATTTTTCCTTTTCACTTTTGTTTGCAATTTCTATTCCATCACATCCAGCTTCTATCATCATTAATATTCTACCTTGTACTTCTAGAGTTTACCTTGTGGTTATTTTAACCTCCGGTTTCCTAATAAGTTTTCGTATTGTTTTATTAGTCATTCTTTATTAAAATAAAGGCATCAAAGTCTGTTCATTTTATTCTATTGTTTTTGTCATATTCTGTAGATTTTTTGTATCAAATGTTTTCTTATTTGCTGCTTTTAAAATTTAAATTTTTATTATCTAGGGTCATGTTTCTTGGTTTTTAAGTTATTAAAATAAAATAATAAAATATTTCTAATATTACTGGTTAATGAGCAGAGAGAATATGGCTGGAGAAAAATCTCTTATTTCATCTGATGAGGTTTCCTTTATATCCAGATAGGTAATAGGTTTCATGATTATTATAAGAAAATAACATTTATTTTCTGTTAAGATAAGCGGGCTTCTCGGCGCATCTATTAAATCGAGTCTGTGGGTTGCGCTGGATGCAAGTTCACCACGTCTGTACTTATTTTTGCTTTGATCTGCCTGCCCACTTTGAAAAGAAAAAGTGTATTTATTTCTTTAAATGCACGTACTTATTTTATCCGGATTCCATTGCCAATCCTTTAATTGGTGTGCCGTAAGTGCTTCGCGCGCACACGGCACTTGGTGTGCTCCTGGTGCCCCTGCCCATACCTGGTGTGAGACTGCGACGAGCCCCTCGTCTGTGGATGGGCCTTGATGAACAGTTCCCTTCATTAATTCTCCCCCCACCCCCCACCCCCGTTCTTCTGGCCTCTCTCCTCATTTATCCGAGGCCCCTTTAGTTTTCTGATCGTTTCCTGTTGCATGCAATGGTGATTTATACAGAACAGGTGGCATCCTATGGTCTGGTATGGGAAGCCACAGACGCGAGTGAAGGTTCCTGGCTCGGTGGCTGGGCCACCGGGAGTCCATGCGGGTGGTCAGGACAGGCTGACGGGGCAAGGGGCATTTGTGCCCAGGCACGAGCACGCTCAGGGTGGGGTGAGCCGAAAACAAAGGGCCCTGGCTTCCCGTGCCTGGGCCATCTCACGGCGTGATGTTCTCTACTTCCCATTTCCCTACGAGGGACCTAATTTTGTTCTTCCTTGTGACCAAGCAAAACTCCATCGTGTGTACAGAGCGTGTGTGTGTTACCCCTTCGTCTATGGGCAGACACCTAGGCTGGTTCTACAAGTTGCTTCCGTGGGTTGTTCTGGGTGCCAGGCACTGCTGAAGATGCTTTTTTTTTTTTTTTTTTTTTGGTGGTACTGGGTTCCTGGAAACCCTTCTACCTCTGGGCTACATTCCCAGACACTTTTTTTTTTTTTTAAATATTTTTATTTGGAAACAGGGTCTCTTTAGCCAGCAAGGCTGTCTTCAGACCTGCGTGATCCTCCTGTCTCCGCCTCCCAAGTGCTGGGATTACAAGAGTGCGCCTCCACGCCCAGCCTGGAGATTTTTTTTTTTTTTTTTTTTGGTGGTACTGGGGTTCCTGGAAGCCCTTCTGCCTTCGGTATACACTCCCACGGGCTACACTCCCAGACCTATTTTTTAACATTTTTATGTGGAAACAGAGTCTCTTAAACCAGCGAGGCTGGCTCCAAACCAGCGCAATCCTTCTGTCTCCGCCTCCCAAGCGCGGGGATTACAAGCCTGTGCCACCACGCCCGGCCTAGAGATGCTTTTGAATGTACATTAGTTTGAGTCCCAGGATCAGCTGAGCAGGAGAGTGCAACGCAGCGCTTTCGGGTTCGCAGATGGGGAAGAGGCAGGAGTACCAGTCAGATTGTCCAAGGTCCCAGGATTAGTAAGGACACAGGGGATTCAAACCTGGGTGTTTGGGCTCCAGGATCCTCTTCTCAAGCCTAGCCCTGCGTCCGGCATCTGTGGCGTGGATGGCACCTGCCTCTGCACAGCCCCCTCGTTTCTTGGTTAACACAGTTCTTCTCCTCTTCCTTCTCCTCTTTCTCCTATTCTGCTTCTTCTCCTATTCCTTCTCCTTCTTCCTCTTTATGTAATGCTGGGGGGTTGAATCCATGGGCATTCTACCACCAGCCCCACTTTATTTTTCATTTGAAAACAGGTTCTCACTAAGTTGCAGAGGCCCTCACTAAGTTGTTGAAGCTGGCCTCTAACCTGTGGTCCTCCTGTCTCAGCCTCCCCAGTGCTGGGATTACAGGTGTATGCCACCATGCTCAGATGTCCTTTTCCTCTTACTGTAGCCAATAGATTCCTGTGGCTGGTGACTCAAACCAGGACAATTGGTCTCACCCTTTGATGAGTTATCTTTGGGCTGTGGCAGGGTGGAGCAGGACCCATGATCAAGAAAACCCCGTCCCTGTAGAGTCTGTAATCTCATGTGTGGAGACAGATGTGAAACCACACAAGTGACAGTGATTCTTATGTAAGAGGTGATATTTGGCGCCCAAACCACAGAATCGAGCAAAGGCCCTGGGCACAGTGGGCTGGGCCACAGCGATTCCAGGAAGGGCAGTCAGGAAGGGCTTTCAGGAAGAGGTGACATTTGCCCAGAGACCTGAGCAGGGAAGGGGAGGGAGACTTGCGGATACCCTGGTGAAGAGCGCTCCAGACAGAATGGACGGCCAGGGCAGCCTAGGGATTCAGGCTGCATTTGTCCTCTGTCCCATCACCTCTAACCGTGGCCCTTATTCTAATGGTTCCACAATGGCTGCTGGGATTCCACCTGTCCTTAAAAAATAGAAATGATAAGCCGGGCATAGTGGTGCACACTTGTAATCCCAGCCTTCGGGAGGCAGAAAGCAGAGGATCTCAGTTTGTGGACAGCCTCAGCTACTTAGCGAGGCCCTTCACAACTCAGTGGGACCCTGTTTCAAAAATAAAAAGATTAAAAAATAAGGCTGGGGGTGTAGCTTGGAGGTACTCTTGGGTTCCATCCCCAGTACTCCAAAAAAAAAAACTAGAAATTATAAAGGGCAAAAAAGAATTCATTGATTACAAAGTATTTATCACCTTGTCCCAGAAAGATGTCCTGAGGGCTTCACCAAGGATATCTATTGTTCCCTCTCTGGTCACTCCTAACTCTAGGAAGTCTGGGAACCATTTTAGGCAGGGCACATCCTCACTCCAAATAAACCAGAGTCCTTTACCAAACAAGAAGGGAAGAACGAGTGGCTGGTAGGCAGCTGGCAAGCTCCAGCATATCAGCTGGGCTTCCGATAAATTCCGGTTTTTCATAAAACAGAGCAGAGTTCTTAGACCTACGCATAACGGAGGTTCGGGAGACACAGAGAGGCACAGTGAGGGGCGAGGGTGGTTGAGGTTGGGGTGCAGAGCAGAGGCTCCCGCAAGGTGGGGAGGTGATCTGGGGGTCACTGCTCAGGTGCTGGAGGGCAGCAGGCGTCACAGAAGGAAACTTGGGGAGCAGAGGAGCGGGAGTGAAGGAAACAGAAGGGGGTGTGCGTGGGTGAACGCTGCGATTCCAGGGGTCACTTGCTTTCCATCCTCTTTAGGTAAGCGGACATCTTTGTAGCATTTTCCTTCTTGTGTGGGCTATTTATTTATTTATTTGTTTGTTTGTTTGTTTATTTATTTATGCAGTACTGGGATTGAACACAGGGGCATTCTACCTCCAAGCTAAATCCCCAGCCTTATTTTTTATTCTTTCCTTCCTTCCTTTCTTTCTTTCTTTCTTTCTTTATTCCTTTATTTATTTTATTTATTTTTGTGGTACTGAGGATTGAACCCAGGGGCATTCTATCTCCAAGCTACACCCCAGCTTGAGTGTGTGTGTGTGTGTGTGTGTGTGTGTGGTACTTGGGATGGAACCCAGGGGCATTTTCCCTCATATCTACATCCCCAGCCTTATTTTTTAATTCTTTATTTTGAAACAAGTTCTCACTGAGTTGCAAAGGACCTCACTAAGTAGCTGAGGCTGTCCTTGAACCATGATCCTCCTGTCTCAGCCTCCCGAATGCTGGGATTACAAGCATGCGCCATCATGCCCAGCTGTATTCTTTATTTTTATTTTTATTTTTTTGAAACAAGGTCCCACTATGTTGCAGAGGGCCTCACTCAGTTGCTGAGGCTGGCCGCGAACCTGCATCCTCCTGTCTCAGCCTCCCAAGTACTGGGATTACAAGTGTGCGCCACCACGCCCGGCTTGTGGGCTTTATCTGAAACCATCCCCCGGCCCCTTCGAGATTTACACAGACAGTTGCATTTTTATTATTGTTTCAGAAAATTCCCAACAAAGCACTACAGTGAATTAAGAAACATTTTATATTTTTATGTGTTTGTGTGTGTGTGTGTTTATGTGTGTGTGTCTGACTTAACAGCAGTTACACATATTTGAAAAAAAAAAAAACTTTACACACATTTGAAACAACAGCTCTCTGGTCATTTGTTCAGCCAACAGATGATGCATCAGAGAAACCTGACTCCTGCGACAGCTGCCCTCCCCGTGGAGGTCACTGGACGCTCCGAGGTCACCGCGAGACGCTGACACTTGTCCAATAGGAATCACCCGAGCAGCTCGGTCTGGTTTTCTTTTCCCTCTGCCGCTCCCCGCTCCCTCCGATATTGCTTGTTTACATATTTATTTACCCGTCTTGGGCCGCTGGCTGCGACAGAATGCAAACTCTAGGACACCAGGGCCGTTCTGTGTCTTATTCATAGCCCAATTCGCATGAGCCCCTGGCAGGAGCCCACCCGGCGTACCAAGTATGTTCCCAATAAACATTTGGTGACTGTGTTTTGCTGGCGTCTGCAGCAGAGGGCTTGGCATCCAGTAGGTGCTCACTAAATACCTTCTCTCACCATCATTATCTTGTATCCACTTGGTCGTGGACACCGGTCAGAAGCCTGGACCCCCAGGGGCCAGATTTGGCACCACTCACTGGTTTACATGATAAATCCTTATTTTGAAGGAAAAAAATGTGAGATGTGGACCTGCTTCCTATTTTAAGGGAAAAGTGTGAGATGTGGGCCTGCTATGCATCCCCCTTTTCACATATAAAAGAATGCGAGAGTTTGGTAGAGGCTGTGAGGCTCCCCGGGGTCAAAGAGCCCATTCAGAACAAGGTCAGATAACCCCTGGGGGTGGGGGTGGGGCTCTAGCTTTTCTCCCCTGGCATCTAGTCCTTTGCCCTTTTCCTTCAGCACCACTGTGCTGCCCACCCATCCCTGCCAGTTCCTGAGGTCTCCTTGGTCACAGGCTACGCAGCATCTCTGCTCTGTTTGGGCCCTGCCTGCTCCTCCTCCTGTCTCTGATCTCTTCTCCAGGAAACTGCAGGCAGAGGAAAGTTTTGCTAGCTGCAGCTCCCTCTGCTGATGTGTGGGGTAGAGGAACCATTTGAAAGCCCTGGCTTTCGGAAGCAGAGCTGGGCAGCTGGCAGGTTCCTCTGTGCCTGCGGCCTGGCCCAGGCCACTTCCTTCTCTTGGAGGGGGTGGGGGTGAGGCCCAGGTGAGGCCAGCCCGTGTGCCCTGGGGACAAGGGACCTTCGACATCCTGGCTCCTCGGACCTCTCTGTGCCCAGGAATCCTGAGGCGTGCTGGCACTTGCTGGAGAGAGTCAGGGATTCCTGGGGGTGGGAGCTCTTCTGCTGAGAGGCAGGTAAGCCACCTGTTCATTTGTATCTAGACACAGAAGTGAAACTTTGGGGGAGTTTAAAAAAAAATTCTTTAAAGAGCAAAGACAGGTCAATCGCTAGAGTTTGGGTAAAAACAGACTCTAATAAACCCCAAAGAAACAGACGTATGCACATACTTGAGGTTAAAAAAGGAAACGTATATTTCACCAAATTTAACTCTTAGTCTGAAGTTTATTTAAATTCAGAAGAAGGCGTGCGGAGACCTAGTTCCCTGGCACCTGATAGCAGGGCCACCGGGGGAAAGAGAGAGCATTTCTTCACAGCCCAGACCAGGCTGGGACCAGGTGAGCATCCCTTCCACACTGCTACCGGCCGGAGCTAGTATCTCCTATCAAACAGATGATACGCTGTTGTCTACAATGCCCCGTCCCCTGCCCCCCCACCCCCGTCCCAGGCAGCCTTAAGACATAGATCTTACGTTCTTTCAGTGTTTCCAGTTGAGAAAACTGATGTTAAACAACCTGCTTAAAAGTCACACAAGGAAAAGCTGTTTGAACTTGGGCTCTGAGAACCTGAGTGCACTGGGATCCAGTCTGCCAGCTGTCTGCCTGCCAAGGGGTGCCCGGGCTCATTCCAACTGCCCCTGGAATTACTGCTCATTTCACAGCCAAAATTGCTCAGTGCCAAGAGAGCGCAGAGGTGAGCAAGACAAGGTCCTGGCCTTTGGGACACCTGTGGTCTTTTGTCCATCAGAGTCAAGGAAAAATTCAGTGCTGCCTCCTCCTCCCGGCAGCCATCCTTGACTACTCTGAAAGTTTTGGACATTCACTATCGATTGCATTCTACTATTATCAATAAAATAAATAATAGCTAATATTTATTGAACACTTACTATGTCCTAGTCTTGACAGAAAAAGTATTTAGATGGATCATCTCAAATTTTTTCTTTTTCTTATTTTTTTTTCTTATGGTACTAGGTATTGAACCTGAGGGGATTCTACCTCCAAGCTATACCTCTAGCCTTTTTACTTTTTTATTTTTAATCCTGAAACAGGGTCTTGCTAAGTTACTGAGGCTGGACTTGAACCTGCCATCCTCCTGTGTCAGCCTCCCAAATACTGGGATGACAGGCATGTACCACTGTGCCCGGCTGGGTTATCTCATTTAACCCTTGCCAGAAGCCCAAGACAAGGGCCCCATTATTAGCCTCATTTTTTAGATAAGGAAACTGAGGCATGAAGAAAGTGACCAATCAGTGCTAAAAGTCTCAGTTCCAAAGTAGCTGAGCTGGGAGTCAATCTAGCATTGACAACTCTGCACTGATGGCCACTGCTGCCCATGTCCCTGTCTGGTCCCCTCCTGACCTGCTGGATAGCTCTTTGAGGGTGAAGACCCCTCTCTGCTGGCCCCTGCCACACACCCCTGGGTCACATCCGTCAACCCAGCACACCTTGATAATCAACTTACTTTCCCTCACCAGAGAGGGATGATGGGGGACCAGGATGGAGACGTGGGCGGAGAGGGCATCCCACCAATCAGCTGCAACTTCTTTAGAGCACTGGCGCCCCAGAGCTTAGGAGCCATATTTAAAAAGAACCGTTCCTCGGGGAGTCTTCTTCATCTCTGTATTTTGCCTGCCCAGCATGATGCCTGGCACATAATAGGGCCCAATACATCTTTGTTGAATGACTGGGAGAGCTAGAGGAATTCTCAAGACTCTTGCTGCCGTGGCCCGGGAGCTGCCAGGGTCTCCGGCAGTTCTCTCCGCTCTGTCTTACCCATCAAGCAAGCCCCGTCTCACTTTGAAAGCTCAGAGCAGGCCGTCTCCCGCTGCCGCCTCTGCGAACTTAGGATGCTATGGGCTGCTGCCAGGGGTCCCAACACACCCAAACCACCTGCATCTCCTCTTGCTGAGCTGGACATTCCAGACAAGCTCCTCCCCCGCCACCTGCGCCCTGTCCAGGCTCCGCCTTCCTCCTCACTGTCTCACATTCCTCTCATGCAGACTGTCCTGGTCACCCTAGGAGCGCACCTCACTGCCCTCCTATCTCGAGCGATTTTTTCATCCTATAAACATCACATAAGCTGTTTACGGCGTCCATAACCTGCCTGGAGCTTCTAAACCTCTTTCTTGTGTGGCTCTTTATGAGTCAAGATAAACAACTCTCTCTCCGGGGACTTGAGGCCCTGGATCCTTGCCCTGAGTCCTGAGCCCCGGGGCCTCACGGGAGCTGAATCAGAGCCTGGGCCCAGGAGGACCCTGGTTAAATGTGTCATGCAGGAGACCTAGGTGACCTCCTGCTGGCTTAGGGAGGAAAACGCAGCAGAGATGGTGAGGTCAAGGCAGGCCAGAGGGCCGCCGGCTGCAGTCAGAAGGTCAGCAGCTGCAGTCCTCAGGGGAAACGATGCTGGCTTGGGAAAGGAAGAGGTCTGGCGACGTGGCAACTCGGGGCAACTCCTGGAGACTGCGTCTCATTCAATCGCTGATTTGGCACTAAAGAAAATGGGCTCCCTGGACTGGAGGTGACTTGCCCACGGTTGTACGGGCTGCAGGGAATAGACAAAGGGGTCGGCACCCGCCCTGTCCCGCTGGATTCCCCAGGAAAGCGTGCGCCCTGGCCCAGCTAACCAGCCCATTCCATCATCTGGCCACAATGATGGGTTTAGAGGTGGCCCGGGACCTAAAGGTAGTTCAATTAGGGAAGATCCTGGGAATGATCAGTGTGCTTTCCTTGGGCTAGAACTAAACAAAGGATACAAGTAGCCTCAGAGACTAAGGCCAAGGAAACAGATCCCATGGAAGGCAGAGAGGAGCCATGGAAAGCAGAGGATTCTTAGGCGATAGCTCTGAGTTGCTGGATCAAGCTTTGCCTGAAGGTGTTGCAATAGAATGTTGTTACATGATCCAGTAAAGTTATTATTATTTTTTTTAATAAAGACAGAATAGCTGCTTTATATGACTTGAAACCAAAATATTTCCAGCTGGGAGCTTGCCTCTCTCTGTTCCTCTCCTGTGTGCCTGGTCAGGCCAGCCGAGCCCAAAGGGAAGGCCTCCCTGCCTGGCCACGCGCCTGGCTAGGCTGGAGAGACTCCAAATGCTGGCTCTAAGCTGGAGCTGGGAATCTCCACTAGTGCTCCTTTCACTCCTAGTTCAGGGAAGCCGGTTGGCTAATTACATGGGCCCAGAAAGAGTTTTCTGGGTGGTTCCTCCAGCCTCCTCTGGTGAACTCTCAGCACTTTTTGCACTTGCTAACACCTTAGGGCCCCTGCCTGCAGTGGCTCCTCCCACTGAGAGCTCTCAGAAGGGGAGGCGGAGCCTTCCAATGCCTGTCAGCGGCCAGCATCTGGCATGGATACTGTTCAGGGATGCTAGTGACTGGACGAGCCCCTCTTTCCACAGTTCGCCTCCTCTTGCCTCTGTTCTCTTTTCACCTGCTTTCTCCCCTTTAAGAATTAGGGTGAAGTTAAAAAACAGAGCAAAGCCTTTACCCCAAGTCCCCAACTCACAAACCCAGGGGACTCTCTACCATCCTATGTCCATGGACCTACCAAAAGCAAACCTCATCTCCTGGCCCAGCCCTGCTGTGTATAAAACCCTGGGCAGGAGGACAGGGAGGATGCCTGGAAACCTGAGTCAGAGGAAGCTGGGGCCGAATCTCCAGTCCGCTGGCATCCTCTAAGCCCTCATGGACCAGGAAGAGGCCTGGTGGCACAGGGTCCCCCCTCCAGTCCAGCCAGGGTGGGAAAGAACTCCCCTTAACAAAGCCGGACGTGTTCCCACAGGTCCCGGCTGCAAGAGCCCACCACAAGCCCGAGGCGGCCTCAGGGTGGACCTGGCCTGGTGGGATGGGTCTGGGGGCTCACAGCCTGGGAAGGCTGAGGAACTCCTCTGGCCACTAAATCACTTCCTTGCCAGTTGGATTCGGTGTCTGTTGGCTTGTGAGTCCTGAGGGACCCGGGGAGTGACGGGGAGCTCTGAGTACATGGTTGGCACCGGGAGGGGGTGATTCAGGAGCCACTCACAGCGATGATCACTCCAGCTGACGAAGTCCAGAGCCCATTTCCCCTCCCTCCTTGCAGCCAGCAGTCCCGGGCTCGGCGGGCTGGGACCCTCCAGGCACAGGTCCTGGGGTCTCCGCGAGCCCAGGGCAGACCCGGACCACGCTCCTGGCCAGGACCCTCCGCTGGGTCTTGCAACTCGGGCTCCGGATCGTCTCCTCTGGACCCGCCTGGGCTCTGGGCCCACCCCGCCTTTTCCCCAGGCTCCCGCCGAGGGTCCCCGGCTCGGATCTCGGCGGCGGCAGCGGCGGCGGCGGCGGGCGGGGGCGCTCCCCACCCCTCCCACCCCGCTCCTGCGCCCGCCCTCCTCCCCGCGCTCCTCCCTCGCTCCGCCCCGGCCCCGCCCGCCGCCGCCGCCGCCGCCGCCCGCCCGCGGCCCCGGCCCCCGCGCGGCCGCCCCCACCCCGGGCCGGGCTGCGGGCAGCGGGGAGCGCGCCGGCCCGCGCCCCTCCCCGCGCGCCCCGCGCCCGCGCGCGCCGCCCCTCCGCGGCCTGCCCGCCTCCCGCGTCCCTCCCCCCGGTGACGTGCGGGTCCTGCCCGTCTGAAAACTCCGCGCCGCGGCGGTGGGGGCGGCGAGGCGGCGGGCGGAGCGGGAGCCCGGAGCGCGGCGGCGGGCGGGGGCGGCCGGAGGCGCCGGGCCCCGAAGATGGTGGCGGCGCCGTGCGCCCGGAGGCTGGCCCGGCGCTCGCACTCGGCGCTGCTGGCGGCGCTCACCGTGCTGCTGCTGCAGACGCTGGTCGTGTGGAATTTCAGCAGCCTGGACTCCGGGGCCGGCGAGCGCCGCGGGGGCGCCGCCGAGCAGCCGCCCCCGGCCCCGGCCCCGCGCCGCGAGCGCAGGGACCTGCCGGCCGCAGCCCGGCCAGCGGGCGGCCCCGGGCAGCCCCGCGCGCAGCGGCCCCCGGTAAGATGCCCTTGCGCCGCCGCGGAGGAGGGAGGCAGGGAGGCCGGAGGGAGGGAGGGAGGGAGGAGGCGGCGCGCGGGGGCCCCCGCCCAGTCCCGGGACCGGCCCCGGGGCTCCGGGGAAGTTGCCTCCGGAGGAGGCGCCCCGGGGCTCGCCCGGGCTGGCCGGGCTCCCGCGCCCCGTGTCGCTGGCCGCCGGCCGGGCGCCCCACTTGCGGGGTGCGTGGGGTGTCTGCACCTCGCTCCCCGCCCGGCTGCAGCCGCCCGGTGTCTGGGTCTTTGGCGACTTGGGCGCGCGCGGTTCTGTCCGCCCTCGCCCCAGAAGGGGTCTGGAGTGGGCGTCCCGAGTCCCCGGCTGGGTCCCTGGATCCGGGCTCCAGGCGGTGGTGCCTGCGCTCGGAGTCGCCCTGGATGGCAGCAGAGCCTCCCTCGGTTCCTAACCTTGCCGCCTCCCCCGCGCCCTCCCCGGCCCGCCTTCGCCTCGTCCGCGTCCGCGGGCGCGGGGCACGGCCTCTCCTCCCAGCCCAGAGTCTCTGCTCCTGGCGCGTGTGGCCCGTCCCCTTCTACACACCGTCAGGGCACCTTTTCCCGGGGCTCCTCTCGGCCCTCCTGGGGGTGCAGTCAGGGCTCTGAAACTGTCTCCCACACCTCTTCTAGAACCGCTTGGTTGGCTGGCTGGGTGGGAAGATGACTTGTCTTCCTGACCTGTCGCCAACTTCTCCAGGGATGAGCCCGCTGAGCTGAGCTGGGGGCAGGGGTGCGAGTCCCCACCTCGGGCAGGGTCTCAGCCCGCACTGGGCGAGCTGCTCCGTCTGTGGCACAGGATGGGCTGCATGTCTGTCTGAGTCTCATCCTGCCTCCTCTCTGCAGGGCTTTGCTGAGCCCCTGAAGGATGTTGGGGGGTCAGGATGTTAGGAATGGGATGCTCCTGTCTCTCACTTGTCACTTGGGGACATCTCACTGAAATCCTGCCTCTGCTGGGCGCCCTGTGCTTTCTGATCTACTAAACTTCTTTGGAGTTGATGCGCCCCTGTCTGCTGCCGAGTTCGGCTCCTTATGCCTGTGGGCTGAGGCAGTCCACAGGATGCGATGGTATTTCACGTTGCTGTGTGGGTAGCAGGGAGCAGCCTTTCATTTGCGGGAGCGAGTGGAGTGGCTTGCTGATGGAGACTGTCCCGCGGCCTCTTGTTCACAGGGAAGGATACTGGAGGCGCTGCCTCTGAACTCCTGGCATTGGTGGTGATGTGTTCAGAGCAGAAACACAATTAAAAGTTCTTTCTGAATTCAGGGCCCTACCGGGAGGGGGATCACAGGATTCAGGACCATGCATTGCTGGCCCAGTGCAGGAACATGTAAGGTGGCCTTGGGGTGGGGGCAAGGGGCCAAGTGTATCCTTTGTACGTGGGGCTCGGGAGATACCTTTAGGGTACAGATGCCACCTGTTGAAACAAATAAAGGGAAAGAAAGAGGTTGGTCCACCTCCTCTTAGGTCCCTGACATCCTGAGCATCTTCTGGTGGCCCCGCGTGGTGGTCCTGTGTGTTCCCTCTGGGACTCTCCTCCTCTTAGCTGGAGAGGGTTTGCACTTGAGAGGGGGATGGGAGCATGCCATTTTTCTTGTTTTAATTCCTTTTGGAATTCCAGCCCCAGCAGCTCAATTGCTTGGCTTTCCTCAGACTGCTTTCATCTGCAAGTTTGGTTTCTCTCCCACACCTGCAACTCCCAGTATTGCGATTTCTTTACCTTCCGATCTAGACATATAGGTATTTTCTTCTTCTTTTTTTTTTAAATATTTTCCACTCTTCCTAGCAGTTGCACAAGCTGTGTGCTGCCATTCTCTTGGACTTGTATTTTATCTGCTCCCCTCTCTCCTGTCTCCCCCTTCCCCAAGTCACCTACCTCCATGAGCTACTAGATTCTAAAGTCATAGCACATTCCTCCTGGCAGAATCCTGGGGTCTGTCCTCTCTCACCTGTGTCCGCCAGCCCCTGCCCTTCCCGAGCACCAAGGAGACCAGAAGGGGGCAGGCTGTTCCCAAAGTCCAGCCTTGCTGAAGCCCTGGTTTGCAGGGAAGAAGAGCAGACCCCGTGTCCAGCCACTGAGGCCCTTTCCGCGTGCGGTTTGTTTGCATGCAGACCCTGCTGGGGTTTGCGGGCGTGATGTTTCAGAGGGACATTTGGGAGTGGGACATTCAAGGAAAAATGGCTGTGATTTTCCAGGTGGCTCTTATAAAGAGCCGCTGAGATGTCTGTCGAGGCGAAGGCACTTGGTCTCTGTGTTCTGTGGCTGGCGGGGGTGGGTGGGGAGGACAGCTGTGGTTCTCGGCTGCAGAGAGGTTTGGGGTGTGTGTGGGGGTCTCAGAGAGTGTCCGGCCGGCATTGTGTACAGAGCATCTTCTAAACCGGACCCCGCTGCTTCCTCAGCCCGCTCCGTACACAGGTGAAGGTAGTAGGTTTGGAGACCTGATGGTGCCTAAGGCGGACCCGCTCGCCATGGGTGGGAGATGGGCCCGTCCATCGAAGCTTTGCAAGCGTCCCCTTTCCGCTCAGTCTCTCTGCAGGCTCCTACGTAGGAGAATGCCGGGGTGAGTTGCAGCCGAGTTTCCTGGCTGTGGCAGTGTTTCTTCACGGGGTCTCTAGTAAGCAGTGAATTTCACTGTCTTCTCAGCTTTTAGAAACAGACAGCAGGCTCAGTCATATACGGAGGGGAAAATGCTGAGCGGTAGGGGTGTTGCCAGAAGGATCCACCTTGGAAGCCGAGTGGATTTGGGGGATGAAGGGGAGCTGTGTGTGTTCATGGGAACCAGGCGTGTTTTCTTTTCCTTTGCTTAATCGCTCGAAGTCTCCACATGTGTAGATTGTGCCCCTGGCTAAAGCGTTGACAAGTATCATTTGGGGGAAAAAAAATGTAAGTTTTATTGTCCTTCCGTCCTCCACACACACGCTTCAAGCAGAATTCTTTTTATTATCATCCGAGTCCTTCGAAATGTTGATTTTTTTTTCAGCAGAAGTTCCTCATACTTCACATTACTCCCATAACTCAGGACTTTCTCAGACATGGACACCGACTTTGAAAGATGCTTCACTGGATCCAGACGTCGCAGGTGTAGCTTTCCTTTTTATACAAATGTTTGGTGACCAGAGAGAAGAGAGGGTATCTTACTGGTGGATCGCTGTGTTTGGGTTTTATATATATACACACGCATACTCTCCATGGAGTTTTGTTTTGTTTGAGCAATGCATTACACTTTGTATACAGAAATATGCATCATTGAACAATATTTATCTTACTGCAAATGTTGCCATCTGCTTAATCATATTCTGGGAAATGCTAAAGAAAATAAGTAGATAAAAGTAAAAATTATTATATATATACATATATATATATATATATGTATGTATGTAATATAATTCAGGTTGAATAGCCCTTTTCTGAAATATTAGGGACCAGAGTGTTTCACACTGGTGAATTTTGTAGAGATTTTGGAATATTTGCGCACGCATAAGATCTCCTGGGGATGGGACACAAGACTAAATACGACATCCATTTATGTTTCATATGCACTTTATTTATTTTCATTTTCTGTACTTTTGTGGTACTGGGGATTGAACCTGGGGGCGCTTTATCACTGAGCTACACCCACCCCCAGCCCTTTTTATTTTATTTGGAGACAGGGTCTCATTAAGTTGCCCAGCCTGGTTTCAAACCCGTGACCCTCCTGCCTCATCTTCCTGAGTACTGGGATTATAGCTACTGCTCCTGGTTCATATACTCTCTATTTATATAGCCTAGAGGTGATTCTATGCAGTATTTTGTGTACCTGCATTTTAACTGTGACCTGTCACATGAGGGTATGGGGAGAATTTTCCATTTTAGATTTCAGATTTTTGAATGATAGTCTATATATGCATATGTGTGTGCATATGTATGTATGTACATGTGCATATACATGTCTATATACCTATATATGCACACACATGTATGTACAAACATACATACATATGTATATACATGGAAGAAAAGTATATATATATATATACACACACACACACACACAAACACACACACACACACAGATAGCTATTTTTTTTCTTACATTTTAGACATTCTATATCAGTTCATCTTTATCTTCTAGAAGGTTGGGGGGTAAAATGCTCGCTGTTTTTCAGACAGGAACCCAGAGGACACATAAATTCTTATTTCCTGGGGATTGTCCAGTTCTGGTCCGTGGCCGTAACTGAGAAGGAACTTTGGTGGTTGTGTTAGAGCAGAGCACTGATGTCATTGCAAACAAAAATGTCCTTAAGGAATCTCTGTGGCAAGACGCTGCCTCCCCGCCCATCCAGGGCGCCCTAGAGTCGGTGGGGCGGCAAGGCCCTGTGCGGGAAGAGGACCGGAGCCCTGAGGGACTGCGCTGCAGCGCTGACCTTGCCTCTGGCTTCTGCCTAAAGCGGCCCTAGGAGCTGTCACTTACCATCTCTCTCTCCTCTCTCTCTTCTTTGTGGCTCCCCATTTCTAATGACCCAGATTTCCCATCTATCAGAAAGAGAGAAAATACATACATCAATAATAACAACTCGAATCCCAAGGAACCCCAAGTTTCAAAGGGCAAGCTGTGGACGCAGAAAGAAAAGTCACAGCAAGGTGGGCCTCGCCCCAGCGCAAATGCAGGAGGCCTTGGCCGTCCCCTCTCCATCCTGGCGTCCAGTTTCCCTTTGAGTCATGCCCACCTCTGCAGTCCTGGGTAAACCACCTCTGCTCCTCCATGACGTGGGGCCTCTGGGTGCTTTGCAGGAGGATGAAACAGAATGATACTGTGAACCGATTTGGGCCCAGTGATACTAAGTGCTTCAACAGGAGCCATTCTAACAAGGAATTCCCTGGTATGTTCAGAAATAGCGAAAGAGAATTTTTAAAAAGTTATTCATTTTCCCAAATAAATCAGAGCTTAAGTGAAATGCCAGGCCATAAAATGCATCCAGTTCTAGCCTTGGTGGAGGAGGGACCGGGTCAGAGGAAAGAATAGCACCCAGCTGTCTGCCACTCAGAATTTTGATGTTCTGCATGTATTGTTGTTGTTGTTGTTGTTATTATTATTATTATCATCATCATCATCATTACTAATTTGCGGTACTGGGGATTAAACCCAGGGGCATTCTGCCTCCGAGCTACATCCCCAGACTTATTTTTTATTTGGAAACAGGGTCTCACTAAGTTATGGAGGGCCTCACTAAGTAGCTGAGCCTGGCCGCAAACTGCAATCCTCCTGTCTCCCGGGTACCGGGATTATGAACGTGCGCCACCACACCCGGCTTGTATATAATATTAAATGCGTGTGCGCGCGTGTGCGCACACACACACACACACACACACACACACACACACACACAATCTACCTATTTATCTATCTATCTACCTCCAGGAAGAAAGAGACAGTTACCCACCTCATACAAAATTGAAACTAAGGAGCCCTGGCTGAAATTGCTGGCCTTCTGATCACTGGTTTTATGGAAGAGGTAATGGAGGGCCACGCAGGAGGTATCCTCCATCACTTGGGACCTTCCTGGTTTGGGGAATAGAGCTGCTGCTGCCCCTCTCCCCAGATACAGAGGCCAAGGTTCCAAGATGTGAAGGTGCTTTTCATGACGGGGAGCGCAGAACTGGGGTCCAAACCAGTTCCAAATGGCGCCCAGATGCATGAGCTTCTGTCTGATAGTTCTCCAATGAACCCTCCACATGGCCAGACCATTTCTAAAAACCACCATACCACTTTTATTGCTTCTGATGGAAGATTCCTGAAATTGTGCTAACTCCAGAAATGGTGCAAATAAGATGACTTTTGGAATCAGTCCCCTACGTAATGATGTAAATAAAATGGCAATGATCGTCATAATGGCTGTCTAACTAGCACTCTTAGCACTGTTTAAAACCCTTCCTGTGTATTAAGTTCTTGACTGATGTTATGGTTACATTATTGTGTGTATGTAATGCTGGATTTGAACCCAGGGACATTCTACCTCCAAGCCACACCCCCAGCCCCTATTTTATTTTTAATTTGCAAACAGGGTCTTGCTAAGTTTCTGAGGGTCTCCTTAAGTTGCTGAGACTGACTTTGAACCAGCAGTCCTCCTGTCTGGGCCTCCAAGTACTGAGATTATAGGTGTGGGCCACCACACCCAGCTTTGTTTTTTTAACAGCCAATAGGCGTGGCACTTAATATAACCAGGCCCTATTCTAGATGGTTTATAAATATTAATTCATTGAAATCTCATGCTATGGAGGGGAAACTGAGCCACGGGGCACGGAAGCAACTTCCCCAATGTGCAGAGCTGTGAGTGGCCAAGCTGAGATTAGAACCCAGGCAGTCCGCACTCCTTACCTCTGCTGGGCATCCTCTCTGGCCCCGGGACCACAGAACTCTATGTAGAGAAGCAGAAGTGATTTCTTCAACATGCCAAACCCCTAAAGATGGGATCTTGGTTTATTTTATCAAATCTTACTGTATCTCTTTAAGGTATACAGCATGAGATTTTGATCTGTGTAGATATAGATAATGAAAAGATTATAGTACTTAGGCACATTAACAGATCCACCAGGTCATATAGTAAAAACAACAACTTCTCCTCCTCCTCCTCCTCCTCCTCCTCCTCCTCCTCCTCCTCCTCCTCCTCCTCCTCCTCTTCTTCTTCTTTGTGTGTGTGTGTGTGTGTGTGTGTGTGTGTGACAAGAAGCACCTAAAATCTGCTATTTTAGCAAAAGTCCGAAACACAGTAAACATTAAGTACAGCCTGCCTGCTGTGCATTCCATCTCTGGATCCTATCTGCTACCTTGTATCCCTTAACTGTATCTCCTCTTCTTAGGACCATATTTTATGGTCCTAAAAACAAAGTATCACCCTGTAGTGGGACAGCAGACCTTACCAGGGAATCACTGAAGCCAAGCGCAGGGTGGGCTAGAAGGAGGCTTGGATTTGAATCTCTAGCCTGGGCAGGGACAGGGAGACACCGCGCAGCTTTCCCTGGCCGAGGGCAGAGTCCTCTTTGCTGTTCTCCTTCTTGGTTCAGCTGCGCTGTGGTTATCTCTGGTGGAGCCCATGCCTGTCCCTAAGAGCCGGGGTGATGTGGGGTGTTGCAGCAACTTTGATGAACAAGCAGTTGGTATCCTCTCAAGACACTTCCTTCCACCTACAGCAGAAACTGTCTGTTTGTCCACAGCAGATGCCTATCAGGCGGTGCACTGTGGGCCTGTGGTTAGCTTACCCCTCCCCTTCAGGAACCTGAAGTGTTACAGAGAAGGGAGGGGCGCTTCTGTTGGAGCAGGGAAACTGACTTTATTAGTGTCAGAGGCTGGGGGCCCAGGCACCTGGCCCAGTAGAGAAGGTCTGTGACCTATTCCCAGGTCTATTTGGGGTGGGTGTCCCCCCATTCAAGGACCCTGAGGACAGGGAAATGGATCTGTTCCTTCTGAGGCCTGGTTCCTCTAGGTTAGGAGGCTGGCTGGCTTATCTGGACATCTAAGCCTGGCTAAGGTGTCCATGGGTGCTAACGAGGGAAGGTGTAGCCAGCCTTTGCTTCTCCTCCTGGGGAGTCCTTGGCTAGAACTCCGAGTGGCTGTGGGATAGAGGCACATAGGTTAAGCACAGCGCGATGAGGCTGTGGGAAGGGAGGCCCACGCACAGGTTCCCTGCCCACGAGTCCAGACATTGTAACTTAGCCGCAAAGAGGAGAAGGGCGATTTCTTTGCAGAGTTGTTGCCCTTGTACCACGCACCATGGAAATGATGGGAAGACGGGCCCTTATTGACCACGGCAGCCCACGAGTAGAAGACTCTTGTTCTCATCTCTATTTTACTGATTCAAAAGAGTGAATGCTAAGGCAATCAATTGGGTGAAAGGAAAGAAGCTGGAAAGTGGCCAGAGTAGGAGTTGAAGTTTTGTGTTGACTCTGAAGGCTGTGTTCCCAGACTTTGCCCAATTCAGTCTTTAAGTCCCTCATCTCTAGCCCCATGCACTAACCCTTCCTCCCATCCATTCATGTATTCATCCAGCTGTCCATTTGTCCATCTATCCATCCATCTGCCATCAGTCCTTCATCCATCCATCCATCCATCCATCCATCCATCTAAACATCCATCTACATATCAATCCATCTATCTGTCCTCCTATCTATCTATCTATCTATCTATCTATCTATCCATCTGTCCATTCCTCTGTCTGTCTCTTCATCCATCCATCCAGCCCTCTACCCCGGTACCTCCTCTCCACGCCCACAGTGAGACTGTGCTATTCTCACAGTGCCCAGTACTGCATCTGCCCTCGTGAGCAGGACAAGTGTGAGTCCATGCTTCCTGGCAGACCAGCAGGCAGGCAGGGGTCAGGACTGTACGCCTGGGAGGCATAGCCACAGACACATGCTAGCCCAGGTCTTCTGCCAGCTCCCTTCCCTGTGGTGGCCTCTTGGACACAAAAAAGAGGCTTCCTCAGGAAAAGGGAGGCCAGAGAAGTATGTGACCCAGAGCCCTGGAACCCCTCAGGTCTCCTGCCACCCCAGAACAGCCAGACCTCAGGCCTGAACGTCTCCACCCATAAATCCAGGTCTTGGTTTTACACCGGAAAGGATGAGGCAGGAAATGAGCCGGGCAGCAGGTGCAGCTGGGAGGCAGGTGCTGGGATGTTCAGGCTGGGCGGGGCTCCGTGGTCCTCTCTCTGACTGGGCAGGCACATTACTTCACCCTTTGGGGGCTCACTGTCCTCCTCTGACCCCCGGGGGTGGTGGAGTCACCAGCCTCGCAGTCCTGGATGATGGGCGCCATCTGTGGCCGGAATCAGCACTCTGCTCTGCCTCCTGATATCAGCAGCTGCACCCTGGGCTGTCTGCAGGAGGACTCGCAGACCCCTGCTTCCCAGTGTGTTAGTATCAGCAAGTGCTGAAATGTAAAGATGGCATGCCAGATGACCATGTGGATTTTAAAAATTCTTTGAACAGTCACAAGATCCGGCAGGCTGGGACCCGCCTTCTTGCTTGGTGGTTAATGGCTGAGCAGAGAATGGCTATGCCCCAGACTCTCCAGTTCCCCCCTGCCACGATCTCTCCTGTCACTTCTGGTACCTAACCAGCCCCTCTGGTCTGTTGAGTCTGCAGCCTGCCTGGAAGAGCTGCCTTATCATTGGGAAGTGCTAAAAATAACTCTCCGTGGCCACCTTTCAGTCACCCCCAGGTGGCTCATTCACGCACTTGCTTCTGGCTAACCGGGGCATCATGGAGATTTCTTTCCCTCCCTCACCAGTGACAAATACCCAGAGCATGCAAATTCTTTTAAGCATCAGGCCATCCTGAAGGGCAAACCTTCCAAACAGAAATAGAAGCCTGCGTTCTGCAAGTCGGTCTACCGGTTTCCCCTTTGTGGGCAGTGTGGGTCACAGGATATCTTGAATCATCTGCCTTCCCTTTCTGTTTTCCCCCGGCCCGGGCCCCTGATAGCATGCATCAGGAACTTGGGAGCGGTCGGAGGCAGGCAGGTGGACCGGTAGAACATTCCAGAGCACCTTGGCTTGTGTCCCGACTCTCTCTAGGATGATCTGTGACTTGCACCTCTTTGTGTGGTCTTACCGCTTCATCAGCTGATGTCAGCACACCTGCTTTCCTCTCTAGTTTGTGAGGATTAAATTTGATACACAGAAGAGAGAAGCACATTGAGACTCACAAATCCCAGAGGACTCATGTCGTAGACCAGAAAATGTGAGCCATTCAGATCTCTCTCAGTCGTCCTGTGCCTTTGGGACAGGGATGAATGAATGAATGAAAGCCCAGGAGGGTCCCCACCCACTCACCTGTCTGCCCATCCGTCTAGCAGGTGATGGCCAAGAACCTGCCATGAGTGAGTCTGGCACTATGCAAACTAGGGGGGGGGGACAGAGGTGCCCCTGCTCAGAGGTTACATTCTGGGGCAGCATGGCCCCCAACACAAAAGAAAAAAAAGTAACCAGCAGTTCAAACAGTGCTGTGTGCGTCTATGAAATGATCAACACCCATCCCAATAACGTGTGGGGGAAGGGAGGAAGTGGGGCGCCTGAGAAAAACACACCGGGTGCTGTGCTGTAAGTATCATTCTCCGCCTCATTAGGGTGTTGTACCCTAAAAGTGTATTAAAAAATATCAAGTGAACTAGGCGGGCCAATAAACACAATTCAAAACATGTAAACAGGAAAGAAACAGTGTATCAAATGGTTGCAAACACGGGAGGGTGGTACAAAGGTACTGAGAAGAATAGGAGCTCCCGGTGAGTGTTGATTTTGGCTGGGATAGATGTATTTTACTGACTGTATTTACTTATTCTGGATTTATCTTGCTTATTTGGGGATGAGGCTTTATTTGGGGTGGATACCTTTTACCGGAGTCATCCCACACTAGTTCTGGGGAAGCCAAATATGGTAGAGACCTCAAGCACGATGCCCCAGTGATTACAGGTGCTGCAGGCCCGACAGGCTCATCCACGGCTTTTTATAAGCAGATGCTCTTCATAGCTGCATAAACTGTATTAGTTATTAAATTCGTATATGTGCTTTAAAAATTATTAGTGCATTGCAATTGTACACCACAGTGAGGTTCCGTGTGATGAAAGCATACATGCGTATGTTCCTTTAACTTCTTTTTTTAACCAAAAGATACTCAATGCATGGCATTCTAGATATACAGCTTGAATAATTTTCACAAACTGAGCATACACAAGCAACCCTACACCCAGACCAAGAAAGGGAGTATTACATATGTACCTGCCCCTGCTCCTTGGGAGAATATTAGAAAAAATTATTAATAGCTATATATTTTTTTAAGAAATGTGTATTAGAAGCCTGGTGTGGTGGTACGAACTTGTCATCTCAGTGTTTGGGAAGCTGAGACAAGAGGATCTCAGATTAGAGACCAGCCTTAGCAACATAGTAACCTAGTAAGACCCTGTTTTAAAACAACGACAACAAAAACCCAAACAGGGCTGGCTTGGAGGGAGAATGCCCCTAGGTTCCATCTCTAGTACCATAAAAATGTATATTAGGGAAATTATATATATATATATATATATATATATAATCAATCAAAATAACATCTTTAAGGCTCTTATTGCTGGGCATATAAATAAAATAGTATTTAAGTAAAAAGAAGTTAGTTGGGATTGGTCAGGGTGGCGATGCAGGCATGTAATTCCAGTTCTTGGGAGGCTGAGACAGGAGGACTGCAGGTTTGAGACCAGAAGCATAGTAAGACTCTCGGCAACATAGCAAGACCCTGTTTCAAAACAAAATAAAGAGGGTTGGGGGTGTTGCTTGGAGGTAGAACAACCCTGTGTTCAATTCCTAGTAACACACACACACAAACACATACACAACTAGCCAGGCACAGTGGTGCACACTTGTAATTCCAGTACTTGGGAGGCAGAGACAGGAGGACCTCAGGTTCACAGTCAGCTTCAGCTACTTAGTGAGGCCCTCTTCAATTTAGTGAGACCATGTTTCCAACTAAGAATTAAAAAAATAGGGCTGAAGGTGTAGCTTGGGGGTAGAATGCTTCTAGGTTCAATCCCCAGTACCCCCCCACCCACACACACATGAAAAAGAACAAGAAAAAAGTTAATAAAATGAGAATATATTAGTAACAGTCCCACACCCTGACCCTGATCCTAATCTGGATGTCAACTTGTTTGAAATTTACCAATGACAGGGATTTGCTGGAATGCCCAAGGATGGCTACATGCTGGCTCAAACCCTTTAAGACCTTTTGGTCCCGTGGTCAATAGCTCTGCTGTTTTGTTCTGAAGTTCAAGTGGGAAGGATTTAAACTAGACGTTAGGAGGACGGGGCTCTGGGTTCATTCTATGGGGATGCTTAGGAGAGGCCTCCCGTCGTCTCCGATGGTCTTGGTGGCCGGGCAGCTGTCTCCTGTTGCTCCTACAGCTCTGGAGACCGATTGGCCCCAGGGGCTGCTTGGGCTCATCTTCTTTCTCCTGTGCCATAGTTCTGGGCCCTTCCCTGGATCCTTTGGATTCATTGCTGTGTGTTTGCTTCCTGTTGAATATTTTTACCCAACTCTCCCATGTATTGAACATGAAATTAGCCATGATGAATGGGTCCCCAAATGGGCCCATAATGACTGCATTAACTTAACCCTGAACCACGACTCTCCCGTTCAGAACCAGGGGAACAGTACCACGTTCAGGCAGTTCCTGCAGCAGAGACGGCTCATTATCTCTAAAAGAGCACGGCGTGGGGGGGACAGTAAAAGCCGCCAGCCCGAGGACAGCGGGATAATCCCCCGAGTCCCAGCACCCAGCCACACTCGCATTCATAAAATAAACAAATGCTTTTGGTAATGGAGAGCTAATGTAGACATTATTTAAGGATAGTATTAAAACCAGATTAGCTGGATCAAGGAATACAGTGGCTACCTCATTAAGCATCCTTTCTTGAGGGATATAGGAAAGTTATTCTCTTTCTCCTTTTCTTCTTTCCCTGTGAAATGGGGCTTTATTAATTAGAGATGAAATGGTAAATATGTATATTTTTTATTTTTCCAGACTGGTAGCTGCTTTCTGTTTATTTTTTAATGGAGGACCAAGCTTTGCAGATGTTATCTTTGAAATAAAAGCCTATTCATTGCCGCATCCTCTTTTATCCTTAGCACAGAAGGAGCAGCTGTGAGAAAGAACACAGGGTGCTCCCTTTGCCTGCCGCGGAGTGTCTGGATGAACCCCGGGCTGATGTGACCCCGCACACCCTCCTGGCCGGCTTCCCCCTTAGTCCTTGTGAGGCACCACTGAGTTATTAGGTCTTGTTTCCTCTTGTGCAGAGGTGAGGCGGAGGCAGAACAGGATGGAGAGGAGTCTGGGAAGGCCCTTCAGAGAAGAGCTGACTGTGTGCAGCTGGGACTGGGCTCCTTTCTTAGCACTTCCGCCGAGCTGGGGTTGCTGGCTGCTGTGTGGCTTTGATTTGGGGTCCAAATCAAACAGCAGCAACATTTGGAGGGACCCAGCTTTTTAGCAGAGTGAACAGGTGGATGTTAACACCCAGCCGAAGCGGATACTCAGAAGTCCTGATGGGGCCAGGCATGGTGGCTCACACTTGTAATCTCAGCATTCAGGAGGTGGAGACCAGAGGATCAGGGTTCGCAGACAGCCTCAGCTACTTAGCGAGGCTCTTTACAACTCAGTGAGACCTGTTTTAAAAATAAAAGACTAAAAATTAGGGCTGGGGATGTAGCTCGAAGGTAGAATGCCCCTAGGTTCCATCCCTGGTACCGCAAGAAAAAAACAAAACAAAAAAAAGTCCTGATGGGGAATCAGGAAACCTGGATCTTTATGGGTCAGGTCTGGCCCAGAGTGGGATAAAGATAGCATAAGGTCCTCCTTCTCCATTTCCTCCTGAGCCGCCTCCTTCTCCTCTTCCTAATGAAACAAACAGTACATTAAAACAAAAATTAAGTTGGTAGCCAAAGTCAGCCATTTCAAATGAAATCTGATTTTGTAGTGTCCAGTAAAACATTTTAAATTTATTTGAATGTGGTGGTACATACCTGTAATCCCAGTATTTGGGAGGCTGAGGCAGGAGGAGCCCAAGTCCCAGGTGGACTCAGCCATTTAGTGAGATCTTCAATAATGTAGCATGACCCTGTTTCAAACTAAAAAAATTAAGCCAGTTGTACATGGTGGTGCACTCATAATCCCAGCATTCGGGGGGCTGAGACCAGAGGATTGTGGTTCTCGACAGCCTCAGCTACTTAGCAAGTCCCTTTGCAAAAAGTGAGACCCTGTTTCAGAAAAATAAAAAGAGTAGAAAATAGTGCTGGGGGTGTAGCTCGGAGGTACAATGCCCCTGGGCTCCACCCCCAGTACTGAAAAAAAAAAATTAAAAGAACTGGGGTGGTATAGTTTGGAGGTAGAATGCCCTAGGTTCAATCCCTAGTTAAAAAAAAAAAAATTGGAATTCTGTCCTTCATTCCCACAAGGTAACAATTCGAGGGCAGCAGATGTGGCTGCCCCTGCCCCTTCCCCACGGACCTCTGTCCTCCGCCGGCAGGTTCACCCTGGTGCCCACAGGTCTGCTTTGTCAATTGTGTGACTTACGATGCCACTATTGGGTTTGGGGACTGTGCCTCCAAATCGTAACAACTGTTGTTGTTCATTTATAAGTCACCACGTGCCAGACACTGCCAACAGCACCTCTGGGGTAATCCTCACGAACCATTTATAATGACCCTAGGAAGGGTCTGCTCATAGTTGCCCGGTTATAGATGAGGAAATTGAGACATCGAAGAAGGAATCACCCTGGCTCACAGGGCAGTAGAGTTGGAAGAACTGAAGCCAGACAGTTTCCTTGGGTATCCTTGCATACAGCTGTGCGCTGCTTAGGTCTGTGCCTGTCCCATGGATGAAACCGCTGAGGTCCAGCAGCAAGGTCACCCGAGATCTAGCCGCACTGTAGAGGGCAGAACAGGGCTCGCTGACCATAGAGGGGACCCGGCCGGGCTCCCCAGCCCGGGGCTCAGGAATGGGCCCCAGCGCAGGGATGGCGGCCACCGCTCTGCAGCGCGGTCTTGCAGCCGAGGGGGAGCATCCTGAGCGTAATATTTTGATAAGTTGCTGATTTGTATTAAAATAATAATTACAGCGATAATTACAAGCGGGGATTTCGGTGAGACTCAGCTGCTGGCTGGGAGGAAAATAATTAGCTTCGTGTTCTCTGGAAAGCAGACGGAAGCCAGGCCTGACCTTTTCCCTTTGTGACGGTCCAGCGCAGGTTCTGCTGTGGGTTGAAGGCCACGTGTTTGCCAGCTGCCGGGGGTGTCAGCAGGACCCATGGCAGATTTCCACAGGAAGAGTTGCCCGTAATTGGGCCAGCATCAGCTTTTTCTACAGACACTAGAAAACAACCTGGTTTATTCGGATGGTGGTCGCTTCGTCCACGAAACAGTTTTCCCTGGAAGCCGTCAGGAGAGGGGCTAGAAGGACAGGATTGAAATCTGCTTTTTATGATTAAGTGTTCCTAAATACTCCAGCAGCAGCTAATACCTGGCCACAGTGAGCAATTCAGAGCTGATTTAATTTGATGGCTGTGGTTCTCTTTGCAAAAGCGGGTTGAATTTAAGCTGCCTTGGTTGTAAACACTGACTATGCTATTTTTATGTTTATTTTTCGGCCATGCGTGCTGGGGGGTGGAACCCAGGAACGTGCCAGGCTAGGATTCTTCCATTGAGCTACATCCCCAGCCCTGCTCCTTCTTTTTTCAAAGTAGAACATACACACAGAAAGTAGGCAGATCATGAATTAGTGGCTCAAGGCAGGGACATGTGTGGTTAGCTCTGAAATCCAGGGCACAGAGTGTTAGCCAGGGCCACTTCTGAACCCACGCCTCTAAGAACGACCTTGGTCCTGACTTCTGACACCCACAGGTTGTTGTGCTTTCTTTTAGAAATAGAATGGTGCGGTCCCCACTGTGTTTTGTTTAATTAATTTTTTCTGAGGGTCTGGGGATGGAACCCAGGAACATTCGACCTCCAAGCTATACTCCCTGCCCTATTTTTTATTCTTTATTTTGAAACAGGGTCTCACTAAGTTGCGGAGGGCCTCACTAAGGAGCTGAGGCTGTCTGAGGAGACTGCGAATTTACCAGTCTCAGCCTCCCAAATGCTGGGATTACAAGTAGGCACCACCACTCCTGGCTTTAAGTAATTTTTTTTAAAAGAAAATTTGGTACTGAAGGTTGAACCCAAAGGCATTCTACTTCCTAGCTACACTCCAGCCCTGTTTTATTTTTTATTTTGAAACAGGGCCTTGCTAAGTTGTTGAGGCTGGCCTTGAGCCTGTGACCTTCCTGTCTCAGCCTCCCAAACACTGGGATTACAGGTATGTTCCACCATGCCTGGCTTGCTTAATTACCATTAAATCCATGAAATGCATGTATATCAGGGCTCAGCCAGCCACAGGCTATTAGACAAATCCAGGGTAAGCTGTCTCTTTTCTTATGGCCTGCGAGCTAAGGATGCTCTTTACATTTATAAACGGCTGTGCAAAAAATAAAAAAAGATTCGGGGACATGTAAAAATGATATGAAATTCAAATGTGTGTCCATAAATAAAAGCTTTATTGCGGGACAGTCCTTTCTGCCCATTTCTATCCGGGCCACGGTTGATCTGGTGCCTGTGTGGCAAGGTGGAGAAGCTGAGACAGACTGTAGAGACCCCAAAGCTTAAAAGACGTACTCACTGGTCCTCTGCATAAACATTTGCTGACCTCGTAACCATAGTGTTCTGTAGAGTTGCGAAGTTGTTCATTCACATTGCTGTAGATTTTATTGTGAAATGTCCCGTGATTTACATACCTATTCTGGGTCTGGCCATTCACGAAGTTCCCAGTTTGGGGCCACTGTCGGTAATGACGCCACTCACATTTGCGTGCACGTCTTTGGGTGAATGCAGGCCTGTGTTTCTGAGGGGTGCATATGTCCGAACAGGATCTATCAAACTGCCGGTTGGGTTGGGTTTTCAGCTGGTTGGTTTCACAATCACATTTCTATTTGGAAGCGGCACCATTTCTCCTAGAGAGCGGGGCGTGGGGATACTCCCACGCAAGGCTAGCAGCAGGGCCTGCGCCCATAATTAGTCTCGCAAGATGGAGAATCCGTAGATCTCACTGCCGTTCTCCATTCTGGCTCCTTCGAGGATATCGGGAGCATTAACCACTTTAGTTGCTTTTGGGAACAGTGCCATCATTTAATTTCTTATAACCAAAGCCATTATTGTCGAAAGGGGCCCTTATCTTTAGGCAGCAAAACAGGTCTGGCGGAATTCAGCTTTTTTTTTCCATGTCTCATTCTGCTTTGATTGACTTCTGTTTATCTTTGGCTGTTCTAGTTTCTTTGGTCGGAAACAGATGAATTCAGCCCCGTGTCCCCCATAAGATCTCTAGCCCGCAGTGGCACGTGTCATTTTGCATCGAAACACTGGGCTGAGATGGCCCTTCAGGGACTGCACGCGTGGTATCTACGTGGCCTCGGGTTTAGAGCAGGAGACTCCCCCGAGGGGCTCCCTCCTGAGCTTGTCAGCCGTGCTGAGGAGCCCAGGACCCACCCGGCGTCAGTTTCTGGGTACCGGTCACTTGCCATTTGCTGACCCGCCTCTGTGGGTGCAGGCACCGACTGGGTTCGGAGAATGTCGGGGTTCCCCAGGATCTACTGGCCTTTCAGGTCCACTTGGCACTGGCCGAAGCAATGACTTAATATTCTTTCTGGGGTTTGTCAGAGTCCTGTCAGCTCCGTGTTCAGCCGGCCCGCCTCACCGGGGATGAAGTCCCGGCTGCCTGAGGAGTCTGCCTTCCCGTCCTGCATTATCTGTGGAACACACTAAAGGAGCGTCACGAGAGAAGACTGTTAGCTGCTGTCTTCGTGTTCCTTTTGGATGACATTTGGACTTCATGCTGAAAGGGCCAGTGGACTTGAAGTCCAGGCTCAGCTGACATCCGTTATATTTGACTCTGTCTCTAGAAACGTCCGCTTGAGTTTTAAAAATGGGCCGCTGAGCTGCAGTGCCCTGGTGGGCTGTGATTCCAGGATGTGGGACTCCCCGACATGCAAAACTTAACCCTTAAATTCCGGTTGTTTTGCTCTTTCCCCCTGAGCTTAATGGTTTATTTGCCAAACTTGAGAATTGTAAGTAATCATTGGAGTGCTTTACAAAAGTGTGTTTGTGTGTGTGTGTGTGTGTGTGTGTGTGTGTGCGAGCGCGCGCGTGTGTTTCTTCTGGAGAATGGTTTTTTCTTTATCAGTACTACTTTCTAGATGTTCTAAGATGCCCGTATTGAGCACAGCATTGATGATTAATTTGTTCTCAAAAGAAAAGTAGTAGATTTCGGAAATGGGAATCTTGTAGGCTGCCGCATTCAGAAAACAGTAAGCTATATTAAAAATTAGTCTCTAAAAGATAATCACGTAGAAATGGAATTAAACAGAATCATTTTAAGTCAATCTTAGATCAAAGAACAGATAAAACTTAATATTTCAGGTCAGACAGCGATGAATAAAAATGAGGATTGGCATATGACCTGAGAGGTGGGGCTAAAACTGTGCCCAGAGGCAAATTGGTAGCCTATTTCAAAAGCATGAAACGTTTGACATTAAACAGAGAAGACTAATGTGGTTAAGATAAAAGGCTGATTTTTTTTTTTTTTTTTTTTTTTTTTTGTGCAGTACTGGGGATGGAACCCAGGGGCATTCTACTTCCGAGCTACATCCACAGCCCTATTATTATTATTATTATTTTGGTGGTACTGGGGTTCCTGGAAGCCCTTCCACTTCTGGGCCACACTCCCAGACCTATTTTTTATTTTTGGAAACAGGGTCTCTTAAGCCAGCGCGGCTGGCTTCGAACCTGCGCGATCCTCCTGTCTCTGCCTCCCAAGCGCGGGGATTGCGCCACCACGCCCGGCAAAAGGCTGATTTTTTAAAAATTCATTGAGAATAAGACAAAAGAAGGTAGGAAAAGGACAATATGTTAAAAGTAGAAATTCATGAAACAGGACACAAACATGCTAGGGTTGATCTACGAAGTCCCCTAATGACCCAATTATGCAAAATGTGAGTTCCTCTTAGGATTGGAATCCTTGACCAGGTTTTGGGGTTCCTGATCCCCAGCGGCTGCTCAGTATTCCCATGACAGTGACCAAGGGACCTGTTGGTAGCAGGAGATGTCACTGGTTTCCTGTTATTTAGATTACGTGAGTTGGGAAGATTTTCACTTATTTGCCTACACCCAAGCAAAGCACACTTTTTGTTCTACTGAACCACTTTCTCTTGCCCTTAAGGACAGCAAGGATGCCCAACAGTTTACTGTTTTGTAGAATATCTTGAGTGTCTTGCAGCTCTCAGCAAGCTTCTCCACAGTTTCGATGCTTCCCTGGGTCTTATAAAGGCAGGTTCTCCTCGTCATCCAGGGCCCTGTTGGGACAGGCTGATCCGTGGAAGGTTTTTCTCTCTTTAGGCACAGGGCTGTGCTGTGGCCGGAATCAGTTGCCGACCTTGTTGGTTTGAGATTTATTTTGACATCGTCCCAGCAATACCCACGAATAATCTACCGTGTGTCAAGTCTTTGTGTTTTTACGTGAGCATATTGGTTCCTAGATTTACCCAGGATGTTCACAGATACTTCAACAAAAGTCAACACATTTTACTGTGGACCCCCTCCGTGCTGGACGCTGTGCTAGGAGCCTTTGAAGGGGCACAGGCCACACGGGTTCTCACCTCCTGTAGCCACGCCTTGGTGGAGGAGACAGTGAGCCGTGGGGTGAGGGGTCATGGGACAGGCTTTCTGAGGAGGTGACCTTTAAGATGAAACAGCATTAGTCGACCAGGGACTGGGGACGAGGAGGGAGAGGCATGGTCTTCATGAAAAGGAATTAAAGCTCCCTTGAGGACCAAGACAAGAGCCAGGGCCAGGGAAGCTTCTAAGCCACCGTGAAAGATTCCCTCTGCAAGGCTCCCAACATTTCCAGTTCATTAAAAATGGGTTCTAAAGTCTGGGAAAGTCCCAGTACTAAGGAGGCTGAGACAGGAGGACTGTAGTTTGGAGGTCAGCCTCAGTAACTCAATGAGGCCCTATTTTAAAATTAAAAAAAAATAAATAAAATGAGGTATGGTTGAACATGCCTGTGATCCTAGTACTTGGGAGGCTGAGACAGGAGGATCTCAGGTTCAAGTCCAGCCTCGGCAACTTAGTGAGGCCCTCTGCAACTTAGACCCTGTTTCAAAAAAAAAAAAAAAAAAAAGTAGGACTGAAGGTCTAACTCACAAGTAGACCACCCCTGGATTCAATCCCCAGTGGCAAAAACACAAAAGAAAAGGTCTTGAAAGCGGCCTGGTTCACCAATCAGATGCCTTGCAGATGGTACGGCATCCGGCGAAGACTTCCCCAAGCAAGCCCCAGCAGCGCCCGTCCATGCAGGTCCTTCTCACTCCTTGGACAAAGCTGGGTGAGGAGGTGGGGACTCGCAGAGATCAGGACATCGGGCCCACAGCCCGGCTAGCTTCTCACGTGTGGCTCCAGGCAGCCCCCTGGGCCTCCACCTTCTTGTCGGTAGAATGGGCTCAGGACTTCTTGGGTCCTTAGAACTTTTAGCCCAGAGGTAACCTGTGTCCTGCAGGCACATGCACCTCTGCCTTCCAGCTGTGACCCGTGCGCCACAGGGTGCATTCCGGGGGCCCTTTCCCACCGCCTGAGCACGCTAGGCGTGGCCATTCTGCCCCGGCCTCCTCCCCCAGCGCCCTCGCCCCTGCCCGGGGATCAGCCCTAGTCCTGGTCTGTTCCTAGGACCCCTCTACTATCATAGCTGGCCTTGGGCCCATTAGCTTCAAGGTATCCCGGTGGATGGCATACAGTAGGTACTCTGTAAACTTGTTCCCTTCAGAAATTGCCTGGGAGATCAAATAAGGAAATGCCCTGAACTCAAGGCTATGGAGGGGGCCCCACTTTAAAACTGATGGGGTTTTTTTTTGTTTGTTTTTTTGGTGGTACAGAGGTTCCTGGAAACCCTTCTACCTCCGGACTACACTCCCAGACCAATTTTTTTAATATATATTTTTATTTGGAAATAGGGTCTCTTAAGCCAGTACAGCTGGCTTTGAACCTGCGAGATCCTCCTGTCTCTGCCTCCCAAGTGCAGGGATTACAAGCGTGCGCCACCGCGCCCGGCAAAACTGATGTTTTAAGATCCAGAGGCCAATGATGTTCTAGAACCTGGAATCATATCTTGTGACCTGGTTTCTGGTCAACTCCATAACCAATCCAATGGTGCCTGGGGTTTGCTGTGTGTTCTTAGTTCTTGGTGAGAAGGCTACAGACAATGATACGCGATAATAATAGTAGCAGCTGTCCTTTATTAAGCACTTACGGCATGCCCAGTGTTCTCTGCTTAACGCCTCCAGCACGCGGCTTGTGACTGTTGTTGACGGTCCCTTTTGTAGATAGAGGAAGTGAAGCCCAGGGAGGGGAAGTAACTCCCCAGGATTGCACAGCTGGTTGGGGACAGATGTGCACCCTCACCCAGCCTGGCATGGAGCCCGCGCTCCTCCCGTCCGCCTCACCCAGTGCACAGTCTCCTCGGGGGAACTCAGGACAGGCTGGACCTAGGTGAACCGGGGAGGGGACTCTCTCCCAGCTGCTGGGCCCCCTGGCCTCTGCCCATGCAGTGATGGCGGCCACTGAGCTCCTGCAGGTAGAGAGGAGCCAGAAGGGGCTGCAGATGCGGGTGCCTCTTCTACCAAGGTTCCGAATCGCTATCCTCTAGGGGACAGCAGCTCATGCCCTGGGTGCGTAAGAGGGCACGAGTGCCATTCTCACGCCCGCCACCCCATGTCCCCATTTGCCTCCGTTGGGAGGTGCAGTGCATTGTGGTAGGTAAGCACGGAGACTCTGCCATTTGTAGAGCTGTGACTTTAGCCAAGTTTTTCAGAGTCTCCGTGCCCCTGCTTCTTCATCTGCAAAATGGGAAGGATCAGCCGGGCGCGGCGGCGCACGCTTGTGACCCCAGTACTCCGGAGGCTGAGGCAGGAGGAGTGCACAGGTCCGAAGCAGCCTCAGCAGCTTAGTGAGGCTCTCAGCAACTTCATGAGACCCTGTTTCCAAATAAAATATAAAATAGGTCTGGGGGTGTAGCCTGGAGGTAGAAGGCTCATAGGTTCCTTCCCCAGTACCACACGCAGAAAAAGGGAGAGGATCGTGGTACTTGCTGCAGAGGGTGCGGCAGACACCAACAAGGGGATGTGTGCAGTTCATGCAGAGCTGTGCCCGGGCACGTGTGAAGACCGTAAAGTACCTCTTATTCTCAATACTGCTGCTCCCTGCAGGAGGACGACTCAGGAAGGCAGGAGGAGGTGAAAGAAGGGAGAGGAGGAAGGACTGGATAGGGTGCGATGGCCCAGCTCTCCTTCCTCCTTCTGGACTTGAGTGTGGGCTGGTCCTCCCTTCCCAGCTCAGCCCAAGCTCTACATGCCTCTGTCCATGGAGTGGTCATGACGGACAGTGTGTCTGGGGACCCTCCCAAGTCGTGGTTTTTGCAGAACATGGCGTTTTCAGAGCCTGTGGCATTTTTTCAAACAACGTGGGGTTCTGCCGAGCCTGGCAGAGGCTCGAGTACAGAGCCCTGTTTTCCCGGCTGGTTGCACTGAGGTCAGACGTTCGCCCCAGGCGTCCAGTGAGTCACCAGGCAGAGCGGCCCGGCCGGGGGGACTCTCCAGGCTGTCTCAGCCCGGTGTTGGGGTGTTGGGGTGTGGGCCTGCACGATGCTTGGGCTTTGGGGAGGAACAAGCCGCGGCCGCTGACAGCCTGGAGCGGGGCTGCTGGGCAGAATCCAGAAATGATCTTGCTAACTGTGCCAGTCAGCATTGGAGGGACGGCGAGGTTGTGAATAATTGATTGCCGCTAACTCAGTCGTGAAAACCATTTTCAGGGTGTACTGGGCTGGCTCTCCTGGAGGGAGGAGGAGGGGAGCCGGTGGGGTAAGGCTCCCCCTCTCCCTGGAGCCTGGAATGCACATGGCTTCCCCCTGCTTGGGTGTCCACACAGCCCATGGTGAGTCTCCGCGCTGACTGGGGTCCCCAGGCTGTCCGCAGTTCCCAGCAGCTCCCAGAGTCTTTTTCTTTTTCTGTTTTCTTTTTATACTAGAGGTTGTACCCAGAAGCATTCCACCACTGAGCTACATTTAGAATCCTTTTTACCATTCATTTGGAAAGAGAGTCTAAGTCAGTTACCGAGGTTGGTCTTTAACCTGTGATCCTCCTGTCTCAGCCTCCCGGGTACTATGACTACAGGTGTGCACCGCTGCACTGAGTTTCCCCAAGTCTTTGGAAGGAGGTCCTGCCCCACCTTCCTGCCCGAGCAGCACAGGATTGAGGGGACCGTGCCTGCTTCTGACAGCTGGTCTGACCCTCCCAGCGGAGAAGGACTCTGTTTTCTGACCATGACATAACTCAGTGTCTACACAGGTGGCCGGGCCCGATCAGCACGGTCCAGGGCCCGGCTTGGATTCCCAGGCCCGCCTTGCTGCCTGGTGGACTTGGAACAGCCACTGGACATCTCTGTCCCGGTGCTTTGTGGGACATAACAATAGGCCCAACTTCAAAAGGTGGTTGTGAAAATTTCAAAAGTTAGTATTTAAACCTAAATATAGGGCCAGGTGTGGTGGCGCACGCTTGTAATCCCCACACTTGGGAGGCGGAGACAGGAGGATCACACAGGTTCGAAGCCAGCCGCGCTGGCTTAAGAGGCCCTGTTTCCAAATAAAGCAATATAAAAATAGGTCTGGGAGCATAGCTCGGAGGTAGAAGGGCTTCCAGGAACCCCAGTACCACCAAAAATAAATAAATAAATAAATAAATAAATAAATAAATAAATAAACCTAAATATAGAGCTGGGGCAAGGCATTGTGGTAGAGAAATCACCTTGTGTGTGTGAGACCCTGGGTTCAGGTTCATCCCCAGTACTGCAAGAATGCTCAGGAGGCTGAGACAGAAGGATTGCAGGTTCTAAGCCAGCCTCTGCAACTTGGTGAGACTGTCAGCAACCTAGAGAGACCTGTTTCCAAGTAAAAAAATAAAATAAAGTACATCAGGGGGTGTAGCTCAGCAGTAGAATCCCTGGGTTCGGTTCAATCCTCAGGACCTCCTTACACACACACCCACGAAGTACAGCTGTGCTCCCTTTATAGTCCCGGGAGGGAGGTGGGTGAGACAGGCTGGACCAGGGCAGGCAGACAGAGGTGGGACAGGGTCCGGTGACCTACTGAAAACCGCGCAGCTGGCTTAAAGAAGGGTCCACCCTCCTGTGGAAAGACCTGGGTCCTGATCCTGGGGCCGCTGCTGTCAGGCGGGGAAGCTCTGCTGGACACCGCTGGACTCCTCAAGGCCATGTGTCCCCCTGTGCAAAATGAGGTGCTGATGCCTCCCCTGAGGGTGAGGGGCATCACCCCTCCATTCCGTAAGTCGTCACCAAGCACACAGTACCTGCGGGTACTGCTACAGGAATGGAAAATAAGATCAGGAACCAAATGGGCCCCTGCCTTGTGGAGTCATCGCTCCAGAGGGGAAGGGTAAATCTAAACAATAATGGCTGTATAAATGGAGGTGGACAGATGTTTTCCATGAAGGGATACAGTAAATGTTTCTGGCTTATGGTTACACAGTCTCGGCCGGGCTGGTGGGTGCTACCTGCCTGCAGGGTCTCCAGAACCTTTATATAAGTTAGAAACGTGTACTCTCAGTGGAGGAATGGCCTTGCCTTCTGACCAGCTGACTGCCATGGCCCAAGCCTCAGTTTCCAGCCGAGAGCTGAAACAGCCGACCAGCTTTCCTCCAGAGGCGGACAGTGAACAAGACATCACTGGCAGCCCCGGCACCTCCCGGAGAACTGTCCTCTTGCGAGTGTCCAAACTTCGTGAGAGTTCCCCCTCTTTATCCTGTTAAAAATAAACACCGTTTTCTTCCGTCCCTTCAGCTGCTGCATTGTGCCCCGGAGAACAAGCGCTTGTGTTTCCTTGCCGCGGCACCAAAGAAAGATGAATAAACACGCTGTAAACAGCAGTTTCTCCCCAGTGACAGGAGGCAGACAATGGCCCTGCCGGGGTATTAATCAGCTGCCTTTGTAGGCGACTTCGCTCTCCCCTGGCAGTGGTAGCTGGGGCTCCCTGGACCAGCAGTGGGAGGAGCCACGCGGGGGCCTGGGGATGGCCACCCCTGCGGCACAGTCAGTGTGGCCTCCAGCCCTTGGGGGCAGATGTCCAGGCAGCTCCGGGAAGGGCTTGTCCTTCCGTGCTGTGAGCCCCTTGAGAGAGACTCTTGGTCTAAGAGTTTCCTATAGTTCTTAGCTCTGTGTCACCTCTTCCTTAGTGACATCTATCCACACACACACACCACATGTTTGTTGAGTGCCTACTGTGTGCCAGGCACAATGCTAGTTCTCTTGCAGTGAATCCGTGAATGTGTTAAAATGAGTCTTCATTTTTTTTTCAACCCGTTTTATTTTGACAAGTTTTTATTGGGCACTTACCACACCCCGGCCACAGTAGCCAGGCTCTGAGCATTTTGAAAATGCAGGCCCATCCTTTGTCTCTTCATTCCTTCTATCCGTATTTGGGCGGGTATTTATTGAGCACCTACTGTGTGCCAGGAATGGCATTAGGTTGTTGGGTTCTATCGGTGAATGTTTGTAAGCATGCCCTCCTTTCATCTGCTTATTCCTTCAAGCAGGATTTATTTAGACAAATATTTATTGAGTACCTACTGTGCGCCGGGTACTGTCCTAGAACCCACATCGCCATCTCCACTGTTGTGTTGGCTTCTCTGGGGAATTCTCATCCACACCTGCACCCAAGAACGAATGCGCTTGGGATCAAATGGGGCTGAGTGTGTGGAAGGGTTTCAAAGCCTGCAAGTTGCATTTTCAGCCTGTGATACTTAGTTTTTCAAGGGCTGGAGAACAAGAGCAGGGGAGCTATTAGAGGAAGAAAAGCATTTGCTTCTGGCAATGATAGATGGTACCTTATTCTGGGTTGCAGGAAAGGTCCGTGCTACTGTCGAGGGCTGGGATCCAGGTTTCCTGAGCCCCGTTCTCTGCTCCAGTCCTGATATCGGGAGCCTTGTGTAATAATGTCTCCCACCCCAGGGATTCCTGGGGCACACGCTTATTGGTCACTTGCTAAATGCTAGGCGGTGTTCTAGGTGATGGGTATTCCTTGGGTGGCTCAATCGTCATGGCCACCCTATCCAGTAAGTACTGTTGCTGCAACCATGTTACATAGGAGGAAACCAAAACACAGGAGGCTACGGAACTTACTCAAGTCCCCCAGCAAGGGGGTGGCAGCGCTGGGATGGGAAATTGTACCGAATCCCAGCACTTGGGAGGCTGAGACAGGAGGGTCGCGGTTCGCAGACAGCCTCAGCTACTTAGTGAGGCCCTTTGCAACTCAGTGAGACGCTGTTTCAAAATAAAGAATAAAAAACAAGGCTGGAGGTGTAGCTCAGAGGTAGAATGCCCCTGGGTTCTATCCCTAGTACCACATATATATATATATTATATTATAAATATATACTATATATATATTTGTGGTACTATATATATAATATATTTAATATATATAAAATATATATTTACTATATATAAAATATATATTTTAATATATGTAATATATTTAATATATAATATATATATTTGTGGTTATATATATGTGTGTGTGTGTGTGTGTGTGTGTGTGTGTGTGTGTGTGTGTGTGGTTTCACCCTTGGATACGATTGTCTTTTTCCAAGGGAGTTTTGCTCCTTCATTTAGAATGGACTAAACAACAGGACCTGGGAAAGACTGGTTTGCCTTGCTGGCAACAGTGTTATAGGAACTTAGTACCCAGTACCTCTCTGCAGAGGCCTCCCCAGTCTACCCAGCTGGTCAGTCCTCACCTCTGCCTGCCAGTAGCTGCTTTACAGCTGCTCTGGCCCCCTCAAGGCCGGCAACTTAGAAAGACCCTTAGTAACTTAGTGAAACTCTGTTTCAAAATACAAATAAAGTAAGGCTGGGGTCGTAGCTCAGAGGTAGAATGCCCCAGTATGCAAAACAGAACAACAAAACACCCCCAAAATCAACAACAGAAAACTTTGGAATCGTGGGGTTAATTTTATTACACGTTTAAAGTTCCCTAGTCCTCAAAGTCTGAAATCCAAAGTAAGAAACTTTTTGAGTGCCCCAAGCAGCAAGTTCTAGACTGTGAAACTTTGCTTAATGTACAAAATATTATAAAAAGTTGCCTTCAGTCTATGTGAATAAGGCTTATATGAAACATAAATGAATTATGTGTTTGGGCTTGGATCTCATCCCCAGGACATATCATTATACATATGCAAATACGACAACATCTGGAAACAATCCAAAATCTACAATACTTCCTGGTCCCAAGTATTTCCGATAAGGGCTATTCAACCTGTACTGAGTTTCTAATGTCTTATATAGCTATCATTCAATAAATAGAATAAATATATTTAATGATATAGGATCAATATGATAAAATATGTATACACACATATACAGGTGTTGTATGGAGTACATATAAATACAATAAACATATGACTACTATTAAGAAAAAATGACGACAGAACAGCCCAGCCTGATAGCGCATGCCTGTAATTCCAGACTCGGGAGGCTGAGTCGGGAAGGTCACAGGTTCTAGGCCAGCAACTGAGCAAGACCCTGTTTTAAAATATAAAGTAAAACTGGGCCATCCCTGACTTACGATGGGTCTACTTAATATTTTTAAACTTCACCATGGTGAAAGCAACACGCATTTAATAGAAACTCGACTTTGAAGGTTGATCTCTGGACTGGTGATACGCAGGCCTACCCTCTCTTGTGACCATCACCCTGGGTCAGTCTGAGATCCTGGGGGGAGATGACCGGTCCTTACGGTGCTCCGGGCTGTGATGTCGGGTGGTTTAGGGGCATTTGGTGCGTTTTTGGCTTGACATATTTCAACTCGTAATGGTTTTAATGAACATAAAGTTGAGTGTGTACATTCACGCCTGTGTGTGTGTGTGTGTGTGTGTGTGTGTGAGATGTGTGTATGTGTATCATAAGGAGTGAGTTGATAGGATTAGAGAGGCTGAGAGGTCCCAGTTTTCATTCAGCCAATAGGACACCCAGGAGAGTCGATGTGTTAGATCCAGCCTAAAACCTAGCCATCAGGAGCCCCACAAAGAGCCTAAAGGCAGGAAAAGTTTTAGTCTGAGTCTAAAGGCAGGAAAAGGAAGATTAATTCCCAGGTTAAGCAGTCAGATGGGAGAAGCCCACCTACGTGAGGGAGGGCAGCCTCTTTGTGCCACAGAGGCCTTCCACTGATTGTCTGCTTCACTCAGTCAAAGGAATAAACACTTCCAACACATACTTTAAAACATAACCAGAGCCGGGCGTGGCGGCACACGCTTGTAATCCCCGCGCTTGGGAGGCCGAGACAGGAGGATCGCACGGGTTCGAAGCCAGCCTCAGCTACTTAGTGAGGCTCTCAGCAACTTAGTGAGACCCTATTTCCAAACCAAAAAATATAAAATAGGCCTGGGAGTACAGCCCAGAGATAGAAAGCCTCTGGGTTCCACCCCCAGTACCACCAAAAATAACAAGAACAACAACCAAAAAATAAATAAATAAAATAACCAGAATCATGTTTGGTCAGATGTCTGCGTACCGCGTGGTCCAGTCGACCCATAAATCCACCCTCACCTAGGAGGTGTATAGATGCCCAAAAGGCTTTTCATACTTGAGTGGGAGCCGCTCATTTCTGGGTCCCGTGTGGAGGGCTGCTGCGGAGAGCTGGCTCTTTATCCTCTTTCTGATATGATCCTATCTTTATCCTCAGCCATTAGCTGACACTCACTGTGGCTGAAGATTTCCTGAGGGAAGACTTAATCTTACTCATTATCTATTCTTGCCGCTGCTACTTAGAGAAATTGATATTTAAAAAAAAAAACAGGAAAAAAATGGTCCAAGAATTTTGAATGAAGGCAGAACTTTAAGAAGTGGAGAAAGTGTCAAAAACTCAAATGATCTTGGGGTCAGAGTCAGCAAGAGGGTGGTGTAGGAGGAGGGCGGGGCGATAGGGACTGGTGGGGACTGCGGTGTGCAGAAGATAGATGTTCTCCCCTTGGCGGACAAAGGCTCGCTGGCTTCGTTACCTGTGGCTGTCAGAGAATCAGGCTGAGGATGGACTGCTCTTTAGGTTTGAAAAGAAACCAGAGATTTGGATTTTTAACTATAATCCCTAATAGATATTGGGGACCAATTTTTGTTGTTTTTACTTAAATAATACCCTGCCCGAAGGAAGCACAGCATTCCTGTGCGCTGGATGAATTCCGTGGCCCTCTGTGTCATTATTTATGAATGCAATAATTATGGTGATGATAAGAAAAAAGAACAATTTAAACATCATAGCATTGATTTGCTTTGCTATGGCGGCTGTACTCCGTTCCCCATCCCTGGCCCTGTTATCAGCGTCCATCCTAAGGGCTGCGGTGGGCCCGGGCTTAGCCCCATTCCACAGACGGGGGCCGGTGACATGCTCATACTTTCATATACAACCGCGTCTCATCCTCCCGTGGGTGCCATGGCGGGCGTTCCAAGCTGCAGACCGTCCAGATGAGGGAAGCCATGCTGTCTCTGTTTTGAGGTCACAGAGAAGCGGAGGGCAGAGGTAGGACTGGAATTTGGATCCCTGGGTCTCCGAGGCCCATGGTCCTGCTCATCCCACAGAATAAAATCACAGTCTAAGGAAGAGTCAGGGCGTAGACCAGACTCCGCGGTGTAGACTGGATGCTGTGTGTGTGTGGGTGCAGTGACACTGACTGTGTGTGTGCTGCTCAGCGCACCTGCGTATGTGAGTAACCAAGCGTTCTGCTTCTAGGTCTCTCTAGAAAGTTGTTTTCTAATTTTTTTTCTTTCTCTGTGAACATGTGTTACTTTAATCAGAAAAGATAATAGAAGTTATAAGCTTATCCTGCATCAGGCTGGCAGCTAGAGCTTCCCAGCCCAGTCCAGGGCTGCTGCAGGGCTGAGTCCCTCCAGGGCCTGTGCCTGCTTCCTGTCAGTTCCTCAGAGTTTGGCTCACAGCATGGCAGGAATCCAAGAACCAGGCTCCAGCCGCCCGAGGATCCAAGAAGGAACAGACTCGGAAGAGAGAAACCAAGATGGCGGCGGCAGTCTTTTTATAACCAAACGTGGAAGGGAAAGTATCTACATTCCCACCACATTCGGTCCCTGGATGGGAGTAACTAGATCCGGCTCATACGCAAGGGGAGGGATTCAGACCAGAGTAATGACAAAGCGGCGGGCACTGGGCACCATCTTAGTAGCTGAAGGAGGGTGACGGGGACTCTGACCCACTCAGGTGACACTGAGGCTCAGCGTGAGTTAGCGATGGGGTCAGGGAGAAAGGCTTGGAAGCCAAGGGGTCATTACCACCTGATCCTTGGCATTGCATTTTTAACCAGGGAAAATCATTCAGAGCCTTTAACTGCAGTATTTTCTAGCCAGATTACAAGAATACTTTCTTCTCCCTCCCTCACCCTCCCTTCCTTGATTTCTCTCCCTCCACTCTTCCTTTCCCTTCTTATATTACCTTCTATTTATGGCATCTACTAACTTATTGTTTACTGGGGTAAAAGTATAAGATTCTCTTTTAAATAACTGATGCAAAAGTTTTAAGGTGTGGTGGTACATGCTTAGAATCCCAGCACGTATGAGACTGAGACCGGAGGATTGCAGATTCAAGGTCAGCCCCAGAAATTTAGGGAGATCCTGTTTCAAAATAGAAAAAAAGGGGGGGGGGCTGGGGTGTAGCTTAGAGGTAGAATGTCCCTGGGTTCCATCCCCAGTACAAAAATAAATAAATAGATAAGTAAATAAATAATCTATTCAAGAAAATACCACACAGCAGGCAGCATAATATATGGCAAACATCGTGGAGGCATTTGGGGGAATGGCTAATTAAGGAACTTCTCTTTTCAACTATCAAATATGAGGTGACTGTTTCTCTGGGAATGGCTATTTTTCTTTTTTCTGGTTTCTGATGAGGTTCTAGAATGTGGGGGAAAATATTTATTTCCACCAACCATCAACTCTGATTGATTGGGGATGACTGAAGCTCTGGCTCAAGATTCCAAAGTTGCATCTGGATTCAGAGACAAAGTTTTGTGGTCAACCGATCATGTCCGCCTGGACATAAGAGGAAGAAATGGTGACATGCGTGCCATATCTTTGCTGTACCCGATCTAGACCACGGCTTTCCTCACTGTTAGCCATTGTGGTGGTGACGGTAGTGGTCCTTCCTACCTTATGTTTTCTGGGTGCTGAGTTGGTACCAGGGGTTGTACTAAGTGAGGTACATGACACCTCTTATTTTATCCTTATGAAATCTCTCTGAATTAAAGTCAACATGATCTCCATTTTATAGATGAGAAAACAGGCACTGTATTTTTAGGGACTAATGCAAGATCGCCCAGTAGGTGAGTTGTTAAATGGATGTGAACCCAAGTAGTCTGATTCCAGAGCCCACCCTGGCGTGTCTACGTTACATATAATCATACAACAGTCTGCATGCTTCCACTTAGCTTATGTATAATCTGGTCACCATTTTGCAGCTGCTGTGGTCATAGTTACTCTCAACAGTCTGTGCAGCAGGGACATTGGTCCCATACATCAGCTCTCTAGGGGAAGTCAAGGAGCATGGTCATTCTCTCTGTGTCTCATCACCATGATTACCATATTGGGTGGAAAAAATGGATATGAAAATGCTTTGAGATATGTCCACTGTGAACACAGCTACTCCCATTCCTTTATCCACATATAATTAGGTTCCTTCTATAGCTTCCCAGTCTGATTTCTGGGGAAATTCTAGGAGAGCAGACCTGTTTAAGTATTTCACCTCTTTCACCATTAGTTAGTGTTTTGGTCAACAATCTCCTGCTATTATCCAAATGACTGACCATACAACTTAGAAGAAAGGAAGATTTATTTGGTCACAGTTGCTTGGGGATTCTGGGTTTGGTCCATGAGAGACCGGGGTCTTGGATCTCAGGGGATAGTGGTGGGAAACAGAGAGAGGAGAGACCAAGGGCTCTGCCATCACATCATGGAGCCTGGAAATAAGGAGCAAGTGAGCCAGGGTATTCAAAGAGCAAAGGCCACCTCCCCAGGGACCACCTTCTCCAGACTCACCCCACCTGCCTAGGTTACCACCCAGTGAATCCATTACAATGGATTGCAGTGGATTTATCCGCTGATGAGATTATAGCTCTCAGGACTTAACTATATCAACCCTGAGGTCTTCAGGGGACTTTGTATATCGGACTAAAACAGCAAGCCTCCAATGCACTTGGAAACTTGCGCTCCCTCCTCCAACAGGGTGGAAGGTTTCACTTATTTATTTCTTCCTAGGTGTTCCTGGGGCATTTGGTATGAAAGTTTCTCTTCTCTGGTAGTTGGTAATTTTGGTCCTCTGCAAACCTCAAGGATTCCAGTTGTGTGTCTGGTTCCATCATAAATGGCTGGCTAGCATTCAGCCCGTTGGTCATGAACACCATGAAGCCAGGCTCCACCCTAAGGAAATGATGTTAAAGCCCAAGAAAATGAAATTTTCTATGTTTTAAAAACTTGTCATATTGGTTTGGGCCCACTTCTGAAAGGTCCTCCTGTCCTCAAAAACACTTCTCTGCAACTGGTTCACAGAGAAAGCCCTTGGGAGCGGTGCTCTGATTTCCTTGGCTGTGTAACTGCCCCGTGGCCGTCTGTCTCGTCGGGCCTGGTGGTGTTTGTCCAGGGTGGTGCTTTAAGAACATTGCAACATGGACAGGGTTGCACACTGAGCAGATGTGGGTGACATGGTGCACACTTGTTCCCTGGAGCAGTTCCACTGAACATTTGGTGCAGATAAAGACTGCTTGTCCCCAGATGCCGTCTTGGTTTCTGTTGGAGCCAAATGTGATTTGAGGCAGAGGATCTGGGTTTGGAAAGTGGGTTTCTGTGGCTGCACGGGGGAGTGGAGACCAGGGCACTGATATTGAAATGGGAAGTGGGCAGCTGGCCCCCACGTAGGTCCAGATGGTCCCAGAGCCTTAGCATTCATGTTGAAGATGTTAGGATTTGGGCAAGCATGTTTTTTTTATTTCTTGGCATTATCTTTGATGTTCTTGGCATTAAGTGTCGTGAGCGTAATCAGAGGCCTGCAAACCTTCCAAAAGCTGGTCTGAGTTCAGCGCTTGGCTCCGATCAGTTTTCCTATCTGTGAAATGCTACCCACCCTGTTTTCCTGCCACAAAAGGACCCAGTGATGATTAAATGAGATAGCGCGGGTCGATTTAGCCCCAGGACACACTGTAGACAGTCAGCTGTTATTGTTGTTATTACTGGTCATTTTTACCCAAGGCCTCGTAGGCTGCTGTCTACTGGAAGCCTGTGTTACCGAGTGAATGCTACATGTAATGTCAGACATTGTATAAGCCCCTGTTCTTCCTCAGAGAGATGCTAGTTTTCCCAAGGAAAGCGAATGCCCCGTGCAGATTTAAATTGCATCTCTGAGCTGTCCCGTGGTTCTCTGGTGTATCCCACCGAGTCCTAATGTGTTGAGGCCTTGTCTTAACCCTCTTGTCATCAGAAGTATGTCCCTTTCTGGACGCCTGTCCCTAGCTCCAGGAAATTCCCCAGAGTAAATTTCTGCTTTCCATTTTTATAGAATGACCTCGTTCCTAACCCACAGCTTGAAAGCTGAATACAATTACTGCCAGCTTTCAGGAAAATGATCAAATTCAATTTAGCCAGCCCTGATGCTGCCCCTACTATGTGCTCAGCTCCAGGCCTGCAGGCGGTTGGGAGGCACCAAGATGAGGGCCACAGGAAGCCTCTGTACGTCCAGGTGGCTGTGAGAGTCTGGAGCTGGGTGGCCTTGGTTCACATCCCTCTACTTCTTCCTGCCTGTGTGTCCTTCTCTGAGTGTCCACCTGCTCCTCTCTTGGGTGGGGACATTGATAGTACCTGCCCGTCTTTCTGTGCACATAAGTGAAGTCACACCCTGGATCCTGTAGTACATAGAAGTCATTTAATAACTGTGCAACATCTGTCCAATAGGCCAATGCCACAGGAAGGAAATAGAGTCACTGAGCTCATCTGCAGAGGATTGAGCCCAGAAAGGAGGCTGCTGGGCTTTCAGTCTGCTGAAATTCGCTTTGCATTCCTCTGGACCCTGGTACATAGTAGGAGTTTCGTCAATATTGGTGCGGTGCTTTCGTGAGGCCTTCTGAGATTTCTTCTGCTCTAGAAGCATTTGACTCTGCAAGCTCTGAGGCCAAACTTAGATGTAACCAAACCCACAGTCGCCTCAGACAGGGACAGAGCCTGAAATAGCCTGGAGGGCCCCCGCCACACATGCCTTCACTTACAGCAGCTGTTGTTACCTTTTTTAAAAACTTGCTTGTGTGGTACAAGAAAGTAACTAGGGCCTGGAGTGCCAGGCGCTGGGGGAGGCTGTGCCTTGGAAAAAGAAGGTTCTGGACTCTGAGCTGCTTCCCCCGGGGGGTCTCAGAGGCTTTCATCCAGCTCTGCCAGGAGACATCGGACAAGGGAAGAACAAGATGTGGGCCACGAAGACCCGGGCCCAGCCACATTGCGCACCTACTGTGTGCGAGGCAAGGTCTCACACATCTCTTTCATCTCCATAAATAACCATGTGTATGTAATCAGGCTCGCTCATTTCATTTAAAAAAAAAAACAAAGATTAACCCAGCTTGGCATGGTGGCACACGCCTGTAATCACAGTACTTGGGAGGTTGAGACAGGAGGATGGCAGGTGTGAGGCCAACTGTATCAACTTAGTGAGGCTCTGTTTCCACATAAAAAATAAAAGTGTTGGGGGTATAGCTTGGTGGAGGAATGCCACTGGGTTCAATTACCAGCAACACAGACAAACAAACAAAGATTAACCTCAGGGTTAAAGATAACTGGCTTACATAGGGTCTCTAACACAGATCTTTTTATTTCATTTTTTCCTATAACTGTAATTTGTTTTGTTTTCAGAAATGAAAGCAACAACCTCACTGTTGGATACTTAAGTGATCCAGAAAAGTACTGTATTGTTAATCAACCTTCTCTGTCTTCTGGAAGGAAGAGGGGGCTATGAGGAAGGGATCCTAGAAGGAAACCCCTTAGCTTTCTGGTGGGGGCTGACAACGTGCAGTCACCTCTCCTGTGAGGCAGGGACCGCCTGGTTCCAGGGGCGCCTAGCACCGTGCTAACTAGACCATCAGCTGGCAGGATGCGAGGGAGTCTGCAGAGGTCGGCGCTGGGGCGGAGGAGAGAGTTTCTGAGTCGGAGCAGGTCATTCCAGGGCTGTCCACTTAGATAAAGCCCCGGCTTAGAAAACCCCAAACACGCTAAAGTGGATCCTGTAATGGGATTTATGCAATACTCCGTTAAGGGCAAACCCAGCCCCATAAATACATGTCCAAAATTCAATCTGCCAAATGAAATGTTAAAGGCACCAAATGGATTTCTCGAAAGGATCAGAGCTAAGATGTCGTTTGCCAGCACTTGATAAGCTTATCCAGCCTTGCCACGGGGAAAGCAGAGAAAGGGAAAGAAAAAAAAAAAAAAAAACGTGGGGGAGAGAAATGGAGTTAAAGATTTACTGTATTCGCCAGTATCTTAGATATTTTCTTTCAGTGAAAAGGGAGGAAGAGATTATCAGGCCTCTGAGTGTAAAGCTAGTAATGTTCCTCATCCTGGTACCTTTGGGGCTACAGACAGAATGCCATCAAGTCACCACCCGGAGCCCAAGGTTTTCAGGCCCTGAAGATTCCCAGGCCAGGTTCTTGCTAGAGCTGGTGGGCTCAGCTACCAGCCCGGCACCCAGTGACTAGAATCACTGGGTGCCCTCCAGGCCTGCTTTCCCCGCCCCACCATCTGCCCTCAACTGAGTCAACGGCCACCTCGGAGTGTGCTTGTGGGTGATAAAGTGGGCCCAGAGAAGAAAGCCCAGCGCAGAGGGCATCATTCTAAACCCTTCTGATGTTTTATGCTATTTTTTTTTTTTTTTGGCATCTGCCAAAAATATCGCTTTCCCAGAGGAAGGGGCTCTTTCTTATTGTAGGTCACAGTTGCTCAAATTTTCTCATCCAGTTTGGAGGCCGGCGAAAGCTCTATCCACAGAGTTCTCCTTTATTTCCCAACACAGCGGGAATTGTGTCTGTTATCACAGCGTGACCACAAAGGGTCGCTTCTGCTAGGCACGGTGGCACATGCCTGTAATCCCAGTACGTGGGCGGCCGAGGCAGGCGAATCGCAGGTTCTAGGATAGCCTCAGCAAGAGAGCAGGGAGACTCCAAGTAACCTGGGGAGAGCCTGTTGCGAAACAATAAAACAAACTATGTTAGGGGTGTAGCTCTTAGGTAGAATGCCCACGGGTTCAACCCCTGGTACCAAAAAATAAGTAAATAAAAAGTCACTTCTCAGGTGACAGCAGGCTGCATAAAGCACGGCACCCAGACCCGTCCAGCATTCACTGTAAAAGTCACAGCTGGGCCCGTGCTCATGTCTTTTCTTCTTTAGATGAGGCAGCGAATCCTTCAGGGGTCCAGACCAGAGCACTTGCTGAAGCCTCATCTAAAATAGCCAATGCACCTTTGGGGCTGTTGCAGTTTACGGGATGCCTAAGTTATTTGAGAATTAGAAAGGTGAGATATGGGGGGGAAAGAAGACAGAGGAATCTTTTAATTTTAAAAAATTTTTAATGGGGATGGATTTACATCCTGTAAATGGATCCATTTTTAAGGGTTCTGTCTGGTGATTGTTGGTGAATGTAGCCATCGCCCTATGTAGTTCTAGGGTCTCTTCAGCACCCCGGTAAGATTCTTTGTGTCCCTCTGAGTCACTCCCCACTCAACCAGTCATCGGCTGTCCGCGTCTAAAAGTCCTGTCCTGGACATTTCACGTAGATGGGAGCTTGTGAAATGTGCTCTTTGCATCTGGCTACTTTGACTGAGTGCAACTTTTCCAAGGTCTGTGCATGCCCCACGGCGAGGAGAGACTATATCCCATTGACCCACTCCTCCGCTGGCGGATGCTTGGGCTGTCTCCACTGTCTGGCTATCATAAATAACGCTGCTTTGAGCATTAGTACACATGTCTGTGTGTGGACATATGTTTTCATTTCTCTCGGGTTGCTTTCTGAGAGTGGAATTGCTGGGTCATATGGCAGATTAACATTTAACTTTTTGAAAAAATTGTCAGACTGTTTTCCAAAGTGACAGTATCATTCTGTCCAGCAACATGAGTAGAACTGTCCACTGTTTTTTATTGTACTATAAGCTGGATGGGAAAGGGGGTTATTAGAGATAACTACATGTGAAATCCCCAAATTGGCACCTGCATAGGGAAGTCAGGCTCTCACCCGGCCTGGCTGCGCACTGGAGGAGCCTCAGCCCAGGGTCCCACGTAGGCTTCTGCAGTACTGTGCAGGGCCTCCAGACCCGAGGGATCCAGGGCCACCTCTGCCCCAGGCGCTCACTGGCCACACTCCCCTGCAGCCCATCTCCTTCCAAGAAGCATATGCCTTGATAGAGAGCTTTGCCCCACGCCACACTGTTGCTAATTTAGTGACTTTATCGGATAATGTGATTTGCCGTCCATGGCCTGCCTTCGAATGGATTCATTTGCCTGCATTGATTGCTGTATGTCGCTGCTAACTGCCGCCAGCAGGTGCATGGCCATGCTTGAAAACCGAGGCCTTTGCTTTCTGCTCGCGATCACCAACTCCCTCCATGACCCGTGGCCCAGCGTCCCTCTTTGGAAGAAGGGCTTGAATTGCAGAACTTGGCGATGAAAAAATAAATGACTTTTCTATACGGTGTTCTGCTAAGTGCTTCATAAATATGGGTTTTAGTGGGTTTGGAAATCTGAGGTTTTCATTTCTTTTTCTGGGGGGGTTGTTTTCCTTTGCTACTCAAAGGGTGGTCTTTGGACCTGCGGTGTCAATGGTCCCCCAAACCAAAAGGCGGGGTCTCAGGCCCTGCCCCAGACCCGCCGAATCAGAGTCTGTATTCGGTGGCCCCATCAAGTGGATGCAAAATGAACTATCATACACCCCACTTTTATTTTGCCCGGGTGCCAGCCTTGGGCTGTAACTCAGCCTGGGGAAGGTGAGAGGAACAGAAAACCCAAGCAGGTCAGCCTTCCTGGAAGAGAGAGCGGTGTGGCATCTTCGCCTGGGCCAGCCGCGGAACCTCCCGGGCCAGCGCTGCCCGCTCTTCCGCCCCGGCCCGCCTGGCTCCTCACTGCCTCTCCCTTGCTTTTGTCTGTGCAGCGGGAAGGGCAACTACTTTTAATAATTTCCTGAATGAAGCAGCAAGAGTCTCGAGTCTGTCTGTGCGGAGGGCGTTTCAAAGTGAATGGAGGATTACCGCCAGTTAAGGATGGTGTTTGATCCTCAGGACCTGAAGGTAATTACTTTCAGGGGTCTGTACTTTGGCGCTTCGCTCCTGCGGAGTCAGAGTGAGAGGTGTCACTTTCCTAAGCGGGACGCCCCTGTCAAAAATCCAGGCTCCTGTCTTTGGCGTAGGTGGGGAGTCCGCAGGACTTCTGAGCCACTGGGACCAGCAGGCCACAGGTCACTCTCGGAAACTTTGCAGTCGTGCCCGCTCCCCCCTGCTCTCTGCGGGGAGGAGTTTCAGCCAGCGACCCGCAGGTAGCTGATTGAGCCTGAAATAGCTGCCTCCCTACCCGGCAGGGACCAGGGTAAGGAACATTTGCTATAATTTCTTTCCTCCTCCTCTCTGAGAGACTGTTAATCAGGAGCCCTTTGGAAACCAAATATAAAAGGGAATTCAAGCGAAGGAGACCTAGTTTGGAAACCAATGGAAAACTACGCCCCTGCCAACAGGTCCCCGGAGGCCCTGGTGGCCAGGGGACAACATCACAGAGAGCGGCCGAGGTGCTAGATGCACAGATATATCGATGATAGGTACTCTTAGCTCATTTGTTTGTTGAGAGAGATTAAAGGGCATTTATGCATGTAATTATGACTGTAAATAATTATCCACCTGTAGTCTGAGCCCTGGTCATTTATTGGGCACCTGCTAGGCATCAGGTCTGGGGCCAAGTACCATCCATCTCTTACTTCTAATATCAGCCCCATGGTCTGGCTGCATTTCACAGAAGAGGAATCTGAGGGCCTCAGGGGTTAACCCAACCAAGCAGCTCGGAGTGGATTATGGAGAGGGCCAGGTTTTGGTCCTGTCTGACTCCAGAGTGTGCGCTGAGCAGCCCACGCTGACCCCCTTGGCGATGACTCCAGACCCCCAATCTTTGGATGTCAGGGGTTGACTGTAGGTTGAAATTAATGAGGCCCCAGCAGACTTGAGACCGGAGCGATTGTTTCCCGAAGCGTAGCTGCGATGATTTGAGGTGGCAGACAGGTGAACATTTCTTAAAAACGTATTTATTGTATTTAAGGGAAATATCTATAACTAGTGTGTTAAACCTGTGATTTTAACGTGAACTAACAATTCCTCTCCAAACACACATAGAAGAAAAGAAACAGCGAGTCCTTTTAAATAAAAATAACAGCGTGGGGGAGGCGTCTGGTGCGTGGCCTGCTGGTTTGGTGATTCCAGAGGCATCCTGCCTGAGCAATTGGGGCGCAGGGGGCGGTCAGGTGGTGCTGTGCTGAGCAGGGCTGGGCTCTGATGAGGAGACTTGTTCTGGGTGGTTCTGTCCCCCTCTTGTGTGGATGTGTCTCCCTTCTAGTTTCTAAAACCCAGAGGGCATCAACTTTTAGAGCTGCCCCTAGGTATCAGCAAGGAGTCCTTGCCCACGTGTGACCTGCCCACCATACTGCTCCCTGTATCTCTTTTGCCACCGAGTTAGACCTGAGCCATGCCGGCCTGCTGTCTTTGTCTCTGGAACCCTCTGAGCCTCATCCTGCCCCGGGGTCCTGGACCTGCTTTTCTTTCCACTCCCAGATGTTTGCAAGGCCAACACCTTCTCATTCTGGCCTTTACCTAAGAGTCACCTCCCAAGAGTGGCCTTCTCTGGCCACCCTACTTTACAGTTCCAACGTCCTCCCCACTGTCTAGACTGGGTATCTGCAAATAGAATGACTAGATAGTATTTGAGGCGTGTGGTCCAGACAGCCTCTGTTGCAGCTGCTCAGTTCTGCCATTGTTCCTCAGAAGCCGCCACAGACAATATGGAAATAAGTGCACAGGGCCGTGTTTCAATAAAACTTTATTTATAAAACACGTGGCAGGCTGGGTTGGACCCACTGGCTGTAGTTAGGCATCAACCTGGGCTCCATATTTTTGGGTTGTTTTACTGTTGCTACCAGGTTTATTCCAATCTAAAACAATTTTGTTTTTGCTTTGCTTTACCTCTATGTATCTAGAATAAAAACAGGGTGAGGGCCAGAGTGTGTCCCCTTCCTGTTTTGTGTGGTATACCCAGTGCCCGCCATGCATTATGGCCCTGTGAATGTTTATTAAATAAGTGATTCAGCCTCCAGATGCGGTGGCTGCCTCCTTTGTTCCTGCCCTTGTGTGGCATGATGGGAGCTGAACTCATGGCCAAACACACACACAGATATGGAAGCAGAATGTGGGGCACCGTGAGAAGCCAGCTGAGGTTAGAGGTGGCTCAGCCCAGCGGGGCTTTCACTCTTCCCAGCTGGCTTCTGGGAGGGAGTGGTGTCTGAGCTGAGTTGGTAGGGTGTGTAGTTAAGCTCTCTTAACAGAGAAGAAAAGGGGCTGGAGGGGCATTCTGGAACATTCTGGGCAGGCAATGGAGGCAGGGTGGCTGGTTTAATCAGCTCAGCTGCAGCCAAGGGCAGCGAGTACAAGCCGGGGACCCTGTTGGATTAGTTGGCCGTGAACCGTGAACAACGGGTCTTTTTCTGAAGTATGGGCTGGGGGACCGTGCATTTAAACGTGTGCTCTGCTTTCTGGGGACAGAAGTGGTATGTTGCTAGATAGAAGTGGAAGGATTCCTTGTCCACGGGCCTCACACTGATCAGCCCGCTCAGCGGACACGGGCTCGGCTGTCTAGAGCCGGCCGACATCTAGAGGGAGCTACCTGGCATCTTATATAATTGGTGGGTCCAAGAAACCTTGGCTCTTAAAATATATAGACGATGCTAATGAGCATCCCTGGCTGGCTCTCACCCCGCCGTGCATCTAAATCTCCTCGGGTGTCAGCGGGGAGTTAAACATCAAAGACAGGGCAGCATCTGACCATGGAAGGCTCTGGAACTGCCAGCCCCCAGGGGAACTTTACTGAGGAGGCCAGCCCTGCTGTTTATGAGGTGCTTAAAGGGAAATCGTGAGTGGCAATGCTGGAGACCATGCCTCCTCATCACTTGGCAGGGAGAAGGCTCTCCAGGACTTCAGGGCCAATCTGCAGCCCCGGGGCCTTGGCCAAACCCTGAGGAGCCTGGGGCCAGGTTCAAGGTGGCTGATGCCACCGCAGAGGGAAACACTTACTTAGCACCCAGCGTGCACTGGGTGGACGTGGCGTCGAGACCCACCATGTGGGTGCAAGAAGAGGAGTGCCTCCTATTTTCTTGGTATTTCTACAGCATCTGCTTAGCACTTCTCAGCTATAATTACTTTATATTTTTTCTTTAAATCTATTCCAATTTTACTCAGTCTGAACCCAAGCAATAACATTCATAAAAAAGATGGCATCAGTGAAACCTGTCTTTTCCCATATGCACCCGCATAAACAGGCAACTGTTGGAACTTTTTAATGCAGGTTTGTTCGGAAACCAGATAGAATTCTTTGCATGCTGCCATTTCTAAAGACTTGGTTCTACCTTCTTCAGTCCTCAAAGGCTTTTTAGAACGTGTCGTTGCTCCTATTTGACAAGGGAGGAAACGGAGACCCAGAGACGTTTCGCCACTTGACCAGAGTCGCACAGCTCAGAAGTGGCAGGGTATGCCTTTGAGCACAGCTCTGTTCTGGTCCAAGTTATTTGTGTACAAGCATCAGCTTCTCTGAGGGAGACGAGGAGGAAGGGTGTCCGGGTGTCCCACGGCAGGATGGACAGTTTCAAAGCTTTTTAGGACAGGCATAAAACCCTAAGACCGAGGCTGGTTGAATTTCCCGCCCTCCTCGGAGGTCAAAAGAAGTTTCTGCAGTATCACTCGGGTTCCTACGGATTTTGCTGTAGGACTTGCTGATGCCATGAGGATCGTTCCTGGGGCACTTTAGGCACGGGAGACAGAAGGGAAGGAGGGCCGTCCTCACCAAGTCGCTGCCCAGCTCCAAGGACGGTGAGCCCTTTCTGCTGTTTGCTTATTAGTATTCAGCCATCAGAGAAGCGCCTTGGAAGCGAACAGCCATCGATGTGGATTCCACATGAGCAAACTCCCAGCCAGTGTCGGGAGCTGATCGGAGCCGACCGAGCTGACCTCGAGGCGTGACAGCCACGGCCTGGTACTGAGGAGCAGGACCAGACTTGGGTCGAGATCCTGTGGCATCGGGGCTTCCGGTGAGGCCTGCAGAACAGCAGACCCACCGGGCAGGAAGAGCCCCAGCCCTGGCGGATTTGAGGGTTGCAGCTCGGGACAAAGGGACAAGGGTCTAAGGAGAGCTGGCCAGCCCGGCGAGGTCACGCGGCATCAGGGAGGTAGTTGCGATGACACTAGAATTTCGCCTTCTTTTCCAGCTCTTAAGTTGCTAGGGGGGAAGCCCCCAGGTCTGGATGTCTGCGTGGTGTTTTTGTGGAGGTGAAGAAAGGCATCATTTTCACAGAGGGCTGGAGAAAGTGTCCCCTGGGGTGAGTGCCACCCTACTGATACAGGGCACTGGCAGTTCCCACTTAATCCTGAGCAGCAGCCTGGAGGGAGATCTGTTTTGTGTTTTGATGATAAATAGGTGTGTATTACAGTTCTCTACCTCTGTATGGTGAACGCTCTAAAAACCTAGTGGCTTATAAGTAAGTACAGGTTGAGGCTTCCTGACCAACAAAGCATGGGCCCAAAAGTGTTTGAGGTTTGGGATTTTTTTTTTTAAGATTTTGGGATATTTGCATATGTGCAATGAGGTAGAGAGATGGGATCCAAGTCTAAACACAAAATTCATTTATGTTCCCTATACGCCTTTGACACATGGCCAGAAGGTAATTTTGTACAGCGGTTTTAGGGTATCTGTGTTTTGACTGCAACCCATCACATGAGGTCAGGTGCAAAATTTTCTACTTAGGGCATTGTTTAGGGCTAACGATTTTCAAAGTGGGTGATACCTTTCCTGGGGTGGGGGGCTAGACTGATCTAAGGGGGTGGTGGTAATCTCAGGGACAACTGAAGGGTGAGTATCGAATAAAATAAGGGATGGCAAAAGCACCCAGGGTGCGCTGGGTCATTTTCTAAAAAGAGAGTGGTAAGCCAATAAATTTGGAAACACCTAGTGGGCCCTGAAAAAAAAGTTTTGGAACCTAGAACTGGGCATGGTTGTACATGCCTGTAATCCCAGGATTTGGGAGGCTGAGACAGGAGGATCGCAGGTGTGAGGCCAGCCTCAGCAACTTAGGGAGACCCTTAGTAACCTAGTAAGACCCCGTTTTCAAACACCTTTTTTAAAAAAGGGGGCTTGGAGGTGTAGTTTGGAGGTAGAATGTGCCTGGGGTTCGATCTCTAGTACTAAATAAAATAAAGAGGTTTTGGATTTGGGAGGATTGGGGATGTTCAGCCTAGGGACCACTTGGTTTTGTTCAGAGTCTTGCGGGTTGGGAAGCTGCAGAGGGCTCTGCTGCGGGTTTGTCGGCTGGCTGTGGCGTCCCCCCAGCCACTTCTCAGGTGCCTTCTCCCTCCTTGTGTCTGGTGCGCCTCCTGCTCCGACTCTCCCAAGGAGCATCTGTCCTCCAGAGCCTCTCCCGGCTGCTCGGTTTCCCCACAGCGATGACCTTTCTCGTCGAGACTGGAAGGTAGAAACTGCTGGAGTGTAAGAGTCACAGGGGAACCCGGACAGCGTCCTCCTGCTGTGAGCTGTGGCTCAAGGCAGTCACGGGGCCACAGCGCATTCGGGGGCTGGGAAAATAGCCCGTGGAGAGCTGGAGGTGGAAGGTCATCTTGCAGACAAGCATCTGGGATGGGAGATACCTTTGTGATGTCTGTCTCTGGAAAATGCCGTCTGCTGCTCTCTCATCGCAGGGACCTTCGGGAGCCGCTCAGATCTTCTGTCCCAGCCTCCTCTGAGCCTCTGGCTGTACTTGGGGTACTTAGGGTATGGTTTGAGTGCATCCCCAGGGGTTCATGTTTTAGGAGCTTGGATCTCAGTTTAGAGAGAGGTCGCTGGGGTTGATGCCCTCGGAAGGGAGTAAGGTAGGTAGTTTCTGTGGGACCTTTGGTTAGTTCCTGTGAGAACATAGTTATTAAAAAAAAAATAGCTGATGCCGGCGTGATGCCCTTGAACTTTCAGAACTCTGAGCTCAATAAACCTCTTTTCTTCATAAAATGACTCACCCTTGGGTATTTCATTATAGTAACAAAAATTGGACTAATGTACTCCCATAAAAAGAGTAATGAGAGACAAGATGCAGGAATGTTCTCTTAATATCAAAATAGATGCCTAATTCTTAATTTCCCATGGGCTCTTTGGGGAGTCCTCGTGTTTGATCAGAAAGGTTACGCTAATGCAGGACAGCAGCTCGCAAGGTGAAAGCAATCCACTTGGAGTCTCAGTGGCTGGGGGAGGGAAGCCCCGCACGTGCTGGGGGTGGTGCGGGAGCAGTTACTGTGTGTGTTTGGTGTGGGGCCCAAGACCAGGGACCTGGCTCCCACCGACTCACTCTCACCCTTGCATTTAAATCTGAAGGGTATTTTATTGAATCCACAAAGAAAGATTCAGTTGTTGAAATGGAGTATATTTTGGATTTTGGTTCAGGAAATAAACTGATGTTGTTGGTTGACTTTTGCTTCTAAGTCAAGCCCTTGGGTTATCATTGGATGTTAGCCTCCCTTTAAAAAAGATATTGCAACGCCGGGCGTGGGGGCGCACGCTTGTAATCCCCGCGCTTGGGAGGTGGAGACAGGAGGATCGCACTGGTTCGAAGCCAGCTGTGCTGGCTTAAGAGACCCTGTTTCCAAAAATAAGTAAAATAGGTCTGAGAGTGTATTCCAGAGGTAGAAGGGCTTCCAGGAATCCCAGTACCACCAAAAAAAAAAAAAAAAAAAAAGTGCAACAAAGAAAAAGACTTATACATTTAATGGGATAATGGGTGTACCCCTAGGCTAAATAAATGAAAAAAAAACCTGAAGGATTAGCCCATTTATAAAGCACATTTATATTTTAGATAGTGCTAAACTTTGCAAAGAACAATAGAGACATTGCATAATAATTATAACAGGAAAGGAGTCACCCTGTATTCTTGGAGTCTTCCAGGTGTCAGAAGGTCTGGCCTGAGGCCTGTCTGGAGCTGTGAACACAGGCAGGAAACTGGTACCTCCTCTCAGCCCTACTCATTTTTTTCACCTATGAAATGAAGAGGTCTGTTTATTCTGCCCACTCCTGGGATTATTCTAAGAATAAAAAGCTGCAATGCAGTTTTGTTTTTAATTGCTTTTGTAAGTTCAAAAGTTTTTTAATGTATTGAGCCATTATTGCTAATAAGAATTAGCCTAGAAAATTCCTGTCGCTAAAGAATGAACACTAGTAAGCCGGGGGTGAGGCCCGGGGTGGAGCGCTTGCCTAGCGTGCGCGAGGCCCTGGGCTCCATCCCAGAACTGGAAATGAAACAAAACAAAAACAGGAGCAAAACGAGGGATCAACATTAGCCATACCTTCCTGGATAATTTCAAAATTAGATGCATAGACTCTGTAATTATTTGAAAATACAAAGTTTAAAATTTGACTGTATAAGCCTGGCATTCATCAAAGGTTGAGCATAAGCCATGATTTAAGCACTTGTGCCTAGTGCCTGCAGCAATTCAATTTGCCGGTTTGGGTTAACCTGGGGTGGGGGCACTTTCTAAAATGAACGGTTCGATCCTGCAAAGACAAACGGGAAAGCCATGAGACAATATCTTTCTCTTTTGCAAAAAACTCTGCCCACTCATTGAGGCCCATTGGTAAATGGGATAATAATAGCAATGATAATAATAATAATAATAAGTGGATGACTCTCGATGTGGGAGACTTAGGCTCATTTATCAATGAAGAGTCCTTGAAGGCCCGTGCAGGGGCTCCTTGCCATGAGTACTTTCAGAGGTTCAAAAACTCCAGGGGCCCCTCCTCTCATGAGTCGACCAAGGGCAATCCCTTTTCAAAACAAGGGGATCCAGTGCCCCTCCTTCAATTTCCAGAAGATGTTAAAAAGTTTAATGGGTTGAGCCGGGCGTGGTGGCGCACACTCGTCATCCCAGCATTCGGGAGGCTGAGACCAGAGGATCGCGGTTCGCGGACAGCCTCAGCTACCTAGTGAGACCCTCCGCAACTTCGTGAGACCTGGTTTCAAAATAAAGAATAAAAAATAGGGCAGGGGGTGTAGCTCGGAGGTAGACTGCCCCTGGGTTCTACTCCCAGACCTGAAAAAAAAAAAAGTTTAATGGGTTGAATTTTCTATATTAATTTTTTTAGATGTAACTTTTTCTTGTATCTTTAGCACCTGAATCCATTTTGGCCACTCTACAATACAAGGAAAGATGCCGTCTGAAATGTAGCGTTACATATGGTCTAGAGGCGGGGCAGGCTGGACATGGTGGGCACGCATCTATAATCCCAGCACTTGGGAGGCTGAGGCAGGAGGATCGCAGGTTTGAAACCAGCATCGGCAACTTAGCAAGGCACTCAGCAACTTAGACTATATTTTTAAAATCTAAAAGGAAAGAGGAATGTGGAGAGACAGAGCTCCCCTGGGTCCAAACCCCAGTACCAAAAAGTAAATAAATAAATGAATGATAAATAAAGTGTGGTCGAAGGTATTGTGCATTTCACTGGGTTTATAAATACCACTGTCACTACTAAGTTTAAAGATCACTACATCAGGATGTCTATAGGGATGAGCAAACCTGGCCCACTGTCTCATTTATTTATTTATTTATGTATTTATGTATTTATGTATTTATGTATTTATTTATTTATTTATTTATTTATTTATTTATTTATTTATTTGGGGGCTGGGGATGAAATCCAGGGCATTCTATCGCTAAGCTACACCCCCATCCCTATTTTATTTATTTATTTATTTATTTATTTATTTATTTATTTTGAAACAGGATCTCACTAAGTTGCAGAAGGCCTCACTAAATTGCCGAGGCTGGCCTTGAACCTGCGATCCTCCTGTGACAGCCTCTCAAGTACTGGGATAACAAGCATGCACCACCTTGCTTGGCTCATGTGTCTCCTTTTATAAATGAAATTTTATCGGAACACAGCCATGCCCGCTTATGTCCATATCCACTATAGCTTTTCCCCTCCGATGGCCTCGCTATGGCAGAGGCCTCTGCCCTGTGCTGTTTGAGGGCGCAGGACGCAAGCGTAAACTGTCTTTTTAATTCTGAACTTTGCCCGCACAGAGCCCGGCTGCGGCTCTGCCATTGTGCTATAACAAGGCTCGGCGGAGCACGCTGTTTTTCTTTCTGAAGCTCCGGCAGATACCATAGGCTGGAAAGCAAACCATCTAGTCATTTGAAAGGGAAGATTAGGTTAATAGTTAAAAAGAAAAGAAGGCCGCCATGTGTGGTGGTTCAGCCTGTAATCCCAGCATTTGGGAGGCTGAGACAGGAGGATCGCGGTTCGCGGACAGCCTTGGCTACTTAATGAGGCCCTTTGCAACTCAGTGAGACCTTGTTGAAAAATGAAGAATAAAAAATAGGGCTGGGGGTGTAGGGTGGAGATAGAATGCCCCTGGGTTCCATCCCTAGTGCTGAAAAAAAAAAAAAAAGAAAAGAAAAGAAAAAGGAGGGAGAATTTGGAGTTATAAAACCCAATTCCAAGCCAGCCACTACCATTATTAGTCTGCACATCCAGCTCCTTATTTAATCAGTGTGAGACGTTTAGGAAGCACCTGGCCACAGCTGCCGCTCAGGGGAGGCTGAGTTCTGTGGCCGCTCACGGCGCCGGGTCCTCAGGGCTCTGGTTGCCGTTGCTGGGTGACAGGTGGCTCCTGACGTCAGTAACTCGTAACCTCTGCAGGTTTCATGGGTTGTGTTTCAGTCAGAATTCTCACTTCTGTGACCCAAAATCTGATGACCTCAACTCAAAGGAAAGAAGATTTATTTGGTTACAGTTTGGGAGATTTCAAGGGCTCGGTCCTTGTTAGGCCGGGTGACGTCTGCGGAGTTGAGGGCGTCGGGCAGGGAGCAGAGAGGGAGGGAGCATCAGGGCTCTGTTCTCACATCATGGAAGCCAGAAGAGGGCTTAGAGGAGATGCATCGACACAGACACTGTCCCCAGGGCCACACCTCCAGGAACCCACCTCTTCCACCGCACCCCACCTGCCTAGGCTACCACCCAGTAAATCCATTACGATGGATTCATCCACTGATGACGTCAGAGCTCTCACAGTTTAATCACATCACCTCTGGTGGCCAATACCATCTTGTCACCCCACTGGGTGTTGACAAGGCCAGTTAGTAAGTACCCCAGGAGCACCGGCCTGCAATAGCGTGGCCGAGGGACGCGCCCTCCCCCTAGCAGGGTGTGGGTGGACACTTGGCCATGTCTGGAAACACTCTGAGTATCTGTCACCCTAGGGCTGGGGCTGTGAATGCTGAGTATTGCCCAGGGCTGCTGCTAACCTCCCACAGGGCCCACCACTGCACTCCAAAGTGAAGCATGGTCTAATCTAAAATCCCCAAGATTATAAGAGGTGTCGGGCTCAAGAAACCCTGATCTTGCATTGTCTCTCACGTCGCGGCCATTCTGGATGCTGGTTGTTCCCCAGACATGCCAAGCCCTATCCTGTTTCAAGGCCCTCACACCTGCTGTTCCCTCTGTCTAGAACGTTCTTCCCCAGAGAGCGTCACAGTTCCTGATCCATGCGTTTCAGTTAACTACCCTCCCGCCCCCACACACTCTTATCTCCCCACCGGGGCTTCTATACTTATTTAAATTTATATTTAGTTGTATATATGTATGTATGGTGTTGGGGTGGAACCCAGGGCCTCGAGCATGCCAGGCAAGTACTCAGCCCCTGAGCCACATCCCCAACCCGGTTTGTTTTATTTTGAGACAGGATCTGGCTTAGTTGCTCAGGCTAGCCTTGAACTTGCCATCCTCCCGCCCCAGCCTCCCCGAAGCTAGAATCACAGGTGTGTGCCGCTGCGCCCAGCTCCTTTTAGTTCTCCCAGGATGCAGTGCTCCATCTACCCTCGCGTGGTAAGGCGGTAGCTGTGCCGGTCCCTAATCAGTGCTGCGTGTGCCTGGTGTTCTATATAGATCTATTGAAGTGGGGTGACAGGAAATGGGGGAAGTCGAAGGAGGGGCAGGGGAGAGTTTGGGAACCAGAAAGCCTGGCCGCACGCATCAGTTCCGAGCTTTGTGACGGAGGGAAACCTACCTGACCTCGCCGAGCCTCAGTTTCCTCTTCTGTCCAGTGGGGCTGACACTCTCGGGCCCCGTGGGGGGGTGGTTTTCATGTTTATCCAGGTGAGGCGGGGCTGGGGGGGTCACATGAGTGCTGAATAAAGGGTGTAGTCACTGTGATTATCAGGGCGGTTTTCCTCCACGGGATCTGGAGTCCTCATTCCTTTGTGTGTCCCTTTTGTATTGGGATGGGGGGAGCGAGGAATCAGAGCGGTGACCCCCATACAATGATTCCTGTGTGCCGGGCACATCCAGGGATTAATGTGCTTGACTCTCTCCCTGAGACACTGTCACCGTTCCTCAGCCCGAGGTGAGCCGATGGCCGTGCTGGGTGGTGGTGGCTGGCCCGGGGACCCCGAGGGTAGGTAGGTGGTGGCAGAGGTGTAGCCTTCAAACACATGTGGACCACCTGGCCGCAGGAGAGGATACCCAGCTCCCTCTCTGAGGTTTGTCATGCCGTCACTGCGCACAGATGTGCTCTTTCTAAATTTGTCATTACCCACGTTGTGGCTTCCTGCAGGGGACAGATGAAGTGGGAGGTGGGTAAAGTCAGGGTGCCTCTGAGGAGAGACGCCCATCGTCCATCCTTGTTTAGCCCCGGGTCTTAATTTATAAAGGTGCTTGAGAGACTGCACGGGGAGGTGTATGCATTGAAAGGAAAGTTTAATGCTTCTCTCTCTTCCTTTAGAAATGAGAGGCGGGACCTGCCCCCCGGGGTCACAGGGGAAACATCTTGAAAGGGACCAAACACCTTAGCTGTAGACACTCCCCCATGGAGATCTGCTTGTGTGAGAAAGTAAGGCTCCCCCAGGCCGTCTTGGGACAACATCCGGTCACAGCATTTGCCAACATGGCGGCCGGCAACTGACCGGGAGAACCCAAAATGAGACCACTCCATGCCCATCGGTGTCAGAAAAGAGCTCCTAGGTCTTAAATTCTCAAGAAGCCCTTTGCCTCTCTCTCCTCTATCCCCACCAAGTGCAAATCTCACACTGAGATGTTTCCCCCAATCCTTGGTGCTTGGTTGGAATTTGGTTTCCATGGTGTTTAATCTGTTTATGTGGAATTTATTCTGGCTTTTCATTATAGAGTGGGGAATGTGGTAGCATCCAGGCAGGGTTAAGCCTAGGGTTCTAGAATCCTTGGAATGTGTGTGAGGGGCTGTTTGGTGGGGGTTGCTGTTTGTGTATCAAGACCTCCTCACATACAGCCCGGTGTGGTGGCGCAGGCTTGTAATCCCAGAATTTGGGAGGCTGAGACAGGAGGATCGCGGTTTGCAGACAGCCTCGGCTACTTAAGGAGGCCCTCCGCAACTCAGTGAGACCCTGTTTCAAAATAAAGAATAGCCGGGCGTGGTGGCGCACGCTTGTAATCCCCGCGCTTGGGAGGCGGAGACAGGAGGATCGTGCAGGTTCGAAGCCAGCCATGCTGGCGTAAGAGACCCTGTTTCAAAAATATAAAATAGGTCTGGGAGTGTAGCCCGGAGGAAGGAGGGCTTCCAGGAACCCCAGTACCACCAAAAAAAAAAAAAAGAATAAAAAATTGGGCAGGGGGTGTAGCTCGGAGGTCAAATGCCTCTGGGTTCCATTCCCAGACCCCCCCCCCCCGCAAAAAAAAGACCTCATCACATGGACCCGAGGTTCCTGTGCATGATGTTCTGAGCAAGGGCTGCGGTGGCCACGGGAACGCAGGGCCCACGTCAGCAGGATCTGAACCCTCTACTCCGGAAGCTGAGTAGAACATTTGGGGCTCAGAGAAAGGAATTTGGATGCGTTTTACACATGTGCCCTTGGAACCAAGTTGGCATAAACAATTCTGATGCCTGCCAGTTAAACACATGACTTTTGAACACGCCTGCCATCCCAGTACTTGGGACGGGAGGATCTCAGGTTCAAGGCCAGCCTCAGCAACTTAGCAAGACGTCCAGCAACTTAATGAAACCCTGTTTCCCAATAAAAAGAGCTGGGTATGTTGCTTGGAGGTAGAATGCCCCTGAGTTCAATTCCTTATGCCAGAAAAAAAAAAAAAAAGGCATGCAGTAACACTAATAAGGTTCCTTATTTTTAGCCCTCACCCCCAAAGAAGGTTGGGTAGAAAGCGTCCTCCTCACCTTGGCTTCTCGCTTCCTGCCAGAAGGGCTGGGCTATGTCAGCAGCAGCTTTGTGAGTCAGCGCCTGGGTGTCCATCACAGTCAGTGAGCTGAGCCTTCAGCTCACGAGGGGAGGCCACGGCACTGGGGCTTCTTTTCTGATGGCTTCTGAAGCCCCTGTTACCTTAGACAGCCAGGTGGGCATTTGGCGTATGCTGATAGCTTCATCTGACCTGAGTGGTTAGAGACCAGCTCTTTCAGAAAACGCACCCTATTGGACAACCACAAGGCCAGCCAAGGGGTGTTGCCATCTGCTGCTGGCAAGTAATTTCTCTCCACTCTGTGTCACGAGACATCTTCAAAGAAATCACGAACCTCTCATTTATCAGGTGAAATGACAAGGATGCTGTCTAAGCAAATTTTTGGAAGCTGGGCATTTTTAGCAGCCCAAGGTGATCTCACCAGCACTCCTCGGTGAGTGAAACAATATAACTTATAACTCAATTTGAATATAATGTAATTAATTAATTAGGGAGCAAATTGCATTGAGCAGGTAGCGCTTGGACCTGACAGCTCTTCTATCAGGAAGCCAGCTCCGCGAAGGGGTTATTCTTGTATTATTTAATTTTGTGATTATCAACATCAATAATAGCAACTGGTATTTGGGGGTGAATTTGTGTTACAGGTGCTGTGTTCAGCCCTTGGCTTGAATCATCTAGTCTAAGCCTCATGACTTGGTGGTGATGTCAAGACTGGCCGTTGACTGGTCTGGGGGCTGAGTGTACTCTGGTCTCCCAAGGGCTGGGTGGCAGAATTTAGGCCCAGGCAGGTAGGTTCCAGGAACACAACCTTATTAGAGCATCCAGAGCTATGTAGAGAGTATACCAGAAGTCTTGAGCTAAGGGTGGTGATGGAGAACCAGATTTAGTGTGCTTGAGTTGTTTTTTGTTTTTTTTTTCTGTGCATCTCTGGCTCCAAAACACCTTTTGTTTCAGCATTTCCGAATTTCACTGCAAAACAAATCCTGCGAGGAGGTTGGCCTGGCACAGAATCCGTTTTGGTTGAGGTCTTGTTCTGTGCCTGGTATTAACTGTAGGAACTTGGGGAAGCCGTGACTGGGTCCCTGTTCACTCGTCTTGGTATGCTTGGGTCTTTATCCCTTATAGTACACAGGAGGCCCTCCAAGCTGGGCTCTAGTTGTCCCCGAGATCCTACAGACCACAAGCAGCATTCAGGATATTGTGCCTGAATTGGGTGGCGTGGAGTCTGTGGTTTGTAATGAAAACCATCTTACATTTTTGGTACTGGGAATTGAACCCAGGGCATTCTATCTCCAAGCTACACCCATACCTCTTTTTTATTTTTGTGGTGAAACCAGGTTTTACTAGGTTACTGAGAATTTCGCTGAGTTGCTGAGGCTGGTCTTGAATCTGTGATCACTCCTGCCCCAGGCTCCCAAGTACTGGGATTACAAGCATGGGCCACCATTCTGAGCTCCATATTTACATTATCAAGACTTTAACACCAATTGAGTGATTGTCGGGGACACTCTAACGGTAGGAGCTGGGAAGACAAATCTGCTTCGAGGTCAACGTTCTGCCCAGCCTTGCGGGTGCGCTTGTGAAGGAGGTGGCCTTGTGGGACCCTGGAGATGTAGTGGCCTCACTGCTGGCACTTTTGAATTCTTTAGTTGGTGTGTATATTTTAGTTCTCTCCTTGCCTTCAAGCTACTGGCCTCTCTCAAATCTCCTTATTTTCTGCTTTCCAGTAAACTTCAAAATAGAATTAAATTGCCAGCTGGACGTTGACCCGTTACTCTTTCTAGAGGTGGTTTGGCACCCTTTGGTGGTTTCCTGCTCTTTCTCTCTACTTTTAGAAGGAGACTTTGCAGAAAGTCTTTGTAATTCACATTGCCTTAACTCTGGTCTAAGGCTTTCTCTGGTTTTCCTGTCTGTTATTATGGTCAGATTCTCTGGCCCAGTTTCTAGAGCCCAATTTGGGCTCTCGGCACTGTCCAATCGGCTTCTGGACTCGGCGCAGGCCAGGGACTGTCACGGGAAGCTTCGGACGCCCCGATCCCCGTATCTAATGCTTTTTACTTATTCTTCTATCAGCTAAAAGCGTACCGAGCAAGGATATCGTGGTCCCATCCCGTGAGTGAGTGAACTTTGCCCGGATGGGGGTAGGGATGGGGTGGCTACTGAGAAACCTGTGAGCTCTGTGAGCCTCCAGGTGTGAGACCTGGAAGTGCATCTGAACCGCGAGGAAATTTTTATTGACTTTAGGGCTGGGGTTCGGACGCCCTTTAAAGAAGCAAGATCACATTGATTCCTTAATCAGAAATCTGTGCCGTTCCCTTTTACGGGGAGTTGACGGAGGGCCAGAGAGGCCGAGTCGCTTGCTCAGGGGAGCACAGCCAGGAAGCAGCGGGCTGCCTGAGGAAGTGGACTGGCCTGAAGTGCCTGCCCAGTCTCATATAGGCTAAGTTCACAAGGAGTCCCAGGGATGGGCGGTGAGCAGGGAAAGCGTTGAAGGAGAAGAAGAAAAAAAAAAATAAAGAAGGAGGAAAGGGAAGGGAAGAATTTAAAATAAAAGGAATGACTTAAAAACAGGACGACCCTCTGGGGAAGCTTGTAGGAAAAGTCACTGTGGTTTTTATTTTTTTGGTACTTTCATATTCTGAGTGCACAGCACAAGGTGCTGTATGACCATTGAATGGATAGAGGGAAGGAATGTCCTCTTCTTGTCCTTTCTTTCTTTGAATTAACCATTCAGCTGCTCGGCGTCTTCCTCATCATCATCTTGAGGGTGTTGTGAGCGCTGCTGCTGCCTCTTCTCTTCCTCAGGGCCTCCTGGGCTCCACGTGTCTCATCTGCCTTCCAGAAGAGCCGGTGACTGACTCATCACCCCCCTGCCACCTCCTTCTTGTCTCCCAACTCCCTTTCCCCTTTTCTTCTGCACAACTATTTGGACTGAAAGCAATGGAAACCAACTCAGTCTCCCTGGGACTTACTTCACGGGGGAATTTGCTAGCTCTGGATGATAATTTGCAGGAATTTGGGGAGAGCCCTCGCTGAGGCCAAAAGGGGAAGGGGCTTGTCCTGGCGCACGCAGCTGTTAATTATGCAAAGGGCTGGGGGAAGCTTGAGGATTTGGGAGAATACACTACATAAGACCATGGAGCCAGGCGTGGAGGCGCACGCTTGTAACCCCAGCATTTGGGAGGCTGAGACAGGAGGATCACGGTTCACGGACAGCCTCAGCTACTTAGTGAGGCCCTTTGCAACTCAGTGAGACCCTGTTTCAAAATAAAGAATAAAAAATAGGGGTGGGTGTGTAGCTCGGAGGTAGAATTTGCCAGGGTTCCATCCCCAGTAACACACACACACACACACACACACACACACACACACACACACACATTATAGACCATGGTGTTTCACATTCTTGGTGTCAGACACCATAACACCCAGGGCATTGTAGGTGATCAATGTATATTTATTTATGCTGCCCACGCAGGCATAAACAGGGGCAGCTTAAAGTCTCCAGGCCCCCCTTTGCATTGTTGGAGGTGACAGAAGGGATGGGGATGGAGGGAAGTTTCCACCTCTGTCCACCTCCTGGCTCTCATGAGTCCCTGGGATTCGGGCTGCCTCAACTCTGTCTCAGCCCTGCAGGTGACGGGAGCTAGCCTGCCAGTCCTGGCCGGGCGCCTCCCCGCTCCCAGGGCCCCACAGTGAATGGGCTTCTTTGAGTTCTTGTTTCAGGCTGGCTCGGCTGACCACAGCAAGCAACAGCTCCCCAGGAAGATGCCAGAAGCCAGGTTGGCGGCCAAGCGTGTGTCCCCGTGAATCGCACCTCCCCAGGGCTCCCAGGGGGTGAGAACAAGGGCCGGCTGTGATCGAGCCCCCATCTTTGGGTGGAGTGTGCCTTGAATAGAAAGTCAGCCGCTTGGGCCTCGTGGCTTGGCCTCCGCGAGCAGGGCCGTTTTATAAAGTGACTTTTCAAGGCCCTCTCCTTCCACCAGGCCTTGGCAGCCATGCCGGCCTCCAGAACTGAGCCTGCCTTGTGTGTGCTGGGAAGGGAGATGCAAAAACGAGGGCGGGAGCGGACGCGGGCTCCGATTCCAGGAGACGCAGGGTGCGGTGCTGTGCAGCCGCCCGGGGCCGGCTGACAAGCGCCACATTCAGCCCTCAGTGGACGCTGCTCCGTGGTATCAAGGCCCCTCGCACAGCGGCGACATTGATCAGCTGTGTCGGCTGTGTGGAGAGGCGGCCCGGGGTGGAAAGCTGCTTGCTCAGAGCCAGGAGACTCTGAATGCTGCCTTTCTGCTCAGATTTGTCCCCCAGAAAGCTAGGGGCTTTGTATGGAGGTGCTCCAAGCTTCTGCTGCGTTCTGGGTGGTGGTATCCCCGAGGTGTGCAAAGGGGCAGCCCTGTATGGAGGTGGGCTGCGGATGCACCTAGTTACAGCTCTCTGTATACATAGTTGTGCCTCTTTTGGTAGCTCTAGTGTACCTGGGCATGTCTGTGTACAAGTATGCTTCTTAGGAATGGACGCAGCTCTGAATATTATTTGTGCTGTGTATGTTAAGTGTGTTCTTTAGACAGGCTGCCTGCATTTCTTTTTCTTTTTTTTATTTTTTTGTGTGCTACTGGGGACTGAACCTGGGGGCATTCTACCGCTTTGCTACATCCCCGGCCCCTTTATTTATTTATTTTTTTAAATAGGATCTAAGTTACCGAGAGTCTCTCGAAGTTGCTGGGGCTGGCCTCGAACCTCTGGTCCTCCTGTTTCTAACTCCCAAGTGCTGGGATTATAGGCAGGTGGCACCACGCCCAGCTAGGCTGTCTAGATTTGAATCGTGACTGTGTCACCCACTCACCTCTGTTTCCTCACGTGTGTGATGGGCGGGTCTCACCTAGCAGGATGGTGATGGAGGGGAGATGACGAGTGGACGGACTGCTGCCCCCCATAGGCAGCTGACAAACGTTGACAAATATTGGTCCCACCGCTGTGTCTGCGTGGGGGCTTCTGTGCACCTCTGTTCAGGGCATCAACTTGATAGGAATTGTGCTGGGTTTTCCTCTTGCTTTCTGAACAAGAGATCCTGTGCTTAGGGATCTGAGGTAGGAGCACAGCGTTGGGGTTTCTTTGGCTTACATCAGGGGCTGCCTGGCCCAGTCTATCCCTCTGGGTGTGGGAGAGGTGTCTGTCACTCCCTGAGCCCCCTGTACACACACACACACACACACACACACACACACACACACACCCCTTTCTGACTTCACTGTGGCTCCCACAAAGGCCTTCAATAATTCCCCATGGCTGTGCTCTGAGTTCACAGAGTGGGGTCCCCTGTCCCTAACCCAGTGGCAGATGTATCTTCTCTCCAGACAGATTGGTGTTTGGCTCCCAAAAGCCAGTTTAGTGTTTCAGGCCACCAGTTTAGGTCTTTGGGCCTTCAGATCTTGGGGCTGGGGACCTCAGTGGAGAACTGTAGCTGAAATAGGGGCATGGGGGGCTGTTCCCGATGGGCACCTCTCCTGTAGGGAGCAGCTTTCTTGGCTGGTTGTATGAATTCGGGTGAGACACTGGCCTTCCCCGAGCCTCAGTTTCATCCTCTATCAAATGGCTATAGCGGCAGCAGAGGTTGGGGGAGGATGAAGGGAGGCTGTCCCCGTGAGCCCCGACCGAGAGCGATGCCTGGCAGCAGAAGCCGCCACCTCAGCTGCTGTTGGCTTATTCCGTTCTCTGCTACGGTGCCTTCTCTGTCTCCCTCTGTCTTGGGAGAGGGCATTCGTCTTGGAGCTGAGGCTACACTGTCGTGCACACAGAAGGCGCTCAGTACATATTGGGACCTATTCAGGTGTCTATTCATTAGCAAATAGGATGTAGGGAAAAGACACTGAGGTGTGTAGAATGAGCCCAGCTCGGGGACGGGAGCTCACGGGTGTCCGCTGTCCCAGGATTAGAGAGCTGTGCCCTGTTCAGCTCTTTGCAGAGGAATCACAGGTTCCTACAGCCGGCAGCTTTCAGCCCTCCTGAGTTTGAAAGCTGCCCCCTCCACAGCATGATTTGCGTGTCCAGACATGGATTCATCTTTTGGGAACACCGTCCGTGACCCGCTGTCCCCAACAGTATTTTTTTCTTCCTCCTGGTGTCTTGTCCACCTTTGTTTTGGGACAGAGCACTTTGTCCTTTTCAGATTCATTTAGTATCACACTGTAAACACTTTAGGAGGTTTATCTATAATCTCCACACAAATCATCTTAATCACTGCGTACTTTTCCATCCAGGTGACTTAGGTGTGTGTCAGTGCCCCCAAGCTGCCAATGTATAGGCTTTCGTGGATACTCTAAATAATGCTGCAGATTCCCTGAACGTAGGGCTTGTATTTTGTATGGTCCATTGTTCTTCTAATAAATGTCTCAGCCTGTAACGACAGGCCAACATCATTTCACCCATGCCTGGTGCTCCGTTGGTACAAAACGTATAAGTACCACCTTGCCAACCCTCCCCGGAAGGGCAAGGCCGGGCATTATCTGATCTCAGGGTTTTATGTAGGTTTTTACATTCATTCCTTCCAGTTCCCTGAAGTGGGGACGTTGTTATTTCCATTTTACAGATGCAGGAGCTGAGGCAATGAGCAGTTAAAGTACTGCACAGAAACATAGGGAAGGATGCTGAAGGGGGTCCTCCATTCCCTCATGCTGCCGGGATGTAGAACAGTAGTAGTTGCACCAGTGAGCCTAAAGTTGTCCGGCCAGTTCTCAGGGAAAGTCATGACAATGCCTTCAAGCTCAGGCTTGAAAATGCTGAAGATGTGCCTGTGAGAACATCTCCCTGCAGAGACCCAGCCAGGGCTTGGACTCACGGGAGGCACCTCTTACTTTCCGCTGCTTCGTCTCGGGTGTTGTGAGTTCCTGCACCCTGCAGCTAAAGGGTGGGGGTGCGGGGAGCTGATCGCAGCCTCCGCCCTGGCTTCCTGGTGCCTTCTCTGTGCACTGTCCCCCTCAGTGTCCTAGGGATGTCTCCCTTCCAGCCTCTCCATCCACGCGCTAGGAAAAATCCCATCCACACCAGGCTGAGCGGAATGTGGAATTTGTTCCAGGATGAGCTGCATTTAGACATGGATGACTGGGAGAATCAGCTCTGAAGAATAGGGTATAGAAGAGAAGTGTACGTGTGTGTGTGTGTGTGTGTGTGTGTGTGTGTGTGTGTGTGTGTGTGAGAGAGAGAGAGAGAGAGAGAGAGAGAGAGAGAGAGAGGAGGGCTGCGTTGTCATCCCCCACGGCCACACTCTCCCAGGCTTGCTTGGTTCCTTTTCAACCTTCAAATTTCAGATCAAGAATCACCTTCTCAGAACCTTCTTACTCTCCCTAACTCCACACTTGACACTTTAATGACAAGCCGGCTTTACAGATGGGCAGGTGGGTTGTCTGTCTGTCTGCCCTCCTAGACTGTAGGCACTGTATTCGCGGAGGAACCTTGCACCCCTCACAGTGCGAGACACGGCAAGCTGCCTTCACAGTCTGTTGATTGCCTGTTTGATGTGATTTCCAGCATTCTTCCCACTGTGGTCCTTCCTGCCTTGCAGCCTTAGACTGAGGAGACTGTGAGTGCCAGGAGAGTCTGAGCCGAGCACCTCCCAGCAAGGGCGTGCTAATTCCACGGCAGCCCTTGGAGGTGTTCCTTGGCTGGATCCTTCATGCTGGGGTTTGAAAATAACACTGATTCTGTTTCTTTTTCCCCTTCCCAGAGAAATATTTGCTTTCTCTCTGGCAGTGTGTGTTTTATTGTATCAGAGCAGGAGGTGTTGACCTGAGATGAGAAAAAACATTGTTTCCAAAGAGACTGTCAGTGCTTTAAAATTAATAAAGGGATATCTGTGTGTGTATGGGGGGTTGACAGGGATTTGGTGGTAATTAAACTGCTACCATTTGGCTCTGGAGACTATGCTGCTTCTCTTTTAGAAGCAGGTTAAGGGGATGGAAATCTGAATTGGCATATCTATAAACAAGTTATTACTTCAGCCGCAAGATAATTTGCAGAGAAAATGCCATTATTCCCCCAATATCTGTCTCTGGGAGTGTGTGGCTGGGGCTCTGTGCTGGCTGCTGTTTTTGCATGAAGAGTCTACGACGTCGCCCTAGAAAGGAGTGTGAACTCCAGGCCAAAGCCTGTGTTTGTTCTTAAACAGAGTTTTCTGTTTTCTATGCTTTGAGCAAAGGGAGAGAGTTTTCCCTCCGGCTCCCAGGGCTGGGTGCCTGGGATTATCCAGCCCCTCCCTCAACTCTCAGGACCGTTCCAGCAGCTCCAGAGCTCCAAAGACCCTCTTACTCTGCTTAGAGAAGCTGGGGGGAACCCAGGGCTCTATTCTCCATAGGAGGAAGTTGGACAATGGCCATGAGGTCTCGCTCCTGACTTTTGGCTTCCGTGAACTTGAGGAAAACCAGCTGTGTGGGAAGGCATCGCATCCCCTGCCCCCAAATTACACAATGGAGCCCCAGCTTCCAGCACTTGGGAATTTGGTCTTCTTTGGGAAGAGGGTGATTGCAGATGTAATTTGTAAAGATGAGGTCGCACCAGCTTAGGAATATCTAAGCCAATACGGCGGTGTCATAAGGGGAGATGTGGACGCAGACAGGCTCACGGGGTGAAGGCATGGGAAGGGGAGGCAGAGGGCAGTGTGATGAGTCTACAGGGCAGTGGCCAAGAGATGCCCGCAAACCACCAGAGAGAGGCAGGGCCGGGTGTGCAGGAGAGACCTCCCCGCAGCCCACAGAGGGAGCCAGCGCTGCCCACAGCCCAGCTTGGGCTCCTGAGCTCTAGAAAGGGATCTGCGATGCGCCTCTCTTGTCTGGGCTACCCGGTTTGTGACATTTGTTACAGCAGCCACAAATGGACCACCCAGGGGCAGCAGGTGGCCTGCCCTCTTCTCCCCGGAAGAATCACTCGGACCCGCTCAGGTCCTCATCTCCACCGGGCGGTGAGCACAGGCCTGTCATTTTGCACTCCTAAATTTCAGCTGCGGCTCCCCTTCAGTCCTGATGGGAATGGAGTAAGCCTGGCCTTGCTAAATGTGCACATGACACCCTCCCTGTGAGACCGTGAGCCCCAGAAGGGGGTTCGTTATCCTTCTGTACCCCACCTCCAGCAGGTGCTTGATCAGGTGCTGGTTGGATTCAGCAGATTTGCCGACGACTCTGACCTCTCAGGCCTGCCCACTCCCAGTTACGTGTCTTCTGGGAGTTTTAACCTCCTGCCTTGTCTGCCCTCTGGTGACCACGGGCAACTTAATCTTCATGCGGCCTGTGTGGTCCAGACCTTCTGCACTCTCCTATATGTGAACGAGCCTGGGAAGATGGTAGCAGTGGATAGTTTTCTTGTAGCTAGATCAAGGGCGCAGGTTCCCGTGCAGCCTGTGATCTCCCAGCTGGGTGTCCTTAGGGAAATCCCTTAACCTCTCTGAGCCTCAGTGTGATGATTGCCTTCAGAGTTTGGGAGGGGACCAAGGAAAAGTAAGTGGAGGGATCTTTGGGGAAAGTGGAACAGAAGCCATAGACACAGAGGGAAGGGGATGACCAGGGCCTCCTGGGTTCATGGTGAGCTGCAGAGCGGGCAACTCTTCAAAGCAGGGCTTGGCGGGAGGGCAGACCCCGAGCTTGCCAAACCCTCTGCGTTTTTTAAAAGAACCCAGAGAGGCAGGCTACCAGGGTATGTCTCAATCTCCCTGTATTGTCTCAAGCATTTTAAGCACCACGAAGTTGATAGAAGGTAGATCTGTGGATTATTTATGGCACCGTGGGCTCCAATCTTGTGCCTTCTGCCGTAGGGTACAGTTTGGATAGAGGCCAGTGGACATGCTTGTTTTTTCTTTGTTCCCAGAACCTTCTGGCTAAATCTCCTCCTCCTCCTCCTCCTCCTCCTCCTCCTCCTCCTCCTCCTCCTCCTCCTCCTCCTCTTCCTCCTCCTCCTCCTCGGGAACTCTATGAAGTACAAGGATTAGTATTGACCAAGGAAACATTAGGTTGCCACCTCCTCCAAGAATTCATTTCCGACTACATTTCTCCTGATTTGCTTTATTTTTCTTCCTTCCTTCCTTCCTCTCTGCCCTTTTCTTCCCTCTCTTCTTTCTTTTCTTTTCTTTCTTCTCTTTTCTTTAGGTTGGGGATAGAACCCAGAGGCATTCTACCTCAGAGCTACACCCCCAGCCCTTTTTATTTTCTTTATTTTGAAACATGGGGTCACTAAGTTGCTGAGGCTGACCTCAAATCCATGGTCCTCCTGCCCAGCCTCCCAAGTACTGGCGGTATGCATGTGTGTGCCACCACACCCAGCTTTGGCAAACCTTTTGTTAAAGGAACAGGCAGTGTAGAAGGCCATCCAGTCTCCTTGGCGACTGCTGGACTTTGCCTGTGCCTGTGCTGCCAAGTGGGTGTTGTGGTTTTGCAATAAAACTTTATTCCTGGAAGCAGGCTGGAGCCGGCCCATGGACCGCTGACCCATTAAGTTAGATCCCTCTTTTATGCGCTACCCTAACACCCTCACCTTAGCCCTTTGCAGGCAAGTCCACTGCTCCAATTGAGAATAAACACACTTAATTGAGCACTTACTGCAAGCCAGGAGCTGTTTTTTTGTTTTGTTTTTTGTTTTTGTTTTGAATTTTTTGTTTTTTTTTTTGTTTTTTTGGTGGTACGGGGTTCCTGGAAGCCCTTCTACCTCTGGGCTACACTCCCAAACCTATTACCTATTATATATATATATATATATTTTTTTAATTGGTGCTCTGTATTCATACATCATAGTGGGATACAAACTTTTGTAGACATACATGCACACATCACCCAGTCAGCCCCCACCCGATCCCCACCCCATTCCCTCCCCATCCCTCCTTCCCATGCTTGGCTTAGTGGTTGACATCTAGTATTATAGCAATTTATCCAAAATTAAAAATGATAATCTCACATAACAGTTTCATTTGTCTGATAACAAGCTTTTGATGACTTAAAGATAACATTTCAATATTTCTTTTTGCTTTCTTTCTTACCAGAGAATATTTTTTTCTATTTTTTTAGGTGAAACTATCATATGTTTATATATTTATTTTTCAGAAAAAAAAATCTATCCTAATATGGAATATGGATTCTAGATACCCAAAACGATCTTGAAAAAGAACAAAGCTAGAAAATATATATTTTCTGATTTCAAACCATATAAAGCTACAATAATTGAAACAGTGTAGTACTGTTCTAAAGGCAGATATATAAATCATTGGAGTTAAATACAAACCTAGAGCTAAATTCTTCCCTATATTGTCACGTTATTTTTGACAAGGTTTCCACGAACATTTGGTGGTGGAAATAATAATCTTTTAACTAAATATTGTTGAAAAATAATAATTACATGAAAAATAATAAAATTGGACCCTTACCTAATCCCATATACAAGTATTAACTCAAAATAGATAAAAGACCTAAATATAAATCATAAGACTATAAACTTTTAGAAGAAAATCTGGGTCATAAAACCTCACAACATTGAAATTGGCAGTGATTTCTTGGTTATGATTTCAATGGCACAGGCAACAGAAGAGTATACAAACTCCCTAAAAAATAAAAAAAATATTGTATATCCAAAGACAATGTAAACAGAGTTAAAAGTTACTAATAGAATTGGATAAAATATTTCCAAATGCTGTATCTGAAGGTATATTAATATTCTAACTAGAAATCCTAAAAATTAACAATAATAAAGGCAAACAATACAATTTAGAGATAGGTAAAAGACTAACATAAATAATGAATCTCCACAGACAACCAATCTTAGTTGTCTGTTGGATAGAAAATCTTGTTTCTCTGGTTCTGGTGTGTGTTACCTATTTCTTCTTTGTAGTTAATCTCTTTGAGTATTTTCTCTAGCGCTGGTTTTGAAGACATAAATTCCTTCAGTTTCTGTTTGTCATGGAAACTTCTTATTTTTCCATCTAATTTGATAGAAAGTTTGCTGGGTGGGAAATTTTTGGCTGGAAGTTGTTTTCTTTCAGAGTTTGGAATATGTTACTCCAAGCTCTTCTGGCTCTCATGACTTGGTTTGGGAAGTCTGGAGTGATTCTAATTGGTTTGCCTCTGAATGTCACTTGGCCCTTTGTTTTTGTTGCCTTTAAGATTCTCTGCTTGGCTTCCACATTGGTCATTTTGACAATTATGTGGCGTGGGGATCCTCTTCTCTGATCCTCTCTAACGGGAGTTCTATAAGTTTCCTGGATCTGTGTATCGACCTCTTGCTCTATGTTTGGAAAATTTTCTGCTATTACTTCCTTGAAGAGATTGTTGATCCCTTTGGTTTCACTTTCTTTTCCCTCCTCTATTCCAATTATTCTTAGGTTAGCTCTCTTAAAATGGGCCCATATTTCTTCAATGTCAGATTCCTGCTGTTGGATATTTTTTTCTAGATTAGAAACTATGCGTTCATTTTTGGAATGAACATCTTCTAAGAGTGAGATTCTGTTCTCCATGTGGTCTAATCGGTTGTTTGTACTTTGAATTGAGGCCTTTACTTCATTAATTGCATCCTTTATCTCTTTTTGGCTCTCTCTGAGTTCTTTTCGAAGCACCTCTATTATTTCTACAGTTATTTTCCTGATTTGATCTTCTAGAAATCTCTGATTTTCTGTTTTATCGGGTCTGATGTTGTGGGGTTGTGGGCATTCATTGCTCCATTGTTTTTCCTCTTTCCCATGGTTTCGGAAGTTTGTGCCTTCTCTGGATTCTTCCCTGGGTCACTACGGCTTCACTTAAGGTGCTCTGGATCTCGAGTCTGTAGTATCTCAGACCCCACTACTCCTTTACTGGCTTGTATCTCAGAGTCTCCGACCCAGAGAGTCGATAGAGGCTGCTTTAGACTGTGGGGGGTGCCAGGTTGCACGTTTTCCTATGGTGTGATATCTCTGCCACCGCCACTCCCCAACTGGGTCAAGTCCCAGGGAGTACAGTACTGGGATTTCTCCTCTGTGGCCCACAATTTGACTCACTGTTTTTGAGTACACAGATGTAGCTGTACTGGACTCAGTGAATTCGCTGCTGCTGCTGCCGGTAGCAATATGGCGCCGCTGCTACGCCCTCGGCCGTGAGGCTGGCTTATTTCTTCTTGGTTTTGAGTTCCACTCTGAGTCCCTGCAGCGTGTGCTGAGCTCAGCCACTGGGAGCTTTAGATGCTCCCTGCGCTGAAAAATCCCACCTGGCTGTTCCGCAGAGGCTCACCTCGGCTTGCTGAAGCCGTCCAGTGAACTCGCCGCTGCCGCCGGCAGTATGGCGCTGCTGCCTTGTCCTCGGGCGTGAGGCCGGTGTATCTCCTCTGTGGCTCTGAGCTCTGTTCTCAGTCCGCTTTCTCTCTGGAGCCTGGTGATTTTTTTGTTTCTCTGGTGATGGTGTTTTCTGGCTATGAAAGGCGTTGATTTTGTGGTAATGGAGATTGGTTGTTAGCGGGGCTCTTAAGCCCCGCTTTTCTCGGTTGCTGTCTTCCCGGACATCCTCCTATTTTATATTTTTATTTGGAAACAGGGTCTCTTAAACCAGCGTGGCTGGCTTTGAACCTGGGAGATCCTCCTGTCTCAGCCTCCCAAGCACGGGGATTACAAGCGTGCCCCATGCCCCGCCCTTCATTTGCACTCACTCAGTTCTCGCTGAGCTTGTGTAGGGGCTACTGCTGCCATCGCATTTCACAGACAGGGACACAGTCTCAGAGAGGAGAAGCTGCTGGCCCCAGGTGACCCAGCTCGTCAAAGCAGAGGTGCGCTTCACACTGCCACAGCAAGCTCCGCCTTTCTGACTCCCCTGGCTGGATGGCTGTCTCTTCTTTGTCTCTTTCCTTGGTGCCCAGCTAAGGGAGCGTCTTGAAGGATGTGCCCAGGAACTGCTGCCTGCCAGACATGGCTACTGTTGCAGGTTTTGCAAAGCATGCAGGTGGGACATATATAAGACACCACCTCATCACCAGTTGAAGGTAGACTGCCACGGCCCGCCTGCAGCAGGAGAGGCCACCAGCCCTCCAGTGTGGCTGTTGCCCTCTCAGAGTCTGCCAGCTGGGGTGGGCGACTCGGCTTCAGGCTTGCACGGGGCTGCCTGTGAGCGTCTGGTTCTCTTAGCAGCCTAAACCCTGGCAGGCCTGGGAACCATGTTGAACTTAGCGCTGCGGTGCCCTGTGACCCGCCCCAGCCTCCCTGGGCGGGTTGGAGTAACCGTGGTAGACGGGCTTTGCTCACCCTGGAGCAGATGAGAACGGCAGTGGGCTCCGGGTCCTTCTCGAGGGGCCCTGGAACAGCTCCATGTCAACAGGGCAAATTGATTCCTATTTTAAAAGTCTTTCTGAGATTTCACTGGATCGCAGGAGTCCCCAGTGGGAATCTCCTGTACTGTGAACCGTCTCCCGGTGATTTGTCGGCGTGAGGAGTGTGGCTTTGTCGTAACTGGGGCACCTATATTGTTCTGCATCTCCGTCAATCCCACTCAAGGTAGCATAATAAGCAAGAACGGTGATTATTATGATTTATAGCGAGTCCTAGTCTGCTGCTAGGCGCTGGGCCAAAGCCTGGTCTACTCTGACTCATTCGATTATATATATATATATATATATATATATATATATATATATATATATATTACATATTTTTAATTATTTTGTACTGGGGTTTGAACCCAGGGGCATTCTTTTTTTTTTTTTTAATTCTACCTCTGAACTACACCTCCAGCCCTATTTTTATTTTAAGCAGGGTCTCACTAGATTGGTAAGAGTCTCACTACTGGCTGAAGCTGTCCTCAAACTTGAGCTCCTCCTGTCTCAGCCTCCCAAGTACAGACAGTATAAGCGTGTGCCACACACCCAGCCGAACCCAGGGCCATTCTAGCTCCAAGATAAACCCTTAGCCCTTTTAATTATTTTTATTTACTTATTTATTTATGTATTTGTTTATTTTTTTATGGTACTGGGTATTGAACTCAGGGGCAGTTTACATCCAAGCTATACCTCCAGCCCCTCCCTTTGTAAGACTATTATTTTGAAATAGAATCTTGCTACATTTCTGAGGGTTTCACTAATTTTCTGAGGCTTCCCTTGAGTCTGCCTCAGCCTCCTAATTATTAGGATTATTGGTGTGGACCACATAGCCTGGCTTGTTTTTTAATTTAATTTAATTTTTATTTTTTGATGCTGGGTATTGAATCTAAGTCCTTCTGCACGGTAGGCAAGCACTCTACCACTGAGCCCTAACCCCGGCACCTCATTTATTTGATTCTTTAAACTCTCCGCAGCCTAGGTGCTGACCGCTCTGTCGGTTATCCGAGGCACAGAACAGTTAAGTGACATCTCCGAGGGCACACAGATAGTTAGACACACTGCCAACACTCTACCCAGACAGTCTAGTTCCTGGCTGGAGCCCTTCACCGCCCAGTGCCGGCTCATGGCTCAGTCACCTCTAGAAACAGTGTCCTCCTGCTCGCCCCGCAGAGAGGATCTGACCATTATCCACACCACTGAAGTCGAGCCGTCGGATGGGGCGGGCCTCCTCCTTCGCCCCTCCTTCTCCTCCTTGTTGTAATGGCGCCATCATATCGGCTCCTTGGAGAGGTGGGAAGAAAACTGACTGCTGGATTTAGTGGCTCACGTGACTGTCACCTCTGCCTCACATAAAGAAAGATTCCCATAAAGAGAGCGTGGCTGTAGGGCGCCCTACGTGACTCCAGGTACCTGGGTTTCTGTCTGCGGCATTTAGTACTGCCGGAACCAAAATGCCCTGCACTGGGGGCAGTGGGGGAGAAGGGGACACCTTTAGGGTTTTCTCTCAGATACTCTGTCTCCTGGCTTGCAATAGGGATGCGGTGAGAACTTCCTCAGTCCTTGGTCTCTAGCTCCTTGTTGCTCTGTGAGTCTCGGCAGGAACCAAGCCCCACCTTCAACGCTTTACTCAGAGAGCGCCTCCACTCAACAGCCAGGTCCATGGCCTGCAAGCTTGCCTTCCACCAAACGCTAGAGCACTGACACAGAGCAGCCAAGCTCCGCCATGTCAGAGCCAGGAGCGCCTCTTCTCTGTTCCCAAGGACACAGTTCTCTGTTCTAAAGCCTCATCAGACGGCTTTTGCCACCCAGCTGTCCACCAACATTCTGCACATAATTATTTGTGTGTGCTCTGAGGAGACAGGACCTTTTCCCACAGCTCTTGTAAGAGTCTCCTTTAAAAGTCCCTGCGTGGAAGCTGGGCTTGGTGGTGCACGCTTGTAATCCCAGCATTCGGGAGGCTGAGATGGGAGGATTGCTGTTCACAGACAGCCTCAGCTACTTAGGGAGGCCCTTCACAACTTAGTGAGATGCTGTTTCAAAAACGAAAAGACTAAAAAATTAGGGCTGGGAGCATAGTTCAGAGGTTCAGTGCCCCCTGAGTTCCATCCCCAGTACCACAAAATTAAGCAAGTCCCTCCATGACAATACTGACTTTCCCTAGAATGCCCTCACACCACTCCCCCGGCTCTACCTGCCTGTTACACAGTTCCAAAGCCGCTTCCACATTCTAAGTATTTATTCCAGCAGGAACTCTGTTCTCCATACCAATTTCTGTCTTCGTTCAAATTGCTCTAACAAATATCCCACAGGCAGGGTGGCTTAGAATAACACACACCTATTTCTTCCCAGTGTGGGGTCTGAGAAGTCCAAGTTCAAGACGTCATCAGATCTGGTACCTGGCAGGTAGACCACCACCCTCTCACTGTACCCTTAAGTGGCCGGGGAGCCATCCTTCTCTCTCTGGTCTTTTCTCCTAAGACCACTAATCCCATCCAGAGGGCCCCAGCCTTGTGACTTAATGACCTCTCAGAGGTTCTAGCTCCTAATACATCACGTGGAGGGAGGCATTTTTGTTGTTTTTGTTTGTTTGTTTGTTTTTTTGGTGGTACTGGGGTTCCTGGAAGCCCTTCTACCTCCAGGCTCCACTCCCAGACCTACTTTTATATTTTTATTTGGAAACAGGGTCTCCTAAGCCAGTGCGTGCTGCTGGCTTTGAACCTGCGTGATCCTCCTGTCTCTGCCTCCCAAGCGCGGGGATTACAAGCGTGTGCCACCATGCCCGGCAAGGGAGGCATTTTTGTATTCCTGGTGGGAGGAGCACATCATTAAGTCTATAGCAGTTTGGACATAGCCCATTGGGAAATGGTGGGCACCTTTCCCCACCCCGGTTTCTTTAGCCATAACTTGGAAGCAGATGGGTTGGGTGGGGGTGGTGTGGAACAAACGTACTCATCTGAGTTTCAGGAAGACTTCAGAACTAATGTCAATGATTCTGTAAGCATGTGGACATGGGCCTGGTATGCAGTAGGTGCCCAGTAAACAGCAATGGGGTCGAGATTATTCTGGCTGGCGTTAGAGGGGTGGTGGGCCACACCTGTGTTGTCCAGCACAGTGGCCTCCAGGCACGGGGGCTGCTGGGAACTTGAAATGTGACTTCTGCGACAAGATATTGAATTTTCAGTTTCATCTCATTTTAACGAGTTGAAATGTGCAATCTGACACCCAGTTCGGTTACTGGAGAGCATTTTAAATATGTCAGGAACAACTTGGGCTCAAGAATTTATTTATTCGACATTTCGTAAACGCTAAATAGAGGGGATATACATATCTGATAGAAAAACAAAAATGGGCCATCTAAGCTGAGATTGGCTACGGTGGAAACACACGCCGTGTGTCCTCGTGCTCACGTACATGTCGAGTGCGCCTCAGCTGGGTTTTCTTCCAGTGGTTACCCATTCACTCAACACACATTTCATGAGCATCATTTGCGGGCAGCTGTGGGGGCTCACGATGGCGGTAAACAGGATACAGAGCCAACAGACAGGAAAAGCAGGAAACTATATGGTGAGCGTGTGTGCAGAACTGGAAGGGGAGGGCGGAATGGAGAGCGCGGCCGCCGGTGAGCCATGTGGGAGGTGACACTTGACCCGAGACCCGACTGACCAGAGAGGCCGGGGAAGACCTGCAGGGAAAGCTTTGGAGGCGCTGGAGAGAAGGGAATGTTCTAGAAACCAAGGGTCTTCAGAACTTGAGGACAAGCAGGGGGTAAGGTCCTGAAGCGTTTTGTGACCCAGCATGAGAAGTTTAGATTTTATTTCTAGCAAGATGGGACACTCTGGAAGGCATGTTTGATTTGGGATTTCCGTGTGTGTTGTCTGTGTGGTGCTGGGGATTGTGTGTGTGTGTGTGTGTTGCTGGGGATGGAACCTGGCTCCTTGCACGTGCTCTGAGCTGCATCCCCAGCCTTCTTACAATTTTAAGTTGACACAGGTTCTTGCCAAGTTCCCCAGACTAGCCTCAAACTTGAGCTCCCAGGTGATGTCAGTTGTTCCTGGGACCGCCGGTGTGCACCGACTGTGGGGTGCAAAGCCATGTCGAGATTCTGGGGTGACGTGAGTCTGGCTGGCCCCGTGATGGTCCAGGTCAGAACAGTTCCTAACACATTCTGGAGGAGGGTCTGTTGAGCTTTCCAGTGGACCGGCGACGGGCTGCCATGAGGGCCCGAGGAGAAACGTGCCCCAGGCGCAGGGTGGTCCCTGTCCCCATGGATTCCAGGCCCTTCCCTCTGCTCCCGGCCTGAAGACACTGCCTTCATTTCTTCCTCTTCTGTCTGCCTCGTTCTTTCTGGAAGCCGACACAGCCACAGCCTGGTGGGGGCAGCCTGCTTGGGGCGGGGAGAATGGAATTTGGGCTTTTCCAGGGCTCAGCTTCCTTCCTCCCTGCCCCCCACCCCGCAAACACTGGGGGACAGAAATGATGTTCGGATTAAGGACAGACTTCTCACGCCTAGAGTTTACTTCCCTGGCAGTTTCCCCCTCTGAGGGGTGATGCTGATGGAGTAGGGAGTGAAATGACTTCTTAATTGTGTGCAAATGAGAAAGAAATGGGGAATTCAGCAGACAAAGGGCGCGGCCGGAATCGCGGGGAGCAACACCTGACAAGGCTCCACTTCTTGACTTAAGACTCCACATGAGTCTCTACTTGACTAAAAATACCTCAAGAGCTGGATGGCAGCTTAGAGAGCTGTCGGTAAATTTAAAACAGATTTGTGTGTCGCTGATTATAGCAGAGGCTGAAAAGTTAGTAGAGAGAGATTTTTTTTCTTTCTCCACAATGCATTTTGTTTAACTCCTGGTTTTCCATCTTTTCTTGAATCCTGTCCCCTTGGATTCTTGAGTGGATTGGAAAGGAGGATTGTATGAGTCATTTTATTTTTCCAATGGGCAGGAATCAGGTTGAATGTAAGTGTGGCTTGGGACCTGTCTTGCTTAAGAGGGGATGATGTGAAAATTTCCTGGGGCCGGGTAGAAAACAAATCCGTCTGTTGCAGCAGCCTGCACCTACCTGGCCACACACAAACATGCTCCACGCTGCACACTGGCCTCACTGATCTGCAAGAGGGCTCCGAAGCTCGGCCTTTTATGTTATAAATGTTAAAAGAAATCACTAATAATTAATCCCAAATAAAAGCAGCTAGTGTTTATGGAGCTTGTGTTACACACGTTCTTTGTGTTGTTGCTTTGAATGTATGTGACTGCCCTCTTGGGCACCATGTTGACGGTGTCAGATTTTACCTAAGCCCTGTGCTCCTGGCCAAGAGCAGAGGTTAAAGGATGCCTTCTACCCTTTCCTCTTCTAGAAACACCTTACTGCAAAAACCCATTCTTTCTGTAGATTGGAGGTACCGTTCAGTGATGCCCCTTTGCTTCCCTGAGACAGGGTCACATCCTCTCCATTCCCATTTTGCCTTAGTAATGATTGGCAGAACTGCTCACCACCGCTGACCAGGGAGAACAAATCACTCAAAGGGGCACGGAGGCGCACGCCTGTAACCCCGGCCACTTGGAAGGCTGAGACAGGAGGAGTGCAAATTTGAGGGTAGCCTCGGCCACTAGCAAGACCCTGTCTCAGAAGAAATATTTTTAAAAAGAACTGCAGAGGTAGAACATTTGTGTAGCATGCCTGAGGCCTGATCCCCTTAACACACAAACACACAAAGGACAAAAGGCTGGCCCACCAGGCTTCGGCTCTGCAACCCTCCCTCCAGGGCCTGTGCCGTGGACCTCCTCTGCTGGAGACAGCACCCAGCCCCTCCTGAGAGCAGGCTCACATCCCTGCAAAGCACTCTCTCATCTGCCATCTGATCGCCCGCCCTTCTTCGCATGCCCCACCCCGGACTCTCTAGTCTTATTTTCTTTGTATAAGAAAAAGCCTCTTTGTGCAGCCTTGGCCGTGCCTGCAAAATCTCTGAGATAGCATGGTCACACGTTCTCCCTGTTGCAAAGGTCTCTTCTCCCCTTTGCTATAATATCTTTGGGGGGGTCTCTCCAGACTCAGTCTGGATGTGATTCTTCTTATAGGGTGCAGGTGTGTATTGAGTGTCACGCTCCCCGTTTTGTGGGGCTCGGGCTCAGGAGGTGGTAGACAGCAGAGCGGGGACCTCAGGGCCGCGTGTGCATCCAGAGTGCGCGTTTGTGCCTTCAGCTCCTTACCGAGGCTCTGCTCTCAACGGCTGCCTCCATCGAGCCCCAGCTGGAGATTGAAGATGCCAAGGCTGTGTTTGCATAGCGCCTCTGCTTACTCTCCTCCCCGTTCTCAGCCTCAGTTTCCTCGTCTGCAAACCAACGTGAATGATACGGCTGCCTCGTGGAGTCCCTGTGAAGAGTAGATGAAGTGGGTCAACCCACTCAACTTGCAACATTTAATGTTATCAGTGCTCTGGCAGGAGCCACCTGAGCGAACAGATTACCACTCTCATAATAATAAAAAACATGCAATATTTCTCCTGCTGGGTTATAGCTCTGGTGGAAGAGAAACAGTTGCAGCATCACTACAATGTATGCACTTGTTGACTTGGGCCAGTAGAACCCTTAGGAAAAGAAAGATAACTGGGTCTGCCAGGAAGACAGGCCCTGGGAAGCTGAGCCCAGGGCCAAGGTGCAGCGGAAGGCACGGCTTCAGCAGGCTGGAGCTAGGTGGGTATGGCACAGGGGGCTCTCAGGGTTCTCCCAGCAGGACTTGCTGGCTATCAAAGGGCATGTGGGGACTGGGAAGGGCATCCAGGGACAGCCCGGCAGCCACTCTGGGGACCTGGTCAGCCTGGCCGCCCACTGCACCTTCTGCCCCAGGACGGCTGGCCTTGAGGCAGGAGGGCGTCATGACGAAGATGATAATCACAGAGATCCTGCTGATCTTAGCCTGCGCCTCCGTGCTTTTTTAGCTCCTCTCCCAAGGTGCCCTTCTCCCCAAAGCGGGATGCTCCGCAGATGTTACCTAATTAATCACCACTGCTTCCCTGCCGAGAGAGGTGGGGGGTGGCTAATATCCCCATTTTTCAAGGGAGGAGAATGAGGCAAGGGGAGCTCACAGGTAGCCTCGGCAGGGGCGGGGGCAGGGGCAGGGGCAGGGGCGGGCAGCCGTGGCACTGGCCGGCTGTCCTCGCCTTCAGACCCCCAGCCCACCTTGGGCGAGTAAAGCTTCCCAGGGCAGGTTGGTTCTGGTGCAGGGAGAGAGAATCTATGTCCTAATGATGGAGAAGAGTCTAGACATAAGGCTTTAGAGAGAGATGGACTGTGGGTCACATCTGGTCACACCTGGCTTTGGGCACACCTAGACCTTTGGTATCTTTCTCTTCTGCTCCTACAGAGGTGTCTCTCAAGACATTTGTCGTCCTTTCCTGTATCTGCTGATACCCCTGGATCATCCTGGGTTGTTCCCCTCAGAGCAAATCCCGTGAGAGCAAAGATCCTTTTTTTTTTTTTTTTGGTAAAATTCATTTTTATTTTTTTTTTAATTTTTTATTGGTGCATTATATTCATTAAAATCTAACTGCACCTTCTGGTTCCAGCACCTTGACTAGAATGTTACCTCTGTATCCACCCACTGGGGCTGAGCCACCCCCAGTCTCCCAGCCTCAGTCTCCTGGGCTGTGAAACGCGTGGAACACCTGCACCGTCATCGGATCCCTGTAAGAAGATGATGTAGTGCCTGTCCTGTGCTCAACAGGGCCCGGCACGTTCTAAGCGCTTGTGACATTTAATAAATTGCCCACGCTCGTACAGGAGGGCTTAAAATACCTGTGCTGGATTACTGCTCTAAACCGGCTCACGGATACAGATGCACCTTCTCTAATGCGATTGCCACGCAGTCAAAATATTGAATGGGAATCGAGTACCAGGAAACGGGATCATTTCTCCAGTTGGTATCTAGTATAATTTCAAGAAGACTACACTCTTGTTTGTATTTCCGGCTGAGCCTGTTCCGGGTTCCTGTGCAAGTTCCCGGGCCCCTCCACCTCCCTGGCCGGTATTTAGTAATCCATAAACAAGGCTTAAGCTGCTATTTAAAGCAACTTGACTGCTAAGCCTTTTGTAAAGGAGAATCCTTCTGGACTGTGAACGGTCTCCCCTCCCCCTGCTCCTCCCTTCTGCTCCTATTGTATAAATTCAGGATTTCCAGGGTTTTTTTTTCTTTTTTTCTTTTTTAAGGTACAGTAATCTGTGGACTGAGAGCCAGGGAGTCAGAACTGAAAAGTGGACGGAATCTTAGGTCCCAGCCCAACATTTTCATTTAAGAGACAGTGGGATGGGATGGAGGTGTGAAGTCACAGACTCGCAGCCCAGGTCTCCCAAAGCAGCTTTCATGTCTATTTCTTTGTTCATTTCTTTATTTGGTACTAGGGGTTCCATCCAGGGTGTTCTACCACCAAGCGATGCCATCAGCCCTTTTATCTTTGCTTATTTTGAAACAGGGTCTTGCTAAGTTGCTGACGCTGACCTCAAAGCTGCAATCCTCCTGCCTCAGCCTCCCAAGCGCTAGCTTGATTACAGGCATGCATCACCTCATCCAACTCCCAACAGCAATTCTAGCTGTTACGTGAGAAACACAGTTTGCCTCTAATTGCCACATATTTATTTTTTAAATTTTGTTTACTTATATTTGCTTATTGCAAATACTACTGGGGTTTCCCCATCAGTAATACTAACATGTAGTCATATTGAGCCCATTCCTTGCCAAAATGTTTCAAAGCACTTACTAGGGATTGATTTCCATGTTTTAACTCATTTACCCTTTGGCAACCTCTATAGGAGGTGAGTACTATCAGTGTTTCCATTTCACAGATGGGGAAACCGAGGCACAAAGAGATGGACGCACTGGCGCAAGGTGACACTGTTAATGAAGGTTGGTCACCTCCAAAGCTCATTCATGACAGATGTCTCTCTCTCTCTCTCTCATTCAAAATGCCATCGTAAAATTTTTCTAATAAACATTTTTATATCAAATAAAAGGCGAGAGTTGGTTATAGAAAATGTTGTAGCGACCGTGCAGGTGTTAGAAAAAATATGGGGGGAAAACCACGAAGCTGGCTTATCAGCATTTGATGTCCGGGAACATTACAGGTAACATGCTTTGTGTCGAAGATGCCTTCAGCAGATTTTCAGTAAGGGTTTATTTAGTGTCACCAGAAACAGATGACTGTTTAAAAATTGACCACATAAGACAAAGCTGCTGCCCTTTGGAGCATGTAATGTAGTCGAGGAAGGACAGGGCACAAGCAAACTGCTGAGACATTAGGAGGTCGCCTGGGTGCGGCGGTGCACGCCTGTCACCCAGTACTTGGGAGGATGAGACAGGAGGATCACAGGTTCGAGGTCAGCCTCAGCCACTTAGCAAGACCCTGTTTAAAAAAAAAAAAAAAAAAAAAAGGCCAGAGATGCACCTCAGAGGCAAAATGTCCTGGGTTCAATCCCTAGTACCAGAAAAAAAAAAAAGTAGAAAATAAGATACCGGAACTGGTGGGAAGCAGACAGTGGGGTGTCTGTGTGCGTGCTTGTGTGTCTGTGTACATCACAGAAGGGCAGACCCACTTGTTAATTGCAGATCAGACAGGAAGGCGAGTGCATGACCAGGTTTGTCTCCCCCTCCCTCCGAGCCATGTGTGAACACAGAGACCTCTGGGACCCAGCTCTGTGAGCTGTTCCTGCCTTCCCCAAGGACTGTGCAACCTCCTGACAGCAGGGATCCTCCAGCCTGGCGCAGGCGGGGAGGACATGCCACTGGCAGCCTGTCAGGTGTGGCTGCACCCTCTCTGCTGCCTGTGATGTGATGCATTTTAGCTTTCTCCAGGAGAGAGAGAGAGAGAGGGAGAGGGAGAGGGAGAGGGAGAGAGAGAAAGAGAGAGAGAGAGAGAGAATGAATGAGAGCGATGCCATGGTTAGTTTATTATTAAACAGGACCATTTATTCATCTATATCTTTATATACTGGTGGCATCAGAGAAGCCAGAAGGGGTCAGAGGAGGGACATTTACTCCATTCTGACCTGCTCCCTGCGGCATACTAACCACTTTGCTAAACAAAATGGCTTATTACTAGCACATCCATGTCATGGGGGTAGAAGTTGCTAAGGTCAAGGCTTTGGGGGCAGCTCAGGTAACAGGGTGTGTATGGTGGCCACATAGGCGGGGAGCAGCCAGGCTCATCCAAATGAGACGGTCCCTTCTCAGCGCCGTCCAGTCCGTAGTGTGGACACCGTGTGGCTGGCTCTTGAGTGGTGGAGGAGCGTCCAATATCCAGAATTTGAACATGTGGTCTTCCTCAGTTTCAGATAATGACAACAAATTGGAAAATTAGGAAATTTGTCAGCCAGGCATGGTGACCCACACTTGTAATCCCAGTACTTGGGAGGCTGAGACAGGACAATCGCAGGTTCGCAGCCAGCTTCAGTTACTTAGTGAGGCCCTCTGCAACTTAATGAGATCTTGTTTAAAAATAAAGAATTAAAAAAAAATAGAACTGGGGGTGTAGCTCAGAGGTTGAATTCCCCTGGGTTCCATCCCCAGTACCACAAGAGAAAGAAAGAAAGAAAGAAAAAGAAAAGAAAGAAAGAGAGGGAGGGAGGGAGGAAGGAAGGAAGGAGAAAGAAAGGAAGGGAGGGAGGGAGGGAAGAAAAGGGAGAAGGAAGGAAAGGAAGGAAAGGAAGGAAGGAAGGAAGGAAGGAAGGACGAATTCCTTTACAGGCCCAAGCAAAGTATATCTGAGAACCAGCTTTGGCTAGTGGGTGGCCAGTTGATGCTGCTGTTGGTCCTGACAACCAGGTCTGGTCAGATGAGACGCAGAAGGGGCCCTGGAACTGTCAGACTCCATGGGAATTAAAGAGAAAGCAATCAGCAGTCACCTGTTTCCCTGGATTGGTTGGACCATGTCACCTCCTGAACTCCGATCCGCTTTCATCCTGATGATGCTGGGCTGGAGCTGGCCGCTTTGAGGTCTCTCCTACGGTCCCGTGCCTGCGCCGTCCTTTCAGGGCCTAGCCAGTGATTGCACTGACTGCTTTCTCTGGCTGACTCTCCACACCCAGGGCTTCCCACGCATTATTAGCACAGATGATCCTCATGACCCGCAAGTCTACCCTAGCACCATCCTCACCTTATGGATGGAAGTCGTGGGACTCCGGGATGTGAAAACCTCACTTAGGGTCCTAACTACAGCAAGGGGAGTTGGTAATGCACCCTGGCCTGTCTCAAGGAATGAGACATTGAAATACCTGCTCTACTCTCTCCCTTTGACAGCTCTTAACTCTTACAATAGAGACATTATCTTTGTTTAACCTCATCAGCTTATTACTGCGATTTGGAGTCCACATTTGCTGTGCAAAAACCTGATGCCAGGCAGCCTGTTTGGCTCTGGGAAAACAGGTGGTAAGACTGGCCAGCCACTCATGCCAGCCATGTTGGTTCTTAGAGGGGGGCAAGGAGGAGATGTGCTTAGAGCGACAGTGGGCTCTTTTTCTACATCTGTAGATTCTGCATCCTTGGGCTCCACCAACTAGAGCCCAAAGGTGCTGTGTGTGTCCATGTGTGATACTGGGGGTTGATCCAAGGAACATTCTATACCTGAGCTACACCCCAGCCCTATATTTATTTTGAAGCAGGGTCTATCTTGTGGAAAGCCTTACTAAGTTGCTAAGGCTGGCTGCAAACCTGCAACCCACCTGTCTCAGTCTCCCAAGTATTGGGATTTCAGATGTGCACCATCATTCCCGGCTCACAGATACTTAAAAAAACATTCCCCAAACATGTGTATACTTTTTTCTGGTCATTATTCCCCCACTAATATAGTATAGCAACTATTTATGTACCATTCACATTGTAGTAGCTATTATAAGTAGTCCAGAGATGAATACAGCAGGCTGTGTGTAGAGTTTGTGCAAGCCCTATGCCACTTTATATCAGGGACCCGAGTGTCCTTGGATTTGGGTATCTTGGGGGTCCCGGAACCAGTCTACTACTGACCTACTTCCTGTCTTTATAAATTCGTCTGCATTTTTTGATTTTCACATAAGTAGAATCAGAGAACATGCTCTCTTTTGTGTCTGACTTCCCTTTCTTTCGATCCTCCTGCCTCAGCCTCCTGAGTAGTTGGGGTTACAGATTGTACATCATGGTACCCAGCTAGCCTTCCATTTTTTGTAAGCGGCATCCGCAGTGCCTCTGAAAAGAAATCCCTGCTAACGATTTCTCACACATCCTTCCAGTGGGCAATAACCCACATTTTTGAGTGCCTTGGGAGTGTGGCTGTGTGTGAGTGTGTCCTGAATCATGTTCCCCATTTAATGGAGGCGGAGACAGAAAGCTGACACTGGCCTCCCCCTGCTCCCCAAATGACACAGGCTTCCACAGACATCCAGGTTCAAAATTCATGGCCACACCCTATCTGATGCCTCTCCCTCACCCTCCCTGGGACAGATCCTCATTCTCATATGGTGGCAGAAGCCCTGGAGTGATACTGCTGGACCCGGGGCTGCCCGGGTGTGCTGGCCACAGGGTTTCCATTCTCTCCACAGCCCACCCTGACTTAAAGCGGCCCGTCAGACAGTGCAGATTAAGTTAGAGATGAGCCCTTTGGGCTGGGTTTTGGAGAAGCGGCTGCCAGATGGGAAATCTGGAGTGTTTTCTTCTATATATCGTCTTCATGGTGAGCTAACTGAAGTTGGCAGGGTTTATTTTGGGAGGCGACTCCTTGGAGCAGAACATGGTGGCTGGGCTGCTCATGGGGGCTGGGGTTGCTTAGAAAGACTATCCAGGCTGACGTCCTGCAGGAGGATCTGCTGGCCCCCGTGGATTGAAGAAGAGACGCTCTTTGGGCTGCTTTCTCCTGTGTATCTGGCGCCAGTCCTGGGAGGTGGTTGAGAGGAGATGGGCCCATGGAGCAGAGGGAGCTGTTAAGCCTTAGGCTTTTTGCAGAGTGCTCGTGATGGTGCTGAGATTGGGTGCAGGTTTAACGATTTCTGCCTTCCTATCCCTTCTGATAAAAATTAAATTCTTTGAAGTATTCTGTGCATGTAAAATACTAACAAAGGAGGAGGGAAGGGTAGAATTTCACCTGAGTTCAATGGGCCATGGTGCACAGAGCCCTTTTCATAGAATCAGATCTTGGTTCATATCCCAGTTCAGCCTCTTACTAACTGTGAGACCATGGACCAATTAATTTTCCTCTCTCCTGGTCTTGGTTATATCATCTGTGGACTAGGCATATTTGCCTTAAAGAATTGTCAGGAAGGTGAAACGAGAACTAAAAAGCATTAAAGTAAGGCTGGGCGTGGTGGCGTACGCTTGTAATCCCCACGCTTGGGAGGCGGAGACAGGAGGATCGTGCTGGTTCGGAGCCAGCAAGGTTGGCTTAAGAGACCCTGTTTCCAAATTAAAAAAAAAAAGGGTCTGGGAGTGTAGCCCGGAGGTAGAAGGGCTTCCAGGAACCCCAGTACCACCAAAAAAAAAAAAAAAAGCATTAAAGTAGCTGGATCTGATGGTGCATACTTATAAGGCACGAGGCTGAGACAGGAGGATCTCAGATTTGTGGCCAGCCTCAGCGACTTACCAAGGCTCTCTGCAACTTAATGAGACCCTAATTCAAAGCAAAAAATTATATATATAGGGTTAGGAGTGTAGCTCTGAGATAGAATACCCCTGGTGAAAAAGGGAAAAAAAAGTATTAAACCCAGTAAAGTACCTGATATATAATAGATACTTCCTAAGTGGCAATCACTATTGTTTTATTTGGAGAAGAGGCAACCTTTAGTAATATCTTCCTGGACACTACATCAGTTAGAAGAAGATGTGTTAGTGAACTATTAACTAAGATGTCAGATTTAAAAGTGCAGGTATATTACTATTCTACATTTTGGAAAAAGACCATTTGCTGGTGAACTGGTAGAAGAAAACTTCATGCACATTTCTCTGTGAGGCCTGGATTCTTAGCAAATTCAGTAAACATGATCAAGATTACAGAATCTATTGTTTAAGTTGTGACTATGTTAAACTTTTTCTTTGTTTAAAAACGTGCTAGAGCCAACACCCATTTGGTCCGAGACCTGTAGTTTCTCTCTCTGTCTCATACACACACTCACACCCTAGAATCCCTCCAACATCGATATCATTTGTTAGGTTTAATTTGAGAGGAAGTGGGATTCTCTCCCAAGGTTCCTACTAAATAATCACAGGCATTCTTTCCTCCACTGAACATTTATTAAGTGTCAGCTGTATGCCATGCTAGTTCGGGGAACATCCCCTAAAACTGCAGTAAGCACATTTGACCTTTTCAGGTCCACTGTCAGACTCAGCAACTCAGCGAGGCCCTCTGCAACTGAGTGAGACCCTGTGTCAAAATACAAACTAATACAGGGCTGGGCATCGGGCTCAGAGTGGCAGAATGTTTCTGAGTTCAATCCCTAGTATAACACACGTGCGCACGTGCATGCGCACACACACACACACACACACACACACACACACACACACACACAGGGATGAGGGGGGACTTGCAAAACAGTCTGCAATTTGATTGTATGTATATATGGGGGGCGTTGATAGGGAGCGTTTTAGCTGTTTATCTCTTAAAACCTACAAATGCCCCTGCCGTTCCCTAAGCCATCGCACCCAGAGCTGCGCACTGACCTCCACCCCACCTAGACTGACCTTTTAGGGTCTGTCCCCTTTAAGGCACAAGAAAGAAGTTTCATCGGCATTAATATGCCACGACAGATGGCCTCTTGGCTTTTCTCACCATCTATAACAATAACAAGGGTGTGATAACTTGTCCAGTGAGGTGTGGTAGGTAGGAGCAACTGTGGGGTGTGTGGTGAGCCCTGAAAGCGGGAATAGGGATTATGTGAGTCACGTCTTAGGGGTCTTCGGCAAGCCGGCTTGCCGCGTGGAGGCTCGGAGCTGACTTTGGGTCTGATTATGTACAAACCACATAAACAGAACCTCAGTGACAAGACCGGGGGCCGACTTCTAATGAAGGCTCGCATCCAGCCACACGGAAACCGTGTCGGCGATTCCCTGCCATTCTTTGGGGCAGATGGGAGGGAGCACCTTCCAAGTCCTCCTGCTCCAGCTCCTCCCGCTCCTCCCCGGCAGCGTGTGGGTAGACCGCCTTTGTTTCCCCCCAATCACATGCGTCCTCTCCTGTTAGTTGTGTTTCCTCTCTGCCTACGGTGCTTGTCCTTCTGCCCCTCCCGTGGGCTGATTCCTGTTCTTTCTTCGAAGCCCAGTTTCACTCTCTTCCTGGAAGATTCTTCCATCTTTCACACTAGGTGAAGTCCTGGGGTTTCCTGTCCTTCCCCATTTGGGGGGGAAACTTAAGTTCTTAAGTTTCTTGGGCTGCCTACCCTCTCACCTGCCCCCCTCCATTTTGGAAGTATTGATCTCAGATGTAACAAAATCACTAATTTTCTCATCAGTTGCCTAACATATGAGGATTGAATTGATCCCTAGTCTGTCCTCTCGTAACGTTTGTGCTCATTGGAAAGGAGACCACTGTAGCATTTTGAGGGCCCGAGAGGCCACCGAGAGGCTTGGGAGTAGTGGCTCTGGAGCCAGGTCTCCTGAATTTGGTCAAATTGTAGTTTCAACACTATCATCATGTGCATGTTGCATGATCTCTCTGAGCCCACTAACCTCATCTGTCAAACAAAGGCTGGTGACAGTCCCTCCTTTATGAGCGGTGATCATTGAAGTCACCCGTGGCATTGTCTTAGAATAGCACCCCGTGCCTAGGATACGCTGGTGCCGGTGGCGGTTGTTACCATTAAGTGCTAGTCATAACGATCATACTAGTCACAGGAGTAGCCATCTTGAGAAGCGTAGCCAGTCAGAAAATATTGGAGGAGAGGATGTTAATTGTCTGGGCCACCTTGGGACTCTGATGAGTGAACTGTACCGTCATAGGATGGTTTGAAGCCTCAGTTTCCTCATCCAGAAAATGGAGTTGGCAAAACCTTCAATGCAGGATTTGTGGGAGCATTTGAAAAGAAGGGCCGCCTGGACGTAGGACTATGTCTAGCGTTGTCTGCGGCACACAGCAGGTGCCTCCGGAGGTGGGGCGGAGAAGAGCTTCCTCAGATGCCACGCGTGGCACAGCAGAGCTTTGCTTGGGATCTGAGAGGCTGGACCGTGAACCCAGACCCCCATGACAGCCCACCAGTGAGCAGGCTGCCTCTTTGCGACTTAAACCAAATCTAAACTAATGAGGAACGATCCGACGTGCTGGCTTTATGGGGCTGCTAACGAGATAACAGTGTAAGGAACTGGAGGATGTATTGTTAACAGACACGATAAATACACTACGATTATATATTAGCAGTTCTCAAAGGGCTCGTGAGGTAGTGAGTGTGCATGAGGTCAAGAAAGCAGTAGAGAACAGATGTTGTTTAGGTACACAACAGTCTGTGGTTAGTTAAGCCTAGAGCCCACACTCTAAAGGAGATATTTATACGACGCTTATTATAATCCAGACGGTATTCTGAGTGCTTTTCCAATTTTAAGTCAACTGATCCTGAGAGTAGGTTTGTGAGCTCGGTATTATTGTTACTGTCCATGGATCCCCAAAGAGGAAACTGAGGCGCCACGCTATCAAGGAACGTGTTCAAGTTCACAGAGGGAGTAAGGGATCAAAGCTGCATCTAAGCACGGGCGCTCCAGTGCCAGAGTTCACGTCTTCAGCAGTCCTCTATGCTGATGTCGCACAGAAGAATATAATGAACGGAAACATATAGCCAAATGCACAATGCCGATATTCTCCTCAAAGGGCACGCCAGCTGTCCGTGGTGCTGAAATCCCCAGGCCTCTCTGGTCTCGGGATTTATCTACTGTATTCTCGAATACCGTCAGCTCTCCTTATCTGCAGGTTCTGCATCTGTGACTTCAACCAACCGTGGATCGAAAATATTCAGGAAAAAAATGTTACACATGTAATAAGCATGTACAGATCTTTCTTATCATTAGTATGATCTCTAATATAGTATATAAAAACTATTTGCACAGTATATTTATATTATATTAGATAGCAGAATGGTACATGCTTGTCATTCCAGTACTTGGGAGGCTGAGACAGGAGGATGAAAGGTTTGGGGAGAGCTTCAACGACTTACCAAGACTCTGTTTCCAAATAAAAAATAAAGTAGGGCTGGAGTTGTAGCTTGGAGGGAGATTGTCCCTGGGTTCAATCCCCAGCAACACACACACACACACACACACACACACACACACACACACACAAATATTAGGCATTGCAAGTAATTTAGAGATGCTTAAAGTGTGTAGGAGGAGGTGCATATGTTTTATGCAATACTACATCCTCTAACACAAAGGACTTGAGCCTCTGGGAACTTTGTATCTGTGGAGGAGCTGTGTAAAACTCCCCCGGTGATACCAAGAGACAGCCATACTGGCACCAGAAGAGCAGGAACCCTCAGATTGATGGAAGCCGTAGAATTTCTTCTTTCACCTTTGATACTGCCCTTCTCTTACCCTCTGCCCAAACAGATTTCCCTTTACTGTGTTAAAATGCATGAGTAGTTTAACCTACCTGCTTGAAAGCAGGGTCGTAATTAGCCTTAATTTTTGAAGTCTGCAGCTGTAAACTGTGTTGAAAAGATTGAAAAGATTAGTGCACTAGTAATAAGATAATTGTCCCCGAGAAACGCTGTTAGCATGTAAACACAGTTAGCGTGTGAAATCAGCACAACTGTAATATTTCCCCATTTTGGCATTTAAAGATGTTCCTGCATGAATACTCATGAATGCAGAGTGCCGAGGTGGAATGCTGTGTGCATTTCCTTTTATTGACTTATTTATTTATTTTTCTGTTTCTGTCCCAGCTCAGAAGTCAGAATCTGCTTGGTGGAACCTTGCCCAAAGCTAGCCTCCCTCTGTCCCCTAGCAGCCATTTGAAATTAGTTTCACGAGTGGAGTGATTCGAGTAATCCTCAAAGTTAGGGAGGCTGGGCAGACGAAATCTACAAATGTCACTGGTGCCTTTCAGGAAGGCCTGGAATGGTGTGACCACACAGAAATCCCCATTCTTCTCCTCTGCTGGTCTCTCTTCTGTAGGAACCATGCTTATAATTTTTTGATGTATTTACTTTTTGCTATACTAGGAAGAGAACCTCCTGTGTACTAGGCAGGAGCTCTACCACCAAGCTATGCCCCGTCCTGGAAATATGCTTTAACTTTATCATGTCACAATATCTGTCTTTCCAACAGAACGCAGCGCATCTGCTGTGCCACACGCCCCAAACAGCCTGGCTTTTCCGCTTCCTCATCGCAGGCGTGAGCCGGCCACTTTTGTTCACAAGACCCCTGTGCAAGCTGGGGACTTGCCTGCAGTCAAGCAAGCTTCCTGCAGCTCACAGCTCGGCCGTGTTCTGAGAATCCATCTCTTGGATTCCAATTTGACTTGACTGGGGTTTCAGTCGATTTGGGTCCAACAGGAATTGACCCTGTGCTTTCTGTACGGCAATCCCAGGACTCCATTAAGTGTAAAAATAAAGAAGATAGTCCCTGGCCCCAGGAAAGTGGCTCACGTTGTCAGAAAGATGTGGGCATGCCTTGTTGCACAGGTTTTTTTTTTTTAATTAAAGGATTGTGGCAACCACACATCAAGTGAACCTGTTGTCATCACGTTTTAATGCCTCAGATGACTGCTGGCATTTTTAAACAGTAAAGTATCTTTTAAACTGCGCATGGTGGTGCATGCTTGGAATCCCAGCATTGGGGAGGTTGAGACAGGAGGATCGCAGCTCACAGACAGCCTCAGCTACTTAGCAAAGCCCTTTGCAACTCAATAAGACCTTGTTTCAAAAATTAAGACCAAAAAATAGGGCTGGGGGTCTAGCTCAGAGGTACAATGCCCCTGGGTTCCATCCCCAGCACTGCAAAAAATAAATGAAATAATAAAAAAAGCATCTTTTAACGAGGGCATATGCATCATGTTTTAGACATAATGCTGTTACATGCTTATTATAGGTTAGTGCCATTGTAACTTAAAGATTTGCATGTGGTTTGGAACCGAACTGGCCCTATCTCCAAAGCATGACCATGTATGACAGAGAGTGGTGAGAGCCCAGGGCTGCCTTCCTCACCTGTGGGAGGAGGCACTTCTCTTAACCGCGTGTTGGTATATGCTTCTCCAGTCCTTCTCGGACTCTGAATTCAAGTTTTCCGTACGCTCAGCCTCCGATCCACATGCCACGTTTCGAAGCAGGGCCTCCTGCTAAGAACTCTTGGGCTCAGCTTGGGACCCGCTAAACCAGACTTGAGATTACAGTGTCCAATGCACACGGCGGCTGCCCAGGCAGCCTGAGGTTAAGGAAGCGTGCCCAGGCCAGGCTCTGTGGCAAGAGGGAGGGTGCCTGCCCTTTCTGAGAGGCACAGCTGCCACCCAGATGGGCTGAGCCCGAGGGAGATGCTGGGTTCATACTGCCAGACCTTCTGATTTTCCAAGAAATGCCAGAACTTTGCAGTTTTATAGGAAACCTTACGAATTTTAAGAATTGACTTTCAGTGTAGCTTTGTTTTTTATGTGTGTGTGTTCTTTTTGGTAGTGCTGGGGATGGAACCCAGTGGCATTCTACCTCCGAACTCTACTCCCCAGCCCTATCTTTTTTTCTTTATTTGGAAACAGGGCCTCACTGAGTAGCTGAGGCTGGTCACGAACCTTGATCCCCCTGTCTCAGCTTTTCAAGTGCTGGGATTACAAGCGTGCACCACCACGCCTGGCTTTTTTTCTTTTTTTAAACATTGTGCTAGAAGCTGAAGGAAACCTTTCTGAGCTTGACCACTGCTTGTCAGTCCCTGGTTGTGTTTGGAATTCCGTTCCCGGGGCACCCGTTGAAGGATTCCCACTGCATCATGAATGTACCCAACTAGAGACCACAGACTTTACCTCACCTCTCGTTTCTCCAGTCCTTTCTACTTCTGCCTGGCCCGTTCCCGCCCTTCTTGCAGATGTCTCAATGAAGTCCCTGGGAAAAGAGCACTTACTATCCTGAATGGAGCCGGCGGGGATTCCAAGTATGACAAACACATGCTCCAGGGTCCCCCATCCACCCCCGGGCAGGAAAACTCAGAAATCAAAGAGGATCTTTGTGGCCTGGGGATCAGCCCCACGGGACTGCACACAGTGGTCATCGCCTGGGTGTTGATTATGGACTCGCTCGGGGATCTCAGGCTTTTGCCTGACCTTGGAATGAGGTCTGGCCAGTGTGGCTTTTCTCGGTGTTAGAATCGGTTGTTTCAGAAACAAAGCCATTGAGATGGAGCTGGGAGAGTCCTCTATTCAGGGATGAAAGGGGCTCATTGTGTAGCCTTGGTGTGTGCCCCCGACCCCCTTCCCTTCCTCTGGCCCTCGTGCTCCCTCCCCCCAGCTGGGCCTTTGTGAGGGATTGCAGGATCCACTATCCCAGGCTCTGATTTCTCAGCATCTTCCTGTCTCTCTGGCTGCCCAGTGCAGAAGGAAAGCTGGGCTCGGAGCCCCGGTGCACGTTTTCGGCTCTTTGGGCCAACTCCGTTGTCGTGGGCGATGAGTGAGCTTCCTTCCGAGGGAGCTGGAAGAAAACAGCCAGGCAGTGTGCAGGCAGCTGCAGGAGGCGTGGGCAGGAAGCAAGAGAACAGTGGGCGCCCCGACCTCTTCCTGTTCTGCCTTCTGCAGCACCCCCCCCCCCGCCCGCCACCTCCTTCCTGGGCCCACGGCCCGAAAAGTCAAAATGGATGGGGTTCCGTGTAGTGGCTCTTCATGGATACACTACAATGTCCAACTTGCTTGCAGGTTACTAGTGTTTTCTATTTCTTCTGTCAAATTGCAGCATTCTGCATGGCTTTATTCTTGGGCATGAGGTCCGGTGCCTTTGAAGAAGCCGCCCAGTAGGCGAAATGGACCATAGGGGTATGGCAAAGCATGTTGGGTAAGAGATGAGGGGGTCACAAACTTAGATGAGACCAGGACAAGCCAGCTAACAGTGTATGTTCACCGGCCCCAGCTGTGGCCATGAGGGTCAGATTGGTGAGTTAGTCAGGTTTTGGGACGTTTCAAGAAAAGTCATAAATATGGAAATTGTGAAGCTATCTCATTTTGAAATGTTGGCAACTAGTTAACAAAATGTGTCACGTGTAATGTAGGTCAAACCACACCGTGTCCAAGCATTTTCGGCTTTTTTTTTTTTTTTGAAGATAGAAAGGATAAACAGGCCTCTCTGCAGCTTTTGAGGAAGTTTTCTATCTTTCCGGGCCTCAGTTTCTTCCTCTGTGAAGCAGGAACAATACTGCAGAGTATGTGTAGCTTAGAAACAAGTATATACATAATGTCAACAAGATAAGAATATCTCCTGCGGGGAACCTTGGTGTATGCCTCTAATCCCAGTACTTGAGAGACTGAAACAGAAGGATCACGGGTTCAAAGACAGCCTCAGCAACTTAGTAAGACCCTCAGCAACTAAGGGAGACCCTGTCTTAAAATAGAAATGGCTGAAGATGTAGATCAGAGCTAGAATGCCCCTGGGCTCAATCGCCAGTACTACATAACAAACAAACAAATGGATGAATAAATAATAAAAGCGTCTCCCAGTTGTCAAGTTTAAAATGAAATCACCCATGCTTCCAGACTTTATGGCCACCCTGTAGCAGCCACCCCATGGGGATGGAACAGGCTTGTAATGAAACGATGCCCTTGTGTCGCTAATTATGGAGCCTCGTAAGGATTTACACGATAGCTCTCAGGGTGGTCTCAGTCACAGGCGCGTCATCTTCCTTATGAAGAGCTTGGGAGCAGGGTGGACGCAGAGACCTCATCTGCAAGGCGCCCTGACTCTCGCTAGGCCTGGGAGTATAGGAAGATGCCTGTCCCTGCAGGACCAGCGGGCAACCACCTGTTCTGAGCATGCCTCTTCCCGCCCTGGGGAAGCCTCATCATCCCGCACACAAGGCCGGGGGCTGCGTGTGGAGCCCTCCACTCCCTGAGCATGGGCTTTTCTTGTGACTTGGCAGTTCCATGTATTGCCTCTTGGAGACATTCCAGACATGAAGCACAGCTGAACTGCAGTTCCCCCAAAGCCTGGATAGTGTCTTCTGCACAAAAGAGGCCCTGGTAATAGGCTCTCAGAGAAGAGGAAAGAAAGAGAAAGGGGGAGAGAGGCACTCGGAAATTTATCCTGGCAACACAGGGTGAGCCCAGGACTTGGAAACCAGAAAATTGGATTCCGGACTGAGATTTACTATAACCTGTATGTAGACCCTGGGAAATGTACTTCTCTTCCTGGATCTTCTGGATCACCAGAAAGTGTTGGGTCAGACTCAGGTCAGGGATGGAAATTGGTTTCATCTCCTTGGGAAACTGAAACTTATTGGCAACAGCTGCTGCAGCCACATTAAGAAGGCCATGTGCTTGCCCAGTGATAGCCCCTTCGTCCCACAGAGAGAAGTAGCTATACACCTAAGTTCCTCTCCTGTACTCCCAATCTTAGATTCTGGGGCTCAGATCTGAAAATGATTCCCTGTAGAACCCACCCAGAAGTCCCAGAAACCAGCAGACAGAGCATGGTGTCTTTGGGATTTCATACAGTGTCTACAGGACACCTAATGGTCTTGGTTCCACTTGGGCCATCTGTCATCTTGGTGACCACAGCAAGTGGCTAAAAATTGGTAGGTGCTGCAGCCTGTGCCTGGGAGAAGCTAATGATAAAGCTGAGCTGGAAATGTATCTGTGTTCTCTGCTCTGGGAAGACCTGTCAGAGCTGGGTGACCACCTTCAGAAGCAATGGAGCCTGGGGGATCCCACCAGTACCTCTCATCTGGGCTGTGTCGGTGAAGACTGTGTGGCCCCTTCTTTCTTTGCACATAGTAGGTCTTCTTTTTGAGGTACTGGGGATTGAACCCAGCAGCATTCTATCTCAGAGCTACACCCCCAGCCCTATTTTTTATTCTTTATTTTGAAACAAGGTTTTGATAAGTTGCAGAGGGCCTCACTAATTAGCTAAGGCTGGCCAAGAACCCTGGCCAAGAATCCTCCTGTCTCAGCCTCCCAAGCACTGGAATTACAGGTGTGTGCCACTACAGCTGGCCATAGCAGGTCTTTTCTGTGGTCTGAAATGCCTCCAAGCTGTGGAAAGCAGCACCTTGTACTGTGATGGCCCCTGTCCTCTGAGGTAACTATGCTGTGAGTCACCTACTCCACGCCAGGACTGAGCCAGGGCCTGGGATAGATACTATCTCAGTCCATCCTCATGGTGACAATGAGAGAGGATGAGGATGAGGATGAGGATGAGGATGAGGATGGAGAACTATAACAAGTGGTTAATGCGGAGATTCACAGCTAGAAAGTGGGGAGACCTGGTATTTGGGACACCTGACTCTGTTTCCTGATCATGTACTTTCTTGCACCAACTCTTTTCAACCCTGAGTGGTGGCTTAGTGATTCCAGGTGTCTATGTGGTTTAACCATGACAACCAGGTCTCTTAGTAGTCCAAAAGTGCATCCGTGGGAACTCGCCACAGGGTCCAGGGCCTGGCTCTGCCACTTACTAATGGATGACATGGAGCAGGCGACTTTCCCCCGGGGCTTTGGGTTTCCCATCTGTGAAATGGGGCTATGAATGACTACTGCCTGCAGTTGCAGTGATGTTTAAATGAGATGGCACTTAAAACCCACTTATATAGCCGGGCGTGGTGACACACGCTTGTAATCCCCGCGCTTGGGGATTACAGGAGATCAAAGCCAGCCTCAGCTACTTAGTGAGGCTCTCAGCAATGTATTGAGACCCTGTTTCCAAATAAAATATAAAATAAGTCTGGGAGTATAGCCCGGAGGTAGAAAGCCTCTGGGATCCACCCCCAGTACCACCAAAAAAAAAAAAAAAAAAAACAAAAACCACTTATAATAATGTTTTTGCATTCAGGAGGAGCCCAGTGATAGCTAGCAATTATTTTGTTTTTGTAGTGCTGGGGATTGAACCCAGGAGAATTCTACCTCTAAGCTACACTCTCAAGCCTATTTTATTTTATTTTGAGCAGGATCTCACTAAGTTGTTTAGGGCTAAGTTGCTGAGGCTGGCCTGGAACCTGTGCTCCTCCTGTCTGGCAGTACTGGGATCCAGGTACTGGGATTACAGGTATGCGCCACCCTGCCCAGCTTAGCATTTTGGTTATTATCAGTAGCGACTAGCAATCGTGACCTTCAGCAGGTGGCAGTAACACAGGAATGACAAATGCCGTCACTTGCAGCAGCCAGGCATAGCAGCGCAGACGGGAGCCTTCTTGTCCTGCAGGACGGTATAGCCAGCCTTGCTGAATCTTCCTTTTTAAAAAAGAGAAATGAGAAATCTGGATTCGCATGTGATGTATCCTGGTTGTAAAATACTGGCATGATTTCATATATTTTACCAATGCTACAGGCCAAGATAAGATCAGCATGAAGAGTCCCCCAGGCGGCCACTGGCCACTGTCTTTACACCTCCTAACTTCAGCCTTTGGGCTTTTAGGCAGGTGTATTGGGAACCTTGAAGTTCTGATTGCCATTCTGTGTACTTTTAAAGATTTGCAAAACCAGCATTACGCAGTGGCGTACACCTGTAATGCCATGACTTGGGAGACTGAAAGAGGAGGATCACAGGTTTGAGGCCAGTCTCGGCAACTGAGCAAGACTCTTAGCAACCTAGGGAGACCCTTATTCAAAATTTAAAAATAATAAAAGAACAGGCTAGGGGTATAGCTCATGGGTAGACTACCCCTTGGTTCAATCTCTGGTACCAAATATAAGAAGAACAACAACAATAATAATAATAATAATAATAATAATAATATAATAATAATAATGATAAACTGCCAAACCTCTTAAGGCACACACTGAACAAAATATATACAATGGCCGAGATTTGAGGTGACTGCGCTCAAACATACACACAGCAAACGATGAAAGAATTAAAACACCCCCTGAGTCTCCACGTGTCTGCAATCTCACAAGCCTTCCAAGGCTAAGGGTGATTAAATACCAGCAGCCAATGCCTGAGCTTCATTCTGGGGTTTGGAAAAAAATATGGAAAGAATGCAGAGTCACAGAGAGGCCGTAAATGCTTAAATTAACTTTCAATATGAAAGAGAGAGAATGCAAAAGGGAGAAACTCCGGCCCAGTGTGCGGGACCTGGACCTCTCCAAGGCACAGCAGAGGCCCTCGCTGTCTCCGGGGTTCCTGTGCTCTCCCAGAAATCCCTCTTTGAAGGCGAGCTGGCATGTCCCACCAAGGTGAGGGGCATCTGGTTCTGGCCTGTGGTCACCTTCCAAATGCAGCCTTTCTCAGACAACGGGGTGACGTCTGTGTACTCATCGCCGCCACCTTGCCTTCAGCGCAGGAGCCACACAGCGTGTGAGGGGGACATGTAGAGGGGAAGCCCCTTATGTGAAACTCTGATGGCTGCATGCTGACCTGGAGGAGGGCTGAGGAGCCCCACATCCCCAGGGTGGAGACACTGGGAGGAGGAGAGGGGCAGCAGGTGCCGGGGCAGGAGGGACACCTCCTTGCTGGCGTCATGGAGATTTCTTGGGGACACAGAGCATTAGCACCCAATGTCTTTAAGAGCCATGGCATACATGAGACGTTTCGTTTGGTGGCTATGGCTATGGGGGTTGGAGTCTGATTTTTTGCTGCTCTGGATCCTGGCCGTGTGGCTTACCCATGGTATAAGGGAATTCAATACAAATGCTCATGTTCCCTGTACACAAGAATGCCTAAGGGAACTCAATACAAATGCCTAGAGGCTCTGATTCAGTAAGTCCAGACTTTGAGAAATACCAGGGTATCAGTTATTGGAGCCATTTCTGACAACTTACAGACCTGCTCGCTGGTCTTGGCTCCACGAGTATCCGTTATCTCACCTATGAAATGGGGAGCGTGATATGGCCCTTGGCAGGGCCGCCACTATTGCCCGGGTTTGGCACCGCAAGCCTTCGAAAAGAATTAGCTCAGATTACCCATTTCACTGCAACCCGACGGGGTGGCTTCAGCAAGTGCCTACCGGAACCTGCACTTAGGGGCTTTGGGGTTGAGCAGGGAGGAGAGTAGAAGGGGTGATTTAGGCTTTGTTAGCTTGGAAGAAGAAAAGAAATGGAAGATTGTATTTTGAGTACCTATTTTGATTTGACATGTTCATGACAACCCAGGATATCAGTGGTCTCGGCTTCCCCGAGACAAGGAGAGTGGGTTTCTGGCTCTGCCTCATGCGCTCTGGGTTTATACTTGTTCTGATGGTGTAATTACTCCTTGTCGTTTACAAAAAAGGTCCCAATCATCAACGTCTGTGCTCCCCTGTCTCACCCTGGCCCTGTTAGAGAAGACAATCTCACCTGTTCCCATCTTATACATGAGGAAAAAGCAAAGCTCACAGAAGCCAAGGAGTTCGGCCAGGATCACAGTCCGGTATTGTCAGGAACGGGAGGGTGTGGGTTGAGTTGTGTCCCAGCATTCCTACATTGGGGGCGCGACTCCTGATACTCAGAAAGCAGCTGTGCTCGGAGGCGGGACTTAAAGAGGTTGGTTAGTGAAATCAGGGCCGCTAGGGTGGGCCCAGAGCAGTGGGAGAGGTGTCCTTGTGCGAAGAGGACATTTGGATGCAGAGACGCAAGAGGAGCACAGGCGAGGGGCATCGTGGCGAGGATGCGCTGATCAGGGCTGTGAGCACGCCTGGGAAGACCCCAAGCCCACAGGCTCCCAGACCTTGGGCTTCAGTCTCCAGACCCGTGAGAAAAGGAATTTCTCCATCCAATCTGCAAATGGAGAGGGTGCTTTTGCATAATTTGAACCCAGGGCCGGCCTCCAAATCTACCCTCTTTTTCTCCAAATGATCCTTTATCTGGGACCAGGCCCTGGCCTTTGCGGGAAACAGTCTACTGAGTGTCTTTGGCTTGGCATCCAAACTCACCTTCCACTGATAATTGTTAAGAGCTTACCACATCCCAGGCCCTGGAAGTTATATCATTCCACCCACCCCTGTAACCACCCTAAGAGGTAGCTGCTAGCATCATCTCCATTAGAGAGGTGGGGCACGGTGGTGGTCTCTGGCGAGCCTCACCCTCCAGTGAGCTGTAGTAGTGTTGCTCAATTTTTCTTCCTCTGGGTCTGTGTCATGCATGAAGAGCTCATTGCATTCAAAGGTCCCTGGTGCTTAATGGTGACAAGGAGAAGGCAAAAGCCTCGATTGTGGAAGCTTCCTAACTTGTCCCCAGGCAGAAATGGGGTCTGCAGGGAGAGAGAACCAAGCCGGCCCTTCTGTGTGTCTTCTGGAAGTATCTGTGGCAAAGGTTGGATGATAGGGGGCCGTTGTTGAGTTTAGGGCCTCATGGGGAAGCTGGGCTCAGAAAGCGTTGAGTCACAAGACCGCTATCTCTACACCAAAGCCACCACCTCACACCCGAGAACAAACGCCGTCTGTGATGTTCTCAAAGTGAAAGGAGAGAGCCCGGTATGTTTAGTGCATGCACAGAATAATAATGAACAGACACCCCCTCCCTGCTTTCTTTATTGGAGCTTAATTGCTTGTTAAAATGAGGCCTGTGGCCTGCGGGGCTCAAAAATATCGAAGCCTGGCTTCCTGGTCTTACAAGCAAGATGTAAGGGGCAGGGAGGTTTCATTTCTCCAAGACCTGCAATCAGACTCCTGCCTCTTGTTTAAACACAGCGTTGGGGATAGACATGTACCCAGAATCACTTTAAACTCACCTCCATCTCCCACACAGTACTCAACAGAGCTGGAACTTAGCACGTGGGGATTGATTCGACTAACTCTACGTGGCTCTGCTGTGGCCAAGTACACTGCTCTGCTTCCATGCATGACACGTACTAATTTCTCTCTTGACTAAGTCCGCGGCCTTAAAAAAAGAAAGTACAGATGCTGAAGTTGGGCATGGTAGTTACATGCCTGTATGCCCAGTACTTGGGAGGCTGAGACAGGAGGGTCGCAGTTGGAGACCAGCCTCGGCCATGTAGAGAGAGACTCTCCACAACTTACCAAGACCCTGTTTCAATTCTAAAATAAAGGGCTGGGGTGTAGCTCGGAGGTAGAATACCTCTGGGTTCAATCTCTAGTATGTAAAAAAATTAGAGATGCCGAAAAAGTCCTTTGTCCTTGTTAAGGTGGTAGAGCTCGTGGCTCTAAGTATTCTTCCTGTAGATAAACATAGTCCAAACCACAAGATTACTTTGTCTAAAGTGGGACTGTATTTTCCAGGGAGCTACTGCTCTCCTGAAACAGATTTTTCAAGTTCAGGGAGAGAATCCAGAGCATTTTCTGTGCGCCTTTGGCAGTTTACTCGGTGTTTCCACCCTCCAGTTTCTCCACCTATCTAATAGGAATAATGATAGTATCTACCTGTGGGGGTTGTCACAGGGGTGCAGGAAAGAACATACGCACCCAGGGCCTGAAACCTGCAAGGATCTTAACAAACGTCAGTTGTTTCTACAGGTTGAGCCTCCCTAATCCAGAAATTGGAAATGCTCTGGAATCCAAATCTTCTGGGGTATCATGTTGGTACTCCCAAGCTTTATATTTTGTAGCAATTCAAACTTCTGATTTCCAGATTAATGGTGCTCAACTGATACAGTCTATGTAAGTATTCCAGGATCTGAAAAACGCCAACATCTGATATATTTTTTGGTCTCAAGCATTTTGGATAAGAGATACTCAACCTATACTATTTAACTGTTCTGATCTTTGGCCAAGCAGTATGATCATGGGGTAAAGTTCAGAACCAAAGAGAGCAATGGAAATTCTGCTCTCAAAGAGTATTCAGAGCATTAGGATTGTCTCCGATTGTTGCTGGAATGGCATCTGAGTATATAATTCACGAGGGCCTCTGTGTTTGGCAAAGAGGGCTAAAGGTTAACTCAGAAGTAGTGTGTGGTGGTGCGTGCCAGTAAGACCAACAATCTGAAGGCTGAGGCAGGGGGATCGCAAGTTCAAGGCCAGCCTGGGCCACTTAGGGAGACTCTGTCTCAAAGTAAAATAGAAGGCCTGAGAGTACGATGGGGCGCCCGCTATCATGCATGAGGCCCTGGGTTCGACCTCCAGTACTATTAAAAAAATTCCTCATGGTCAAGTGCACCTAGTAGCTAATATTGATGAGAGACCAATACAAGTTCCGTCACGTATTAGTCCCTCCTCAATATTAGCAACTAGTTGTTTTATGTTCCTAGGAATGGATCTGCAGACCCAGGGAAAGAGACTATGTATTGTTCAGTCTCCAGGGCCATAAAGATTTGTGAAAATATATATATTATTTTTCATTCTCTCAAGGTCGGTGTTTGGAAAGTATATCAGTTAGTTATCGCCACAATGATGCTATATAACAAATTAGCCCAAACTGCATGGATTGAACAAGCATACATTTTCCCTGCGTTGAGAGTTGGTTGTGGTCAGCCGGGCTGGGCTCCAGGTCTGAGCACATGGGTTTCCTCTTCCCTGGACCAGCAGGCCACCTGGGTCCTATTCTTTTTACGGTGGTAAAATCTCAAAAGGTCACCCTAAGCATATTTTAAGCTTTGGCTTAGGTCACATTCTGCTCACCTCCGATTGGACGAGGCCAATCTGGCAGGGTGGGAAAGGCCTGTAAAGAACCACAGTCACGTGAGCGGAGGGTGGGGCTGTGGAGAACTGTCGCTCACCCAGCGCGGGCCACCCACTCACTCGGGCTCCCTGCTTCCCTATTCGACTTCCTCAATTTAGTCAGCGCAGTTGTTGTTACGAAAGGGCTTCCCTTGGCGTTGGCGGTGCCCGGTGTCCCCGTTAAGATTCCTAAAGCACTCTACTGTAGCAGGCGGGCACAGTGCAGATTCCCTTTTGGGCCCCAGGAGCCTTCGCTCTGACAGACAGGAATTTACTCTACTGTAAACCAGAGAGTCCCAATTTAGACAGACACGATGGATTAGGCAGACAGCATCATTGACCCAGTTCCACTTCGTTAGCCTTTCCAATTAAAGAGGATGTTGCTGAAAGTGAGACCTCGCAGATATGTAGTCATACCTTGCATCCGCTGGGCTGAGCCCCGGGAGGGAGAGTCATACATCTCCAACGTGTACTGAGGAAGGAGAACAAAATGTGGTTGGCGAGGGAATCCTAAGTGTTAAGGACAGGGCCGCTCCAGAGTACTTTATCCTCTTCCTGGTTAGCTCATTAAGATGCTAAATAGGTAGCATTGGGCTTTTGTGTTCCAGAGGCTTCTTGATAAATCTCCAAGCCCTGACATGTGCCATATCATCTCTCCTGTTGGAATACCAGATAAAGAGTTGGGGCCCCACCGTGTCCAGGGAGGGGCTCTGAATTTTGTCAGTACCGTTGGCAATTGACAGGTGCTACCCTGGCTCTCCAGGGAAGGTCTTTTCCAGTGGAGTTTTTCTTAGGGGTTCAGGAAGGCTTTCTTCCCTCTTCACCATCTTGGGATTCTGAGCAATGAAGCATAGTCCCAAACAATAGCCAAATGGTCTGTGAAGTACAGCTTAATTAATCTGGGCATGTACCCAACACCCCAGCACAGCGCTTCGCTAGGATTTGGCTTGGAGAAGGAGGCTAATTTTGCAGCTGAGATACAGCATCTTATTTTCTAATAAAAATCTAGATGGTGGGCTCTGAGTGAACAGACAGGCGGACCCCTTTACAGGAGATAAGGGCAGGAAGAACAGGGCTTGTACACGCTGTCACTCAGCCATTTCTGAGGCACATTGCCAGCCATAAACAGGAGGATGCTCTGATCACCCAGGGACAAAACTGGGCCCTTGCCCTATGTGGCTGCTTGTAGTTTAGAGAAACGGGAAGCACAGGGCTCTCTCTCCTTCATATGAGTGATCAAGGACTGGTTAGAGGGGGCTGCAGTAAGGAGGGCCAAAAGACAGCCTGGTCACCCCAAAAATAAATGTTGGGTTTCACGCACCATTGCTGCCTTGGGGGAGGAGCTGGCAGTGTCTTGAAGAGCAAGGGCTGAGTTGGGCCCTTCCAGACTTCTCTAAGCTTCTTTTGAGGCCAAGGCTGTAATGTGGAGAGAGAGGGAGAAAATGTTCCTCTCAAAAATTTTCTTGGGTCTGAAGACTGTTCCATGCCTGGGGAATGTGACAATTAGAATGTGGTGTTTTCTTAGCAAGTTCCTGTGGGCTGCACCCCTGGGAAGCGCTGGAAACTGGACTCAAAACAGGAGTTAGGGGCAGATAAATGAAAAAGTCAGAACAAACCGGAGCTAAAAATGTGCTGAAGTCTTGTCTCTTATGCTCATCAGCATTAGGTATCATTATAAGATATTGTAAAACAGGATCAGGAAAGTAGTGGCCTTCTGTCCACCCAGAGCAGGGGTTTAGGGTCCAGTTTCCCTGTACCCCTTGTTCAGTGTGGCCTGGTGGGCTGGTGCTAATTTTCATGGTTGCCTAGAAGTCTTGGGCTGGAAAAATTGCTAGGATAAAGGCAAGCATCTATCTCAGGGCCCTAAAATCGTGCCCATTCTTTATAAGGGGAAGCTTAAGTTTATTATTCCAGAATCATGAGCCCAAGATGGTTAAATTCAGAGCAGGCATGGTACAAACAAACAAACAAACAAACAAACATAGCCTTTCTGTGCTGCGGTGTTTACTGTTTTCTTTGGAAACCACTAGCTGCACACCATCACCTCCTCCCGCAGCCCCTTCCTCCTTCTGTCCCTCCCCCATCAGAGTTCATGCTTAGTGACCCGAGACACTGCCACCCACCCTTCCCAGTCAATTGGCTTTTGTGGAGAGTGAATGAATGGGGTGTTTCTCTGGCCTTCTCCATCCTGAAAGGGTCTTTCCATAGGAATGTGCTGTTCAAACCAAGAATGAAGCGCCTCTCTTTCTCCTTCCGATTTTATTCCTTACTCTTTCCAAGATCAGACAGAAACCGATGGTTGGCTTTGCCCTGAATCAGGATTTAATATTCCTGCAGGTTTATTTCTAATCTCTTGTGGACCCAAACTCTCCTTGAAGAATATTTAAAATATTTAAAATCTCAATATCTCTCTCTGTCTCTCTCTCTGTCTCTCTGTCTCTTTCTCATTCATTTTTTTTTTCATTTTGGTGGTACTGGGGTTCCTGGAAACCCTTCTACCTCCGCGCTACACTCCCAGACCTATTTTTTATACTTTTTTAAATTTGGAAACAGGGTCTCTTAAGCCAGCAAGGCTGGCTTCGAACCTGCGCGATCCTCCTGTCTCCACCTCCCAAGTGCGGGGATTGCAAGTGTGCGCCACCATGACCGGCTCATTCATTGTTTTGTATGAATTCCCACTGGGACAAACTCTGGACTTCTTCATCACTTTGGTGTGGGGAGAGGTACTGGAGGTGGGCAAGGGGAAGATCAGGCCCTGACATCCCTGTGGAATGGGGGAGATGGAGCTGGGTTGCCCCCTACACCAGTGCAGGAGCATGGAAGAAATCCATGTTAGGAAATGATGCTTGGGTAGTATCCAAGTATCCTCTACCCTCACGGGTGTTTCCTCTTTTCTTCCCACAGGACCCACACCCAAGTCCGCTGATCACCCTGGCGATCCAGGTGAGTACCAGGAGATGCTTTTGTCCCTTGTTTTATGGGACCAGCTCTCCGGGGCCATTTATGCCTGCTCTGGGCCCCAGAGCTCGGAAGGACAGGAGGCTGTCGTCCTGCCTTTTTTGGGTATATGGGCACATGCACATGTGCATTCACGCTCTGTGTGCGTGTGGTTGTATGTGTGGGTGTGTGCAGATGTGTGCACATTCCCACCTGGGTGTCTAGATGCGCCGCCCACCTGTTGCAAGAACCAAGGCTGTTTCTTTTTTTTCCTCTGACTCTCTGCCTTTTGTTTGTGCCCAACAATCACCAGGAGATAAAGCAAAGTGTGGGAGGAGGAGAAGGGGAGCCCAGCTGGGGGAGGAGGTCGCTCTTCCTTGTTGGGACTTGGAGATCTTCGCCCCCTGGTATTAGGCAGCAGGCCCCTCTGCTGGGTGAGGAACTGTAGACTTCTGTCTGCTCTCACACGAGGCCATAGGATGAACTACATGGCAGTTGTGTTTTGGTGTGAGGCAGATGACCAGCAGGGCTCGTACAGGAGGACATGGCTCTTGTGTCTGTTTTCTGCTCTCCTGGCGATGGGACAGTGTGACAGTGGGACAGCTAGAGGAAGAGGCCCGTGTTTAGCTGCCCCGGGTGCAAGTCTGGTTCTGCGTCTTCTAGCCCTGGGACAGTACCTCCCTTTTGATCTGGAACTCTGGCACCATGGCGGTGCGCGCCCTGCGGGGTGGCGGTGAGACTCATGAACAGTGAGGATTGTGAAGTCTGAGGTGTGTGCAGAGCGCTGGCACCGGCTTTGTCAGCCAGGACTGCTGCCATTCCTGCGGAATCCAAAGGGGACGCATCTTTGCGTGGATTGTTTCCTTAGCCCTGGGGGTTGGTCTGCAGTTTAGAGAGAAGGACAGGATGGACCCTTCTCAGAGCTCCTCTCGAACACTTTACAAGTGTCAGACATGGTCAGACCTATTTGAACACTTCAAGGATGGACAGCAATTCATCTGGGATTTCTGGAACATGTTGGCAAAGACCATGTCCCTCCCTCCCTCCCTCTCCACCTTCCTCCTTTGGCCCCGTCTCTCCCTAGCATCCCTGCTTGACTCTCTCCAAGGGGAATGAGGTTAGAAACAAACCCACCTGCTTCAGGGTGGCTGGGCTCTCAGGAAGTCCAGACATTATGGAGAAAGTGGAACCCCGGGGTATCTACGTCCTAGTCTGTCCTATTGGTCCCCAGCATGTGCGTAGTCTTATGGGCTGCAGGATGACCGGGCCACAGGGCTGCAAGACAGAGTAGAGTGTGTGGCTTGGAGGGGAAGGAGGAACCCGTCTCCTCTGCCTGCTTGCCCGTCCTCTGGTCTGGCTCTTCCCATTCTTCTCAGTATCCCACTACCCACAGGCCAGCCCCGGGGAAGAATGATCTGGCCTACCTGTCAATGGCGTGTTGAGGTTGGAAACACTCAGGCCATTGTGCTGATGAAATAGAAAATTTGAAGTGCTACTTATATATGTGTGCAACATATCACATATGTATATATACTTATGAATGTACACACATCACATATATATAGTCATATATGTGTCCACACATATACACATATATACATACATATATAACAATATAACAACATATATACACATCTAACCAGCATATCTTTGTCTCTGTGTGTATATGTATATGTGTGCACATATGTGTATGTATATTTATTGCCCAACATTAAAGGATCTACTGAACGGTGAAAAGAAAACTAAGACGTTCCTTTGTCTGCCCCCTAGTCACCTGACTGTGCTCTCAGCGGTATGTGTGCCTCCTTTGGGAATCACTTGCCTCCCCTATCCACCTGCGGACATGACTTGCACATCCTGGGTGCCTTTGTAAAACACTGGCTGTTGTCTCCATGATCAGCCCTTCCCAGATGGAATCTTATTAGGCTTGGGCAACCCAGGGCAGGTGGTCTGTGTGCAGCGCTCTGCAAGCCCAGCCCTGCCCTGGGGGACGGAACAGCCACTCTCCACAGTTCTGGGCTTCACCCTCCTGTATCTTTCAGCCTGGACATCCCCTCAGCCTTCCACAGGAAAGAGTAGTCACACGCCGATGGGTCTGGTCACTCATGGCGAGGGCAATGGCTCCCGTGAGAGTCCCATCTGTTAGCCCGGGGGACTTGAGCCTCCATCCGCAGCCGAGGGGGCAGGAGACACTCTCTGCACCCGTGCCAAGCCTTTGGGGACATGATTCAATTTGTCTCCAAACACGACTCCGTCAGCCTCACCTGGTTCTCGGTCCGTGGGGAGCTGAAGGATATCATTGTCTCTCTCTGAGTTCGGATTCCCCGTGCTAAGGAGGCATTGGAAGCCAACCAAGGTGCAAATGTTTTGTGTAACTGTTGGCAGGAGGCTGCGGTCAGATTTGACTTGGAGCTGGACCTCGGCCCATCACGGGGCGCACAGTGGGATCCTGTTCAGCTGCGTGCAGGCAGTCAGGCACGAGGGGCAGGCGAGGTTTCCTGGCAGACAGTAAGGTCCCAAATGTCTCCCATATGCCACAGAAAGGATGGCAGGAGTGGCCGAGCTTGGAAGAAGCAACTCCGCAGAGGCCTCGTGGCGCGTGCGCTCTGAGCTGTGGCTCCGCTGCTGCCCCACCCCAGAGCCCTTTGCTGCTCAGGAGGGCGCTGCCTGCTCTGTCCCACAGCCCTGGGGCCATTGGGCGGGGTCTTCCTGCTGGATTTCCCTCCCTGAGAGCTGTGCCACGTGGATGGATAGAGTAAAACAGGGAGAAAAATTTTAACATTAATTTTTATTGCTGCATTATTCTTCTATATAATAAAGTAGGATTCTTTATGATATATCTGTACATGCACATAACATAATTTGGTCTATTTCAAGGAGTAATTTGTTTTTGTTGTTTTTACTTGGGATTGAACCCAGGAGGATTCTACCTCTGAACTATACCACTAGTCCTTTTATTGTTTTATTTTTTGTGGGTTTTTTTTATTTTTTGTGGTACTGGGGTTCTTGGAAACCCTTCTACCTCTGGGCTACACTCCCAGACACCTATTTTTTATATTTTTATTTGGAAACAGGGTCTCTTAAGCCAGCAAGGCTGGCTTCGAACCTGCGTGATCCTCCTGTCTCCACCTCCCAAGCACAGGGATTACAAGCATGCGCCACCACACCCGGCTTATTGTTTTATTTTGAAACAGAGTCTTTCTAAATTTCTGAAGGTTTGCTAAATTTTTGAGGCTGGCCTCGAACCCATGATCCTCCTGTCTCAACCTCCCAAGTACTGGTATTAAAGGCAGGCGCCACTGCACCAGGTTTCTTCAAGTTTTTATTTTATTTTATTTTATTCACAGCTTTGCACAAGACTGATGGGTAAAATGGCATAGGCATTAGACCCCATAGAAAATTTCTTTTGGCATGACAAGAGAGAGCGACATCTCCCTGCACATCCATGGCGTTTTGATAAATGCCAGTGCCTATTTGATTCTCTCTCTCTCTCATTGATCCTCCAGAGGGGCCATCATTTCTGAACCCTCTCCAATTGGCATGGCCTCTCGTCATTTAATTTTAGCTTTTCTTCCCCTACCTCCCCCACAACAGTTTCTCTGTCGATTAGTTAATGGTCTCCACTCAAACACAGAGGCACCTGGGACCTGTGATAAAGGAGCTCTTTTGTAAAGATTTGCCAGTCTGGGCATTTGTGAGGTTGGCTCTGGGGGCAGGCAGGAAGGGAGCAGACCTGCCTCGACGCAAAGATCCCTCCCAGGACCTGAAGATCAAGGGCCTCTCAGGACCTGAAGATCAAGGGCTCCAGGAGGCCTCCTGGCTGCTCACCCTTCGCAGCTCACGAGGTCCCTGACTTCCTTTGATCAACCAACTGAGGGTGCAGGGCGTTGGGAAATGATGTTCACATTATTTAAAGATGCGGCTGGGGCCGTGAGGACTGTGAACAAAGCTGATGTTGAAAATGCGTCCTGAATGTGAGAGGAAATTAATGCCTTAAAAATTACATCCGTGTTAACTCCGTCTCTTTGCTTACTCAATGAATAGCTAATGGGCCGGGCAGAGGCTACGAGGCGGGGGCCACCCAGACCGAAGGGTCGTACCAACTAAAGGCCGTTCTCTTTGGAGGAGTCAGACAGGAAACAGAGAATGCGGCCCCAAGTTCAGGTAGTAATAAGCGAGGGGAAACACAGCAAACGTGTTGATAAGGGAGAGTGGGCAGGGGGAAGAGATTTACTTAGAAAAAGTCAAGCGTGGTGTGGTGGTACGTGCCTGTGATCCCAGTACCTGCGCGGCTGAGACAGGAGCACTGCAATTGGAAGACAGTCTCATTAACTTAGTGAGACTCTCAGAACCTAGCTAGACCCTGTTTTATTTATTTATTTATTTATTTATTTATTTATTTATTTTGGTGGTACTGGGGTTCCTGGAAGCCCTTCTACCTCCGGGCTACACTCCCAGACCTATTTTTGCATTTTTATTTGGAAACAGGGTCTCCTAAGCCAGCGCGCGGGGCTAGCTTCGAACCTGCGCGATCCTCCTGTCTCTGCCTCCCAAGCGCGGGGATTACAAGCGTGCGCTACGGCGCCCGGCTTAGACCCTGTTTTAAAAAAAAAAAAAATAGTTCTGAGGTGTAGCTTGGAGGTGGTATATTCTTGGGTTCAATTCCCAGTAGTACAAGGGAAAAAAGTTTCACAGGTGAGATAGGAGCTCCGAGGGTGGGGAGAGGGGAGAGTCAAGCGCAGGAGCAGAGATCTGAGCCACAGGCACACACAGTAAACAGTTAACCTGGCCAAGGGACGGCAGTAATAGACAGCAGCAATAGCGCCCTAAAATTCTTGTATATTCTGTCTTGGTTCTTATAAAAATAATACTGGTTTTCCTTAGGAGCAGTTAAAGTGTCTGGTCCACCAAGTTCTGCCCTGCCTTTGTGTTGTTATGGTATCGAGATAAATTTAGACTAATGTTACCGGGCAAGGGTGAAGGAAAAGAGATAAGGTTGAGAAAGAAGGGGCTTAAATTCGGGGCCGTTCAGTCACGCTGCTCTCCGCCGGGAGCCTCGGATCTCAGCGATGTCACGCCCATGGAGGGACTAATGTCAGAAATCCAGCTAATGGTTGTCATTATCTAATTAGCGGACGGATGCTCAAATGAACTTGAATTTCAGTGCCAACCAGTAGTTTTGGATCAGGGTGAGTTTGCCTGCCAGGGGACATTTGACTATGACCAGAGATAGTTTTGATTGTCTAAACTCGGAGACAAAGGGTGCTATTTACAGCTAGTGGATAGAGATTCTAAACACCCTCCAGTGCACCCTCCCGCCAAGAAGGAATTATCCAGCCTCAAATGTCAACAGTAGTCAGGCTGAGAAACCTAGTATACACTCAGTTGGTCCATGGACGGCTTATTTTATAGACACTTACAGTGCTGATGGCCTCTTGCTTATGTTCATAGGTCACCTACCCTTTCCTAGTTAAGGTCAGACTTTATCTAGCTGCAGGCACTGGCCATGCCATATTCATCCCAAAGTGTCTGTGTCTAATCCAGGCATGATGGTGCACACCTGGAATCCAGTACTTGGGAAGCTGAGACAGGAAGATTGCAGGTTCCAGGCCAACCTCAGCAATTTAGTGAGACCTCATTTCAAAATGATGATGATGATGATGATGATAATGATGATAATAATAATAATAATAATAATAATAATAATAATAATGAAGTAGAGCTGGGGATGTGGCTTGGAGGTAGAAAGTCCATATTCAAGTCTCAGTACCAAAACCCAAACATAATAAAACAACACAAAGTGTCTACGTCTGCTTTGCCCAGGGCTCTGTGCACACAGGCGCCTTCCAGACATACAAGTATGGGTGTGGTGTACGTCAACACTGGGTCTTGTTGGATAACAAAGATGCTCAGAAGAGCTGACTGCCTGGGAAGTTTATGGCTCAGTAGTATGGCAGAGAATATTAGAAAAAAATAATAACTCAGGGCTGGGAGTATAGCTTAGTGGTGGAGCACTTGCCTAGCATGTGCAAGGCCCTGGGTTCCATCCCCAGCACCGCAAAAACAAAACAGAAACACCAAAACCCAGATACTTGGCTGGGCTCCACGCGGCTTGGCCAAGGCTTGCCTCTGCTCTGTGGAACGGGCCTTTTGAGTGTCTAGTTTGGGGCCCTGGTTCCTCCTTCCGGGGAAGAATGTTGTCTCTTTTGTAAAAACTCCTTTCTCTGGAGGCTCTTTCTCCTCTCGGGGATGAAAGCCACTGCCCTCTCCTCCTGGCCTCTCTTCCAGCTCTGGGCTTCATTAACCTTTTCTTTCAGAGACAGTGGTTTTTGGAATCATCGGGGCCCTCCTGCATGCGTGGCTCTTACCTGAGTCAGCAGCCCACCAATCCGTACTGTGCCCCTATCTATTGAGAGGACCAGAAGACCAACTTACTTCCCCGGCCCACAGCCTGGTTCTGGGAGCAGCTCTTTTCCGGGGCAGAGGAGGCTGGTTTGGGGCTGGGCCAGATCCCTTTGCCATAATTTTTTTTTTCCACCACTGGCTCTGATTTGCTGGGTCTTTAATTAGCCCTGGTGGGGGTGGGGAGGTGGCCAGCTGGATCATGGCCTGGCAGAATGTTGGCTCACAGGGCCGGGAGCTGCGCCGGGGCAGTGGAACCATTCTTGGGGCGGATTTGCAGCCCCATGACCACGAGCTCCTTTCTCGTCCGTATGACTCAGGGCGAATGATGTGATGCAGAATTCCACAAATAGCCGGCCAGTTCCCCAAAGCGCAGCCACAGGCATCAGCTCAAAAAAGAGATGGCGCTGAGATCACTGTTTCTCTGTTCTTGGTGGGAATGGACTTTGCCCAAGGCGTGGCGGATTTGAATCTAGCCCAGTCACAGTTATTGCTCCTGTCACCAATGACTACACTCACTGAATATATGTTTACTCTGAGGTGGAAGCTGTATATTGTACATGTACTTGTAAATCTAGTGCTTTTAGCTAGCATTTACTAAGTACTTGCACTATTTACACTCTATGCGAGGTACTTTTCTAGGTGGTTTTTTGTTCATTGGTGCATTGCATTCAGGGATAGAGAATATATGCACCTAGTGCTTGATCCTGCCCCCCTCCCTCCTTCAATAATATTGAAATTGATATTGATAGCTTCATATATGAGCAGAATTTGAACTCTCACCGCCTTCATCCTTCCCCAAGTCCCTTCTAGTAGATACTAGTATCTCCCCTTATTCATCTGAAGTCTCTTTTTTCCCTCAATTTCTCTCTTAACCTGCACATGGGTGAAAAGGTAGGCCCTTCACTTCCAGGGACTAGCTAATCTTGTGTAGCATGGATGTTCCCCGGCTCCGTCCATTTTCCTGAAAACGACATCACTCCGTTGTTCCCCACGACAGAGTCCAACTCCGTGGCGTGTGTCTTGCCGTGCATACCATGGTCCCGTTCATCCGTGGTCCACATAACTCTCCATATGGATTCATCGATTCCTGTCCTGCTGTCCCGTGTGGACGCTGTCATACCGTCATCCCCATTTTACAGATGAGAAACCAAGGCCCCAAGGCCCCTGGCGATTTGTCCAGCAGGTGGCAAATGGAGCAGGACCTGAAGCTGTCAGTGTAGCTCTCCTTGATCAGGAACCCCAACCTCAGGAGACAGGCGCGCATCTCAGCCCCATTTTACACATGGGCCCAGGGATACCAAGTTTCCTGTCCACCTGCTACTAAGTGGCAGAGCCTGAAGACAGCCAGGTGAGGCGTGGGAGCTGTTTCCTCAGCTGCTGTGGTGCTAAGATAGGGGTAGGATAGGAGATAGAGCAGATTCCACTGAGGTGTTGGTCCAGGGTGGGCATAGCATCCATGTAGATTAGTACTGATCTGAGATAGAGATAGCAGTTAGATCAGATAGAGCTATAGAACAGGTCTGCATGGAAGCTGTTTCCTCAGCTGCTGTGGTGCTAAGATAGGGGTGGGATAGGAGATAGAGCAGGTGAGTTGTACTTATAGGTCAGATCCATTTGTAGAAACAGATTAGGTTAGATATGGAGGCAGACACAGATCTGGATATAACTTAGATCAGATTTGATATATAGATTAGACATGTTTAGAGATAGAGAAAAGGTTCCATAGAGACACATAGGCGTGAATCAGACACAGACTTAGCTTCTGTGTGGGGCTGCCACTTACACGTGGCTGTTCCATGTCCTCTGGCCCAGTGGCTGTCCCGGTCCACAGCGGCTGAGTCTGTGCGTACATAAGGTACAATTCCAGCTCCAGGCCGCTCCCTTTCACAGAGCGAGCCAAGCCTGGTGGGCTGGGGAGGGGGTGCCGCACGTTCTCCTCCAGCAGACGCCTCTCTCAGAGTCCCCCGACTCACTTCAAGCACAGCCGCAGACTCCCGGGCGCTGCCAGCTGAACAACAGACACTGTCGCTGGGTTTTCAAGCATCGGGAGGCACCGCGAACGTTTGGCATGAATAGCACAGGTACCACGATCTTTGAGTCGTAGGCTGTCTTCTCTGTGGGGTTTGTGGGTAGGGCTCTGCAAGCCAGGGAGCTTCAAAGAAATGTTCCGGTGCTCGAATGTTCAGGCTGGGTTTGCAGGTTCCGCTTCCTGGGATGATTCAGTCAAGAAAAACCCCTTTCACATCAAATGGCAGCGTGAAGGAGGCCCCGATGTCCCAGGGACCTCTGAATACAGAGGCGGGGCCCTGATTTGTGGAGTCAGGATCAGAGGGGACCTGAGATGCTGCTGAGTGCAATGCTTATCTCTCGTCTCCTGTGAGCGGAGCGCTTTGCTAAACACTTTGTACGCGTGGCCTCCTCTGACCGTGACCACATCCCCAAGGGGAGGAACTCTCCTTCCCTTCTTTGTAGATGGAGATGGGGCGACATCAAAAGGCTAAGACCTTGAAGCCCGAGACCTCTGGCTGACCTCAGTGGACTCCATCAACCAGGCCTTCTATTCTCCAGCCATGGGGCGGGCACTGGCAGGGGATGGGAGACTCAGAAGAGATACAGTGGGATGATCGTCCCTGGTTGGCTACGTCCCCCCTCAAGGATACACCTCTGCAGGGCTGCCCCACTGTGTCTGAGCTACTCTCTCCCTCTTCTCCAGCCCCAGAGTGGTGACGGCCCCATCTTGCCCTCCAGAACTGATGCCCCTAATGGAGTCTCTCTGTAACGTCTCCTGGGTGGTTCCTAGGGTCCTTGGGGCAGTGACATCACTTCCTGTGGGAACGCTCCCTCCCACGGCACATCACTGCCATCTCCTGCCATGTCTTGATACAGCTGAAGGTCTTCGAACTGAGGAAAGTTCCCCAAGTAGAGCCAAGGGGAAGCCGAAGCCCTCAGAACTGGATCTGTGGGTTTTGTGAGCATTTTTCTAGAGAGAGGATCATGGTCGTCGTCCTGTTTGTGACGGCCTCCCCCAAAACTGAACAAAGAAATAAACATGCCAAACACACCCTGTGCTAAATAAAGTATCCGAGGACGCAGTCTGGGAGAAGCGATGTCCCAGGCAGGGCTGGTGACTCTGAGTCTTCATCCAGGAGGGACCAAGGTCTAGGGCACTGGGTGGGGCCGAGGGAGGCAGGAAGGAGGCCTCTGCATCTCTCCGAGGGCCAGGGCAGACCGACAGGCAGAGAAGGCAGGTCGTCTCCTCTCCAGGGAGGCCTTCTCTCCTCTTGTCCCTCATCACACATACGGGAAACGTCAACTGTCCTAACACCGCCTCTCTGTGGCTTTGCGAGCCACTGAGGAAAGGGCGGCCAGGGTCTCAGCCCAGCGTGGTCAGCCCTCCTTGCCGTGCCCCTTCGCGCTGCTGAAAAGGCGCATCTTATTAGCAGAACCCTCCTCCCCCCCTTCGGAGAATCCCAGCTCTGTTTTTCCAGTGGAAAGCAGAGGCTTGATGGAAAACCCACATTAGCTCCGGGCGATGCCAGGTGGGTGGGATCCAGGACACAAATGCCGATTGATGGACTTAGCCCCAGAAGGAAAAACCCAGCTCTGTGCTGGAAGAGAGAGGCTCGGCTGTAAAGGGCCTAAAGAGACCTCGCAGCCAGGTGACCAGCGTTCTTACTGACCTTGCTCCCGCCTCTGTTGCACACCCATTAGGAGATGAGAGGTGGCATTCTCCCCATGGCTCCAAGCCCCTGAGCCGAGGCGCGGGCCTCTCCTGGCCTCCTGGGGCCTGCACATAGGCTCCGTTTGGCTTAAGAACATTTTTGGTGTTTTGGGTGAGTGTGTGGGAGGACTCCTGAAGATCGGGAGGGGAACGCCACAGAGCCTCCAGGTGCCCCTCGGATGGGGCCTTGGGATGCGGTCACTTGGCCATCAGCACCCCAACCCCCGCCTGCAGGGCCCTGGGTATGGCGCTTATGCCCTCTGGACTGACGTGTCCAGAATCCTCCTCTTTCTCCCTGCAGAGTGGACGAGGGCACCCAGCACAGCTCAGCCCTGGCACCCTGCCCGAGATCATTGTTCACCCTGGGATGGCGCTCTGCCCCGTAGGTGCTGAGCAGAGTCCCTGGCTGCCCACCAGGTACCAGTGACCCAGCCCCTGCCACTGTGACAACACCAGCTGTCGCCAGACGTAGCCCAGTGCCAGGAACCACTGTCCTGAGCGAGGGTGGTGGCGGAGACCGTCAAAGCTGTGGCCGCTGACTATGGGGCTCAGTGCTGGCGACGCTCGTGTAGAACCCGGGCTCGGACGCCTCCCTGAAAACACCGCTGGATTTTAAGTTTTGCTCTCAAGCGACCTCAGGGGGTTCTGGGGCTCTAAATGCTCAGCCCGGGCTGTGGCGGGGTGCAAGGGGACAGACGGGAGCCAGGTTGCCCTTCCATGCATCAGGCCAGCCAGACCCAAGCACACAGGGGAGCCTAAATGAGCCCCGAGCTGGCGCCAGGTGGGGTTCTGGTCACGGTCCCAGAGCCCTGGCCCCCCCAAGACCACAAGGCGTGATGGGCTTCAGCTGTGCCTGGCCAGGTTGTCTCAGGAGGGTGTGGGCTCATTTGCACCCAGAATTAGTTTGTGGCTTTGGGGACCATGTTCAAATCCTGCTGGCACTGATTCCATGAAGAATCAGTGGACGCCGTGAAGGAGCCTTGTGTTCGGAGCAGCCGCCCTGGACAAGGGACCGCTGTGTCGCGGTGGCCGGTAGGTATTTACGTACTGGTGCTTGCCGGCTGTTTTTCCCATTCCTGTTCTCTGAAGGCGGCTGTGACTGGAAATGTGGTTTATTTTTTACTTTTCATTAAAAAAAAAAATCTCCCCTTCGGGACTTGAGGTTGTTTTCTGAACGTGTCTTTCATCGTGCCTATTATCAATGGCACGTTCTGTTGTCACGCCGTGATTATATTATGGGTCACCTCATTCGGCGAGTGCTTATCGAGTGCCCGCGATATGCCACGTCCCGTTATAGGGGCTGGAGATGGAGCGGCAAACAGGACACTCGTCCACACGCTCGGGGGCTCACGTGCTCCATGGGTGGTAAAGAAAAACCATGTGTGCCTGCTAGGACAGTGGTGACCGGCAGCGGGAAAGGAAGTCGGGGAGGGGTGTGGGCCAGGTCAGGTGAGCCGGGGAGGGGCTGCCCTTGGACTTCAATGGGGATGTGGACGGGGAGCACCAGTGCAAAGGCCCCGGGGCAGATGTGCTGAGCGTGCTGTTGCACGGCAGGGGCTGGAATGGCTACCAGAGTAAGAGAGAGTGGCACAGAGGTGAGGCTAGACCTCTAGCATCTTGTCTTCGCCAGTCCACACCGGGAGAGGAGGGCGCGCTGGCCTTGCCGGGTTCAGGCAGTAGGAACACCAGCTATAAGACAGCGCACGGCACATCAGGTGCAGGGGAAACGCCCGAGCCCTGTCTTGCTCTTCTGAGACAACTCTTGCTAATGGGTTTTCTGTTTTTCCTTCCAGATTTTTCCTTTGCACACTAATATGCATGTGTGTTTGTGCACATGCGTGTGTACACACTTGGAGGTTGGCAGGGATCTGCTTCCTTGACGTGCAGTCTGATGAGCTGTATTTTATAAAAATCCACTCTTTCTCTCTCTGTATCCGAGTCCTCATTTCACGGCAGCCCATTGTTCTCTTCTCTTTATAGTTTTCTATTTGTCCAGCTGTTTCTACATGGGGGGGGGTGGCTAGGGATATAGCTCAGAGGTAGAACGCCACTGGGTTCAGTACCCCCCCACAAAAATAAATTGAATGAATTAAAGATTCCATGGAGCCGGGCAGGGTGGCACACTTGTAATCCCAGTACTTGGGAGGCTGAGACCGGAGGATCACAGGTTCGAGGGCAGCCTCAGCGAGTAGTGAGACTCTCATCAAACTAGTGAGAGCCCTGTTTCCAAATAAAAATAAAATAGGGCTTTTTTGTTTTCTGTCTTGAACTCTGCTCTGCTAACCTTTCTTGCACACATATATTTTTCACAATTGAGTACAGATCTCTGCAGGGTGAGTGACTAAATTGGTGATCTCTGGCTTGAAGAGTGTGTGCATTTTAAAGGTTGATGGGCGTAACCGAATTTTCCTATGCAGAGGTTCTTTCAAATCTGTCAAAGCCCACATGATTTCCTGTTTCCCCTCTCAAAGGCACTGTTGATTATCAGCTTCATCATCTTTGACAAAAACATGGGTAAGAGCAGTATCTTGCAGTTTTGATTTGCATTTTAGTTATGAGTGGTTCTAAGCGTTTTTAAAAGCTGGTGTTTGTCGATTGACTCTTTAGCTTCTTTCTCCAGGGTCCCTCATGGCAGCATGCTGCCTCTGTGGAAGAGATGAAGGAGGTCATGACCCCTATACATGCTGAGCACTTACTGTGTGCCGGGTGCTTTGCTAAGTCCTGCATGTAGATGATCTTATCCATTTTTCCCCACAGGGCTCTCTGCCTTCCCATAAACCTCAGCAAGGGAGGCATGGCCGTTAACCCCACTTTCAAATAATGAAACTGAGGCATGGGGAGGAGAGGGTTAAACAAGTCACCCAAGGTCCCGCAGAGAGAAAGGGGAGCTGGCACCTGGACCTGGGCGGAACTCTTGGCCATCATGGCACACAGTGAGGGGGGTGCTGGTCAAAGCTGCGATTCTCTCTGAATTTTTTACCTCTCCATGGTATTTCAAAAGCAAGACACCAATACATTCTAGGCTTGGGGAGTCGAGAGTCGGGGGACACACGTGGGCCCTGCCCGGGTTTGGGGTCCCAGGCTGAGGTGTTGAAGCTGGAGACAGAGCTCTGTGCTAGCCCTCAGAAAGACACCCGGGCCACACACGTGTTCAGTGATGGTCCAAGGGCGTGGGGCCGCCGCTTTCCATACTGGTTACTTTGCCTTCTAAGTCCCCAGCTGGGCTGCAGAACTGAATCTGGGGGGTTTACTGCACAGTCGCCAGCTACGAAAACTAGGCTGGATGGGGAGGAAGGTGGGTGGATGAGTGGACGGGGATGGACATAGGATGGATGGATGGATGGCTGCGTGGATGGCTGGCTGGGTGAATGCAAGATGGATAGATCGATAATAAATGGGGATGGACAGATAGGTGGCTGGGTGGCTAGATGATGGATAGATGGACAGATGAGTGGATGGAAAGATGAGGGGTGGGTAGATACAGAATGGATGGATAATGGATGGTTGATGGATGAATGGATGGATAGATGGGTGGATGGGCGGATGATTGATGGATCTAGAAGGATAAGAGATGAAAGTATCGAAAGTATAAACCATCTGTTTTGTCCAAGTAGCAGACTACATAGCAATGTACTCCTTTCCTTTTGGAACTGTGACATGGTCATCCGTTGTTGCGATGAGACATCCATCTGTGTGCTCCACTCCCTGAATTTCCCACAAGTCAACCACCTTAGTTTTGGTCACCCGTCTTAGCTCATGGTCGACCTTTAGATGACCAGGAATCTTCCAGACGTCCGCCATCTTGGTTGTGGTCATCCTTCTTAGCTCATCATCGACGTTTAGTTGACCAGAAGTCTTCCAGATGGCAACCAGCTTAGTTTGGGTCATCCATTTTAGCGCTAGAATGTCCAGCATTGATTCCAAGTTACTGCCCGTCTTGGAAAGTAGCTAATCACGCAGAATTGTGAAGCCAGGCCCTCCCTGAGTCAGGTTGAGGGGATCCTTAGGGCTGAAAGGTGAGGAGACTGCCTGCTGGTGTGCTCGTTAACCAGACTCTGTCCCTTGAACACTATTCTGCCAAAATAAATGATCTTGCCAAGCTACTTTTGCTTTTGTGCACTTTATTTGTGGCTTTCTTAGGAACTGTTTCTAACAAAAGGAAGCACGGATAGGTAGATGATAGATGATAGAGAGACAGACAGACAGACAAACAGACAATCTCATTGCATTTCTTCCAAGTCCTTCTTATGTGCCAACCCTTGCTTCGACACTGGATGGCAAGGTGAAGGACCCAGCGCCTTGCCTCCAGTGGGCTTGCAGTCTAGAGAGGGGCCTGGCCTCCTTTTCTGTGTCCCACGACCATTTAATATCAGGTAAAACCCATGCCTCTCATCTCTGAGTGTTAATTTAAAATGCAAACAAAACACAACGTAGCATGGCAAAGGAAAACAGCTGTATCCAAATACAGCTATCAAAATAGATATCGCAATAGCCAGTTGGTGGAGCAATAATGCATTGGCTTCTTTATTAACACATTAATTAACTAGATTTGGCAGCAGGTCTAATGACTACCGTGACTTTAACATAGTGACAAGTGTAAATAATATTTTGAGACATCTGCTACCAAAGCTATGTGACATGAAAATATCTGCAATTTCTATTGGTGTCAAAGACTTGGGTATCGCTAATACCATGCAATCTGTTGTCTATATTTATACTTGGAGGGCATGCTAAATTCCAATTAGAATTAGTGAAAATAGTCATGAGAAATAATATGTACAAGTTGAAAGACCCCAGAATTCTCTTGTCTCTGGACTTCAAGTCTGTAGATCTCAGAACAGCGCCCTGGGCTAGCTGGAGACACAGAGCGTCTCATGGTGTTTGTCACAGAGTGTGTTCTCACAAAGAAATGTTGAACAAGGTCACCAGGTTAAGTCACTAGGTCACTGGCTCTCTCTGTACTTTCTTTAAAATTATAATGACTATTTATAGTTGACTTTTTGTAAGATAAATGGACTTTTGATGTTTCTTCCTGTGGATTGTAATCAATTCTGTGATCATGGAGAAGCACCTGGAACATTCCAGAGGCCTCCTAGAGGAGCTGTTGCCCACATTCTGGCCTACAGGGAAAGTGCAAGTTAGACCAGGAGTGGACAGAAGGCTGGGAGGCACGAGGCCATTTCCTAACAGAGAGAACAGAAAAGCAGATATGAGTCCAGTCAGGAAATCACAGTGAACATAGTATTCCTGAAGCGCAGTAAGAGGACGCTGTGGGGCTGATGGAGGGAGTAGGGATGGGCCCAGCTAGCGAGGGCTGCATCGGGGAGCTTGAGATTTATTCTGTAGGCAACAGGGAGTCACTGAAGGTGCTTGAGCTGGAGAGTTGCGTGGTCCAACCTGGGTTTGCAATCCCTCTGGCTGCTGCGTGCAGAATGCATTGGAGGGGTGAGTCTGGGAGCAGAGGGACAAGAAAGGGGCCATTCATTCCAGATGAACTGTGATGGAGGCCTCAGGGACCGGAGAGAAGGGTCATATTATTTGAGGGCCAGGACTTCGGCAGGTGGGGCTTAGGCACAGGGAAAGAATGAGCTAGAAAATGGATAAATACAGGACGAGTTTGAAGGGAGAAACCGAGTGTGGTGTGTTGTGAGGGGTCAAGGGGCAGGTGGAGCAGGAGGGGGGCTTAGTTTGGGGGCTTTTTTCCTTCATGTTGGGTTTAAGCCCTGGATCACATGTGTGCATGCAGACACCTTAAAGAGCCTCCCATACCCGCCTCCCCAGAGGACGAAGCCTTCGAGGGGCTTTGGGGACCCGGCGATGTGGGATCTGGACAGAGCAGCTCGGGCAGAGCCCCAGCGCTGCCGTGAAAAACTCCTGCCTTTTGCAGGGATTTCTGCACCTTCCTGGGGCTGCATATTAATTTTTCCCTAGCTACAGTTCCCATTTCATATGACCTTATGAAATGCCGTGATAGTATCTAACGAGTAACACATTGCGGAATATTCTCCTTTCTTTTCCAAGGGCTTAAAAAAACCAGCCCTGGCTTGCGCAGGCAGAAAATCTGTGCCGCGTTTCAATCTAAGAAAGCTGTGGTGCATATTTCCTGGGATTACAGGGCCCATCAAGGTGTCTGGTGGGAAGGAAGCCCCTCGACACATACCAAAAAGCTCCCATTAGCGGACTGGTCCCACTGGGCTAGAGGTCAGCCCTGCTCCAGGGATTAGACTGCCAAGAGTTGCCCTGGCCAATTAGAAGCTGACCTTTTAGAAGATACATCTCTCTTTTCTATCCCCCCCCCCCTCTCTCTCTCTCTGTACTGGGAATGGAACCCAGAATGAATTCTATATCCAAGCACCCCCAGCCACTTTTATTCATTTATTTTTTTAATTTGAAACAGGGTCGCCTTAACTTGTTGAGGGTCTTGTCAAAGTCTCTGAGGCTGTCCTGGAACCTGAGATCCTCCTGTTTCAGCCTCCCAAGTACTGGGATCACGGGCATGTGCTACCACGCCTGGCTGTGTGTGTCACACACACGCACACCAGCAGTGGCAGGGTCCAGTGTGGTCATACTGTAACTGACTCCACTAGCCACCCCCTTTGCTCCTTGTTCTTCCTCCTTCCCTTGGACCATGGAATACACGTTTGGGATTCACCATTATCCAAGAAAGAATTGTTTTTCTTTCCTGTTGGAAAAAGAGAATCCGCAGACAGTCCTGGGAAACCCTGGCACGCGCCAGAGGGACTTGGCCTGGTGTTTTCTGGGTAGCTGGAACGACCAGAACACTGGTCTGAGTCCTCACTTCATAAATAGTTCCAGGGCGTGTCTGTCCACGAATGTGTCTCCTTCCTTCATTGCCAGCCTCAAGCTCCTGCCACGCCCGGTGCCCCTCCCCCTGCTGTGCGCCCCCGGGGGCTGGCCCCCACTCTCTATGCTTCTTTCCAGCCAGCCTGCCAGGGTTTAGGTCTCAGCTTCTCCGTGGCCACCTTCTCTGGGTGTCGGACGTGAACCGGCGGCTTTTAGGCCGCGCGTGAGCGAACCTTAAAGATGATGCCGGCGCTCTGTGGGTTGTTCTGGATGACTCCATTCCTGGCAAGTGATACCGGCTCTTTTCCTCTGGCTTATGGGTACTCTTTCCTTTTAAAATTAATTCACCAAAGTAAAATTAATTCACCATAGTAGACACAGAAATGAGTAGATTTAAAAAGCATTGGAAAATAACTTTAAAAAAAATCAAGCACAGCTGGGTGTGGCGATGGTGTACCATGGTAATCCTGGTCCTTGGGAGGCCGAGACGACGCAGATGGCTCATGGGCTCGGATGGCTCATGGGCTCGGGAGGCACTCACAGGACGACTTCTCGCTGTCCTAATAGGCCTTTCCCAGGAAGCCGAGCGGTGGGGCGCGCCTCATCTTGGCTCAGAGGTGAGGTGGGGGTTCCCGCTTTTATGGGGTGGCGCCCATAGCAGACAGTCAGAGGCACAGCAGTCTGTGAGCCGCAGACAAGTACACACAGGACCCCATGGGGCTGGACTTGGGAACAGTGGGCACCCACAGAGAAGCAGGCTCTGCAAGCAGTCCCGCCCCTGGCAGGGAACTGAAGGAAATCAGCTCCTCTGTGCCCCAGAGGGTTTCTGTTCAGGGGCCGTATGCACAGAGGACCCAGGGGACAGAGGAGGGTGCGCTGGTTTTTCCCAGAGGCCCAGGCAGCATGTAATGTTGGTTATAGGCACCGTACCCTAGTGTGGCACGGGAAAGCAGACAGTAGAATATTTTTTTTTGGTGTGTGTGTGTGTGTGTGTGTGTGTGTGTGTGGTGTTGGGGATTAAACCCAGGGGGCGTTCTACCTTCAAGCTACAACTTCAGCCTGATTTTTCTTTTTATTATTTATTTTGAAACAAGTTCTAAGTTGCAGAGGGCCTCATTAAGTAGCTGAGTCTGGCCGCGAACCCGGATCCTCCTGTCTCAGCCTCCAAAATACTGGGCTTACCAGCATGCGCCACCGCGCCCAGCTTGGAATAACCGTATCTGGGTCTGATTCCCGGCCACGTAGGTTATGATCAGATGGTGTCTAAGCTTCTCAGTGTCGCATAAGGAGAAAAACACACCACGTGTTGTGTACACGCGTGAATGTGTTACTTTGAATCTCACTATGGTGTGTAATTACAGCGCAACAAGAAAAGTATAAAAAAAAAGATGTGGAGCCAGATGTGGTGGCGCACGCTTGTAATCCCAGCACTGGGGAGGCTGAGACATAAGTAGTGCAGGTTCACAGCCAGCCTCAGCAGCTTGTGAGTTTCTCAGCAACCTAGTGAGATCCTGTTTCAAAACAAAGAATAAACTATGGCTGGGTCGCTCTGAGGTAGAATGCCCCTGGGTTCCATCCCCAGCACCATACATGCTCAAAAAAGAGGATGTCCACACCCACCAGGTGTGTGGATATACGTATCTGTCGGTCTCTCTACCTGGACATCCACACATCTCCTTCCCAGAAGGCTGATCCAATCCTCTGACTCCTTTAAACAACAACACAACCGCAGCCCAGTCAACACCAGCCACGAATGGGAACCAGATGTGTCCACTCAACAGGCAGAGCTCCTCCAGCCAAGCCACATCTGGCCCTCCAGGGACCGTTTCCAGGGGCCGCATGCGGACTTGGTTTTGCATGGCCGGAGGCAGACACTGGCTCATTTCTGTTGCCAGGCTGTTAGTTTATGTCATGCTGAGAGGACAAGGCCTCCGCCCTTGTTCTACGGTCACCGTCATCCCTCCAAGGGTTGAGCCTGGTGGTGAAGGCAGCCTCCAGGGAGGGGCGCCGGCGTGTGGGCGCGCATGCGCAGCAGCCTGAGCGCCTGAGTATTGCGCCTCTTGCAGGATGGGCCGTGGTCCTCTTGGCTTTAGAGATGACCTCCTCTGCTCACCAAGAATAGGGGCTGACGGGACTCAGGACCCAGGCAGGGCTGGTGGTGCCTGGCAGGGGACTGGCTGGGATTGAGTGCTGGCACCCTCTTGCTGCGGGGCAGTGGAGCATCTGATGGCCTTCTTTTCAAATACACGGGCCATCTCTGTCCAGAAGCAGAACCTTGTCTTTACCATCTCTTCTGGAGAAACGATCCTTCGGAGTCCTCCGGGGCTCACAGACCACCTGCTGTGCAAGTGTGCCTGTGTGTGGGGGGTTCACTGTCCCCTCAAGTCCCCCTGAAGAGAGACATTCGCTATGATACCCCAGCCGTAGTCACCACGTGGAATCCCAGGCTCTCCGCTGCTCTTTCGGTTCCTGGACTGGTATAGTGCTGTTCTGGAGTCTGGCAGCCAGCTAGCAAACATTTTTTAATCCTGGGGCCTGAATTGTCGGGTAGCACAGCGACTTCCCCAGGTCAGATGGATGTGGGAAGCCCCGCCCAGCGCTCGGCTGTTTGCAATTACATGTTTATGTGTGTGAGTGTTTTTCGTGTTTATAAATGAACAAGCAGTTCTTTAATGAACACATGCTTCGTGTCAGATACAGTTCCTGCCCACGTGGAACCAACAGCTGCACTTGTGTGTGTGTGTGTGTGTGTGTGTGTGTGTGTGTCTGTGGACCGTCAACAAATCCTTATAGCCACGTTGGTTCACTTAACAGATAATCATGGGGCACAAACCTGCTATGAGCTAGGTTCTGTACTAGGCCCTCAACCTTTTGAGGTAGAACTTTCTAGAACCTGTCAATATTAACCCCATTCAGAAATGAGTAAACCCAGGATGAGTGATTGAGTTTCTTGCCTGAGGAGGGAAACTCATCCTGGATGTCTCCAAGCCAGGACCCAGAACTGGTCCTGCTGAGGAGGCAGGACACTGCCTGTGTCTTCTGTGCCCATGTGTAGGATTTCTCTCCCTCCCTGCCTTTCTTCCCTGTACTAGAGATTGAACCCAGGGGGTTCTCCCTCTGCCCTTTTTGTTTCAAGAAAGGTTTTTAAAAAGTTTCTTGCTAGGTTGCTGAGAATCTCACTAAGCTGCTGAGGCTGGCCTCGAACCTGTGGTCCGCCTGTCTCACCCTCTCAAGTACTGGGTTTACAAGCATGTACTGCCACACCTACACCTGGCTGCATGTGTATGTCTAAATATATGTGCACCATCTCCCGTAGGCCCATGATTCTGTAGCGGCAGACTCCAAGCCGGGGTTATTTTATTTATTTATTTATTTATTTATTTATTTATTTATTTTAGTACTGGGAATGGAACCCAAGGGCATTCTACCTTCAAGCTACACCTCCAGCCTAGTTTTTATTTTTTATTTTGAAACAGGGTCTCACCGACTTGCAAAGGGCCTCACTAAGTATCTGAGACTGTCAGCAAATCGCGACACCATGATCCTCCTGTCTCAGCCTCCCAAAGGCTGGGATTACGAGCGTGCGCCACCGCACCCGGCCGGGGTTTCTGCTTTTGAAAGCGTGCTTTCCCAGCTCTAGTTATAATATCGACTCCCATGAGCCTTTGTGTCCTTATCAATAGAGGAGTTAATGATATCTGTCTACCAGCTGGTGTGGGACAAAGAGATAGTGTCCAAGAAACTGATAAGGGACATATAGTTGACTGATACGAAGTCTGTAGTTGAAGAATCAGAGAAAGAACCCTGCATATGAAAAGAATGGCCTTAGAGGAAGGAAGAGAACTTGTCCCTGTTGTCTGCTGTTTCCCTGTGATCCCAACCCTAACGCAGCAAAGTGGGCATTTCTCATCCTACACTACAGAGAGGAAAATGGTCTCAGAGTTTCCATGTGTCAGATTCCCAGTTGGAATCCAGACCTGCCCCTTTCCGGAGCCTGCGTCCTCCTACACTAGGGGTTGGTGAAATACGGCCATGAGCCAGACCTGGCCGCTGTCTGTGGACAGTAGAGTGTCCCTGGAATGTGGCCGTCCCGCTCTGTACTTGCCGCCCGACGATGCTCTGAGCTCTGGCGACAGAACTGAGCCCTGGAGACGGGGATCCCGGGGCCTGGGAAGCAGAAAACCCTTACTCTCTGACCCTTTACAGGAAAAGTTGGCCGGTTCCTCAGTTCCTGTTCTCAGCTATTTCCCATGGCCTGTTATAAGAATGATTTTTTTAGGTGGGCGTAATGGTGCATGCCCGCAATCCTAGATCTTGGGAGGCTGAGATGGGAGGATCATATGGTCAAGGTCAGCCTCAGCAGCTTAATGAGATCCTGTTTCTAAATAAAATAGAAAGGACTGGGTGTAGAGCATAGAGGTACAAGGCTCCTGGATTCCAACCCCAGTACCAAAAAAAAAAAAAAGATTTTTTACAAATAGGTAAATAGAAATGCTACAGAACATGAACACACCCTTCTGTATACCAGTGGCAAGACTCTTACCTATGTGGAGGACTACGATTCTGTGCTTTAGGAATCTTTCTGTATTATACCACCCACTTCCCTACCTTTATACTCCATGCCGGGCACATGTTTAACCTTCCTTTAAGAACTTCCCCATCCCCTCAAACACCGATCTTTGGATCTACTAAAAACACTGAGTGTCCCTCCTTAAAAACGCCGTCGCCCTTCACTCTGTGGACCCGGCATCCTTTCTCTTCTGTGTCTCTGTGTCATGATCATGTTTTTTCCTCTTCTTTTTTCCCCCGTCCACTCTTATTTCTGGCTGCCATCAACGTGCCTGATTGTGACGATGAAGTGGCCCCACATCTCCATCCGAGAGGTAATCGGGCTCATTAGAGACACTGACGGAGTCGAGGGGCTCTGGTGGAGAACTTGAGACCCCTGTGCGCCTCCGCTAGTCTGGGCTGCCCGTGCAGCTGACTTCTGTGAACGGGAGGCTGCATGGTGTGGGTGCCTTTCCTCCCGTGCTGATTCAAAGGCCTGCCATCCCAGGGTGCAGATGGCCAATAACCAAGGAAACAGAAGTCCTCGGAGCAGATAATGAATGTGGCTGGGTCCTTGCACTTTGCAAATTCCTGCTCTTACCCTCGGTGTTACGCTTCTGGAACCAGAGCGGACAGCTAGTTACTTTCATCTTGATCACAGGTGTCAGCAGAGGAAGGCCCACGGAGCCTGGCTCGCAGACTTGCCTGTGAAATCCACACACGGGTTCGTAGGCAGAGGCCCGTCTGTAAAACAGAAACCGATCATGAGCAGGAACGAGAAGGCAGCGTCATTTGTCAACATTTAACCCAGGAATGGCTAACTGTTTATGTGGACAGCTTATTCATCTACTTTGTGGGGGATTCTGGTTTACAAGTACACACTTGTCTTTTAAACAGTGTTTGTGTTCTTTGGTGCTTTTTTTTATTTGTTTTGGTGGTACTGGGGATTAAACTCAAGGGCATTCTACCTCTGAGCTATATACCCAGCTCTGTGTGTGTGTGTGTGTGTGTGTGTGTGTGTGTGTGTGTGTGTGTGTATTTTAGATGGTGTCTCACTAAATTGCTTGGGAGTCTTACTAAGTTGCTGTGGCTGACCACTAACCTGCAATCTTGTCACAGCCTCCCAAGTACTGGAATTACAGGTGTGCACCACATCTGGCTTAAACATTTTTTTTTTAATATTTAGTGGACAAATAAAGATGGAAGATCTTCAAGACATTCAGGATGATTTGATTCCCTGTGCACTGTGCAATGGCTGCCAGCATCAAGCTTATTAACACATCCATCTCTACCCACGCCGTATGTTAGATCCCAGAACCTGTTCATCTCATAACTAGAAGCTTGAAGCTGGCCCGTGCTTCAGTCGTGGTTTTTTATCCTCAGAAGGGCTGGCGTCAGGAGAGTGAGACCGCCGCGTGGTCCTGTGGGCTCCGTGCTCAGCAGGGGTCTATACTTGATAACTTGGTCACTGGCTCTGTGGTCTGCCCTCAAATTTTTAGGAGTGTTTGATTAAGAGGCCCCATGTTTTCATTTTGTACTGGGTCTCTTGCATTTGGAGTCAGTTTCAGCCACCAAGGAATAGGATCATGGAATCCAAAAGCTGAAGGGAACTTAGACATTGACCTTTCAGAATCATTCAGTTTAGTGCAGTGGTAAAGCGCTTACCTAGTATGTATGAAACGCTGGGTTCCATCCCCCATACTACAAACAAACAAACAAACAAACACACCAAAACCCCATTTATTTTAGAGGAAGGACAAATGCAGCCAAGATAGGGTGACTTACCCAAAGTCATAGGATAATGTTTTGAGCCATGGTGGCCAGAGGCGCCAGGAGGAGAATAAAGCTTCAATTAAACAACGTGAACAAGCTGTAGAGGCCTGCCGGGTAACACAGCGCCTCCAGTTAACAATGTGTGCTCTTAAACATTTGTTAAAAGGCCGGTTCTAGACAGCCTCAGCAATCAAGTGAGACCCTGTTTCAAAGTAAAAATTAAAAGGTCTAGGTGCGTAGCTCAGAGGTAGAATGCTCCTGAGTTTAGTCCCCAGTAACACACACACACACACACACACACACACACACACACACACAGAGTTCGTGTTGTTCAAATGTTCTCACTACCCAGAGTGAAAGTGTCACACAAGGGAACTTTCGGAGCTGATGGATGATGCATATGTTTCGTATCCTGCCTCATGGCGAGAGTTTAAGGGTCCACGAAAATGTCCAAACTTTTTGAATCACATACATTAAATATTTCAGGAATTTTGTATATCAATTATATCTTGATGAACCTGTTAAAAATAATAAACAAATAATAAAAAATACAGGTTTGTGGATGGGAGACTAAGACAATAAGGACGCTGGTCTTCCAGTCTGTACTGGTCACAGGGACATCTTTTTGCACAGGTATGATGCATCCTTCCCAGTTCATGCTTAGAGACCATGAACAAATTCACTAATAACCCACCAGTTTAAAACCTATGAGTTTAAACTTTCCATTTATCCCTCTTTGTCCAACACAGTTGAATGTGGACCAGGTAACCATTTTTGTCTGAAATGCTCAAAAGTGACTCTTTGCTACAATGGAATTTTTCTTTTTAATGATATAAATATGAGGATAAAGCTTTCTCAAAATTGCTAGCAATTTCCCTGAATTAAAAATTCAGATGGATTTGGATTTTTTTTTCCACTCCTAAAGCAACTTACTCTAATGGTCAGAACTTTGGAACAAGACCAAGAAGGCTAAAAAAGTCACCGTGCCAGTTTTTGTATATTTTTTTCCACTGTTCCCTACCAGGCAGGTGTATTTTTTACATAGTCAATCTCAAACTCTATTCATGTGAAACTTTTAGGTTCCATTTCCTATTATGTTAGGTTAAACCTTCTGAGATTGCTGTTTTCTTGAAACTACAGAGCATTCTTTGTAAACATCATACATGTTGCCTGAATGAAAAACCATTGTGTGGCTACATGGAGCTATGTAACTATTATGGAACCACATGATATTATTATAAATTAATAATTATAACATTATGCAAAAGTAATTATAAGTAACTATGAATCAGGTTACAATAAAGCATATCTTTTTGTGCTTCATAGACATAATGTTCTTTTTAAGATAACTTTATCATGTTTGTGTCAAAATTAATGTTTTTTAAAAGAGTTTGAAAAAGGAGAGGGAAAAAGGATAGGGAAAATCAATATCCTGAAATAAAGTTTTGGGTGTATTTCTTCAGTTTTTTCCAGTATTTGTCTTTTTTTTTAAATTAATGGCACTGAGGATTGAACCCAGGGGCATTCTACCTCTGAGCTACACCCCTAGCCCTTTTGATTTTTTATTTTAAAACAGGTCTTGCTAAGTTACTGAGGCTGGCCTCGAACCTGTTATCTTCCAGTCTCAGTTTCCGAAGTCCTGGGATTAGAGGTGTATACCACCATGCCCAGCCTCTGGTACTTTGTCTTCTATATTTATAGGCATTTGAAAGCCTACATTTTTTTCACCGTACAAAATGTAGACATCAAATGGAACACAGATGTTCTTTGACTTGTGATGGAGTTGTATCCACAGATACCTGTTGTGAGTTGGACATATTATAAGTCAAAAATGCATTTAACCCATCTGACCTATTGAACATCCCTGCTTAGCAACGCAAGCCCACAGGGTCAGTACTAGATACTAGGCAGTGCTCAAAGGGATTGCACATATTTTTGACCAACGGAGTATATAGCACTTGCACCATCATGAAGGTGAAAACTTTAATCAAATCATTATAAGTTTGTCATCAGCCAGGCATGGTGGTGCACTCTTGTAATCCCAGCATTCGGGAGGCTGAGACAGGAGGATCCCGGTTCACAAACAGACTTAGCTACTTAGTGAGGCTCTCTGCAACTCAGTGAGACCCTGTTTCAAAATAAGAATAAAAAGTAGGGCTGGGGGTGTAGCTCAGAGGTAGAACGCCCCTGGGTTTTATCCCTAGTACTGCAAAAAAAAAAAAAAAGTTTGGCATCATCTGTATTATGAGTCTGATTAAGTTTATATCAATGGCAGTGGGAGATGTTTTAAAAGGGGCTTCTCAGCAGGTCATTGGAGATGTGCCAGCTACTTGGGAGGCTCATGCAGGGGGACCGGTTAAGCCCAGGAGTTTGAGACCAGCCTGGACAACGTAAGGAGACAGTGTTTCAAAGAGAAAGAAGAAAAGGGGAATGGGGAAGGGGAGGGGAGGAGAGAGACTGGAAGAAAGGAAAGGAAAAAGAAAAGGAAAGAAAAAAGTGGCCACACAAAGTGAGGTTCATAGACAGGTGCCCTTCAGGAAGTGTGTCTCTGTGCATCAACACAAGTTCAGAAATGGGGGATTAGCTTTCAGGAACGTCTGTAGTAACTGGCCATGGCGTAGCACCCCCGGTTGTTTTAGTGCTTCATTTGGTTTTATTTTACAAAATTATAGCCCCCAAATTAGATGGGGGCCAAGTGGGCCTTTTGCCACAGCTAGGTGGTGAAGCCCCCCCCCCCCTCCTCCTCCTCCTCCTCCTCCTCCTCCTCCTCCTCCTCCTCCTCCTCCTCTTCTTCTTCCTCTTCTTCTTCTTCTTCTTCTTCTTCTTCTTCTTCTTCTTCTTCTTCTTCTTCTTCTTCTTCTTCTTCTTCTTCTCTCGCTTCTCTCTCTTCTCTCTCTTCCTCTCAATTTTACCACTCTTGGTCAGGGAAAAAAAGGGAGAGCTTGCTAATTCCACAGCCATGCTCATTAGAATAGATAGTAGTCATGACTTAACAGGATCCCAGCTGGGCTCTGAGAGCATGTCTGTTTAAAACAAATCTTTTTTTGTACCCAGCTGTTGTGACCCATCTTTCCATAGCTTGAGAAGGAGTCTTCTTCTTACTTAGAGGTTGGTTACATTGTAGATCTGACATTAGCCAGCTGTGAATATGTGATATATAGTTTGAAAGCTAAATATTAATTTTAAAAAGATTAGCTATACTTTGGAACTTTCTTCATCCTTGGCATCTACTCTTGACCTAGATCTAAGACCTGACCCTGGGTAAACCTCAGCTTATACGGAGATGGGTGCAATACCTGGTCTTTTTTTTCCAGTGGTACAAAAAACACAGAGAGAGCAGCCTACATCGGTAACGTTCCCTTGTCGGTGAGCCAGAGCGGTGACGTTCAGCGTTGGGATAATCCCGCAGGCTCCAGCAGACGCATGTCCCCTGGGCTGTGCGCACGAGTCCAGTGCTGGGAACTGAGAGAACAGTGATGACGAAATAACTGGCTTTAGTTAAATAATTTGCTGTTTACGGCTTCTCTGTTTATGAATCAGTTAAAAGCCCTTTTAAGTGAAATTGGATAGACTACAAAGTGTTGGTTTCATGTGTTTTATTTGCAGTTTAATCAGCGTGATCCAGCTGCCGGAGCTGGGGAGAGTCGAGCCGGGGTTTTAATTATCCCCGCTTTGCCCGAGTTAGGAATTCCCAACGGTGCCGTCTGCGCGAAGATGCCAAAAACCGCATTGTTCTTTAATTAGCTGTTGTAATTGTTTTAGTCTAATCTCCGTGATTAGCAGCAGCATTAAATACAGCAGGAAGAAAAGGCCTGTCCTCTGCGCCGCTGCCCCAGTAAACAGAGCCTCTCTCCTTCTGGAGAGGGATGTCATAGAAAATCAATTAGGACTCAACCGGTACAGATCGGGAAATGATGAAGGCCATCCACCGTGTGGAGCAGCGATGGCTCGGGGGAGTTGCTTTATGGCCCCTGCAGCCAGCTCGCCTGCAGAACTCTACAGCCCAGACCTGTCATGAAGGCATTTGGACGGGCCCTCTGGGCGGCTCTGGGGATGGGGAAATGGACCGGACTGGTACCAGCTGCTGCTTTGGCCTGAGGTCTTCTGCTTCGTGCATTCAGCTGCAGCGTTTTACAAGCACTTGTCTTGTGCCTGGGGCACGGTGCTGACAGGGGAGACAGAGTCCCCGTCCACGTGGTCTGTGGTCTCGAGGAGGAGACCAGAGCTTTTCAAGTGTAAACACACACACACACACACACACACACTGAAGGAAGGAGTTTAACAGGGGTGACTCACCTGCTCAGGTGAGTTGGGGATTCAGGAGGGAGTCCCAGAAAAGATGGAGTATAAAAACTGAGATCCAGCAAATGACAGAGTTAAGTGGGCAAAGGGACAGTGGAAGGATGCCTCGCTAGAGGAAACTGTGTATATAAAGGTCCTGAGGCAGGCGGAGCTTATCATTCTGATAGCGGCAGGGGAGTATGGTGGGCATGAGCCAGGTTCTGGATTCAAGTTCCCTGGGATCGAAGCTCACCTCTGCTACTTGGTAACGATGTGAAATTCTGCCAGGCGCCCCATACCCCTCTGACTCGGTGTTCCCAGGATGTGAATTGGAAATGACAATGATGAAAATCATACTTTGTAGTTCACGGGGTCGCGGTGAGGATTCACTCGGTGTCAGATGGCGAGGTCAGGTACCTGGACAGCATCAATAGCCCCGGCGGGGACGGGAGGGGCTTCACTCACACAAAGCAGGCTGTGCATGAGCTCTGTGACTGTGGCCTAGTTACATAACCTTGCCCTCCTGTTGGGAACTATATCAAGCAACTCAGAATTGCCCTGGGGGCTAAGTATCTCAGGAGTTTTGCTCTTTGGTAGCCAAGGGACTCAGGAGGAAGGACCCATTGTCATTACCCATGAAACATCTGATTGACCGTGACTGGTACTGATACTCAGTGCTACCCGGACTTTTCCTTCCGAGCCTTAGTCCTTAGCCAGGCCCTGTCCTTCCTGTGTTCACAGAACGGGGTTCCTCTATTTCAGGTCTTCTCAGCCTGTCACTGATACCATGGAGGCCGGAGCATCCCATCTGGGGCTGCAGATGTACTCCCTCTGCATTGTAGGGCATTTGGAAGCATCCCTGATCTCTACTGAGTAGATGCTGGTAACAGCCCCCAAGTTCTGTTTTTTCATTCTGAAACAGGGCGTCATTAAGTTGCTGAGAGCCTCGCTCAGAGGCTGAGGCTGGCCTCGAACCTGTGATCCTCCTGTCTCAGCAAGTACTAGGATTAAAGGCAAGTGCCAGCCACCATACCGGGCTTTTGTGATTCTTTCTTTTTTATTTTTATTTTTTTTTGTGTGTGTGTGTGGGTCTGAGGGTCTGGGGGTGAAACCCAGAGGCATTTGACCTCTGAGATACACCTCCTGCCCAATTTTTTTAGTCCTTATTTTGAAACAGGGTCTCACTGAGTTGTGGAGGGCCTCACTAAGTAGCTGAGGCTGTCTGCGGACCGCGATCCTCTAGTCTCAGCCTCCTGAATGCTGGGATTACAAGTGTGTGCCACCATGCCTGGCTTCTTTGTGTTTCTTGACGTGGTCTTGGAAGTCAGCTCTTTACAGTTGGCATACCTCACTGTTCCCACTTGACATATGTGAAAACCAAGTCCTTGGAAGGTGTGGCAGTTCGTTGCAGTGGCTGGCAGCTCAGTGCACACATCTGTAGGATACATCCACAAATTTGTAGAGCCAGGGCCCCACTGCAAGCAGCTCCGAGGGTCCGCGTCACTGACCAGGCATTGCGTGACAGGCCACTGTGGCTCTAGCGGGCGGGCAGCAGACCTTTAGCTAGTCAGAGAGCCAAGCCAGGACCCCCAAGGCCTCGGCCGAGGGAAAGGGAAGCCCGTGCAGGAGCCTTGGAGACTACTAGGGAGTGACTTCAGAAACAGAAGAATCTCTACGGTGATGGAGCCTCAGCCTCCCGCGGGGCCACACGCCACCGCTCACTTTGGATGTTTCGTGGTCGGGCTGGACTTGCCTGTCCACACGCTGTCCTGTGTGGAGGCCATGTTTCCCAGTGGTGAGGAGCCCGGGCCTTGGAGTGAGATCCAGGAACCCAGGCCCATTCCCATTCTCCCTCCCTTCCTTCCTTCCTTCCTTTCTTGTCCTTCCTCCTCCCTCCCTCCTCTCTCCCTCCTCCTCCTTCTCCTCTTCCTCCTCCTATCATTATTATCATTATATTATTATTATTATTATTATTAACATTCTTCCTCCAAAATATACCCTCAGTCCTATTTATTTATTTGTTTGGGTTTTATTTACTTAATAGTACTGGGAATTGAACTCACAGGCAGTCTACCTTCAAGCTACACCTGCAGCCCTACTTTATTTCTTTATTTTTATTTGGAAACACGGTCTCGCTAAGTTGCGCAGAGCCCCACTAACTACTCTGCTGAGGCTGGCTTGGAACCCGGGACCCTCCTGTCTCCACCTCCCAAGTCCCGGGATTCCAGGCATGTGCCACCACACCAGGCACATTTTTTATGTGGAGACTGGTTCTCACTAAGTTGCCGAGGCTCTGGCTAAGTGGTTGAGGCCGGCCTTGAACCTCGTTCCTCCTTGAGTGTTTACGCAGCCTCTGCTACATGCCAGGATTACAACAGGCCTCAGACATCCTGGGAATCTGGGGGTCCAGAGCCCTGGTCTCCATGGAGCTTAGCCAGAAGAAGCAGACTCTGAGGCCCTCAGCACACGCATACAGAGGGAAAGTTCCAGGCCAGGAAGGGGTGCCCGATTCCCGGGGGCCAGGCAGCGCTCATGACTGGGAGGAGGCGGAGTGTTTGAGCCCAGCTTCGAATGATGAGAATGAACAAGACATACGCAAGGATACAACCAAAGGCTTTCCAGGCAGGGGAATGGCAGGTGCCAATATCCTGAGGCAGGAGCGAGCTTGCCCTGGTGCTTAAAACAGCAGTGGGTAAAGGGAACAGAAACTGGGAGAGAGGTGAGCAGGAGCCAGACTCCACGGGGCCTCATTGGCTGTGACGACGAACTTGTTCTTTATCCCAATTGCAAAAGAACACCCGACCTAGCAGATAAGGCGAGGGAGAGGTCGCGCGTTAAGTTTCCGTAGCGTGCGCGGCCCGTGGAACAGGCCTCAGTCATCTAGTTGCAGATGCCGTGTGCATCGGGTTGCTTTCTTCTTGGTACTTATTCTCTGGGCCTCTGGTTTCCCCATCAGGGGTCTCCAAGGTGCCTCTCCTCTCTGGCTCTAAATGACCCAGAAAGAAGTTACAGATCAGGGCAGCACTGAGGAGAGTGGGAGAAACTCCCAGGCAGGGATGCACATCGTGGTTCCCACAGCGACAGCCAGGACCCCTCCTAACCCCGTTAAGCCAAGCCGGCTCTTCCAGAGAGCGCGGCCTGTGCACGCTTGGCCTTACCCCGTCCCTCTGCTGTCCGAGCCAGCAAAGCGGAAGCAGGACAGGGACCCTGGCCCTCCTGCCACCTCCCTGACTCTCCCAAATCAGGAGACAGCGGGGCTGTCATTCTTCAGCCTGCGTTATGGGGAGAAACTTCATAAATCCATGCTGCCAATAACCTACGGTGTCCAGGGCCCGGGCAACGTGTGTAAATATCTCTTCTCTGTGTGGCAGTCGGAGACGGAGTCAATAAGCTTACTTTCCCATGGATGCCACTGTTTCTTTGCCACGGCCTGAAAAATGTTGCAGATCAAGGCAGTTGTTCCAGGGCAGGTGGGCCTTGTGTGCGTGGTGGGCCAGTCAGGCGGGGTCTTGCCACGGGCCCCTCCACCCCAGCTACCCGCCGGGACCTGAGCCAGGCACGGCCACAGTGGCCTAGCTGGGATCTGACATCTTCCTTTTTGGGGATGGAACCCAGGGGCATTCTACCCCTGAGCTACCCTCCAGGCCTATTTTATTTTATTTTTATTTTTGAAACAGGATCTCACTTGGTTGATGAATGTCTCACTACTTAAGCACCTGTGTTCAATTTCTAGTACCAAAAAGGAGGAGGAGGAGGAGAAGGAGCAGGAGGGGGAGTGGGAAGGAAAGGGAGAGGAGGAGGAGGAAGAGGAGGAGGAAGGCAGAGCAGACACACACTAAAGACAGGCAACGTCAACTGAATAAACCAACCCACTCACTGGGCATCAGGGGATCCAGGGCCCCGGCTATGGCCTCCTGAGGTCAGGCTGCCTGGAGTCATGGACTGAGGTGGGGGACCGGGAGAGGGCCCTGCAGAGATCCCCCTTTCTTCCAGCACTGGGGATTGAACCCAGGGCGTCCTGCATGCCAGGCAAGTGCTCTACCACGAAGCTGCCTCTCCAGCCCTTTGTTTTGCCTTGTTTTCTTTTGATTTGAACACAGGGCCTCACTGAGTTGCCCGGGTTGAGCTCGAACTTGCGACCCTCTTGCCTCATCCTCCCCAGTCGCTAGGATTGCAACTGTGTGTCACCGTGCGCAGCTTATAGTTTGAACATTTTTTCTCCCTTAAGAAAAGGGCATCTTTCTTGCTTATGCTACACAGACAGTATGGCAGGCAGGTTAATAGCACACCATGCTGAAGAAGCAGGAGCTCACAGTCCCACGGGTCAGGCTGGAATCAAGCGTGAGGCATGGGGCCCGGCAGCCGTGGTCCACGGGCATAGATCACCTTTACATATCTCTGAGCACAAGGAACATTCCTTCCCAAGGAGCCTGACACACCATAAAACCAGGGCTGTCTGGTAGGCTGCTGGCCAAGGAGTCAGCGGCCAGAGGCCTGCTGTGAGGGGGGCCTTGTTTGGTGGTCTCACAGCTGCCTGTGTCCTCGCCCCCTTCCCAGCCACCCCCCTGCCTCCTGTTTCCTGGCCTCACAAGCAGGCCTCTGTGGGGTTGCCAGGGCACGGGGGCAGGGGCAAGGCTCAGAACAGCAGATTTTTGTCTGGTCCTGAGGTTGGCAGGCAGCCCTGGCTGGCCCCAAGAACATCACCAAAGCAGGTAGGCAGGATGGACAGGCGTGCCTTTGAGCACCCAGGAGCCCACAGGGCTGGCCAGCTGGGACCTAGCCCAGGTACACACACCCTTCCTCCAGGGGTTCCTCCCGCTTAGTCCCTGCCCCTGGGGACTCTTCCTAGAGGAGCGAGTCCTTAGAAAAGCCTGGATCATTTATCTACCCATCCTTGGGGGTGGGGTAGATCCCCCTGGACTATGAGTTTGCACTCATTACCAGGACTTGCTAGAGAAGCAATATCATATAGAGAAGAAAAGTCTTCCTTCTCCCTCCTCCTCCTCCCCCCTTGTCTTCCTCCTCCCCCTTGTACTCCTCTCCCTCTCCCTCTCCTCCTCCTCCTCCTCCTCCTCCTCCTCCTCCTCCTCCTCCTCCTCCTCTTTCTCTCCGTTCTTCTTTTTCTGCAGCCCACCAGGCCCCTCCTATTCTTCTCTCCCTCAGGTTTATACACTTTTGTTGATTCTTTACCTCCACCAGCCCAGAGTCACAGCGCCCACTGCTATGTGAGACATGGGCTGAGCGCCCCTTGCATTTCACCTGCACTGCCTACAACCCCGAGGGCAGGGTGGTCACCCCCCCACAGGAATTCACAAGTGCCATCCTTGGAGTAGCTACTATGTGCCAGATCCTAGCAAGAATCCTTTCTTTCTTTCCTTCCTTCCTTCCTTCTCTTTTTTCTTTCTTTCTTTCTTTCTTTCTTTCTTTCTTTCTTTCTTTCTTTCTTTCTTTCTTTCTGTGGTACTGGGGATTACCTCTGAGCTACACCCCCAGCCCCCATTTTATTCTTTATTTTTGAAACAGTCTCACCAAGTTGCGGAGGGCGTCACTAAGTAGCCGAGGCTGGCCGCAAACATGCAATCCTCCTGTCTCAGGTTCCCAAGCACTGGGAGTGTTCTGGGTTATTCTTTGTCCTGCACATGGGGGTGGGGAGGAGACTGGCCTGGGCATCCTGGGCTGCCCACCAGATGCCAGTCGCACCCCATTGACAGCTGTGATGATCAAAAGGAGTCTAGCTATTTTCACCTGGGGGATAGCACCCTCTTCCTGCTCCACTGGAGAACCATCACCCTGGGTTAAATGGCCTCGTCTGTGTGATAGGAGAGGAAACGCAGCCCAGAGGGAGAGGGGGCAGCCCCATGGCTCATGTCTAGTGTGGCCACATCTGGGACCCAGCGCCACCACCTTGTCCCCAGCCAACCGAGTGAACCTTGGGCGAGATGTCTGGAGCGATGGGGTCTCCGCCCTAGTCTCCCGCACCCCACGGCCTTGTACAGAGCCCTCAAGCGCTCCCACTTGCCCCCCCCCCATTATGAATTCTTAGAAAAGGTTAACTGATTGACTGATGGAAGGCATACTGAGCCCACGTCCCACCAACTGCGTGCTGATCATTGTGGGGGTGCTGAGGGAGACATCCAGGGGCAAGTCTCTCTGTGACTCTGCCTGAGCCTCTGTTTTGGGGACCTGAGCACCTTTAACTCTTTACTGTGCATCCCTTAGAGGCCACACCCGCCCCTCTGGCTTCTGTCTCCAGGAGCAGCTGCCCCGTTGAATGCCATTGGTTGGGGCGGCCTCCTGAGGAACCGGGCAGCCCCTGGGTATGGAAGTGATCCAGCCTCTGATCAATCGCTTCTTTTATTCAGTGCAAAGTTGCAAATGGGCCAGAGTCATTGGAAAGATTTTCCACCTCGCTGTGCAGAGAGGCCCTTATGAAAGATGTATTGATGGGTTCCCTTGTACCAGGAGGTTACCAGCCTTGGGAAGGCAGGAAATAAGTATATGCTGGCTTTATTTATTTTTTTTTGCAACAAAACAAAACAAAACAAACAAAATAAACCTTTCTGGCAGGTCAAATTTCCTCTGCACCCAAGCACATTCAATTTAAATCATTTTGTGGCAAAATATAAATAAAACAGAGATGGCTTCTGTAATGAAATTGAGAAACATCCTCGTGATACATCCTCGCTCTTCAGAAAATGGGGCATTAAAATCACAGGGTAAGCCAGGGATGGTGGTCCATGCCTGCGATCTCAGTACTTCGGAGGCTGAGACTGGAAGATTGAGGGTGTGAGGGCCTCAGCAACTCAACAAGCCCCTCAGAGACTTAGTGAGACTTTGATTCAAAATAAAAAAAGAAAATATTATTGGCCATCTAGATGTGAAAGTGCATGCCTACAATCCTAATATTTGGAAGGCTGAGACAGGAAGATCACAATTTCAAAGCCATCCTTAGCATCATAGTGATACCCTAAAAAAATTAAATAGGTAGCCATGGATGTATCTTGGAGGTAGAACACTCCTGGGTTTAATCCTTAGTACTGGAGGGGAAAAAACATCAGAAGACAAATAAAATAAACAAAAAACCAATCAGGGTCGTATAACCACAAGCTCCCTAGGCTCCAGACACTGGCCCATGCATTTTAGGCAGAACAAGACAGCGACCCCTAAAAGATTCCTCCAAAGAGACCAGACTCTCAGATTCAAAATTCATCCTTGACTCATCTCACCCGTGTGCCTTTGGGTGTGTCCCTTTACCTCTCTGGGCCTCCGAGTTTCCCTCAGTGTAACTACACAGTTTACACTGGGAATAGGTGACCTCCAATAACCTTTTGGCTTTACCAATGCAACAGTCCAGACTCGGAAACCCTAAAATTACCAAAAAAAAAAAAAAATGTGTATTAGTAGGGAAACCAAAACTTTATTTTACCAAAGGACCTTTGTCCTAAACAATAAAACACCTTCAAGTTGTGAACTTTCAAAGATGTCTGTAGAAAGCATTCTTTAAAGAAATCTTGTCCCCAGGATTTTTTTTTATGTTTTTGTTTTTTTGGAAGCCAATCTCTCACGCATGTGCAGAGTCTCCATCTTCCTCGGACCTCCAGCTCTGGAGTCGGTCTGTAAGGCAAAAACTGAGTGTAGCTCGAATTTTTATTCTCTCCCACACTCTCTCTTCTCGGTCTTCTCACTCTTTTTTTTATTGCTTTTTTATTCTCTCCCCCAACTACTTACCTTTACCCCCTACATTGCCTTAGAAGGTTGGGGTGCTAGCGATGGAACCCAGAGCTCCAAACACGCGCTGCCAGCACTCCACAGCTGAGCCACACCCCGGGGCCCCATTTATTGACTTCTGAGTCCCCCTCATTGGCACACACCTGGGATGTAACCCCACATTCACCTCCCATCATGCAAACATACGTTTGGTAAATCCCCCCCCCAAATAATCCCTGTGTGGAAAGGGAGGGTAAAGAGCTCATAGCGGTCCACTGGAGCTCAGAGGCTCCCCAGCCCTCTCCCCGGGCAGTGGCACCTCTGCGTGGGTCTGAAGAGAGATGTCGCTGTCATTCCCACTAGGCAGGGCGCCTGCCCACCCTCCACCCTCCATTCTGTGGCCAGAGTAGCCGTAGAATGAAACAGCCAGGTTAGAAGAAATGAACACACGCTCGGGCCTGGCTTCCTGGGGCTGCAGGAGTGTCCGGGAGGAGGGGAGCCGGAACACAGGATCCAGTGTTTCAGACATGTTTGGGCCCAGGGCCTCGTGCTTGTCATCTGCAAAGAGAAGCTGTCCGGACATCGGAGCCCAGGGCTCGTGGGCTCTCACAGTTAGGAATGTGAAGAGGAGCAAAGTTTCATCTGCCCAGCACTACTGAGAAGCCGAGGGCTCTGTGAGCAGTACATGCTCCTGAAATTGAACGCTGACCCTCGGAAGTGCTGCCCATGTGTGGACTTCCCAGCCGCCGTCTGCTAGCATTGCTAGAGGATGTATATGCTTTGTCCGCCGCAAAATTCATGTTGAAATCTAATCCACATTATGAGATATTAAGAGGTGGGGCCAGGTGATTAGGGGCTCTGCCTTCAGGAACTCATTAACCCATCTGTGTGATTAAGGGGTTAGCAGGTCACCTCTCAAGACAGACACTGCCCTGAAAACCAGGGTGGCGAAGTCTCAGAGTGCTCCCTGACTCCTGCCCCGGGATGTCTGAGCCACCTCAGGTCTCTGCTGCAAGGGGCCCATGGCTGGATGCAGCCCCTCGACTTTGGAGCAGAGCCATGAGCCAAAATAGCCCACTCTGCTTTAGAACGCACCCAGCGGAGGGGACTATGTAATCAGCATCAGTAACGGCAGTCATGCAGAAATCAGAGCGGGAAGGTAGCCCGATGAGTGACCACAGGCTTAAGTTGGAATCTTAAGTCTGAGGGCGCCTCGCCTCTTGGCCCAGGTCATAAAGCCCAGGGCGTCCTGACCAGGGCCCGTGTGCGCACGGACACTGGGGCCCCTTGGCTCTTGGTTATCCTGTTGTCTGTCCTGTAGCTGTGCCCTAGGTGGGTTCTCCAAGAAACCCAGCAGATGAACATCACGGGGCAGGATGCAAGTTTTACTAGCCAGGCCTACACTTGATTACCCTGTCTTCTCCTTTCATGTAAAGTTAGAGGATGTATAATCAAATAGATTTATTTATTTATTTATTTATTTATGATTCTTGGTAATGGGGATTGAACTCAGGGTCATTCTACCCCCAAGCTACACCCAAGCCTTTTTGTGTGTGTGGTACTAGGGATAGAATCCAGGGGCATTCTACCTCCAAGCTACACCCCCAGCCCTACTTTTTAGTCTTTATTTTGAAACAGGGTCTAACTGAGTTGCAAAGGGCCACACTAAGTAGCTGAGGCTGTCCTCAAACCACGATCCTCTTGTTTCAGCCTCCCAAATGTTAGGATTACAAGTATGCACCACCACACGTGGCTCATCCCAGCCTTTTATTTATTTATTTTGAAACAGGGCTTCACTAAGTTGCTGAGTCTTGCTAAGGTGCTGAGGCTGGCCTTGAGCTTGCGATCTTCCTGTCTCAGCCTCCCCCCCCCAAGTACTGGAATCCCAGGCATGCCCCATTATGCTCAATGCAAATACATTTATTTATCTTGAATTTTTTTTAGTTTTTTTTTTAACCAGAAAATTCACTTTTTATGTTATTTTATCTTATTGGTGCATTATAGTCTTGTATCGTAGTGTCGATCATGCTGATAGTGACACACATTCACACAGTACTTGGTGCCCCCCCCCACTTCCCCATTCCCCTCCCGCCCAATACCAAGTCTGCAGGGTAACAATGTTCTATTCACATGCATACGCATTCTGTGAACCCTCACTTAGGGCACGGGAGTAAGTCAAACTGGTTCCACTGGTCCAGTGGCTCGCTCACCTGGTTCTCATGACATTTGTTCTCAGGACTTTTTTTTTTGGGGGGGGGGGTCTCACCCGTGCATTTGCCAGATTGTTGACAGCTGATGCTTTTGGACAGAAGCTTGCAAGAGAGATCGGTCCAAGAAAACATGTCAGCTATCTGGAAGGAGCCCAGCCAGGGAGCAGGCTACAGTCATTTCACAGCCCTCCCCAGCCCTGTCCAAATCCCAGCAAGAACTTTTGCTCAGCACACTTCTACTGTGCAAATAGAGCATTTCTCTAATCTGAGGATCCCACTGTGTTGGTAACAGCTTCGAGGAGGAAGAGAAAAATAGGCTGCCAAAGATAGTCATCTTGGCACCTGAGCCTGCACCTGTCCTCACCTCTAGCTGGAGCCCCCTGCGTCCAAATTCCAGCACAGGAGCTCCCTCCCCGGCATCAGACTCCTCTCAGAGGTCACCTTCTGAGTCCCAACCCAGCTTCCAAGATTCCAAAGGCCACTAATCTCAGTCCCTCTGCTTTCTTTGTTTCTATTCATGGCTTTTGTTACCACTAACAGGCTGTATACTGTTACTGTCTGTCTCCAGGAGAGCATAACTTTATGCCTTGGGAACTGTGTATCTCCTTGCATATATCCATACACACATAGATGCACCAGCGATCAGTCCTCAGTGTCCATGGGTTGGTTCCATGTTCATGGGCTCAGTCAACCATGGGCCAGAAGTATCTGGGGGAAAATTGTGCCTGTACTGAACATGTAGAGACTTTTGCACAACGTGTATTATGTCTCCTATACATTACAACATCACACTGATTCATGTTGTATTATCAGTAATCTAGGGAGGATTCGAGCATACGGGAGGATGTGCGTAGGTTCTATGCAAATACTGGGCCAATTTATGCAGAGTTTGGGCACCTGAAAGGGTCCTGGAACCAATTCCCACAAGACTGAGAGACTTCTGTACACACGCGCGCACACACATGTGCGTCCATATTCATTACATGCACACATACTTTGCTCATATATCCCTAGGGCCCGCCACGTCATTTACTCTCAACAAAGATGAGTTAGTAAGTCTTATGTATGCATTAATGATAAGTCTAAGTTTCAAAAATGGTGAAAAAGGATTCGTGTGCAATCTCCAAAAATAATGGTGTGATAGCCCATAAGATGTCTGGCTTATTTAGATCCTGGTCCCATTGACCAAGTCATCGCACCCACTTCTGGGATCAGAGTGAAAGGCTGGGCGTGTTTGCAAGGTGTGTGGGGCGCAGTGACTCCTCCCCATCCCAGCCATTGTGGTAGTGACAGTAAGGAGGTGGGAGAAATTCCACTCTGTGTTCGCGGATTTTTTTTTTTCTCTAAGCGCTTCCCACACGTTCTCTGGTCGAATCCTCACCACGTCGCCACTATGACGCCAATTTGATAGATGACAAAACTGGTACCAAAAAAGGTACCAATACTTCTTTTGGTTTATTTGACAACTCTTTTTGGTTTATTTGAAAACAGGAGCCTATAAACTGTGGAGGGCGGATGGTGAACGTCCGAGGCCGTGTGGGCCCTGGGCGCTGCGGCAGCCTCTCCATCCTGTGGGGGCCCCTGCGGCAGCTTCAGAGGCCGCTTAGTGAATGGGTGTAGCTGTGAGCCAGTGAAAAATGGCTTACCCATGAGGCCAGCAGGCCAGGATGGCTCTTCGGCTGGAGTTCACGGAGGCCTGAGCTGATTGCAGTCTCTATGAGGGCAGGACCATGTCAGGTTCCCTTCACCATCAGGTCCCACACAGGGACGCAGCGCAGAGGGCAAAGTCTTGAATGAATGAGCGTGTGAATGAATGCAGGATCAAGGAGCCGGGGGACCTGCCTGTCAAGGCCTCCATGACTCCCATCCCTCCCTCTTGTCTCTTCCTTTCTCCCCAAGGTAAGGTCTCCAGGAGTGAGTTGAATGTCATCCCAACTCCACCTGACACCCCACTGCAGTGTGTGTTTCAAGGCCCTCGTTCTGAATTCCCCCAATCGGATATTGCACACCTTTACAGAAGTCATGAACCCCTCCTGGAGTAGGGAGGGGTGTGCAGAGGGAGGAGCTAGCACCAGGAACCCCAGGAGGTCCCAAGAGCAGGGCTCCCTTGCCAGAACTTGCCCGGCTGCCCTTCCAGATTCCCTGGGGGCTTTTGTGCAAGAGTAAATCTTGGCTCGGACTAAATCAGGAGGAGAGTGAGAGGAGAAAGCAGGTTTGTGACAGATAAGTCACTATTGGAGATCAGTGGGGAAAGCAAATCCATCCCTTTCCCCCGCTCTGGGTCTAGATGATTAACACACACGACCCTTACATGCAGGGCCTCACTAAGTAGCTGAGGCTGGCTGTGAACCTCGACCATCCTGTCTCAGCCTCCTAAATGCTGGGATTACTAGCGTGCCAACAGCAGATCTTATGCCGACGGACCTCGTGGCGGGGTCAGGTCGTCCTGGCATGACTCGGGGTGGGTGTGGGGCAGCTGTGTGAACAAGCAGACGGTGCACCATTAGTCCCCCAGGTTCCCTAGACCTCAGGCTCCTCGGCTGAGAACAGAGCAGCGGTGGGAGCGCGCACTCGTGGCCCTGCGCGCAGGCCCTTAAAGAGACGGCGCCGTGGATTGCCATCTCGTCTAACCCTCCCAGCCACGCCGCAGGGAAACGTCAGCCGGGGCCTCACGCTGTTCTGAGTACTGTAAATCAGTGTTACTCTGCTTATTATTATTATTACCACCCTCCTAAGAAGAAATTTTAATTTCACTTAAATTCTCCCTAGTGAGAGAAATTAAATACTAAGGAGTCAGATTATATAGAGTAAGATTGAGCTCTGGCACCCACAAACCATTACAATAGCTAAGATTTTACACACACACACACACACACACACACACACACACACACCCAGTCAGTTTCCACCCCCTTGGGGAATGATAATGTACCCTTGGAGAATCCATGCTTTAGACCGTCTTCTTGGCAGTCTAATAGATGGATGAAGCAGAGGGATCCCAGAGAGGGAAGTAATTTGCCCAGAGTCACTCAGCGGATGAGAGGGAATGGGATTTCAGTCTCAGGGATAGCTCTATTCTGTGCGTTTATTTATTTGTTTATTTTAATGAGGGTGTTATGGGGAATAAACCCAGAGGCATTCTACCTCTGAGCTACGCACCCATCTCTTTTATTTTTTATTTTGAAACATGGTCTCACTGAGTTGCTGAGACCCGCTTTGAGCCTGGGCTCCCGTCTCAGCCTCCCAAGTACTGGGATCATAGGTGTGCACCGCCACGCCCAGCCTAGGCCTGGACTGTGCTGTCAGCCACGCCTGACGCATGCAGCCAGCTGTCCCCGCCGCTTTGCACCTGTGTCTTTTGCTTATCCACATACCATGTTGATTGCTCTGTTTCGGCACATATCTAGTTGCCCATTCTTTTTTCATAGTTGTATTATTTTCCAGATGCAGCAGCAGCAGCAGCAGCAGCAGCAAAGAATTCACTAGACCAGACCACAACTGACTAGGCTAGGGTCGCTGCCAGTCTTGTGCAATTAAAATCTCCATCACAGCAACCCTCCCCCAGGGCTATCATTTCACTTAAGTACAAGAAAACCAAAAGATTGGGTGCCCCCAAATGGAATCCTTGCACACTTTTAGCGTATTGCATTGGTCGGGAGCTCCCATATGTGTGCAGAGCTGAGGCCCTTGATGAGCCATCCAAGGTCAAGGTGTGACGTGTTCTTAACCATCAAGTCACTGTTTTGACCCTCACGGGGTGTCTGCCTCCTTACCTTTCATGCATTTGGTCACAGAATCGACCTCTTGTCACCTGGGACTTCCTGCCCTCCTGGGTTCCCCACATAGCTTCTTCTTGACTTTTAATTCTTTTTTATTTATTTATTTATTTTTTTTTGTGGTACTGGGGTTCCTGGAAACCCTTCTACCTCCAGGCTACATTCCCAGACCTATTTTATATTTTTATTTGGAAACAGGGTCTCTTAAACCAGAGCGGCTGACTTTGAACCTCTGCGATCCTCCTGTCTCCGCCTCCCAAGCGCGGGGATGACAAGCGTGCGCCACCACGCCCGGCTCGACTTTTAATCCTTATCTCATTAACAGAAAGCCTGGGCAGCCACGTCCCATCCCTGATGCCCAGGTATCTGCTTCAACCAGGGTCGGGATACCAGTGCCATAGCTTTCAGGGTTCTTGGGGACCTCCTGGATGTGGGGACAGCAAATCCTCCCCGCACCACAAGTCTTTTAGAAACCTACATAAGAGCTGGGTGCCGGGGTGCCGGCCTGTCATCCCAGTACTTGGGAGGGTGAGACTGGAGGATTACAGATAATGAACCCACCTTAGCAATTTAGTTAGATTTTCGCCAACCTAGTGAGACCATGTTTCAAAATAAAAAATAAAAAAGGCTGAGAGTATAGCTTGAATGTTGAATGCATCTGGGTGCATCCTTAGTATAGGAAAGAAAGAAAGAAAGAAAGAAAGAAAGAAAGAAAGAAAGAAAGAAAGAAAGAGGGAGGGAGGAAGGAAGAAAGGAAGGAAGGGAGAAAGAGAAGGAGGAAAGAAGAAAGGGAGGGGAGAAGTTTTCCTAAGGATCTGGACAGGATCTCATCCTGCAGACGTCCCTTGACCTTTTATGAGGGATACGACTGGCTGTCTGTGGCTGTCCCGGCCATCGGGACCCAGCCCCAGTGGTCCCCATTGAGCATAGCAGGGGTGAACTCAAATCTCTTCTCTTAAACTTTCTGCAGCGGAGTCAGGGCTCAAACACAGAGTGGCCCCAGCCTGCAGCTGTGTGTGGAAAGGATACTGGGAATTCATGGCGGATGCCCTGAGCCGCCCTCCTCAGCGGCATCTGTCAGCAGCTATGAAAGCCTGCCATACTATAAAATCATTTGAGTAATTAAGCCCGATGGTGTTCGTCGATGGTTTGTTCTGGAAGTTCCTCTAGGAAACGGGATGGAGAGCGTGGCCTGGGGCCTGTGCACATCGACTCTGCGGCCCCCTCCTCCTCCTGTCTGGCTGGGAAGTCCACTGTGGCACGCAGCCCCACCTCAGGCTCCCAGCTGTTTCTTCCAGCTTGACTTTGCTGAGTATAAACATGGTGGCCAGGCTGATACGCGTGGAGCTGGGCCCCAGGGCCCTGTCCACCTTGCGCTCCTCTCCGCCTGGAGCACAGGGGGCGCCCAGAGATGGACTTACGGCACCCGGGTCCCGTTCCACAACTATGTACCCGATTCCTGTCACATGCCAGGTAGAGACAGAGACAACAAAGTAACCAAATTCTAGCTAGAGGATATGGAAAAATATGGAAAATATGGAAAATATGTGCTACGGGGCGTGAGGCGGGGCACAGGGGGCAGTGATGCCCATCGGGGGCACTCAAGGAGAGGGAGGAAGAAAGGAGACAAAGAGGAGAGAAACTCCCAATACTACATCAGGTTTTATAAGGATTTATAATCTAATAAATCTAACGTATTTAGCCCAGTGCCTGGTCCACAAAGATCATTCATTAGGATTTCTGCTCCTTCTTCTTCCTCCTCCTTCTCTACCAAAAACACTTGTGACGGTGACCCCTGGTTGTGTGAGATGGGGAGATGGATGCTCAGGGGGTCGGACTCTTCACTCCAGCCAGTAAGTGAGGGATTCGATCCCAGGGGCTGGACGCCACCCTGGAGGACGTCCCCGCTGCCCTTACTCATCTTCCAGCTCGCTCTGGATTAAAAAAAAAAGTTTTATTGTAATTGAACATGACAACAATATTCATAGCAATGCAGTCAGACCTGGGTAGCATCATTGGGTCGGTCTCCCTCCCTCCCTCCCCTGTCTCTTTCCACCTCTCTGTCCACCTCTCTGTTGATCTCTCTCTCTCTCTCTCTCTCTCTCTCTCTCTCTCTCTCTCTCTCTCTCTCATTTTCAAGACACCCTGGATTTTTTTTTCTTTTTTCTTTTGGTACTAGGGATTGATCCCAAGGACATTCTACCTCTGAGTTTCACATTTATTTTATTTTAACAAGATCGCACTAAGTACCTGAGGCTGGCCATGAACCTGCAATCCTCCAGTCTCAGACCCCCGAGTACTGGGATTGCAGGCGTGCGCCATCACGCCCAGCTTCACCGTGGATTCTTACGTTGCTTTGACTGGTCTGTAGGCTGAAGGATAAGGAGCAGATCCTCAGCGACGTGGCCATCGCTGTCTCTGGTGTGAGCCAGAGCGTCCAGCTGGCTCTGGAGGAATGTGTCCCGATGTGTCCCTGGGCCCGGCCGTGTGGGACACTTGTACTCCCTCACAGTGTGATTTCCAGACCCTCTTGATATGGCACACATCGGATTCCTCATCCCTTGGGGGCCATGGCTAATTAGCCTTTGAATATTCACAACAGGCAGGGACAGGGACTCAGCCCTCATTGCTTTAATCACCCACATGAAACCTAGGCAAGGCTCGAGGGTTCTGGAAGTATCGGGGCCAGCATGGAAATCAGAGTCAAAGGTCCAAAAGAAAGGGCTATAGAAGCCGGGCACGGTGGTCTGTAGTGCTGTAATCCCAGTACTTGAGAGGCTGAGACAGGAGGATCACAGGTTCAAGGCCAGCCTTTGCCACTTAGTAAGACCCTCAGTAACTTAGTGAGACCCTGCTACAAAAAAAAATTAAAATGGGCTGGGGGTGTATCTGGGAGTTAGAATGCCCCTAGGTTCAATTCCTAGTACCAAAAAAAAGAAAGGGAGATAAGTTAAAGGAAGTGCCCCAGAGCCGAGCCCCGGCAGCCGTCACGGGAGAAGCACGCTGAGCTGCTCTGGGGCCGCTCCTCAGGCCCTGCTAGGCGTGGATGCTTTGGTTTCCCCTGGGGAGCCCCCGGCCATCTCCACATCACTGCAGACAGTGTCCAAGGAACGACTGCTGTCACCAGGCCGGAAGACAGTGGGCATCCTTTCTGGTCACCCATGAAGAGTGGCCTCTGAGGACTAGGAGCTTTGCTGTGTGCCTCCGGCAGGAAGAAAGGTCCCTGCTTCCTCCCCAACTCTATTAACACGAAAAAGGTCTGAAAAGGAGGAAACACTTCCTGACTTATGACCTGTGGTGGTGTCTTTGGTGCAAACGTGGTCATTCATTCATTCAACAAACCATCCAAGCGCACAGAGCCAGAGGTGACGTCCACACATGATCTTGGTGTCCACTCATTGATGCTGGAGCAGGGTCATTCTTTGTCCTGTGCATCGCAGGTTGCTTAGCAACATCCCTAAACTGTACCCTCTAGACACCAGTGACAGTCCCTTCTGGAGCGTGACAACCCCTGAGATCCTTAGACCTGGTGTGAGGTCTCCAGGGGAGAGAATTGCTCCTGGGTAGAACCTGCCTCTCTTTCTCTAATGGACTCTTCAGCTCTTCTCCTCTCCTTCTCTGTTCTTCTCTCCTCCATGCGCACCACACCAGCCTGCTTCCTGGGCCTCCACAATCTCGCCCCAGGACCTTTGCATTACAGCCCCAGTCTCTCTGAAACACGTCTCCCCTCGGTATCCACGCAGCCCGCTCACGCACCTCTGTGGGTCTGTGCCCGCCGCGGCCTCTCTCTCCAGGACCCCTCGCAGCCTCCCCACACCCCAGACCCTGCGCTGCACAATTGTGTCCTCTCTGTCACCCGCCCACCGCCCTGTGCTGGGACACAGCTCCCTGTCTGTGTGATTCACGGATGCCTCCCCAGCCTGCATGTGACGCGGATATTCACCAGCAGCGCCTGCTGTGTATCCACCACGCACTGTCTGGACACTGGGGATAGAATGGTGAAGCGTCTTCTGTCCTGAATGAGCTTGGAGCTGCCCTGTGAGCCCCTCACTGCCCAGAGCTGAAGGACATTGGTCCGGGTGCTAGGGGAGCAGCTCTAGAAAATCCAGGAGGGGCAGAGATGAGCCAGGGCATCCGCAGGGCAAAGGGCCTGGGCCTGGGTGGGGAGGGGGCTTGCTGGCTCCCAGCATCCCCCCGCTTGGTGGCGGGTGGCTCTGGAGGAGCCCTGTCCTCGAAAGGGCATCGACAGCAGGTTTTGGAGGCACTGCGGGCTGGGCTGGGCTCTGGGGTGTCAGACACTCATCCTTGTCAGAATCCCCCAAGCAAAGCTGCGCTGGGCAGAGGAGCCCCGAGGGGATGCTGCTGGGAGCTGCTGGCCCTCGTCACTGTACCAGCAGCAAGGCTGCTTTGGGTGTCCCTGAGGCCGCCGACCTGCCTCATTTTACAGGTATGGACAACCAGGCCCAGAGAGGATGGACAAGTAGCCCTAGGCCACACAGAGAGCAGACAGGGGCAGAGCCAGGCTGGGAGCCAGGTTCCCTCCGCTCTCTGCAGTTGGGGTGCGCTTTCCAGAGATGTCACGGGGGCCCCCGTGTCTGCAGATCCTTTCTGTGACCTTTCCACAGAGTAAATGAAAGGTTCTGGTGGTAACGCCAAAGACAGAGATTCTTTTACTGCTTAAAATCTTTAAGTAAGAACCCCGAAGCCGCCGGCCGGGGAGTCAATCCATGGCTTCACACCTCCAGCGTGTTACGGCATTTCATTGGTACAGCTGTCTGTGGGGAGGAGCCGCAGCCACGCTAAGAGGCAGGTCCTAGGGAGATGCTCCCGGCTCAGCCCGGGGACATTAGGAGCAGCTGGTGTTACTTGAAGGCGGCGCTGTCCTGGGGCAGGGACTCAGGGACACTGAGAGCCCCTGTCCTGCTGACGCCTCCCCATCTCCCAGGACTCAGGCAGCAGCCAGCGTGTCCAGGGCAGAGTTCTGGAGAGGCTGGCGGAGGAGCCGCCTCCTGCTTCTCTGTCCCACGCTGCAGGTCGCAGTTTGGCCCTGGAAGGCTCCTGAGTCTACAGGGAGCTTGACTCCATTGACCATCCCATTCCAGGCAGCCCTGTCCTCCCACCCCCAGCACGCAAATGCCGTGGCCCCACCCACTGCAGCCCCTGCGCCGGGGGCTGCATCAACAGGGCCAACCTGTCATCCCCCAGCAGAATTGGGTAGGGAGGATCAGAGGGTGGCCTTCTGATCCCCTCACGCCTCAATCCATGTAGGAAGGGGACTCAGAAACACAGCCGGGGACCGTCACGGGTGACGTCAGCCCAAACGTGATATCTTCCCTTCCCATCCACTTGAAGTCTGAGATTTCTCTGCCTCGTTTCCGATTGCTATTCCAGCGGCATAGTCTCCTACCAAAGTGGTTTTAAACATCTCCTGCATGGCCGGTCCGCTCAGGTGAAGTGCAGTAAATAAACACTTGACTCTACCAGGGACTTGGGGTGCAGAGCAGCTGGCTTCTGTCATTCCAGAGGTTATTCTGAAGAGTGCTACAGCAGGATTCAGATCAGTGCCACAGACACAGGGACAAAACTAATGTGCAGAAATGGAATACTGTCAGAACCGATGACACTGGCCAATGAATGAGGGACGGGAGAGTCTTTTTTTGTAAAGCGAGGAATCCCATCTTTGACACAGATCTAAATAACTATTTGTGTTTCCCTTTTTGCTTTGCCTGCTAGGAAACTCAGACACAGAATTCATACCTCTTGAAAGTGGCCAGGTGTAGTTATTTTGAGAGGATGCTTGCCACACTCCTGGTGACAAATTAAATTTCTTATACTTTCTCCTTTGGTTCTCTTCTTTCTTAAACCCACTCTTCCTGCTGTCTCTTCTGTGTTTCTGTTCAGTGGAACTGTGTTTTCTTTGAGCTTTTCCCTAACATGGAAGAGCAGAGGTAAGTAGTTACTAAGGTAACCAGGCTTTAAGCGCCTCACAGAGCAGATCCGACATTTGTGGGAGCTCAGATCCCAGCAGGAGACTCTGGACGTGGAACCCACTGGTCCCTCACTGCCCTTTGGAGCCCTCACCTGCAAGGTGCCTCCTTCCCGCTCGCTCTTGGCCCTGGTGGTGATGGTGACCTCCAAAAGCCGCACCATGGGCGCCAGATCCTGGGACCTCGGCCCGCCTGGCTTGGGCATCGAATTGAACCATAACGAAAACGAGATGGGCCTCTGTCTTCCATTCTAGCTTCAGACTTTTAACCTGAAAGTCAGCCCAGATCGACATCTTTCCTTTTACTTAGAAGGTTATTAACAATTATGGAAAGTCTGACGCTGACCTTGACGCGCCTCGAGTCTGAGTTTCCAGACAGGGTTTCAGCCTCCAAATTGGACGAGCTTCTTTGCTAAACGCACACATCTATTTCCTCCAAGTTTTCAATCGGGGAGGAACATGGCCCGCGTTCAGATTCCATGTCCATCGCCGCCAAGGGAGGCTCTGTATTTTAAGCAGGACAGCAGAGACGCAGAAAGGGCAAGAAAAAAGTGAGAAAGAGGAAATTTATTACAGTAATTACAGTACAGTATTTGCTGGATGAGAAACACATCCTTAAACCGGCAAGTAACTGGGCTTTCATTGGCACCGTCCCAATTTTTGTTTTCTGCAAGAAGCTCTTGTCGCATTCTTTACTTGCTCCTCAGGCATGCCATGTGGGGTCATAAAATAGCTCTCAAGTGCACTTCTGCATGACTTCAGGTTTTCTTTAATTTTTTCTTATTTGGCAGGGGGGTATAAACTTTTTTTTTTGGAACATGTCAAATTTCTGCAGCTACAGAACTAAAACTTTTTTCAATTATTTTTAATGTTCTGAATAGGAGTCATTTGCATTCCCAGCTGTCACCGTGGTGATGTTGGGTCTTGGATTTAGAATACAATCATAACTTTAAAAAAAAAAAAGAAAGAAAAAGAAATTCCCATACCTGGGGAATCCAGAGAGCGATCAACCTCACATTGGGAAAACATATCAGTCAAACTGATTTCTGGAAGTGACATGGATCTGTGGAATTAGGGAGGGGAGCCACATGCACGCACGGGGGAAACAAAGCTGCCAGGTTTAGAGTTGCTTGTCACATGTCATGGGGTATCACGTTGTAGAGTGTAGAAATGGTGGGAGTAATTGAAGGGTTGTACATGGAAATTCTACAGAAAGGAACATGGGAGGCCAAGGAAGGGGAAGGGGAGAAGGGCTGGCACAACAAGCTCTGCTGTGGGACAGTGAGAACCAGGGGGCCCAACTGCTGCTCACAGACCCAAGCTGGCCCTCGACTTGCTTTTATAAATAAAGTTTTATTGGAGCACAGCACATGCATGCGTTTACACAGGGCTCTTGGTTGCGTTGGTTCTGTGATGAATAGAACCAACAGTTTTGAATAGTTGAAACAGAGACTATATGGCAGACAAAGCTCCAAATATTTCTTAGCTGGTCCTTTACTCAAGAAGGTTTGCTGGCTACAATTATGGATCCTCACCGATAAAATTGGTGTAGGGTCCCTGCTCTCCCCCTTATCAGCTGCATGAGCTTAGATGGGTGGCTTTATGTTTCCAAGGCTCAGTTTCTTTATCTGTAAAATATATTGTACCCTTGGGACATTTTAACAAATCACCCCAAAACCCGCTAGGGTAGGACAGTGACATGGTTAGATATAGGATTTCCACTGAAGAGCTCATATTTAAGGGTCAGGAGGGTTGTAATCTCATCAGTGGATAAAGCCATTGTAATAGGTTTACTGGGCCGTAACCTAGACGGGTGGGGTGTGGCTGAGGAAGCTGGATCCCTGGGCTGTGGCCTAAGTGATTCTGCTTTTGTCCTTGAATCTGCTTGCTTGCTTACTCTGAGCTCTGCAGACCTGGCCTGACATGGACTGAATCCCTGAATCTCCAGAAACTGTGGGCAGATAAGCCTTCCTTCCTCGAAGTTGTGTGGTTGGTTAGTTTGTATCATATTAGTGAGAATGTCTATGGAGACAGACACTAAGGTGTTTTTATAATTCGTTTGGCACCTGAGTCTTTGGGTCAGGGCGACGGTTCTGGCAGCCGTGGTGGTCCTGCAGGTCTTGGCCGGGCTCATCCGTATAGGTTCGGCTCATTTGGGATGTTTGAACCCTCCCACCTGGCCTCACCCGCTTCACCTGCTCTCTAGCCCGGGCCTGTGCCTGTGGTAGCAGCCGGGACCCAAGAGACAGAAGCTCGACTTTGAATTGGGGCAGGGTCACTGCTGCTGCCTCTTTAGAACCTAGCAAATCCCATGGCCAGCTCCCAGTGAAGGCTCCAGAGGCACATGGCTCCAGCAAGCTCAGCTGGAGCCACAAGTGCGGTCTGTCTCCCACACAGGTTGTAAAAGAAGCCCAAGAGGGGCACAAGAATCCCACGCCATACCTGAGGTGCACAGGTTGTGCTCCAAGGGTTTCACCAGAATTGGTTTATCCTGGAGCCTCTGTGCTTCTGTTCTTATATTAGGGAAGAAGCCAATGACGGCTAGAGGCCTGCTGTTGAGGAAGTACCCTTAACATGAGGCCTGGCACTGCACACCCTCATCCAGCGGTAGTCTTTTATTAAGTGATTGGCATGCATCAGGTAGTAGTAGTAGTAGTAGTAGTTGTTGTTGTTGTTGTTACTTATTTCTTTTACCAGCTGGAAGGACTGGCCTTTCCATGCCTTTCAAATCCCCAGCATCAGTCTGTCTGTCTGTCTGTCTGTCTGTCTGTCCCTCTTTTCCTTACTGCCCCCTCCTTATCTGACTTCTCTTTCGGGGACATTCAGCAGAGATTGGTTGTCTTCCCTCTCCAGGAGCTGGCATAGAAGCCCCTAATGCAAAGTGACATGTGAGCCCAGTCGAGGGCCCTGGGGGCTCCAGCAGCCAGCTCTCTGCTTCTGCCGGGGCCAGGAGCCGAGTGTTCGGATGGCTAAATTGCAGCCTGACAGTACAGATCAGGAAAGGTCACTGTGCGATGCAGCGGTCTGACTGGGGAGGGGAAGGGGCTGCACGGTCCCTGTAGCTGCAAGGACTCCAGCCAGTGCTGGCTGGGAGGATTCCATAGCTGCCTCGAGGCAGAGAGGGGCCTCTGGGAGCCCGGGGTGTCTCTGAGCTGTGGGGGAGTGGCCGCAGCCTCTGGGGATGGAGGGGTCTGATCTGGAAGGTTCTGTGACCCCGGAGTTCTTACCCGTTGGAACATCCCAGGCCAGCATTACTGAGCAGCCATGGATGGGGTTGAATCTAGAACTGAGTTAGAAAAGAGGAGACTGGGGTACAAGAGAGTAATGGTGAATGAATGGCTGAATGTCAGTCGAGCCTGGAATCTCCATTCTGCCATTTTCTAGCCGAGTCCAATGCTTCTGTGTCTGCTTGTTTAGGATGTCAGGATGCCCACTGCACAGGGCATCGGTAGGCACTGGCCTTCAGCCTACGTGCCAGCCATCGAGGGCTGCAGTTGCCCGGGGTGAGGGGGACCTTTGAATAGAAATCTCACGAAGCTCCAACCTGGCTGTGAGTGGCCTTGGCTGGGTGGCATTGGGCGAGTTGACTCCTAAACCCTCTGATTATCCGTTTCTTCATCTATAAGATACGAATGGAATTCCTTTTTTTTTTTTTTTAAATAACAGAAGGTATTTGTAAAATGCGTAGAGCTGTGTAAGGACCTGATAAACAATGGTTATACCAAGTGGTTATGGTGTCAGACGGCGTGAGTTCAAATCCCACCCTTTCACTTGATAACTGTGAGATCTGGGAAAAATGACTGAACCTCTCTCAGCCAAAGTTTATCATCTTTATTTTTTGTGGTACTGGGGATGAAACCCAGGGGCATTCTACCTCTGAGCTACACCCACAGTCCTATTTTTTTCAATTCTTTCTTTCTTTATTTTATTATTATTATTATTATTTTGTGGTACTGGGGTTCCTGGAAGCCCTTCTACCACCGGGCTACACTCCCAGACCTATTTTTTATATTTTTTAAATTTGGAAACAGGGTCTCTTAAGCCAGTACGGCTGGCTTTGAACCTGCGCGATCCTTCTGTCTCTGCCTCCCAAGCACGGGGATTACAAGCGTGTGCCACCACGCCTGGCTCAATTCTTTATTTTGAAACAGGGTCTCACTGAGTTGCAAATGGCCTAAATAACTGAGGCTGTCCAGGAACCATGATCCTCCTGTCTCAGCCTCCCAAATGCTGGGATTACTGGCGTGTGCCACTACGCCCAACTCAATTTATCATCTTTAAAATATGGACAGTCATGATGATTATTAATAATAATAACTATATGTCAGGAGCAGTGGCTCACATCTGTGTAATCCCAGTACTTGGGATGCTGAGGCAGGAGGATGGCAGGTTTGAGGATAGCCTTAGCAATGTAGGAAGGCTCTCAGCAACCTAGCAAGGCCCTGTTTCAAAACAAAACATAAAAAGGGCCAGGGCTTGGAGGTAGAATGGCCCTGTGTTCAATTCCTAGTACCATGTAGTAGTAGTAGTAGTAGCAGTAAGCAATAATAATAACAGCCATGTTACTTTTAAGGGGGTTAAATAAGCTACTGTGTAAGGTGCTTAGGAGTTTCTAGCTTCTAAAGGTGAGCTCTACAGGGCAGTTTGAGCGTTTTGATGACCACAGATCCCTGTGGGCAGCTTGTCGCTCCAGGTGGAGGACCTGCCGTCAACACGTGCCTGTGGGTGCTGAGTGTGGGCAGTCTGGAGTGACTAAGAAGGGTACTTGCTCCATCTGGGGAGCCCAAAGCCATGTCCATTATTTGGCCGGGATTTAGCAAGATCCTCTGACATGTGAATTGCCTCTGATTTCCTTTGACCACCCTCTTCCCTGAGGATTTAGTCAGGACAGGCCAACCCCCCCACCCCGCTTACCCAGTTATAACCTGTGGTCACTACGGCCACCCGAGGGGGGCTGAGAAGGGACCTCCCCTCGGGAGGACGGGGCCTTGATGTCGGTCATAGGAAAGAGTTTCAAGATGTCAGACTGAGGCAAAAGAAGAGTTTTATTCAAGAAAGCAAAGGTTTCATGTTCAAGGGAGAACGCAGGTGATCTGGAGAAATCAGTGTGATTTTGAGATTCTTCGTCTCCTCTTTTTAAGGAGATCGGGTGCAGGGTGGGCCCGGGAAGGTGTGTGGGGAGGATGGCAGCCTGGTGATTAACAGGTAACATGCGAAATGAATCCTGGATCTTCCTTTGCTTAGTCTATTCTGAAAATGCATGGGTTAGCCAAGCACGGCGCCTGCAATCCCAGTGCTTTGGAGGCTGAGACAGGAGGAGTGCAGGTTGAAGGACAGCGTCAGCAACTTAGCAAGACCCTGTTTCAAAACAAAACAAAAGAATCAAAAGAGCCGGGAACGGAGCTCAGAGGTAGAATACCCCCCGAGATCAACCCCCAGTGCTAAAAAAAAAAGAAAAACAAAATGTGTTAGTACATCGCAGAAATTGGGGAGTACTGGGCTGGATGGACTAGTGGCCCGGGGAGCGAAGTTAACACAAGGCTTTCAGATTAAAGCTATAGTCCCTCTCTCTGTGTTCATCTCCTTCCTACTGATCTTCTAGTTCCTTCTCTGCCCTGCTTCTCCACCGTCGACCTATAACTCAGTCTCCGTGCACCCATACACGCTGGTGTGGCGGGGAAGGGCCTCCATTCACGGGCTTCCGTGAGCATGGCCCAAATCCCACTCCTGCCTGCCAACCATGTGGGCAAATTTCATAGCTTTCTAAAGTCTCGGTTTCTGCAGTGTAGTAACAGATCCTACATCCCAGGCCGAGTGTGAGGCTCTGGAGACCATGCAAATTAAGCATTCTGCAGAGAAGCACCGTGCCCGGCACCATATGGTAGCTGCTGCTGGCGGTGGTACTGTTGGCGAAACTCCGTCTCACACGCACACCGACACACACATGCATGCCCGTGCACAGGCATGTGTGCACGCATGCACACACTAGGTTTATGGTTGTTTACGGTTAGATTCCCAGGGCTTATAAACTCAGTCGAGTTCTGCTCCCCGAAGGGCACATTTGATGGCAGTTACCCCCGTGCTAAGGGGTCACTTGAATGCAGTGTGGACGGTGCTGAGCAGAGGCGGGCAGGGGAGGGGGTCTTGAGGGCAGATCAGGTCTGAGAAATAGAGCGGAGGTAGGAGCCTCCGCACACTGGACAGTGCCTGCTGAGGAACTGCATTCTGGAACAATGGCAGCCAAAAGCTCCAGGCAGGAGGGGGAACTTCCAGCTGGGACTAGATGCGGATGCTGAGTACTGGACTTGAGAGCAGGGTCCACTGCCCCCAGCAGGCGGGCACCTGGCACTCCGAGGCACTCCTAGAGCAGGAGGGACCAGAGCCCTTGATTTGGTGGGAGATGCCAGTCATTAATTCTACCAGGAGTCTCTCCAGAAGAATGTCTGGGCCTCCCAAGAGAGCTGCAAGGAGGCTAGAGCAGGTACTCGGTTCTGGGGATGCTCTGAGTTACGAGCTTCCTCTGGTCCTTGAGACTCCTTGGCATTTTGACGTAGAGCCAGTTTTGGGCTTGAGATCACCGGCACCCCAGGGATCCTGGAGGGTTACAGTCACCAAAGCTTGTAGCGGAGACTAGTTAAGTTCCAGAAATTCCTGTCGCACATTTTCTCAGCCCCTCCCCGGTGTCCCGGAGCCAGGGAGTCGCTGGAGCGGCCCCTCCGTCCACCTGCCGCTGCTTTGCAAGGCCCAAGCACAGAGCGATCTGAGCTGCCCCTTGCTTTTTAGATTAGATCTTTCTTTTTTCTTTTTTGGTCCAAAGGCAAAATGCGAAACTGTGCTTAGTTCTTGCCGAATACCAAGGAGGTTGGCAAGGGTGTGCAGAGTCAAGATTGTCGAGTGAGAATCTGATGGTCATCCCAGCATGCAGAGTGTGTGTGTGTGTGTGTGTGTGTGTGTGTGTGTGTGTGTGTGTGTGTGTCAGCCTGGACCGTGCCGCTGCCACGCTCAGCATCTTTCCCGACACACCCCGCCAGACAGAAGGGGACGGCCAGGCCAGCTTCTGCCCGTGCCTCTGAATGACGGTGACCGCCACTGGCCTTCAGAGTTTAAGCTCCTGACAGATATTAAAGAACAATTCACTTATTACAGCTAAACAGAAGAGCATATGGAAAAAGCAAACGACATTAGCATCTGCCGCCCGGGCTCCATCTGCTCTCGCTGGCTGCCTCCGCCGCCAGACGTGCCAACCTGTCAGCTTTCCTTCCCAGGCGAGGACGGCGCGCCCTGGGCCCCACCCACCTGTGTGCGTGACCTCCCAGGCCTCAGAAGTGTTTCCCAAGGGGACGGGCGCGCCACCCAGGCGGCTCAGAGCTGGCCTCTGGCTCTACTTCTGGTTAGAGGTGGTCAGTGATGATTCTGGGCCTCAGTTTCCCTATCTGTGAAATGGGGTTAGCGATAGCAGTAGCTGCATCCGAGGACCTAATGCCTGTAACGCCAGTACTTTGGGGAGGCTGAGATAGGAGGCTTGTGGGCTCAAGGCCAGACTCAGAGACTTAGCAAGACTCGCATCAGCTTAGTGAGACCCTTTTAAAAAAGTTAAAAGGAGGGATGTAGGTCAGAGGTAGAATGCCCCCCGGTAACACACACACACACACACACACACACACACACACACACACGCTTTCCTGCCTGGATCATAGCTTCTAGTTTTCAGGGTCTTATTCTTCATCCTTCAAATGGCTTTGTGGGGCTCCGTATACAGCGAGTTTGTGCAGCTCTGCAGAAGTTCCTGCCTTCACACATTTCTGTCCTTAGATGCCCTCCTCTGAGCCGGGCGTGGTGGCGCACGCTTGTACTCTCAGCATTCTGGAGGCTGAGACAGGAGGATCGCGGTTCGTGGTCAGCCTCAGCTACTTAGTGAAACCCTGTTTTGAAATAAAGAATAAAAAATAGGGCAGGGGGTGTATCTCGGAGGTCGAATGCCCCTGGGCTTCATCTCCAGACCCATAAAAAAATAAATAAATAAAAATAAATGCCCTCCTCCTGTTACCCACAATCCCCCTAATAGGAAGCCAAGCAGCGACTTCGTGGAGACGCCCGAGACTCCTGCGCCCTTCCCAGAACGGGCCGCCCAGGCCCGTCGGCCGCCCGCCTGTATTTAGCCTGCAGCTGCGTTCTCCCTCCTGAGCTGGGTTTTGCCTCCAGGCAGCAAGACAAACCAAATGTTGCGATTTGAGTATCTGGTCACCTGTCAGAAATCATTTCGAGGGATCTCTTCCCTCCTTCTCCACATCCCCAGTGCAGCCTCGTCGTCAGAGTGATCGCAACAGGACGGCTTTCGGGCCCTGGCCATGGGAGCGGGGTTCCAGGGCCGGGCCGCGGTGGGGTGGAGGCAGAGGGGCGGCTGAGGGTCTTCGGCCTGTCCTTCCACATCCTCGGGCCTCAGTTTCTTTTACTGTCAATGGAGATGCCGGCAGGGTCTGCCTAGGGCTGCCTGAGGTCTAATCGCCTTGGCTCTGAAGGAGCCGAGGTTGGTTCTCAGCCTGGGTAAGGGGCTGGGTTGTGTGTGTATTACTCCCCGGGACACTCTGCCTCTGACCTCTGCCACAGCCCTATTTTATTTATTTATTTATTTATTTATTTTAAATAGGCTCTTGCTAAATTGCTGAGTGTCTTGTTAGGTTGCTGAGGTTGAACTCAAACCTGGACTCCTGTCTCAGCCTCCCAGGTGCTGAGATCACAGGCATGGTCACCACGCCAGGCTAGTGGCTACTCCTCAGGGACACTGTCAGGCCTGCACGGTGGCAGGGGAGCTGCGCGGACGGCACTGGCCCGGGAGCGAGGGGTGAGAGGTGCAGCCGGCCCAGCTCGGGGCTGGGAGGGAGGGCGGGAATGGTTTCTTTCTCCTTTCCTGCTCTGGAATCTCAGGTGTGGCCCACACACCTGTGACTCCTGGAGCACCCCTGTGATAAGGAGCCAGAGGGACCCCAGCCCCGGGATTTTTTTCTAGGATGGATAATAAGGCCCGCTACAACATTCAGGATGGGCTGGGGATGGAGAGGGCTTCCATCAGTGACAAGCAGCCTTGAATCCCCCAAGGAGGAAATGGCTGTCTCTCCAGTGCTGCCTCCATTTCTCTGATTAGACCAAAGAGAACACTGCGGCTTGATGCCCAGGCATCTTTAACACTTCTTCACCCCCACTGCATCTCCCCGTAGGACAAAGAGCGCCCCAAAGTCAGACCCGCCACCAGGCAACCGGACCTCCCTGGGGTTGAATAACACGACTCCTGTTTCCTTCTGTGTGGATTTTAGGAATTATGGCCCTCCGTTTCTTTTTTTTAATAATGTAAAAGTATAAATTTAAGTGTGAACCAAAGAACCTAGTTGCCAAGTCAACTAGGAAAAAGAAGTACTGCTTTAGTCCCACATGTGGGGTTTGTAGGTGGGGAGCCTGGTCCAGAGGGCACCCTGGAGCCAAGCAGAAACTCAGAGCTGACCTCCAGCCCCAGCCCCCAACCTTAGAGAGTTCCCAGCTTGCCAGGCTCACTAGGCCAGGTGGGGGGGATGTTATCTCCAGGTGGGGGGGATGTTATCTCCAGGTGGGGGGGATGGTATCAGCACACGATAAAAAATAAAATAGGGCTGGGGAGATAGCTCAGAGATAGACTCAATCTGTAGTCACACACACACACACACACACACACACACACACACACACAAAATTGAATATCACAGTGGCACAATTGATACATAAGGGAATGTTATTTTATGGACTTTTCAGTGGGTTTTTAAAACTATTTCATCCATAAATGCATGTTCAATTAGAAAATTCTATATTTAAAACATATTTAAATCTATTTTAGGAACTAATTCTAAAAATTTCAACCACTGCAGTCCTTTAGAGGTTTGAGAACCCGGGGCCAGGGTGACCACAGAGTGACTCAGGGTGTGGGGGGTGATAGATGGACAGGCAGAGGGACAGAGAGAGGACAGAGGCCGTGGGTGGGGAGAGGCGGGCTCCTCTGAGGACTTGAATCAGCGAAGGTCCTCAGCACCCATGGGACGGCGCGCTGGGCAGGGCAGCGGCTCGGCCTGGCTGCTCCAGGCCTCATGGGATCTGTTGTCCAGTAATTGCTGTCATGGCCACATCCCACCGTAGCAACAAGAAATAATTAATATAGGATGGAGGAGGCCCGGCCTGACCTGTGATCTTCAACCATCCTCCCTTACGCTGTCGATGACCTAGAGATGGATGGAGCCAGACACTGTAGAGAAGCTGACCTCTTAGTCCACTGTCAGCCCAGCCTGGGTCTGAAGACGCCTCCGGGGAAATCAGCAGGAAATACCCCTTTCCTAGGTCTTTTCCTCCTAATAACGGGCAGTTTCTTTCCAGTCTGTGGCTTGCGGGGCTATGTTGGGTAGTAGTTAACTGCATGGGCTCCTGTGGTTTAGGCCGCAGAGCTGTGTGGCCTTGAATAAGTGTCTTCATGTCTCTGGGCCTCTGTTTATTCATCTGTCCAGAGAGGCCAGCCAGCATTAGGTGTTCTCACGTGGCACTGTTGCCCGATGGAATGATGTAGAAGAAACGGAGACCACAGAGCACTGGTGCAGGGAGCAGCCGCACAGCTGTACTGCTGGGACGGCCCGCGCTTAGGGGACAGGGTGGGGGCCCAGCCTGTTTGACTTGAATTTTCTTAGGTAGAAAGTCCTAATGGTGGTACCAGCTCCTGGGAAAAAAAAGTGGCCCACCCAGGGGCGTTGGAGCAGCTAGGAGCATAGTGAGATGGCTAAGGATACGGAAGATGCATCCTGTGCCCAGGGAGGGAGGCCGGGCCTCAGGATCCCACGGGGCTCAGGGTCCCAGACAGGGGTCTAGTGGCCCAGACACCTATGGTCCGAGGCTCTCAGAGCCCCTGCTGTGTGTATATTTCAAAATCCGGGTTATTAGAGAATAAAAGAAGTTTGTCTGAATTCAGCTGGACATGGAAGTCCAGGCACAGTTGATCACGCCAGAAAAGCTGACATTGGCCAACTGTTCAATAGGGAATTTTCCCATAGCAAACTGTCCATGTGGCCTGGGCAGCCGACCTTCCCGGGAGGAGTCTCACTGTTCAGAACAGCACGCGAGGACACACGGGGGCAGAAGCAGCCCTGGCCGCCGCCCAGCTTCTCCCACATGGTTCAAACCCCTGGGGCGGGAAAGTCCCGGCTGCTGGGCCCTCCACCATAGCCCCTTCCTCAGTTACTGCATCTTTCAGATGGGCGGACAAGCCGGGCGTGGTGGCGCACGCTCGTAATCCCAGCATTCGGGAGGCTGAGACAGTAGGATCGCGGTTCACGGACAGCCTCAGCTACTTAGTGGGCCCTTTGCAACTCAATGAGACCCTGTTTCAAAATAAAGAATAAAAAATAGGGCTGGGGGCATAGCTCAGAGGTAGAATGCCCCCGGGTCCTATCCCCAGTATCGCAAAAATATAATAATAACAATAATAAAAATAACAAGGAGGAGGAGGGGGGGGAGGAGGAGGGGGGGGAGGAGGAGGAGGAGGCTGGGGTATAGCTTGGAGGTACCATGCCCCTGAGTTCCATCTCCAGTACCACAAAAAAAAAAGAAAGAAAAAATAAATAAAAAGAACCCAGCTTGGTGGCACACGCTTGTAATCCCAGCATTTGGGAGGCTGAGACAGTAGGATCGCGGTTCACGGACAGCCTCAGCTACTTAGTGAGGCCCTTTGCAACTCAATGAGACCCTGTTTCAAAATAAAGAATAAAAAATAGGGCTGGGGGCATAGCTCAGAGGTAGAATGCCCCCGGTCCTATCCCCAGTATCACAAAAATATAATAATAACAATAATAAAAATAACAAGGAGGAGGAGGGGGGGAGGAGGAGGAGGAGGCTGGGGTATAGCTTGGAGGTACCATGCCCCTGAGTTCCATCTCCAGTACCACAAAAAAAAAAAAAGAAAGAAAAAATAAATAAAAAGAGCCCAGCTTGGTGGCACACGCTTGTAATCCCAGCATTTGGGAGGCTGAGACAGGAGGATCACAATTCACAGCCAGCCTCAGCTACTTAGTGAGGCCCTTTGCAACTCAGTGAGACCCTGTTTCAAAATAAGAAACATAAAATAGGGCTGGGGGTATAACTCGGAGGTAAAATGCTCCCGGGTTCCATTTCTAGAATCACACACACAAAAATAAATAAAGGTGGACAAAGTTGGAGAGCCGGTGCTGGGCGTTGCGGTGAACGCCACAGATGAGCTGTGGGTCGGTGGTCGGTGAGTTGTCCACCTTATTCTTCTAAGGTGGACGTCCCGTGAGATCTGCCATCGGTCTGTCTTACTCCTGGACTTGTCCCCAGGGCGTAAGCTGGTGGTTGGCACTCGGGAAACATCTGTGAAGGAATCCTCAAGGCCACCATGGAGGTTTGGGTGGCATGGTGTTAATGACGTCAGCTCTGGTCGATGCTCTCGGTGTAGTTTGAATGGTGCTTTTGCCCTGGTTAAGTCCGTGCATCTCTTTGTCAACCCCTTGAGGATTAGCAGTTACAGACCTAGTTCACAGAAGAAGGAAACGAGGTTCAGGGAGGGAGATCAACTTTCCCAAGGTCACACAGCCTGGGAGCCAACAAAGGCAGATTTCGAGTCTAGAGAAGTAACCCCAGGGTCTGCACTTATAATCACGCCGCTGGACCTGGGAGCAGGCCTTGGTCACTGTGATTTTCCGCTTCCTCCACCTGGCTCGGACCGTCTGAAAGATGGAGAGTCTGGCACAATCTATCTGAAAGGAGTGACCAGGGTTTTCGTTCGGGTGGTGAGCCAGGCACGTGGCTGTAATTCCATGACTCGGGAGGCTGTAGCAGGAGGATGGCAAATTTGAGGCCAGCCTGGGACACTTAGCAGGACCCTGTTTCAAAGTAACAAAGAGAAAGGATTGGAGTATAGCTGCGTGCTAGAGCATGTGCTGGGCCCTGGGTTCTATCCCCAGTACTGCAAGAAAGGAGAGAAAAAAGGAAAAGAAGAAGAAAAGAGAAAGAGCTTGGCTTGGTGGTGCACACTTGTAATCCCAGTGTTCGGGAGGCTGAGACAGGAGGATCGCAGGTTCACGGCCAGCCTCCGCTACTTACTGAGGCCCTTTGCAATTTAGTGAGACCTTGTTTCAGAATAAAGAATAAAACATAAATCTGGGGCCAGCGTGGTGGCCAATGCTTGTAATCACAGTATTTGGGAGGCTGAGACAGGAAGATCACACAGTTTCAGTCAGCCTCAGCAGCTACATTAAGGCTCCCAACTACTTAGTGAGACTCTGTTTCCAAATAAAATATAAAATAGGTCTGAGAGTATGGTCCAGTGGTAGAAAGCCCCTGAGTTTCATCCCCAGTACCCCCCACACACAGGGCTGGGGATGTAGCTTGGAGGTAGAATGCCCCTGGGTTCAATCCCAGTACCCCCAAAATATAAAAAGAAAGTAAAGATTGGTTGTGAGGAGGTTTTGCATGTCCACCCCGAGCCATGTAGACTGCAGCAGGGCCTAGTGACCTGTGACCAAGAAGGGCGCGTCCAGCCCCACAAGCCACCGCGGCCCTCAGCCCTCCATGCAGAAGGCCTTTCGGGAGCCTGGGCGTGGGCTCCGCTGTCCCTGTGAGTCCCTGGCCTTCAATAGGCGCGGCTTCCCCCAGCTCGTGCCCGGCGCCTGTGGGCACCGGACGTTGCAGGGCGCAGGAGCCATGACAACCTTCCTGGGACTATGGCTGGGGAGCCGCGGCCCCGGGAGGGCGGGCCAAGGCAAACACAGGTTCCTACAGGAGATTTAGGGCGCCACGGCCGTTCGTGCCTCTGCACCTCTGGATAGTAAAAATAATTTATGGGCAGCTGCAGGGAACGGTCGGTTTTGAAACCACGTGGATGACGATTTTAGACTTTCCGTTCTCTCTCTCCCCATCCGAAATGGCCAGGGCTTTTGGCTGAAGTTAATTCCTTGCGTGTGTGTGTGTGTGTGTGTGTGTGTGTGTGTGTGTGTGTGAGAGAGAGAGAGAGAGAGAGAGAGAGAGATTTTCAGGCTTCTTTCTTTAATTGTGTCACGAGCTATGTAAGGACACCCATTCCTGTAGAGGCTGTGTAAGGAGCTCACAAGTGCCCCGTTCAGCGTCCCCTTGCCACAGGTGTGTAGGGGCGGCAGCTGCAGAGGTGGTCCTCTCCTCGGCAGGAGCATCTTTTCTCCTTAGCTGCCCATCCCAGAGGACCGGCCTGGGAGAATATGAAGCGAGATCATGATAGGACAAGGGTGCTCCCTGGAGCTGAGATGAGGGAGGGACCAGAGAAGGTTCATAGGGAGATAAAACTGCCAGCAGACAAATGGGGGTTTGGCCAGGCTTGGGTGAGGCAGAGCTGGGGTTCAACCAAGCGACCAGGGAGTAAACCGGAGGCTGCGGTAGGACCGGAGCTCTCAGCTACCATTCCCCCTTTAAAGAGCAGCACAGTTAGTGATTGCTGTCAAACTTATAAACAGACAAAACAATATCAGTATTATTTTTTGAAATGGGGATGGACCCCAGGGGTGTTCTACCTCCAAGCTACACCCCACCTATTTTCTCTTTTCTTTCTTTCTTTCTTTCTTTCTTTCTTTCTTTTTTTTTTTTTTTTTGTGGTACTAGGAGTGGAACCCAGGGGCTTTCTACCTCCAGGCTATACTCCCAGACCTATTTTATATTTTTATTTGGAAACAGGGTCTCACTAAGTTGCTGAGAGCCTCACTGAGTAGCTGAGGCTGGCTTCGAACCTGTGCAATCCTCCTGTCTCAGCCTCTCAAGCGCGGGGATTACAAGCGTGCGCCACCACGCCCACTTTATTTTTCATTTTGAAATGGGGTCTCACTAAGTTGAAGATGGCCTCGTGAAGTTGCTGAGGCTGTCCTCGAACCCGGAATCTCCCTGTCTCAGCCTCCCAAGTTCTGAGATGACAGGTGTGTGTCACCACGCCCCGCGGTTTGACAGAACAACATTAATTGTCGCTTGGTGATTGCTATTTTCTTCCAGGACTTTCCATGGGGGCAGCAGCGCCCCCTAGAGGTCATTTGGGGAATATATTGGGACACTGGGCCATTGTTAACCCAGGAGGCGGATTGCAGTCCACCTTCCCTGCCTCTGCCCCTGTCGTGCCCGGCCAGAAGCAGACACCTGATCAGAGCTTCCAGAATGAGCAGACCAGAGAGGCCCGGGCTATCAGATCCAGCCCCTCTTCACTGTCGCCAGTTTTAAAAATTACTCCTTCCCTCCATTCTGAAATGAAACCCGTGCTTACTCTAACCTATTTACAACTCCAAAAATGATTACAATGAGCTGGTATGAGGAAGACCTGGATCAGAGTAACTTACTGACCACTCATATATATATATATATATATATATATATATATATTCTTTATTTTATTTATTTATTTATTTATTTATTTATTTTATTTTTTATTTTTTTATTTTTGGTGGTACTGGGGTTCCTGGAAGCCCTTCTACCTCCGGGCTACACTCCCAGACCTATTTTTACATTTTTTTAAATTTGGAAACAGGGACTCCTAAGCCAGCACGCGCGGCTGGCTTTGAACCTGCGCGATCCTCCTGTCTCTGCCTCCCAAGCACGGGGATTACAAGCGTGCGCCACCATGCCTGGCTATATTTTATTCTTTAAATGAGCAGGTAACAGGACATTAGCGGAATAGGTTCCAAACGGTACAGTCACCTGGGAATGCTGTTAACACACAGATTCTGATCCAGCTGGGGCAGCCCAGGGCCTGAGATCCTGTGTGTCTGACAAGCGCCCAGGCACTGCTGCTGCTGCCGCTGGACCACATTTGGGTCTCAGAGGGCTGGAAGTTACCCACAAAGGTCAGTCGGTGCATGTTGAATCGGTAAGAATCCAGCGTTCCCGGAAGCCGCTGGGTAGCCGGTATGTTTGTTGTGACTCCCTGGGTAGCCTTGGGCAATGGATCTTTCTGAAATTGCGGCTGGATTTTGAATGATGTACATTCTGCCCTTGCGTGAAATGGTAGCTGCTCTTCTCAAAAACTGTTACACGGAGACTGTATATAACGACTTTGTGTCGTGTGCAAATCTGAGTTAGGCTCCTGGCCTGTTGTGGTTAGATGGAGACTATCCCTGAAGAGCCCCTGTTTTTAGTGTTCAGACCTGATGTATTTAAATCCCGAGGGCTCCAATCCCATCAGTGTATAAATCCATTGTTATGGATTCACCAGGTGGTGCTCTAGGCAGGTGGGCTGTGGCTGGACCAGGTGGGTCTCTGGGGGTGTGGTCCTTGGGACTCTGCTTGTGTCTTCGAATCCCCTTGCTTGCTTGCTCTCTCTGGCATCTGGCCTCCACGATGTGAGAGCAGAGCCTCACTCTTTCTACATCCTGCTGTCTACCCTGAGCTCCACAGATCTGGCCTAACATGGACTAAACCCCCCAAATCTCTGGAGAACTGTGAGCAAGGAGACCTTTCTTCCTTTAAATTGTAGTCAGGTGTTTAGGATTATAGCAACAAAGATGTTAACTAGCACATGGCCCAAGTAATTATAAACTAGTTGTTCTCTTGTGTGACATCGGGAGACAGTCAGAAGTCCTACAGAATGCAGGACAGTCTCCAGCGTGGGACGGCGCAAGTTCCCCTGCACGCTGGGCACCTGGGGCACGCCCACCTACTCACTGTGTGCCACGGGCACCATCCAATCACTGTGGCTGCCAGAAATGTCAGTGTGTATTTCTAGAGCACCCCATTGGGGGCAGCTTTTAATAGGAGTTGCCAAGGATACCAAGGTACCTGAGACTTGCTTGGAAGGCAAAGGGTTTTATGACACGCCTGGGTCCTCTACATCCAGCAAGTTACACCCCACAGGCATGCTTTAGGGCCTGGAGCAGGCTGGAAGGGGGCTGTGGTGACCTGGGGTCTACTTCTACCCGAGAGCATTGTCACATGCAGAAACCCAAGCCCAAGTGTTTTCAGGTTCCCTGATATTTCAAGAAAGGGCAGAGATTCAAATTTGGGGGATGCAATCAGAAACATGAGCGGGAATTAAGACTCAAATCAATGAGGCTGCTCTACAGAGCTACAGACAGCTGTGCACCTGAGGGACCATTGGCTTCATCCTCAGCCCCAGGGGCCAGCTGGAAGGTGCACTGTCTGTGAATGAGCCTCCCGTCAAGGTCACCCCTTGCCCAGCAGGGACCCCAGCTCTCTTCTCTCTTCCCCTTGAAGTAACCCCCTCCTTTGATTCCCACCAGCTCCCCATTCTCCCTCCAAACACCAAACACCCTCCTTGGTTAACTCGCCCTTTCTCCAGCCCCTCTTCCTCCTGGCCACCTCTCCTGTCCCCGCCACATTGGCTGGTTCTGGATTCAAACAGCTCAGGACTTGAGAGAGGGTCTCCAAGGGATCTGGGTTCAGAGAGTGATTCCC